>NC_143066.1:31313214-32523571 GCF_052426305.1 Pelodiscus sinensis
GATTTCTACTTTGAAGGCGTGTTAGAGGTATAACTCTATTCTGTTCATAGTTCACAGACTTAAAACACAATGGATTCAGCATCTGTATCCTCACAGCTGTCTGGTGAGTGGAACAGAAGGGGCGCTTGACTGGAATGGGGACAATAGCATCCCAGTGCAATCACAGTACAGGGTATGGTTTTGAATGGCAAACAGTTAACAAGGAAGCGTGTCATCCAGAAGCCCAGTCTTTGGAGAAGATCAAGTGCAAGATCTTCATGCCCTGGACTGGAAAGAAACCAGTCATTGATTGGAAGGAAGATATTCATCAATCATTATAGCAATGGTCCAAATATCCCATCACCTTGAATTAAATATATTAGTACTGACAAAGAGCATTCACAACATGCCAGTCCCTGGAGTGTGACATGGCAACTATAGAACATAGACCATACAACCTTCAGAAACCAAGCATCATCAGGACCATTTAGGGTGGCGAGCTCAGATGGTTCTTACCAACTGTCCCATTGCAGGATCCAACGTTACGCTTTGCTGAGACATAGCAGCAGGATTCCCAAGCGGCGGGCACTTATGTGCCAACAGTAGAAAGGCTTGCTACATTTAGCACATTCTGCAAATTTTTACACAGTTACCTGGCTTGCACATGTTGAATTCCAAGGCGCCTCCAGAATTGAGAAGTTTCTGTACCAAGGTCTTTGCAAGCACAGTGGGAGTGAAGAGGACTGGGCGCCTGCGGTCACAGTGGATCGGTCGCACCAAACTATAGGGGATCAGGTTGAGGCTCTTATCGATTTCATTTTCAGAATCCAAATCTGAGTAAAGAAGAGACTGTTTACAATCTAGTTCATTCTTCCCCAAAAGGATGTAGAAGAATCATAGACATCAAAGAAGGGAATCACATGTTTGTTCCCCCTGTCCATACCTCCACCTGGACAGTATTGTCCCCTACAGAATATTCTTCAGTGCAATGTTCAGTCTAGTTTTAAATGATTCAAACAATAGGCCTTCCCATCATTTCCCTTGGGAGGCTATTTCACAGCTAAATAGACGACTTGCTTAGACATTTTTCCTGGTTATCAGCTTAACTTTTCCTTTGCTAAGCAGCAATTCGCTACTTGTAGTTACACCTCCTTGGAGGAAGAATAGGAGAGAATCTAGGAAAAGCTGTCAACAAGATAGAACATTTCAGTCCAGTGGACTTGTTTTCAAGGGCTATCTTCCCCCAGCCTTTAAAAAAAAAAAAATCCAAGAATTGAGTCACATGCAGAAGAACTTAAAAATTAGAGGTGGAAAAGGCCTAGGACCTGTTCACTGCCTTGCACTTGTGCAGTCATTTAACCCGTGTCAAGTGATGCAAAATGCTGTTATATCCTTACCTTCCAGCTTATCAGGTATCAGCTTCATTGCTTCAGAAGAGGTCCGTGCCAAACTGGACGGAGAGCCAGTGACAATGCGGACTCGCTCACTGCTGTTCATACGTTTGTATTTGTTTTCAGACCTGCTAACAAACTGCAAGAGCAAACAAAGAGGTTTGACCCCCATTCATTCTATGGAACTGTATGCTTTATTATTCCACATATTTGTTTGCTTCCATGTCTCCTTCCATTATCTACCAGATCTGAATTACCTCTGTGTCTAGCAAAAACAAGGCTGTAAGTTCACCAACCCTTCCACAGAGCTGCTGGCTGAAATCCAAGGCTATTTTAAACAATGTAGATCTGACCTTTAGCTTTTGTTATTCCCTGGTGGGATTTTTTCCTCTTGTTCTCTCTATATATGAGTCATGTTCTATTTCTTCCTCAAAACCCTCTGGCATCAACAGAGTTACTACGGATAGACTCACTGGGGAGTAGCATGCCCACTATGAATGTGAGCCCAGCAGTATCAAAGACTCTGCTCATTTCTCTACCCTTACCTTATTGCAACACCCAACATTTAGCTTATCAGCACTCAAAACGTTTTCCTATAGCAGAATTTAACACCCAACAAAAGCTTCTTTCATACATCATCCACCCAAATGCTCACTCCTCCACCTGAGCATTCTCTAAACTTCCCAACCATGACCGTAGGGATTTTTGTTAATAATGTGCTCTTTAGTCTAGCAGAGAAAGACATAACACGGTCCAGTGGCTGGAAGCTGACGCTAGATAAATTCAGACTAGAAATAAGGTGCAAATGTTTAAGTGAGAGTAATTAAAGGCTGGAACAATTTACCAAGGGTCAGGATAGATTCTCCATCATTGACAATTTTTAAATCAAGATAGGATTTTTTTTTAAACAAATCTGCTCTAGGAATTGTCTGGGGGAACCTCAGTGGCCTGTTACACAGCTGGTCGCACTAGATAATCCTAACGGTCTCTTCTGACCTTGGAATCTATGAATCAAACCTTTCACCACCCATTCTCCATCCTCTCCATGGTATCTGCCCCTGCAATTAAATAACTATTCACGTCTGGGATTTTACTCTCCTAAGTACCAAGAGAGTTTGTCTGGCCAAGAGAATTTAATGTGTTCCAGATAAGGTCCATTTGAGCCCCTCAGGGCAGGGCTGTTTGAGCTATCCAAATTATATTAATAATGGAGACGAGCCTATTAAAAGCTAAAGGTCCTGCCTGACAGGGACAGTTAGAAAGTGTAAATCAATCTGACTTCTCATATGTTAAAGCTCTCTGTGACAATCATAAGTCCTTGTGCCATGTCTCCAGCATGGGAAGTTAGGCTCAGAATGAATATGATACCTGAGAACATCACAAAAAGTTGTCTGCCTCCAATCTTCATGAAAATCACACACTGATGTTTCATAGAAAGGAATTTTAACTTCATTACCTGTAAAATCTGTCCCAAAAGGAAGCTTGCCCGGGAGAGGCGAGGGCTGGCTTTGGGGTCATTCTGTGAGGCAGGATCCTCTGGCTGCAGTGTATTCTGATAAAAATTGCACAGGAACTTCAGTAAATCACAGCACCCAAAAAACAAAACAGGCCTTCAGCAGCTCTCCAGTTATTTACAGTTAAGGGATAGAGACTTGTTAGCAATTCATACCCTTTAGAAAGCAAAGGCATGTTCTGTGCAAACTACAGACTTAGAATGGCCTGTGCTGACACACTGTGCTCCTGTTACGGCTTCTCTATGAGCCTCTTGTCAAGGAATCTATCTGACTGTGCCTGCATTAGAGATTTGACTAGAGGCCACCTGTGCAGTGACTAGTGCACTGTAGGATGGCAGGCTATTTGCATCCAGTCAGCCTTTGATGCCTGGGATTGCCATCTACCCCAACACTTGATCAGTGGGACTGGGGTACTGGAGGACCATCTGGTGCTTTGCCTTGTTTGAAGTCTAATCCAAATGGTGATTGTAGCATCTCTGTCTTTTAAAAGCATTCTTATGTGTGGTCCCAAAGTGTATTAGAGGAGTGCTAGGTGCACACATGGTGGCTAATACAGGCAGTCCCCGACTTACGCGGATCCGCACTTACGTCGGATCCGCACTTACGAACGGAGCTTTCTCGCCCCGGAAGTCGGGGCGAGAAAGCCCCGTTTGTAAGCTGCTCCGGTGCCCCTGGTCTGCTGGAGACCGTCTCCAGCAGACCAGGGGCACCGGGCGGGTTCCCGCGCTTCTGAGGCTTTGCCAGAGCAAAGCCTCAGAAGCGCGGGAACCGCTGCTGCTGCCCCTTGAGACCCGGTGCCTGTGGTCTGCTGGGGACGGTCCCCAGCAGACCACAGGCACCCGGACTGAAGCCGCAGCCGCGCGGGGTCCCGCGCCTCTGAGGCTTTGCCAGAGCAAAGCCTCAGAGGCGCGGGGAACCGCCGCTGCTGCCGCTCCAGTCTGGGTGCCTGTGGTCTGCTGGGGACGGTCCCCAGCAGACCACAGGCACCCTGACTGAAGCCGCAGCCGCGGGGGGGTCCCGCGCCTCTGAGGCTTTGCCACAGCAAAGCCTCAGAGGCGCGGGGAACCGCCGCTGCTGCCGCTTTGACTGAAGCGGCAGCAGCGGCGGTTCCCCGCGCCTCTGAGGCTTTGCTCTGGCAAAGCCTCAGAGGCACGGGACCCCCCCGGTGCCTGTGGTCTGCTGGGGACCGTCCCCAGCAGACCACAGGCACCCAGACTGGAGCGGCAGCAGCGGCGGTTCCCCGCGCCTCTGAGGCTTTGCTCTGGCAAAGCCTCAGAGGCGCGGGACCCCCCGCGGCTGCGGCTTCAGTCCGGGTGCCTGTGGTCTGCTGGGGGCCATCCCCAGCAGACCACAGGCACCCAGACTGAAGCTGCAGCCGTGGCGGGGTCCCTGCCTCTGAGGCTTTGCCAGAGCAAAGCCTCAGAGGCGCGGCACCCCGCTGCCACTGCAGCTCTGCTCCCCGTGTCCCTGGTCTGCTGGGGGGGGGGGGGGCGCAGCTAGTGTGCTCCCCCCCCCCAGCAGACCAGGCTTTTGTTTTGGACTCTGGGGTAGAGCAGCTGGGGCGCTGCCGATTGGTCCTGCAGCGCCCATGGGCACTACTGGACCAACCCAGCAGCACCCCAGCTGCTCTGCCCCAGGTCCTGATTCAGCCGCTGCTGGTCAGTTTCAGCAGCGGCTGAATCAGGACGCCTGGGGCAGAGCAGCTGGGGTGCTACTGGACCAACCCAGCAGCACCCCAGCTGCTCTGCCCCAGGCGTCCCCAAGTCAGCTTCTGCTGAAACTGACCAGCGCTGACTACAGGAAGCCCGAGGCAGAGTTGCTCTGCCCCGGGCTTCCTGGAATCAGCTGCTGATCAGTTTCAGCAGCAGCTGACTTGGGGACGCCTGGGGTTCTTAAGTTGATTCTGTATGTAAGTCAGAACTGGCGGTCAGTTTCAGCAGTGTCTGAATCTGGACGCCAGTTCCGACTTACATACAGATTCAACTTAAGAACAAACCTACAGTCCCTATCTTGTACGTAACCCGGGGACTGCCTGTATAGCAGAAAACTAATTTACTAGTGTACATAACAGGAACACCTAGGGGTAAAGAAATTGACTCAATCCACCTGTGGTTACAGGAACAACTCTGGAGACCGGATGCACAAAGAAGTCGGTAATTCCACTTCTCTGCACAGTGTGTTCTTTTAGAGAGGATGGATACTTTGGACATGCAGTTAGGGGCCAGATGCTTGTTAAGAGAAGGAAGATAAGAGAAGGAATTCTGATTATTAGCTCTAAGGACACAGCTCCATCTCCTTGTAGGATTGAGGGAAAGACCTATGGAAGGTTAGAGGGATGGAAGATTTAAAGAGACTAGGTAGAGTGGGTATTAAACATGAGGGCCAGCATCAGGAGTAACCAAAGGAAGCTTACAGAGAGTGATTCAAAACAGGAAGACATGAGCAGTAGAGACAGCTGCAACAATTGATATGGAAAGACTCCCGCAATGGAGACCTACCCGGAGTGCTCGAAGAGTGTTGGATGAACTTTCTGTTTCATCCCTACTGCCTCTGTGCATCAGTCGCTGGAGCTTCACCAGGAGCAGTTGCTGGGCTCTACAAGAAACAATAAAGACACATGGATCAGGAAGATGTGTGTGAGATCATCTAGAGGAAGAGTGGATGCAGTGGTCAGTGTTTAGGGCAGGGGGTGGGGAACCTTTTTTAGGCTGTTGGCCATTGACCCACAGAAAAATCAATCGGGGGCCACACACAAGTAAGAGGCAACCCCCCCAAAAACAAACAAAAAAACAAACCCCAAACCCACACATTCCCCTCACACACCAGAGCTTGGGGGTGGGCAGCCTAGTAGATTATGTGATCCAGATCCAGGGGCCACATCCAGCCCCTGAGCCTGAAGTTCCCCACCCCTGGTTTAGGGAAAAGACAAGAGAGAACAGCAGTAAGGAATGCCTGAATCACACTGTAAAACCACAGAACAAAAATAGTCAGCAGGACTGTGGTTCACAGCTGGGGATAAGAGGGTTTCTGGTGTACATCTTCCTGTCTGGTTCTCTGAGAAATCCTGTCTCCTAATAAAATCTGAGGTCTCCTCCTCAAAACCCTTGCAACCAAATGACTGTCCTGATCCTCAACTCTGATATGCAACCCTCCCTCCGTGATAGCAGGAACTGATTTACACAAGAGAGCTCATATAGTTGTTGCTTATAGTCAAGGTTACTGTCCTATTTCAGCCGCATTATGCTCACCTGCTATAGCTGGGGATGGTCCCCATTTCCAGGTTCCTATCAGTGAAAGGGTCAACTCTGGCACACAGCCACTCGCACTTCCCCTGGTACATGGTGTCGAGAATATGCACAATCTCATCACATTTCAACGACAGGGAGCAGCAGTCCAGCTGGCTAGAGATGTTCAGATTCAGACGGATGTGAAATGAGTCTCCTGACGTGATCAATCCTTCTTCCAGTTCTGACAGCAGCTTCCTGTAACCTGCAGCCACAAAGGAATCTGTGACCAAGTGCTGCTGTATTTCTAGCTTTCAGTGAGTAGGCTCTGTTGTGGTAGAAGTTCATGGCATTGAAGTCCTAGTAAACTGAGAGGTCACTTCTGAGAGAAAACATAAACAGTGTCTAAATGACATCCCTTTTTTGAAAGAGGGATGTAAATTAGACAGATCGAAATTGCAAATGAAGCCGGAATTTGAATTTTCCACGCTTCATTTGCATAATGGCAGCCACGCATTCTTTCAAAAAACGGGTATTTCGAAAGTGAAACTGCCATCTAGAGGTGGCTCTTTCGAAAACAAAAACCCTTTTCAAAAGATCCTGTAAAGATCATTTTTTGAGGAGCACAGGATCTTTCAAAAAAGTTTTTTTTTAAAGAACCACGTCTAGACGGTGGTTTCACTTTCAAAATACCCATTTTTGAAAGAATGCGCAGCCGCCATTATGCAAATGAAGCGCGGGAAATTCAAATCCTAGCTTCATTTGCAATTTCGGTCTGTCTAATTTACATCCCTCTTTCAAAAGAGGGATGTAGCTTAGACATGCATTTAGGGTGCTAGTTTAAATGGTCTGGGAGCAGCTCAGGCTACAAGTATCACAGTTCATAAGTAGTTCCTGTTGTAAGGATACAGTTGGGCAATGTCATTTCTGGTAGGTTATATACAAATCATCCATAAAACAGTGAACTTCCCAACAAAGATGCAGTATGAAAAGCCGCAGTTGCATCCTGCAAGTACAACATGAGTTCTATCAGGAGGTCTAAGGGCAGCCTGTTCACTTTATTAGCAGCTGGCACTCCCACAATCTGTAACATGCTTTATGTGCAGCCAAGTGATGCTCAAAAAAGTGTGATATTCTTTTCTACTTAAACATCAAAGGAAAATCAAAGAAATCACTGTCAGCATGATCTGTACAACTGAATTCCCCTGACCAGGATAAAGAATGGGCCAACACAGCTGTGCAAGTAAAAATGGCTTTTGGAATGTAATTTTTGATCCAATGTACCAAATTCTTGCTACAAGCCCTGATCATGGTCCATGTGCCATGCTCCATCTGTTAAAAGTAAGATAAAACTGCAACCATTATAAACAAGGTAAACTTCAAAGTGTCAATGTGAAATCAGACCTCAGAGACGGAAAAGAAAATTTAGCATGTCAGGTTATGTCACAGAAAATTGTATACAAAAATCATCTTGCACACGGTGACTACTATCTCCAATGACGCACCACTAAGCTCTTCAGATTCTTGGAATGACAGGTGTTTGGGCTATTACTGCTTTTCAGTTACATTGCTGTAAATCTAAAGTAGCTTGACAGAAACCAGTGGATTTACCTCAGGATTGATTACTCCAGTACAACTAAGAGCAGAGTTTGGCTCAACGGATTCTGATCTAGCAGAGGACTTGCCTTATCAAAAAAACTGGCAATTTCTGATAAGCCAAACTTTAGGTCTTACCTTCATGGTTTGGTTTATACTGGAGGATTACTGGTCCACTACACCTCTGAATTGTCCAATGAGCTTCTTCCTTTGTGCAGGTATCCAAAGGAACACTCTGATTTTCCCCTTTGATGCAGCCTTCCAGCTAGATGAAAGAAGTACTGTTAGCTGTGAGCTTAGTGTGTGAGCCAATCATGCCACCTATTAAATTCAGTAGCTTCTTTCTACATTAAACAACCTGGCTACTTTTGCTAGCAATGCAATTACATTTAAATTATTTGCCTGTAGCTTCTTTTCTCTCCTCTAGAAATTCAGAAAGTTGATGGAACTGTAACTCCACAATAATCCATGTTTCCCTAGTAAGAGTCACTACTGGGAATGGCATAAGGCTGATAGCTTTAGGGTAAGCTGGCAGCTATTCCTTTCCCAGCTTCTCCTATCAAGAGCAGCAATAGGGAAGGGCCTAGTAATATTGCTGGTGGTGGTGCTCATGGTACATGCAGTTCCTGCAGGAGTCATAGAAGAATGATGCACAAGCCATGGGGCTTAACAAAACATAGAGCTACCACAGTGACATCTTCTCCAGGCAGAAGTGGCTGCTGGGTGTAACAGTTGTAAGGATAACAGCTCATAGACTCACAGATTTTAAGGTCAGAAAGGACCATAATAATCATCCAGTTTGACCTCCTGCATATTGCAGACCACAGAACCTCAACCACTCATTACTGAAATAGACCCCTGACATTTGGCGGAGTTACAGAAGTCCTCAAATACTGGTTAAAGACTTTAAGTTACAAGGGAATTTGTCTTTTACACAAGTTTAAATCCACAAGTGACCCACACTCTATGCTCCCTCCGTGGGTTACACAGGGTAGGTTTAAACTACCTCTTTTCCCGATTTTTTTCTGGAAGAGGCTTTTTCAAAATTTGGCCTGTCTACACTGAGCCAAATTTTGGAAAAATCCACCTCTTTTGAAGATCCCTTCTTCCTTATAGAACAAGGAAGACAGGGCTTCCGAAAGAGCACATTTGCTTTTCCGGAAAAAAAAAAAAAAAAAAAAAGCAGAAGAGCAAACATGTATCTCGAAAAAACCCTGCAGCCTAGATGTACTTCCAGGGAAAACTCCTTCCTAACCCCAAATATGGTAATCAGACCCTGTGCATTTGAGCAAGGCACAGCAGGCAGACAATTGGGAGAGAATTCTCTGAAGTAACTCAGCGCCTTCTCCATCTAGTGTTCCATCTCCAGCCAGAGAGGATTTTTGCTACTGGCAGTTGCAGATCATCTACATGCGATTGCAGAGAGTCCAATCATCCACTCCCCTCCATAAACTTATCAAACTTAGTCTTGAAGCCAGTTAGGTTTTTTTGCCCCCACGGCTCCACTTGGAAGGCTGTGCCACAACTGCACTCTGACGATTAGAAACCTTGACCTAATTTCAAGCCTAAACTTGTTGATGGCCAGTTTATATCCATTTGTTCTGGTGTCCACATTGGCACTTAACTTATGTAACTCCTCTCCCTCTCTGGTATTTATCCCTGTGATGTAATCACTGAGAGCAATCAGTCTTCTTTTGGTTAGGTTAAACCAGAAAAGCTCTTTGAGTCTCTTCTCATAAGGTAGATTTTCCATTCCTTGGATCCTCTTAGTAGACCTTCTCTACACCTGTTCCAGTTTGATTTTATCTTTCTTAAGCATGAGATAAGCAGAATTGCATCCAGATGGGGTCTCACAATGTTTTGAAAAATAATTCTAACACATCCCTGACTCTACTGGAATATCTCTTCTGATGCATCCTAGGTCAACATCACATTGAGGGCACAGTCATCCTGTGATTAATCAATATGCCCACGCCTTTTGCCTTCTCTGTTTCTTCCATCTGCTAAGTCCCCAGCTTATGGAAAAAAATCTTGTTAGACCCTAAATTAAATTGCATCCCATTTCTATTACTCCAGTTTACAAGGTCTTCCTGATTTCCTTGCATGATACTCCAGTCCTCCTCTGTACTGGCTGTACCTTTAATTTGATGCCATCCATAACTTTTCTTAGCACACTCTCACTTGTGTCAAGATCAGTAATAAAACTGTTGAATAAGATTGGTTCCAAGACTAATCCCTGAGGGACTCCACTGGTCACCTCCCTCCAGGCTGACAGTGTGACACATTGTAGTCTTGCCTTTAACTAGTTTCTTTCCACTTTCAATGCTCATATTAATCACTATCTTCTCTAAATTTAACTAATGATTTCCCATGCGGAACTGTATCAAGTGCCTTATTGAAATCGGGTAGATTTGACTGATTGCATTTCCTTTGTCTAACAAAATCAGCTATCTTCTCAACGAAAATGTGACAAAGTGGAGGCATTTATTCACGTTGTTACGTTGCATGTGAGTACCACTGTCCCATAGTAACCCCATGGGTATGTCTCAGTTTCCTGGGTACTGCACCAATACCTAGATGGCAAAGGGAATTTTGAGTGTGATATCCTCCTGTGGCCGATGCCTTTCGTAACCTGAGCTTAGGAGGGGGAACAACCTGGTGACACTTATTGTCCAAGAAACAGGACAAAGGCTAGAGAAGGAGCCTGGCTGGGGATGGGGATGGGACCAGACTTCTGGGAGTGGGGAGTCTGGGCTGGCTTGGGGGCACAGGGCAAGAAACAGGCAATAGCTTTGGGGGCCCCTCTCCTTAAGATGGTTTGTACTGACTGATCCTGGTTTCTGTGTTGACAAATCTGTTCTATGTTGTGACCCTGTCGACTAAGAAACCCTTCTGTTCTACCTGCCAGCTGAGAGTCGCACCTTACTGTGGATGGGGTGTGTGTGTGCAAGGCCCTGTGACTCCCCCATACTTTGGTGACAGAAGGTGATCAGACTGGTCTGGTGAAATCTACCTTTTGTAAAATGATGTTGTATTTCATCCTGATTACTGCTCACCTATGTGTGCGTAATTACTTTCTCTTTCCAAATTTATTCCAAGATCTTGCATACAATTAAGATCAAACAGGCCTGGATCTCTCTCCCATCCCCTTTTTAAAGCATAGGGATTATATTAGCTATAGTTTTCTTCATTGGTATATCCATTCTTACTTGATTTTCCTTCCACTCAATGTTAAAATCAGGTATGGAGAGTCCATGAGCATCTCCCACCCATCTCTTCCAAGTTCCTAGTTTAAAGCTCTTTTAATGATTTGTGCCAACCTCCAGCTCAGAAGTCTATTTCCCTCCCTACTCAGGTGGAGTCCATCGCAGGAGTCCATCAATACCTCCCAATGGTCAAGCATCTCAGGGCCCTCCTTATAGCACCACTGCCTGAGTCATCTGTTGATAATCATAACTTTGTATCGCCTTCATTCTCTTCCTCTAGGGGTAGGTAGAATCCCTCTGAATATCACATGAGTCTCCATTCCCTTATATGTTCTAGTGAGAATCTAGCTTTGTCATTTGTACTTATATGAAGGATAATCAGTGGATCCTTTCCTGCTCCCATTTGTGTCCTCTTCAACCTCAAGTCCTCACCCTGTATCTCAGCTTCCAGCAGACAGCACACCTTTCAGTGCTCAGGTCTAGCCCTGGTGATAGGTCTGTCTGTTCTTCCGAGTAGGGAGTTCCCAATCATGTAGGCCTGTCTTTTCCTGGTGGTGGTGTGATTCTCCAACCTTCTTCCTGTTCTTCTGATTGTGAGACCTCTTCTCTTCTCTTCTCTTCTCTTCTCTTCTCTTCTCTTCTCTTCTCTTCTCTTCTCTTCTCTTCTCTTCTCTTCTCTTCTCTTCTCCTTTGCAATCTTCTGAAAGGCATCCTGTATCCTCCCAAGGCTCTGAATTCTGTGTATCTCCACTGACTCGTCCCCTCTTCTTATAAGATTTCTCTTCCTTGCCCTCTCACCTTCATTTACTACCTGTTGTGCTTCTCCTTCATTCTCCATCTCATCAAACCTATTCCTGAACTCTGTTTCTCCTTCACCAGCCAGTCTTTTCTTCAGCCTGGTTCCTTGTGGTCACATGCTTTCATTGACCACAGTCCTCACCCAGCAGACTTCCCTCTGAGTTCTTTCAGTCCCGCCTGCATCTGCAGGCCTTGACTTTTCCTTTCAGCCGCCTCTTGCCTTTGTTCCATCATCATCTGCATCCCCTTCAAAACTCAACCATGGTTTCCACCTGCATCTCCAAGCCTCGTATCTTCTCTTCCATCTGCTCTATCCAGCGGAACATCATACAAATAAAGCTTTTTTCAGGTACCCCTCTAGGATCATGTACATCCTATAATTTACACATTGGGCTGTCTTCATTCTCTCTTCCATGGCTCGGGTCACTACCACCACTGGCCCTGTACCCGTCATAGCTTTCCCACTTAAATTCCTGACAAACGAACACCCAAATGAACGAACAAACCAAACCAAAACCAGAACACCTCACATCCCTGCCCCCAAACTCCCATTTCCACCTGTGTTTGCTGCACCTGTACCAAGGGTTGACTGTCTGGCTGCCTAATCAGGGCCCTGCTTTTCTCACAGCATGTCACCTCCTACCAGTCTTTACAAACCGAAAACAAAACAAACAAACAAATAAGCAAACACACAAGATGCGGGTGACAGGGAAAGCTCACAACTACTCCCCTCCCAGTCTTTTCCAAGGGATATTACTATAAGAAAGGGGGTAAAAGGACAGGCAGCCGGTCACTCCTGCCCCAACTTCTTCCAGCTGGATCACTGTAAGCTGTCATGGTGCAGGTGTCTAAGAAGCCCATAAATACCCCCCCACTTCCAGACTTTCTCAGCAGGATTCCTGATTAGATCTAAAGATGTAGGAGTATTGGCTGCAGAGAATCTCATAGTTTGTCATTAACAGAGAATTAAAAGAGGAAACAAGAAACAAAGGGGATTAGTGCAATGAGCACACACTGTTTGTTGTTTGTTTAATGCTCACCAGAAGCAGCTGGTGTCCCTCCCGGAGGCCTGCTTTCTCTGCTAGGGATCCCAGCTTGACAGAGCTGATAAAGCTTCCTTTGTCATTGCCTCCCAGCAGAGTGATCTCTGAGTTGAGGCTGTCTCCATTCAGTGTGATGCGCTGGACAGTGTGACAAGAGTTCCTAATGCGAGCAACAGACGTCACAGAAGGACGGAAAGGTCTGTGTTCATGAAACAAACAAACTGCTTAGAGGATGCGGCTCTCAGCTTCTCTCAATTAGTCTGGCACAAAAATAGATATTCTCCACTCAGGATAAATGAGAGGGGGGCATGCAAATGAGCTTTCTGTTTATCAAGCACTAGGATCTAACAACCCCCAGAGAAATCTGCCCTCTCTGCTACAATATTAGGTAAGTTATACAAGAGAATAGCATCTGGGTATCTCCTTAATGCTGAAATAAGACTGAACAGCCTCACGTGTAGAGTGGCACAGTGTCTGGTAACCAACAGCAGTGAGACAAGGTCACTAGGATGAAACTGCTCTCTTCAGAGAAGTTGCCTCCCTTGATTTTTCTGAGACAGGCCTGATTGTCAATCACTGCCTCAGCTGGCAGGATAAACGGTCCCAACATAACATGTGGTGTTGCTGCACTGTGACGCGAGGACATAAGGAAGCAAACTGTGATAACACTGTGTCATGTGATAGCCCATTCTCTGATATTCATGGAGTGACCTAATATCTAGGGGTCAACCTTCCCCTGAGCTGCCTTTTTACTCCTAGATCAGTGTTGAGCAGATAAATCAACATCCCCAAAATACCTTTCCAGAGAGAACTTCCTAAAAATGGAGCTGACGTGCTCAAGGTCATAGGCATCCATGCCTTCAGACTGGTGAGAGGAGGAGGAGGAGTGCACCGAGGGAGCTCCGTGCGAGTACCTGTCATGACTGTCATCTGAAAAGGGAAATAAAAATCAAAGGAATTCTAGATGACACAAGGAAGCAGAATGAGGAAAGGTGCAGGCATAGCTGATTCCAGGGCAAGCCTGGGGGTGTATGGGTGGGTTGGTGGGAGAGAAACATTACTTCGATTCAGAGCAGAAAATGACTGGTCCTGGAGGCAGGAATGAAAATCCCCCTCATGCCTGGACCAGTCACCTAGTCCTTCCCATCCAAGTGTCCTTTCTTCCAAATCCAATCGCTTCCTAAGACTCCCTCCTCAAGCAATAGCTCCTTCTTCTCATCACTAATCCCCACTTTGCCTTTCCTCTTCTAAAACACAGATCTGGGGTTTTTCTTGTGCTTTTGTGTCCCGTCATATTTAGATGGTTAATTTTTCAGACTGAGGATGCATTGATATTTATAAGGCACCTTGTAAACTAGCAGCCCTACAGAAATGTTTTTCCATAAATGCTAAGGGCCCACCAGATCAGTGTGAGAATGATGGAACGTAACAATCCCTTTGAGAAATTCTTTACAAATGCTCCCAACAGCCCAAGAAGAAAACCATCATTACCCCTGCTCTATGCAGAGAAAGATCGACATTCAGAGTGGTTCAGGGACATGCCAAAGATTACACATCGGTTCTGGACCAAAATCGGAATCTAGGGGTTCCTGGTTCCCAGTCCCTTGCTTAGCCCACATAATCTCTTTCTGGCAAAATGAGTGCTCTCCAACAGCCAGAATCCATTCACCTTGCCCTGTAGCAACTTCTGCTCAGAAAGGTTGGGCTTATAGAATCAGTGAGCTGCTCCTGAACCACTTCTCATTGTGAGGTTTGGACCAAACAAGCAGCAGCTCTCTCTCCAGCTACTGGTCCCACGCCATTTCCTAAGATACAGGTTCAATGGTCCTTTGTTTCCTTTTGAGCACTGAGGCTACATCTACACTACAAGGTTTTTGCGCAAGAAGCCTTTTGCGCAAGAGTTTCTGCACAAAAACGTGCAAGAGCACATCCACACCTCAAAGCGCATTGCAAAAGCCATGTGCTTTTGTGCAAGAGAGCGTCCACACTGCATGGATGCACTTGCACAAGAAAGTGAATTCTGTGAATGGCCATCAGAGCACTTGTGCTTTTTCCCTCTGGAGCATCCACGCTTGCCTTCTTGTGCAATAGCTGTAGTGCTAAAAGCAGTTATGCCTCGTGAAAGAAGGTTTACCTATGGCAGAAAAAGCCCTCTGTTCTGCCATTTAACTGCCCGTTTAATTGCACAAAAGCTCATTTGAGGTGTGGACGCTCCACAGGTTTTTGCGCAAAAACCTTGTAGTGTACATGTAGCCTGAATATCCCTTCTGGTCAGTATAGTCTCTGTAATTAGCAGAACCCAGCATAGTGCTTCGGCCTCAGAAGGCTGGCCTACTGGGGTCTACTCCATATGAAAAAAGAGAGAGTCTGGCATGAATTGGTTTTATCGCAATTGTTATATTTTCCAATGGGTGTGAAGGTGAGAGTCCTTCATATTCTTGCAGAGGCTCTACCTATGTTAATGGAAGCCAGTGAACAAATAGGAATCTCTCTCCTATCCCAGGTCTGCCTGTGATAATGAAAAGTCAGTGTGATCACGTATCTTCCTTCCTCCAACTCTTTATGTGATTATAGGGACCGGTGAACAACACCTGAGTCTGGTGAGCTAAGGAATCATGGCTCATGACTGTGGACTGGTGTGTCCCCTGCCACTCACTTACCATCTAGTTCCAAAGTATCACAGCCAAAGCTGTCATTGTCCTCTTCAGCAAGGCTAGAATTAAAAAACAAAGAAAGAGATGTCCACTGTTTAACATTCAGCAGGTATCAGTCGGCTCTGACCAATGAAGGGCTATGGTGGAGGAGGGTGTTGAAGGTGGCAGGTGAAACAGAAGGACAGTGCCAACAGACTAAGCTTTACAGACATATGACACCGGGAAGAAGCAGGAAAGCTGCATAGGAAACATTATCTGGAGAGGCCTGTGGAGGAGAGAGAGAGGCGTGGGAAGCCGTGGGAAGTTTCAGAAGGAAGAAGTGCTAACACAGAGGTGACGAAGGTTCTGGCAGGTGGAAGGAAACTGTGGTCTCTCATGGCTTGAACTGGTTGATATGCACTTACTATTTCAGTTCTTCTTTCGAACAGTGCATGCATAATACCTGCTTTAGACTGCCATGTGCTTTGTTCCACACTGGATTCAAAATGTAAGGGAAGGGCTTCAAATAGAGCCATACATATGATTTATTTTGGTTATGCCTTTGAAGTGCATTTGAAGCATTAGAACAGCTGCACGGGTCTTCCGGAGAGACCTTTTACAATGGACTGTCTGGTGAAATCAGAGGAATGTCAGGATATACAGGCTATGTGCAGCACCTCCCATTTCCACAACCATCGTCCCAATCCAACTCCCTTTGAAATCAGTAAGGACTCACTTCAATGAAAGTTGGATCAGGCACCAGACCAAAATACTAGCCACTTCAGGTCTTGCTGACATCTTCACTAAAAATAAAAACCAAAGGGCCAGATTAGGATTCCTTTACTGAGACTGAACAGCATCTTCCTCCACAACAGATGACTTCACAGGGACTTTCCTGAGGAAGGAGTAAGATGCAGCTTATCAAGAAGAAGGCCCACAAAAGTGGGCCCCAAAAGGCAGGTTGTTTATATTAATGTAGAGGGAATAAATGACAAAAGATCAGCCAAGAGTAAAAACAGCTCTGGTTTGGTTGCCTCCCTGCTAGAAAAAAACAAACAAAAAAAGCCACCTCAGCCTAACACAGGGTTGTATCAGTTGCTCAGAGACTTGACATATGATACCAGCATCAGGCTATTTGGGCATTGTGTTAGTTGCATTAGTTGCTTACAGAAGTGTTGCAAAATACAGTCCTGGCTGGCTGAGCCTGATTCTGATTAAACAGAAGAAAAAGGAGAGGGACAGGCAAGAAAAGAAATAAGGGTAGGGAAGGGAAAGGACACACGAGGAAGGACACAGCTTGTATTTGGCATTAGCTGGAGCCAGTGAAGACTGTGATGTCATCTGGCTCCTTCCTATTGGCCCAGTGAGGCTATCTTTCAGGATCCGATGACAAATGTTATGGGTCCCAGGAGATGGTAGGGGAAGGTAGCCATGAAGAGGATCCTTGCTCCTTCCCTATCTCCTGTCTTTTAATCAACTAGCTTTACAGTAGCCAGATTACCACTCCCCCTCCGCCAAAGTCTCTTAAAGGCCTCAAAAGGAAATGACAGCCAGAATAGCCCATGACTTCATTAATTTGCCCACCAATTTGGCTTAATTTCCAACATACCCATTTTGGTTCATTAACATGGCTGTCCTTAAGATTTGTGGGGCCCTAGGCAGCCCAAACACCTGTACCTTCCATCCCTGGGCGGGGCTGTGCTCAGGCTATGGGGGGCGAGGGAGAAGGATAAGAAGGCTGGTGGGTGAGCAGGCAGACTGAGTGGCACCGCTGGCTGGAGCTGTGGGCTGGCAGGCGGAGCGAAGGAGAGGTGGAGTGAGGAGACTGGAGGCTGGGGGACTGGATCCAATGAGGCTGGGAGGTGGAGCAGGGTGAGGGAGGGCTAGGAGATTTGGTCCTATGGGACTGGGAGGTGGAATAGGGGGAAGGGAGCTGGGGGATTGGCTACTGGTGCCCTAGGCAGCTGCATTTGCCTAAGGACTGACCTATTCATTAATTTCTTCTCCCATATTTTTCTTGTTTACCAGGCAGGATCTTAACAGTCCTTGAATTATATGAGTAGACCCTTCTGTTTAAACTAATTAAGTCTGTCTCCCTATTGCATCTTTTCTTCCCAGCATCTGTTTTTATAGGTTACTCTGACATTTTATGAACTTTCGCTCACTTTTCACCACTGAACTCACAATTAGGGTAAATTTGTAGGCCCAGTTATCACAACAATGTCCAGCCAAGTGAATGATCTAATTGGCTAAATATCTAAAGCAACTTGGCTATGTTAATGCTGCAGATTGAGACCAGTTAATGCTGCAAATTGGTTTAAATTATAACGCCCCCATTCTCATCCTTGAGGCTAACATTTTCGCCACTTGATCCAAGGTGAAAGGGGAATTTTTGCAGAAAGTTTGGGGAAAATCAGTTCAACTACTTTAAAGTTATGCGATCCTGCAGGGAGAAATAAACCCAACCACTCCCCCCCCCCCACTATAATAAATTGCCTCATTTCATTTTCACACAAATAACTCAAAACCAGCTGAACTGTGAAACCTGAAACTTGGCATGTAAATAGTAATTTTTTTCAGTATGTCCATGAAATGAACAAGTTTGAAAAGAGCTTGGCAGGCTAATCATAAAGTTGTAAGCTATTGAAAAATTACTTCTGAGCATGCTCCAGGGACATCTGTAAAGATTTTTAACTCAGCAGAAAAAGACTACACCTCTACTCTGCTGGACACTGTGCACATTTCTCTGTCTTGCCAGACGGAAAGAGGGTGTGCTATTGGGATAATTTGCACAAAATGTGTTTTTTCTCTCTCTCACACAGCCTTAACATCTGGAACCAGAAGCAGTCATGGGTCTCAAGGTTTGCACACATGACCGACACCAAGATTTTACGCTGGCTTTACAGTTTTTATTGCACTCTGTAAATTTTCATATGAAAAAAACTAAGATAAATGTTCAAAACGGTCGCTGATTCTTGGTGCCCAGGTTGAAAGATGTAAGTTCTGATTTTAACAGTTGTGGAGCCTTTCCGCTCCTACTGACTTCAAAAGCACAAGGGCTCTGATCCTCTGGAAGCTAGACCCAAGCTGTCACAAAAATTGGAGCAGCCCAAATCAGTGGCCTAAATGTCTTTTTCACATGCTGACACACAGTCAGCACTTTGTACACCAATGGGCTGCTCTCCTCTTAGCTCAACCATGCTGAAAGCTGTCTCAAAGAGATGTGAACTCCGCTGCCTCTTCCACCCCTTTTACCTTAATGAGGTGTGAACTTCAGAACCTCTTTAGGACCAAAACACTTGCAACTGTCTATTCTCTCTCCTTTGCCTGCTATCACACTCCACACTCTGGCCCCCACAACAGCACAACATAAAGCATGCACAGTTAAACCAAAGAGAGTCAAGAAACATGAAAAATTATGTACTTACAATAAGGTTAATTCAGCCCTTTTGTATATTTTACGGTAAGCATGTAAGGAAACAACAAAAATGTAATACACTAGATTTTAAGAAGAAAAAACAGGAATAAAAATGCTACATTTGTAGAAGGTGCTAAAGTTAACATATTAGTAAGAATCTTGCTGTTGATATGTTTTGCTTTGTTAAATTTTGGCTGGTTTTTTTTTTTCGGAAAAAAATACACAAATTGCAAATTGCAATTTGGTACCTTTTCCGATTTTTTTTGGACGAGACTTTTTCGATATTTGGCCCGTCTACAGGGGGCCAAATGTCAGAAAAACCTCCTTTTTTGGAAGAGCCCTTATTCCTCATAAAATGAGGAATATGGGGCTTCCAAAAGGGCGCGTCTGTTCTTCTCAAAATTCCCCGGATGCGGCGGAGTTTTTCCAGGATACCTCTGGTCTAAGAGCAACTCTTGGAAAAAGTTTGAGGATATCTGGTCAGACATTAAACTATTGCATATATTATCAGTTTAGTTTATATTAGTCTCCAATACTCATAGGTTACGTTCTCACTGATTTATTTAGGTTCAGGTTTGTGTGTGCTTGTAGGCTTGTTTCATCCAAGTTTTACAAATAATGAACACTGAATTGTGTTATTTATATGGAATTTCTATGTTGTGCATACATTTATATATAGTTTGTTTCACTGTGTGTTTATATTTTATATAAGAACAATAAAAATGAAGTTTTAAAAAAATTCCCACAGTTTCCTTAACATGAGTGTTTTGCATGTCCTAATTAAAAAACAATATTCAGCATAAAAAACAATGAATAGTCTATCAGCACCTCAAAGACTAACATATTTCGTTAGTCTTTAAGGTGCTGCTAGACTATTCATTGTTTTTTTAAGTTTTTCCAGTTACAGACTAACTCGGCTACACCTCTGAAATATTTAGCATGACAACATTAGTAGCAGTTGGGTGCTACAATCCAAAACAAATACATATCATGGTTGGTCAGATCCCAGGACTTCATTTTTTTTTTAAAGGGAAGTGTTAACTTAAACTGCTTATGACCAATTTATGATGAACTGGGCCGTATCTGCACTATTTGTTATGAATAGTGCATGCTTCTACGTGTTTGGTTATGGGGTGGGCGGGGGTTACTTCATACAGAATTTGATTAAAGATACCAAGCAGGACTGGTTAAACAATTTTTGGTATTTTTTTGGTGAAACAATGACAGGTAAGAGTGTGTGGGGGGGGGGGGGGGAGGAGGAGGGAGTGGAATACCTTTTAACTGGCTCCATCCAAACTGGAACGGATTATTCTTCCCAAGGTTAAATTTTGGGATTAAGGGGAATTGAACCTCAGAGATCCTAGAAAAGGGCTTGTAGGAGCCAAGGAGAGGCAGCTCGAGGAGTGTAGTGGAAAGCTAACAGCCTGGCAAACACAGCTGAAACTGCAGCATAGTAGGTTTTCCCCTTCCAGAGATGGAGACAGCTGGGCTGAGGAGAATCCACAAAGGTGTAATGATATCCATGCATAGGCATGCCATTTGTCCAGTTTTAAACCAGACAGTTCTGCTTTTCTAAACCCTTTCCCCATCCAGTCCTGAGACTAGTTTTGTCTGGTATGAAATGAAAGATGCCATAATGAAGAGTGCTCTGCTCTGCCCCTCACCCCAGTGTGATGTCGTATGCACTATGCAAGAGAAGTCTTGCCAGCTGGGGCAAGGTGGCACGCTTCAAAAAACCCCTCTAGGCTATGACCTAGTACCGCACCGGGCACATGAGGTCACAACAAGATGGGTGAGGTCATGCTGGGAAGGGAAGGCCCATGCCATTCCCAAAAGTACCAGCATATCCAGTACTTCAGGAATGCCTCAGTGGCCAACCTATCCATGTGTGTAGGGCCTTTTCAACAGTTTTTACCCTGGGTTTGATTTACTTTGCACCGTAAGAGGCACATAATAATAATAATGGCCATACCAGGTCAGACCAAAGGTCCATCTAGCCCAGTATCCTGTCTTCTAACACTGGCCAATGCCAGGTGCCACAGAGGGAATGAACAGAACAGGTATCATCTAGTGATCCATCCTCTGTTGCCCATCCTGGCTAACAGGATTTATCTAGCTCTTGTATTTATCTAGCTCTTTTTTGAACTCTGTTATAGTCTTGGCCTTCGCAACATCCTCTGTCAAGGAGTTCCACAGGTTGACTGTACCTTGTATGAAGAAATACTTCCTTTTGTTTGTTTTAAAGTTACTACCTATTAATTTCCTTTGGTAACCCCTAGTTCTTGTGTTATCGGAATAGTAAATAATGCTTCCTTATTCACTTTTTCCACACTAGCCATGATTTTATAGACCTCTCATATCCCCCTTAGTCATCTCTTTTCCCAGATGAAAAGTCCCAATCTTATTAATCTCTCTTCATATGGCAGCCGTTCCATACCCCTAATCAAGGATGTAACTGTAAACCGATGCTTGTCATATGCTCCCCAAGGGAAACGTTTACAGGGGTCAAAGCCAATCCGGGCCTGTGCTGTTGACATTGGAGGGAGTTAGGGGGCTGCAGCCCAAGCATTCAGTCTGAGTGTGCTTATACCACAGGAATCCATCCTGACTGAGGTGAGGGAAGCCAGGTCAGACTAAAGGAGTAGGAGGCGCAGTTAATTCGGTAGTCTTAACAGTGTTTTTTACACACCTTTCACAAACACAGCTACCCACCTGCAATGAGGAGCATCTTCTTTGCAACGTCGGACTATGGAGTCATTTCCTGGAGGTTCTGGGGTGGTGGACATGATACTGTGGTTTCGATTTCTCAGGGTTTGCTTTTTTTTAAAAAGAAAAAAAGTCCACGTTAAGTATCATATCCATTTCTCCTTTTGAAAGTCATCAGTGTTTTGGTCTGGTACCTTACTGCAAATGCTCTCCATTTAATATGGACTATTGGGACAAACTCATTCCATCGTCACAGCGTCCCACACGCCTATCTGTTCCAACTTTTCTGTGTGTGTATGTGTGCTCATGGTGCAGAGACATGACATGGCCTTATGTGGCGATGCAAATGACTGATTCACTGCAGAGTTTTAGGTTAAACCTTGTTAAATGGGACATATGTTGCATTGTGAATTGGTGTTCTAGGGGATACAGAAAAAAGAAGGAAAAATAAATGTATGCTCATTCTAAATAAATTAATAACACCAGTTCATAAACTATTCTAAACTGCGTTGTAATCAAAACAATGTAATTCATCAACGTATATGACTAATATTCTCAAGGGTATACCTATAAAGGCATCTGAACTTATTAGGCGAGGCGAAAGGTCCCCCACTGGCTATTTTAGGATATAGTTTTTAATTTCCTGGGGGCAGCATTTCTTACAGTGCTCTGGCAAGGCATTTTATTCTTCATCAGATCTTTTATTAACACTCTGCAAGATCATTCTCTTTAACTACACCTGCTGTGTCAGTGCTCACATTGTGTATAATGGCATGTCTACCTTGGGAGATTATGGGGCTACTACAGAAAGGGATTGGTTAGTGCAGAAATTACCAGCTGCTAGCTGTGCCCCTTCTTTGACCCATTGTTGCTTATGGACATGAAGGGCATGAGAAACTCCGATAGAATTTCAAATCTTCCACTAAAATCAATTACAAAGCAGCCTTTGAAAAAACGCCTCTACCGCCTACACTAAGTGTTAAATGGAGAAATGAGATATGGAGAGGTTGTTAATACTCTGCAAAGTCCTGTTGAAATATCTTTAAATAAACATAAGCCAGTTATGTGATTTTGGGAAAGGTTAATAACATAGTTCTAATAAAATGCTATTAAAAGGATTAGGGAGCGACAGACAGGGCCCTCTGTTTGATCGCAGCTGGGTTGCTAGTGCAGAGTTAGTGCTAGGTGGTGGGAGATCTGAATCACATTATAAGGAAGGTCACAGACAAACCAGGGGCATCCAAAGGCTCCTTACAATTTTGCCAGCTTCGCAGTTGCTGACTGAGTTATTGATGGAAACAGGATTGGAGGAACTGGTGTCTGTGTGGCTGCTGCTGGCATCGGCCCCGTCTTCCTCCTGGGCTCTGACTGCTGTGCTCATGAACAACAGAGACGAAGACAAAGAGAGAGGGAGACAGACACAAGGGATTTTTATATTAGATCCACTTCAATATAAACACTTCTGCAGAGCCGCAACAACGTATCGGATTATCTATCCTTCCAGCTTATCCTCTGCCTGCCCCTCCTTTGCCTCCCTATCCTATACAGTGATGCACTAAAGCAGGAATGTGCACACTTCTGGGGAGCACCCTGCCCCTCATTCAACTCAAGGGGGCCAACAGACTTGCTGGGCTCCTGGGCCAGGTGTGGGGGGCCTGGCTCCGTGCTCCCAGAAGGGGTAGGATAGGGCAGCCGGTCCTCAAAGCCCCCTGGAGTGCACCATGCTGCCTTTCTCTCCTCCACACCCAGCTCTGAGAGCAGCCCGGAGCGTGTGCTCCAGCATGATTTAAAGGGCCTGGGTTCTGGTCATAGCGGAGGTAGCAGCTGGGAGTCCTGGCTCTTTTGAAGCACTGGGTCCTGGGGCAACTTCCCCCTTTGCCCTTCCTTGTCAGCAGGCCCCCCCTTTAAACCACATTCCTCTGTGAGGTTCATGAACATTAATCCATCAGTTAAAGAAATGAGCCAACACGAGTAATTGGAGAGGGTCCAGAGAAGAGCAACAAGAATGATTAAAGGTCTAGAGAACATGAGCTATGAGGGAAGGCTGAAAGAATTGGGTTTGTTTAGTTTAGAAAAGAGAAGACTGAGGGGGGACATGATAGCCGTTTTCAGGTATCTAAAAGGATGTCATGAGGAGGAGGGAGAAAACTTGTTTATCTTGGCCTCTGAGGATGGAATAAGAAGAAATGGGCTTAAACTGCAGCAAGGGAGGTTTCAGTTGGACATTAGGAAAGGTTGTTACAAGGAGGAGGGAGTGGTTAAACATTGGAATAAATTGCCTAGGGAGGTTGTTGAATCTCCATCTCTGGAGATATTTAAGAGTAGGTTAGATAAATGTCTATCGGGGATGGTCTAGACAGTAATTTGGTCCTGCCATGAGGGCAGAGGACCAGACTCGATGACCTCTCGAGGTCCCTTGCAGTTCTAATATTCTATGATTCTATGAGTCATCTGTGCTCCATCAGCGGAAATGCGCTTACGGAACATACTGTGTAGCTGAATTCTATCATAGAATCATAGAATACTTGGACTGGAAGGGACCCTGAGAGGTCATTGAGTCCAGTCCCCTGCCCTCATGGCAGGACCCAGTACTGTCTAGACCATCCCTGAGAGACATTTATCTAACCTGCTCTTAAATATCTCCAGAGATGGAGATTCAACAACCTGTTCCCTAGGCAATTTATTCCAGTGTTTAACCACCCTGACAGTTTGGAAGTTTTTCCTAATGTCCAGCCTAAACCTCTCTTGCTGCACTTTAAGCCCATTGCTTCTTGTTCTATTCTCAGAGGCCAAGAAGGTTTTTTCTCCCTCCTCCTTGTAACAACCTTTTAGATACTTGAAAACCACTATCATGTCCCCTCTCAATCTTCTCTTTTCCAAACTAAACAAGCCCAATTCTTTCAGTCTTCCTTCATAGGTCATGTTCTCTAGACCTTTAATCATTCTTGTTGCTCTTCTCTGGACCCTCTCCAGTTTCTCCACACCTTTTTTGAAATGAGATGCCCAGAATTGGACGCAATACTCCAACTGAGGTCTAATCAGCACAGAGTAGAGTGGAAGAATGACTTCTCATGTCTTGCTCACAACACACCTGTTAATGCATCCTAGAATCATGTTTGGTTTTTTTGCAACAGCGTCACACTGTTGACTCATATTTAGCTTGTGGTCCACTACAACCCCTAGATCCCTTTCTGCCGTATTCCTTCCTAGACAGTTGCTTCCCATTCTGTATGTGTGAAACTGATTGTTCCTTCCTAAGTGGAGCACTTTGCATTTGTCCTTATTAAACTTCATCCTGTTTATCTCAGACTATTTCTCCAATTTTTCCAGATCATTTTGAATTATGACTCTATCCTCCAAAGCAGTTGCAACCCCTCCCAGCTTGGTATCATCTGCAAACTTAATAAGTATACTCTCTATGCCAATATCTAAATTGTTGATGAGTCTACTGAGTCTTTGCTTAATATGTAGGCTCCATTGAGCAGTGACCATGTCTTCCTCTACCCTTTGTACAACACTGAGCCTGCTGTCTGCACGCAACAAATAATGCATGTACTCCCTGCTCAAATTATTTCTTTTTGTAAAATATCTGTTAGTTATTTGCAGGGCACTAGGAAAATTCAGACAACAAGGATGGGACATGGCAATTTGGTGAGACTCTGGCTAACTGATGGATGTGTAAAAATAAATAGCAGTACGGGATAGGAGTTAAAAACAGAATCTAGCCTGCCAACAGACAAGAAAACTTTTTACATCACCCACTAGACTGGGACCCTTTCCAATCAAAGATTCCCCCAATATTCAGAGACAGAAGACTGTTATGATATTTAAGGTAGATCTAATTTTGTCCCATTTTAAATTATAATCAGATAAAAGATGCAACTTAAAAGTAACTAGAAAGCTAAAACTATCTATGGGATGGATATAGGAGCCTGAAAAGGGGTCGTGGATGGAAAGAATGATCAGACAGCCTCTCATCAATTTGAAATGATGATTAACATTATTTACTGCAAAAGAAGACTGTGGCTGAAATATCACATTTAGTTCTGAGTTCACCCTGTTGGCATTTTAGTTAGAATAACTGATGCAGATAGACTAGATGAGACAGACTGAGACAGGCAATAGGGACACCAGTATTTTCTCTGACCTTGAAAATCAGATGCTTTGCTTGTATTGATGGGGGATTTAGCTCGTGGCAGCTGAAAGAAAGAGGACAGAAATCAAGCCAAACTCAGGGTATGTGTCACATTCACTGTAAAACAGACACCTCCCCCCCGCCCTGCTTCCCCACTGTCACACTGCAGAACCTACGTGCCCTCATCAAACAGGCCCCGGAGAAGAGTTATTTAAACACCAAAGGCATTGTAGTTCCTATATTCCGCAGAGGGAATGACAAAAGATGAAGTGGGTCTCTCATGACTGGTTTCAACAGGCTGCTCATACAAGAAACCTTCCTTCGCCAGGTAAAAGTTAAAAATGGACCTCTACTGCTTCTGGCAATAAAGACAGTCAGAACTCAGAAAGGTTGGGAAGGGCAGAGAGAATTCAGATGGGACACACAGAAAGAACAGCTCATCCATTCCCTTAGACTGTAGGTTTTTACAATTCATGAATGCCGGGGCAGCAACAGTCAAGCCAGCAGTGAAGGAAGTCAAGGACCTCCATCGTGGAAGGAATAGATGCTTCATGTAGTTTTGAATTAGGTACCTAATTCTGCTCCAGACTTTGTTTATATCTTCCTATAGTTCCTTCCAGGTGATGCTTTTCCATCACAGTTGCATTTTCTATAAGTCATTCCACACGTGCTAGGTTTTAGGGCATTATACCAATTTTCAAGACACTTTTTCACTACTATTAAGAAGGCAAGAACCATTTTATTGAAGCCACAGTGAGAATATAAACAAGCAGCAAAAGTATGGTGTGCAGAGGGGAGGTGAAAAAGGAAGCAGCAATTGTTGCAAAGTCTGATTGCGTCTCCTTGACAAAGCCTGACTGTATCTCCTCCATAACCCATCTGAACTACACAGTTCAGGCCTTGGATTGGGACTCACCTGGATTCCCTTCAGGTTCATTCTTCTCTTAAGTCGAGACTGATCAAGGAGGAAGAATTTATTGTCATCTGGTGACTCTTCAGAGGTGGAGGAGTCATCTGCTTCCTGACCATTGGCTTTGGGGCTAGGAGCTCCAAAGGTCTGGGAAATAATAGTAACTGGCAGATTCCTTGGTAAACTCTAGAGATAAGGAGAGATGTTAGTGACCTTTTGCTGAAGGCTACTGCCGAAAGCTTTTCTGGTGGCCACCCTCTAGTACATCTGGCAGGACTGCCTGTGGGCCAAGAGAGATCTGCATGTTAAGTTGTTATGGTGTTCAAGTCACATACCCGTAATTCAAGTGGCTTAGCTGCTGACTGTGGACCAAACAGACTGTGGTTCAGGTTTTAAACTAGAGATGGAAACTAAAATTCACAAAAATTTCAGGCCATCTTTAACTTTAGTTCATGGCCCACTATCAGTTTTCCTTTTTGCAAACTTCATTGGAATAAACTCCTCAGAATAAGGGTGCCATTTTGGGAGAGCTGGGGGCAGGAAGCATGCATACTGGGACGCAGCTCACTTTTCTTCCTGTTCCCCTAACTATCAGAGAGCGAGGGGAAAGTACTTGGATTCTGTGATTTACTCCTCTGCCCCCTCCGTTCACCAGCCAGGAGTGAGAAGCATGCACGGAATCCAAGTACTTTCCCCTCGCTCCCTGATAGTCAAGGGAGCAGGAAGAAAAGCAAGCCACGGCTTGGTACGCATGGCTGCTGTTCCCCCTGCTCTCCTGAAATGGTGCCCTTGCCTCAGAATCTTCCCCAGTATGCAAACAATTCACCCTCCGTATTTCCTCTTCTTTCATTTAGTATCAGGGCTCAGCAGAAGTCAACTGCCCGTCTCTGAGAGACAATGCTCTTGGAGTGCTTCTCACAGCATCGAAGTTGAATAGAAGAGAAACTTCCCTCTACTTTTTTTCAGGCTAGAATTGCTGCTTACAGCAGGAATAAAAATAACCCCCCATCCTTCTCTACATCATTGTGTAACTGAGGCAGAGCCATGAAAGGAAGAGAGCACAGCTAATCTTTCCTGGCCCTACCTGGTCATGACAGTTTTCCTTAGAGAGTCGTCGGAGTTTGCACTCCAGGTTAACAATGCAAGCCTCTTTCCGGACTGCCTCGATCCGCAGCTCATCGTTCTTCTCCTCCAGTTCCCGGATCTGCTTCCTGTACTTGTCCTTCTCAATCAGGCACTGTGAGTAATGCGTCTGTGCCTCATCTCGGGAATGGAATGCCTGCAGAGGAAGGCATGGTATAGTCTATGCAACAGAGACTGTCTCTTACTCTTTGTTGGTACAGGTCCTAGCATGAGGTTTGGAATCTCTGTGCACTATCACTAAAATGTTGCCGGGTACAAGCTGAAAACCTTGACACTAAGCAGCCTACTATGTTGCCATTACAAATCAGCACCCGGTGGCAGCGGCCACAGAATCCGGAAGTATTTCCCTCTGCTTAGTCTAGTTGATAACAGCATCATTGCAAATGCCACTATCTAGCAAGTGTTTACTTTTCTTAATGGCAACTTCTATATATAACAAATGCAGTGACACTTTTGGTCCAATTACCCTCAATTCCTAGGGGCGGCTCCCAACAGAAGCAGAAAAAGGAAGATCCAATTTCTCATTGTTATTACCCTGCCCTCTACATGCGATCTACCTGGTCTCGCTCCTTCTCCACCTCCTCAAGCTGTATCATCACAGTGGTCATACGGTGCTTGTACATCTCACAGTCTTTCCCCAGAGTTGAGCACTTTAATTCCAGGTCTTCTTTCTCCTCAAGATACTGCAAATGAAACAGACTAATCAATAGAAGCAGTACATCAAAGTGATGGGGAGGTCCACCCTGTTGCATGGAGGAGATTCCTGTGCACCGCTAATCCCTGTATTTGCTCACATAGAAACATAGGGTTAGAGTGTTGCCCTGTGCTGAAAAGGCCGGGCTGTGAGGAAGCTCAGACAGCTGCTGTCCAAGTTTATGCAGATGGGGGTCTTGTTGTAAATTTCCTCACAGCAGGGAATGTCGTCTATGTGAAAATTCATTGGTTTAAAATAATTGGCCTGCCCTGTCCAGATAACCCTTGACAGATTCATGTGAACAGCTCAGGATGAGAAGTAAGGACTGAACTAAATTGCTACTTCACTTCTCCATCAGCTGCCAGCTACAGGTATCACTGGCCATGTCAATCAGAAATCCCTGAAAGACAAGGCGCTTGAATCCCACTCTTTCTGTCCTATCTTTTTCTCACCTTGTCTCTCAGATCCTCCACATGACGGATCTCCTCCTGGAGATTAAAGATCTTGTTAACCAGCTCCTGGCGGTCCTCTAGTGCCTCTTTGCGGTCATGCTCCAAGATATCCAAGATGGCTTTGTCCGAATCTGGCAAGCTACGTTTGCCAGCCTGAGGAGACAAGGTTTAAAGATATAGGACAGGATGAGAAAGAAAGAAACAGAGGATTGAGGAGAAGAAAAGAAATAGACAGACAATAGAAGAAAAAAAGAGGAAATGAGCATGGGATTGCAATGGGAAAGTAGGAGAAGGGAGGGATATTTGTGAATATTCTGAAAGCCGAAGAAAGCACCTCTCACTGTCAGAATGGCTCTAGAGACGGGGTTGTTTTTATTGGATCTGATATGGTACATTTTCAATGTAATGACAATGAGCATCCACTCCTCTGCTATAGGCCCAGCATTCAAAACCTCTCTCTATTATTCAGCCCACACTGAGCACAGAATTTGCCCTTTGCCAAGGAGCATGGCCCAAGAAAACATGCAGAGGAATTTTTAAAACATGCAGACTTTGCATGACTATGCTTAATGAATATTAAACACAGCCTAGAGTCATCAATGTCCCTGTCTAGAACTAATACTTCCTTTTCTACAATGTCCAGAAACTTTTTTCCTCTTTAGGAATTCATTTTAACAAGATCACTGTGGGAGAAATAAATTGCAACCAAAAGTAACCACTTAAACCAGGAATCAAAGTAAAAAACCTTAAGCAAGAAAATGCAAATTTAGTTTTAAAAATACTTGTACTAAGTTGCTGAGTTCATTGACCTTGTGGTTACTGAATAAAAATATTTCTAAAATAAGGAGCGTTTTTGTTATTTTTAGAACATTTTGTTTCCATTTTAAGGTGGATATTTTTTGGTGATTATTTCATTATTTCCTTGTGTGTCATAGTAATTATCATAGCACACGAGTCTTTGGGATTAGATTATATATCAAAGTAATTTTATATATGATGCCTTTTAAAGATTTCTTGTAGAAAACTAAGGCCTAGTCTACACTAGGAAATTAGATGAGTAAAACCAGGTCACTCGAAATGTGAAAAATCCACACTCCTGAATGACACAGTTAAACTGACATAATTCCCAGTGTAAACTGTGCTAGGTTGATGGAAGAATTGCAGTGGGAATGTAGGAGAAGGGAGGGATATTTGTGAATATTTTGAAAGCTGAAGAAAGCACCTCTCACTGTCAGAATTGCTCTAGAGGTGGGGTTGTTTCTATTGGAGCTGATATCAAATGATACATTTTGGATGTGGTGACAACGTGCAGCCACCCCGAGAGGTGGAGTGCCCACGTAGTGTAGGCAGTGCCCATGTAGTGAAGCACTACAGTGACGAGGTGATTTACATATAAGCAAGCCCTGAGGTTTTTTAGGCACTCCCAGAGAGGCTACAGATGTGCTCTGGCATAAGCATGTTTTGCGAATCTTTAAATGGTGTCATTCTAAAAAGGAAAGTCTTTGCCTTGCAAGGTGCTAAGCAGCCTCACATTGAGATAGATCTTCAGGTCTGGCCCAAGCCCTGCTTAGAATATCCCCTGAAAGGGGGGCTAAGGTGGCTGTGCCCTCCTTTTGTATCTCCATTTATCCCAAACCTGGAGCTGGTAGAAGCCCCCAGGGCAAGTTAGAGCAGTTTTCTGTAATAACACAAAAGGAGGTCATCTCAGTAGCTTATGACTGGTGGAGCAGAGAAACAGTCTGACTAGGCCTCCTGTCCCCAGCCAGCTTCCTTACCGAGGCTGGGTGATGGCACAGAACTGATCATGCAGAACTTACACCAGGAGAATCTAGGGTAGCTAGCTAAGGTGGTTTTGCATTGGTGAGTTAGGGCAAAACTCCTCCAGAAGGGTATGTCTACCCTGCATTCCTCTTTCAAAAGAGGAATGCAAATGCAGGCGAGCGAAATTGCAAATGAAGCGCGGATTTTAATTTTCCTTTGCAGCCAGACGCTTTTTCGCAATACCCTGTTCCGAGATAAGAAATGCCATGTAGACACGGTTATTTTGAGAAAAAACCCTTCTTTCGAAATAACCCTTACTCCTTATAAAATGAGGTTTAAGGGTTATTTCGAAAGAAGGGTTTTTTCTCAAAATAACCGCATCTACACGGCATTTCTTATCTCGGAATAGGGTATTTCGAAAAAGTGGCCAGCCGCGATTATGCAAATGAAGCGCGGAAAATTCAAATCCACGCTTCTTTGCAATTTCGCTCGCCTGCATTTGCATTTCTCTCTCGAAAGAGGAATGCATTGTAGACATACCCGAAGAGCCAGGATTTGGCTCATTAATTTAAATAGGAATTGAGGGACCTCAGCACCTCATAGCAGACACTCTGTGCCTTGCAAGGCTGTACAAGCTTTTGGCTATTCGTTGTAATTCTGGGGACACATGGGAGCTGACAGACTGTCTGGGCCCCTGGGCAAGGTGGGTTGGGGTTGTGCTCCACACTCATAGAAGAGGTGGGGTCTCAGATGGAAGTGGTGGATCTAGGGGCAGCCAGCCCGCAGCGCCGCCCGGATTGTATTGCACTGAGCTCTCCCTCCCTGCAGCTCTCAGCTCTGCCTAGGCATGCTGCATGGGGTTCCAGCAGTGATTTAAAGGACCCAGGGCTCCAGCTTCCACTGCAGTGGTGGTGGCTAGGAGCCCCAACCCCTTTTAAATTGTCACAACCCAGAGTAGCTGTGCCCTGCCCCCCAGTTGGTGGACATTGGAAGCACAGCTTCCCCCACATTTCCCACCTGCATACTGATTTCAAGGCAGGGAGTAAAAGTATGGGGCATAATGCCTCCTCTGGCTTACCTGGATGATGGACTGTAACTCTTGGATTTTGGTCTTCATCATCTCATTCTCCCGCTCCAATTCTAGAACTTGTTCTTTCTTGGGTCGGTTTTCAATGTCATTCTTTAGCTTCAGTGACTGGTTCCTCTCCAGTTTACATTCCTCCTCCATCTTATTTAACCGATGCTTCAGCTGGTCAATCTAGGACATCCCAGGAACCAATGAAAAGCAGAAAGAAGCACAGGAAAAAAAGGGTTATCCAAAATACATCAAGCCTCTGGTATACACTTGGCTAAAATCACTGTCATCTCTGGTTGAGAGCACACCAAACATGGATTTCATGCTCGGGGGGGGGGGGAGGCCTGGATAATTCCTAAAGCTTAAAACAGCTTAATATTGTCCTAGCATGGTATGCAGAACCCCTTGGATTATCCACCATGAAACTTTAGTGCCAGCGTGGGTGACTGTCCCAAATCTCCCAATATATTATTGATACCGAAAAAAATGTGTTTTTCTTCCATCCATCGGCAGGGAAGTGCCACCCATCCCAAGGAATCTTACGCTGTTACCCATCACCTCAGCATACATTTCATGACGCCATGAGCCTTTAACCAGGGTAAGGAAAGCAAGTACAAGTTCTTCTCATCATTGAAAATACCACTGAGCCAACTGCCACTCTCCATCCTCCATCGGCGATTTCTATCCAATCAAATCCAGAGCATCTCTTTTACCTCTAGCTGGAGGTCCCGGCTCCTCATCACAGCCATGTTCTTCTCTTCGCTCAGCTGGGCGTATCTCATGGCCAGGTTGTAGTTCTCATCCTTCACCTTGATCAGCTCGTCATTGTAATTGTTCCTTTCCTCCTTCATCTTGTTGTATCTCTCCTGGAAGGTGAGCAACTCTATTTTGTTCAATTTCAGCTGCTTCCTCTCATCCTCCAGTTGGCGGGACTTGGCCAAGAGTTCACAGCGCTGTACATCCTTTGTCTTCACCTGCTGCTGTAGCTTAATGATTTCATTCATTAGGAAATGGGTGAGGCCCTCATGTCCTTCCTCCACTGAAAAGAATCAAACAGGCCATCAGCTCCAACATCCACTGCACATTGCTGGAGCTGGTTAGCAGTAACGTGGGTTCGGTCAATGACAGGACAGCAGAAGTGAGGATAAAACACACGTGTACACACAGAGTCAAACTCACTAGCACACACATAAATATGATGTCATACATGTATGTACCCCATCATATACAGAGTCACTATGCACAGACACATAAGTATCTTCATATTCATGCATGCACATGTTCATACTACATACAGACATATGCAATGCATATCTACACTCATACTCTAATACACAAGCATGTAGACAATCATGGTGAATTCACATATAATACATTCACCATTTTTTGAACTTGGTGCAGCAGGTCCATAGACACCCATTGGGCCAGATTTTGACTTCAGTTACCCTGGTGCAAATCCAGAGTACCTTTGTTTATTTTAACAGAACTACCCCAGACTCACACCAGTGTAACTGAGAATCTGATCCCCAATCTCTTTCCTTGAGCACCTTGAATTGTCAACCGTTCTAAAAAGGCGAGCAGACCAGGTAGCACTCCTACTTGAGATCTTCAGCCTCACTCCAACAATCAGGGGTGTTGCTTCCACCAACAGTTTTATCAACAGTAGGCAGGGGGCCTTACAGACTCACTAGGCCCCAAGGCAAGAAGGGTGTGTGTGTGGCGCTGTGTCCTTGGAAGGGGCGGAGCCTGAGGCAGAAGGGGCGGGACTGGGGGCTAGCCTCCACTAGGCAGCTCTCAGCACACCATGCAGGATTCCAGTGACAATTTAAAGGGCTCTGGGCAGTTGCCCTTTTCCCCTCCCCCTACTCCACTGGCAGGCCGAATGGCAGGCCATACAAGACCAGAGAGCAAGAGAGTGGGAAAGAGTTACTACCACTTACAAAATCCATTTAGACTCCTCATCTGAAAAAGAAAACCAGAGTCTTATCTTGTGTCTTGACAACAACCCTTATTTCCTCCAGGACGAATCCTACTCACCGACAATGGTAGAAAATCTCCGTGTGGGCTCCTTCCCCGTCACCAGTTTGTAGAGTTCAGGATAGTAAAACTCCAGGCTCTCTAAGAAAACTACATAGCCCCTTTGCCCCTTGGTATGAAGGATGTCCAAAAGTCGGCCTAGGGACAACCCAAAAATAGTGCATTAAGAGAGGAGACCGGAAAATTGAGAATAGAATAATCTGATACTATAACTCTGAGGCTAACCCTGCTCCAGATTTAACTGTTGCTGGCACATAAATACACTGTAGAAAAGCCAGGAGTGCAGCTGATCTCATGAAGCTATGTTATGCATTCTCCATGTCTGTATGGGCTGTTACTCTACAGGAATGTGGTATGGGAAGGTAGCAGTTGTATTTGAGCCTTCAAAAGACAGTGCTATTCAATACTGCCCATGTTGCACAGTACGGAAATACCATAACATGTTTCTCAAATCAAAGTGGATTGCTGACCAGCATCAGATATGTGGTTACCAGGCCTGAAAAAGCAGTGGTTGCTGCCTATCATAACTGAAATACACTGGCAAAGATATGTAGGAATGAAAGTTTGGTGAGTGCCATCCTGTACAACACTGGCTTGGCTAGTCACTATTACCAAACAGCTCTTCATTTTCATGAACATCCAATTCTTCCCCAAATATTTAACTGACAGGGAATAGAGAGCCCGTCCTAGATTTTAATCCAATGCTGGGGTCAGGTCAAAGCCAATCCAGGCCGTGCAGCACACAAACTGGTGCAGTCTTGGCCAATGTTCCCTCTAATCTTTTCAATCCATGGCCAGATTTTTTCCATTCATGTGCAGAATAATTTTTATGTGCACCAAGGCATATGCGAATGTGCATCACCAGTAGAAATAAAACTAGCTGTGGGCGCTCTGCTAATCAGCTGGGCAACATCTGGATCTCTCCTGAGCAGCTGCACAAGTGCACAGCTTACAGGGAACACTGGTCTTGGTCGTTCCGGAGAAAATTACCTGCTCGGTTAATTTTGGAGAGCAGCATGTGCGAGTTGAGCACCTCGTCCTCATCTTGCTCATCGATGACTTTACACTGGCGCAGATATGGGGTCAACTTGGCTGGATTGATGTACCGGCTCAGCATGTGCCGATTGCACTCTACATTCTCCCACAGGGCTTCCTCCTCATCCTTCAGCATCTCCAGGCAGTCATCCATTTCTGGCTCTGCTCCTTAGCAAGGGAAACAAATCAGCAAATAAATACAATGCACACTGGCTCAGGAGAGTTTCAGCCCTGTTTACCATTCTGAGCTGCCCTGTCACATACCATGAACTTGGCTGCACCTCTCAGGAATGCTGATATTGCCCTATATTAAAACTCTTTGTGCTGAAGTGCAACCTGTCTTCAGCTCATCTGAGAAGTGACAGCTTTAGAGAGGGGTCTAGCTAGACTCCGAACGTTTGCATATTGCTCAGATGATGAGTCTGCAGGCCAGTAAACTCTATAAGGGAGATACTTAAAAAGCAGAGAATTTCTCTTCTGAATAGCTACTATGCCACAGGCTGCATAGAGGAAGAAAGGGGCCTGAATTTGCAGAGCTCAGCTGTTCAAAGACATGTGGTCACCAGCCTATTGTGAGGTATTCACTGGCCCCACTGCCCACACAGGCTTATCTCAGCTTTCCAGATCTGAACACGTGCTCTTCCCTATAGATGTACAAAGTGCAGCGACATGTGTAAGTGACCGACTGCATCTGAATATCTAAATGCAGACATATGCATGTGCAGTATAGATATCTCCATGGTGTGACTCTCTGTGAATCAGTTGGTGAGCATGAACGTAAGTGACTGTGTGTACAGGTGCTGTCTTGCTGTGTGTGAGTGGGTTTAAATGTGTGTGATACCATCCCAGCATGAAAATATTCTTGATTCCTGCAAATGTAGTCACGTAATATTTCAGCTGTTGCTACACGATCATCTGCTATCTTCTTCTTGGTGGCGAGCTTGTCTAAGAAGATTACAGGGCTGGCAACTATGAGTCGAGAAAATATTTATCGAGGTAAGTCAACATGCAGCAAGTAATCTCCCAGGCATCAGGTAGGAACATTAGGGACTCGGAATTTTAAATATTTGTATAATGCATTCCAAGCTTTACAGTCACTTATCCATTCTCACTGGCTGGACTCTGTCTGCAAAATGTTAACAGCAGACTCCTATTATTCTATCATAGCCATGCCTGGGAGATCCAAACCCAGACTACAAACCCACTTGACCAATACATAGGCAGAGATAGTTCCTTCCCTGAGGCACATACAATCTGAACAGACTGGACAGACAAAGGCTGGAGGAAGGGAATCTTTCATGATGCCCATTTCACAGATGAGGAGCTGAGGGCACAGAGAAATTCAGTGACTTGCACAAGAGGCTGTCTGTAAATTACATAACTCAACAGGAGTCATTAATCTGTGTGTTTGTTCCAGCATTACAAGGAGGGGAGGTGGATCTTAAAAAGTCACCAAAACAAATTACATAATTAATGGACAACCCGTAAGGTATCACAGACAAAGTCTGTAGCAAGAACTGAACCCAGCCCTCCCAGCTCCCAGTACGGGCCTTTCAACACAAGGCTTTCCTTCCTACTGATGTGGTGGAGAAAAAAAAACTTATGTGCAGATCAGGGCTTGGCCTACAGTCATGTGTAATCAGTGTGAAGAACACTGCAGATGGCAGGTGTATTGTGTAAACCCCACAACACGGTCAGTTGGGGAAAGGCAGAGTCAGTCCCCTTAATCTCTTTCCAGAGTGCTCAGGTCAAGGATGTGGTAACAGATTTTTGGATGGAACTAGAAGCAGGAAGTGCTATGATCCTATTGCCAAAGTATCTTATTAAGCTCTGAAATTCCACCAGGGAGAAAAGGAGGCTAGGGGCTCTATCCAGGAAGTTTCCTTAGCTGGATATTGACGTTTTTAAAAGGATGTGTTCTAACAATAATGTGCTGTTGTCCAGGTAAGAGAACAGAGGTCTGCTTTAGTAGATTCTTTCTTAGTAAATTGCTTTTAATGAGTAAATAATTAGCTCAGAAACAAAAAACTATTTTCCTTGGGCCAGGAGAGTTCTGTTCAGTGTGTTATGATTTCCTCAGCCACCAGTTTCAGGAAAATTGCCTGGGTAACATTGGAAATTCACTGTGCCAAGCTAGCCTTTAGGTCTGTGAAATCTGTGGCTGAAAACGCCTTCAAATGTGGGGGAACTGGAAATCTGACATCTTGTCTACATAAGAAATATTTTTCCAACTATGTTTTACTGCTAGAGCAGATGCAGAGTAACTATGGAGATAAGAGTCTGCACAACTGCCTTGTTTAGGACTTCTGTGATCACTTGGGAGCCATGAGCAGCTGTTACAGTGACATCTAAGGCCTCCCTCCCCATGCTAGCATTTGGTGGTGATCTCTCTTAAAACAAGTTAGTCCAGCTCCTCGTAGTATGGACAGGTCCTATTTGTGTCTCTTTGCAGAGTTCCTTTGTTTTGTAGCAGCACTGATCTGTATTCCAGGACTACCCCTTCTCCTATATTTGTTTCTCTGTTCCTCCAGTGACTGCTATTCAAATGGGCCTGGATGACCTCTTCTTGTCAGAAGGCAAATAAGTCCAGAACTGCCAGATGGGAATATGAGGAAGCACAGGGCATGGCTGCTATGTTGGGTATGCGTCTCCAGGTGTGTGAACTCACCAAGGGAGTGGCGAGGTCAGTAAAGGAATGCCCTTGCCTGAGTTCCAACATTTAAAAGGTGACATCCATCCAAAATGACCCCAGAACAGTAGCGGGCGCATCAGCAAGGCGGATCCAGATGTGAAGCGATGCTATTTCGATAGCAGGGGGAGGATTGCCAGTAGTGAAACAGTTAATCCAAAATACAGATGTGTCCCCAGGAACCTTACATTAAAAACACTCATTCCGGACTAGTGGTATTTCATGTCCAAAGCAGAATAGTAAGTGTGGGATTAGATGCCAGAGAATTTTAAAAATTGGTAGTTTCTCCCACCCAAAAGTAGAGTTATTGCAGGTACACAAGGCCTCAGAGTAGCTTAGCTTTCATTCTTTTAAAGCTTAGTTTCTAGCCCTTTTCCGCTGCAGGATGGACTAAATGTGGGCCAAAGCTGAGAATAACACCACCCTCATTGCAGAAATGCCTTGATAGGAAATAAAACCCCCTTCATCAAAAACACTCCCCCATTTAGGAATATAATAACTTCATTATAAAACAAGGATTATTACACAGGCACAAGCCATCAAAACAAAAAACATCCAACAGGAGTGGTCCTCTGTCTCCACACAAGAGCCTCAGGATCCCTCCTTTTGCTTCTTTCTTTACATCTCATCCCATCTTTGCAGTCCAACATGACAAATAACTTCGACTCCTCTCAGAGCTGTTGCTTGGGCTATTAGTCTACACTGCACCCAAAGCTCAAAATAAACTACGCAAGTTGAGCTACGCAAACGCATAGCTTATTTCGAGTCAATTTCAAAATAGCTTATTTAATAATTTTGTGCTCTCTGCATAGTGCCAAATTACAAAATAACCCTCTATTCCAAAATGCCTCTTACTCCTTGTGAAACGAGGTTTACAGGGACATCAGAATAGCGAGCCCCGTTGTATTTTGAAATAATGGGCTTGCTGTTAAGACACGGGATAGCTATTTTGGGATATGTCCTGTATCCCGAAATAGTGCTGCAGTGTAGACGTAACCTCAGAGGACTTTTAGTAAGTAAAATACAGCATTCTCTTCCCTTCAGTAGCTCAGGGTTTTGCCACTGCAGGTTTCCTTGGGTCTGAAACTGTTCTTATTTACAAGAGAGTGGCTACGTCTACACTGGCCCCTTTTCCGGAAGGGGCATGTAAATTTCAGCAGTCGTCGTAGGGAAATCCGCGGGGGATTTAAATATCCCCCGCGGCATTTAAATAAAAATGTCCGCCGCTTTTTTCCGGCTTTTAAAAAAGCCGGAAAAGAGCGTCTAGACTGGCCCCGATCCTCCGGAAAAAGTGCCCTTTTCCGGAGGCTCTTATTCCTACTTCAAAGTAGGAATAAGAGCCTCCGGAAAAGGGCACTTTTTCCGGAGGATCGGGGCCAGTCTAGACGCTCTTTTCCGGCTTTTTTAAAAGCCGGAAAAAAGCGGCGGACATTTTTATTTAAATGCCGCGGGGGATATTTAAATCCCCCGCGGATTTCCCTACGACGACTGCTGAAATTTACATGCCCCTTCCGGAAAAGGGGCCAGTGTAGACGTAGCCAGTGAGTCTAGAGTAACTTCACCATCTCCCAGAGAGTTACTTCAGCTGTTCCCTGGAAAAACTGAAGTTGATTCTATGTCAGCACCAAATGTCTATTTAATTTACTGTTTTACCTAACACTCTCCGGGTATGTCTACACTGCATTCCTCTTTCGAGAATGGAATGCAAATGCAGCTGAGCGAAATTGCAAATGAAGCGCGGATTTGAATTTCCCTGCTTCATTTGCATAATTGCATCTGGGTGATATTTCGAAATACCCTATTTTGAAAAAAGAAACGTGGTTATTTAGAAAGAAAACCCTTCTTTTGAAATTACCCTTACTCCTTCTAAAATGAGGGTTAAGGGTAATTTCGAAAGAAGGGTTTTCTTTCAAAATAACTGTGTCTAGACAGCATTTCTTTTTTCGAACTAGGGTATTCTGAAATAGCGCCAGGACGCGATTATGCAACTGAAGCGTGGGAAATTCAAATCCACGCTTCATTTGCAATTTCGCTCAGCAGCATTTGCAATTCTCTCTTGAAAGAGGAATGCAGTGCAGACATACCCTATATAATGAAATGCTAGTGAGAGGCTGGAGCCTTGGTGCACTGGCGAGGAGGAAACAGAAAAGGTCATGTGAAGTGCAGTGAAAACTAACAAATGCACTGCATTAGTGGCTAAGAGTTTTAAATGAAAAGGAGACTCCCACTTCCTGCACACACTTCCTGCAGGTCTAAAGCACATTATTCCCTGCCTCTACCCTTCCTTCCTCTGACACCTTTGCAGAGGCTGTTTTAATTTAAAATAAAAAATAATTTAAAATGACAGATTTCACTGTCCTTCAAATATGTAAAAATATGTGCCTCTGATCTGTATCAGCATTCTCTAGCAGCTGATTCCAGCACTTCTTGAATTGACACCTTCAGAGACTATTATGTACCATGGAAACACTTTGGCATCCATCGCAAATCACAGGTGCAAAGACACAAACTTGGTCTTTCTTGAACTGCAATTTGGCCATAAAGAAATAAGACTAACCACAGCAGTTGAGGAATTGCTCTCCCACTGTTCCTTTCAGTGGCTAGTATACAAGATATTCTTTAGCAGCAGGAGATCTTAATCCAATAATAACTTCCAGCTAATCCTAACTATTTCAAAGGTCTTCATGGATTCAGAAGAATAAAAGAAAGAATCCCTTTTTACAATAAAAGAAGTATTCTCTCTCAGGGACTGGCTGTTTCATGCAAATGCACCTTTGTATGTGTTTGCTATTTTTTGTTCATTTTTGTTATATTTCTTGACTGAACAAATCACCTCACAGTAAAATACTCCTCTCTGGTCTCTCTCAGCTTTCACATTTTCATATGCCAGGGACTACTCTCCACTGATCAAGGGTAAAAAACTCCCAGGTTTCAGAAGCAGGGTTCCAAAAAGCACTTGTCTCCAGGTCAGATCTAAAGCTTCGTTTTCAGACAGATAAAATGCTTGGGGTTTATTATTATTCTAACATCATCCAGTGAACAAATTTAGCTTTGAATCCTGGGATCTTTTCATAGGTGGAAGTCCAAGGGCAGGACAGGCAAGGAACTTCTCTTAGCAGCAACAAGAACAGCAAGGGGAAAATCTTGTGGCTGGAAGAATTATTCTGCAATTCAAGCAAGCATTGCTAAAACACTCTTGTGCAAAAGCTCCCACTGCCAGACTTCTATTCAACACATGCAGCGTTCTCCACGAGGGTAGAGAAGTTAATCACAGCAGCCCCTTAACTGGTTCCATTAACTCGCTTTGAATTCTTGTCACTTCATCAGTCCTGAGATGACCAGAACCAAACCCTGCTCTCTAGAATTCAGTGGAAGCATAGCGTTCAGTTATCGCTGTGGAATGGATCACTTGTTTGCTCCTTTGTGAGATATGAAAAAATACCGGGTGGTGTGCCAATGAAGAGGAAGTTTATTTTGGAAGTGGTGAATTATCTGAGTCCCTTGGACTTCTGCATTTTGTTCACATATGTTCACAGGCTGGTGGTAGTTAAAAAGAAACCACAATACAGAAAATTCTCATGTTAACTACAAGTTAATATAAAAACGGAGAGGGGGATTAGTGTTTAATACTAAATAGATCAAATGAAAGCAAGGGTTTAAATAATATTAATAAAAAAAGAAAAGGACTACACATGAAAGATAAGATTTTAAAGTTGGAACTAGCAAGCTGTGTGCCTATTATCATCAGTAACGCTTTGCGTGTATGTTGAGTCTCATTCTTTTCCTTTGTATGCTTCTTTAGCACACACGGGATATGAATGCCTTCCTACTGTGTATTTGTACAGCACCTAATACAATAAATCATAATAATGACGACAACAGAGAGCTTCTCTCACAAGCCCTCTTTTTGGATAGATGCAGCTTTGCAGTATCTGAGCAACATCCAACAACACAAAACACAAATAAAAGAGAAGGATATAGTGCTGCTATTTCTCCTAAAGGAAAATCAGTGTGTGAAATGTGATAAGGGAATACCTTCTTTTGCTTAAAGAAACAGGAAAAACAGTATTGTTCTTGGTTCTGACATCACTTTTTCCATAGACCTTGGGTAGATCTTTGAAGGCCAGTGGCCTCTAAATTCTGGGTGCTGAATTTTGGGCAACCACAGTCTTGTTTGAGTGGTGCTGAGTACCCACCACTTACACCGATTCCAGCCAGAGTTCTGGGCGTTCTGCACTACTAAAGATCAGCCTCCTTTTATTTAGCTGCATAAATATGAATTTAGATACAGTACCTAACTTTAAACACCACATTTGAAAATTCTGGCCAGAAAGGTGTCTAAATTTGGAACCTAAAATTAGAGCTTTCTTTTTAAAATGTAAACCCGTCTCTTTGGCCTGGTCTACATTAGATCAGGAAGGCTAGCTTAAGGTACACAACTCCAGCTACATAAAATACGTAGCTGGAGTCGGCTTATATTAAGCCAAACCCTGCTGGCATCCACACAATGGGAGGCCGATGGGAGTAAATGCTCTCGTTGACTTCCCTTACTCCTCGCAATCACGAGTACAGATGCCAGCTGGCCCTCGGTGTTTGATTTTTGGGTCTATATTTGACTCGCTAAATCCAACTGCAGAAAATTGACCTCTGGAGCGTCAATCCACTGGTAGGTATATATGTGCCTTTTGTGTCTGAAAATGAGGATAGCAATAAATATCAACATCATAAGGCAAGACTCATTAGTAACGACAAAGCACTGTGAAATCCCCGGATGGTAAGTATTAGGGAAGTAATCATTATTATTACTACTACAGTATTATTCAGATTCTGAAGTCCTCAAAGTATCTCTAGGAGGCTGAGAACATTGCTGGATAATCAGGATTGAAAATAGCTAGGTTTCTGCTTTACATAGTTTGGGTTTACACTGAAACAACTACTGCTATCAGCACTCCCTCACTCTGCCTGTAAGAGAATCAACCAGCTTGTTAAATGCCCCAATGCTACCAAACTGTAGAAAATATAAAATGAGGGACTCATGAAAAATAGAACAGAAAGTGTTAAACACAATCTTCTATCCACTTCTCTTATTGAGTCAGGCTTCTTGTTACAAATGACTTATAGAGGAAATCCATTACCAGATTTGTGGAAGATCAGTGAGGTAAAGCTGGGTCCTTGTCATAAGGCATGCCCCCATCCCAATCAGGAGAAGGCTAATGAGCTTCTCTGGGCTTAACAGGAACCAAACTGGCACACCTGCAAAGTGTGCTCCAGCTGAAGGAAGCAAGGTTAAAGCTTGTCACAGGAAGAAGAGGCAACCAGAAGGAAAGCTGCTGTGGTCTCAGAAGTAGTTGATTCTTGCAACAGAGCAGCTGAGAGGGAAACAGCTGAGAAGCCTTTGCTACCTACAGGGACTTGATAGACTCAGGACAACCTGATCACTGCAGGGCAAGGGTTGAAGGTAAATGCTGACTTAGGGTCCATCTATCCCAGACTGCCATATACAAATCAGAACTTTATAAAGGAACTCAAGAAGCTGCATGTCCCCTTATGCAGGACATCCCCTCTGGAAAGGAGCCAGAGAGTTTGGAGTCAAGTCACCAAATGGTGAAAGGACTCTGGAAGTGGAAGACTGAAACTGCCTGAGTGTGACCCAAAAGAGAAGCCCAGCCTACCACAGTCCTCACTGAGGACAGTTAAAGAGGTACACATACATCACTCAATCTCCATCCCACATCAGAAGAGATTCAGTCTGTTATTCAGTTTGCCTTTTGGCCCACAAGGGAACCAACTATGTTTTTTAGTACACAAAAGAGAAGAGACGCAGTGATAATCCAAACCAAACACCTAACCTGTGCTTCAGAATGTTCTGAGGTCTATAAGTGCATGACTGGTGTGGAAAACATGAATAAGGAAAAGTTATTTGCTTGTTCCCATAACATAAGAACAAGGAGTCACCAAATGAAATTAACATGTATCAGGTATAAAACAAACAAAAGGAAGTTTTTCTTCATGCAGCGCATAGTCAACCTGTGGCATTCCTTGCCAGAGGATGTTATAAAGACCAGAACTTCAACAGAGTTAAAAAAAGAACTAGATACATTCATGAAGGTTAGGTCCATCAATAGCTATTAGCCAGGATGGGTAGGAATTCCCTAGCCTTTGTTTGTCAGAGGTTTAGTCCTGAGTGGAGTGCAGGATCAGGTCCAGGATATAACCGTTACAGGACCGCTTGGGAATAGTGACCATAATATAATAACATTCAACATTCCTGTGGTGGGAAGAACACCTCAGCAGTCCAGCACCCTGGCATTCAAATTTCAAAAAGGGAAATTACACAAAAATGAGGAGGTTAGTTAAACAGAAATTAAAAGGCACAGTGACTAGAGCCAAATCCCTGAAAGCTGCATGGAAACTTTTTAAAGACACCATAATAGAGGCCCAACTTAAATGTATACCCCAAATTAAAAAACATAGCAAGAGACCTAAAAAAGTGTCACCGTGGCTTAACCACCATGTAAAAGAAGCAGTGAGGGACAAAAAGGTATCTTTTAAGACGTGGAAGTCCAATCCTAGTGAGATAAATAGAAAGGAACATAAACACTGTCAAATCAAGTGTAAACATGTAATAAGAAAAGCAAAAAAAGATTTTGAGGAACAGCTAGCCAAAAACTCAAAAAGAAATAACAAAATGTTTTTTAAGTACATTAGAAGCAGGAAGCCTGCTAAAAAACCTGTGGGTCCCCTAGATGATCGAGCTATAAAAGGAGCAATCAAGGATGATAAAGCCATTTCGGAGAAACTAAATGATTTCTTTGCTTCAGTCTTCACGGCTGAGGACGTTGGGGAGATTCCTGAATCTGCACTGTCCTTTGTGGGTGATGAATCTGAGGAACTGTCCCGGATTGAAGTGTCATTAGAGGAGGTTTTGGAACAAATAGAAAAACTTAATGTTAACAAATATCCGGGACCGGATGGCATTCATCCAAGGGTTCTAAAAGAACTTAAATGGGAAATTGCTGATCTATTATCTGTGGTTTGTAACCTATCCTTTAAATTGGCTTCCGTACCTAATGACTGGAAGGTAGCCAACGTGACACCAATATTTAAAAAGGGCTCTAGAGGTGATCTTGGCAATTACAGACTAGTAAGTCTAACTTCAATACCGGGCAAATTAGTCGAAACAATAGTAAAGAATAAAATTGTGAAGCATGTAGAAGAACATAATTTGTTGGACAAAAGTCAACATGGTTTCTGTAAAGGGAAATCTTGTCTTACTAATCTATTAGAGTTCTTTGAAGGGGTTAACAAACATGCGGACAAGGGGGATCCAGTAGATATAGTATACTTGGATTTTCAGAAAGCCTTTGACAAGGTCCCTCACCAAAGGCTCTTGTGTAAATTACATGGCCATGGGATAAGAGGGAAGGTCCTTTCTTGGATTGAGAACTGGTTAAAAGACAGGAAACAAAGGGTAGGAATAAATGGTAAATTTTCAGATTGGAGAGGGGTAACTAGTGGTGTACCCCAAGGGTCAGTCCTGGGACCAATCCTTTTCAACTTATTCATAAATGATCTGGAGAAAGGGGTAAGCAGTGAGGTAGTAAAGTTTGCAGATGATACCAAACTGTTTAGGATAGTCAAGACAGAAGCAGACTGTGAGGGACTCCAAGAAGATCTCACCAAACTGAGTGACTGGGCAGCAAAATGGCAAATGAAATTTACCGTATATTCCGGCGTACAAGACGACCTCTGAAGTTAAAAAACATCCCCCAAAAATCGGGGGTCGTCTTGTACGCCGGATGCCCCGCCGCCGGAGCCCCTCCGCGGCTTTGAAAGCCTCGGGGGAAGCCGGCGGCGGGGCATCCCAGGCGCGCATGGGCTGCCCGCCCGCCGGAGCCCCTCCGCGGCTTTGAAAGCCTCGGGGGAAGCCGGCGGGGGGGCATCCCAGGCGCGCATGGGCTGCCCCCCCGCCGGAGCCCCTCCGCGGCTTTGAAAGCCTCGGGGGAAGCCGGCGGCGGGGCATCCCAGGCGCGCATGGGCTGCCCCCCCTCTGGAGCCCGTCCGCGCCGCGCGGAGGGCCTCCGGCGGGCGGGCAGCCCATGCGCGCCTGGGATGCCCCGCCGCCGGCTTCCCCCGAGGCTTTCAAAGCCGCGGAGGGGCTCGGGCGGGCGGGCAGCCCATGCGCGCCTGGGATGCCCCGCCGCCGGCTTCCCCCGAGGCTTTCAAAGCCGCGGAGGGGCTCCGGCGGGGGGGCAGCCCATGCGCGCCTGGGATGCCCCCCCGCCGGCTTCCCCCGAGGCTTTCAAAGCCGCGGAGGGGCTCCGGCGGGCGGGCAGCCCATGCGCGCCTGGGATGCCCCGCCGCCGGCTTCCCCCGAGGCTTTCAAAGCCGCGGAGGGGCTCCGGCGGGGGGGCAGCCCATGCGCGCCTGGGATGCCCCCCCGCCGGCTTCCCCCGAGGCTTTCAAAGCCGCGGAGGGGCTCCGGCGGGGGGGCAGCCCATGCGCGCCTGGGATGCCCCCCCGCCGGCTTCCCCCGAGGCTTTCAAAGCCGCGGAGGGGCTCCGGCGGGGGGGGGGGAGCCCAGGCGCTCCTGGCGCTCCTGGCGGCTTTGCTCCCGGTGCCTCTGGTCTGCTGGGGACCATCTCCAGCAGACCACGGACACCGGGAGCAAAGGAGGCGGAGGGGCGCTGGGGTATAAGATGAAACCCTATCTTTTAATTAAAAAGATAGGGGGTCGTCTTATACGCCCAGTCGCCCTATACGCCGGAAAATACGGTAATGTGGATAAGTGTAAAGTAATGCACATTGGGAAAAATAACCCCAACTATACGTACAGTATGATGGGGGATAATTTGGCTATGACAAATCAGGAAAGAGATCTTGGAGTTATTGTGGACAGTTCTCTGAAAACTTCCACACAGAGTGCAGCGGCGGTCAAAAAGGCAAATAGGATGCTAGGAATTATTAAGAAAGGGATAGAAAATAAGACCCAGAATATCTTACTGCCCCTGTATAAAACTATGGTACGCCCACATCTTGAATACTGTGTACAGATGTGGTCTCCTCACCTCAAAAAAGATATTTTGGCCTTGGAAAGGGCCAACTAAAATGATTAGGGGTTTAGAACGGGTCCCATATGAGGAGAGGTTAAAGCGACTGGGACTTTTCAGTTTAGAAAAGAGGAGACTGAGTGGGGATATGATAGAGGTCTATAAAATCATGAGTGGTGTGGAGAGGGCTGATAAAGGAAAGTTATTTATTAGTTCCCATAATAGAAGAACTAGAGGACACCAAATGAAATTAATGGGTAGCAGGTTTAAAACTAATAAAAGAAAGTTCTTCTTCACACAGCATGTTGTCAACCTGTGGAACTCTTTGCCAGAGGAGGCTGTGAAGGCTAGGACTATAATAGAGTTTAAAGAGAAGCTGAATAAATTCATGGAGGTTAGGTCTATAAAAGGCTATTAGCCAGGGGATAAAATGGTGTCCTTGGCCTCTGTTTGTCAGAGGCTGGAGAGGGATGGCAGGAGACAAATCGCTTGATCATTGTCTTCAGTCCATCCTCTCTGGGGCACCTGGTGCTGGCCACTGTCGGCAGACAGGATACTGGGCTAGATGGACCTTTGATCTGACCCAGTACGGCCGTTCTTATGTTCTTATGTTCTTATGTTGGGAATGAATGACAGGAGAGGGATCACTTGATAATTCCCTGTTTTGTTCACTCCCTCTGGGGCATCTGGCATTGCCTCTGTCGGAAGACAGGATACTGGGCTAGATGGACCTTTGGTCTGACCCAGTGTGGCCTTTCTTATGTTCATGTGTTCTTATATACTAGAAGCAAACCCAACTTGCTTCTGGCAAAAGGAGAGACAGAGAATTCCTCTTCACTGTTCATACATCTTAACACTTCTTCAAGAGATGCAGACTTAGAAGAATAAAAAGACAAAATCTACTAAATTGCCCATGGATTCATATTTCTGTCCTAATGAAAGATTAAAATAGTAGAATAAATCTCAGGAGATGAGTCCCTAGTCAGGATCCATGTTTTAAACAGGAGAGAACAACTGGAATGTATCTCAGAAGAGTTCTACTTTCCCAACCAATAATAGAACCACCTAAAACTCCAATCCACTAAAGCTGGAAGAATCACGCATGAATGAAGCAAGGATCAATTATTATTGTTATTGCATTGGGCCCAGGAGTGCTCTAAAAGAGATGACTTGTCAAAGACAGAGTGCTGGCAATTGTGCCGCATGCCAGGATAATCTTTCTTCCTATCTGAACAATCCCCACTCTTGCTTACTTGAAATTGCATGGGGATGCCCATCCTTAGCTTTAATCTGTTTTGTGGAAGGACAAATTGCTCTTTTACTGAGAATGCAGGTTTGACCTATGAGATGTTGCTGTAGAGGTCGTATGCTCTTCTAATCAGTGCAACAATATTGGGTATGTTCCTGCAGTGACCCCAGTCCAGTATAAAATTAAGATCCATGTTTTCTGCAGTGCTCTTTATCCAGTGAGATATCTGACGTCCCAGGCAAACTTATTGTGCATTCCTCAAGTCTGTTAGCATTAGCCCTTCCTTCAGAGTTCTTTTCATGTTCTCACAGGAAGGAAAATGACTAATTTTGTCTGAATAGCACAACCCACAAAAGATTATGATAACCCAGACAGGCAGCATCCAATCAGATTTGTCTGCACAACATATATTACCAATAATAAAAACACAGAAAATGGAAAAACCCTCCTTCACATACAGCACAGTAGCTATGCTTAAGCTTTTTTGCCTCCCTTTCTGTGTGTATTCTCTCTCTTCTATGCAGGTATTTATATCCCACCCACTACCATATCAGGGCACTAGCCATGTGAATAACTGAAAAGCATCTGTGTATGACTTAGAAGTCTACGTTCCATATTGAATGCTGTAAGGCCAGGGCCGTGCTTAAGATTTTTGGTGCCCCACACATCCTGAGCATCTGCACCCTCGGGGCAGGGCGGGGAGCCACTCCATGGGACAGGGCTATGCTCAGGGCTGTAGGGGCAGGCACTGTGGGGGTGGCTGGATGATGGTAGGAAGGTTAGTGGGGGAGCAGGCAGACTAAGTAACACAGCCTGCTGGAGCTGCAGGCCAGGAGCTGGAGCAGGCAGAAGGGGGTGCGGCACAGCCGGCTACAGCTGTGGGCTGACAGGTTGAGCTGTGGGGGAGCGGAGGATTGGAGTGGGGAGATCAGGAGCTGGGGGATTGGGTCTAATGGGGGAGGGAGGCAGCAGGGGCCTGGAGAATTGGGGCCGATATTGCTGGGGGATTGGAGCTGATGGGGCCAGGAGACAGAGCAGGGGTTGGGGGACTGTGAAGGACTGGGTCCGACGGGGCTGGGAGGAGGAGCAGGGGGGCAGAGGTTGAGGCCGCTGTTGCCAGAACTGCCCACTGCCTGAGGTGGCCGTAGGTATACGCGGCATAGGGCATTACTAAATTTGGAGCAACACTAGTGCCCCATATTTAGTGGTGCCCTAAGCAGAAGTGTACGCTGCAAATGCCTAAGGACAGCCTGTGTAAGGCTATGTCTGCACTTACAATGCTACACCGGCAGAGCTGCAGCTGTGGCACTGCAGTACTTTAGGGTACACACTCACTATAGAGATAAGAGGGGTTTTCCATCACTGTAGTTAATCCATCTCCAGAGGCACAGTAGCTAGGCTGACAGAAGAATTCTTTCATTGACCAAGTATAATCTACCACAGGATTAGATCTATGAAATTTTATAGACTGGTAGGGTATGACTGGGCTCTTGCAGGGGAGGTGGTGTGAGTGTCTGGGCTGTGGGGGGAATGGCTGGGCTTTGAGGGGAGAGACTGTGAGGGTACGTCTAGACTACAGGCTTTTGTCGACAGAAGTTTTGTCGACAGATACTGTCAACAAAACTTCTGTCAACAAAGAGCGTCTACACTACATTCAGTTCTGTCGACAAAGCAAGCTGCTTTGTCGACATGGTAGTGTAGACGCAAAGGACAGTTTATACGCAATAACACCTTCTGTCGACAGAAGGCGTTATGCCTCGTAAAATGAGGTTTACCAGCATCGACAAAACTGCTGAGTTCTGTCAACGTTATGTCGACAGAACTCAGCGGTAATGTAGACGCAGGTATAGTTTTGTCGACAAAAGTCCACTTTTGTCGACAAAACTCTGTAGTCTAGACACACCCTGAGTGTCTGGGCTGGGGGGCATGGCTAGGATCTGGGGTGTAAGGAGCAGAGAAACAGGAACTAGGTTGTTGTAGGAGTTTCTTTAACTCTCTACTTCTGGGGTAATTTGTATGTGTCTGTATTATTACATACATACGTCCTGACTGGTATTCTGAAAGAAATTACCAAAATGACTGAAACCGCTGTGATTATATAGTGTTATTTTGACAAATAAATTTTGAAGAATTTTTAAATCTTGTCTGCAGAATTTTAACTTTTTGATACAGAATTCCCCCACTAGTAAAGTGTCTGAAGACATACAGCTGAATTTTCAGATGTGGGCACCTTAACAGGGCATCTTAGGTGCATATATAGGTGCTCTATACACATGCATTATGTGCCAGTCTGACATCCAAATGTAGGATTTCAGTGCTGTTTATTGTTTAAATTGTGCCTCCAGTGACAGCACTCCTATAACTGAAGGAAGGGAAACAGGAGGAAAGAGAGATGGAAAAAGAGGGAGAACAGGAGAAAGACAGAAAAGAGAAACAGTGATAAGGAAAGATGGAAGGAAAGATGAAGGAGGAGGAAAGGTGAGAGGAGAATATAGAGAGACAAAGAGGAGACACAAGAGAGATAGGAGTGAAAATAAGAAGGGTTAATAAAAACGGGGAAATACGTGAGGGGCAAGATTCAAGCAAATGGGGAGATAGAGAGTGTAAGACTGGGAGGCCCCGAGACAGATCTTGGGAAGCTAAAGATTGGTGTCAGTTCAGAGCATGCAAATCAAGCTAATGGCACAATAATTTTAATAATTTACCACAGGAATTTTGTGCATGCATTTAAAAGGGTTTGAAAAGCAGCAACATGAAAGGTTGACACTTAGTAAGTACTTTAATTTACACATCCTACACGCGACTGTGCATGATGATGAGGACAATGACAATGATGGTGATATTGTAATACAAACATGTTTAAAGCCTGGATTTTTTTTGTTTGAATGCCGCATTTAGCTGCTGACACAGTCTCTTTTTACTTGTGCCTGTGAAAAGCAGAGGTATAAAAAGAAGCTGCTGTCCTTAGGTGGTACATGGCTTATGAGATAGTTGATCTAAGGAATGTTTTTGAGATTATGCAGAAACCATTGTCAGGCTTCAGGCTGATTTTTAGGGTGTGGAATAGTTTGTTTTTTTATAGCTGGGATCTGGATTCCAACAAGGCTAAAAGGAGGAAGAACTGAAGGTTAGATGCAGGAAGGTCAATTTGCCAGCCTTCTAACTCATAGAATCATAGAATACTAGAACTGGAAGGGACCTCAAGGAGCCATCAAGTCCAATCCCCTGCCCTCATGGCAGGACCAAGCACCTTCTAGACCATCCCTGACAGATGTCTATCTAACCTGCTCTTAAATATCTCCAGTGATGGAGATTCTACAATTTATTCTAGTGCAATTTATTCTAGGCAATTTATTCCAGTGTTTAACCACCCTGACAGTTAGGAAGTTTTTCTTAATGTCCAACCTAAACCTCCCTTGCTGAAGTTTAAGCCCATTGCTTCTAGTCCTATACTCAGAGGTTAAGGAGAATATATTTTCTCCCTCCTGCTTGTGACACCCTTTTAGGTACTTGAAAACTGGTATCATTGTCCCCTCTCAGTCTTTTCTTTTCAAAACTAAACCACCCCAATTAGTTCAGTGTTTTAGACTGGGAGTTGTGCAGCACCTCTGTTGTCCATTGTTCTGGGGACCTTACATCCCCCACAGTTCCCAGCCAGTATGGGCTACCGGAGACACCCTGCAGCTTCAGGAGATCTGGATTCAAAATTCATTTTGGCCACCTGTGCAAATGAAGCTGGTGATCTTATCTTAGGTCTTATTGTTAAGGCTAAGAGTTTGCTACACATATTTTTAGTAAAAGTCACAGACAGGTCACAGGCAATAAAGAAAATCCACAGAAGTCTGTGAGCTATCTGTGACTTTTACTAAAGTACCCACAATTCCCAGTCACTGTGGGGGTGGGCAGAGATGCCCTGGAGCTCTCTCCACTGACGTGTGAAGCGGGCCCCCCAGAAGTTCCCAGCTGCCGGGAGGTTTACGGGTACCCTATAGCTTTGGGCCATCATGGGCAGCAGGGCCTTTGGGAACTCTGAAACACCCTGGGCGGTCCTGGCTCAGAGCTGTAGGGTCCCCATATTACCCATGTCTCTTAGCTCAGGGCACCCTTGCTACCTGTGGGGACTTCCAGCTCTAGGGCACCTACGAGCAGTGGCTGGGAGGGAGCTCCCAGAGGCCCATGGCATCCAGGAGCTGCAGGACAATGCCATTGTCCATGGCAGCAGGGAACTTCTGGAGGACCATGGTGCCAGAGAGCTCCAGGGCACCCCTGATCCCCACCATGTCTCAGAGTCATGCAGCACCACTGCTGCCCACCACCCCTGGAAACTTGGAGCTCCCTGCAGTTCTCAGCCACCATGGGCTAATGGGGCGGGGCCTGCAGTTTGCAGGAACCATGGGTTCAAATCATGGAGGTCTCTAGAAGTCGCGAATTCCGTTATTTACATGTCAAAATTGTAGCCCTATTTGTATATATCTGCATGTATGTCCACCTACATGATAAATCTAGCACATAAATCCTAAACAGTGAGCCTCGGCCCTTTATGAAGTTACATTGACAGCTGTGTGGGAACTGAGGTTGGGATAGAGATTCATTCCCACATCAGCACAAACTCCCACTTCTGCTGCGTACATTATAGTTGGTTATCATCAATGCTATTAATACCTCCCCTTTATCAGTACAAAGAGGTAAATATTAAGAAAGACAGAAATGTGACTACCATATTAAACTACCATCGGCACTATTTACTTACTTTATGGCTTATTGTAAACCCAAATGAACATGTGTCCACAACATTCAAACTTGCAATGTTTCTCTCATCCAGTGAGGTCAATGATATCCTCGTTGGCAGTATTCTGTCATTTCCAAACAAACAATTCAAGCCATTGGATGTCAGTCGGGACCAGATTGTCTCATTTACCAGGAAGTGCCCAAATTCTGCAACAAATGGGAACACACTCATATCACATCCCAATGGGCAAAAAGGTCCAAATTTTCATCCCAGTTATATTCATGTAATTCTGTTGTCTTCATTTTGTCTCAGATAAATTCATCAATAGTACTTTATTTCAAAGATTGTGTGAGATCCAATATTACTACTGTTAGGCATGGACCATCACATTCCGGCTCACAAATAAGAGTACAACAGCGTGGCTAGATAAAAAACAAGAAATATAAAAGATGAACAAGTAACAAGCTGACTGACGGTTTCAGCAGACAGATGGATCTTAGCAGACCTACTACTTCCGATACATAAGACAATACAAGACATAAAACTTCACCATTCAAATAAAATATCACAATACAACAATTCTGGCCTTTCATGGGACTATAACAGCTATTTCAAACTTCTGGGGTATAATGATTCCACACCAAGCTCTCTATATAGGTCCAATCACTTGTATGTTTACTAGGGGTTTATCATTGAATTTGTTGTCCCCAAAACGACTCAGCATCCTATGGCCAATGATTGTTAACATCTGTGTATTACCTGACACTTAGTATTCATTTAACTACTTACTCAAGTTTATACCTCTCTGTAATTATGCCTTTGAAAAGCCAATAGTTGTAATGTAGAGATTTCTCTTTGGTGCACCATCAGTTAAGGGCACATCTTTACTACTTGCTAGATCAACAGGTAATGATCAATCCAGTAGGGGTTGATTTATAAATCGACCTCTAAGCACTTTTCTCCTTATGGCATCCCTTATCCTGCTTCCATAATGGGGGAGCCATCTCTATACCTGGGGCAACTGATGCTGGCTGTGAGGACACTCCCAGGGTGGGGGGGCTGAAACCCATAACCCTGCAGTCCCCAGGCCAATGCCCTATCCACTAGGTCATTCTGGAATGAACCCACTCTGCTTCCTTGGTGTCCCTTATCCTGCTTTCCTCATGGGGGACCAGCTCCATCTCTGGGGCAAATGGGGTTGGTAGTCCAGTTTCACCCAGGTTGGGTGAGGTCCAAACCCATAACCATGCGCCCTATCCACTAGGCCACTCCATAACCCACCCCACCGTGCTCCCATCAGGGTGTCCCTTATCCTGCATTCCAAATGGGGGAGTCAGCTTCATCCCTCGGGCAACTGTTCCGTCAACTCTGGTACTGAAGCAAAATGAGAAGAGTAAAGTCACGCCTTCCTGGAAGATGGATGCTGCGGCCGTTGGTCTTACGGAGTTCTATTTAGCTGGTCTAGTTAATAACTGCTAAATTGAACACTGAGGATGCCTCCATCAGCACCAGAACTCCTACTCCTCTCAAGGAGTAAGGGAAGTTGATGGGAACATTTCTCCCATCGACCTCCCTCTACAGGAACGGTGCCAAAGTTCAGTTTAAGGTACGTCGACTCCAACTACATTTTTTACATAGCTGGAATTGCGTACCTTCAACCGATCTTCCCCCGAACTGTGGACCTGGCCATGGAGTCGACAGGAGAGCACCAGCTGTTGATTTACTGCTGCAAAGATACTGTGATAAGCAGACATAAGTATGTCGACTTAGCTTCATTATTCACGTAGCTGACATTGCGTAACTTAGATCAATGGCCCACAGTAATATAGACAAAGTCTAGTTTACAAGTCCACCTTTCTTTCTTAAATCTGCCTGATAAATGAAGTAAGTGTTATCCATAATACCGGCATCAGATGTCTTTCCTGGCCAGAATCAAGGGGCTAAATGATGGGGTATGCTGTGGCACTCAGGGGCGGCCTGTGACTATAGGCCAACTCGGCCGTTACCTAGGGCGCTGCCTTCAACGGGGTGCCTGATGATGACGTCACGGGGCGCCCGGGCGCCCGATGATGACGTCACTCCATTGACAGCTGTGCAGGCAGGGGCGTCGATTGCGCGTTCCGTCTGGGGCGCCAGCTGCCGCAGCCCGCCTCAGGCCACTCCCGGTGGCACTACAACTTTGCAGAGGGTGTGCTAGTCTCTGGGGGAAACATACTTATTCAACCAGTGATAAACTCCATTCTCACTCACAAAGCTCCTTGGAAATGGCCCTCGCTTGGCAGTACCAATGTTCTTAAAGCTCCCTTTCCCCCTGGCTTAAAGCTGGAAGTACAGTGCTGCGAGCTGTTCCAAGCCAGTAGAACACATGTAGAAATCTGGATGTAACCTGGCCAGGAAAATTACCCAACAGACAAAATGAAACATTACTGAGGAAGGACAAAGTTCTGCTAGGAGTGAGAAGCAGCTTCTGGGAGGCTACCTACCGTTCAGCTGGTTATAAACGTGTGTCTTTCATACAGAAGTGGCCAAACCTTTTCAATAAGTTTCTTTTAGTTCAACTGGCTTCTCCTGATTGAGCCCTCTGATCCCCACTTCTTCCTCTCGCTCTGTGTCCTGCCTCTTTGCTTGCTGCCGCAGTGGGACTGTGTGACATAGCTCCGGAAGTGCACACCCACCATCCTCTCTCAGAAATGCTGTGTCTATATATAGCAGGTGGAGAGGTGTTGGGGGCAGCCTCACTTCCCCTTTTCTTCTGAGCAGAGGCTGTGTGTGACTTTCAAACATAACACCTCTGTAGAGGGAAAGCAAAGAGGAAGTGGTGACAGAGAGCTCTGCTCTGGATGTGATGGGGAGAGGGGTATTACCTAAAAACAACCCTCTCTTCCACAGATATTGCAAAAATGGTCCTTCTGCAGTTCCACATCTCCTAATAACAATGGGTACGTCTAGACTGTAAAAATCAAAATAAGATAGGCAATTAGCACTGCACAAATTGCATATCTTATTTCAATTTTATTTAGAAATAGGCTATTTGAAAATTTGGCCCATATGCACGGTGCCACATTTCGAAATAAAGCACTATTCCGAGACATTCCTTATTCCTCATGGAACGAAGCTTACAGGGATGCCGAAATAGTGCACCCATTATTTCAAAAATTATTTCGAAATAGTGAATGTGTTCCTTGGACGTGGGGCAGCTATTTTGGGATACCTCCGATATCCCAAAATAGCCTCGCAGTCTACATGTACCCAATGTGACATGTGGGTCAGTGAAAGGGTGGGGAAAACAGATGAAATGCACAAGACCGTTCCCAGCCTGGGAGAACATTCTCAGGGGTAACGAACTCCTAACTCCTTAACTGGTGGGACTGTACTTTGTTCCTGTAAGCATCATTCTTCATTAATCATTACCTGACTGCCAGGGAAAAGGACTAATAGCAGTATTCTGGGCTATAGAAGGTTCTATCATTAAGGTGCTATGCAAACATTATATAGTTAAACAAATACCTTTGTGCTGCTTTACCATGAAATGTACCTGTTGCTTTAGCTAAGGAGAATAAGGTGAAATACAAATTCCCTTATGGAAAAGTTATTCCCAGCAGGGCTAGCGAAACATGGCATGAACCAGAATTCCACTCTCAGCATAGAAGAGGCCAGTTGTTTCAATTCAATGTCAAGTTGCGTCACTGGTAAAGATTGGAGAAGCCAAGAACTTAATGAGTCAGAAATCTAACTACCTTCTTCTCCTAACAGAATGTGGTCTTTTAGAATGCATCATCAGGCCCATAAGCAGGGTGGGTACAAAACGTGTGAAAGCAGCCCCCATGATCCCACAAGTAAACATGCTCTGGCCAGCCAGGGAAGGCTGGGAGCATACTGCCCGAGCCTCCTTCTCCATGCTCTGATCAGACAGGTCAGGCTGGGGCTAATTTCCCCACTTATTTGGGGGACAACGAGGGGCACATTCACACCCTTGTGGTCCACATATAGGCTATGAATAGACTACAGGTTTTTTTTTTTAAAGTGGCCTCTTTTTTTTTTTTGAAAAAACTTCACCTGTGTCTAGACTGCCGCCGCATTCTTTCGAAATTAAATCAAAAGAACGTGGTGGTTTTTTCAACAACAGTAAACCTCATTTTATGAGGAAGAATGATTTTTTTCAAAAGAGCTCTTTTGAAAAAAGGCGTTCTTGACCGCAAACAGGGCTTTTTCTAAAGACAGCATCCAGATTGCCTCGGTACTCTCTTTCGAAAAAGCAGATTGCTTTTTCAAAAAAGTTGTGGCTGTCTAGATGATCTCTTTCGAAAGAAGCTTTTTCAAAAGATTCTTTAAAAAAAACCTGCTTTCAAAAGAAGCGTGTAGTCTAGACGTACCCTTACAAAAAAGCACACACCTCCAGAAATTCCTGCATACGGTCCTGGTCGTCATGGGAAGCAGGATAAAGGAGTACTATTGACTGAATTCCTCTCTCACAATGGGAAACGAGTAGTTAGGAACTGCCATATCAGTGCTCCATCTACCTGGGTTTTGCTTGTCTCCACTACACTGGGGTTCCAGGCTGCAGTGATCAATCTACTGGCTGATTTATCACTCCTGCTCAGACATGATAAATCAATTTCCAAGTACTTCTCCATCAATGTCAAACTCCACTAGGATGAGAAGAATAGCTGGTGCCGATATGAGAGCAGCCCCCACTGATCTTACCTGATGCTGGGGCAAGTACATTTACTTCAGCTATACTATTTGTATAGCTGAAGTCACATAGATTAGATTGACAGCGAGGGTTAGCGCAGACAAGGCATGCTCAATATCAGTCTAACAGTCTTTATGGACAACACTGTAAAAACATGAGGGAAGGGGGAGGAGGATGGAAGAATCCCAATTCCAGGAATTTAGGGAGAGATTTTTCAAGGCACAAAGGGCAGACACTTAAATCTCCCAGAAAAATCAAAGGAAATTTCCCCTTTTATATTTGTTTTTTCTCCTGAAACGTGAGGAACAATAATCTTTACCCGTATTTATTTTAGCTATGGAACTGCAGAGATTGTACGATCAAGTGATATGCCTCACTATCTCATTTCACCCATTACCTCAGGTTAACTATTTTATACGATAGAACTATTCAATTCCATTAAATGTGTTGTCTTTCATATCCATTAGTGGTCACCTTTTCCTTGTCATATGAGAATGGATAAGTAATTCCCACACTTGATTGAATTATTTGATCTTTACGCCAGAGCCTTAGGATTAATATTTTTATCTTCTTCCAACAAGCTCAGAACCCACTCGCAAAGGCCATATTTGGGTTCTGAGCTCAGCTGACATTTAAGCAGTAAAAAAGTGGCTGGCATGAACCCAGTGCCTCTTGGTGTCCACTTGGCAGAGGATATAAGGGAAGCAGAAAAACTTACAGGGATCAGTTGGGTCTGATGTCTATGTATTAATGCACCGAAGGATGGGATGTGAGGTCTCTGCCAACAGCTAGTAACACACTAGTTGTCCTAATAATTACAAGAAGTATGTACGGATGGTACTGAAGCAGCTACATGTCCACACTGAAAACAATATTCTTAAGGTATGTGAGTTATAAGACACATATCCAGAAGAGGACAAAGAAGTTTGGGTCAGGCAGGGGGTAATAGACACTTCTCTCTTTGGCTGATAATTGTGTGACATATAATTTAAGTCTATTTGCAGTAGTGAGCCTGATGCTAATGAGAGAACATCTGCTGAAAAAAGTACAAACAGTGTGTGTGTACGGGGAATCCTGTTTCAGAGTAAAAATGATGGATTTAGGGAGTATAACTAAGGTCCATTTAGAATCTTACACCAAGGAGACAAAAAGCCACTGGGTTCTGTTTTATGAGAGGAAGTTACAGCCGACTTAACTGGAAAATGCTGCAAAGTCTCTAGATGGGCTCACCTTCACTAGACAGGAGAGCGTGTGAGTAATTAGGTCTAGACTTTATAATGTGCATTATGATTTTATTTCACATGTAACCTTTTGTTTCCAATGCTCTGACTTGCGACTTCTCCAATCTCTAACTTTTGTTAAATAAACGTTTACTTGTTTTCACTTCAACCAAACTGGTGCATGCTAATCTGGGAATATTTCAAGCATCCAGTGGAACAGAAGCTAGATGTGCCAGGGCGGACGCACAGCGGATTCAGGGGTTGGAGTGTGCTGATCACTAACCCACAGAGTGCCTATGGGCCTGCACAGGTCTGGAGGGAAATGATGTGTTCCTGGTGGCGTTGGGGAGCTGACTCCTGGTAGGCACAAAACAAGATTTCCTCATGCTAGTGGTAGGTGGCAGTGGGGTACCTCATAACCCTTGGCCCCTGGTCTACACTAGGGAGTTATTTTGAAATAAGAAGCGGAGCATCCACACTACTATTATTTCAAAATAACAGGCTGGTTATTTATTTTGAAATAACAACTCCTGCTTGTCATGAGGAATAACACTTACTTTGAAACAGTGTTAGTGTGGATGCTCAGCTGCTGCTATTTCAAAATAATTGGCCTCCAGAGACCTCTCATAACTGCACTTGTGGCAGCTCTGGCCACACCCCTGACAACTCCACTGCTCCCCTTCGCCTGCAGGGCTTAAAGCTGCAGGCAGAAGGGAAAGGACTAGAGGCATGAGGAGAGCTTTGCCAGCCCTGTGCCACACAGGAAGGGACACATGTGGACCCTCAACCAGATCCACATGAAAATAAAAAAGAACGTTGGCAGGCTTAAATATGTTATTTTGAAATAATTTCCTAGTGTAGACATACGTTTGGTGCCATCAGGAAACATCACAGCTGGATTTTTGAAAGACCTTGGCCAGATGGTGAGGAAATATGGTCCTATGCATCATAATGGGCGAGAGCTGCTGAATACTAAACACTTCAGAAAATCTGGCCCTTATTTAAATGCCTAACTGGCTGAGTTCTGTTGAGAACCTTGGCTCAGTTATAGGTGCTTCTTCAGATGATAGCTTTCCATGAGTAGGTTGAGGTTACAGAGCACTTTGTGCATGCAAAGCTTGCTGGGAGTAGTAGTTTGTAGTTCTGGTTTGCTGGCACTGTATACTACTACAGAAAAATGACACATTCCAAGAGGGAGAGAATTGGCAACATAAATCAATGCTTATGCATCATAATTTTTAATTCCTGGGAACCCAAGAAATAGACATTCTACTGGTGAGTAGATGGTGATAATCACTGTCAGAGTTCCAGTCTAAAATCTTTTCCAACATATTTATCTCCCATCACACACAACCTTTTGAGAGTTAGATTAGTATTTGCACTTTGCGTCCTTTAAAAAAAATCGGAAAGGTTCTTTTCTATCTCCTCAGCAACACTGCTTTCTGAGAACAGCAAACACAGATTTGTTTTTCTTGTATTCAAAAATTAATATAGGGTAATAACTACATGGGATTTTAGATTAGACTCTCCTCCCATCATTATTTGTTCTGTTTATCTTCCTTGTGAAAGCTGGAAAGTTTCATCTTTACAGCCTACTGCTGACTCAGCTGCCTGAGCCAAAATGGAAAAAAAATCCTATTTAAAAAAGGTCCAATGATTTTATTTTCTCATCATAAATATGAAATTTAATTAGCAGCTCACTGCTAACGAAGTCACCATGGAAAACAAGTCGGAGGGAGACAGGCAAGCATAAAACACAACTGTTATGCAGAAGCCAATTTAACTCCTACTTTTCCTTCCCAGAACGTCTTCTAATGCTGTTTTGCCACATTTTTCTTTACTAGAAAGGATTCTCTGTCCTTGTGGTAACAATCACTCTAGTGTGAAATAGCCACATGCAATGTGAAGAACAATAGAAGAGGAGCACTAGGGGGCTCACCAGAGTCCTACAATATATATATAAACCTAATGTCTCAGGCACAGGGTGAGCGCTCACCGCCGCGGTGCCACCTGGCTGTGGCACTGGGAATTAGTTCTTGTCAGCCGCCTCCCTCTGGTTGGTGTCTCCCTGCGTTCTCAATCCACACTCCAGTTCTGGACCTGCATTGCTCCCGGACCATGGTGTCCTCTTCAGGACACTGCCCTCCGGCAGTACCCAGTTCCGACTTACATACAGATTCAACTTAAGAACAAACCTACAGTCAGGGCCTAACTGACTCCTTTTGGCTGGGCAGCTCCCTATATACAGGCAGTCCCCGGGTTACGTACAAGATAGGGACTGTAGGTTTGTTCTTAAGTTGAATCTGTATGTAAGTTGGAACTGGCATCCAGATTCAGCCGCTGAATCTGGACACCAGTTCTGACACATACAGATTCAATTAAGAACCCCAGGTGTCCCCAAGTCAGCTGCTGCTGAAACTGATCAAGTCGGATCCGCGTAACTCGGGGACTACCTGTATATATATATGGTTGGCCCAGCAAGCTACAGTCTGTTTGGTTCTTTAAAAGCTTCCCCCTGATTGGCCAGGGCTCTGCATAGGCTCCCTCTAGCCTGCATTAACCCCTTCCAGCCAGTGTGGGGCAGTTGCCTCACAACAGTCCCTCACAATAGAGTCTTTGGCCCACATCCAGGCCTTAGTGAGCTGCATATTCTTGCCTCAGGGCTTTCAATGTCTCTAGCCCCCTTAGTTCCAGAGGGAAAGGTTATGTGAAGGGGTAGGTTTCCAGAACTCAGGCTCCACCCTGAGGATATGTCTATACTCAAGGCTTCTTGCGCGAGTAATATGCAAATGTGGCTAAGCGTGGAATATCGGCAAGCCTCATTTGCATACCTAATGAGCTACCATTTTTTTCAGAAGAGGCTCTTGTGCAAGAAGGAGCGTCTACACTGCCCCTTCTTGCGCAAGAAAAACCATCTTGTGCAATGCCGTTCTTCCTGAAAAGTAATAGGTATAATGGCATTGCGCAAGAAGTTTCTCCCATTGTCTTCCTGCAGTGGGGATACCACGGAAATTCGACTTAAGGTACGTCGACTCCAGCTATTCACATAGCTGGAGTTGCGTATCTTAAATCAACTTTCTCCCTTAGCATAGACCTGGCCTAAGAGTAAGGGACTTCTTCCTAGGAGTGTACTAGGTTTCTGCACAGTCATAGTACCATAGCTGCCTGTGGTGAATGCAGAGCAAGGATGCACAGGCCGCTTTTGCCCCATGAGATGCCCAGAAGAGCCCAAGTTGCCAAAAAGAAAACAAAAAAACCCTGTACAGAGTCACGATTGAAAAGCATGGAAGCCCTGTGGGAGAGCACTGGGAGAGCTGACTGAATCAGTGCAACCACAAAACCTGCTTTTTCCACCTACTCTAGCCGTGAAATGGTTGGAAGTGAGTTGGTGTGGGTGGAAGTGTTCACAGGAGCTGCCCAGGCTCATGCAAGTGAAATGGCTTATGGACTATTTGGAAAGCGTTTGGAGGAAAGTTGTGGGCGGGCAAGAATACTTTTGCTACTTGAACTAGTGCTGTAAATGACACTATTTTCTAATTGTTATATGCAGTGGTCCTGTAGCCAGGTCGGTCCCAGGATACAAGAGAAAGAAGTTGAGTGAGTTTCTCCCACCAACAGAAGTTGGTCCAGCAAAAGATATTATTTCACACATTTTATCTCTCTAGTATTCCCTAAAGTATATGGGCCTTAACAACATAGGCCCTGGTTACATAAGAATGGCCATACAGGGTCAGACCAAAGGTCCATCTAGCCTAGTGTTCTGTCTTCTGACATTGGCCAGTGCCAAGTGCCCCAAAGGGAATGAACAGAACAGGGAATCATCAATTGATCTATCCTCGGTTGTCTATTCCCAGCTTCTGAGAAACAGAGGTTAGGGACACCATCCTTGCCCATTCTGGCTAATAGCCATTGATGGACCTAACCTCCATGAACTTATCTAATTCTTTTTTGAACCCTTTTAAAGTCCTGGCCTTTACAACATCCTCTGGCAAGGAGTTCCACAGGTTGTGTGAAGTACTTCCTTTTGATTCTTTTAAGCCTGCTACCTATTCATTTCATTTGGTGACTCCCAGTTCTTGTGTTAAGGGGAGTAAAAAACTCTTCTTTATTCACATTCTCCACTCCTGTCATGATTTTATAGACCTCTATCATATTTACTATTTAATTCTTCTGTATTCACTGCTGAGACTTCTGGGCAGGTCTTGAAATCCTGAAAGACGGAGGAATGAGGATGCAGCATCATTGAAACAGATTGCTTACCAATAGGAATAGACCTAGAGGCAATTCCGTTGGTCAGACAGGAGCAGATTTCCACCCAGGGTGGAACTACTATGGAGGTGGCTTGGGGTGGCTCTGGATTTTCCACATGGAACAGAATCTTGTCCTCAGCATGACTGGGAGGCAGGGAGTTTACACCTCTGATGTTTGTTTAGAAAAATTAGAGTTTTGTAACGCTGGCCCAGGAAAATGCCAACTGCTGGCAAAGCCACTAAGAGCAAATCAAACTCATTGGGTGTTTGCACAGCACTTTTCAATGGAGGATAACATAGCACTTTACAAACACTATTTAACTCTCACAACAACTCCATGGGACACGTAAATATCACTATGTGCACTTTACACTGGGGTAGCCAGAGGAACACCAAGAACTGGCAGCCAAGTCAGGTACATATCCAGGAATTCAGATGCCCAGTTGCCCTGCTCTAACTACTGCACTGCTCTTCATTTCTCATCATAGATTTTTCCCCAGATCAGACTGCAGCCCTTATATGGACCCTGATGAAGAATAGTGAACAACTCAGTTTCTGGTTTCTATCATCTACCCTACTTTGGCATCTTGGCCCCCTTGATCTCCTGGAATTAACCCTGCCTGTTTCTGTAGCCTTCCTGTGCAGCATTCTTTCCTTACCAGCGGAGGCTGTGGGGGGGACAGAGAGCTGGAAGAATGATAACACACCCGGAATAATGAAAATGGAGTTAGCAAAGATAGAGGTGACTTTTCAGGTTTCCACTCACTAACAGTGATTAATATGAAGCTTTTTACATGCTAATGTTTTCCTGCCTTCTGCCAGTAATAAATAACCAATATGCTTTAATACCTAGTTATTATTCATTCCTCTCAGATATTTGGATTTTGATTCTTTGCTGCAGCTCAATCACATTGAATTTCTTTAACCAGGACAGCTCCATTAAGGCACCTCTCCAAGGACATCCTGGCAGGGCTGGCGACAATAATGGATAACATAGCACATGAAAGAGAGAAAAACTACCACACAAAATATTACTAGCCAGGGGGAAACATAAGAGAAAACTCCAACATACACAAAACTACATTTAAAGTCATGTTAGGGATGTGACATAAGCCAATAAAACGAGAAAACTCACAATTATGCCTGACACTCCATTCTTAACGTGCTCTGTAAGGTCTGAGCACTACAGCAAACACATTATGCTACTTAATCACTATTTGACATCCTTACAATACCTTGATATAATGTGGTGAGCTAAGCATGCAATGGCACTATTAGACATGAATTCCCTTAGGATTTTTCTTTTAACTTGTTTGTTACAACTTTAACTTTCATTTGTTATTTTTTTGTCTGAAAAAAGGGGCTAGAAGAAAGAAAGGGTATGATTTTCAAAAACACCTGAGTGAGTTAGAAGTCTAAATCCCATTTTTCAAATTTTAGGCACTTAACACCCACTGATGTTCTTGTTAAAATAAATGGGACTTTAGGGTTACCATATTTCAGGTTTCTAAAAGGAGGACACTGGGGAGTGAGCGGGAGGGGGGGGGAGAGAGAGTTGAAAGAGTACATTTGGGGGAGCTGGAAGTGGTACTTGCTGGAGGTGGGGTGGTAGTGTTGCTCCCTATTATGCTGGCAGAGCAGCTTATACAAGTCCGGGATGGAGCAACAGCTGTCAATCAGTGCCTCTGTGCTGCCCCCCTCTCCCCAGCTGCTGGGAACTGGGGCTTGGGTGGGCAGGATCTGAAAGCTGTGACTGCAGGGGGATGGACCAATCAGATGTCAATGCAGAGAAGGGACTGATCAGGAAGTGGACCAAGGAGCTCTTTCTGAGCTGCTGCATCTGTTTTCAAGAAGTCCCAGATACTGCCTGTTATTTGAAAAACCCTCCCAGAGGACAGAGGCTCAAAAAGAGGCAGTGTGTGGGAAAACCTGGGCATATGGTAACTCAACTTATGAGCCTAAGGGTGTGTCTAGACTACATGCCTCCTTCGACGGAGGCATGTAGATTAGCCAGATCGGAAGAGGGAAATGAAGCCGCAATTAAAATAATCGTGGCTTCATTTAAATTTAAATGGCTGCCCCGATCTGCCGATCAGCTGTTTGTCGGCAGATCGGGGGAGTCTGGACGCGATGCCCCGACAAAGAAGCCTTTCTTCATCGACACAGGTAAGCCTCGTGAAACCAGGTTTACCTGTGTCGATGAAGAAAGGCTTCTTTGTCGGGGCATCGCGTCCAGACTCCCCCGATCTGCCGACAAACAGCTGATCGGCAGATCGGGGCAGCCATTTAAATTTAAATGAAGCCGCGATTATTTTAATCGCGGCTTCATTTCCCTCTTCCGATCTGGCTAATCTACATGCCTCCGTCGAAGGAGGCATGTAGTCTAGACACACCCTAAGTCACTTAGATGCTTTTGAAAACTGTATTCACAAGAATATTTATAATCATAAAAAAGCTGATCAGTGGACTCCCGTTTCTCTACAGTGTCCTGCCAATATGCCTCAGTCGTAACCTGCAAACCTTCTACTATGCTAGTGATGGAGAGAGCTTGAGAAAATTCAAATTAAACCTGGCAGATTCAGATATAGGTAAGAGCATATTTATAAAATTTGCAGTTGACACAAAATGGGGGTGGAGTGGGAAGCTGCAAACACTTTGGAGGATAGGATTAGATTTTAAAATGATCTTGACAAACTTGAGAACTGGTCTGAATTCAACAATATGAAATTCAGTAAAGATCAGTGCACTTATGACAGAAAAATGTGCAGCTAGAAAATGGGGAAGTATTGGCTAGGTGGTAGAACTGCTGAAAAAGATTATAGTGGATCACAAATGAAATAAGAGTCAATAATGTGATACAGGTGCAAAAGCCTAATATCATTCTAGAATGCATTACAAGTAGTGTCATATGTAAGACAGGGGAGGTAATTGTCTTGCTTTACTCAGTGCTGGTACACAGCTGGAAGCAGCAGTCCCAAGGCCAGGAACCCAGGTGGCCTCAGTTGGAGCACTGTGTTCTGGGGAGCTGACAGCCTCCCTGAGCCTCTGGGCACAGTAAGGATGGTGGTTCTGTGCTTCCAGAAGGGGCAGGGCAGGGCATGGCAGCCAGCCCTCTGCATTGGCTGGAATGCCATGCTTTCCCCTCCATCCCTCAGAGCCACACGGAGGACATGGCTCTGTGCTCCTGAAGCTATTTAAAGGGCCCAGGGCTCCAGCCACTGACACAGTAGGAGTCACAGTGACCAGGAGCCCTAGGCCCCGGGGCAACTGCTCCCCCACATTGGTGGCCCTGATTGTCCAATAGTAGGTAGGGTTGCCAGGTGTTCAGTTTTCACCCGGACAGTCCGGTAAGTGCGTCTTCTCTCCAGTAAAATACATGTCTGGTATTTTCTGTTTTTCTTGGACAGAAGGCTGGTGGGGACATTTTTCATCTGGTGGGGGGAGCAGGGGAAGCGGGAATTTAAAGGAGCAGCGACTTTTTTTTTGGGGGGGGGGGGCGCTTAACCAATTTTTTTCCCTGCCATATTTGGGATTTTTTGTGAAAGTATCTGGCAACCCTAATAGTGGGTGCCACTCTTTAGGAAAGATTTGGATAAATTGAAGAGAGTTCAGAGGAGAGCAGCCAAAATGATAAAAGAATCATAGAATACCTGACCTATGAAGAAAGGTTAAAAAAACTGGGTATGTTTAGTCTTGGGAAAAGACAATGGGGGAGGGGGGAACCTGATAATAGGCTTCCAGCATATTAAGGGCTGTTTGAAAGAGGATGGAAATCAATTGTTCTCCATATCCAGTAAAGTAAGACAAGAAATAATGAGCTTAATCTGCAGCAAGGGAGATTTAGGTTAAATATTAAGGAAAACTTCCTAGCTCTGAAGGTAGTTAAGCTCTAGAATAGGCTTCCAAAGGAGGCCTTGGAGGTTTTTAAGCACAAACTGGTCGAACACCTGTCAGGATTGATCTAAGTTTCTTTGGGTCTATGTTTCTATGATTCTATCAGTAGTCACAAATTCTATTTTTTCTTCTTCCCACAAATCAATAATGAGCCCATTATAAACAAAGTTCAGATATATCTGAAATTCTGGCAGGTGAAACCCAGCTATCAGAAAAAGAAAAGCAAAGAATGTTCACAGTTTGTCAACTTTAATCCAAAATGGAATTCTGCCCCTTGCTGGCCTCCAGTAGTCCGTGTTTCAAATGTAGGCCAAAGGATCCCATATAGGACACCCGTAATTTAATAGGTTCAAATGCCATTTTTCTAATGTTGTCTCTGGTGAAACAGCTTAAGGCTGACACACTATCAGCATAAACATTGTGATGAGTCAACCTTCACTCACTGTGGCTTCCATAGTATAGAAAGAGGGTCAGAACCTGTTGCTAATACTTTCTGACAATTTGCCAGCCCCCAAAGTGATGGTTAAAATTCCCAGCATTTCTGCTCAGACCTTCAGCCTCATTATTTCATGATTTTCAAATTGCTCTCTGTCAGTGGAAAGTTCAATTAATCCTCAGCAGTAATGTATAAAAAGGGCCAACATATTTTCACATCTATGCAACACCCCTGAATTCAGTGACACTGTATGTTCATAACCATCTACAGCATTTAACCAGAACACTCCTACTATCTTTAGCCCCGATGAGCACAGAGGAGTCATACAAACCCCAACATGTACAATAACACACCACATGGAGATGCCTCAGAAGTCCTATCCTCTCTTCTGACCATAGAGCTTCAGGTAAAAATCTGATTCAGTGTTTTCGGTCCTACAGGAAATGTAAAAGCTTCTTTATTTCTTCTAACAATCAAAGCAGAAGGGGGGGGGGGGGGGGGAGGCACATCCTTTCTGACTTGAGACAAGAATTTGAATATTTCATGTTTCACATTGCACCATCATCTTTGATAGCAAAGGCTGCAAAAAGAGGCACTACTCTCCCAAGACACCAACCAATGAAACGAGTTTGATAATCTCAACAAAGTGGATATTTGTCCATATTACAAAACCATTAGAGAGTGACAGAAATGCAATTCTTTGTTCAGGAGAAACCAATAAATTCAAGCTACAATCTGGTACCCAGTCTGAAATGGAAGTTCTTGTTCAGGACTAAGGTTCAGCAGTAGAGTTTTTGAAGGACGCATGGAGTACTGCAAGTAAAATGGAAATAATCCCATTTAATATCTCTGTCTCTCTTTCAATATCCTGATGTTCTTTAAAACAAAAACAAAACCTTACACGTGATTTTAAAATTGTGATAATCTTTCAGCGGATGATAATGGAAAGAAAAATTAATCATCAATTGTATTCAGAAGCAAAGAGAATTTGGGATGGTTCTGTGGAAAAACATAGTAAAGCGAGTTCAAGTGTTTTCCCAGTTTATGCTCAGGATTCAGAATTCACAGAGGGAAATATAAATATTTTAATAGTTTTTCATTGTTATTTCTAACCTTTATGGAACTGGCTCTTCTGCTTAGGTGTAGAAAAAACCTACAGCCATTAACCAATCTAGCTATGGACATACTATTTGTTAAAATGACTATTGTGTAGAAGTACTTTATATATCACACATATATTTTTTCAGAATTGGATTATAAATGTATGTCCATATGCAGATACACTCACAAAAGGAATGCAATCTATTAACTGCTAATGGCATCCATGAACATACATATAGCCTATTACAGCATTTACATAGCAAATATCCTATTTTATCCACATTAATGAGGAATAGGGTTGCCAGATGGTTTAACAAAACATACTGAACACGCCCCCCCCTCCAAACCCTCCCAAAAAAATCAGGAAAAATTCTGTTGAGAAATAAAAAAGGGGGAGACCAAAGTTGTTGAGGAAAAAAAAAGGGCGCTGCACCTTTAAATGGCCCTGTGCTCCTCACTCCCCTGCCCACATCAGATATGGCAGGGGAAAATTGTCCCCGCCGGGCTTCCATCCGAGGGAAACATAAAATGTCTGGTATTTCCTATGTCCGGTATTTTCTGTTTTTTTTTACCGGATGGAGGGACCAGAATAACGGACAGTCGATCTTCCCACTACATCCAACTCAGAGGGTGCCCCTGTCAGCGCCGGTACTCCTACTCCTTATGAGGAGTAAGGAAGGCCGACGGGAGCAAACCCGCTATGTAGATGGCGCAGAAATGCTATATAAGATATGTCGACTCTAGCTACGCGATGTACATAGCTGAATTGCATATCTTACTTCAATCTTCCATAGCAGTGTAGACCAGGCCCAACAAAGGATCTGATCCAGTGTCCATGGAGGTTAATGAGAGTCTTCCCTCTGATTTCAGTGAGGTTTGGATCAGTTCCAGAGATTGTTTTTCAAGCACCGATAAGGAACCTTCATGCTTATGAATTTTTTCACAACTTTACCCAATTTACTTTACAATGTCACTATTGAAGAGTGCTCACAGAGTAGTAGCATGATATAAGTGCAAAGAGAAAGTGTATCTGTCTATGCCAAAACAGACTTTAGAGACCAGAATCCAAGCATCTGTCATCACTGTACCTATTTACTTTACCCAGAGATTCATTCACTGAAGAAACCAGTATTAACCCTATTGTAATTTATGCAGAACTATGTATATTTACCCATTTTAAATGAAAACATTTAGTTTGACATTTCCGGTATACTTCCAGGGATGTCTGACACATTCCTCTTTCTAGTTGAGTTGTTACACAGCCTTATGGCAGCTGATAACACTGGAAAGCAATGGCACATGCAGCAGTGAAAACAGATGAGGTTTAGGGGGCTTTAACAAGAACTATCCCTGCACTACACTTGCATAGGAACTACATACATTATTTCCAGCTGTTAATAGTGCTGTTCGTCCTTTATTTTCATGAGCTTTGCAAAATGTACTAGGACTTTTGGCATAAAAATGTAAGAGCTCTATTTGCCTGTGATTTAAATGCAAAACTTCCCATTGATTTCAGCAGAAGTTCTGCATGTAGAATAATGGCAGGATATGGCCCTCACTAAATTTTGTCTCATGGAGTCTAACTATCTGGCAGGAGAATGTAGAGAGGAAGAGATGTAGCTTTAAAATAAAATCTGAAAAGCACTTTTAACTTTAACTGAAGCCACTGTGACAAGTGCTCCAGAAAGAAGTAATTCACTGACTACATTTGGGACACGTCATATGCGAAATGGGTATAACCCAGTTCTGCCAAAGCTGCAATTTAAAAAGACTGACATTGTTTTCCCTTTCTGTCTGCAAGGGGCAAAAGTGAGGGTGGCCCAGAAGACAGAAAAGTGACTGAGGAAGCTAGAACAGTCATACTTTTTATTACCTCGCTGGATCTGTGCCACAGATACCAATCATATAAATCTTACAGTGACCATTATAACTCCCGAGCCCTTGAACAAATCACAAGTAGAAAGGTTACTCTCCTGAAAATGTTCACTTTCATTAAAACTACTGACCCAGACAGGAAGGTGAAGACAGCAACTGTATGAAAATGCTGGGGTTCAGAAGATGGTGGCTGTTTTACATACATACTTGTAAAAATCCATCATTTGTTTTGAAAATAAACGTATCCCTGTCTCTTCTTTTTTTTTTTAAAGTACAGGTTATATCTCTGAAAACTGGCACTTTCTCATCTAGCAACATCCGTGGTCCAGCAGGTTTGCTCCTAGACCAGAAAGCCAAGGGGCCTACGAGCAAGAGGGCCAGCCAAGGCCAGTGCAACAGAGTTGGCAGCCCGACTAGGACAGCACGAGGCTGGGGCTGGAGCCAGAGACTCTCATCTGGGGCCAGTCAGATCCTGACGGTGCCAGATCAGGGAGATCTAACCTGTAACCCCAGCCATGGTGGCAGCACTCTGCAGAAGTCAGTGGCAAAGCATTTCTGGGTGAAATCCAGGCTTGGCTGAGATCAGTGGCCAAACGCACATTTACTTCAGTGAGGGCAGGATTTCATGCCTACTGATTGGACTGTAAGATCTTTGAGTGGGAGCTGTCTTTTTGTTCTGTTTACATACAGCACCTAACACCATAGGGTCCTGGTTCATGACAGGAATTCCTAGAAGGGTGTTAAATAACCAAGTGTAAAGCCTTGATTTAAATCATTTTCACGGTAATAACCATTTCCATTTGCACTCCAATTATTTTCTAAAGAAGGTGTCAGGTTGTTCTCTCTCGCTCAGGTATTTACAGGTTTGTTCTAACTTTTGATAGTTCATGTTTCCATTTGGAAAGTGGTCATTTGTGAAGGCTCATGCATGTATCAAAATAAACATTTACAACTAGGATACAGGGGAGAGGAAAAAAGAGGTGGTTGTCAGAGAAAAAACAAATGGAGAACTTTATTAAAAGTGGACTCAAGTATGTTTCTAGTAACTGATGTAGGGAACGTCTACACTAGCCCCCTAGTTCGAATTAGGGAGGCTAATGAGGGCGACCGAAATTGCTAATGAAGTGCGGGATTTAAATATTTTGGAAACTGACTACTCATGGAATGATGTTTAACAGTTAATTCGAACTAAGGGGTTTATCTCGGAATCCCGCTTCTCTACCGTGTGTAGAGGCGGGCAGTTACTTTGGGATAGTCAGTTTCCAAAATGGCGACCGGCCGGGAATATGCTAATCAAGCATGGGATTTTTAAATCCCGCGCTTTATTAGCAATTTCAGTCACCCTCATTAGCCTCCCTAGTTTGAACTAGGGGGCTAGTGTAGACGGACCCTTAGAGAAACTCTTTTTATCAGTTTCTGATACATTTTCATAAATTTACTAAAACTCATTGGAGCATGGAGCTCATTCTAAGGGTGAAATTCTCCTTTCTGTTACATTTTGGCTATCCTACTAATATCAATAGAGTTGCACTGGCAGCCATGAAGGATTTGGTCCAGGGGTTATGTAAAAACATGCTGATGGAGAGGGAATAGGAAGCAGTGTCCAAGTATGAATGTTGGGGTTCAGGGGGGCTTCCGCTCCTCTGCCCTCCTTAAATGGCACCCTGGGGGGACCTCAGAGCTGGGGCAGTCCTTTCATCTGCCTGGCTGCCTGCTGCTTAGTGTGGCAGCCTGAAGCAGAGCCCAGGAGCTGGGCTGGAAGTGCACCCCACCTCCTCCTGCAGCCAAGCACCACAGCCCGCTGGCTCCTTCTTGCTGGAGTGGTGCACCAGGATGCACTGACTTACTTTCACCTCTGGGTGTAACTGAGAGTGAGAAGATCCTTATGAATGGGGTGGTGGACAGGGATGCCCGGGGAGCTACCAAGTCTGGGGAAGGGAAGGGAGCTGGGTCCAGCCTGGGGTGAGGCGTCCCAGTAGTTCGTATGGCAGTTCCTCTGTGGTTGGTACCCTGTGTTCCCTGAGCTACCCCCACATTCTTAGCTACTGGCTAGCTGCTGCCCTGCTCTGGTGCTAATGCTCTGTCCTGTCTCCTCCCTACTCCCAGTGTCTGATGCCTGTGTCCCTGCCCCTCCCCAGAGCTGGGTGTCTCCAACAGGACTTACAGTGGCTAGTGTCTGAAAGATAGGGCCAGACTCGGCTGGGGAGTCCTACCTGCTCCCCGAAAGCCAGTTTGATCTTGTGCACGTTGGTGAGTGATCCAACCCCTGCTCTCTCTTTTGTCTCCATAGGATATTGCAGGGGTGGAAAACATCAGCGGACAGAAATAAAGATCCACACCCCAATATTTTCACTGTGGAGTCTCTAGTCCCCCTGGTGTCCTAACCCAAAGCACTTCCCATGCCCACAAAAAAGCCAACAGGCCAGGAGAAATAAAATAGCACTAGAGCTGGGGGGGGGGGGGGGGGGGGGGGGGGGGAAGCAATCAATTATCTGGGAGTCTGTGATGATATCCTGAGACCTGTAGAAATGTTACTTCTCAATAGGCTCACAAGTCACCAGGTGATAGAAAAACCAGAATGCAGTTATTTCAGCATTCAGGAAGCAAAAGGCCATAGATTGCTCACTCTGCATCCCTGAAATTCTTGGGATGTTGTCAAATTTCTCGCATACAATTTGCGGCTCCCACCATCACCTGAGAGAGCAGGCTGGCCTGTTAGGAGAATTCCAGAACACAGAAGACTCCTTATTAATTCTCCTGGGATACAGGGCAATTCCATTGAGAAGTCTGAAACTAAAACAAGCCCTGGAAATAAATCTTCAACTTAAATGGTCCTGGTTCAAGAGTGTGAGGCTGAGAGATGTCAAATCTAAGACATCTTAGACCTTGCTTTTAAGTGTCACTATCCAACCAGGACACACTATCAGCTGTTGTCACAAGGTGTGCTTTTATCCAATACCCTACATGAGAGCAAAATTCTCAGTACAAAAGAAACAGGTAGCCTCTTTGGCTGTTGCTAGTCCCTCCCGAATTCTTGTGTGGTTCTGATAGCAATTGTACTCCAAACACACAATCTTACCGGAGAGAGACACACACATTGAAATTTACACCTTTGGGATTTGATAACTCAAGGGAATCCATAGGGACAAACTCCTCCTCAAGGCTAGAAGTTCTGCACTCAGGCAGAGGGAACAGTGTAACTGTTTCCCCTATTTCAATTATGTTCCTTCTTCGACTTCTGAAGAGCTGATCTCATTCAGTGACACTTTACCATTTTCCAAGGACAATTTGGAGCAAACCATTCCCTTTCTCTGCCCCTCCCTCCCACTGCTCTGCTCCTACAGCCTGAAATGGAAAGGGATAACAGAGATATCGCAGCACTTCCCCCAAATTTCCTGCAGAAATTTGGGAGATGCAAAGGCAGAGAGGCAGCAGAGAGCGGAGTCACCTCCCCTATGTGGGCTCCGGTCCAACATGGCAGCACCAGAAGCTAACGGGGAGAAACTGACAAAAAGAAACTGGGAGGGCATGGGAGGTGGGGAGAAGATAAAATGGGAATATGGTGGAAGCAGGAAGAAATGTGGGGGAGATGGGGATACATGGGGGAAGGACTGGGCCAGAACTTGGGCTATGTCTACACTGCAGGCTTCTTGTGCAAGAAGCTTTTCCAAAACGTCTTGCACAGGAGTGCGTCCACACTGCAAAAGCGCATCGAAAAAGCAATGCACTTTTGCGCGAGAGAACATCTAGGTTGCATGGACACTCTCAAAAGGAAATTCTGATTGCTATTTACAGAATGGCCACCAGAGCACCTGTGCTTTTTTCAATTGCCTCTTTTTGCGCAAAGAACCCCTGTTCCCCGTCCACACACACCTTGCGCAAAAAGGAGTTATTCCTCGTAGGAGGAGGAATACCTACACTGCAAAACCCCCTCTGTTCTTTCATTTCAGTTGCACAAAACGTGCTTGAGGTGTGGATGTTCCGCAAGCTTTTGCGCAAAAACTCTGTAGTGTAGACCTAGCTTAGGGGAGCAGTGAGAGGGCAGAAAAACTGGGAGGGTGGGAGAGAAAGAGAGAAACTGTGGGAAGAGAACTCTTGCAGGGGACAGAATGGCTCCTGTGTGAAACTGCAAGTAGAGGAAGCTATGTGAACATAAAGGGAGATGACAGGAGGTTCTGTGTGTGACAGACTGTCAGTGTGGAAAAGGGGAAGATTGTTCATTGTGTATTAGTGAAGAGAGTTGGAAGAAACTGCATGGTGTGTATGCATGTGTGTGTGTGACAAAGAAAGAGAGAGAGAGAGAGGAAGGATTGTTTGGAGGTGTTGGGGAGCTTTTGAAACAAATCAAGTGTGAACAGGTGCGAAAGATGGCAGCATAAAGGGTAATTTTGGGGCAAAGTAAAAGCAGAGTGCAAGACTGATTTTGCAGGGTAGGCAAAATGTGTGAGAGATTTGGGGGAGAGGAAGTGCAGAGAGACTAGAGAAGGGGAGAACGGAGAGATGTGAAAGGAGCAGAAAAGAACAAAATAATAGAGGGGGAGGGAAGAGAAATGCACGACTTGGGGGAAGAGGAACAGCCTACTGCACAGGCTAAAAAAAAGAGGAAGGCAATGGAAGGGGATGAAAGGAAAAACAGGAAGAGTTGTCATATAATAAAGAAAATATGCTGAATGGAAAATAGATGTAAAAAGATGGCAAAAAAGATAATAGAAGATACATCAAGGTCAAAGAAAACAGAGTGGAAGAAGTGAGAAGTTCAACTGCAAAGCAAGAAAATATTCGAAGTGGCTCTATTACTTAGAGGAAGCATACTCCTCAAACAGATAGCTTTAAAGAAAGGGGTAGTATGGAATGTCTAAGTGAGAACAGCAACTTCCCTAGGGCCAGCTCCTGTCAATCAATCTAGTTCCCTCTTTCCTGCCCGCTCACAACCATTTTTAATTCTTCCTCCAGATCCCCCAAAACATTTTGGTTGGTGCTTGCACCTATGAATGCAACCTGGGCTTTATGTATCTATGCATGCAAAGTGGAGCTAGACCTGCTGCAGGTGAGAAAGGAGCCCAGCCAGAGGAAAGACTATCAGAAAAGTCTCCTGGAGCGGTGAGTAAATCTGGAAGCTGCAGTAATCTGAACCAAGTGCCATCCCAGCCGGCCATCCTATGGAGCTGCTCTGGCAGGTGGCTGTTTTCCTTACCTTGGACGCTCATGAGTGACCAGGCTCGCTTGCTGTCCTTCTGCTGGGTGAAATTCGCTAGGTCATGTCCAGGCGCATGTCAGTGTCCCTCTCCAGGAGCCCTAGAGAAATGAGCCCTGCTCTGCATCTGCTGGGAAGCAAGGGAGTGGCAAGGGCCGGAGCCCTGCAGACTGGGAGAAGAGGGCTCTGGAGTGTGGGACGCAAGTGCACCAGTGTCGGAAGCAGCAAGTGGCAAGACAGAAAGTAAGAAAAAGTGTGTCATTGTCTGAAAGGGGCGGAGAAGGAAAATGCAAAAACCTGACAGGAAACCAGACTCTACTAATCTGCAATTTTTTTTTTAAAGAGCACCCTCTGCTCCCCAGCGTAGGCATTGCTTGCAAAAGCGTCTGGACACAGGTGGGAACAGAGCCAAGAGGTGCACTCTGCAAGCAAACTTCAGTCTCTAAACCAGAAAGGGATTGGGCAGCCCAACAAAGCACAACCACAAACTACAGCTTCGGGTAGAAGTGTCAGGTTGCCTCCCTGCCTCTTACGAGAGTGCCTGCACCAGCAGGGTTCAGTCTGCCCTCTGTTCCCCTTAGATGGGAAGGCAGACATGGCAAACATGTAACAGGTATTACTGCTCCTTTCTGAGCACATGCCCTCCCCAGCCCGTAGCCCACACGAGCCAGAGAAGTGGAAAGATAAGGACAAGTGGAGACTGCGGCCTACAGTGATTTTTTTTAAAGCAGCAGTTTCAGGCAGGGTTTTGCAGCTTGCAGCATTTCCAATGTCAGAGGCTTTTCCAGGAGACATCCACTTTATTAATGGCTTGTTCATTTTGTTGTTTTTAAACAAGCGTGTGTGTGTATGGGGGGGAGGGCTGATTTAAATACTAGTATTTATTTTTAAAATAGCATTTTACATTTTTTTTTTAAAGATGAGGAAAAAAATCTCTGTTGACTTCACTATGCAGGAGGGTTTTGATTTGCAGAACCTCTGCAGGCTTGATGCTGGATTGCTGGCTCAAGGCCATATGTGGGCAACCTCCCTCCCCCATATACTGGGATCTCACAGAGCACTTTTACTTTCCAAAACATGGAAAGAGGTTTCTTACCATTGGCACTGCCATGTGGAAAAAGGGGACATAGGAACAGCCATACTGGGTCAGATCAAAGGACTAACTAACCTAGTATCTAGCTGGGGTAAGCTGGAGTCATGCTGGGAAGGGCAGACCCATGTTGTTCCTGAAAGTACCAGCATGTCCAGTACTCCAGGAATGCATGAATGGCCATCCTACACATGTGTATAGGCCTTTTCATGGTTTTTACCCTGGGTTTGATGTACTTTACACCTTAAGAACTTTAGAATGTAAGAACGGCCATACTAGGTCTGACCAAAGGTCCTTCTAGCCCAGTATCCTGTCTTCTGATTGGCCAATGCCAGATGCCCCAGAGGGAATGAACAGAAAAGATTCAAGTGATTCATTCCTTGTTGCTCATTCCCAACTTCTGGCAAACAGAGGCTAAGGACACTATCCCTGCCCATCCTAGCTAATCGCCATTGATGTACTTATCCTCCATGAATTAAATTCTAGGTTTTTTTTTTTTAATAACCTGATATAGTCTTAGCCTTCACAACATCCTCTGGCAAAGAGTTCCACAGGTTGACTGTGGGTTGTGTGAAAACTACTTCCTTTTGTTTGTTTTAAACCTGCTACCTATTAATTTCGTTTGATGACTCCTAGTTCTTGTGTTATGAGGAGTAAATAGACTTTCCTTGTTTACTTGCTCTACACCAGTCATGATTTTATAGGCCTCCATCATATCCCCCCTTAGTTGTCTTTTTTTCCAAGTTGAAAAGCTACAGTTTTATTAATCTTTCCTCATATAGAAGCTGTTCAATACCCCTTTGGCCTTTTCTGAACCCTTTCCAATTCCAATATATCTTTTTTGAGATGAGGTGACCACATCTGCACCCATTGTTCAACACGTGGGCATACCATAGTGTACAAAGGTGCCCTTTCGCCCCCGCTTTGGGATGTCCTTCAGTTCAGCTGCAGGGCCCACGTAAATAGGTTCAGGTCCCACCACCTCCCCTTGTCCGGGGTGAATTCAGGCCTACCACCCCTCTTTTCTTCCAGTCTGGGGAATGTGGAGTAGGGGGACCCAGGCCCACCCTCTCTCCTGGGCCCCAGCCCAGGGCCCTAAGGACAGGCTCTAGTAACGTCCTGTCCAGCTGGTGGGGTTAATAACTGAAACTCAACAGCCCACCGGCAAGTCCTGAAATGCCCTGCCCTGGGCTGCTTCCTACCCCGCCAGACTCAGTGGTGCTCCCCTTTCCTTGCTCTCCTCCTCTCCAGGCACCCCTCTCTCCTCCCCAGACTCCCTTTTCATCCCCTCCCAGAGTCGCCTTGCCTGACGTCACCCACTGACCCCGGGGTAGTGGACGTCCTGCTGCCTGTGATGTAGCCCGGAGCGTTGGATTCCCCCAGTGTCCAGCTCCCATGCCTGTCAGCTGGGCCGCGGCCGCCGAGCAGCGTGCGCAGGGGGCCTGTGTCTCCCGGCTCGCCCCCAGGAGCACATGCACCACTGCAAGAGTAGTGCGGGGCGGATCGGCCCTGGCCTAAAGGGGCAGCTCCGACCCGTCACACATGGATTTAGACAGAGGCAATATGATGTCTTAGTCTCTATTCTTTTCTTAATGATTCCCAGCACTCTGCTAGCTTTTTTACTGGGACTGCACATTGAGTGGATGTTTTCACAATGACTGCACAATGACTCCAAGATCTCTCTCTCGGTGGTAACAGCTAATTTAGACCCCACCATTTTATATGTATAGTCCCCTCCATTTCCCTTCCCTTGGTGCTCCTCTGGCCCAATATTCACAGCACCAGCATCTGGCCACTATTGACATCACTCCCCTCCCAAGAATTCCCCCATGAAAATGCTCAGGCCACCCTCCAGCCTATGTTCTCCAGGTCTCTGCTTTGCTTGGTCCAGCACAGCCCTCAGTGGGCAAGAGAACACAACAGATACCACTGTACTGTCACCAACTCCCCAGCAGAGGGCACTACAGCAGCCAATGAGCTGGACCAACTCTGAAAGGTCAGCAGAAGCAGGAGTTAAGTGGAGGGAAAGAGACAGATGAAGAGGATTGCGAATTGAGGGTGTGGACAAGGGAGCCAGCATGTGTGTGTGCCCCAGAGTAATTCTATGAGAGGAAAGAGACACTGGAGTGCATGTACTGAGGGAAAACAGGAGAATCCAGAGGCTGGAAATAGGGACCATGACACAGAGAAAAAGGAGTAAGGGGATGGAGAGAGAAATCAGGAAGCTAGCAAAGGAGGGAGAGACCACTACACAAGAAAATCATAGAATCATAGGACTGGAAGGGACCTTGAGAGGTCATCGAGTCCAGCCCCCCGCCCTCAAGGCAGGACCAAGCTCCGTCTACACCATCCCTGACAGATGTCTATCTAACCTGTTCTTAAATATCTCCAGAGAGGGAGATTCCACCACCTCCCTTGGCAATTTATTCCAATATTTGACCACCCTGACAGTTAGGAATTTTTTCCTAATGTCCAATCTAAACCTCCCTTGCTGCACTTTAAGCCCATTACTCCTTGTCCTGTCCTCAGAAACCAAGAGGAACAAATTTTCTCCGTCCTCCTTGTGACACCCTTTTAGATATTTGAAAACCGCTATCATGTCCCAGAATGAGGAAGAATGAGGAAGGGGAGAAAAGGAAAGAGGAACAGTCGTTCTGCAATAAAGAAATCTCACAGCTGGGAGAAAAACAAATGGAAAAAGACAATGGGAAAAACCCCCAGGTACAACAGAGTCATAAAGAACAGCACAAAGACTGAGAGGGCAAAGTTAAAAGCATGAAAGTAAGGCAGAAAATGTCAGTCTCAAAAAGTTGCATTGCTGAACAGAAAACTTAAATCCCTAATGAAAATGTTTTTTTAAAAAAAGAAAGCACAGAATGTGCTGTGCTGGCAGAACTACATTTTCTTAGGGCATCAGCAAAATGGCTAGGGCCAGCCTGCCTTTCTTCCCCTGTCCTCAATTTTAATTCTTCCTCTTGGTTCTCCAACTTTTTGCCCGCACCTATGCCTCTTCCCTGATGGCCAGAGAGCAGTTGCAAAAGCTTCCCAAAGGGGAGGGAACTGATGAGGGCTCAGACTGAAGGGGAATCTAGTTTTCTGTTAAAATGCTGCAATTAGTTTAATAAATAGAACAAGAACCCAAAGACCAAAGGATATGGGGGTTCCTCTTTTCCAGCAGAGAGCTGCAGTACAGTACAACAAATGGCCCTGTCCCCTCCCCCATACTTCCTTTTGTTATGATTTTTAAGTGAGGGCCATCTTTTAGAAAACCTCTCACAAAAATGCCCTTTTCAGCCTGTGGTAAAACCTCTGTACTGTGTGTGCACACGTGTATGCACTTAGAGAGGCTTGGTGGGAGACAGAGGCCTAGTCTACACTAATCCCCACCGTCAATCCAATCTACATGATTTCAGCTACGCGAACAGCAGCACTGAGGTCAACGTACTTACTGTGGCGTCTTGTGTGCAATAAGGTCGACGCCAGCTAACCTTCTCATCATGTGGAGTACCGGCGTAGACGGGAGAGTGCTCAGAGATTTATTTATCGTGTCTAAGCAGATGTGATAAATCAACAGCCGGTGGATTGATCGCTGCACAGGGAACAAATATTTAATAATGGACTCTTCAATCTAACAGAGAAAAGTAGAACATGAATTCAGACTGGACGCAACATGCAAATTTTTAACAGTGAGAGTAACTAACCATTGGAACACTTTACCTAGTATCATGATGGATGCTTTAATACTGAAAGTTTTAAAAATTAAGATTGGATTTTTTCTAAAAGAAACACAGTAGGAATTACTTTTGGGGAAATTCTACGGTCTGTGTAGTATTCAACATCAGACTATATGATCACCATAGTCCATTTGGAATCTAAAAAGTAAAGTGGGGATGTTTTCTGACTGAGGGAGAGCTAGATTCTCTGTGAGGGTGGGGGAGCTGGAATTTGCCCTGCACCTCCCTCCTCCCCCCAATATCTGAATTGCTGCTAATAGCAGAAGTTCCATTTAAACACTGCATATAAGAGGTTCTGCAGTCTTTGGGGAAGTGTGGCCCACAGGCTGGGGCGAAGGAAGGAAACAGAAGGATATTTTGAGAAAGCAAGTGTAGTACTAAGTTCTGTTTCATGCTTTCTACCCTTTTCACAGAGGAAGCTGATATGCAGATGCACCAGGGGAACCATTTGCACACAGCCACTGGGACTATCAATATACCTGTAGCTCTCAGTTCTACACAAACACCACACAGTTCAGAGCGGAGATTCTCCCCAGATCTTTCACTTGAATATCAAGTCACTGTTCCTTTTTCAACATGGATCATCCCTCCCCAACTCCCAAGGGAAAATGGGCTAGAAATAGGGCAGAAGGGAATTAGGATCTGCTCCTCGTTTGTTTTGCAGTGTGCCAGTAGGTACATCAACAGCTTTAAAACAAGTTACATTTGAAAGAAGAGCCCAGCATTCATTGGGCCCAGAGTGGCGTCTTACAAACTGGCTAATTATCTGCTGGGGCTTTCGTTACCGTAAGGAACCTGCATGGAAACCTGCAGGGATTTAAAATTATCTTAATCATAGAACGGAAGCTCAGCACACTGAGATTTAGCCCAGGTGATCCAGTCTTCAGCCGCAAGGTTACACTCAGTCCCAGTTTTTTTTCATAAGAAGTTTTTTTTTTTAAGCTTTTGATCCCGATTTTCAGGGTTATGGAAAAGGCAAGTGGTATTTTCTCCCTGAAACTTTTTGGCCCAGATTCATACAAGCTGAAGATGTACATTGCATCTGTCTGCCAATAAGGGATCTAGCATTAGAAGAGGAAATTCACCAAGAAGGAACGTAGGAGGTGTGTCCATTATCACTTTTCATCAGAGTATCTATAAAAAAGGCGACAAGTCTCAGAGAAGTAGCCTTGTTAACCTATCTCTGCAAAAACAACGCGGAGTTCTTTGGCAACTTAGGGTGCATCTACACCGTAACTCGAAATAAGATACGCAATTTGAGCTATGCAAATTGTGTATCTTATTTTATTTCGAAATAGCATCAACTTATGTTGTCATTTGGTGCTGTTTGCACAGTGCCAGATCTTAAAATAAAGCGCTATAGCAAAATGTCCCTTACTCCTCATAGAATGAGGTTTACAGAGACATCAGAATAGCAAGCACGAAATAACGGGCTTGCTGTGAAGATGCAGGATAGCTATTTCAGGATAGTCTGGTGTCTCAAAATAGCATTGCAGTGTAGAAGTAGCTCTAAAGACTAACAGATTTATTTGGGCATAAGCATTTGTGGGTAAAAACCACTTTGTCAGATGCATGGAGTGGAATTCAGAGATAGGGATATATATACTGCATATCAAAAGAAGGGATTTACTTACCAAGTTTGGGACCAGTGTTAACAAGGCCAGTTCAGTCAGGGTGCATCTACACAGCACTCAAAACTCGTAAGGCAAATCGTGTAGGACAAATTGTGTAGTTTATTTTGAGTCTTTTTTGAAATAGCTTATTTCATCATTTGTCACTATCTACACAGTGCTAAATTTTGAAATAAAGAGCTATTTTGAGCCATCCCTTATTCCTTGTAGAATTAGGTTTACAGGGATGGTGAAATAGCGCATCCGCTATATTTCCGAAATAGTGGATGTGTTCCAAAGACGCGGGGTAGCTATTTTGGGATACCTCTGGTGTCCTGAAATAACTTCGCTGTGTAGACATACCCTCAGGGATGTGACACACTCCCAGCAATTGATATGGAGGGGTGAATGCCAAGGGAGGGACAATCATCTTTGTAGTGAAAGAACCATTCTAAGTCCTTATTCAGTCCTAATTTGATCATGTTAAATTTGCAAATGAATTGCCGTTCTACCGTTTCACTTCCTACTGTGGTTTTAAAGGTTTTTTGGTAAAAGGATGGCTCCTTCCACATCTGTTATTGAGTGTTCAGGAAGGTTAAAGTGTTCTCCTACTGGTTTTTGTATGTTACCTTTCTTGATGTCTGATTTGTGTCTATTTACTCTCTGGCACAGAGACTGTCTGATATGACCAATATGCATGGCAGAGGGACTCCTTGTTTTATAAAGGAAGGGGAGTTTTAGTTCTTCTGGTGGCTCCATAGAAACCCTGCCAATAGAAGCTGGTGACTGAGTGCATCCTTCAGCTGTCCTGTCCAGCCTCTCTGACCAGACTTCCACACTTTTGGGCTTTGCTGATGCCCTGTAGTATCCCACTATACCTTCTTTGCCTATAGGACTGAATGCTTTGGGAGCCTTGTATCTGAGTTTACACCTTTAGAAACCAGCATGAGCTGAATGTGAAACTGACTCATTTGGTCTATAAGGGTGGCCAAGTAGTAGAGTGGATTTAGTCATTAACAATCCCTTGGCAGGTTGCTGGACTTGTTTTGTATGCATTCTTCCCATTAAGGCTTCTGAAACATACATTAGGACACTTGTGGTCTGCAGGCAGGTTTCCTCTTTGACTAGGCCATTGGAGATATGCAAAAGCTTCTCTCTTCACTGGAAGGTCCTTTTAGCACAACTTCTGTTCCTCTCTTTCCATAACAGCTAGGTCGCTGGTACCTTGGAAAGCATTCTGTAGTCTAGCAGTAAAGCTGCTGGCTGCCTTTGCATATGTGCTTGGTACAGCCATGAGGGCAGGGGACTGGACTCGATGACCTCTTGAGGTCCCTTCCAGTTCTAGTGTTCTATGATTCTATGATTCCCATGCCAGAAAGCCTGCCCAGAATCAGCCATGGGATGCAGAAGAATATTAAACTGCCCAGCTCTTAAATTGTCTTTCTTGTGCCTCTCTTCCTTCTCCCCAGACAGCGATCTCAGCCCATGCAAAGACAGCCCTTTACAACTAGAAAATTTTTCCTTTTCAGCATAATAGTTCTGAAATTCTCTGGATACAAGCAATGCATTTCTCAAGCTGTTGAGCTGAGAATTTAATGTAGTGCATGTGTCCTGGATGCCATGGCTTGGTGGTACTGTATATAGGGTTAACACAAATCCTCTACAGCAAAGAAACAGAACTATTGAATACCTTCCATGACAGATATGTCAATTTCCTGCAATATCCTTGAAAGGCCTTATTGTATTAAGTTTACACATTATTCTGGGCAAGGACTGTGTGTATCCTCTTTAGTGGGGAGATGTGACAGATGTGAGACCTGGGAGTTCAAAAGACTGTACTGAAATTGTATTAGACAAGTACTGACTTTTAGCTCAATAAGTGTTAAATGAATTTCCTGGGATATCCCTAAGGCAAGGGGTCTCAAACTCAATTTACCTTAGGGCCAGTATCAGCCCTCAAATCCTCGAATGGGACAGCAGGTACCCCTCTCGGGCAGGGATCTGTGAGGGGAGTGGCAGGGGTCTCTGCATGTCCCCCCCTCTGCATGTTCCCTAGCCCCACCTACCACCCTTGGTGATTTAACCCTCCCTACCCAGGGGCCCCCATCACCACCAGCAGCACAGCTAGAGCGGCTTCTGACTGCTAGATTCGAACCATCGCTGGCACATTCCTGTAGCCTGTAGGAGATATGTGCAGAGTTGTCCCATCCATAGGATGGTTTGGGGCAGCCGCCCCAGGCTTCGCATTTTAGGGGGCCCAATGGTGGTCACCCCAACCGTCCTATGGACAGGTTGGTCCGCCAGACTCAGGTTAGCCTAAGGGTTAGCAGAGTGACTGGGCTGGCCTGGGAGATGGTGTCAAAGCACAGAAGGATGCTGTGTTCCTCTGCTTCCCCATGGCTCCTGCCACCATGGTGAGAGTGGGAGTCCTGCCACGCAGCAGGTGGCCCCCAGTAATCCCGGAGGCTGTGTCCCTTGGGGGAAGGAGATTCAGGAAAGGGATGCAATGGTGGGGGAAGAGGATAGAGCAGGAAGAGGCAGGGTGGGGGCAGAGCAGGGCTGGGCTTGGGGGAATGGTACAGGAACCCCCCAGGGCTGCAGGGACTCACATGTTGGCAGTCTTGTGCAGTCTGGACTGTGGAACTGCTCAGGCAACAGATGGTCCATGGGCCATGAATTTGAGACTCTTATCCTAGAGAGAGGTTAATGAAAATTCTCTGAATACAGTTCTACACATACAAAGCTTCTGAAGCTATGCCCTAAGATGGTAAATATCTACTGATTACCTGTTATAGAAGGCCAAGTTTGATAAAGAAATAGATGATCTGCCCAGCAGCTGTTCTGGATCTAAGCAGGATATGAACTTTAAGCATTGGGAAAACCCAATTTCTTGGTTTTGAAGGAATGAAACCTACTAGAGCCCTAGAGTCAGTTGGAGAATGGTCTCTGACAAGTTTTTAGAATGTGTGTAGACTCTTTTATTGTCTTAATATGTTTCCTCTGTAATGCTTGTGCCATAAGAATAAATGTGCTTGCTTAGAAGGAGTTGGATGGTAACTTATAACTGTGGGCAATACACTGATCATAATCTTAGGATTCTTTTAAGCTGTCTGGCTAGCTGGAGCTATCACAGTGCAAGTCAGGAAGCTAGGCAGTGTTCGCTCTAAGATTTTTCAACCACGAGCAGAGTGAGTTTTGGCTTGTGCACCAATATTGAGGTCATATGCACTGGTTTGGGTGTGTGCCACTGTGGCATCCAATTTATTAACACACACACGTTCCCGCCTGCCTAACCATGCAGCAGACTCCACCAGCCATGTGTCAGGTCCTGTTCCTGGCCACTGAACAGACACCGCCCTCCATACAGGTCCTGTTCCTGGATGCCGGTGCAGACCCCGCCCCCCAACCCGGCCATTGGCAAGTCCCATTCATGGCCCCAGATGCCAGAACAGGCCCTGGCCCCTCCCTGCCACATGGCAACCCTGGCCATCAGAGCAGGCCTCCCCCCATGCCATGCGGCTGTGATGGGTGCCCTTCAGAGACCTTGAAGAGGGAAATCCAGACATATTTTAATATTATTAGTGTTCTTAATTTCCTTAAAAAGTGGTGTTCAACCTGTGGGCTGCAGACCTCTGGGGGGTGTTCGGACCATTTCTAACATTTCCAAAGGGGTCTGAACCTCCATTATAATTATTGTAGGAGTCCACAAACGAAAAGGAGTTAAAAATCAATGCTTTGGAACATCATTCTTAATTAGAGATGTTCATAATTTATTATATTCCCCCTGGAGGTGTGACTCCAAGAGCAGAAATGTTTCCCCATTCATTTCGCCACCCTGTGGACAAGCAACTATTAAGCCTTCAGCTCTAATTCAGACATCAGAAATGCCCCTTGATCTTAAAAAGCAACATGCAGGTGGATTTTTGTTACAGCGATGGGATAATGGTTTAAATCTAGCAGGAAAATGATGCCAGCAATAGGTTTATGACAGTCATTCAAATAGTGTTTCAATTGCTTGAGCTATGAAATATTGTGCTAGTGAGGCATATGTTACAGAGGCAAAGACATGTACAGGATTTGATTTTTTTTTTTGCACAAACTATGTAGCTGTTTGGAATAGGCACAGCATAACAGGGTCTAGCAGGTTGTGTCAGTTATTAGCACATTCACCCTTGTTCTCTAAAGTGTTGGTTCAAATCCCATTCCAGAACTTTGGTTTGTATCCATTAAAACCCCATAGAAAAAGAATGATGGGTGGCAACCTATTAGAAAAGCAACCCACAGCTGAAATGGTGAACTCAGATCCATTTTACTGGGCTCTGAAAATGAAGGTTTAAGATAGTATGGTATTCTTTCCAAAAGTATCTGGGTCTATTTAACGTCTCAAGACTAACAACCCCTCACGTCTACAGATATATTAGTTGCTAAAGCTGTGTGTGAGCCATTTGTCAGCATGCTGGTTGCATTATTGGCTGTAATTAAACTTTCTATAGGACTTCAAATCCAAGGATCTTAAAGTTTTACATATGAAAAATTTAGCCTCACAGCAGGCATGTGAGATAAGTATTCATAGCTCTATTTTACAAATGACGAATAAGTCATAGGGGTCATGTCTACATTAGGAAATGATTTCAAAATACTAACTCCCAAAATAACCATTTTGAAATAAGCTTATTCCCCAAGGAGAGCAGGAATTACTATTTGGAAATAACTAGCCCTTTCTTTCAAAATAATAAGCCTGGTAGTTTGGACGCTCCACTTGTTATTTCAAAATAACGGAAGTTATTTTAAAAAATGGCTGGAAGATAGCTAATGTGGTGCCAATATTTAAAAAGGGCTCTAGAGGTGATCCTGGCAATTATAGATCGGTAAGTAAAATGTCAGTACCAGGTAAATTAGTTGAAACTATAGTAAAGAATAAAATTGTCGGACACATGGATGAATATAATTTGTTGGGGAAAAGTCAACATGGTTTCTGTAAAGGGAAATCATGCCTTACTAATCTACTAGAGTTCTTTGAGGGGGTCAACAAACATGTGGACAACGGGGATCCATTGGATATAGTGTACTTAGATTTCAAAAAAGCCTTTGACAAGGTCCTTCACCAAAGGCTCTGTTATCACGGGATAACAAGAAAGGCCCTGTCATGGACTGATAGTTAAAAGACAGGAAACAAAGGGTAGGAATAAATAGTAAGTTTTCAGAATGGAGAGAGGTAACTAGTGGTGTCCCCCAGGGGTCCATACTGGGACCAATCCTATTCAACTTATTTATAAATGATCTGGAGAAAGAGGTAAACAGTGAGGTGGTACAATTTGCAGATGATACTAAACTGCTCCAGATAGTTAAGACCAAAGCAGACTGTGAAGAGCTTCAAAAACATCTCACCAAACTAAGTGATTGGGCAACAAAATGGCAAATGAAATTTAATGGCAAATGAAATTAAATGTTGATAAATGCAAACTAATGCACATTGGAAAAAATAATCCCAACTATGTATACAATATGATGGAGACTAATTTAGCTATAACTATTCAAGAGAGACATCTTGGAGTCATTGTGGATAGTTCTCTGAAAACATCCACTCAGTGTTCAGCAGCAGTCAAAAAAGTAAACAGAATGTTGGGAATCATTAAAAAAGGGTGGCTCCATAGAAACCCTGCTGTTAATAGGGATTTAACAGTGGAAGACCGACGGACATTCAAAATGGAGTTCAGGTGCATGCTGGGACTTTCAAAATGGAATCCAACAGACTGCAAGGACTTTTGCCGCCAAAACACCATTTTGCACACGGCACCTGTCTATGCACCCAGCACCACGCCTCTGCACACCGCACCATGCCCTACTTTGCACACGAGACCAAGAGAAGTTCTGCCTTGACTTCTATAAAGCATCAAAGCTTGCGGAGCTTTGGTCGGCAGTTTTCCCCTACCATCTGGAGAAGGAGTCGTCGAGACGCAGAGGTGACTGTGGCGAAGGCCCCGTCCAACCTATCCTGTCCGGTTCCCCGTCTGCCTGCCGTCCTCAGGGTGCTCTGGCCCCCGCTGTGGTAAAAGCCCAGTTAGTGAGCCTTAGCTACCTGTCTGTGTTCCCGACCAACACCACTGGGATCACCTGAGATCACACAGAGCCGTTATCGTCAGCTGTGGCAAAAGCCCTCCTGATCTCCAGTTAAACCACTCGTGCCACCACTCAGCTGTGCAAGCAGAGGCCAACACCATCGGACGCCTCATCTTCATTAAGGACGCTTCAGTGCTCCTCCCCTGACAGCTATTGCAGCTGAAGGGGTTGTAGGTCCTGAACTTCAGCTGCCTCTGACAGACTGAGTATTTCCATCACTCATTATTATCTCTGTCTTTTCTTTTACCTTCAGAGGATGAGGGGTTGGTTATTCTTTTAAATGTTGTGTTCTGTGTTTTATTACCTGTTGTATACAATACAGTTTAGTGATTTTTCAAACTTACTATCAGAGTCTGTGTTTATTAACATCTGAGAGATCTGCTGGTGACAGATACAGTGGGTTCCAGGCTGGCTCTACTTCTGGGACAAAGGCATTTACCACCTAGTCAGTAGGCCCCAGTCTAAATTGTTTACTAGTGTGCCTTTGCTGGTAACACTGCCAATAGAGGCTGGTGAATGAGTGCATCCTTCAGCTGTCCTGTTCTGTTGGTTTCTTTCTTGGGCTTGTCCTGCAGCAGGAGGCTTCTGGGTACACGTCTGGCTGTGTTAATCTGTTTCCTTACTTCCTTGTGTGGGTATCGTAGTTTCAAGAATGCTTGGTGAAGATCTTGTAGGTGTTGGTCTCTGTCTGAGGGGTTGGAGCAAATGCGGTTGTACTTCAGTTCATGGCTGTAGACAATGGATTGCGTGGTGTGTCCAGGATGGAAGCTGGAGGCAAGAAGGTAGGAATAGTGGTTGGTAGGGTTTTCAGTACAGGGTAGTGTTTATGTGACTGTCAATTATTTGCACCGTGGTGTCCAGGAAGTGGACCTCTCATGTAGACTGGTCCAGGCTGATGTTGATAGTGGGATGGAAGCTGTTGAAATCGTGGTGGAATTCTTTCAGCATTTCTTTCCCATGGGTATGTCTAGACTACATGGCTCCGTTGATGGAGCCATTTAGATGAGTTTACTAGACATAGGAAAATGAAGCGGTGATTTAAATAATCGCCACTTCATTTACATCAAAATGATCGCTGCACTGTGCCGATCAGCTGTTTGGCGGCACAGTAGGGCAGTCTGGACACGCCACGGTCGACAAGAGAAGCCTTTGTCGACTACTCCAGTAAACCTCATTTCACGAGGCATACCAGAGCAGTCAACAAAGGCTTCCCTTGTTGACCCCGGTGCGTCCAGACTGCCCCGCTGTGCCGCCAAACAGCTGATCGGCACAGTGCGGTGGCCATTTTGATGTAAATGAAGTGGCAATTATTTAAATCACCGCTTCATTTTCCAATGTCTAGTAAACTCATCTACATGGCTCCATCAACGAAGGTTAGCCTAAGGGTTATTCTGAACTACAGGTACACCTCGTTCCATGAGGAGTAACGATGGTTCAGAATAGAAAGCCTAATCCGAACTACCTACTCCGTGCCGCAGGCACGGAGTCCGAACTAGCGGGGATTTAAAAATGGCGGCGCCCGGCAAGATGCAAATGAAGCCTGGGAAATTTAAATCCCAGGCTTCATTTTCAACTTCGGTTGCCTACATTAGCCACCCTAGTTCGAACTAGGGTGGTAGTGTAGACATACCCATATTTACACCAGCAACACCATCACAGGACCTAACCAGATCAGCCACACCATCACTGGTTCATTCTCCTGCACGTCTACCAATGTAATATACGCCAACATGTGCCAACAATGTCCCTCTGCTATATACATCGGCCAAACTGGACAGTCCCTACGTAAAAGAATAAATGGACACAAATCATATACTAGGAATGGCAATATACTAAAATCTGTAGGAGAACTCCCTGGACACACAATAGCAGATCTAAAGGTAGCTATCCTGCAGCAAAAAAACTTTCAAGGCCAGACTTCAAAGAGAAACTGCTGAGCTACAGTTCATCTACAAGTTTGACACCATCAGCTCAGGATTAAACAAAGACTGTGAATGGCTAGCTAACTACAAAAGCAGCTTCTCCTCTCTTGGTAGTCACACCTCCAGATCAGCTGCTAGAAGTGGGCCTCATCCTCCCTGATTGAATTAACCTCGTTATCTCTAGCCTGATTCTGGCCTGCATATTTATACCTGCCTCTGGATATTTCCACTACATGCATCTGATGAAGTGGGTCTTTGCCCATGAAAGCTTATGCTCTAATACATCTGTTAGTCTATAAGCTGCTACAGGACTCCCTGTCACTTTTGTAGATCCAGACTAACACAACTACCCCTCTGATATTAAGTGTCAGAGGGGTAGCTGTGTTATTATTATTAGGGGTTTGAAACGGGTCCCATATGAAGAGAGATTAAAAAGACTAGGACTTTTCAGCTTAGAAAAGAAAAGATTAAAGGGGGATACGATAAATCATGACTGATGTGGAAAAAGTGAATATGGAAAAGTTATTTACTTGCTCCTATAACATAAGGACTAGGGGTCACCAAATGAAGTTGATGGGTAGCAGGTTTAAAACAAACAGAAGGAAGTTTTTGGGCGTAAAAAGTACAAAAATAATAAAGCGCTGTAAAACTTAAAACAAAAATTCGGTTTCTCCAAATTTCAGTTGTGTTGAGGCATGCCCCAGACTTCTCTCAAGTACCCCTTAGGGTACTCGTGCCACTGGTTGAGAAACACTGAACTAAATAATAGCTATTAGACAGAATGGGAAGGAATGGTGTGTCTAGCATGTGACAGAGGCTGGGATTGGGTGATGGGAGAGGGATTGCTTGATTATTCCCTGTTCTGTTCAATCCCTCTGGGGCATCTGGTACTGGCCACGGTCGGAAGACAGGATACTGGGCAAGATGGACTTTTGTTCTGACCCAGTATGGCTGTTCTTAAGTTCTTATGTAACAAACAAAAACATTGGTTTCCAAGAAACTATTTTACGTGACCCTCTTCCCCAAATGTGCTTGGGTCTTGTAAACCAAAAATACTGCCCCAAACCTGAAACCATTCAGTTTCAATTATTCACTGAAAACCCTGAAACCCTGTGGTTGAAGAGTCATTTGTTGTTAAATAAGAATTTCCACTAAAGCTTTGATCAGCTCTATTCCCAGTCTGTTGGCCTAAGCACAATGCCGTCCTTCTGCCTATGCAGTGACTGCATTGCCAATATGTACTCTAATGGATTAAGCTGGGAAGAATACTAGGACTCCCAGAGTGAGAAGGCCACTCTATCAAAATTAAAACGGAGTGGCACTATGGCTTTGCAGGATACTTCTTATTCCTTCATGTTCAAGTGGAAATTCTGCAGTCTTCTTCACAGGCCAACGTTTATTTTAATTAGTAATTTGCCTGTATTTTTAATGGAAACAAATTGAAAACACCTGCACAGTCTTAATGATTACAATTTATTCTTAATTTTCTCTCTTTTTAATTCCATATAGCTTGCACGAAAGGTCAGGAGGAAGCAAATCTTTGCTAAGTGCTATACAGAGAGAGATCTACTACATCACAGACATAATAATAATGGTGATTAACAAACGGTGCAATGCCTGAGTGAAGGAGTAAATAATAATTACAGTTTGAATGGGGCTGGAGGATAAATGTAGCAAAGATAGCAGCTTTGCCTTATTTAGGGAGAGGCATGAGCCAATGAGCAGAGCACAGCAGTAATAAGAACTTCTCAGCCCCGATCACGGCTCTGACACTGATTCCCTCTGGATATGTCTAAACTGCAAAGTTAATTCGAAATAACAGCCGTTATTTCGAATTAACTTTAATAGCGTCTATACATGCACTTAATTCGAATTTGGTAAACCTCATTCTACGAGTAGTAACGCCAAATTCGAAATAGCTAATTCAAAATAAGTGCTTAATTAGAATTAGCTGGCCTCCAGCCCTTCCCAGTCTCCCCGAGTGGCCAAAGCAGGAAAACTCTTCTCCTCTCCCCCAGCGCCATTAAAGGGGTAGACTCTGGCCAGACTGCACGTGCCAGAGCCAGGCCTGCCAGCAGTCTCTGCCCCGGACCCAGTGGCCCCACCATGAGCCGGGCAGCCAGTGCCAGCCAGCCCTCCCCCATCCAGTCCCCCAGCGCCCAAGAGCCAGCCAGGGGTCGTAGATGCTGCACTCCCTCCTAGACTAGTGAGGAGATCATGGACCTCATTGAGGTTTAGGGGGAAGCCCCCAATGTCCATGATCTCTCCCCTAGATGGAGGAACGCAGCTGTCTATGGCTGCATAGCTGCCACCATGGCCCAGAGAGGCCACAGATGCACCCAGGATCAGGTGCGCCTGAAAATTAAAGAGCTGCAGCAGGGGTATGCCAGGGCATCTCCTCAGCAGAGGCAGACACCCACCCCTACTTTGAGGCACTGGACTGCATCCTGGGGAGTGGTGCAGTCCATGCCGAGCCAGGACCAGAGGGCCCTGACCAGGGCGCAGAGGAGGAGCCGCCACAGAGGGTGCCACACTGGCCGGACCCCCGAGCTGTCCCAGCATCGGAGTCACCAGGGTTATCCGAGGAGGCCACACCATGTAAGTACCATCACTGTCCCCTTTTCGGGGTGGGGTGGGGAGGGAGACCAGGGATCACGCACGTGGGTCTTGCTTACCACAGATCACGCAGCAACCTGTGCACGTGCGAGCATGTGCCGTGCCACCCCTGGGCAGGGGCTGTGGCCTGATAGCCACACACATGTGTGAAGAGACCTGACATGCTCCTGACCCCGGGGCAGGACACAGCAGGATGCCCTCCCTTCACAAGCCCCCTCTAACATCTTCCCCCCACCTCACCCACACTATACACAGCACATGGGCATGGGCGCAGTCTCGGGGCAGCTCCCACTCCCGGGGATAGCCAGACAGTCCGACCATGGCCTCTGTGCAAGCACAGTGGCTCTGGCGGTGCAGGGCATGGTCATCCTCACCTCGCAGAGGGGGGCTGGGCTTCACCCACTGTGTCCCCAGGGAGAACTGACCAGTTCTCTTCTTTCTCCACAGCCGCACCAGCTGCACGTGCAGGGCACACCACCCCGCCCGAGACATGCTCCCACACCCAAGGCTCCACAGGATGACTGCAACACGGCAGGGGTACTGAGAGCAGCAGCTTGAGGCACCGCAAGCCCTGACCTGCATCATGGAGCAGCGGGCACAGGAAGAACGGGAATTCCGGAGGGAGCTGCTTGTCCAGGGTTATGCCATCTGTACCCATCTGCAGACCCTGGTGCAGAGCGTGCTGCCTCATGCCACTCCAGTGCCTGCTGCCCCCCCAGCTACCGTTCCTCCCCCCACTTCTTCTCCCCTTCCTGCCTCTCCCTCCTCAGCCTCCACACCCTCCTCCTCAATCTCCACACCCCCCACCTCAACCTCCACACCCTCCTCCCCATGCCCCTTGGGATGCCGAGGCCTCTACACCCGCCATGCTGGGAGACATGTGGCCCGGAGAGACCCCCATCCTTGAGTACCGAGCTTCCCCTCCCCCTTCCTCCCCTTGCTTCCCCCTTCCAGCTCCCTCCTCCCAGTTTTCCCCCTTCCTTCTCCCACCCTCTCTCCTCCTGTCTCCCTCCTCCTTTCCCCAGTCTCCCCAGAGGTTCATCCTCCCCCAGTTTTGTTCAATAAACCCAGTTTCTATTTTTGAGCAAAAGTGTCTTTTATTTGACATCAGGAAGGGGGGTTAGGGAGGGCTAAGTGGAAGGACGTGAGGGAGGAATGGCGCACAAGCCCCCTGTGGGGAAGACTGGGGAGTCTCTGAGTGTTCCTTGGGGTTGACACTCCCCCACAGGGCCCCCTGGATCCTGACAGCCCCCCGATGGATCCCCCAGATGGCAGCCTGCAGCAAGTGCAGCCGGGCTGATGGCAACGACCCCACAAGATGCACCGGCATGCCCAGGGGCAGCTCTGGCTCCATGTGGCCGAGTGCTGTGGTATCCCGAGTGTTGGCACTCAGGGCACTCCAAGACAGGACTGCTTTGCTGTCCCTCATCAAGGTAGACAAGCAAGCAGGGAACCCTGAGAACTGTCTGTCCGGGGTGGGGGTCGGGTCCTTTTTAAGCACGGAACTCAGTTAGCCTCAGGCAGCAGCCCCACACACTAAGTCCTAACTTGATGCCCTGCTGGCACTGGTTCTGGCCAGCCTTAACTTCAGTTCAGGGTCCACTCAGTGTGGACTCACTATTTCTAAATAGTTTTTGTGTATAGATGCGTTATTTGGAATTAGCTTAATTCGAAATAGTTAATTCGAATTAAGTTAACTTGAATTAACGCTGTAGTGTAGACGTACCCTCTGTGATTTTGAGCAAGCCACCTAACTTACCTATAGTTTCAGATTCCTTAGCTATAAAATGGTTGTAATATTTACCATAAGAGCTTTGAAGATAAAGTTAGAGATGTGCCAAAATTTGAACCTCTGATCCAAACCCCCTCAAGTTTTATGGCTAGACAGGATTCAGTTTAAAATCCTGGTTCTGATGTTAGTTCCAGTCTGGGTTTGAAATCAGAAGATGCTTGTTTTCTGGGCCCATTCAGGTGTTTTTATACAAAATCTCTTGAGATCAGCCCATCTCATGAAATTTCTTGAGTCAAATGGCAATCTCAAAAGAAGAGCTTGAATGTTTTTGCTTGGTTCTGAATTTGAGCTTAGTCTTTTACCTTAATTTAGCCTCCGACCTGAGCCACAGTCTAAATCTAGTTTCTATATTTAAGATTCTGACAGGGTGCGGTCACAGAAGACCCCTTGGGGGTGCTTCCCAGTGTGCTGATAAAACCTCTGATACTTGAATTCTTGCTCTCTGAGGCTTCTCACCGCCCTGTCCTGCTAGGCCATATCTGGTCTCCCCTAACCAAGGCACAGAGATGAGATCACCCCTCCCCCCCAAAGAGCAATACCAACATTGAAACTCTTCAGATCTGAGGAAAATGCAGTTTGGGGCACAGCTTCCAGGCAACCCACTACCCAAATAGCATCAGAACCCCAAATAAATCATTCAGGTAAGCCTCCTTTAACAACAAAAGGAGGATGTACACACTGATTGCTCCCTCAGGTAATTATTTACACTGGGCTTGATAGTTAATAAAAGTGATTTCATTAAGTACAAACAATAGAATTTAAGTGGTTGCAAGTGAAAACAGGCAGAGTGAAGTGAATTACAAATTTAAAATAAGAAACACGTAGTTATTCTAACACACGTCCAAGCTTATTACAAACTCACTCTAAAACTGTTCTTATTTCAGCTAAATCTCCAAGCCAAGGCAGACCTTTATCCCTCTGGGGTGTCCAGTTCATTCTCTTGGGAATGACATACTAGCCAAAGACAAAGGGACAGTTCACTTCCTATTGCTTTATAGATTCCATTTTGGGTGGAAACTTGGAGTTCTCTCTCCCACCTTCTATGGAAAATTACTTGGTCAGGCCCTAGCAGTTGGGGTGGTCACATGACTTCCTAAGACCAACCATTACTTACATTCAAGGGACAAAAGAGACTGTTTACAGGTGATCACCCAGATATTGAGGGGAACATCCCTCATGGCTTTCATTTGCACATTTAAAATCATAAACCATTCCATACTTCTAACAGGAATGATACATACATCAAAATAAGATATACAGATCCAGCAGACTGTGACATTAAAATTGATAGGTTACATGAACAAAGCATCTTTCAATTATGCATATTTGCATCCATAAGTCAATTTCATAAAGCATGTGGGGGGGGGGGAAATCAGAAATATAATTTTGCATTTATAAATAATAAAAAGTTTAAAGGCTCTAGCCAGAGAGATCAGGAAAACTGACTCAGAGACAACTATTAAGAGCATACCTAAGTAAAACCTTCTACAAAAGCATCTCCAAAGCAACTATGCGAGTAAGTTTCAGGAACAAATGTGACAAAGCTTGATGGAAAATTGGGAAAAAATCTTGTTATTCCAAAAGTGGAATGCTATAGGAGTTCACCTGCAGAGCTGAAAATAAGTGCTATCTGAGGAAGACAGAAACTGATGCAATTGTAAAGTTAAAATATAAGTAGTTCCAGCCGGCTATCAATTATGGTTTGAAAAAATAATTGTGTTTCACATTTATTTACATCCCGTCAGATTTAGACTTCCTTTGAATATAAAAATTGTAAACATGTTTCTCTGTCTATAAATGCCAAAGGCTGAACTTCAGAATTATAATGAGAAAATATTCCTCGTAGAAAGGAAAACCAACTAAGAGAGGGATATGCATTAGAAATTGCATTAAGGTTATTTGAATTTCCCTCATTAAGGTGTATTTTGGCCACAGATTGAGATTTCCTGGGGTGTACCTGCTACTTATCTTTTTAATTTGTAGGTGTGTGTTGTTTCAAAACATTCAACTCTTCTTTTCTACCAAAGAACATTTGAAGTAAGCACCATATCACCCAGCATTCGTACATAATGCATCAAGTGGACTGCCAGGCTATTTGCTGAGGCAAACTACCCAGGCTCAATGAAGTATCCCCAAAGGTCACATATTTCTGTGACATATCCCAGGGCAATGGAAAGCCTTCAGTTTGACACTTACTGTTATAACATTGTCATGGGAAATCAGAAAAAAAAAAGGACTTAATCAAAACTTTGTCACCTAACTTCAAGGGTGAAAAATGTTGATTCCTACTTGTCTAGGACTAAAGACGGTGAAGAGAGCCTGATGGTGAAATTCAATGCCGTTGGAAGAATACTGCATTCTTCAATGGTCTGTAGTGTCCTCTCCCTATCCGTCTTGGAGGCTGACCACTCTTATTTCCCGTGTCAAGCAGCAAACCCGCTGTTAATTTGCAGGCTTTGGCCCTCTCAGGCTATGTCTACTCTACAGAGTTTTTCCGGGATCCTGGAAAAACTCTGCCCCATTCAGGGAATACGTCCATTTTTTTGGATCAGTTTCCGAAAAAGCGGGTGCATTCTTTCAGAAGCCCTGTACTCCTTATTTTATGAGGACTAAGGGCTCTTCTGAAAGAGGAGGTTTTTCCTACATTTGGCCTTGTGAAGATGGTCCAAATGTCGGAAAAGCCTCTTCCGAAAAAAGAATCAGAAAAAGGTACACAAATTGCGGTTCACAATTTGCGTACCTTGTTCTGAAAAAGAATTTCAGTGTAGACATAGCCTCAGCGAGGCAGAGGAACATGTGGTCTTTAGCACAAGCCTCCAGGCCAGGACAGAGGGTAAGCACAATCTGGGGCTCTGACCCTTGGAGTGGGTAGAGCAACAAGCAGTCTTTAGCTTCCACTTTCTGGCAGGTGCACTCCAACTGGTACAGGCTTTCCAGCTTAGGGTGAGTAGGCCAACATCCCAGGAGTGGGATGGGCAGCAAGGGGTCTCGGGCCCATCCTGCTCCACCAGGTCCCAGTCCAAGGCCATAACAGTAGCATTCCCACCATTGGGCTAGCAGGGATCTCACCAAAACACTCTGACTCATTCCCTAACATCTGGTTTCCCTGGGTTACTCCCTACCACCCTCCATTGGTGCGGCTCAGTAGCTTGTAAATCTTCAGGCTCTGCTGGGTAACAAGCAGATGGCAGTCCCAGAAGTCTCCATAATCAGACTCCTCCACAGGAAAGGGACGACATGGCTTAGCAGTAGGGCCACAGCTCTGTAGTCAGTTAAAGAGGTATATAAAGGTTCTAAAGACTTCCCATCCAACTGAATTGAAGGGCCTGCCTCTTATACTTCCTGTCTCAATGCTCTGCTCCTGGCACAGGGGCAGAGCTGGCTTGGCTCCACCCCCAGGGAATCCATAGTGACAACTCCCTGTCAGGCTCAGAGGGAGGCTACTCCGTCTCATTACAGTCCTAAAACTAAGGAAATAAATGAGTTGTTTGGAGAATGTTTAAAAAAAAAGGAAGGAGAAGCTGGTCTGTCATGTTTGTTTTCATAAATTGTTCCTACAGCTGACAAAACATCAATGCATTGAAGTAAAAATGATCCAATATACACAGATGATGCATGGACAGTTGGGAGGCAAGAACAAAAACAATATTACAAAACTAAATGGAAAAACCTGACTTTGAGCATTCTGGGCACTGGATATGAATGTAGGAATTAACTTTATGGACCTATCTAGCTTCAGCAGAAAGTGCAAGAAACCCTGTAATGGAGTAACCGGCCCATAAATAGAATGTAAATGGAAAAAAAAAAAGGAAGAAATGAAAGATGTTATATGTGCTGAAAACAAGCAGCATCTATTATATTCCATGTATTCACCCTATTCCTTACTTGTAACTACTACAGAAAGAAGGATTGGAAGCAACTAGACCACAGGGCAAATGTGAAGGGAAGATAAACTTTCTCTACACCATGCGGCTTTTAGTGATGTGTGTGGCCATGTCGCTAAAAGGTGGGCAGTGTAAATGCTGTTTGTTGGCACTTCTGCTGACAAAAATCTTCCACCACCCCCCACAAATGGGGCTTGCTTTGTCAGCAGGCCAAGCTTTTGTTGTTCAGGGAGAGAGATTAACCCCTGTGAACCACAAAAGCTTTGTCACTCAATTGCAGTGTAAACAAGGCCTTAGTTTAGGAACAGGAGTCTGTAGAGAAATTTTGGGATGGATTAGTAACTTGATGGCAGGTGATGAGAGGTTATCAGAGTCAAGAGACAAGTTTTCAGACCTTTGGACTATGACATGAACATTGTATTATAATTGTTATCTCTCTTTATTGGTTTATTAAAATAGGACAAGATCTAGGTAGCAGATCAGCAGGTATTCAGAAGTCGGTTTACATGCAGTATGTTTGATTGTTCTAAGACTTGTTGCTTGTGAAAGATTTTATCACATTAGGTTCTATTTGTTCTATTCAGGCTGTGGTGTTCACCTTTTAACTGTGTGCCCCCTCAGGGGAATGAAACTAACCATATATTTGGAGGAACACTCACGTTGCATATAAATAACTAACATTTCACTATTATACTTACATGTGAATAAACATCGCTGTGAAATTCTCTGTCTACTATTTATTAACCCTTAAATGTAATAGCTGGCTTTACATTTTAATAGCCCTCTTTGAAACAATGGTACTGGAAGGTGGAAGCTAGGCTCCCTCTATGCATATCGTATCTATGAAATTAAATAGTTTTGGGTGTGTGTATGTGTGTGTGTGTGTGTGTATATATATATATATATATAAATTGTGGGCCAGATTCTGATCTGTATTATATACTTTATATACTGCAAATCCATTGTCATGAGATTTGGCTAAGCTATTGCTGTGGATCGGGACTTGGACCTGCCACTGGTTTGCCGGGTGACCTTGATCAACTAACTTCCCTTTTCTGACTCTCAGTTTCTCCATCTGTAAAATGAAGTTGAGGATACTGGGCTTTTTTTGAAGTGTTTTGAGATTTAGAGATTAAAAACCGGGCATTGTTGTTATATTCTATGGAGTTACTTCAGATTTACACTATGTAACAAATCAGAATCTGTACTACAACATGTAACTGGAATCTAAATAAATACAAGTATACAAAGACTGAACACAGGTGTTTTTTGTGTTTACTATATAACTCCAAGTTCCCATTATGATGATTTATTACAGTAGTACAGAGGCCTTCATCAGAGCTGGCTAGGCACTGCACAAATTAAGTCCCTGGTTCAGCAATTTATAATGCACAGGAAGACTGCTGTGCCCAGTGTGGCTCCCTGCCGGCACAGCATTCTGCCTGCACATTGTACATTGCCGGTTTGGGATCAAAAAGGTGGACACTGGCTCTGCATCTACAAGCAAAACCTGAATTTGTGCCTAAATTTGGGTAATCTTTAACAACATTCAGATGTTCAGGAGAAAACATACAATTGCCCAAGGGCACATCTAAACAGTGGGGCTATTTCGGGATACCAGAGGTAACCTGAAATAGCTACTCTTCATCTTTTAAACGTGCCCGTTATTTCAAAATATTTTTCAAAATAGCAGGCATGCTATTCTGGCATCCCTGTAACCCTCGTTCTGCTGTATAGATGCGCCAAATTTTCAAATAAGCTATTTCAAAATATAATCGAAATACGATACACAATTTGCATAGTGGGTGCTCCTTGGCACCTACCTTTATGCAGGGGAATCTTGTATTTCTTTTGCTTTCGGCTTTCATTAAAACTATGTTGAGCAACGAGTGCATTTTTAAAAATTGAATACACATGCTGAAGATGGAAAAGCATCTGAAAGAAAGTTAATTAAGAGAATGAATGGGTGGTTGCCTGGGGCAGCTTAATTCAGCATTGTACTATGCAAGTGGTTATGGGTTTGGAGAGGACTATATTTTCCCAATGGTATTAGGGGCAGTAGTGGGCAACCTGCAGCCCATCGGGATTGTGTATGTGGCTTGCGAGACATTTTGTTTACCATTGCCCATGGGGTTGCCAGATTCCACTGGTTTCCATTGTCTAGGTTTTTTCCCTACTGGTATTACTAAAGTGATACACATGTCAAGCAAGGGCACATGAAGAGAGGTGCACCCTGACCGCACACAACACTGACAGTGAGAGCCAGGCATTCCCTCTGCATCCAGTCAAAGTGCTGCTACGGTTCAGTTAGCACACCCCGCAAGTTCTAGGTACACAAGCAAATTTAGCAAAATTACCCTATCCTGGGAGACCGCTTTGGTTACAGCTATCTTGCAGACCCCTGAAAGGAAGAAGGGCCACTCACGCAGCCCATTCACTAGTCTAGGTTGCCCGTTACTGCATGAGAGCAACAATACCCCTCTGTGCTTGTAATGCCTGAGAGCCCAAGGAGCACAAAAACAATCGCTCAGCTCTCTGTCATGGGAGCCCATAAAAGGAACACCCCGATGGGCAAACCATAAAGTTTGCTCATTCTATGATGATTTGAGCACTGTAAACACAGGGAGAGTAGGAAGGATTTATTTGCAACAAAATAAAAGGTCTGAATTTTCTTTGGGCGAGGAATGAGTAAGATGATGACATCTTCAGTCCTTACTGCCAGAGAGATGAGTGAGAGACAGCAAAACCGTGACGAGCTTTGGAAACAAACGACCACCCAAATCCTGCAAAGTCACCAGCAGATGCCCTCTTACAGGACCATTAAAACAAACAGTGGTTTGGTTAATGGCTTTATTTGAATCTGGTTGGTCTGGCAAGATGTTTCTGAATAGTTCTGTAATATGTGACAATTTTTTGAACATGTTTAATTTAATTCAAACTGCTACTCCTCAAAGGAGCTCTGAACAATAATACAGATGAGATTCATACTTATATTCAAGTGTACTGCAATACAAGCTACATTAACTTAGGTAAATAAGATCCTGCTGTCACAATGACCATGCATAAACTATTTTCTGTATAAAGATAATCGAGAAACAGCAAATACCTAGTAATAAAGAGAAGGACTATATGTTTTATTTTTATTTTCATGCAGCAGGCAAATAAAGAAAGGTGAGGAGGGTGGAGCTATTCTCAGTGGGGTACAATTTGCACTTGTTAGCAAAATGCATCACAGCTGACCACTTGCATTTGTATGTCAAGACTGTAAAGGATGCAGGCTACAATGTGTAATACAAGCAGCATCTTCAGACACAATGGCAGCATTGAGCAAGGTACAAAGGGTAAGACTATGCCTGCTCTTAAACCACTAGGCTGCGTCTAGACTGGCATGATTTTGCGAAAATACGTTTAACGGAAAAGTTTTTCCGTTAAAAGTATTTCCGCAAAAGCGCGTCTAGATTGGCATGGATGCTTTTGCGCAAAAGCATCCGTGGCCAGTCTAGACGCAATTTTGCACAAGAAAGCCCTGATCGCCATTTTAGCTATCGGGGCTTTTTTTGCGCAAAACAGTTCTTCCCTGTCTACACTGGCCCTCTTGCGCAAGTATTCTTGCGCAGGAGGGCTTTTTTCCGAGTGGGAGTGTGAAAGTATTGGCACAAGAAGCATGATTTTGTACATTACGAAGTCAGTGCTCTTGCGCAAATTCAAGTGGCCAGTGTAGACAGCTGGCAAGTGCTTTTGAGCAAAATCTTGCCAGTCTAGACACACCCTTCCAGTACAGCTGTAGCCCTTCAGGGTAGCCACACACTACAGTGATGGGAGGGTTTCTCCTATCATTGTAGTTAACCCACCTCCCCAAGACACGGTAGCCAAGTCAACAGAAGAATTTTTCCATCGACATAGCACTGTCTACATGGAGAATGAGGTTGACTTAACTATGTCACTGGGGGTGGGGGGACGTGTGAGGGGAGAGATATTTTTCATACTCCTGAGTGATACAACTGGATCAGTTTAACCTTTTGGTGTAGACCTGGCCTTGTTTTCATGGAAAATAACTGAACAACAGGAACAAAGAGGCTCCAAAAGCAGTTTGGCTTTGAAGGTTTTATTAGAGAGGAATAGGAGCCATGGGCCAGGCAGAAGAAAGAGCACTTGAGATGGAATTTGAAGGAGGCCAGAAAGTCAGTAGCAAACAAGGACATTGGAGGTGATGAGAGAAGCATGAAGGAAGTTTGTACCTAAAATGCCTATGAGCTGAGCTGGAGAACAGAGAGGCTGAAGCTAAATCCCTAGAGAACTACAGATAGTAGGAGGAAGCCTTTGCACCAGTTGGCTAAAATAGTCAACGATTTAATAATATTTCTGAAGATGAGAGCATGGTTCTGCTTCCAGCAAACAGGAGACAGAAAACAGCCATAAGTAATGATACCCTGCACCACCGTTAGACTTTTCATCTGAAGATCTCAAAACAACTTGGCTGTGTCTAGACTGGCAAGTTTTTCCGGAAAATCAGCCGCTTTTCCGGAAAAACTTGCCAGCTGTCTAGACTGGCCACTTGAATTTCCGGAAAAGCACTGACGATCTCATGTAAGATCATCAGTGCTTTTCTGGAAATACTATGCTGCTCCCGTTTGGGCAAAAGTCTTTTTCCGCAAGACTTTTGTGCAAAAGGGCCAGTGTAGACAGCACAGTACTGTTTTCCGCAAAAAAGCCCCGATCACGAAAATGGCAATCGGGGCTTATTTGCGGAAAAGCGCGTTTTCCGTTAAAAGCATTTTCAGAAAATCATGCCAGTGTAGACGTAGCCTTTGTGTCTAAACAAACTTCACCCTGTGGGGCAGGTAGGAAACAATTATTCTATCCATTTCATAGCTGGGTAAAGATAAGAACAAAATTTGCAAAAGGCCACATTGGAGAAAATTGTAATCTGGGTGCCAATACAGGGATACATGCAGGAAAGAGGCATCTAAGGAATGTTCAGCGATTGTGTTAGATCACAGCCAAGTTCCTTCATTCTAGAACTACTGTTCTGCAGGTGAGTCCTGATTCCCAGCCCCTCTTCTTCCCACTGCACAACACTTCCTTGAGCTTCACTGAGAACAGGCCCAAGTGCCAAGCTGCTATTGTATGACTGCATGACGAGTCCTGAACAAGTGTCATTAAGAGATTTACAGTCATATACACAGAAATATATAAAGTCACAAAAAAGAGAGTTGATAGAGGACTGATCAACCTAGGATTAGATACACAGTAAGTGGGTGATCTGGAGCCAAGTAGTTAGCACTGTAGAACAGGAAGATGTGAGAAGCAAACAAAATGTCAGAGTCAAACCAAACTCCTATGTTCAGTGCCTGGCACGGGGGGCAAATATAGCAGTGGAGGTATTTTTGCCAGGAGCACATTTCTTGCCATGCAGAAGGATTTCTGTTTTGGATCCGTTAAGCCAAACAATCAGAAGGTATCATTTGGGGTAAGTCCCCAGGAGCATCCGTATGAGAGATCTAAGTCGTGACAAAGTAAGCCATATTGCACTAATTGCAAACAGAAAGAGGGGTTGAGAAGGAAACCCTGGGATTTCTTTAGTGGTGACATATCTGTGATAAATTAAACTGTTCTGAGTCTGGAATATTTATGGAGTGCCCACATGTGCACTGAACAGCTGGAAATGGGGATGAGCTGGCAAAAAAAAAAAAAAAAAACTCTGAGGCTAAGAATGCAAAAAAAGGATGAGGCAGTAGTCTCACAATAGGCTCTTTCCTGATCCTAAAAGCTACTCTTGTCTAGAAACTGACCCGGGACACTGATCTGAGAAAGCCAAGGCCCATGTTTAGGGTTTATTCTGATGGCAATAGATTCTACCTCTGGAAGGAAAGAATTAAATAATTTTTTCTCTCATACACTCAGATGACTGAGTGAGAAAGTAGAGGATAATGGTTGCTAATTTTGTCTCACAGCCTCAGTGATACTGAGCTGCATATATAGGAAAATGGGAACAGGACACTTTGTAGAGAGATACATGAAGCACAGGAATAATAGTACTGAGACCATCCTGCAGTGCCCTATAAGACAAAATACAGCTTGATCCCTATTTGCCATCTAATTGTGTCTTGACCTTCCTTCAGCAGAGAAACCAGCAAGTTCAGAAACAAAACTAAGAGTATAGTAAGAAAGTAAAGGATTAGTAATGATGAATTAACAAAGAGAGTGAGAAGAAAGACTAGGAAGATGCTCACATTGCTTTTGGCTGTGTTTTTTTCTTTGCTGAGTCTAGTCCAAAGTGACAGCCCTGGCTAGAAGCTAAAACACAAGTGTTCAGAGGGGTGGAGAAGTGGATTTCACTTTCATTTTTTGCTGAGTTGAAAAGTGTCACTTTTCATTTTATTTTTATAGTTGCCTGAGACCATTTCAGCTCCCCCCATATTGGCTGTCTCTGCCCTGGAGAAAGTGGATGACATCTGAGAATACAATAACTGTGTGGTTTATCGGCCCATTACATGGTATCCTATGAAAACTACCACAGGCTTACCTAACATTTTAGCTTTATGTCAGCTAGATGAATGGGTGTACGGGGGGGGGGGGTAGTTAAATTTGTTTATATAAATCTCAATAATTCTACACTAGAGAAGAAGGAAAACAATGTCTGCTTTGACAAGTCTAATAGGAAACCAGGATCACCACAGTTGACATCTGAGGAAATCAATGCCCTTGAAAGGAGATGAGGGAGGAAGGAAGAGGAATGAGGGGTGTAGAGGAAAGTGGACCAACTTTATTTTTGGAGTCCAAAATATACACGTTTTTGGCAGCTCAGAATGTCTCCATATGCTAGGGGCAGGGTGGAGTGGGGGAATCAGTAATACAATAAGAAAGGACTTATTAATTCTGTCTGGCATAACCTCGAAGGCAGAGCTGGGGCACTGGAACAGTCAAATAATTCTTTTTGATAGCAGACAGATCTTAGATTGAACTGCTGCAAATCATTAGATGGAGGACACACCTTTGGGGAAAATGGCACCACTCTTTTCCTCCACTGATTCTCTAAGGTTCTCAGGGGAGAGGACAGGGGGCAATGCGTGGCCATACTACTAGATAGGGCACAAGGGACGGCTAATTAATTCTGTCATGGTCCAAAAAAAAAAAAAAGTCAAAAAAATTTGATGGAGAACTGTTGGCAAATGCCCTGTGAAAATGAACTATTCCAGAGACCATATAATTAAAGCAGAAGCTAAATCTCTTGTTCTTCAGTTCACTCTAATTGAGATGAAACACTTGTCCCAAACAGTCACCTGGGAAAAGATACAATTATAGGTAGGAAAATACTAAAACACAATGAACATTTTAGGCTTCGTCCTGTAAAGACTTGTGCAAATGTTTAAGTTTCCACACTGAACAGTCCCAGTGAGGTCAGCGAGCTGCTTGGAGTACGTGGAGCTAAAGCCATGCATAAGTCTTTGTGGGGTAGGTACTTTGGGTTTTAATTTTTAATGCCACGTTACTCCATGAAGGTGGCAGACAAATAAATAAGTCTTCTAAAAATAGTTAAGATTCAAGAACTCCATATGCCAGACTGATTAACACTTATTCCTCCCTGATGAAACCTGAAGAGAGGTGAACATTCTTGCTATTGCAAAGGACTAAAAGCAGTACAGGGAGGCAAATCTCAGTGCTGGAAAATGGGAATAAAACATCCAGTCTCAAAAGAAGAGCCTAAAGAACAAGGGCCAAATACTCAACTGATTTACACAAGTATAGCTCCAGAGTTATTTCATTAGGGATTTTAAAGAGCAGGTTAGACAAGCACCTATCAGGGATGGTGTAGATCAGAAGTGGGCACTTTTGTATCCACATTTGTATCTGTATCTAAAAAAAACGAGCCATGGAGAGCCGAATCCACATCTGTGGATATAAAGCAGATATCAGCGGATTTGCAGGGTTCTCCCTCTTTGGCCTGAGGGCCACATCTGGGTATGGAAATTGTATCACAGGCCAAGGTGGACTTACATGATATGGCATGGGAGGGGGCTCTCTAAGGGATGTTACCAAGGCAGTTGGGGTGGGGGAAAGACAGGATCTCTCTGGGATGTAGCATGAGTGGGGCTCTATAAGGGAAGTTACCAAAGTGGAGGCCAGGGAGGAACTCATGGCATGTGATGCGGGGGTGCATGTCTCTACAGGGGCAGTACCGGGGATGGACCTTGCCAGCAGTGACGCCAAGATGGTCTTACCAGGTACCGCCATGGGTGGAGGCACCCCTGTTGGGACAGTTCAAGGGCTGTTTCGATGCTCTTGGGGATGGGGCCATAGTAGGAGACCTGAAAAGGATTGAGCACACTGCTGCGGGCGTGGGGGTGGGGAGCGCTGCTGCATAGAGGTGGGGTTCCAATCCTGGAAACAACATGATAAAGTCATGCCTGCGGAGTGCGGCTCTGTGTGCTGGAAGATGGTGAAATTGTGAGTTGGAGCTTCCAACCCCCAGGGAGCAGAGCAGAGCAAGTCCCTGACCCCAGTCCTTGGCAGGAGCGTGAAGGCCAGATAAAAAGCCCATGCCTTGCCCATTTCTGAACTAGATAATACATAGTGCTGCCATCTGTGCAGTGGGCTGGAACTAAGTGACATTAAGAGGTCCTACAATTCAGTTTTCAGTCCTACAATTCTCTGATTCCCATGACCACAAGCCCAATTAAGTCAGTGGAATCTCACAAACTCTCACTTAGCTACTCCAAAAAAATATTAATTGTTTTAAAACACCCTGGCCATTTCCCACTTCAGGAAGGATGTGACAGATGAAGGCTCTAGCATGGTCACTTATTACAGCGACTTTGTTACTTTTACAAAATATGCTGCAGCACTTTTATTAGCATGCAGTGAAGAATTATAAATAATTAAAAACTAAACCAGACTTGACAGGAATAAATGAATAAAGCTCATTTTGCAATGCAGCATCCTTGATTTATTTTTATTATGCTCACTTACAGCACTTGGTAATTCATATAATTCAATAAAAACGGCCATACTGGGTCAGATCAAATGTCCATCTAGCCCAGTATCCTGTCTTCTGACAGTGGCCAGTCTTAGGTGCCTCAGAGGGAATGAACAGAGCAGGTAATCATCAAGTTATTGATTCCCTGTCATTCATTCCCAAATTCTGGCAAACCGAGGCTAGGGACCATTCCTGCCCATTTGGCTAATAGCCATTGACAGACCTATCCTCTATGAATTTATCTAGTTCTTTTTTGAATCCTGTTATAGTCTGGGCCATCACAACATCCTCTGGCATAGTGGGTCTCCCAATCATTAGCAAGTACTATCAAAGTCCTGTTATACATTATTATGTTTTTACTATAGGCTCAACTAGGAGGAGTAGATGAGTTATGAAGAAAAATCTTTAATCAGAAACAAACATTGGAGATCAAAATTACCAAGCAAGTTAATTGTTTCCTGGATAAGTGTTCTATTTTCTTTCGCACCATTCTGGAAGCCTCTTGTTAAGGATCTTATCTTCTTTTATCTAAGACCATTGTGCTTCTGGGTATTGCAGGAACATAATATCATAACATTCTAATAATCACACATAATATTAAATACAACCCCAGCAATATCTACACCTCGTGGGAGTGAGAATGCTTAATCCTGAATACCCTGGCTTCTGCCTGACTTTCAATATGTTCATTTGCGAGAAATATAATGAAATGTTGCTTCTTTTTAAAGTTTTGTTTCACAGGTTTGTTGTTGTGTCAGTGTCTGTTTCACTGATACATTTTGCAAGACAACTGTGCCCAAGCCTAGGAGAGGATAAATATGCATATTGCTTCTCTGATGTTGCCAGTGATATGAAGTCATGTTGAGAGAACCGGCCCCCCCTACTTTTTCTGCTTTGTTTCATTTTTGTACAAAGCAGATTCTGTTTGGATACTAATGTAAACTCAGGGCCAAATTCTCTTATTACCAGTACCTGTGTGACCCTACTGAAATCAGTACGGTCACACAGGTATAAGTGAGTTTCAAGATTCATCCCACAATCCTTTTTAAACATGAACGTACAAGTACAAGTATAGCATTTGATACACAAGATAAATGTACCGTACATAAATGATTAACCATGCGACCAGATGTGGTCCCAGAGTCATTTCAGACTCTTCAAAACCCATTCATTTCATAACATAGCCAGCACTTCATTGTGACTCATTCCCTATCAGACATTACACCATTCTTGGGAAGAGCCACTGGGTTTCTTTTACTGGAGAAGCACCCAAGCAAATTGGAAGAGTCTGAAGTTTGTGAGAAATACGAAGTGTTAGTTTCTCTCTCAAGCTTCTTTTTCGGCCAAAATATTCCAAAGCTGCTGCATGTATTTTTAATACTATATATAGAATTAATTCATCGAACTAATTCAAACTGTCTAAATATTAATTATTCTACAAGAATTCTCATCTACTGCAGAATTACCTTTAGTGAAATTTCTCAGGCTTATTTATGAAGGGTCAATAGTATTACTGAACATATTTTCCATGGCTAGCTTTTTTAAAAAGCTTTAGTGAAGTTTCTCTGAGGCTACATCTATACTGCAAGCTTCTTTTGGAAGAAGCTTTTCCGGAAGAGATCTTCTGGAAAAACTTTTTTCAAAAGAGAGTGTCTACACCGCAAAAGCACAATGAAAAAGATTTGTGCTTTTTTAAAAGATAGTGTCCACATTGATTGGGTGCTCTCTCACATTTCAGTTGTGATTGAATTGGATGGAGTGGCCACCGGGACACGTGCTGTTTCCTGGAGGGCTTTTCTTTCGAAAAAACACTCTCTTCCGCATCCACACACGCCTTTTTCCAAAAATAGTTTTCAGAAAAAGGCTTCTTCCTCATAGAAAGAGGTTTACCACTGTCTGAAAAACCCTTCCGTTCTTTCGACTTTCTTTCGAAAGAATGCAATAGCAGTGTGGACGTAAGTGTAGTTTTCCAGAAAAACAGCTGTTTTTCCTGAAAAACTCTGCAGTGTAGACATACCCTGAGATGAGCTATTCTTTCATGCCACTCAGATAGGATAAATCCCTTCAGGCAGTAGGGATGGGAGGGGTCTGGTAACTAGAGCAGGAAGAGGAAGTCAGGATTCCTGGTTTCTAGTTCCAAATCTGCAATTAGCTTGTTATGTGACTTCATAAGAACGGCCATACGGGGTCAGACCAAATGTCTGTCTAGCCCAGTATCCTGTCCTCTGACATTAGCCGGTACCAGGTGCCCCAGAGGGAATGAACAGAACAGGCAATCATCAAGTGATCCATTCTCTGTCGCCCATTCCTAGCTTCTGACAAACAGAGGCTAGGGACACCATTCCTGCCCACCCCAGTTAATAATCATTAATAGACTTATCCCCCTTGAATGTATCTAGATAAGTCATGTCTCTGGGCTTCAGCTTATGCAGCTGAAAAATCACAGGAAACATCACCAAACACTCTCCCCCCAACAGAGGAGGCACAGGGCCCAGTTGCCCCAAGGCCCAGCGATTCAATACTATTGCAGCATTGGCAGCCAGAAGACCCAGGTCCTTTAAATTGATGCTGGAGCGCCATGCTGTGTGCTCTGGGCAGCGCTAAGTGCTAAGAGGGTGGTGCTGCATTCTGGGTGCTGCAGAGGGGTCTCTGGGGGGCTGGTGCAGTGTGCTGCAGGTGGCACTTCAGGGCTGGCTGCTTCTGGCCCTGCCCTTTCTGCCTGAGGCCTTCCCCCTGCCCCGTATCTTGCTTAGGGACCTGCAGAGGTTGTTGATGCTCCTGTATGTCCGAGTCCTACTGTGAAAATCAGTGATCCCAATCTTACAGTCTTTGTGTTGTCATAACCCATATCAATATCTAGGCGGCAGGACTGGGCACCTAGATCCATTGCAAACAAACACTCACTAACCTGCACAGTGTTTTCTACCACGAGTACTCTCTGCTTGACATCCAGGAAGCCACACACAGTAGTAACTGCTACACCCAAGAGTACACATTTACAGCACCAGGCCTATCATCTGGCCTATCATATTGATTGAGATCCTTGGATTAAAAAAAAGAAAAACACACTCTGGGAGAAATCTAGCCTTCACCTCCATAACTGCAAAGTCTCCGTGCATCGAAACCATGCACTCTGCTGTGCAATGGAAAGAAAGTGCTAACTGCAGAGAGAGTGCACAGGAGATGCAATCTCAGCATGCAGTATGGAGCTTGGTGAGGTGTGAGTAGGGGTGAGTGAGCACACAAGCGACTAAATTGTGCAAAATGTGAGCAGGCTGGGGGAAGTCGATTATCTAGTCCTATCTCATAGTGGGAGACACGGGTTTTATAACTAGCCTTTTCCAGCCATTGGGGTGGCAAAGTCTTCAGGCAATAGCTGACAAACTTGTCTGCATTCTGCAGGAAACAGTTCCTTCCTCTCCTCTCTATACCTAGTACCCAAACTAACCTTAACAGAAGAAATTCTCAATGACTTCAAAAAGAGTCAGAGCATGTGGCTGGCTACTTGTGACATGCTGGAGTTCTGGGTGTGAGCCTACACACAATTATTATTTCAATTTGATCATATTTATGCAAGTCCTGGATTTATTTTATTCTTATGACCCATTAATTTCTGCACCACCTGCTTTATTAAGTAAGGGCACGTCTGTACAGTAGGGCAAAAGTTGAATTAAGATATGCGACTTCGGCTACATCAATTGCGTAGCTGAAGTCGAAATAGCTTAATTCGGCTTTTGGCACTGTCTACACAGCAAGAAGTCAAAGGAAGAACACTCTTCCTTCAACTTCCCTTACGCCTCCATGAAATGAGGGTTACAGGAGTTGGAGTAAGAAGTCCTCCAGCTTGACATTATTTCAAAATATTGGCTTACTATTTAGATGCACACTTTGTTATTTCAAAATAATGTCAGTTATTCTGGAGTAATGCTGCTGTGTTCACATAGCCTAAGAAACTTACACCATTACTGATGCCCTATAGTGCATGATCATATGGCTGAAAACATACAAATTGTCAGCTCATACAAAGTATATTGAAGATGTTTCAGGACCTGATTATTTTGTGCTGGAGCATGACCATTACTCGGTAAAAATTATCTTTCCCGATAATTACATGTCTAGTGGTATACTTCCAGAACTCAGTTTATTTTTTCAGAATTTTCCTTCCTGAGTTTTAAACATCTACAGACAGTAAAAGCCAAACATTTCTCAAAGCTGTAAAACTCGATCTAGAGCTCTGAACACATACAACAGTTTTAAAATGAGCAAAATTATAGCTGAATTTTTACACTACCTCCAGTAGTGAAGGCATCTATTCCTTATAAAATTAAATTAAATAGCTCTGGTATCTCTTTCAAGGCAGTTCATATTAGTGATTCAAATACTAAGACTCCAACCTCTCAAATGTCCTGTATTTTGAAGGATGTCATTCAATTTTAGTTCCCAGGTTCTCTACATGGCACACAGTTTGCATCCTCTTCAATTTTAATGTTGAAAATTATTTTTCTTAGAATAATGAAAGTAAGATTACATAAAGAGCTATTAACACTAGGTCAGTGGTGCGCAACCTGTGGGTCATGACCCCCTGTCTTCCTGGGGGTTGCAGCACCAGGCCAGCCACCATTTTGTTTTCCTGGCTCGGAGCCCGACATACGCACCGTGGGGGTGGAGGGTGTGTCAGGGGAGCAGACCGGCGCTTTAAATTAAAGGGGCTGTGACAAAATGTTCCCAGCTCTTCCCCCCCCCCAACCAAAATTTTCCCAGCGAATTAAAAAAGATTGAGCACCACTGCGCTAGGTGAATGAATCCCTGAGTTGTAAGATCCCCCAGATGTACATTTTTGTGTGTGTCTAATTTTAAATTCTTTGTCACACACGGCATTCGAGCTGGGAAGTTGAGAGGCATGTTGATGTGATAGCCATGATCTAGGGTGACATACCATGGCTTGAACTGAGAGCATTCAAAGCTAATTGCATGAGTCTTCAGCACTCGAGACCAAATGCAGGCTACCAAGGCAAGATTAGAGAATTCTAATCTTCTGGGCAATCAGGCACAGTGAGGGACACGTAACATGCACTGAATAGTGAATTATGTAATTTTTTGGGACAGAGGAAGTCCATCTTGAGGATCTGAGTCCCACAGCAGAAATCCCAAAAGAGCATCTATGTGATGACCATCACATTGGTCAATACTAGGGATATAATAGTGTAGTCGAGTAACTGCTTAACCAATAAGCAAAAGCATATAGGTTAATGCTATAGACTACACGCATTCCACCCCTGCCCCAGTAAATTTTTAGCAGGCTGGCCAGCAGCCCCACTTAATCCTCGATCATGCCAGGTCCGGGACCTATCCCCGCTGTAGCTCTGCATTTAAACTGTATTAGGAGCCAGGCGGGCAGGCAGCCCAGCTCAGTTTCGGCTCGCACTGGGTCTGGGAACTCAGCCCTACCTCTGGACAGGCAGCCGGTCTGCGAGGGGAGCTGGTTTTTAAACCAGCTCCCCTCTGGGACCAGCTCCCGGCTGGCACCCCTCACTGCTGCTTCTGATACAGTGATAGCAGTGTGGAGTGGCAGGGGACTCCTTCGGCGTGGGGCTGGAGCACACTGGCTGCCAGCCCCACTCCTGGGGAGTGCAGAATAGTCGAGTAACCAATAAGAATTCATAAGAATTAACCGATATTTAACATCCCTAGTCAATACCAGGGACTGAAGCAGGGATCTCTAGAGCTATTTTCTTAAATCCCTGCAGCTGGAACTATAGAACTAGGCTCTCAAGCTAAGAGCTGTAATAGACCCATATCTTCTGTTGATTGGGCACAGAAAAGGGACACACAATACACACTGACCAGTTACACTGTGACTTTGGTTCAGTCAGTCATATTTATGCTATTTTATCTTAATAACCAACACCAGTAGTTAGAAATACAGCAACACACAAATACATTAACAAAGAAAAACGATCACAATAAAGCGACACTGTTTTATTTTTTCCCCCTACTCCTTAATACTCTGTTGGAACATTGGAAAAGAATCCCACTTACGTGGTTGTAATTTTTCTCTTGACAAACAGAAGTGGACCAGATCATCTATGTTCAATGGACTTTTATAATGGACAGTTTAAACCAGATGAGAATCTGGCCATAATTAGATTTTTTTCATATGCATTTGTAATGCTGTTGATGTTAACATGATTTTTTTTGTTTGCTCATCAGAAGTTAGGCCAGCAGAACATGCACATCTACATCATACATTAATATTAACTATTACAAAAGTTTCTCTCTAGATTGTAGTGATTGGTTAGAAATCATAGAGCACTTTGGAGCAGATTATCCTGTTTTTAAAAATCAAATATGGGGTCTATTCCATTTGAATGTGCCTCTAGCTCAGAGTCTCTTAAATGTCAGAAGACTTATCAAGTTAAAAAAAAAAAAAGAAAGGCGAAAAAAGAGAGGGCAGACATCAGCTGTACAATCATAGTTAAAATAAACCACAGTTAATCAAAGTGTTTCAGAGACATCTGCAGGATCCCTTCCTGGGAGGCCTCAGCAGTATTCTTCAATTATAAAGAATCTCATAACTGGAGGTATTCAGCACGCTGCTGGGTATGATTTATCCGGTTCTAATTTATTAGAATGTGTCTCCATATCACTTTTCTTATTTTAACAAAGAGGTCTTTAAACAAATAGAACTAAATGTAGATTTAATTTATTTCCTCCAGTAAAGAATCCTTGAGAAAAATCAATTTTCATTTACAAGGATATCCTGGCAGGTTGGAAGTCCCATTATTACACTATCGTACCTTTTACATCCAGGTTTATGTGACATATGGCATCATTTTTCCTCTACAATTTCTGAAAACTATGTTTAAACAGCATTAAAGGTCTAACAAACTGACAAAAGTCAGGAAAATCAAAGTTAGTGCTGACAGCCTAACTCATTCTATTGTAGATGGAAAAAAGCAAAGCTAGTGGGTAAAGAGCAAAGTGTTACCAATAATCCAGAATTCCTTCGCTTTTGTCAATTCACATCAAACTCTATATGTTATTTAAACAATGAATGAGGCTCTTTCCTTTTAACTCTCAGAGTATTCAGTATCTGGGAAGTTAGGTCCAGTCTTGCATTCATCACCCAGATAAAAATCTCAAGAGAATTTAACAGGAGTTTTACCTGCACGGGGACTATTCAGAAAAGCATAATTGTTTAAGAATATAGTTAAGCATATGCTTATGTCTCATTGAAGTTGGCAAAAATTTAAACCTTTGTTTAAAGTTAAGCACATTTTCCTAAATCACAATCTAAGAGCTAGAGAATGGGGGCAGTGGGAGTGTCGTTAGAAACTCACTACTACAATTGGTACCATCAACCATGGAACCAAAGCGGTAGGTTTCTGTATTTCTGCAGCTATGTGATCAGCTAAGTATATTTTGTACCTTCCATTTCCCCACCTGCATTTTGTTCACTAATTCATTGCCACTGGCACTATTTCTGACTTTCTAAGCCTCTGAGCAACTTCCATTTCATTTAACCAAAAGAACATTTCACAAAAGGTATTTTTTCTCTCCTCCCCTATGTTTAATATCCTAACCCAAAATTACACTGATCTAAGATATAGGACAGGTAATATTTAGTGTTGGGCCAATGATAGATTTAAAATCTTCTGTCTTGTGATCTATGAGGGCTAGACATTTGTGCTGCATTTCAGTAGGGAGATAGGAATCTCCACTTTCCACTGCCAACATTTTTTTTTAAAGGGTGTTTAAGGGGGTTTAATTTTATTCTAGTTTTTCTATCTATCTTTCTCAGACCTGGTAGATGGTAACTAAGGCAACTTGGCTGTGCAGGTGTAGGGATATAAAAATAGTGCCAGTATATGCAAGTGCAACTTTAGGAAGAATTTAAAATAAACTCTACAATAAAACGAGGCATTGTAACACATTGCAACTCACCGCTGTGGTTCCTCCTGCTGGCCACTCTGGGTCAGTTCAGTCCAGCCCTGGAGTGCCCCCTTCCAGCTAGTATATCCTCTTCTGTTACCTGTTTGTCTGTTCTCTACCACCTTGCATCAGGACCAGTGTTCCTCCCAGGTTGTGGCATCCTTCCCTTCAGGTACTGTCCTGCTGCAGTTGCCCCACGCTGTGGGGTCCTCTCCCTCAGGGAACCCCCAAGCTCCTACACCCACATCGTCCCAGTGACCAGTCATATCTAGCCCCTGCCTCAGGGGAAACCTGTAATCTGAAATGGCCACTCATCATAGGTAAGGAGGTGCAGGGCTTGCTGCCTTCTCTTGCCCTGGCTGCTTTTCTATAGAACCTAATACCTCCCTAGATCCTCAGGATTTATTCAGGCCTGAGTTCTCCTGATTCAACCTTCCTTCTCCCAGCACTGCTCTGTCCTACCTAGCAAACAGCTAGGTCCCTCTCCCTCCAGAGCTGGAACAAAAGTGTTGTCCTCTCCTCCAGGAGCCTCTTCTTATAAGAACCTAACTGGGCTCTGATTGGCTGTCACTAGCCCACCTCTGATAGGCTCCTGGGACAGCCCTCACCCTGGGCTGGTTTTATTCCTTCCCACTCCCCCGGAGTGAGAGTGGTCACCCCCCTACAAGCATAAATAGAATACATGCTGATAAGTGATGGTATACAAGATTGGTTAGCATTTATCTGGGATGACCTGCTTGTATTCAGGCGAGGAATCCCACACTTATGGTCCAGGCAGTGTCACTATAGTTGATCTCTTGACACACCTTTGTTACTGTAACTATGCTTCTGGCCTTTTACCTTGCACCACCAAGGTACCAAAAATTATGCCCTATAGATTAGAAAGAGAGGCAGGAAAGACAGTCTAAAACACTAAGTACATTCAGGGTCCAGTGCTGTACCTGCCTTCTTGTCCACTTTTTTTTGTAGCTCTTGGACCAGGCTTAGTGAGTGTAATGGCCAGTGTCAGCCGGGGGACACTCCAGAGCAGCAGTCAAGTGTGTGAGGTAGCTGGAGAGCCAACAGGTCAATCCATATCAGAGGCAGTCTGTGAGTGATGATCAGAGTTCTCACAAGGGTCTGTAGCCGGAAGAGCCAATCCAAAAAGCTGGTTCAGCAGTAAGGGAGATAAGGTTACATGAGCTGATAAGACAGGGCCGGTTATGCAACAGGACAAGGATACCCACCCTCATACTCTTTGATAGCTCTCTGAAGCCGCCCCAGCTATAGGCAGCAAGCAATGGGCTGTTGCTTGGACAGCTTCCTCTTCCTGTTGAGCCCTTTATAAAGTGCGGGTATCCAATGAGAGGCTGCCCGTCTATCCAATCAGAGGTCTGGGGCGTGGCTGCTGTGGGTCTGTAGCCTTTAGCACTGGGGGCAGCAGTGCAGGGACAGCAGCTCAGGAGACCTGCTTTTCTCCCCAAAGGGTGGCTGTGGTGCAGGATTGCCTGTCCTGCATGTGGTGGAAAAGTGGGCAGCCTGACATTTGGAGAGTGGGCTACAATGCATTGCCTCCTTTGATACAGAGACCATTCTCTGGTTACAGAACTTGGATATTGCACTTTGATGCCTGCATTTGGAAAGAGAGAGAGACTTGAGTAACTCTTATTCAGCTCCCTTGCTTGTAAGAAAGGCAGCCAGGATCACTAACTCATGTCAGGCTTTCAGGATTTATTTGACCCTCAGCGCTGCCTGCAACCTCAATGGACTGGATGTAGCCATGCAGGGGCAGATGACCATTTTGCGGGGCCCAGGGCAGCACAATTTCGCGGGGCCCCTATATCTGTCCCTGAAGCCATGTTTCAGCCCTAAGGGCAGAGCATATGCAGTGTGACAAATGCAGGTGAATCTCTGCCTCCCATGTATATGCCCTGGATGGGCTCCAAGAAGCTGGGGAGAATTGGGGGAGAAAAACCATTGAATGCAAGGGTCCCAGAATAACTGTTGGACAGATTTTACCCACTCCAAGCCCCCAGGGTCCATCCCATTGACTTGCAAACAAAGGCCCTTTCTCCAGTCTTTGGGCAAATTAGAGAGTACAAATGTTAATAAAGCCATTCAAAACAACTCAGCTACATTTCTCAATCATGGTAAATTTCATTTCAGACCTATAGCAACTGTTGCCAAGAAAATATATTTGCATCTTCAGTCAACAGACTGCAACCTTCTAATTGCAACAAAAATAAGGATCCAAATCTGCAATCCCTTATATGACTAGTTTTCTTCAGTAGGGCTGTTTGCATACTTTTTCAGGGTTGGGCTTAGCTTGACATAGGGCTACTTTTCCCTTGTTTTTATCTCCCTACTTTCCCCTTGTTTTAAATCTAAATTTGCATTATCTATTTTCACTGGCTTTTAAATGATTTTAAATAATTATTAGCTCTGCTGCCTCAGATGGTTTTTCATTTTAATGCTATTGTAAAGCAGTGATCTTGGTATGATAAAGCTCTAGAAAAGCTTGTTATTTTGGTTAGCAAATAAACCCAAGCATGGCGTGATTTTATTTAATTCTTCTGCTTCATATAATGCTCTGTTGAGAAAACCACTGCAGATGAGAAAAAATAGCTCTGTGAGGCATACTATTAAATATAAAAAATACCTGTGTATGTAATAAATAACAAGCAGCTGTGAATTAGGGGCTATAATTCCATCAAGATGTTCTGATGACATCATAAACCATGGGAGAGAAGTTCAAGCAGATTGTGTAATCAGCAGAACTCAGAGCAGGAATTATGGCCCAGTAATTTACAATTGGTCTGCTTTTTATTTTACATAATACACTGATATGAGTCCCTGGGGGGGCCTTGCCTCCTCCGGAGTCCTGGATTATGAAAATTCTCCCCACCCTCATACTCTTTGATAGCTCCCCGAAGCCTCCCCCAGTATAGACTGTTTCTACCTGCTTTCCACCAAACTCTCCAATTATTATTGCTACCATCCCAACACCCCCATTAAAAAATGCCAGCTGCTCTACAGCTGCCTACCCCCAGAAACATTCACTTTCTAAGGCTGCTTCTTCTCAACAGTACCCTACCTGGGCTACATTCTGCTGTCATTACACCAGTGAAGGCTTGAGGAATACCACTCAAGTCAATGGAACTACTCCAGCTATACAGCTGTAACTAAAAAAGCAGACTCTGGCTCATTGCCTCCAAACCAATCTACCCCAGGCCTATGGTAGTTACCATTTTAGTGCCATTTTGACCCACCTCCTTTTCAATACAATCTTTCCTCTCCAGCATCAAATCCTTGACAGGCCTCAGACTGCTTGACTTTGACTGCTCATGGCTCTTCTTCAAACACTGCTGGAGAGTTCTTATAGGTGTGATTTTGTAATTAATGGAGTGCAACATCACACTGATGAATGTTGATTTGAGCATGTGCTTTCACACTCTCGATTATGAGGGCTTTTTCCAGGACCTGTAACATGCACAGCAATGCAATCAAATCATAGTCCATCCATACACTAAATCCTACTTCACACCTAGTTCCCAAAAACCTATTTTAGAGAACAATTACAGTTGCAACCAATAGACAGAAAATTATGAGGACAAGGATGTCCATGAAACCTTAGCTTAGGTACTCAAGTCCCAGTGAAGCTTAGTGGGAACTAGGTGTAGAATTTCCTTAGGATTTGTTTACACGGTGACGCTCAGGAAAATTAATCCAAATTAATTAAAGGGGTGAGTTTAATGTAGATTTGTTAAATTGCATTAAATCCTTGTATGGGCACACTCAATCAGAATTGAAGATGATTTAATTTGGGTTTATCTTAATTTATTTTAATTAACAACTAAAATGAATTAAAAATCCAATTCTTACCTGTGACTATTCATTCTAGGCTCTTCTATGGCAGACATTTTTCAAAGAGGGGCACTTCCCATTTCATGACAACTGGAGACAGACCAGATCTTTCTTTTTCGCCTGAGTTTAGGACTGGCCCTCAGCAAGAGCTCTTCAGATCAATAGCTTCCAATATTATCTATAAATGTACAATGGTACTATTCAATTCCAGTCACTTGCAACAGAGCCTTGACATGAAATTTAGGGATTCCTCAGGAGAATACCCTCTTTCCATTCAAGCTACTTAACCAGCAAACAGTACAAGAAAGAAAAAAAACAAACCTGTACATAATGCAGTCCTCTGAGTGAGGGTCAGAGTGGTTGACATGGCAGTATCCTGGAATCAAAATTCACAGGTAAGTCAGAATCTTCCTTTTCTCAGTTCTCTCCAGGTGACAAAATTTTCTTCACACTGGGATATAGAAAATAGTCTCATTCCTAGAGAGAGAGGATGATTTAGTTTACCCAAGTAGAAATGAAAGAGACACCCAATGGTTACTGGAGAACCTGTTCTGTAATACCTTTCTACCTAATGCTGCATTAGCAGGTGTGAGATTGTCAGTTTTATAGGGTTTGAGAATGTATGGAGGAAAGGCTCAGTAGCAGCCTTACAGACCTCCTCATAACATGCATGTGTTGTTGCTGCTAACAAAACCACTGCTCTTTTCATGTAGCATAAAGTGCTGCACCTAAGGTTTTGAATGCCTCTGCTACATGTTTCTGCATTTATTCCTTTGTAGACTCTATTTCCATAAGTGTCTCCTTCCTCCAATCCAAAGGGGCACAAGGCCACATTTTGTATGAGAAATATTGTTGTGGCCTTGGAGACCGAAGTCAGTTAAGTACACAGAACTACCACGTTTGACAGAATGTGTAACCAAAGTTTCATATAGAATATACCAAGTTCCAAATCTCCCTTTAGCAAGGTGGTGATGAGCAGACAAGCTACCTGCAGTGAAAAAAAGGATAAAAAGCTGACAACTTTGGTGGTGAAAAGTAACTTTTTTATTAGGACTTATGACCCACAGATCAAACTCAAGACATGTATCTGTGCAGGAGGCAATACGAGAGGTAGTCCTCAGGGGTCAGTTGTGTGCCAGTGAGTAGAGCTTTTGATGGGTTCTTATTGTGTAACATGCCTGCAGTTGCTGACTTGCCTTTCCAAACATTGATGGCCTTGAGCCCCATGGGTAGGTCATTCTTGTAAACATACAACTTCAGCTGACTTTTCCTTATGTGTGTCTCCTGTATCACCAAAATCTAACCCTTGGGTGATACAGACCCCATCTGTGAATTTGTGATAAACACCCTTCAAAATGCTAAGAGGGTGTCTATCACCATCTTCGAATGTGTGATAGTAGTTCCCTCCTCTCAGCTCCCTAGCTGACACGTTAGGTGGCACTAGACACTGGTTCAGGATAAGTCCCTGTTTTACTATATTTTGTATGGGTATATTAGAAGCTTGAGAGAAAGTTCCAATTACATCTGAATAAAGTCTGAGAATCAAGGTACAGTAAAACCTGTGTTATCCAGCATGCTCGGGTACTAGGGTGTTCCGGTTATCTAAAAATTCCAGTTATATGAGAGTACTATCAACCTAGGAAAAACCAATGGACAATAAGGGTACGTCTAGACTACAGGCTTTTGTCGACAGATGCTTTGTCCACAGATACTGTCGACAAAGCTTCTGTCAACAAAGAGTGTCTAGACTACATCCAGTTCTGTCAACAAAGCAAGCTGCTTTGTCGACATGAGAGTGTAGATGCAAAGGACAGTGTATATGCAATAACGCCTTCTATCGACAGAACTCTGTCAACAAAGGCATTATTCCTCGTAGAATGAGGTTTACCACTGTCGACAAAACTGCCAAGTTCTGTCGACGTTATGTCGACAGAACTCAGTGGTAGTGTAGACGCAGGTATAGTTTTGTCAACAAAAGTCCACTTTTGTCGACAAAACCCTATAGTCTAGACACACCCTAATAGTAAAACTCAAGTTTTTAATATTGGTAGTTTTGTAGTGTGAGGCAGTTGGTCTCATATTTCTATTCTGAGTTAAAGATGATTAGTACTTCTTAAATAAAAATTTGTTAAGCCAATCATGGTAAACCAAGCCAGGCCTGTGCACCTGAAGATGTGACAGTATTGTAGCTGGGGTAATGCTGGTTAACAAAGTTTTCTGGTTAACAGAGTGCCGGATAACAAAGGTTTCACTACAGATTGAAAGTCTTCAGATATTCTGTACATCTCCTTGAAGAAAATAGCCACTTTATGACCTCCTGTGGGACTCCTAGAGGCTGGAAGGGGAGATGAGGTAGAGCCATCTCCCACCAAGGAGATGGAGCTGAAGCACTTCACCCCATGCTGACTGCTATGGGGGTCTCAGCTAAGTGGAGATCAATCACAGAAGAAGGAGTGAACCAGACCCAGTGGAGCCAAATGATTCACTGGTATCAGCAATCTTGTAGGAGCTGGCACCTGTTGTGACAGGTAAGGTTTTGCGGATAGAACAACTTCTGGGAAAAGGAAAAGAAGCCTCTTAACCATGTCAGACCAGGACTGGTCTGCATACTGGCTGGGAGCAGGAATTCCTTCCTCAGTTGCTATGGGACAATCTTGCTTTCACCTAATATCAGAGCAAAAACCTTTCCTGATTCTTCCACAATCTGTGGGAATTGGGGTTCCGTGCCTAGAAGAAAGCTGGGGGGACAGGTTTTGGAAAACTTCTCTTCAGTCCCATGCCACTGATTCTGGCCTGGTTTTGCTTAACCACACCAATCTGAACCTTGCACACACAACAGCTGGTTTCGTTATGTCCTGCTCAACAGGGCCAGCATGGACAGTGCTCACTGTCACACACATAGCCCTCAGCAAAGCACCCCCTGCTGGACACTCACCATGCTGCTATATTGGGTCCCAAGCTACTGGACCCACATGCTTTAAACTTCGCTGGGTCTTAGCAAGCTGCAGTATGCATCTTGACTCCCGGCCTTATTCGCTTCACATCATCCAGTTTACATACTGAATAAATGAAGCGAAAGCTTTGGGCAAGCCAAGGTTTAGTGATGGTTGCAGGGGTGTAAACTTAAACATGTTAAAACTACTTCAGGGAACAACTGTGGGGAAAGCAGGTTTCCTGATTCGTATATAGCGAAGACAGGACTTTACAGGCTAATTCAGTGTTGTCAATGCTTATGATTTAACACAATATTGAATGCTTTTCTTAAATCCCTGGCTCCTGGAATCTTATTGCACGAGAACTTCATTTTCTACGGATGTGCAAGTTTCTACGGATGTGCAGAAAATGTTGAAAATATGGATCTTAAAGGTTCACATGCCAGAAGGCTAAAGCCTGGGGTCTGAGTCTGCTACAAGACAGTATTGGCTGAGGTGAGACAAGGAGGAAGCTGCTTCAGTGGGAAGTGTAGCTGTCTCTCTGCTCACTCATGGGAATGATGCTTGTGATCCATTGTAAAAATGCCAGCGTATACGTTCTTATAAGAACTGCTTTATTTATTTGCTGCAGCTAAGTGATGGATACTTACAAAACTAAGTCCTGTTGAGTCTGTAACAATCGCCATTGGAGTTAATGGGTAGTGACCCGGCTGTGTGAGATGGGGCATTAAACTTTTATCCCGGCCCATATCTGGTGATTAGGGCCAGGGAATAAAGAGCAGTCTGTTGCTCCTTCCTTCATAAGAAAGCCCTGTCTCAAGCAGCTCTGGATTGCAATGGGGGAAGGCAAAATGTACTATCCCCCATACAAGATCACCAGACTAAGAGTCAATTCCAGCCAACCATTAACTCCACAAGAATCAATGAAAAACTACAGGCCGCCAAGCTGTATCTATATAAGATCAGACTTTCTTTAGCACTTGTCCTATATATAGACACACACTGTTAATTTCACACCGAAAACTGTTATCACCTCTCAAGCAGCACATCAGAAGTGCCAAGACAGTGACCACCATCTCTGTCTTCATCCTTCCCTCCCCCATCTCCAGCTCTTACAGAAAAAAGCAACAACTAGTCTACAGCAGAAAGCCACATTGATGACATTTTTAGTCACTGTGGACCCGGCTGCTTTTGTTTATTTCATCTTCATAGTCTTACATCAAATTCCAAATAAAAACCTTAAAAGGACTAATATGCACCAAAGGCAGAAACAAAAAAGGAAAACAAAAAAGGTCCTAGGAAAGAATATATATATTCTCTCTAAATTCCCTGGGAAGGCAGAGCATAAGGGATTGGGATATAGACAGCCTTATCAAGCAGCTGCTGCTGGGAAGAGGTCTGCTCGCCAGGGAGAGGAGTCACTGGGCCGGAATTGGAGGAAAAGCAAGGGCAAGGTTCTATAAACCAGAGCAAGGGTCAGAGTCAAGCCAGGTTTGGAGCCCGGAGATCAGTGGTAACACCAAGTTAGAATCAAGAGGCAGGAATCAGGGCTGAAGAAAGGCTGGAAGGAGTCAGAGACCAGAGGTCAGGAAATGAGGCAAAGTATAGTAACTGGGGTGCCAGATTTCTAATGGCACAAAACCGAACGCCCCTAACAATCACTTCCCTGTGGCCCCTTCTTTGAGGTCCAAGCCCCTGCTTGCTCCCTCCACTGCTTGTTCTCCTCCACTCCCACTTACTTTCAACCGGCTGGGACATGGGGTGGGAGTGCAGGGCGTGTGTGGGCTCCAGGTAGGGCCAGAAATGAGGGATTTGGGGTGTGGGAGAGGGTTCCAGACTGCAAGAGGGTGTGCATGGGTCTGGCTTGGGGTTCAGGCTCTGGGGTGGGGTTGGGAGAGAAGGGTTTGGAGTGTAAAAGGGGCTCCAGGTTGGGGCAGGGTTGGGATGCAGGGGGGCTGAGGGCTTTGGCTTGAGGGAATGAGGGAAAGAGGGTTTGGAGCGCAAGAGGGGGCTCTGGGCTGGGATTGGAATGAGAAGGGGCATGGGCTCTGGCTGAGGATGCAGATTGGAGGGGTTTAGGATATAAGAGGGGGGCTCGGGGTTAGGATGTGTGTGCAAGTTCAGGCTCCAGGAATGAGTTTGGGTGAGGGAGGAGACCCTAGGCTGGAGCAGGGGCTGGAGTACAGGGTCCTGGTGGCACTTACCACAGCTCCCAGGAAGAAGCTGCCAGGTCCCTATGGACCATGAGACTCCACACATTGCACCCATGCCCTCAGGTACGCGCCTCCCCGCCCACAACTCCCATTGGTCGTGGCTCCTGGTCACTGGGAGTTGCAAAGCTGGCACTCAGGGCAGGGGCAGTGTGCAGAGTCTGCTTGTGACTAGGAATCATAGAATCCTAGGGCTGGAAGAGACTGTGACGGGGAAGGCCATCCCCGCACTCTCAGCCCGGAGGCGGAGGGCCCGCGGGGTCCTAGGCGGGCAGACATCTCAGGGCACGCCGGCCTCACGGTGGCCCTGGGGCAGGACGAGCCGGCAGCCCAGTGGGGGAGTGGGGCCAAGGACGCGCCCTACAGGGCGGGCGCTAGGACCGCGAAGGCCGGCGGTGGCGGTGGCGCGGCCGGAAGCAGCGCGCCGGGAGCGCCAGTTGAAAGGAGCACCAGGGAGCCAGGCAAAGGGGAGGAAGCGGGGATGAGGGCTGGCGGAGTTCTCCCTCTCCCCACAGGCAGCTCCAGGCGAGGAGAGGCTGGGGAATACGACCCCGAACCGGGGAGGATGGCAGGCCGACCCAGAGGGCAGCGAAACCAGGACGGTGGAGCGGGCCCAGCGGGACGGAGTGAGGCCAGCCGGACTGGACGCCCTAGGGCCGGGAAGGGCCGAGCTCGGGTGAGGGCGTTCCGAGCCCGACGGCCGGGATACTCGGGCAGTGCGCAGGGGGCCCCTGAGACTCAAGGACCGGAGGAGGGGGCTACCCCCCCGCTCCGGTGGACTTTGCGAGACTGAGACGGGGGCGAGCAAGAGGCGAGAGGCGGGCTGAGGGGAGCCCGTTTCACCACACTGGTGGAGAATGTGGGCACCCCGCTGGGGGACCCCAAAAGAGATAGAGTGAGAGAGTAAACAAAAACAAAAAAAGGGTTTTCTGGACCAAGATGGAGGTGGGAGAGCTGCTGAAATGGCTGGTGGAGAATCATCATCATCAGCAGCAGCAGCAGACTCAGTTGCTGCAACAACTTACCGACCAGCAGCAGCTGGTGCGGGAGGTCTTAGGACAGCAACAGCAGCTGCCGGAGGCGGGCGTCGGGGGGGCTACCGCCCAACGGGGAGCCGTAGGCGTGGCTCTGACACTGACGCTGCGGTTGGTAAAAATGATGGCCGCCGACGACCCGGAGGCCTTCCTAGTCACATTTGAAAGGGTGGCCACGGCCGCTCGTTGGCCAGAGGAACAATGGGCAACTCTGTTGGCACCCTATCTGACAGCTCCTGCACAGGAGGCATACAGGGGGTTGCCTGCACGAGACGCCCTACATTACCACAAGGTAAAAGAGGCTATACTAGATCAAGCAGGGGTGATGCCTGACACCCACAGGCAAAAATTTCGGGCCGAGAGGTACCGACCCGGGGAGCGCCCGAGGGCGGTGGTGCAGCGACTAAAAGAGGCCGCCACCCGTTGGCTGGACCCTGAGCGGCGCTCGGCCACCCAAGTCGTGGACATGATTATCTTGGACCAATTTCTGCAGATACTACCACCCGAGGGGCAAATGTGGGTGAGGCGCCACCAACCCATGACACTGGGCGAGGCCGTAGCTATCATGGAGAACTACCTGGCAGCCGAGGAGGAGGAAAGTAACCGCCAAGGCATCAAGCCCCCAGGGCGGGGACCCTCACTGCCGGGGCGGGCGCGCGCCGCCAGGAGCCAGGGGGCAACGGTAGTCCCACCCATCCCGTGGGCACGCTGGGAGAAAAATACTGGGCCCGGAGGCTCGGGGAATACGGAGCCAGCACCACAAAATGAAGCCATGGAACTCCCACCTCGACAAGCGGAGAGCACCAAACGGGGCGCGTGCTTCGAGTGCGGCCAGGAGGGACATTTTCGCCGAGAATGCCCCTTTATGGACTGTTCATTTGGGCGGGCCGCGCCCGCCAAGAGGGGACCTCAGCAGCCTACACCTACCCGAATTACTATTAAGGTAAGCCTTGATGGACAGGCAAGCCTTGACGGACAGGCAACCTGGGCCCTGGTGGACTCAGGCTGCAATCAAACTTTGGTAAGGGAGGAGGGGACTCCGATGGGTGGCGGTGCAATGCATCCACGGCGAAACCTGCCAGTACCCTACTCGTTGGGCGCATATCCAAGATGGCGTGTGCCGAGCCCGCTGCCGGGTAGCGATGGCCCTGAGGCTAGCCTATCCGGTAATCCTGGGATGGAATTGGCCGGGGTTCCGGCAGGCCGTGCAGCATTGGGGCCAGACCCCTAGGGGCGAGACGCCTGTCGCAACCCGGGATCCTCGGAGACAGAGCAGCCCCGCCGAGACGCAGGCGGGCGGGACAGCAACCCGAAGTAACCGGACGGAGGAGATAGGCGGAAGTGAAGACTCCCTACGAGAGCAGCGAGAGGACAACACCTTCGCCCACGCCTGGGAACAGACCGAGACGAGCTCGCCGGATGGACCTCAGCCCCAAGAAAACCCCCGCTTCGAGGTAAGAGCGGACCGACTCTATCGGGTGGCCACTCGGCTGGGGGAGCCGGGGGAGACCCGGCAGCTACTAGTCCTGGCGCAATTCAGGTGGCGGGTATTAGAACTAGCCCACGCCAGTCCATGGGCCAGCCACTTGGGGATCGAAAAGACTTCGCAAAGGGTACTCCAGCGATTCTATTGCCCGGGGGTGCACAGGGAAATCAAAGACTTTTGTGTCTCCTGCCTGGAATGCCAGCATGCCCAGGATAAGAGGGTACCCCGGGCCCCACTCATACCCCTCCCGGTGGTGGATACCCCGTTTGAACGGGTGGCTTTCGACCTGGTAGGGCCCCTCAAACAATCAAAAAGAGGCAACCGGTATATCCTGGTCCTCATAGACTATGCCACCCGCTACCCCAAGGCGATGCCCCTGAGAAACACCAAGGCCTCGGGGCTGGCCACCGAGTTGGTGAAGATTTTTGCACGCATGGGGATCCCCCGCGAAATCCTGAGAGACCAGGGCCCAAACGTGTCAGGACGGGTCATGGCAGAGCTAGGGAAGCTGCTCCAGATAAAAAGACTGAGGAGGTCTGTCTACCACCCCCAGACGGCCGGCCTTGTGGAGCGTTTCAATAGGACACTCAAAGCGATGCTGAAGAAGTTTGTGGGAGTGGACCCTCGAGACTGGGACATCTTTCTGCCTGCCCTGCTGTTCGCAGTGCAGGAGGTGCCACAAGCGTCCACCGGTTTCTCACCCTTTGAACTTTTATATGGACGACAGCCCAGGGGTATCCTGGACCTCCTGAAAGAGGAGTGGGAGGAGCAGGACTCCCGCACCATGGGGACGGTCCGTTACATCCTCGAACTACAAAAAAAACTGAAAGTGGCAGGGGAGCTCGCCCGCATCAACCTCCGGGAAACGCAAGCGAGGCAGACCCGATGGTATAATCAAGGAGCCAGGAGCCGAACCTTCAGCCCGGGGGATAGAGTGCTGCTGCTCCTGCCAACCACGGACTCCAAACTGTTGGCAAGGTGGCAGGGCCCCTACGAGATCCTGTGCCAGGTGGGCCCCGTGGACTACGAGGTCCGGCTGACGGGCAAATGCAAACCCACACAGATTTACCATGTCAACTTGTTGAAAAAATGGAACGTACGCGAAAGCCTGTTGGCAACCACACGATGGACGGAACCAGAGTTAAGACCCTGGGGCGGAGACCTGGGCCCCACAAAAGAGGAGCCAGCCCTCGGGTCCGCATTGACGGGGAGACAGAAGGAGGAAATGCGGGCGCTCCTTCATGAGTTCGAAGCGGTCTTGTCGATGCAGTCAGGGCGCACCACGGTGACCTACCACCATGTACAAATAACCCCCGGACGGAAAGTCCGGGAACCCCTTAGATGCCTCCCCAGGAAGCTGTGGGGGACAGTGCAAGAAGAGCTGCAAAAGATGCTGCAGATGGGGGTGATCCAGAGGTCCAAGAGTGCATGGCGCAGCCCTATAGTCCTAGTACCCAAGAAGGACGGGACTCTCCGGTTCTGTATAGACTTCAGGAAGGTCAACGCAATCTCAAAATTCGACGCCTACCCGATGCCCAGGATGGAAGAACTGCTAGAGAGGTTGGGGAGAGCGCGGTACCTCACGACGTTACATTTGACGAGGGGTTACTGGCAAATCCCCCTTACACCCACATCGCAAGAAAAGACGGCGTTCACTACGCCCTTCAGGCTATACCATTTCCTCACCATGCCGTTCGGGTTAAACAGGGCTGCAGCCTCCTTCCAGCGGTTGATGGACCACCTCCTAGAGGAACACCGAGACTACGCCGCAGCCTACATCGACGATGTGGTAATCTATAGCACGTCCTGGAGGGATCACCTGGAGCATGGAAGGGCAATTCTACAGACGCTAGCGGATGCCCGACTGACGGCGAACCCCAACAAATGTATCTTCGGCCAGGACGAGGTGGCCTACTTAGGCTACGTCGTGGGGAATGGGCAACTGAAACCCCAGGTGGACAAAGTATGGGCGGTGCGTGACCACTAGACGCCCGCAACGAAGAAGCAAGTGCGGCAGTTCCTGGGCCTTGCTGGGTACTACCGGCGATTCATACCGCACTTTGCCACCCTAGCTGCACCCCTGACAGACCTGACAAAAAACGGAGTACCCCAGAGAGTGAGCTGGTCCCCACAATGCGAGAGAGTGTTTCAGCAGCTAAAGGGGGCCCTAACGCGAGCGCCCGTGCTCACGCAGCCAGACTTCACCAAGTCGTTTTTAGTGCAGACCTATGCCTCCGGCGTAGACCTAGAGGCCATGTTGGCCCAGCAGCACGGAGACGCCGACAAACCGATCCTCTACCTAAGCCGCAAGCTGCTTGCGTGGGAACAAGCGTACTCGACCATAGAAAGGGAGGCCCTGGCGGTGCGGTGGGCCGTAGATGCCCTCCGCTACTATTTGCTGGGAAGCCTGTTTCGGCTGATGACGGATCATGTGCCCCTACAGTGGATGCACAACATGCGCAAGTCCAATCCGCGCATCATGAGGTGGTACTTGTTCTTGCAGCAATATAAATTCACGATTGTGCATAGGGCGGGGCAAGCGCATGCGAATGCTGACTTTTTGTCGCGCTGCCTGAGCCCATCCAGGAGGGAGGGTACTGAGGGACAAGGAGGGGAGGGGTGTGACGGGGAAGGCCATCCCCGCACTCTCAGCCCCGAGGCGGAGGGCCCGCGGGGTCCTAGGCAGGCAGAGATCTCAGGGCACGCCGGCCTCGCGGCAGCCCTGGGGCAGGACAAGCCGGCAGCCCAGTGGGGGAGCGAGGCCGAGGACGCGCCCTACAGGGCGGGCGCTAGGACCGCGGAGGCCGGCGGTGGCGGTGGCGCGGCCGGAAGCAGCGCGCCGGGAGCGCCAGTTGAAAGGAGCACCAGGGAGCCAGGCAAAGGGGAGGAAGCGGGGATGAGGGCTGGTGGAGTTCTCCCTCTCCCCACAGGCAGCTCCAGGTGAGGAGAGGCTGGGGAATATGACCCCGAACCGGGGAGGACGGCAGGCCGACCCAGAGGGCAGCGAAACCAGGACGGCGAGCGGGCCCAGCAGGACTGAGTGAGGCCGGCCGGACTGGACGCCCTAGGGCCGGGAAGGGCCGAGCTCGGGTGAGGGCGTTCCGAGCCCGACGGCCGGGATACTCGGGCAGTGCGCAGGGGGCCCCTGAGACTCAAGGACCCCCCCCCCCGCTCCGGTGGACTTTGCAAGACTGAGACGGGGGCAAGCAAGAGGCGAGAGGTGGGCTGAGGGGAGCCTGTCTCGCCACAGAGACCTTAGGAGGTCATCAAGTCCAGCCCCCTGCCCAAGGTAGGACCAATCCCATTTAAATCAACCCAGCTAGGGCTTTGACAAGCCAGGACTTAAACACTTCTAGGTATGGAGACTCCACTACTTCCCTAGGTAACCCATTCCAGAGCTTCACCACCCTCCTAGTAAAATAGTTTTTCCTAATATCCAACCTGGACCTCTCCCACTGCAACTTGAGACCATTGCTCCTTGTTCTGCCATCTATCATTACTGTGAACAGCCTTTCTCCAGCCTCTTTGGAACCTCCCTTCAGGAAGTTGAAGGCTGCTATCAAATCCCCCCTCACTCTTCTCTTCTGCAGACTAAATAGACCCAACTCCCTCAGCTTCTCCTCATAGGTCATATGCTCCAGCCCCTTAATCATTTTGGTTGCCCTCTGCTGGCCCCTCTCCAATGCATTCACATCCTTCCTGTAATTGGGGGCCCAGAACTGGACACAATACTCCAGATGTGGCCTTACCACAGCCGAGTAAAGAGGAATAATCACATCTCTGAATCAACTGGCAATGCTCCTCTTAATGCAACCTAGTATGCCATTAGCCTTCTTGGCTACAAGGGCACACTGTTGACTCATGTCTAGCTTCTCATGGGGATGCAGGGATCTTTCATCCTCTTCTAGGAACCCTAGGGAGCAAGGGTAGGTAGGGAGGCTGCCTTAATGCCAGGCCCCAGCTGTACCGCTGACCAGACTTTTAATGGCCTGACCAGAGTCGCCAGGGTCTCTTTTCAACCATGCAATCTGGATGAAAACTGGACACCTAGCAGTCCTAAACAGTAACAAACCAAGGTCTGTGTGATTGCCCAGACTTCAGGGGACAATCCCTGGAGTTAAGTAGGAGCACGTGGCCAGAGGGTACTATCATTTCTCCACAGTGCTCCCCTTGTGCTGTGCCATTAGTCAGCAATGCCTTTACCACAGTACTACTATCTAGAAAGCTGCTCTTCCACTGCTGGAACGTCTGTCACATGTGTACAGGGCTGAGGACAGGATTACTGAGCCCTGGAGCAAGGTGGGGAGGGGGAAGCTCCAGGGTCCCAGAAGGGGTGGGGTTGGAAGCTAGCTCGGAGTGCTGGTAGCAATTTAAAGGACCTGGTACTCTGGCTGCTGCTGTGGCAGTAATGGCCAGAAGCCCTGGGGCCTTTTTAAATCACAGGGATTCAGGGAAGCTGCCCCTTTTGTCCCTCTCCCCTCCATCTACTACAGCCTTGTACATGCACTGCTGAGCCCACTTCTAATCAGGCTTCATTGCTGGCCACTCGTTCCGAGAGAGTTAGGCCCAGAGGGAACGATTCAAAGCAAAGATGGGGAAGGTTACAGAAGCTTTTACACAAAGCATGAGTGGATGCTTGACAATACTTATGGAAAACATCTCTCCAGCTGTCATCATAAGCTGTGTAAATATTAGCAATGTGAACTGGAATAAAAGGTCTATTGTCTGAGAGAATGACAAGTTATAGATAAGAACAAGGTTGGGATCATTCCTATTTGCATGCAAATTGGCTAATATTCCCCCCCTTCTCACACAAAGAGAGAAAGGCCAAAGTCTCTCTTTCACAACTAAAACCTTTAAGGTCTTTCACAATTTAGTCTGATTTCTGCTTTATTTTTTAGACAAATTGGTTAGTTTTCATGAGCTCTGCTAGAACATGAGCTATGAAGGAAGACTGAAAGTATTGGGCTTGTTTAGTTTGGAAAGGAGAAGACAGAGAGGGGACATAGTAGCAGTTTTCAGGTATCTAAAAGGATGTCACAAGGAGGAGGGGAAAAATTGTTCTCCTTGGCCTCTGAGGATAGGACAAGAAGCTATGGGCTTAAACTCCAGTAAGGGAGGTTTAGGGTGGACATTAGGAAAAACTTCTTGTCAGGCTGGTTAAACACTGGAATAAGTTGCCTAGGGAGGTTGTGGAATCTCCATCTCTGGAGATATTTAAGAGCAGGTTAGATAGACATCTATCAGGGATGGTCTAAACAATACTAGGTCCTGCTAAGAGGGCAGGGGACTGGACTCAATGACCTCTTGAGGTCCCTTCCAATTCTAGTGTTCTATGATTCTGTGATTCTAACATCTTACTCCTGATGGGCAGTATCTCATCATTCTAGCAATATATTTGAAATAGCACCCCTACTTTTCCAGTCTCGGCACATCAGTTCAGTCAACGAGACTCCATCCAGCTTTGGAGCCCCCCTCAAACTTCACACTTAGTCTTAAGAAAAGAAGCTTCCACAATGCATGCTGAACAGTCCTGAGGATTTTTGAGCAAACAGGTTAGTGCCACTGTCATATGCCATTCTCTTGACGTGTAATCTTGTTTTTCAAGCTGCACATTTTGCTTTTGACAGGTGAAAAATGAGAATTTCTCCACTGTAAGGTAAGATTTTTTTTTCTCATTCATCTGATAGCATTTCACTTTATGGTTATTCCACTACATGAATTCTGGATGTGTCTCCATTTTTCATGAGGAGATTTTTTTTCTTTTCAATGAAATTTTTAATCCAAGTGGATTTTTTCAATCTGGCAGATACTCAGTTTCAAAGTGCTGCCTTGTTTCGCTAATTAAGGCAGCTTTGTCCTGCTGTCTGGCCCTGGTGCCACTGCCTAGCTCATCCCTTGCCTCCTCTCTCACTCAAGGATCTGTCAGTAGTTTTCAGATCTTACCTTTGTAGCTCTCTGCTATTCTGACCATAATCTGTCAAGCCATTCTGGCAGTGCACCTAGGTACTAACTTGCATCCCCTTATGTACTTTAAACCCTGGGTTAATCCTAATCAATCTAAATTGTGCAATAGTACTATATAGTTCTGTAAGATCAGGTAATTTCCTCCCTGAGTTTATAATATATTTCACAGATGTGCTTCACTCTCTGTTGCTGAAGCTCACAGCCGTTAAGAAAGAGGAGAGAGAAACAGCTAATGGGAGCTTTTAAAATCCAAGGACAGCTCTTTGGAGCTTGTTGATCCCAGCCTTAGTTAAGCCTGCAGCCTTTTCTCCATGTGATTTCACACAACAGATGGATAAGGCTGAGAAGTCAGACACCACATGGTTCCGGGGAGACCAGAAGCATTAGAGAGACTATAAATGGAAATTAGGAAAACTATCATTTTCCAGATTGATTTTTATAAAGTATTTTAATATTTCAAAGAATTCCTTCTAAATGTTTTAAGAGCTTTAAATTAGAAGCTGTAACCTGATCATAAATTAAAAACCAGCCTTTACCAGTGAAAAGAAGTGCAAAGTTATTTATATGTTTATAATTTATTTCTATTCCCCACCAAAACATTCTCTAGAGACTATGATTCTCATTTTTAAGAGAATTCTATGAGAGAATGCAGCATTCATGCTAAATCTTCCACTACACCTGCTTTAAGTACCTGGAATATTAGTCATTTGTCCTCATGAACAAATATCCATCCAAAGAATATGAAATTTTAAATATCAATACATATTTTGATATCCACAAAAGCAGGGCATCTAATTTCCACAGAAAAACTCTGAAAAGTAGGAATATAGGTGATGATTTATATCCAAAAGGAATTTCAGTTGGTACAACATCTCAAGAGAAAAGTTCTAGGCATGTGCAGGAGCAGTGTTAATGCAGATTTCACTCTACAACTGCAAATGAAGCTCAGACTCTCAGTCCTGCAAACAGGTTAACACTGAGTTCTGTATTATTATATTATTTGTATTACGTCTCCCATCTGAGTCAGGCCTCCATTGTGCTAGTCATTGATAAAAGTCAGAAAAAGACAGCTGAACATGCGCAAGACTTTGGGAATGCTGGTATAAGGAAAAACACTTTAATATACTCCACTGTTGAAGGCACCTTGCCTCAGAGCATTGAATAATTTCACAACCTTTGGATTTGGTTTGAGCTTCTCAGTGCTAATGGACACCCAAAATAGCCATTCCAGCAATGCATACCACTTCTGTCTGTGAGTGACTAGAAAACTGAAGCCCATCCACCTGGCCACAGTGTTTCCACACATTTCTGTTCTGTAAATCTCATGTCTGCATCTTGTTCTATTGAGGAATCAAGATATCCACCCTGAGTGAAGTCCAAATAGTACATACTATAGTAGCCCATTTACTCAGAAACACAGGTCACCATGAACACATCACCCCAAATACTCTGCTCTCTGTGCTGTTTCTCTATATGCTACAGAGTGCAAGTGAAGGTCTCTACTGTCATATTTAAAGTTCTGCCTGGGTTTTGCACTAGCTATTGGAAAAGCCTTTTCTTCTGAAATTATGATTTCCCATGACAGCTACATTCCACGGAAACAATGAAATGATCACCTAACATAGGAAAGCTTGTAAGAACAGGAGGTAGACTTTTCACAGAACCTGGATGTACTCTCTTCAGCTCACACCAGAAATGAGAAAGAGCATGCACCTCACCTAATCCAGAACTAAATGCAAAACTTAGTTTCCTTTCAGTTTCTGCACTTCCACACAAGCCCCGCTCCACTCATTCACAAGCTCCAGAAGCAAACACCATTTTATGTAACAAGTAGTACTTACTCCCAGTGACCCAGTTGCTCATAACTAAACTAATAATATGATTAGATTAACCAAAAATAGTTTACAACAGCACCTCCCTTGCAAAAACCCTCCACCATGGTAGGTGCTCAGATATCATGAAGATGGGGTCCCCATACTGTTAAAGAGTCAGGCAAACTGAAGTTAGAAAGATTAGAGACAATTGTGATCATAACACAAGAGCTAGAAGAAAGGAACAGTCATTGCTTTGCATACTATAAAATATTTACAAAGCCTCAGATTTACAAATGACTTTGTTTCATTAAAAAAAGTCTCCCCACTTTGCTCCATGGAAATTAAAAGGTGTGTTATTCATCAATTCTTATCTTGGTTGCACAAGTCACTTCATGGCACACCATACCTGCCAAACCAACAGCTCAAAAGCGCCACCTAATGTTCTCAGAGTCAAGTACGTATTTGTAAGACGAATAGCAAATAAGAGAGACCAGCCACATTGTTTTGGGATTTGCTTTCCATTTAGTAAAGGCTTTATCCAAATGCCTGGCCTGTCATTAGTAATTCTGAATTTCTGCAGGGGAATAATTCCTCAGTGGCTCCTTAAAACTGTTTAATAAACAAGCATTTGAATATGATAATAGGGTTAAAGCCATAAAAGAATTACATTATAATTAGACAGGTTACAAACTGCTTAAAACTTTGATACTGAAGTTGCCTTTGTTTAGTTCCAGTTTGACTGTCAAATGACTGCAATTTCATATGCATTTGTGTTGAGTGGCAGTGACACAATCAGCCCTGCTAAATTAATTTAATCTCAGATTTTTATTTAAGATTTTTGCACAAGGCAAGATCAATTTAGCTGATATAATCTACTTATCAATACAGCCCTATTTTCAAGGTAGGTTTGTGACTTAAAAGACATAATGAAAATACATACATATGTACTGTAGCCATGGGATAACATTAACAACTGTGAGACAATTCACAGAAAATACGAGAGAAAATAATAATGATATTACAAAAGATGTTTCACAGTAGTGTACACTAATGCACTTAGCTGTCAAACAAACAGGGTTCTTTAAAAATGATTGACTATTGAAAACTACTATAAAGAAATAAGACAGATAAACACAAAAACAATTTATTTTATGTATCATCTTTCATACTGCAGATCACAAATACTTTATAACCATTTACAAAAGCAGACATTATAAATGTAGTGGAAGAGCTACCGGTTAAGGAAATGACTTACATTATTGCTTACAAACTTAGCAACCAGATCCTGAAATACAAAGGAGGCAGTAGGTGTGGAATTTGCATACAGTCTGCAAATCTAGACAACTTTGGCTAAAAGCCAGTTTGCTATCATCTGGGTACCTAGTGACATTTCCAGAAACTGGTTCAATGAAAGATTTAGAAAACAGTGATGTTTTGGTGGGATTAAATGAATTTTATCACAAATAATCCATCCCATCTTATGGAATTGGATGGCAAGAGGTTCCCCTCAAACTATATTTGTTTCAAATTTACAAAATATACATGTACATAGTACATTCCTTTTGTTTCCAATAGCTGATCTAAACATATGCAAAAGTGGCCCTATACCTATGTAATAATATCAAATTAATACAAAACCACATAGTAATTGTAAATCTATTGTTTTCTTTGAAGTAACTAATAGTTGTTTCCCATTTCCTCTCAAACAGCTCCTGCTGAGACTTGCTTCATTAAGGAGTTTAGGTTGAGCAATTCGGTCTTTGTGTCTTGGCTAGTTAGTCCATGCCATCAGAATTGTTTTTTTTTATGGCTAGCATTAACAATAGTAACGGAATAATTATCTCTGCTTTCTGAAGTTGCAATACTTCAGTAACATCTAGAGAATATCATTATAAGAACTGAGCCTACAGATTTACTCTTCTTGTGATCTCAGCACTAAAACATATGTTAAAAGTATGCTAAACAACAATTGGAGCCCCTGGACAATCAAGATGCCAAAGGAGCACTCAAAGACGATAAAGTAATTGCGGAGAAACTAAATTAATTCTTTGCTTCAGGCTTCAAGGCTGAGGATGTTAGGGAGATTCCTAAACCAGAGCTATTCTTTTTAGGTGACAAATCTGAGGAATTATCCCAGACTGAGGTGTCATTAGAGGAGGTAAACTAAACAGTAGCAAATCCCTGGGGCCAGATGGTATTCACCCAAGTGTTCCGAAAGAACTCAAATGTGAAATTGGGGCACTATTAACTGTGGTTTGTAATCTATCCTTTAAATCAGCTTCTGTACCCAATGACTGGAAGATAGCTAATAAGATGCCAGTATTTAAAAAGGATTCTAGAAGTGATCCTGGCAATTATAAACTGGTAAGTCTAACCTCAGTACTGGGCAAATTAGTTGAAACTATAGTAAAGAATAAAATTGTCAGACACATAGATTAATATAATTTGTTGGAGAAAAGTCAATATGGATTCTGTAAAGGGAAATCATGGCTTACTAATCTACTAGAGTTCTTTGAGGGGGTCAACAAACATATGGACAAGGGGGATTCAGTAGATATAGTGTACTTAGATTTCCAGAAAGCCTTTGACAAGATCCCTCACCAAAGGTTCTTAAGTAAGTTGTCTTGGGATAAGAGGGAAGGTCCTTTCATAGGCTGATAACTGGTTAAAGACAGGAAACAAAGGGTAGGAATAAATGGTAAGTTTTCAGAATAGAGAGAGATAACTAGTGGGGTCTCCCAAGGGTCTGTACTGGTACGAATCCTATTCAACCTATTTATAAATAATCTTGAGAAAGGGGTAAACAGTGAGGTGGCAAAGTTTACAGATGATACTAAACTGCTCAAGGTAGTTAAGACCAAAGCAGACTGCAAAGAACTTCCAAAACATCTCATCAAACTAAATGATTGGGCAACAAAACAGCAAATGAAATGTAATGTTGATAAATATAAAGTAATGCACATTGGAAAAAATAATCCAAACTATGCATACGCTATGATGGAGACTAATTTAGCTATAGCTGCTCAAGAGAGGGCACGTCTAGATTACAGACTTTTGTCGACAGAAGTTTTGTCGACAGATACTGTCGACAAAGCTTCTGTTGACAAAGAGCATCTAGACTACAGCCAGTTCTGTCGACAAAGCAAGCCGCTTTGTCAACATGAGAGTGTAGACGCAAAGGACAGTGTAGATGCAATAACGCCTTCTGTCGACAGAACTCTGTTGACAAAAGGCGTTATTCCTCGTAGAATGAGGTTTACAGCCATCGAGAAAACTGCTGAGTTCTGTCGACGTTATGTCGACAGAACTCAGCGGCAGGTATAGTTTTGTTGACAAAAGTCCACTTTTGTCGACAAAAGCCTATAGTCTAGACACACCCAGAGAGATCTTGGAGTCATTGTGGATAGTTCTCTGAAAACCTCCAATCAATGTGCAGTGGCAGTACAAAAAGTAAACAGAATGTTAGAAATCATTAAAAAGGAGAGAATAAAACAGAGAACATATTTTTGCTTCTATATAAAACCATGGTACACCCACATCTTGAATACTGTGTACAGATGTGATTGCCTCGTCATAAAAAAAGATATATTAGCAGTGGAAAAGGTTCAGAAAAGGGCAACAAAAATTATTAGGGGTTTGGAATGGGTGTCATATGAAGAGAGATTAAAAGGACTGGGGCTTTTCAGTTTAGAAAAGAGAAAATTAAGGGGGATTATGATAAAGGTCTATAAAATCATGTCTAGTGTGGAAAAAGCGAATACTGAAAAGTTATTAACTCGCTCCCATAGCATAAGAATTAGGTGTCACCAAATGAAGCGGATGGGTAGCAGGTTTAAAACAAACAAAAGGAAGTTATTCTTCATGCAGTGCACCATTGGCCAGTGTAACTACTTGCCAGAGAAATGTGAAGACCAGGACTTTCACAGGGTTCAAGAAAGAACTAGATACATTCATGGAGGTTAGGTCCATCAATGGCTATTAGCCAGGATGGGTAGGAATGGTGTCCCTAGCCTGTGACAGAGGCTGGGATTGGGTGACAGGAGAGGGATTGCTTAATGATTCCCTGTTCTTTTCACTCCCTCTGGCATTGGCCACTGTCAGAAGACTGGATACCAGGCTAGATGAACAGTTTGGCCTTTCTTATGTTTGAGTTCATATGGTGTCACAATAGCCTATTACAACAAATGTTGTAATATAAAGAATGACTGTGTGAAGATCATGCTTGGTAAACTAGAAATCAATGAACCAAAACCGGTGTGTAAGAAACATGATCTAACTGATGGACAAAATAATAAGGGGGTGGGCTATTCCATTCATCACTCTCTTTTTATGCCTTTAAAGAAGAAACTTCTGAGAGCAAAGAAGAACAGATGGACGGTATTGAAACAAGCTTTACTGTTCTAGCTGTTATCTCCATGACCTACTGAGATCCCAGGCCTTTGTCACCCTGGTTCTAGGGGATGTTCTGACTAGAGCTATACAGAAAGAAGAACCCGGATAACCTCGTCTGGATCCAACTGAAATCCAAACACCACCTGGAATGAAATGGGATCAGACTTTTAACAACTAATTTCTTCTCTTTTCCACAAAAGACAGTTAGCATCTTTGATAGAACCTAATAGACTGCCAGGCAAGAGGCTTTTCCTTTTAAAAACTCTCTCTAGTTAAAGGGAAAGAGATGTTGTTAAAATAAAAGCCTTTTTTTAATACTTACATTTCAATTTTTAAACTGTTTTTACTTCTTTTTCTTTATCTTTAATAAAGGTTAAAAGGCTTTTAATGATGTGTTTGCTGTGATACTAAGCAGGCTGAGTTCTCTATACTAAAGCCTGAGCCTGGTTTAATGGTGGACAGTGACAGGGATTATTAACACTCATTTATTCCATCTAATTGAATACAACAACTGCAGTATTTTTTAAACAAAAATGTCTATGGTGAGCGTTAGGGTAATATCACTGACACAAACATGGTAACTGTATGCTTAAGCATTTGCATTCCCATTTCCACACATGGTCGTGACCTCTGAGAGACTGGAACTCCATTTATAGGGAAGTAGGATGAAGATTCTAAATTCCATGCATTCCAATGTGTGCACTTAATTCCAGGTCTAGTGACCTTCTTCTGCTTATTGTAAAATTCTTTTGTGGGGAAGAAAATGACAGTTATAAGTGGTTTCACTTTGCTTGGAAGGAGACAGATGATCTTAGTATGGCATCTGAACAAAAAGCAAGACCAAACTAATTTAATTCTGTGGACACCTAATGAGACATGGGCCAGGTTCTTTTATTTGCTTACAGCTACCTGTTAACTCATTGCTGACTGTTTTATGCTCCTCCTTATTGATATTCCAAACCAGAGTCACATAGGCCAGATCATGAGGTGTGGCTGAGAAGTGCATAGCAATGTTCCTTCTAATTTTTTCCCATCCATGTGTGGAATAAATTTTGGTATGTGTACCAAGGCATGTGTGGATGTGCACCACCAGTAGAAACACATGCTGCTGGCTGTGGGCACTCTGCTAATCAGCTAAATGGTCATACTGGGTCAGACCAAACGTCCATCTAGCCCAGTAACCTGTCTGCAGACCGTGGCTTATACCAGATGTCCCAGAGGGAGGGATCACAACAGGTAATACTCACATGATCCCTCCCCTGTCATCCACCTCCAGAGAAACAGAGGCTAGGGACACCATTCCTACCTATCCTGGCTAATTGCCATTGATGGACCTGACCTCCATGAATCTATCTAGCTCTTTTTTGAACCCTGTTAAAGTTCTAGCCTTCACCACATCCTCTTGCAAGGAGTTCCAAAGGTTGACTGTGCTCTGAGTGAAGAAAAACTTCCTTTTGTTTGTTTTAAACCTGCTGCCCAATAATTTTATTTGGTGACCCCTAGTTTTTTTATTGTGGGAATAAGTAAATAATTTTTCCTTATTAACTTTTTCCATACTAGTCATGATTTGATAGACCTCTATCATATCTCCCCTTCTTCTTCTGCATAGCTACCTAAGCGCTCAGCTTACAGGGAACCTAGATGCACAGAGCAGGGGACACAAAGAAGATTTTATGCCATATTCTCTTTGTACTGATCCAGCTGTGCACCAGACAAGTCCCTCTCCGTAGACTATAACAGCACTAAGACTCTACTCCATCCCCTAAAAGGCAGCTAGGTGATATAGACGACTCTGCTAGAAGCTCTTCATTATATTGGAGTGATACTCTCAAGAAAAGCTTTACATGCACTTGATTGGGTGGGAGACAGTGTTCCCTCTAAGATTTTCCATCCGTGAGTGGTGTGAGTTTTGTCTTGTGTGCCAATATTGATGTCATGTGCACGTGTTCGGATGTGTGGTGCTTTCTTCCATCTATGTCTATATCTATATAAATAAAATTGCTATGGAAGAAAGCCCCACTTACTGTGCAGATGCATTAGGTCCTGCCCCATCTTCTACCCTGTTACACAGCTAGTACCCCTGTTTCCTCCTCCAGCCCCCACCGATCCCCCTGCCAGCCCCACGGCACCAAATCCTTGCAGCTGCAGCTGCCTGCCAGTCCCATGGCCCCAACTCCACATGGCAGCAGCCACCCGCTAACCCCATGGCCTCAATGCTAGGCAGCAGCAGCTGCCCACCATGTGGCTTTGGCCCTGGTGGCAGCAATCTCCTCAAGGTTTCAGCCTTGGCGGCAGCCAGAATGACCACCATCTGCTGTAGTCACAGCCCCGACCCCATCCCCATCCACCATGCGGCCCCAGCCATGGAAGTAACCACGCCACTCATCTTCCAGGTCCAGGAAGGTGAGTGCTTCTGTGTGGCTCTGCAAAGGAGGTGGGTGGGCTCAGAATTTTTTGTGTGCAGCCTTGCACCTAAGAGGGAACACTGGTGGGAGAGCATGCGAGGTCTCTTGCACCCGCCTTGTCCTGCCAAGGGTGTGGCACCTCAAGGGAACTGACAGCCATTTCCAACAGCTGGCAGTTCCCTCTGGTACCGCGCACCCCTGGTGGAGGGAAGAGACTTAGCATGCTCCTCTGCCTCTGGGTCTCAACTGGCCTGGGGATGGGGGCGTGGCAGGGCAGGCCATGGGTCAGATCAAATGGCTTGGTGAGCTGGATCTGGCCTGTGGGCTGGATCTTGCCCACCTGGGTCTAGAACCACAGCCAGATGGCAGGGCTGCCTTTGACAGAGGGAACTCTGCTGAGCATTTGTTGGTGCTTCAGTGTTTGTTTGCCCCATTTTATCACATTCACCCTTTGGAAGGTTTCACTGATTCCTGTTGTCCCTTCTCCAACAATAGCATGAAGGAGCTGGAAGGTCCCTTGCTGAGACCCACAATCACTTCCACCAAAGGATAGCTTGGGACCTCACAAATTCCAAGTCCAGCCCTTTCAAAAGGCAAATAAGGGCATGTCTCCACCACAAATGGAGCATGTAATTGAAAGCAAGTTAGCTACAAAGCCATGGCAGCATGGGTTTCAGTATGGGCTAGCTACCTGAGTAAGCAGCCACAGTCCCAGGTGAGCTTGTACAGCCTGCACCGAATCCCCTTCTGCCACACCTTTTTTGATATCCAAGTACCTGAGCTTGGATATGCTTACATATATTGCAGTCATACATCTGGACTGCCAGACAAATGTAAATTTAAAAAAAAAATTCCCAACAGGGATTGACGAGTTTGGACTAGAGGGATTCCTAAAGAAGGCAGTTTAAAAAAAATCCCAATGTTGTAGTTGCATATGTAATGTCACTACTTTATTACTAGTCAATACTGGTAGCTTAGTCATGAACATTAAGATTTTAAATGGCTGCAGTTTATTTGAGTATTATACCCAATCTCCTCTGCTGCCTTGTATTGTCTCACTAGTGTATTTTACTAACAAGTGGAAGATGCATTCATTACATTTCTAATTACAGCAGGAATTGACCAAAATGCTAAATTTTAGTGGAGACTAATTTCCATTCCAGGTGTCCGTAATTAGGAGAGAATGAGTCAGTGGATGTTTGCAGATACAACCTTTCCAACTTTTTATTTGGAAATAAACTTCCTGAATATAAAGCGTCCTCTTAACGTGTGTGTGCGCACGCGCACAACATTCCACATAAGTCTGCATAAATATTTTAAATAAATCAATAATGGTTTCCTCTAGTGACAGAACATAAATGAAATTTGTAGGGAAAAAGAAAAAAAATATTTTTTAGTGAAATTTGTTGAAAACTCCATGAGGTTTGCATGGAAATTATTCTCACCACTCTCCCCTCCTCCCCCACCAGTTTCCTAGGATCATAAATAATTCACCACCAAAATCCCCATCCTGAGCAGGAACTGAACAAATGAAATAAACACAGAATCTGCAGATATCTATGGGCTTTGCAAAAGGCATAAAAATATTCTATTTAAACTAGGTTTTCACTTGTTGGGAAACTTGCATATAGATAGACTTCTGCCTGAGAGGCTGAGATTTGATTCCCTTATCAGGCTTGGAAAGTTGGCCAACATGAAGCAGAGCATTAGCAGTGAACTTCTGCATTTCAACCATGTGGGGGAAGGAAAAGTAATTGCACAGCGATGGTTCCAATTCACGGTAAACATCCATTACTAAAACAGGTGAACAATTCAAATATGACACATTTGCCAAGATAGGGAATTGGGCCAAGCTTTCTGCTCTTAAATGCACAAAGTTACTAGAGCTTCCTTGCATCTGTCTTGTCATGCTCCAAAGATCTTGAAGGCAAAGAACCTTGTTGGTGAATAATCCAGTTTTCGATCAATGGAATATGATTTGCAATTGTAGGTCATTCCTGACTAAACTCCCTAGCTGTTCTACTCCCAGTCCTTTCCATGCTACTGGTGTCAATAGCATTCATCCCCTCCTCCTTCTCTCCCCTGCAGTTCAAACATCATTTCCAACAGAAGAACTCAGCTGTCTAGACAGAATGCTGTTTCAACATGTGAGCCTCTAGAGCTCCTGCAGTGACTTCTCTCTGGTCTCTAGGGGCTAAATTGACAGTGGGAGAGCATCTTCTCAAGTGCAATAATAAATAATAATAAACCACCAATGTGCGAACTCGCTTAACTCTTTTTAGTTCTTAATTCAGGGAGACAATTATAGCACTGGCTTGAGACATGTGCTGAATGACGGGCACTGCTTAGGCCCTGTCATAGCACTGTGTTCTCCCCTCACTAAGGTTAGTGTAAATCAGAAAATGAAGTCAATGGAATTATATCAGTGCTGATCAATGTTCCCTCTAATCTTTTCCATCTATGTGTGGAATAATTTTATGTGCACCAAGGCTGTGTGAATGTGTACCACCAGCAGAAACTAATCAGTTTTGTGGCATTTGAATCTCTCCAGAGTTTCTGCACAAGGACACAGTTTATAGGCAACACTCATGCTGATGTAACTTGGAGGAGAATTAAACCCACAGTTAGGCTAGAGTGCATTAATCCTGACCTGTACCTTTTGATCTACTGATCTGTGATCGTAAAAAGAAAGAATCAATAGAGATAGAAAAGCAAAGCAAAGCAGAAGAATACGATACTATTAGGAAGGGAAGAGCTGTAGAAACAGACGAAGACAAAGGAAAAAGTCATCTTACCAGAAACAATACCTTTGATCACTCACATTGAGGATGATGAATGTAGAAAATTCAACTCAGGCTAGGTGTTAGGAAGTGAGACAAGGGATAAGAACCACCTGACCTAGACATTTTTCATTTGAAAATCATAGATGAAAAGGACAAAACATGTTACATTTCTTGTGGTGTAAAACTTCTCCCTGATTAAATCAGTACTTTTTTCAGAATGCTCCATGGATTTAGCCCACAGGCAAAGAATTAGGATTAAACCCCTGTAGCACGCCAGGGTTTTTTTTGTTCCTCTTCTCCCTGCACTTAACTGTGAGGGCTATCCCGTGCAACCTACTCCAGCTAACACTTGTTGCAGCCCAATCTTCTAGTCTGGGTTTTAACCTTTATTACAGTTTTCTGTTCTAAAACTTTTAACCACTGGTACTGCTCCCACTAAGCTCTTCTCATCAGTTCATTCCTGACTCAACTCCCTAGCTGTTCTATTCCCAGTCCTTTCCTAAGCTATTACTGCTAGGCATGCTGAATACCTAGGACCAGAATCCCTACTAGATTCCCAATCATGTCAGTATAAGCTGACATAGCCTCCTTGTTTTGAATGGAGTTATGTGGATTTACATTAGGGATATTAACGGGTTACTGGTTAACCCTGGAAGCCTGCCCCTGCCCACAGCGTGCCACTGGGTAACCAGTTAACTGGAGTCCTGCCCCTGCCCATGGCATGCTGTGTGTGTGTGGGGGGAGGGGGGCGGAGGTGAAGGCGGGTGCGCTCTTCACCATGCCATGCGTGGGGGGCCACTCCAACCTGGCCGGGTCCCGGATGCCACGTGATCCCAGTTAACCTTAATGTTTAACATTCTGTTTAGTTGGTTAACTTTTAAACAAGGATTTTATATCCCTAATTTGCATCAGCAGATGGTCTGACACCTTAGTTTGTTTCTGATGTCAACATGTTTCCTAAAGGTAAATTTTAACTCTGACTTAAAATCCAGACTCAAATCTTGATTGTCATAGATAAAAGCTCATCTACTCCTATACACTGGTACAAAGACACTTTTCCCCAGCATGTGCATTGTGCTTTGGAATAATTTACCCGCAAATTCGGGATGGCGAAGACAGAACTGGAATTCAAGGCATTAAATTATTCTGCTGTTGATCCTACTTGTTCCGAAACAGCCTATATGTTGAAGGACTCCTTTGTACATATTGTATTAGAGAAAGTCATTACAGAGAGAATACATATTGTATTAGAGAAAGTCATTCATCTACAGTGTAAAAACACCAGTTTTGTGAGACCATGTTTATCATGTAGTTTGGTATTACTTGTATAGAGCTCCCCAAATCATCTTATCCATGGGTGTGTCTAGACTACATGCCTCCTTCGACGGAGGCATGTAGATTAGCCAGATCGGAAGAGGGAAATGAAGCCGCGATTAAAATAATCGCGGCTTCATTTAAATTTAAATGGCTGCCCCGATCTGCCGATCAGCTGTTTGTCGGCAGATCGGGGCAGTCTGGACGCAACGCGCCGACAAAGAAGCCTTTCTTCATCGGCACAGGTAAGCCTCGTGAAACCAGGTTTACCTGTGCCGATGAAGAAAGGCTTCTTTGTCGGCGCATCGCGTCCAGACTGCCCCGATCTGCCGACAAACAGCTGATCGGCAGATCGGGGCAGCCATTTAAATTTAAATGAAGCCGCGATTATTTTAATCGCGGCTTCATTTCCCTCTTCCGATCTGGCTAATCTACATGCCTCCGTCGAAGGAGGCATGTAGTCTAGACACACCCCATGTTACCCAATTGTGTGACAACTGCATGAAAAATAGCATTATAGCAAGGTTACACACAGTTACAACATGGTTTTGTCCCATCTACACAGGCAAGACCAAATCATATTATGATACTATGAGGTGGCCATTGTGTTACAATGCTGTATCTGTCCTAGTAAGTGGTTGCAGATGTTGGGGACATGAAGGTTGGTTTCCCACAGAAAAAAAAAATCAATGTAATGAAGTCTTTTTTTCCTCAAGTATCATTTGTTTTATTTACTACTGTCCTTGAATATAAATCTGTTCTGGTCACAAACCTGTCTTTAAGAAATCTCAGCCCAACGTCAATGTCCAATTTTCAGGGAGCAACTCTTAATTATTTGTGCTCTGGACATAAAAAATTGACTGGTTAGAGAAATGAAGGCACAAAAACTCTAGATATTGGAAACTACACCATAAAAACAATAACATAGCATTTCTTCAAAGACTCAGCACGACCCGTAACCATGGCATTTGATGAGGAATAATCCAGTTTTTGTGGAGTAACCTGGTAGGTGATGAGAGGAAACTTAAGTCATCAAAGGGGAAAGATTTCAGCGCTGTGAATGATTTGTGTGGGCAAATTCGGCAATTATTAAGGATACTACCAGGCAACCCAGTTAAATTCAATGGGGCTGCATGGTTATAGCTCAAGACAGAATGTGACCTGCAATCTAATCTATTCTGTATTCTGCTTGAGTCTGCAGCTGTGCCGTGCCAATAGTTAGCTGTTCTATTATGAGCTTCTTACTTTGATATGAATAAATCTATTGAGGATAGAAAGCCTGGGCAAAGTTACACTCGGGGGGACTACAAAAGGGTTTTTTGTTTATTTTAAAAAAATCACTTCAAATCTCTTCAGCGGTTTTATGTTGGGGATCAGGATTTTTTGAATGATCCAGAAGAACTTGGTGAAAATATTAGCTGTCTATCTTACTTTCTGAATTATTTTTTCAAGCAGATTAACGCAAGATAATTACACCACGCCCCAAGCTAACTAACTCTGTCTCTGCAGAAGCAGAAGTGAGAGAATTTGCTGATGAAACAAAATAAAACAGTTGTAAAGAAGATTATGAATGTCATTAGGTTGTGCTGCGGCACTGATCATTGGAAGATAACACCAGTAGCCCGGTCCTCTATCCCAAGGGGAAAAGGTACACTGATGACCATCTCCTGAAGTCCAGAGATAGCAGGATTTCATTCAACTAGGGATGTTAAGGACTAGTCAACTAGTCGACTATCCATCCAATAAGCAAATGCTTATCAGACAGTCAACAGAATAGTCGACTAGTTCCTCCCCCCCTTTCTGCCAGATAGAGGCTGCCCCTTTGAAACACCACCATGGCATTTCAAAAGGGCAATGCCGCACAGCTGATTCATGCTACGGCATTTCAAATCCATGCCATGGCATTTCAAAGTGGCAGGGCCGCATGGAGCCCGGAGTCAGATGGAGTCCCCAACTGACCCCAGGTTCCATGCAGCACTGCCCCTTTGACACACGATGGCAGTGTTTCAAAGGGGCAGCGCCATGTGGAGCCTGGGATCAGCTGTGCAGCGCTGCCCCTTTGAAACATCACCCCGGTGTTTCAAAGGGGCAGCACCGCCCTACTGACTATTCGAATAGTCGATGCAAAAAAAATGCATCGACTATTCAATTGGTCAGTTAAATGATACTTAACATCTTTACATTCAACACATAAGCTAATCTACTATATATTTGAGAGAGTTTGTGTGCCTGTGTGTCTGTCCGTCTGTTCAAGAAGTCTTCCTAAGGGGTAAGAGCAAGGACCACCATATCTGGTATACAGCACCCTCTTTTCATAACTTAAAGAAAGATAAGGGGTTGGTTGTGCCAGAACAATGAGATGTGCTTAGAATGTGATTGCTGTTCCAGTCCCAAGCTTCCCACCCTTCAGGTCCTTGTGAGGGAGGACAGAAGGGGCTGAAGCTCCCCCCACCACGTAAAGGAACATTCCTGTCTGTTTCCCCTCCCTCCCTGATGAAGGGGAAGTGCACAGTTTGTAGCATTCCTCTCTCTGGCTGGGGAACACAGAGGGCAGATGAACTTAGACCTGTCCCAACTTGGAGACCTCCTCCCTCAGCTGTGCCTGCTGGAGCTGCAGCAGCCATGGAGAGGTGCTTCTGGCCCCAAGCTATTGTGATGAGAGGGCTGGGGTAGTCCTCTCTCCCCAGGGCTGCCTGCATGCTGTACCCTCATCCCCAACCCTATCCCAGAGCAATGATTTAAATGAAGCATGTACATTTTCATTTTAAAAAAAATTGACTTAAAGACCTGACCAATGCCAAGTAAATCTTCTAGTTGTATATATGCAGCATGGGATATTAAGGCACAACATTCAGGCCCTGAACTATGGGTCTATACTGGGACAGATACGTTTAGATAGGATATTTTTACTGTTCCCAGTTAAGGATGATCTTGTCCTAGTGCCCAGTGCAAGTATCGGATTGACATCAATAGAAAATATATCCTACCATGGTGAAGCCACCATAGTGCTTTGAGGTGATTGACTATTTGTGGCTGTGTAACAAACTAGCAGCAAAATGGAAGATCTGAATGAGCACAGAGACTCAGTGCTCCCTGGGTTACATTTACAAAGGAGATACTTGCCCTCAACGTCATTGACTCAGCAATGAATATGCTCCAAAGTCCCTGGAAGTCGAATAAAGATTCTTAATGGGCTCTGAATGTGGGAAATCCAGGAAAACTAATTACCTTTTCGCTTCAGCAAAAGTAGCTCTGCCAGGTAGAGATTAGGATTTAGTTGATGAAGTAAGATTAGGGAGAACTCCGGACTGAATGCACATAAGGATTAATTTCTGTTTCACCTCAGGACAAGGTGATTTACCAGGTGGAACAATATGGAGGGAAAACAATACTGAATGCAGGGAGATTGAATGGGTCTCTCATCCTAGATGGGAGAAGTCACTTCAGGTGAGTGGTACAGTACATTGGTAGAGGAGGCATGTGAAAAAATTCCCCTGACACCTGCTTCCTTCATGTACCCTTATAAGAGTGATCTTCAGCATAATGCCAACAGTGGCTTTTGATATGGTAGCATCCTGTTTCTTTTAATCATTATTGTGAAGCTTTACTGGTGGGGAGGGGTTGTTACAGTCAGTCCTCAGCATCAGGTAATCTGTGAAGCTGACCCTTTCAGTCCTCTCTTGTTTCTTAAGAAGTGAGAACCACTTGTGCTGGAAGTGACTGATTTAAAAGAGCGGAGAATTTTCATCTCTCTCATCATTCCAAGCCACAATAAGTTCCCTCAGCAATTGGGAAACTCTGCTGTCCTGTGTGCATTTAGGGCTTAGTCCTGCAAGGCGCTGAGCACTCACAACTCCTACTCAGCATCCTACAGAAGCATTCAACACATTACAAGATCAAATCCATAGAAAGCAACACCATATAAAGTAATTCTCTCCAAGACCTGAAATCTGACCAAAGACCCATTGCCCCATTCACCAGCTCATGTGTCTGCAAAGCTCTTGCTGCATAAAAAAAGTATTATCTCATCCCTGCACTTTGAACATTCTAGCCAAGCCATTGGGCCATGTGCATATAAAACTTGAAAAATAAAGAAGCAAGCAAGCTCGCACTTGCAATTTTCTCCCAGTGAACCCGCTGAGACTGAAGACAGCGTTACAAATTCTCAGACTATTTAACTGCAATCAAGGGATTACCCTCCATCATTATCCTATAACGAAGAGAATAGGTTAATAGCTGTCACTGCCATTTCTAAATAGACTACTATGTAAGTATGGGTTGTTAATGCACATCCCTATCACGGCGTATCTGAACCTAACACAATAACAGCAGTTAAGTTACACAAGACACTTTGATTTCTTGTAGTTCTCATAAAATGTTAGTAATCATTGTGTTTATGGGAAGTAGGGAGAGGAAGAGGGAGAAGATCTTTTTCTTCTGCTTTTTAAAAATCTTTTGTTTACCACACAGTTCTTACAACTTTTCTGACAGGCAAGAACTGCCTGGGGGAAGCCAGTCTCTAGCAAAGCAGCCACTAAGCAATTTTTTTAATGCTAAGTACGGGGGGGTATAGTTATAAAAAGAGGCACACTCCACTTGATGGGTGTAAGCAGTTATAAAAAAGTGACAGAATGATGACCAGGAGCTAGCCTTTAATAAACCCTTTTTCTTCCAAGCACCCCAATCTTTTTTCCTCCATATAGCTCCCCGGACCACATACACATCTTTCCTTTCCTCTTTGGAATATTAACAAGGAGAAAAGTGCCCGGTGATGCCTGTTATTTGTGCTTTTCTCTCTGGCTACTTTGGTTTGACATAGGGATGTAATAGTATAACCGTTTTCATGGTTAACAGATAAGACTGTATCAGAGCCTGCAACATGGAGCAGCACCCGGCTCCCTGGGAGCAGAGCGGGAGCCAGTGAGCACCAGGAGCTGGCATCTGCCCCATGTTGCTGCCTCTGATACAGAGACAGCAGTAGGACAGCCGCTGGCATGTGCTGGCATGTGCCACTTTTTGGAACCCCATTGGAAATAATTGGGTATATGTAGGAGCAATACACGTTGCATGGTTCTAAAACAGCATAAGGCCAATTGCTCTACACAGGGCATCAAGGACGTGCATACAAATATTATTTTAGGGGGTGTTCAATTTAATTCTAGTATCCCCCCCACAAAGTCATGTTCAATAGCACGTTTCACTTCATGTCCAAGTAATAAGGGATGAGTTGAAGAGGCCATAAGTTCTTTTCCAGTTGGACAATTCTTCAGACAGTAAGAGTCAAGAACCAGCACTAACGAGATTCCATCAGAGGTCTCTCCGTACCATTCACACAAAGTGTGCATTGGCTGTAGCAAAAGGAACATTGCCAGCATAGTATTTGCACTGGCCTACGTGGGCAAGGCACAATGCAAGTAACTTGCCATAGGTTATTGCATGGCTTGCACCACAAGTAAAATGGGCGTTTATTACAGCCCCTACAGAAAGGCAGCTGTAATACCAGTTGTGTGGGCTGCCAGGTAGAACTGGTCAATTTTTTCTGACAAAACATTATTCCCCACTGAAAAATGCCCTGTTGTACAAACTGAAATGTTTCACGGAAACATATTGGCTTCAACAAAAACTTAAATTGAGATGGATTTTAAGGTCCAGGATGGAATTTCTGGGTAAAATGAGAGCGAGACCCTGGAATAGTCATTAGCCCAGTGATCAGAGCACTTGCCTGGAATGTGGGAGACACAAATTTATCTTGCTGCTTCATATCAGGCACAACAGGGAGTTGAACCTGTGTGTGCATGCGTGGCACTCCCTATCATCATGCAGCCAGTGGTGGAATTATAGGGACCCAGTGCCATAGTCTACCAGCTCGTTGCATAAAATATCAGAATCTGGACTACAGCAGAGTTCCTTTTTTTCCCCCTTTTAACAAGGTCCTCCTGAACCTGACCCATAAAAGAGTGAGAAAACCCATCTCCCCTGTCACCCTACACAACAGGAAGTTGAAACTGCTGGTGGCAGCTTTAACTTGCAGCCTCTATCTACAATCTTACCTGGCTTTTGGATACAGCATGCAGTGACCAGTATGGACCTTACAGCATGGCATCCTGGTTTTGTTTGACAGTGAGTTCTCCTTCCTAAACAACATGACTCTTGCACGTGCAAATTCCAAGAATAGCTGTGGCCTCCCTCAATCATCTGAGGATGGAACAAAGGACAGTGGAACCAACAGCTTCTGCAGGCTATTGGGCAATATGGGGGATGAGGGACCCTGGCTCCATGCTCCCGGAAGGGATGGGAACAAGGGCAACTGACCCTCAGCTCTGCCCAGAATGCGGTGCACCTCTGAAGTGCTCCAGTGGCGATTTAAAGAGCCCAGGGTGCTGGCCACTGCAACAGGCCCCTTTGAATTGCTGGGCCCTGAGGCAAATTCTCCCTTTTCTCCCCCCCGCCTTGTGGCGGACCTGACAAAAGGGAGTATCTTTGCTTTGCTGCAAGGAAATGAACTCCCATGCATATTCTTTTTTCCTCCCCCTTCTCCTACTAACACCCTACAAATGCTCCTGGCTTCACATGAATCTCTTTGCAGCATACTAATTAAATATTTCAAATGGTTTTATCCATGGTTAAGCAAAGATAAAATTTTAATGATTTAATTAGCAAGCTCCAGGAAAAAAATAATAATGAAGAAAGGCGGGTACAACTGTCCTGGGCTTTCAGTGTCTCTCTTTCATGTTGCATTAGAATTGCAGGAAGATGCAACACTTGACAACCACTCTTCTACTGTGCTTTGCTGCAGAGGCCCCCTCCCATGCCTTTGGGGAGATTGTATTGTAGAGAGTTATGCCAGCTCTCAGCTTTGTGTCAAGAAGGGCATCTCCCTAGTGCAAAGCAGCAATTTTCCTGTAAGGTGAAAGCAAACCAGCTTTCATTTGGCCCATTAGCCTAGAATTGAAGTGGAAAAGCCCGATGCTATTTTCCAAGGAATAAACTGAAAACAGGTTCTTTTTAACATCGCCTCAAGATTTTTGTATTTTTCTTTCCGGCTCACTGCTTTATTCTCCCAGGCCCCTGCATTCAGGGCTTATTAAAGGAAATTCCAGTTGTTCTTTGTTACCTGTTTTGCAGGAAACTAATTATCCTGTTTGAATAATTTACTTATTATAATTTGGATTTTTTTTCTCCTGCTTTCTTCTTCCCTGATTAGTGTCTCTAGGAAAATTGCTGCACAGGTATTATTAACACAGATCACGATACGAAGACTGTCTGAGTCTGCCTCTAGGATAAGCTATTCCAGTCACCCATTTCCCCTCCCCAACTGCAGAGAAGTCAGTTATAATATTCTTCTTCATAACATGCGCTGTGCTCTAATATGCATATTGAATACCAAAGGAAGGGTAGGAAGGAGAAGGAGGAGCAGAGAGTCTGGATTGTTCACTCATTAGAAAGTGTCACCTGTTCAGAGATGTTAAATATGCCAACAGGCAGCCTTCCCCCCTCAGCAGAAGTCAGAAGGATCAATGGTGCACTTTAGCTACTGCTTTAAGAATCAGAGAGTAGACCCAAGCACGAGGAGAGCAAAGAGAACATACATTTTACTGCAATTAGAATTTCAGCCCATTGTAATTTATACATGTATTTAATCATTATTTTAGTTCAGAAAATTTGCAGTTGGCAGAGATCTCATTCTGTCATATGCCACAAAGCCTACTCCAGAAAGACCAAGGCTGCGTTCTCAACGAGTTATTGGGAAAAGTGACTGTTGTGCAGTCACTCAGAGCAATCTTGTATCTCATTATCGTCATTCTTGTCAGTCAGTAAGGTGGAATAGCTGGCTAAATCATACGAAAGGGGTATGCGCATGTGGAGAATAGAGCTATGGAAGCTGCATGCAAAGGGAGAATGTGGAATAGATACGGGGTACAAAAAAGTGGAGTGACATACAGATGCAGGACAAAAACTGAGGAAATCATTCCAATGATAGTGACTGTGTCCAGCCCTATAGTTAACTACCTGCTACTCATTTGTTTTGCACGGTATTTTACTGAATCCATTCTGTTCTATTCTGGTCCTTATACAACACTCAGGCCTTGCCTACACCTGAAAATTAGATCAATCTAACTATATCACTAAGGGGAGGGGGCCTGAAAAATGTAGCAACACAGTTAGGTTCACCCGAACTACATAGAAGCAACTAGGTCAGCAGAAGAACTCTTCCATCAACCTGGCTACCACTACTTGAAGAGATGGATGAATTACCTATTTTGACATAAAAGCCCTTCGGTCAAGGCAGGAAGTGTCAATACTACGGCACTAAAGTGGCACAGCTGCAGTGCCGTAGCTGTGTTGCTGTAGTGACTGTAGTGTAAACATGGCCTCAGCACCGTGATCTTAGAGCATCGTATGCAGCTTCATTTTGTAAGTCCTTTTTGGTAGGGATTCTATTCTGTGTGTGGCACATTCATCCCGTTGTAAACTACTGGACACGATTATCAGCATTATATAAATGATTAACAATAAAATAAATAGTGATAACATGGGTGTATAAGGAGGCTGGAAAGATGAAAAGTAGAATTTATGTGAATGTAGAGAGAGACTTGGGGTCAGAACAAGTTCTACTTAAAATTCAGGTTTTTGGCTTCAGAAACAGACTGGGTGATGAGTGCATGTCCTAAAGTTCTTTTTTCCTTGCATTTTTTACACTGCTTCCTGTCTATGAACCACAAGTTTTTCAACACCATTCTTCTCCCCAGGGGAAAGATGACAAGAAGAAATAAGGTGCACATATCAAAAATGTTGCAAACCATATTATTCTGTTCCACTTCAGTGGATATTTTCTAGTTTGTTTTGTCCAGCCTTCCCCTATCCAAGAGACAGAGGTTTAAATGTTCTGGAGTCAATGGAGTTATTTCAATTTACACTGGTTGGGTATTTGGCCTTTTATCTTTAAATATTAAGCAAGTAAGAATCATCACTTATGTTCCCAGTATTTACACTGGATAAATATACAGAAAAGCTTCAGCACACACCAGACCTTTGTTGTCTGTTACATCTTTTGCTGATCTTTCTCCCATACTTATGGATTTCCAACATCCCTGTCATTCTTAAGAAGCCTCTGACTTTTCCCCCTACTTTAACCCACACTATGACTTTAATTTTTGCATATAAAAGATTAGGTTGGATTTCCTTGGGAGACCCTCAGTGTTAACCCTTAATCATCTGGAAGAATTTCAGCACAAGGCATGTCCTTCCCCACAAAGGATAGGAGCACAATCTTGGCATTGCTCCTTATCCCTGCTGCCCCAGGGATTGAAAAACAAGGATGGGGAACCAAAGCATATCCATCTTCCTAATGTTTTTCTATAGTGCCTATCACTGTAACATTTAATTATTTCCAGGTAGCATGGTACAGCATGGCCACCTTATTTCATAGATCAGAATAATGGCTTGTAGCTTGTGATACAGATAGGGAACACTCTGGCCCTTTGTGGCCTTATTTTCAGAGGTTCATAAAGAGACAGATTGACAATTTCCTGAACTATCCTGAAAGAATTTAACTGAATTAAATTTAAACCTTACTGAATTAGGGTATGTCTACACTACCACCCTAGTTCGAACTAGGGTGGTAATGTAGGCAACCGGAGTTGCAAATGAAGCCCGGGATTTGAATTTCCCGAGCTTCATTTGCATAAAGCCGGGTTCACGAGGAGTAACGGTAGTTCGGACTAGGAAGCCTAGTCCGAACTACCTAGTCCGTGCCGTGTGTAGCCGCGCGGCACGGAGACCGCACTAGTGGACATTTAAAAATGGCGGCGCCCGGCTTTATGCAAATGAAGCCCGGGAAATTCAAATCCTGGGCTTCATTTGCAACTCCGGTTGCCTACATTACCACCCTAGTTCGAACTAGGGTGGTAGTGTAGACATACCCTTAGGGTTTATACGTTTGGGGTATATTATATAAAAATGACAGTAGTGGATGTGCTATTGCAGCTTTGTATACGTCTCCTTCAGTAGGGAGCGGGATGCTAACGTATTTCCTCTATAATGAGCCCCCTGAAGCTACCCTGCAGAGGTGCCCATATCCTAGTTCAAGCTGAATTCTCCAAGGACAAACAAAAAAAGGGGGGCTTGAGGAAAATACCTTTATTTTAAAGTGATTGAAGTCCTTCTTTTAGAATCTAGATCCAGCAAATGAGCAGTAGCCCTGGTTCCCAGAGGGTCCCAATCCTTAGGTTAGGATTGGGCATACTGAGGTCCCATAAAACTGTGTACTCTTTCTGAGCTGAAGCTAGGGTAAACCGGTAGCCACAAGGAATCCCATGGAGTGGGGATTTGAGGGACCACTCCTGCCAGAATCAATGTAAGGGCTGTTGTTAACTCAAATGTATTAGCATGTGTGTAGGTCAAAGGTGAAAGTAAGGTAATGCAGCACATCAGTAAGGGTGGCTGGCTAGGGGTGTAGATCTAGATGCTGCTGGCCACTGTACATTGGTAAGGCTCTGTTAGCTGGAAATCTCTTGGCCTAAAGGACACCAACTATCAGACCTGTCCCCACCCCCGCATCGGGGGGTGTGACAGTTTCTCAAATGATTAAGATAAACAGGTGAGGTAAACTAACAGCACTTTATTATAACAGTTGGAAAAGAAAAGGAAAAAGAGGTAAGCAACTATTTTAACAGGATTAAAGGACCACTCTATACAAGAAAAGAGCAAAAACAAATAAAAGCTAGACTGCAACCCAAGATAGCCCAGGTAAAACTATAGTGAAGAGAAGAGTGATTGCCAGCACTATACCATCTCTCACAGCTTGTCTTGCCCTGGAGACCTGATTCCGGGCTTGTCTCAGGAGAAGTAGGAACAGCAATGGGATGGCAGTGATGACAGGGCTATTATTCCCGCCCCTGCGTCGTCGTGATGGTAAGTGGGAATGAACACAAAGAGGAATTGCTGATAGCTGCACACTCCTTGCTTGCGAGGTATGCTGCCCAACCCAGAAATCCTATGGCATGGTACCGATGTACCCAGCTGAGCGACTGCACACACTGTGACTCAGATGGGCAGCCTTGAGCTAAGCTAGAGGCAGCCCTTATATAGTAAGCTGTCGTCAGGCAGACTGAGGTTACATGTCTGCTGTCTCTGGTAGACTACAGCCATGTGACCACAGGGTTTTCCCACCACAGCGTGGGAAAGGCAGGAAAAAGGAGGAGAAGAAGGGCAACCAAGATGAAGTCTGGTTGTTGTTTCAGAACTCCAAAATGGCGTCAGTGCCCAAAATGGAGGCTGTTGGAATTTTGCCTTACAGGTCCTCTGCTGGTGCTGGGCATAAGCGGCTCACCCCTTCCCTTATGCTCCATCTCTCTCCCCTTTTGCCCTGCACCCACACAGAGATCAAACCACTGCCCCCTATAGCCCCAACAACGAGAGTCTCTGGGTGGCATGGCCATAGGCCACCCAGGCTCCAGCCCTGATGTTCAGGTGGCTGGGCAGCCTGGTTGCCATCTCTGCCATCCCCAAGTAACCGGGGACCAGTGGCACAGTCACTATGCCCAGGCTAATCAGGGGATCCAGCAGCTGAGAAGCGCAGTGGCAACACTCACAGCTCGGAGCACCCTCGCCCCCTCCTCCGCCCTGAGCTTCCCCACTCCTCCCAGCTCCCTGGCCTGATTTCTGTACCCCCTGCCCTGAGCCCCCCTGAACCACCCCACACTTCAGTTTCTTACAGATACTAATGTATCACAGTCCCGTCCCCTCACTGGGGGATTATGATATGACAGCACTTGTGAAAAATTTAAATTACTTTCGCCTTTTGTGTAGGTTTTTTTTAAAATTGTTTTTAATATGCTCTCTCTGTAATGCTTTTAATCTTAAGAACAAAATAGGCTTGACTAGAAAGAACTGTGCTGTACTTGAAATTATAGCAATTACCCTGTTGACCATTTCTGAAGAGAAAGCAAACATGTGTCCTTGGGCAACCTGTCAGTGCTAGAAATAATTCAGTGAAGGCAGGAAACTGTACAGCCTGGAAATACCTTGTTCCAAAGGGAGAAATGTATATCTTCACCCAAGAGAGGTGATGGTAGGGCTGGCTTTAGTGAAAATGGTGCCTTGGGCGAACATATATTTTGGCACCCTCCATCACTGTGCTATTGGCTCCCCCATCACTTTTACTTCATATGGAATGTCCACAGAAAAATCCATTCAATGTAGCTGGGCATCTCCCAGGTTCCACTGTGAGTTAAGTGACTCTTGATGAGCCACTTACTTCAACTAGTCCCTTCAAGATTTGCTGGCTGACTATCTTGTGAGCATTAACCCAGGAGCAAACATTTGAAATACAAGTACCAATACTCATAACTTCAAATACAAGAATGAGACATGCATACAAATAGTATAATCATAGTCAGCAAATCATAACCTTTCCATAGACATCTTGCCTGCCACATTTTATATAGGAGTTATTGCAAACACATAACAGTAGTTGCCACAATGATTTACCTGGTCATGTCTAAAATCAAATAATGTCACAATGAGTAACTGTTACAGCAAGCAAATGCTTAAGTCACTGTCAGCAGATGCAACGGTATAGGGCAGTGGTTCTCAAACTTTTTGGCCTGTGGACAACCTGGCCCAATGCAAACCTTTCTATGGACCACCAGTTGCTAATGGAAACTCGCTGTTAATTACATATTTATGTCTGAGCCATTTTGCTAGTGCTGCAGCTAGGGAGAATGGTTTAATTTAACCAGTAAGAAAGGAAATATTAAATTATTAAACAGATTAAGTGCTTTAACTTTCTCACGATAGTTTATTAAACTTCATTTTAAACGAAGTAAAATATTAATTTATATCCAAAACAAAAGGTTTCAATGTTTTCTTTATTTATGGCACAGGCGTGGAACCTTTTTTGGAACAGGGACCACTGACCCAGAGAAAAATCAGTTGGGGACCACACAAATGAGAAGAAAAAAACCCCTCCAAAAAACCCCAACCTTCACCGATGTGGTCCCCAACTGAGATAACTCAGTCCTCTGGTGCACCAGTCCCATAGGGTGAAGGGAAGGCACAGGGAGGACTGATGTTCAGGGCTTCCCATGGACCAGATTTACTCCTCTGGGGCAAGTGGATTTTGTGGACCCCGTGTAGGCTCTGGGGTAGGGACAAAAATGAGGGGTTAAAGCATGTGGGACAGGGCTGCCAGTGAGTGGGATATGTATGGAGGTGCAGGATCTGGGTGGAGGTGGGGTACAGGAGGGAGTGAATGATCTGGCCAGGAAGTGGGGTATACGAGGGGGTGAGGGTGCTAGGTCTGGTCAGGAAGTGGGATACAGGAGCAGGCTGGAGTAGGGGTTCTCACCAGAGGAAGGGGCAAGAACAAGGGAAGTTGCTCCTGCACCCTCCTCCTGCCACACACTGCAAGGATGGGTTCAGGAATAGGGTGGAGGATGGGGTGTCTGGCCAGGTGGGAGGGAGCAGGAGCTGGCTGAGGGTAGGATGTCTGGCCATTTCGGGAGGGTGCAGGAGTGGGCTATGGAGTGCAGTGCAGGAGCAGGGTGGGGTGCAAGATCTGAGCATGAGAGTGGCACTTACTTGCTTTCATGCCCCACACCACTCCCAGGCATGTTTCCCAGGCACAGCCTCCTACTGCTCCCATTGGCCACAACTCCACCAATAGGAGCAGTGGGGAAAGCCTTGGAGGCAGCACATCTGTGGCTACTGTTTCCCCAGCCAGGGAAGGGGGAAGGAGAGGAGGAGAAGCAGCATGCAGAGCCACTTCCAGCTCCGCTTCTTCTCCACAAGCTGGATCTGGTTTGTCCCCATCCCACAGCGGGAAGCCAGTGCTAGCGCTCCAACTTTGTCTGGAGCGGGGAATGAGGCTGGAGCACCAGCACGGGCTCCCTGCTGCTGGAAGGGAGAGGACTGAACTCGAGCAGGGGACTACTTGGAATGCGGCCGCAGACCACTAGTGGTCTGTGTACAGCAGTTTGAGAACCATTGGTATAGGGGATGTACTGTCAGATAGCTGACTGGCTGGCTGAAGAGTGAGTGAGAGCTACTAGGGAGGTAGGGGTCTCGGGGTCTATCAGAAAGAGGCAGCAAGGGGGGAAAAGGAGGGGGTACTTCAAAGCAGCAGTGCCGTGCGATGCTACCGCTTTGAAATGCTGCATGCAGCCTGGGGCTAGCTAGGCTCTCCCCAGGCTCCTCGCAGAGTTTCAAAGCGGCAGTGCTGCTTGGAGCCCGGGATCAGCTGGGGACTCCCACACTGACCCTAGGCTCTGTGCGGCGCTGCTGCTTTGAAACACTGCGAGGAGCCGGACACCCAGAACGCTAGAGCTGTTGCTACACATCAAAGGCAGAGGCGCCCTATCGACTAATCAAATAGTCGATGCAAAATGTACCGACTATTCGATTAGCCAATTATGCGATATTTAACAGCCTTAAGCCAGAAGCCTGAGAGTGGGTGGACCAGAGGGGAAATACAAATACCAGTTGCCCTGAATTGTGACAACTAGAACCGAAAGATCTTCCTGAAGTAAATGGGTGTTCTCTGCAGTGGAGTTGGCGGTGAGCAGAGCTGGCAGGAGAAGAAAGAGGAGCCACAGGGATATAAAATATTTGGAATCTCTGCATTTTCTCCAGTTTTCCATATGAGATAGAACACAGTGATTATTTTTAATCCTTTTATAAGTGGAAATCTTACTGGTGAGACTGACGCTTTTATGAGAACATGGCCAGGACATGGAAGCTTCAGGCAAGAAAAATTAACTAATTTGTTGCACAGACGTGGCCTGCTTTTAAGAACTAACCTGGACAGAAGCCAGCCATTAAAGTTCAGCAGTATCTTTAAAAGTGTCTACCAGAGGTTTTCAGAGTGGTGTTGCTTTAGTAAAACATTTATCAGAATTTCCATATAATCCCTGTTTAATTCAACTGTAAAAATTTGCTCAGGGCTGAGACTTGTTATTTAAATTCCTAGCTTGAAGTAATTTTTTACTTTATACATTTTAAAAATAAATTTGGCAGTGTTTCAGTTAGAGAAGAACAAAATGGTCTCTTAGATTAGAAGTTTACCCATTACAGAAGTTAGGAAGAGATGGAGGGATTTGCACATTTGAAGTCTGAAAAAAATCCCATTTCCCCCTTTTCTCCCACCCCTGACTGACGTGTGCATGAGGACTCAATCAGAATACTATATAGTCTACAATTATGTGCAGAAATATGGAATGAGTAAGAACATTTACTAAGCAGTCCCTGTTAGGGATGTAAACAGGGAATGGGTTAGCCTGTTACCCAGTAAGCCTCACCCTTATAGGATGATCCTTACCAGTAACCTGTTAAGTTGTTCCCAGTCTGGCCAGAGCAGCCACCTGCTTATGATGCGGTGCAGTGAACCCTGCCTGGCAGCCTCTCAGGACTGGGAGTTACCAGCTGACTCTCATGGTTAACCATGTAACTGATAAGAATTTTGATTGGTCACAGAGTTAATATTTTTTGACATTTTTTACATCCCTAGTCCCTGTGATTGCAACTATATTTGAGGCACTTTGATGAGCTTCATTAAGAAATTTTAGAGCATTTTCAAGGAATCTTGGCCTTGATTTTTATCTTCAAGGCCCTTTTCTGTTTGAACTTGGGATACTGAAAAGATCACCTAAAATCTACATGAGGACCATAGTCTGCAACTCTACTCCTCTGGGACAGCGGAGATTTCTGGAGCTAAGGTAAAGCTCATTTGTGCAAGTCACAAAGCTTTCTCAGTGGTGGTTCAAAATTGTGACATGAACTGCCCAGGGAATAAAAAGCATTATACATGTCTATATTTCATTCTAACCTGGCCTTCACAAATAAACAACACATGGCATGTCATACAGTAATTTCAAAAATATTTTTTTCAATCCATAAATAATAGCTGTAGCACAATAACATTAATGGACTAGAACTGAATCTCTTCATCCCTGACTGGAAAAACAATACTTTCATCCACTGTTCTTAGCACTCTTCTCTGATCGATGGGTGAGAGAGGGGGTATTGCTCACCTAGCTCCTTGATCATAGTTACAGAATGAACTGCACTGCTGTCCTACATCTTAGGGAAGACCCCTCTCTTGTCTCCCTCTTTCCCCCACCCCAACCAATGACAAGCCTCAAGCTTTTGTCTCTCTCAAGGCAGAACCAGTTATGCCTAACTTAGGTTCAGTGCCAGTAGCTCTGCCCTCTGGGGCTCGTGACCAAGTGGCATATAGACAAGCTTTCTGATTTTTGGTTTTCATAGATACACCAGAAAGAAACATATCACCATTGCAGGTGTAACGACTTGCCCACATAGAAAAGTAAGGAGGACTACAGGGGTGCAATTTCTAAAGTACACTCATGTGTTGCACATTAATTGGTCCATGTAGACCCTGTCAGTGAGCACGGAAGGTTCCCTAGTGCACTTTACCTTAGTGCGCTGTTTGAAACAATATTACATTAAAGCACACCAGGGAACATTACAAAGAGACCACTCATTACAGTACCTACTACTGTACTGACTAATACATATATATTATTGCTCATTACAGTATATACAAAGAGCAAGCCCTAGCCCCCCATTATGGAGATCTACATATAACTCAAAAATTGCTAAAAAATAAAACTTGAAAAATGAAATAGTCAGTCCAAGAAGCTGTCTATACACGGAGTGACCACATAGCCTTTTCAAACAGTTCTGTTCATTCTCAACAGCAAGAATGCCGCCTAGCACAAAGGAACAAAGATTTTAAAACAAAGAATGCTCTACATACAGGCTCCACCTCTGAGAGCTTACCATCCCCCAGTTTAGAGCCAGATAGTCTCAGCTTCCTCAGACTCCTTCCCCCAGAGCCTCTTACTCTATAAGCCTATCCTGTTGAACAGCTCCTGACAACTGCCCTCCTCCTTTGCCTACAAGAAACCTTTTAACTGTTTACTGTCATTTTGTTTGCGGACTCTAGTCCCTGTCAGTATAAACCTGTTCACTTTTCTAGAGCCATAGTAGATGACGATCTCTGAGGCATTTTCCTGGGAAGTATCTTATTTTGATCATTGTATTTTCTTGTAGTCACAGTAATAAGTCACTAGGACAAGAGGGTATTCTCTCAAAGAGTTCTGAAAGAAATCAAGTATGAAACTACAGAGCTATTAAATTTACCATATAACCTCTTGCTGAAACAAGCTTTTTTTTAACCAGATGACTAGAAGCTAGCTAATGTGATACTGATTTAAAAAGGGTTTCTCAGATAATCTTACCATTGCAGGCTGATGAGGCTAAAATCAACACCAGGCAAGTGGTAGAAATTAACATAAAATATAGATTTATCTGACAAACACAATTTGTTAGGGGAAAGTTAACACAGCTTTTGTAAAGAGAATTTGTGCCTCACTAATCTATTAGAATTCTTTGAGGATGTAAAAAAATGGTGATCCAGTTGGTATGGTATACTCAGAGTTCCAGAAAGCCTCTGAAAAGGTCACTCACCAAAAGCTCTTAAGCAAACTACATACAGGACTATGTAGCACTTTAAAGACTAACAAGATGGTTTATTAGGTGATTAGCTTTCGTGGGCCAGACCCACTTCCTCAGATCAAATAGTGGAAGAAAATTGTCACAACCATATATACCAAAGGATACAATTAAGAAAACATGAACACATATGAAAAGCATTCATGGGATAACAGGGAAGGTTCTCTCACAGACATGTAGCTGGTTAAAATACAGGAAACAAAGGATAGAAGTAAATGATCAGTTTTCACAATGGAGACAAATAAACAGTGGTGTCTAGCCAGGAGCTGTACTGGGACCTCTGCAGTACTACATATTCATTATTTTGTTGTAAAAGGGAGAGAATAATGAAATGGTGAAGTTTGCAGATGATAGAAAATTATTCAAGATAGTTAAAGCCAAAGCTGACTGCAAAGAACTGGGTCACTGGGTAATAAAATGGCAGATGAAATGTAACACCGATAAGAGCAAAGAAAAAATAATCCCAATTATGGATCTACAATGATGGGTTCTAAATTAGCAGTTTGCACTCAAGAAAGATCTTGAAGCTCTGACATAGTTGTCTGGAAACGTCAGCTTAATGAGCAGCAGCAACCAAAAAGGGTAACAGAATATTAGGAACTATTATAAATGTGATACAAAAATAGGACAGAATCATAATGTCATTATACAGATGCCTGATGGGCCCACACCTTGAATACTGTATCCAGTTTAGTCACCACTTCTCAAAAAAGATATAATAAAACTGGAGAAGGTTGAGAGAAACAACAAAGATGATCCCGGATATGAAAAGGCTCCCATATGAGAGGCTAAAAAGATTAGGGCTGTTCTGCTTAGAAAAGAGATGATTAAGGTGAGATATGATAGAGGTCTATAATATCATGCATGGTATGGAGAGAGTGAACATAGCAAAGTGTTATTTGCTCTTTCCTACAACACAAAAACCAGGGGTCACCCAATAAAATTAACAGGCAGCATGTTTAAACCTGAACAAGAGGCAGTACAGTTTCACACAATGCATAGTTAACATGGGAAACTTATTGCCATTGGATGTTTTGATGGCCATAAGTACACCTGGATTCAAAGAAATAACTAGATAAGTTCCTGGAGGATAGGTGCATTAATGGCTATTAGCCAAAATAGTCAGGGATACAATCCCATACCTGTGGCAACTCTAAACATTTGACTGACAGAAGTTGGGCAGGGAAGATAAAGGTGGATCCATGGGCACTGACTCCGTGGTTGCTCTGGGGCTGGAGCACACATGGGGGAAAATAGTGGGTGCTGAGCACCTACCAGCAGCACCCCATCAGTTCCCCCTACTCCTCCAGTGCCTCTTGCCCACCAGTGGGCCCTGCTGATTAATGCCTCTGCCTCCTTCTCAGCACTTCCTGCCCACCACTATCATGTTTTGCAACATGCAGGAGACTCTGGTGGGTCGAGGCAGGAGCAGGGCACACTGGGGGAGGGAAGAAGGGAGCGGAACACGGAGCCAGGAGGCAAGACAGAGGCAGAGTGGGAGCAAGAAGAGATGGGTGGGAGGGGTGCAGTAGGGGAGCGGCCTGGAGCAAGCCAAGGGTTGAGCATTTCCCAGCACATTGGGAAATGTCACCGGTGTGGGGATCTCTAAAAAAATTGCCCTTTTCTCTACATTCCCCTTGAAATTCTGGTACCGGGCACTGCTGAAGACAGAATACTGAGTTAAAAGACCATACCTCTGACCCCGTTTGGCAGTTATGTTCTTATTGTTTAATTTTCTGCTTGTTTTTCCTAATAGCCTCTTTTGACATAATTCCCTATATTCAGGAAAATTCCTTTTCACCTACTAGACAATGGTATAAAATATGCAGCAGACATAAATTAATACAGAACAGGTGTATGTCCTCCTCCCTACTTTCTCAATCGATTTATCTTAATTTCTCCATTGGATTATATTGATTGCTTTAGAATTTAAGACTGACAAGATCTAAAGAGAATTTAAAATAAAAAATGTAAGGTTGCAGGAAGGGATAATTTTGTTTGAGTTACCATCTGACTTTTGCCAAGCACTCAACATTCACACTTATAACATCTGGAAAGTGGTTTACGCAGAAAAAGATCAGAAATTGGATATCACAATGGATGGACATATGCTCAGCCAGTAGTAAATTTAAGATAACTTTTTGACTTTCTTCTGTAGAAATTGCCATACTGGAGATTTTATTAAAACAGATTACCAAAAAAAAAAAAAGTGTGAAGAGAGAATGGAAAATTGCATCGAAATCCCCTTTGAAATCAGATTGCCCCTTTTCACATATGCACACTTTTTTTCCTCTTTCAGTCTGTGCAAATGGATTTTAATTTTACTTTAGTGACTGCCCATCATCGTTCTTAAAATATTCTAGGAGCATCATGAGGCAACACAACTCAAAATGACAGTCCTAGATATGGTAGAGTTGCCAAGTGCCCAGTTTTCAACTGTAAAGTTTGGCTGAAAAGGGGCCTGGCAATGACCAGTCACATGTACAGACTGGACACCAAAAGTTTGGTTACCGTAGGAAAATGGAAAGGCACTGGGTCATTAAGCCCCATCAACCACTGCTTAGCTGGGCCACCTCCTATCTGCAAGCTTCAGCAGCTCCTGTCCCAGTCCTGGAGCAGAGGGAACCCAGCTAGGAGGAGAGGAGGGAGGTGGAAACAATTCAGTGAACAAGTGGGGGGAAAGGATGAGAGAGGAAACTTAAGGATTGGGGCCCCGAGGAAGAGGCAGAGCAGGGGCAGGGCCTCAGGCTTCCAGTTACCAGCAGATAGAAAGGTGGCAACCCTAGACACGTGGGTACAAAGTGCTGAAACTGCCAGAATCCTAGACATATGGTACAGACCCATAAATAAATCCTGGGATTTATTCAGGATGTAAGGCTCATACTCACAAAGGGCCAGAGACACCATGGTCCAGCATACAACGCACAGGCACATAATTCCAGACATGCCTATATTCATATGTCCACAGAGCTAAAATGTGTAATAAATCCTCAACAGCAGCTGTGCCCATTCACCATACCAACAGCATTTGTGTGTTTTTCCACTGGCCAGGAATCTCATTGAGAACCCTTCCGATTGATTTCTATTTTTCCTCCAGTATTATAATTTCTGTCAATCTGCTACTTCACCATGGAACCTAGTTGTAAAATGATCAAAATATAAAGGGACAAACTTGCCAGGGTTATTTTGACTAGTTTCTATTTTCTTTGTCTATGTCAGTGTGATAGGCATTTCTCCCCCAGGCTTTAGTGGATTATCTACTTGGGGACACACCATTAGTTGTCTCCTTCTACAGTTCCCCACAGCTGAGAGCTTACATTACAACTATTTCCAGCAAACTAAAAGACTGGTATGAGACTGTGAAGGAATGTGAAGGACTGGCTGGAGCCTACAACTGGGCCACGTGGAGTGGAATCAAGCAGGCTTTGTCCCACACTAGGGTTGAACAATTTAAACAGGAGTAGGAAGCTGCAGAACATTGGAAAGGGGAATAGAATCCAGTGGATGGTGATTTATCTCTCAGGAGACGATCCTCTGGAGTTTACCTAACCTTGCTCAGTGACGTGGCTTTGTGGATTTTAAGTTTGGGATCTCTGAGCCAATGTCCTAATGAACTGTTTATCGTAATCCTTCCTGTTCTGAAACCTTGCTAACCTACTAACAGGGGACATGGTATTTGGTTAGTATGTGGCATCTCCTTGCCTCAACTGGGGGAAATTAAGACAAGGATACCCCATTTCTGGTGATTCCTCAAGCACTCTCCTCTGAAAAAGCCCTGAAGATCAATACATTCAGGTAGGCATGGACCCAGAGAAGTGAATTCCAGAACTGAGCATCTTTCATTGAAAATATTCTTGCTTCAGCTTCCATATAATACATGCAGGGACCACCAATCAATTAATGCATCTCAGATTATTTCAAATGCCAGGGTAAAATATGAGGAAAGAAGGGATTTATAAACTACCTAGGACCCACACTGTTACAGACATTATATCATAGATCCAAATCAAGAGCTTGAATGGTACCCAAGGCAATGCACAGAAAACAGGGATAACTAGGTCTAGTAAAGTAACTAGCAAGTGGCAGTCTGTGCTCTTCAAGTATCACCCCAATATAAATGTAAGCAGGGTCAGGATAAGCTCTACCCTGACATCTGGTGGTGAATTGTGGCGAGTGGTGCAAAAAGACTTCAGGGGCTGATCTCATTTGCATAGGCACACCAGTTTGTGGGCATGAGTGGTGGGCACATGCAGCCAGCAGAGTGGCTGGTGGGGATGACTGGCAGGCAGCCAGTGGGAGCACCAGCAGGAAGCTAGTGGAGTAGCTGCAGAAACTGGCGGCCAGGGGCGTGGACCGAGATGGCTGGTGGAGCAGGACAGATCGTGGGATGGCTGGAGTGGCTCATGGGACAGCAGGTGGAATGTGGTGGAGTGACTCGTGTTGACAGCGGCAGCAGAACCCTACAGAGAGGCGGAGCCATCGGTGGACCACGTATGGTGTATCAACCCCCACCTCCTCCATTCTATTCAGGTTGGCATGGTAAAACCCTGCTGGTGAACTTTTGAACCCTGGGGCGGCACTGATCCAGGGCAGAGACTTTTGGGGTGTTGGACTTTGGGTGATTTTTTGGGTTGCTGGACTCAAGAGACTCTTGGGCTGTGTCTACACTGGTGCGTTCTCATGCAAAAACTCTTTTGCGGAAGAGTTCTTCTGCAAAAACTCCTCCAGAAGAGAGCATTTACACTGGCATGTGCTTTTGCGCAAGAGCATCCATGCCAGTGTAGATGCTCTCTTGTGCAAGAAAGCTCTGATGGCCATTTTAACCATAGGGCTTTCTTGCGCAAGCAATTCATGTCGCCTGTCTACACTGGCCTCTTCCGGAAGAGTTCTTGCGCAAGAGGGCTTATTCCTGAGTGGGAGCGTCAGAGTTCTGGTGCAAGAAGCCCTCATTTTATACATTAGAACGTCAGTTTACTTGCACAAGAACACACGGCCAGTGTAGACAGGAAGCAAGTTTTTGCACAAGAGCGGCCGCTTTTGCGCGAGATTGCGCCAGTGTAGACATAGCCTTGGGGTGTTGGACTTTTGGGGACTTTGGGTGATTCTTGGCCGGGGGGTGGGTCTTTGCTCATGTTTGGTCTATAAATCCAAGTTGTGGTGTTTTCCGAATTTAATGCTGATGTCAGTTACCTCATGTTATTAAAGATTTGCTGCTATACCGAGACTCTGTGCTTGCGAGAGGGGAAGAATTGCCTCTTTAAGGCACCAGGGGTGTGTGTAAGATTTCCCAGGTCACTGGGTGGGGGCTCGAGCCGATGTTGTATTACATTGTTGGGAGGAGACCCCTATACACTGAACCCGGCCCCTGCTGCTATTAACTCGGCCTGGAAGAAGGGTTACATAAAGTGCACTGCAGAAAGCCATTCTGGAAGTGATAAAGCTATGGATAAATGTTATGCAGTCTCGGGGGGCTGTGGTTATTTTAAAAGGTAGGGAACATCCCACCCACCCCCAGAAATCAAAGAAAATGGGTAATATTTCAAAATTCTGAACACTTTAAAAGGTTTATTTTACTTAAATTAGTAAATATTTTACTTGGACTTATACAGGAAATTAAATTTTATGAAAAATTACTGTGCCAAATCTGGGAAGTAAATTAAATCATTAAAAGTTCGAAAGTCTTGTTTTATATTAAAATCTCAATGCAACCTTAACTACAAATGCACTACCAAAGCCTATACAATGCCTAATGTTACCAAAGATTGGCCAAGGTTTTCCAAAATGAGAGCCTGAAGTAAGACTCCTAAATTGTTTTTGCCTTAAAGTTGCTAGGCACTAAAAGCACTTTTGAATATCAGGCCACTTATGTCTAAATATAGACTTAGCCATTAAGTAAATAATCACCACAAGCCTCCCCCCTACTATGAATATAAGTATTAATATGATCTGAGGTAGTAATATTATCTTAAGCACCTATAAGTTTTGTTTTGAAGTGCCAATACCCCCAGGTGTGTTTTGACACTTACTCCATTACTCTGCAAAGTGTTATGAGATCCTTGGATGAAAAGAACTAAAGTTCTGTTTCTAGGATTTTTTTTCAGAATTCTGGAAATATTTAATAAATACGGGGGCTAACGGGAAGGTGGGAAAACCCTGCAAAATCAGTTCTTCCTATGTAGAATTTACAGCACACTCTCTCAAAAGGAAATAAACAATTCCATTTATATACACTATCAATGAGAATTCTTTCCCCTCTACCTATGCTTTCTTTTATTTTTGTTTTTCTCTGGCACTCTGCCTTTCATGGTAAAGAAGGCAGATCTACTATAAGATATGCACTTTTAAAGAAAATAACAGACAGCACCTCACTTCCAGCTTATTGACTATTTTACTTCATCAGTTTCTGTACAAATGTGTGTTTCTTATATAACTATCTTAAACTTTTTTTTAAGATAACATGTTCTGAAAAAAGAAAGGAAAGTATATGTTAAGTCTGGGGCCACCAAAATGGGCTGGAATAATTAGGCAATCTTCCAGCAAAGGCACAGCAAAAGGAAGGCACTAGGTTTTGTTGCATAGTTCATCTGTGCAAAACTTTTTCATGTACCATGACATCTGGTTTACAGTCTTGGTGCACAATTTAGTGACTAATGAAGATTGTTTATTTAACAGAGTTAATGGGACAACCCAAAATGTTCAAGTGACTGCAAAGATTTAAAAAGCCACCTCTGCACTGAAACTAGAGGGGCTGCTCCTTACTACAAAAAACCATGACTGGTTTGAAAAGGTCCAGTTAAGCAGGTCACAGGACGCTCGGCTTTCAGTGCAGAATGAAATTGGAGCTGAACTTCTGCAATACAAAACTCCAGTGCACTTGTAGCTCTAACGCTGACTAGAAAACTTAGTCACTGGAGAAGCAGGAATTAAAATATGGGGGAGGGAGAAAAGACAATAAAACCTTCTCTCTCTACTTATTTTCATTTGCATATTGACATTAAAGCCTACTGAGTGGTTTTTATTTACTGTCAGACAAAACTTTGACTTCAAGATTTCCCTCTGAAGCTTTAACTTGACTCACTGAAAATAAATGACTAATTCTGCATAAACAAAAAGAGCCTCTGATTTTTTCCAACTTATTATTTTTTTAAAATGACAATGGAGTAGCAGAGAGGAGAGCAGTGCTGGTAGATCAAGTGGAGCACATGAAACTAAAAGCTTTCATGCAGGAGTATTGCGTAAGAAGAAGGAGAAGTGGGAAAACAGGTTGAACTCTTAAGTACATGAAAACTGCCCTCTGCCAAAAGAAAAGCAAAGAAATTACATAGCACTTAAATGCTGGTATAAATCAAAGGAAAACCCACTGACCTCAATGGAATTACAGTGAGTAAAAGTGTTGTAAGGGGGAGCAGCATAACTGTGCAAAACAGTTTTCTGCAACAATACACAGAGGCTGAAACTGCCCTACACTTCAGTTCTAATATTTACACAGATACCAACACAAAAACCCCTCTCCCGGGTGCACATTGTGGGTTGGACAGCAGGAATTCCATTCCACTTGAGATAAAAGATCTCATTTCTTGTTGGCCAGGTGTTTCTGGTAGAGAAGAGCTTTAAGCTGCAGCTGTATTGCAACAAATCAAAGTGACATTCATCCTATTCATCATACTGATCTCCCCCTGTCACCAAATTCTCCTCCTCTTCCTGATGAAGGCAAGAGATCTTTCAGCAGCAGGCCTCGGACATGCTGTAATTTGTCCTATTTTATCTTTCCTGTCTTCTTTTGGACTGTTCTCTGCTTATCTACACTGACAATAAGGTCACAGAGGGCATGTTTACACAGCAGGGCTAAACTCAAAATCAGCTACACAACTTAAGCTACGCTAATTGCATGGCTTAAGTCGAAATAGCTTATTTCGACTTTTGACACTGTCTACACAGCAATTATTTCAGGATAGAGCACTCTTCCCCCTGTTTCCTTTACTCCTCATATAATGAGGGTTACAGGAGTCAGAGTAAGAAATGCTCCAGAGCAACATTATTTCGACATTACGTCAAAATAACTGCTTGTGTGTACACGCGGACTATGTTATTTCAGAATAATGCCAGTTATTCCGAAATAACTTGGCTGTGTAGACATAGCCAGAGTTGCCATTCCTCTGAAGGGATGGAAAGTAGGACAGAGAAGCCATGTTGACTTCATACATAACCATATAAAGGCAAACATATACAAACATATTGCCTACAGAGGTTGGTGGGAAGTGAGAGAGATGAAATTGGGAAAAAGACATCATACAACTGTTCTTCCATTCATTTGTACTGTGGTGTAATGGCAATAAATATAATGATCTACTAATATGTTGTTTCCTGTTCTGTACTGGATTACTATAAGACATGGTAAAGATGAGGAAAATCTCCATCAGCCCTCTCTATGATACCATATGGCTGCACTGTGATAACACTGCTCTACAGCCAAAATGCTTCTGAAATAAATGTAGTCAAACTTTACTAATTCTGGGTCACTGAGAACGAAAATGATGCTTAAAATTGTTGATTGGCTCAAGTTTTCAAGATATGCTATTGGGTCAGTATATACGACCCTTGACTTGGGAATGGCGGAGGATAAGTGAGTTATAAAGGGAAGGGATCTCAATTTAAACCAGAAATGACTAAAATACACCTTTGACTGGATCTATGAATAAATCTATGACTGGGTTTGGACAGTACTTGCTTTTTAGGCAAAACAATGAATGATGAGTGGAGACTGTTCATTGATTCATCAAAGACGAGTCTTAAAGCTGTTTTGCTGCATAATGGCAATGTTTTTGCCATCAATTCCAGTTGGTCATGCAGTCCATATGAAGGAAACCTATGACAACATGAAACAACTTTTGAGGTGCATAAACTATGACCAACATCAGTGGCAGCTTTGTGGCGATTTGAAGGTTGTTGCTCTCTTGCTTGGTCTGCAGACTGGATACACAAAGTACTGCTGTTTTCTCTGTGAATGGGATAGTCGTGCAAGAGATTCCCACTACAGCAAGATAGATTGGCCACTCCGACAGTCATTGGAGCTTGGGAGGAAAAGTGTTCAGCATCCACCACTTGTTGAATCAAGGAAGATTTTGTTACCACCCTTACACATCAAGCTGGGTCTGATGAAGAAGTTTGTCAAGGCCATGGACAAAACACAAGCAGCTTTCAAGTACCTCCGTGGAAAATTTCCAAGGTTAAGTGAAGCTAAGATGAAGGTGGCTTTGTTGGTCCTCAGATTCGTGAACTTCTTCGAGATGATGCATTTGACCATGCACTGCATGGCAAAGAAAAGACGGCATGGAAAGCCTTCCAGTTAGTGGCAATAAATTTTCTCTGAAACAACAAGGCAGACAACTACAGGTTGTTGGTGGAAAACCTCCTCAAGGCATACAAAAGCCTTGGTTGCAACATGTCACTAAAGATACATTTTTTGCATTCTCATCTAGATTTTTTTCCACCGAACTGAGGAGCAGTGAGCGACGAGCACAGTGAGGGATTTCACCAGGACATTGCAACAATGGAGAAACGCTATCAGGGCAAATGGAGCCCATCAATGCTTGCAGACTGTTGCTGGACAGTGACAAGAGATGCTCCATTTAATGAATACAAGAGACAAGCCAAGAAGCACCGAGTAGACACTGAATAGGACTAAACTATGTACATAATCATTTTTTGCCTTTTGTTTCATAATAAATTTTATTTATATAACCCTTTTGCTGATTTTTAAAGTCTTACATAAACAGGACAGGTGAAATATTATCATGTAAAGCAACCGTAAACACATGAAAAGACCTAGGTTTACAATTTATGATTAAAATTCTACTATCTACACAATATACATAGACGTAAAATGTAAAAACTTAAAAATCTTGGAAACAGTAGCCAATCAGTTGTTTTAGTCGTCATATTTGAATTCAGCACATCAAAATACATAATAAATAGCACATTTTATCTCTGAAGCAGACGACTTCTAAAAAATTGTAGACCAGTGTAATTAAAAAGTCTCCCACCACTGACAATCTCCAGCCTATGGCTACCTCTGCGATACCTAATATTTCCTAAGATCTCTAAACAGTGGATGATCAAAAACCAGTGTTAAACAGAACTGGGAAGGACAAGGTTCATTAAGCAGCTGTAGAGCTGTGCTGCCACGCAGCTTAGAAGGAAATTTGGTCAGGATCTCCAATCTGAGAAACACTGGTCTCCTCCATAAAATCTCCCCCTGTTCACTGCACTCACCAACCCCCTTCTTGCATGGGGGAGGCAACCTGGGTCTCATCTTGGCCATCGGGGAGGTCTGGGCTGCAGCAGCGCCAGCCTGGGTCCCTTCTCCCTTCCCACTAACTGTGCCAGCCTAGGCCCTTTCTCCCTCCCCACTGTTCCCCCACCACACACACACCGCACAAGCCCGAGCACTTTCTCCTCCCTCCTCCCTCCCCTGGCTGCATCTGTCTGGGTCCTCTATCCCTTTCAGGCTCTACCTGCCCAGGCTCTTTCTCCTTCTCTGGCCACGCCAGCCTGGGCCCATTCTCCATCCCTGCCCACAGCCTTTCTCTCTTCCCCACCCCTGACCACGACCTAACCCTAACCCCCTCCTGGCTGTGGTGTGCCCAGCTTTCTCCCTCAGCCACCGGGGTGGATGGGGGGAAGAGGGGCTGCTCCTAGGCCTCGTTGGCCCTGTGTTCCCTCTTTGCCTGCTGGGGCCAAGCACCAGGGAAAGGGGAGGGAGAGAGGGAGGAGGCAGGTGGGATGCAGAGTGACGTGGTGATGTCACTCTGTTGAGCCACAGGAAAAGCTTTTATATATATAGAGAGAGAGAGAGACAGACAGAGACCGACCAGATTTCATGGGAGGACTCCAGATTTTACAGTCCAAGATGTGTTTTGCATGGCTGTGGATTTGGTAGGTCCCTAACCATTTCATTTCATGACTGGTATATGTATGTAAATAAAGCAAGAAACACTTACAACCAGAATTTACACTACTGATTTCTTCTCACTTTTGTAAAGAAAAAGTGGCCATGAGACAGGAAGGTGCCATAAAAGTGCAAAGTATCATTACCACTAACGGTTCTGCCAGCTGTGCAAACATAGGGACCATCTGCCACTGTTATAATATAGCACATGGGAGATCTGGGGCAGAAACAGGCTCAAAAACATGATCTTCTTAAGTAGATAAGGCTGGCTTGGGTCCTAGCCTCACTGACAATAGATCTGTGGATTAGGACACATGTTCCTATGTCTTTCCCAACAGAGCACCTGCACTTAGGGTCTTTATGGCTATGCCTCTAATGCTCTCTGACACTGCATGCAATACACACATCTCAGGGGATGACAACACTCCGACATAGGTTTATAGTAGATGTTGTGCTTCTCCAAAATTTCCACCATAAAGGAGACTATGTTTACAACAGGAACAAAACAATAGCAATAGTATTTTTGTGGCCTAATAGTATCTGATTTAAACATCTTGCATTGCTTTGTTTCTGCTTTGCTAACACTGCATTGCAATGTATGTCATGTCAAACTGTATCACATTAAAGTATGCCATGCTCCTACAGTACATAATACAGTGTCACAGTTACTATGACAAATATACATTATTTCAGACTGACTACTCACTATCAATGCATATGTGAGAGATCAAAATCTTAGCTTGAGCAGAATGAATGCAGCTCAGTAACATGCAGAAAACAGAAGCTTTGGTAGTTTCTATTACTTATAGCTAGGTTATTATTCTGTGTCAGTAATTTTGTCTTGCAGGTTACTGCAAGCACTGACTATTTTTGTGAGCAGACTAACCACTTGTGCAATACACTGAAAAATGTGCACTGTAAGAAAACAGAGAATACTAAGACAGAATTGATCTATAAATCTCAAAAGACTAAATCATAGTTTCATATTGTGAATGCTTAGCACTTTTATGGTGTCTTGCATTTCCAGCACACTGTATAAACAGTAATCCTCAAGAACAATTTATTTTTGAAAAAAAAAGTGACATCTCAGTGACATCGTGTCCCATTATTAAACTGAGGATGCTGCAAAGCATGTGTTTAAGTATATATTCATCCATAAAACTGTACAATTATGGAATAAAGTCCATTTAAATATAAACTGCTTATATAAATATCAGGCACTCACTCCAAATTTTTCTCTGGTGAACCACATGTTGAATCCCCTCATAAAATGTATTATTTACGTAAATAATCCAATTCAGTACCTATCTAAGGGTATGTCTACACTGCCACCCTAGTTCGAACTAGGGTGGCTAATGTAGGCATTCGAACTTGCAAATGAAGCCCGGGATCTAAATATCCCAGACTTCATTTGCATGTTCCCGGGTGGGCGCCATTTTTAAATGCCTGTAGTTCAAACTACCTGCCCGTGGCTACACGTGACACGGACTAGGTAATTCAAATTAAAAATCCTAATTTGAACTACCGTTAAACCTCCTTGCAGGCATTTAAAAATGGCGCCTGCCCGGGAACATGCAAATGAAGCCTGGGATATTTAGATCCCGGGCTTCATTTGCAAGTTCGAATGCCTACATCAGCCACCCTAGTTTGAACTTGGGTGGCAGTGTAGACCTATCCTAAGGCTATGTCTAGACTGGCCTCAAATTCCGGAAAAGGGATGCAAAGCAGGTAAGTCAGCATAGGGAAATACGCGGGGGATTTAAATATCCCCCGCGGATTTAAATAAACATGTCCACCGCTTTTTTTCCGGCTTGGGGAAAAGCCGGAAAAAAAGCGTCTAGACTGGCGCGATCCTCCGGAATAAAGCCCTTTTCCGGAGGATCTCTTATTGAAGTTTCAAGTAGGAATAAGAGATCCTCCGGAAAAGGGCTTTATTCCGGAGGATCGCGCCAGTCTAGATGCTTTTTTTCCGGCTTTTCCCCAAGCCGGAAAAAAAGCGGCGGACATGTTTATTTAAATCCGCAGGGGATATTTAAATCCCCCGCGGATTTCCCTATGCTGACTTACCTGCTTTGCATCCCTTTTCTGGAATTTGGGGCCAGTCTAGACGTAGCCTAATTGTGCCATGTTATTTTCCTGTATAAGCTGTGACACAAATATATAGGCAAAATACACAGCATTGATGGAATATGAAAATGCAGCATTTACTTTTTTCACACATCACATGGATTGCTAATTTATCAATGTTACTGTGACAATGGTACGAAAAATCAACTTTGTAGAACTCATCATTACGAGAAATCACATACCAAGAAATTAGTAGGATTCAAAGAAAGGATCAGACCTATGAAAGGTAATAAGATCACTCACAGTTCCATTAAACAGGATAAAAACTATAAGGGCTATAAAGCAACATACTTTAAAACATATACCAAAGATTAATTGATGGAGGTTATAAACATTTTCGTACAAACTATTTCTTAAATATTTGTTATGGGCTTTCATGCAACCTCCTCTGAAGTGTTTTACACTGGCCACTCTCAAATACAGAATATTGGTCCAGATTGACCACTAGTTTAGATGCAGCATGGCAATTCCTCTATCCTAAAAAAGCAACTATCAATGTTCTTTGAACATTCATTGGGAAACCAAGAATTAATCGAAATCAAGTGCAATAGACTAACTACTTTGATGATTTTTAAAACCCATCTACAATAATATTGATAGTTTTAATAGTTTAACTGAATTTTTAATTTGCAATGTTTGTATAAAATGTGACACAGAGGTACACTATACCACAGTGGTTTAACTTTTTTTATCTTTGCTTCTTAAAAATTCAGTACTCATGTTACACAATGGTTTTTATATAGGAATTAAGTGCTAGTTAGCATTAAGGATGTTAAAATGCATTTAATTAAGCAATCATGTTACCTCTGAAAATTTCAGCAGTTTCACGCAGGACAGCAGGTTCCACGTACTTACTGGCTCCTGCCTGCCCTCCAGTCCCCCACTGCTGCCTCTGATACCGAGGCAGCAGCATGGGGTAGGGGGTGTGGAGAAGACAGTTCCCGGGGAGCCGGCTTTTAAGCCTGCCCCACATGACTATTGGGAACCTGTGTGTAACCGTGAAGGTTAACCCATGAGCACAGGCTCATGGGTTAACCATGTACATGGTTACACTTTCATAGCCTTATTCAGCATATTCTATACTGTTGAGCTACATGTATGCTTTATTAATAACAATTAAAATGTATGCCTCTTGGTACCTTTTCAAGCATGAAACTGCCTTATTCAGATGAAGGCATACTTGAATAAGTGCAGAATACTCTGACTGCTCAAAAGCTATGCAAACAAGATTGCATCATATATACACGAGAGAAGAGGAACATTATTTTGTATGCTCATACACTGCAAGATTTCCATTAAACTGTGTTCTTTCTCTCTCTCCCCACAGCACACAAATAAAAGCACACACATGCTGTCTACATTTCTCAAACTATATATAAACTTTTCCCACCTGCAATATAAAATTATAAGTGATAGCCACTGGAGACTAACTATTGAGAATTTCTTCATATGCATTGAAAATAACAATGCACAGTTTCATGGCTAAATACTAAAGCTGTAATTAAAGTATAGGGTTCTGCTGATATTTATAACTTGCTCCAGCTTCTAATATTTCAGCACAGCACCATCTTTTAAAAGATGGGCTGGTATTCAACTGTAAAACATGTATAATTCTAAACATACAAAGGCTGCCTGACAATACCCACACAAGCATTAAACCAAAGGAGAGCTGTTCTTTCTGGAAAGAATTACAGATGCTATTCACCAGGATGAAACACGTTTCCTGGAGTTGGGGGAGACGGCAGACCTGCCTCATACTTAAAAGGCAAAAACCTAATAGAAACCAGACAAAACAGGTTTCAGATCAAAGGCCACCTTTCTCTTACTACTATTGCAAGATCTTGTACTTTGTACTGTAAGAAAAGGGTGTCTGGGTTCTAGTAAGTCTTGTAACATGAGCTAGCACCTTTCCCATAGGGCAGTGTTTTCATGTGAAATATTTCATTGTCATAAGCAGCATACAATTACAGTTAGAAAACCTGTAAGCTTGAAAGCTCAGGGAAAGCTTAAAGAAAGCCAATGGAAAAGAATTAGGCCACCAGGGGAAAAAAATCCCAGATAATGAAAATTAGAGGAGATAATGACAAAAAGGAGAAGAAGAAAGAGATGTTATTTTTAACTACTTTGGATTTTTTTCTCTAATAAGTCCCCAACCATCCTTAGTTCAGCAAGAGAGATGTGATGTGTTATGAATGTAACTGCAGCCTCTTTCACATACCTAAGTTTCTAGAAGACACACATTTGATTTTGTGCCTGCTAAGCAGGCAAAAGCCATGATGTTTTGTGAGGGAGGGACCAAAGATTTAATCATGCAATTAAGCAGGAATGGAAAAAAGAGCTCACTTGCACTAATTCCCAGGCACAATATCCTTAATGCTTGATCCAGAATCATTCCTCTCATCTTTATTATTGTCTCCTCTTATTCTGATACCAGTATACTAGTCTGATGCCAACGTAGTCCCTTTGGCAAGTGGCAAACGGCATTACAGCCTTGTAAACCAGCTTGCTACTTGAGAAGAAATCAGTAATGTAAATTCTGGTTTTAAGTGTTTCTTGCTTTATTTACATACATACACCAGTCCTGAAATGAAATGGTTTGGGACCTACAAATCCACAGCCATGCAAAACACATCTTGGACTGTAAAATCTGGTGTCCTCCCATGAAATCTGGTCAGTCTCAGTCTCTATCTATCTATAAGTTTTTCCTGCGGGACAACAGAGCAACATCACCACGTCACTCTGTGTCCTACCTGCCTCCTCCCTCCCTCCCCTTTCCCTAGAGCTTGGCCCCAGCAGGCAAGGGGAGAACACAGGGCCAGCGAGGCCTTGGAGCAGTCCCTCTTTCCCCTCAGTGGCAGAGGGAGAGAGCTGGGCCCACCGCAGACGGGGGGAAGGGGGGGTGTTAGGGTTAAGTCATGGTCAGGGGCAGGAGATGAGAGAAAGGCTTCAGTCAGGGATGGAGAATTGGCCCAGGTTGGCATGGCCAGAAAGGGAGAAGGAGTCTGGGCTGGTAGAGCCTGAGAGGGATTAAGGGCCCAGACAGGTGCAGCTAGGGGAAGAGGGGGAGGAGAAAGTGCTTGAGCTTGTGCAGTGGGAGGGGGAGGGAGAAAGGGCCCAGGCTGCTCTGAAGGCAACGCTGCTGCAGAAGTATGGGTAACAGTATGCAACCCCCATACAATAATCTTGTGACCACTCCACAGCTCCTTTTCGGGCCAGGACTCCTACAATTACAGCACTCTGAAATTTCACATTTAAATATCTTAAATTAAATTTACCATTTAAAAAACCCTTTGACTGTGAAATTGACCAAAATGAACCATGAATTTGATAGGGTCCTATAAATGATCAATCAGCAAGCCAGGCTATCCCTCCCAGAAATTTCAGACCAACACCAATACCCTGTGTCCAGGAGAGCTACTCTGCCATAAAAAATTGACTTTAACAAGATCCTCTTTCCACAAATTTCCTAGCTACAAAAAGCTCGTGTTATGTAACCCAAAACTAAGAGCCACTGAGACTGTCTAACAGTCAAAACTTGCTCAGAGTCTAAAAAATATAATTTGAGATGGTGTGTAACAGGCAACTTCACCTGGTGAGATCTGCCATTACATTATTATTTGTACCATGTGTGGCACTGACCACTGCTTCTCAAGGACCATTATGGAAGGAATAGGTCTAAAAAAAAGTCTCTTGAAAGAAGAGCATGGTGGCCTTCTCTGTCCACACCAGTTTCTTTACACTTCATCACACATGGGTGGAAGATTTTTGATTGACAGACTTACCAGGCTATTACCATAATGTTCAATGCTTCTATGAGTAACCTCTTGCAAAAAGTAGTTTAAGTTCTTCCTATGTTGACAACCCTGTTTAATCTTTTCACAGCTTGACATGAAAATGATGGCACTTGCTATGGTTCAATGATTTCACTAGTTTCTCTATTTGGGAGTTAGCATTGACACCCTATTGCTCTTCAGGGGAATTTTTTCCAGGTCAATTCCCAAGTAACACTTCACCACCAGCAGCATATTTTTCTTTCACTGGTCTTTGATTATTACAACAGAACTTGTAAGGCCTATAGAAGGGGGACTCACTGTGGAGGATGTGGCCACCAATGTTTATTTTAAAAGTATGCTTGCATGAGAGTTGATTTTTCATCCAGGCTAGAACCCACGAGAATGGCAAAGGACTATTGCAAAGAAAAACCAATAAAGAAACTGAAACATAACTAAAAAAAAAAAAAAGCAGGTGTCTTGGTTGTTGAGAGGGTTAAGAATAGGACAATGGGAAACACAATGCCATGCTAGAGAAGCAACCACAAAGGAGAAAGCACACAGAGCTAAATTCTATTCTCAATCCCATCCATCTGTGTTGACTTTCAGGGGTTTGTATAGTTGTAACAGCAACCATAATTAGGTCCACTGAGATGCAATAGGAATGAGGCAATCTAGTTTATCTAATTAATTTATCTTGGTTCTGTTATTTCCACTCCAGCTCATCAGCTCATGAAGTGGATTTTACTTCTAAAAGTTCATGATACATTATATTTTTGTTTGTCAATAAGGTGCCATACAACTACTTTTTGTTTTTAAAGTTACTGACTAACACTGCTACCCCTCTGATACTAGTTAATTTTTGGAGAGGTACGTACTCAGAAAACCTATATAGGACCCAGATGTAAACTTTGGTTTGAACCCAAAACCAATACTCCTCCTTCAAGTGAACATTTCACAAAATCTACACAAGCAGAATGGAATTTGTATCTAAGTAAAGAGGAATCTGATTAAATACTTTAAGTGCAATTTTCTACTGGTTACAACTTGGAAAGTAATTTAGACCTGTGCAAAGTGAGTGAAAATGCCACTGTTGTGGCTTTGTTGAATTTTACATCCACTCAATCACATTGCACAGGTATAAATGACTTCACAGAGCACAAGACAGTAGAGCATCAGATCTCTTATTTTACATTTTGCTCCTCTGTAAATAGCATTTCTGAAGTGCCTCTTTTGTCTTCTTCAGAAATCCTTCAATTTACGTATATCCCTGCACCTGCACATAAGATACACTTTCTCATCCATTTATTTAAATGAATCCTATTTTAGAGGAGCAGATTTGGAAGATGAAAGTACCACCAGTACTTTGCATGCTCTGGATTGTAAAGACATAAGACTATTGTATGTCACACATTCATCCTTCTGCACTGAAGCTCTTTCAGCTTTAATCCTAATGCATTATCTGCCCTTTTTGCTTTGCTTTACTATATTTGGTTTTTGTGCAAGCGTATTTTTTAACTTTCAGTCAGGGCAACACAGAAGCAAATCAAAATGTGCTGCTTAAATTCTAACTTAATGCCAGCTGACTTCATGTGGGCTGGCTAGTAGCCAGCCTCCTAATGGATTTTTCTGTGGTTTGCATGAACAGAGGTCACAGGCTGTACAACCCAGCAACATATTTCCATAAATGCTTGATAATTTAAGTCCAAAGTAAATGAACAACCATTTCTCCTTAACTGTTTCCTCAAGATAATTAAGATGATCTGCCTGACTATGCTTTCCATTCCGAGTTTTCATCTGGAATGGGTCAGGGTCTGGGATGTAAAAACGTGTTTAACTGGTTAAACATATTGTTTAACCAGTTAACTGATTAAAGGGGAGGGCAGGTGGGATGGGGAGGGGAGCTTGACTGGAGCAGCCCACACCCACCTGCTGCCGGACTGGAGCAACCAGCTCCTCTCCCCTGCAGGTGGAGGCTGCTCCAAACCATCCAGAGTAGCCCCTGTCCACAGTATACTTGCCGTGGGGCTGGAGCGGTTCCCTGCCTCTGGCAGAAGGGGAGCTGCTCCAGTCACAACTAGTTAACCAGTTAAACGTTCACATCCCTAGTCAGTGATAGGAAATCCTCAGTGGAGGGCACCAGCTTGTTGCATTCCCTTTCTGGTTATTTGGCGTACACCACAATCCCTGTATTCCTAACTTCAGACCCATGAAAAAGACTTCTGTCACCTAATCTTTATTGATTTCTGCCTTCCTTTCTACCATTTATAAAAAGCTGTATCTTGTTGTCTGCAGGAATGGCTGATTTGGGGGGGGGGGGAGGGAGAACCCGTTGACTTTAGTTTATATATTAACTATTGTTTGAGTTTGTACCAGCAATCCTGGTCCTATAGATGGATGTCACAAAAATTGGTACATATAAATTCCATCCCATAGATGGACCCCAGCCACAGCAAAAAGTGTTATGAAAGTGAAGAATGAGATATCATCTATGTTTTAAATCCCAATGTAGGAAGATTCATGGTTCTCTCTTTTAAAAGGTGTACAAGCCTAATTGGATAACTTAAAACTTCCTACTCTGGAAAGGGCATTGGCGTATGAAGAGATTCTTTCTGTGTATGAGAAAACTGTACAATGAAGAAAAAGCAGGCAACTTGTCTGTCTTTGTAAGCAACTATTCTTCCCACAAAACGCTATTTGTTTCTCAGATAAATACAAAAAGCCAAATTCTGCCTGAAATGCACAAGTGCAAGTCCCATCACATTTTTTGTTGTTTGTTATTTGAAATGAGTGGAATGGCTGAGGTAAGAGAGATAAGAATTAGACTCTGAAAAACATTTAACCCATTCTTCCACACAAGCAGAGAGTGATCATTCTCCGGGAGGTTATTACGGTATCTCATACCTTCTAGGTATTGTATACTTGGAGGCATTTTGTACATTCCTTGAATTCATAACATGTATTGGGCAATTTTCCAGGACAGGATTAACCTTTGTAATGTACAAGCCAAGCTAAGTTTCTAGTTTTTTGTTCTTCTACAGCATGGAGTGGAGTTCTCTCCTACTCATATTTAATCATCTTAATTCTGAGTGCTACTTTCCCATGCCTGACCCCAACTAAAAATGAGCCCTGAGAAATTCCCATCTTCTCAGTTCTAGAGACTGCTGCTTTTTTGGTTGTCAGGTTTCACCACTACAAATCTGGTGACTGCAAACCTCAGATTCTGACCAGGGAAACTAATTAGTAATTTCATTTGAGTCTGATGGCAACATCATTTCTTGCAAGGAGGGCTTTGTAAACTGAGCAAATACTGTTTCTTTTCCATCAGACGTCACTTGGACTAGTGGGTGGATGAAGTGAGAGAGAAGATCTCTGTTTGCTCATTATACAAAAAGCCCAAGTGTATCATTTCTATGAAGTGCCTGAATTTCATCAGCCTAAGCAATGGAAGAATCCAACAACATAAGGCCCAAGCATTCGATCAGTCACCACATTCTGTTTTCCTACTGAGTCTTTTCTTGTCTTGAATGGGGGAAAATGTTTAACCTTGATGACTCTGCACTCCCCCCCTTTTTTGCAATGAAATCACCCAAATATATAAACGATTGTTCCAAAACTTAGTCTTGCTGTAGCAATAGATGTGTCTGCTAATGTATATGACCGTCAGCCAAAATAAATTAACCTCCAATAGAAGTCATTTTCATTAAATTAATTATTCTTGTGTCAGCAAAAAGAGACAGGTGCACTGTCACTTTTTATTCACCCAGACTTGGCAGAGCATTTTGACAAAAGCTGGGAGGGCTCACCTGTACTGAGAATGACCCAGCTTGTAACAGTGTTCTCTCTTATTCATAGCATCCAATTTACAGCACACAAAACAATTAAACACAATTAAAGGGTTCTTCAGGTTTATGTACTAGGCAGGCCACCTCTAGGAATCTTCTTACTTCACTAGGCAATACATCAAAGCATATTAATAGAACTTCTACAAGTTGAACCTCTCTAGTTCGGCACCCTCAGGACCTGATTAGTTCTGAATGAGAGAATTTTCTGGACCACAGGAGGTCAATATTGCCTAGCAGCATTACCAACCTCTCTACTGCTTACTGGGCTTTTAGAGGATATTTAGGGGTAAATTAGAGCTAAACAACAGCACACAATACTGAGAGTTAGGACTGGTGGTTGTAAAACTTTATGGGACCCTGGGAAACTTGGCCACACCCATGAAAAGGAAACACAACATTTAGCTAACTAAAATCATTCTGGCTGACAGATGTTTCCAGACCAGAAAGTTCTGGATTAGAGAGAGTCAATCTGGCATGTGGGGTGGGTGGGTCTGCACAGCTACATATAGTTCCTGGCTGGAGTACTGTGGATTTACAACTTAAGCTGCCGTACAGTAAGTCTACATGACGTCAAACTCTTAATAAAGAATCTGAGAAACTGAAGGAGATAATTAAACTATGACAATAAGTACAAAACTAAGTTGCCTACATAAACTTCTAAGGAGCATATTAGCACAGTCCTCTAAAAGCAGTGTTGTCAAAACTATAAATCAGTGGATCATCTGTCATAGATAGTAACAAACATTGAGTGTTAATATGCTCAAATAGAGAAAGAAGCTTTGCCCGTATCCCAGGGGTGTAAAAATGTCATGTCTTTATTTATGGAGACCTGTGTTAACTCAGCCTGACCGCAAACCATGCATTGCCATTGTTAAAAGGGACCTATCAAACATGCCTCCTCCCACCTCAGAATATACATGTTGTTTTTTTCAGCTACCAACGTATGATTTGAAAATTGAACAGAAACCTAGGAGAAACTTTGTGATTCCAGACACGCTTTCTAGAACACTTGACAGAAGTGCAACAGAGCAAATTCCAGTGTTAGATTTTGCAAGTCAATCTAATTTTTAAAAGTCTGTCCTGCCTGTAGCCTCCAGTTCTATATACTTTACTATCTTATCCTTCTTACTATATTTTAGTAATGCCAGTAATGCAAGGCCTGCAGCACTTATCCTGTATGAGTTGGCTTTAGCAGTAGTGTAGTGTGATAAGTAAGGGTTAATATCTTTTAGAAATTAAACTAAATATCCTTAATATCTCTTCAGAAATTGTGAAATGCTTTGTTGCGAAATCTTCGGTTGGATCAGTACACAGATAGGCTAAGATATGTGACACAGTGCTTCACGAGACTTAAAATAAATCCAAAAATGTAGGACCCAGACCAACTGACATCCTGATCAAGGAAACAGAAGGCCTTGCACTTACCCCTTCTTCCCACGCCAGGGAATGAGTCCAAGAGAGGCATTGGATGATCTTATTCATGCATATTCAAAAGATTTCCCAATATCACCATCCAATCAACTACATGTACCCACAAAAATCTCAGGGTGCGGAAATATGTTTATGGCTATTAAAAGATGTTAATGATACCGAGACCCATAAAAAGCAATGGCAGTAGGTGAGATATAGGAGAACTCTTCTTCATCATCCAGCATCTCTTTCCTTCATATCCAAGCTCTTTGCTTCACTTTACTTATTTTTTCTAAGTCTCTGCTTCTAAGTTTTCCATACTTCACCTTTCACCAAAGTCCCACGAGCAGAGGGAGGCTGGTCCTTTCATGCTCAGTCTTCTGGGGAAAGGCTATGTAAGATTGGTATTATATTAGGTAACGGACTCTTTATACTTTAGATAAGAACAATTATAAAACAAAACTTTGTTAATGCTACCCTCAGGGGTGACCGAATCACTCTGTGTGATCAGTGCTGTATGCTTTGTTTGCCATCTTAACATCAGTCATAATAAAAATGGTTTTAATTTGGTACTATCCTCATTGTGAGTGTGGCTGCTGTTGTGGTCCCCCAGAAACCCCTCCAGTCAGAGAGCTTTATAGCCCTCAACCTTTGTGACTTGGGGAAGGAGGACAAAAACCTAGAACCTTCTAGCCAGATTAGTGAGCCATACCCACATAAATTATATTATACTTCACCCCCAAGCTACATACCTCAGATGAAATGTGGATTGTGATCATCAGGGATATTGGTCAGGATGAAACCATTCACCAAGTAATTATGGCTATTAGCAGAGTGGCTAGGTCAGCATTTTCTCAGCCCTTATTATCAATTTACTGGGAAGCCTTCAGTATTCAATAAGATCTTGTTTAAAGGCATCACATTGTAGATTCCTCTTAAGGCGTTACAGAAAAATATGACTAATTGAACACTGTCTATTAGCATTTGTAACCATGTTATTATTAATGATCTTTTCCAAGTATAGTTATTAAGTTTCAGCTGGGAAGGAAAGCTGTGGTATTCGGGACTATGCCTTTAAGGGCTGAGCTTCCCATACAAGAATCTGGGTGAGTGCTGCGGCATTTCACATTGTTGTGATGCAGAGTTGGCACTGGTTACAGAATAAAGCAAAGCTCTTGCAAGCACCTTGAACTCCACAGTAGGGATGTAAACAACTAGTCAACTAGTCGCTTCCCCGTCCCTTGCTGCCTCTGTCTCTGCGGGGACAACAGGGAGATGGCAGCAGAGCAAAGGTGCAGGGGGAAATGGCACAAGCGGGGACTGAAGCAGTCCCTGCTCACACCGGTGTGACTGCTATGCCTCTGACTTTTAAAAGGCAGTGGGAACTTGGGGCCATATTTAGCTTTATCTGGTGGTTCCACAACCATAAGGAGATGTAAGAATGACAGGTCAAGATTAGGGATGTTAGATATCGGGTAACTGAATAGTCGTGTAACCGCATGAACAACTGAGAAAACAGTCTTTTTGCTCTTTCTTTGTGCAGCACACCTAGCACAAATGGGTCCCAGTGCATAACCAGGGCTTCTGGGGACAACAATAGCACAAATAATAAAATAAACAACAATAGTGATGTTTTTTACCCTTAAGGTTACCAATATGTTCTTTCAATCTTAACTCTGTTTTAACCTAGTTTTTTGTCTGGAAATACATAGATTTGTGGTGTAATCATAATGGTATATTGAAGGTGACAGCTACAGATTAGTGGTGGAGGAGTTTGGCCACACAGCAAGTTATATATGGGTAGGAAACGATCATAATGCTCTAGACAAGGCTTTGTTGCTGAATAGATTCATCTCTTTCTGCACAGCAGTACAATTTTTTTTTAACATCACAAGATCTGAGAGAGAATTGGAGCATATACTACTCAATTTTGCAAAACTGTTGAATTGTGCACTTGAGATGGTAAAAATGGTCAGCATGATAAACAGACTGTTTTTGTTCCAGGAAAATATTTTGTGTTGATGTTCTTTGTCATGCAATGCATATAAATAGCGGCCCTGGGGCAGGATCCCTTTGCAATCAAGCTGTCAAGTTTAACGCAGATATACTATAGAAATATCTTTAATAAATAAATTAAGGATTGTGGCTACTTGCAAAATAGGATACTTGCTTTTTCACAGGCAGCTCAGGCATTTTTTTTTATCTGTGCAATAGCAGGTTGCTATCAGACATTTAGAGGGTGATTTTCATCACCTGCAGGATAAACAAACTCAAGTTTCTCAACCCCTCAATCTCCTTCCCATCTATGTTTTCACATGTCAGCACACTAGTGAGGACATATGCCCTGTCAATTTGCTGTGTTCAAACAGATCTTGGTATACAACTTCAGGTTTACTTCATATTGCTGCCTATTTTATAATTTGGAGATTTTAAAAAGCTTTGGGGGAAATGAAAATCCAACTTAGCATAACATTACAAAAATATTATTTCCCTACATGTTAGCTTTTGCACCTTCTTAGTATATTTGTATCACAAAGGATAAACAATAGGATTTAAAAAGAAGTACTATTAATTATTTGATGTGCATTATTCGGTTCTGCTTAAACTGATGTGAATTATTGGGACACAACAAAAGTGTTAGAAAAATATTTTTTCTTTGTTCTAACGTTTGGGCTACAAATATACAGTGAGATGCTATCTGTCTGGGTAAACAATAGAAAAAACGAAGATATAATCAATAGTTAAATTTTGTAATAACAATAAAGTCACAATAGTGGGTATTTTCTTCTCATCACTTCTGCAGTTGGGAAAACTAGTGACAGTAATTAGAAGGAAGTTTGGTTTGCAGAGCAAGGGATGAAGGGACTAATGTCAGAGCATCTGTCTTTTTCAAAGATACAAGGAAAGCAGAGCAGATGCTCAGCTAGGCTACTTCGTCCAGTTGGCTTTGTGGACAGGACTGGTATAGCTGTGACAGAGCTTTCAGTCATTTGGATGTTGTTATGGGAACTGCAGAATTAGAGCCAAATTGGAGGCTGGTGATAAAAGAGAAGAGAAAAATATGCTGTTTCTTTGCAAACGTGTTTTGGTTGCTCACCATATGCTTTAAACAAACAAAAACAAAAAAAAAAAAAATCAACAGGTAGCAGAAATTTTAGGAGCATTTAGTCATTGTCAAGGATTATGAGACAGGTGTTATATTTGATAAGATAGTTTAAAGAAAGAATAATGTAACATGTTATTTTCTGTTCTATATGATCTTGTGGAAACACCCCATAATTCTGGGTCTGTGCAGAAATTCAACACTGGTCAAATACTCCACTTTTGTCACTCAAGATAATGCAGCATTTGTCCAAACCTTATAATTTATTATACCTTAACAACCCTTGCCCACCTTTAATAATTTACTTAGAGCAGTCCTACTGATTTTAGTGGAATGGGTCATGGAGTAAGGCACTACTCATCTTGCGTAAGAGTGTATCACAATCAAGTTCTTGGGACGATGGAAGAGAGGAAGGAGAATAAAAGAGAAAATCTAAACACCTTACTTCAAGGATGTGCTTAACCTCTTGGCCATAGGCCCCATCAAAAACCACCAGCAAATCTTATTCTAGAAAGAGAACTGCAATCTCTACAATGCAAATGAATGCCCTACAAAAAGCTAATTACAGAAAGCTAGTAACCAGAAGACAAAGGCAATACACTGTTTAACTTAAACAATTCTCTAATATTATCACCAACATACCATGGTTCATGCTTTATAAATAGCAACTGCTCCAGAACTGAAGAATTATTTACCTAATCATATTCATCCACTCCTGAGTAAAGTTTTCAGCTGAAATTTTTTTATAGCATAGCATGATTTTAAATGCAAGTAACAATGAGGTTAGCACAATTGAATGCCAATACATAACAGCCTTTTAATAGAGACATTTGTAATGAAATAAAAAATGTAACTGAAGAACACCCCTCACTACAACTTGCATAAGAGTTGAGACTCTTAATGATGTTAAATTCTGCACTAAGATACAACTAGAAAGTACGTGATCAGAAAACAGCAGTGGAATTCGTCTTTATGGAGCATAGTGAATGAATGCTTACATAGCTGCCTCTCTAGTTATTTCCTGCTTGTGTTTGGATATTTATTACAATTTCTTCTCTTTCATTGCACTTTTTTTCCCCATGGGATGAAAGCTGACATTCTAGATTTCTGGGGATATGTGTTCGAGCTTTACACACTTTTGTATTTGATTAATGCAAAACGTACAAAAACATATCTGATAATTAACATTTTTTGTCATTAGAGGCACCTTAGAAAGACACTTTGCAAACCTCCAATTTAATCTATAGACAGCACATTAAGTAATTTTAAAATAAGTTGGAAAAAACCCTTCAACATTTAATTACAGAGTTTAAATTACATAACTTACTCATGCCAATGTTAAAAAAAATTACTCTCAGCCATCCTCCAGGAGAAATTACTGACCCATTCTTGAAAAGTAAATCCAAGAAATACAATTTGTCTTCAGACTTTTGATAAGATTTCAATAATTTAAAACTTTGCTGGTCCCCAGTAAGGCTCCAAGACAGTTTTGATCCATTGATGAGTTCTTTCTAATACGTTCCCTAAGGTACAGTTCCCCTAAATCTATTAGACATTTACAGCCTTTCAGAATGTGCTGCCCAAGATGCTCTATCACACTGTATTAACTTGACAAGTAATGTAGTGCTATCTTTTATTTTCATAGAAAGAACTACGTTTGACCTTGAAACTACTAACAGTAGTTTACTATAACATCCCTTAAAGGGTCTTTGTGATGTATTGCCACTAGATAACATACTGGACTTCCAAGGCTTGCATATAGCCTTAGATTTCTCACACTGGACTAGACCATTAGTCCATCAAAATTCAATATTCTGCTCCTGACCAATACCCAGTGCTTCAGAGAAAGTAAAAATGCCCCCCCCCCCCACCATGATACATCTAGCTAGTTATGCAACACAACTGAGGGAGGGGAAAAAAATCCCTGCCCATCTGTCTTTTGTTTCTATGATTTCTACATAGTGCCTAATATTGCAGACCCTTTAAATCACCACTGGAGCCCTTTATGGCGCAGTCTAGGCAGTGCTGAGGACTGGCTGGCCCTAGTTCTGCCCCTTTCACTAGACGCACAGAGGGCATAGTGAAGTCTGTCACTAGCTCTGCATATATGATTACAAATATTAGTGGTCATCAATTATTCTTCCATTATTCTTCCTCAGCAATTTTCAAAAGAGCACTTACATATAACTGCACTCATGTAAACAGCTGAAATACATTAGACATAGTTGTAAAGCAACCTTTGCAATGGCCTTTATAAGTTTATACCTCGCAGAAAACTTCCAGGAATAAGTTATTTGTACATAAATCTTCACCCAAATGAACGCTTCATTCCAAATAATTTAATTATACTTAGCTGTGTAGAAAGACAGTCAACTGAATGGACCAGGAAAGCTACGCCCTCATCATTCTTTTTCAGAACCGCTCAAGTGCTTGTCAGCCAACCTGTGGTACCATGACACCAAAATGAAAATAAGATTAAAAGAATCCATCTCCTACACCTCTTAACTGTGCTGCACTGAACAAAGATTTCAATGTAGATACAAGAAAATCTAAAAAGGGAAGCATTTAAAAAGGTTTTGTTATGAAAATGCAGTCTCTGCAGTGTTGAGTAGCATTATAAGATTTATCAGTTGGTTGGTTTTTCTGGGGGTTTATAGTCAGTTATATTCTAGTAATTTTCCAAGTATATTTTTAATTCCTTGTTGCTAAGATAAATATCCATAAGTAACTTTAAAACTCCACAACTCGTCATAGAGATCATCCAATGTATGTACATAAAGAACAATGTCTCCTGAAACAGCACCAAATTCTGCTCTAAATGACATTGGTTTAAAACCTTGAGTGACTCAGCAGAAATTAAATTTTTTATGCTTAACTTTAATCTCATGCGTAGTTCCACTGGACTAAAAGGGATTCCTTGGGAGCTGAAAGTTAAGCATGTGTGTTAAGAGCAGAGCTCTACTCTACTTTGTTTCAGAATTACTCAGGAGTGGCCTAACTGCTCCAAGTATGTATAGGAGTTCACTGAAAATTCTTACTATTCACATGCAAGTTTCTGAGACTTCAAACATCCATAACAGGAGTCAGACTGCATCAAGATACTCAAATGTTTAAAGCTATTTGCTTGGGGGGGAAAAAGAGACTCATTTTGTAAAAATTGAATTATGAGTGCATGAAACAACTCTCCAAACATATGGTTTTGAGTTTTGCCAGCATTCAAGGCCAATTTATTTTTTATTAATCTATGCTTGTAAGATGTCTGAGCTACTCTGTAAATCCTCTCCTTTTGAGAGACTATAAAGGGAGAATCTCTGGAAACAAAAGCAGGATAGTGTCCTTGATTAGAGGATGCCACATTAGGAATTGCACTGATTTTGTCAAATGTCAGAACTAAAACTGCCAAATATTTGTTTACATTTTTAAGTGCTACTTACATTGGATTTTTCTTTACAAATAGAAATGTAAATTTTTGTCTTCACCAATTTACTTCTAACCATGGCTACCAACCTGTTTTTTCTCCTCTGTACATTTCCATTGACACTTTGGAATTAATGTGTCTTTCTTTGTTTACTTCTTTGCTTGTTACCCATCTTCATTGCTTTCTCAGCCCAAATGCAATAGGTGCTGACTGCTGTCTATTCCCATTAACTTCTGTAGGAGTTGAGGGTACTCAGTATCTCTCAGTACTGAGTGAAATTCTAGCCCCACCAATGTCAATGGCAAATCTACAATGAATAGGGTCAGGCTTTTACCCCATAATTGCTCCTATACCAAATTAAGTTAATGGCAAAATGTCCATAAAACTTGATTGATGTGGAATCATGTTCCTAGAGTTTGAAGAGGGAGCATAACATTTTTTATGTAGGCCCAACATTAAAACAATGGATTCTGAAAAATCTTCTTCAGTAGCAAAGAACAGATTTTGTTTATAAAAATTCTATAAATTAAAAGTTTAAACAGAAAAAGCAAATGAGACATTTCCCAACTCCCAAAACACATACTCTGCATGCTTAAAGTAATCACACTGGTAAGTGCACATCGAGACTGGATTTAGCAAGCAGCATAAATAGCATCTTGAAGAAGGGGAGTGTATCTTTCCTATTTCATATCTTTTAGGTCACTGTTTGTTTATTGCTGGGAAGAACAGAAAGAGAGGAGAAAAAGATGTCAGTGATAAAAACAGACCTGCTTATTATAGGAAGAAAAATAGAAAAACTAAAGTAGTTAAATAATAGGATCTATACTGGGGTAGGCTAGATATGGCCTCCAGGATTGATCCGACTTGCCAGGCTTTTTAATGTAGCCCGCCCCACAGAGACCCTCAGTCACAGAGGCAGCTCCACACCACTCAAACCATCTGGCTGCTCGATGTGGCTCTCTGCACACTGGGGAGGAAGGGAGGCTCCCCTTCCCAGCACTTCACCTCTAGCCTCCACCCCCAGCATAATCTCTCAGACACTATTGTCTGGAAACCAGCCAAAGGGAGCTGAGAGATTGTGTTGGGGCAGGGACAGCATGCAAAATCTCCCACACACATGCAGTGCAGAAAGCCACATGGAAAACAGGCCACTTTGAGAGGCCTAGGGCTGCTGGAAGGCAGGGAGCTGGGCTGTGGGCTGGCAGCAACCTAGGTAACTACCTCCTGGCCAAAGCCTGCCTCTGCCACCCCATACCCTCTCACACCTGGTCACCATCCCCTCCTGCCCCAGGTCACAGCCCATTCACCCCAACTCCTTCTCAAACCCACGGCCCCTCTTATACCTCAATCCCTTACCACAAACTTCCCTCTGCATCCAACCTCCATCCCAAACCCCACACTTCTTCTGTTAATATCATGGAAGAGTGTAGTCCTTGACAATCCCCTCTGTTAACTTATCAACCTCAGTCTTGAAGCCAGTTACATTTTTAATTGAATTGTAAATCTAGAAGGGACAATTATAATAATCGAATCCTGTAGTTTTCAAGCTGGGTCCACAGACACCTGGGTCTACACTGGCATGAATTTCCGAAATGCTTAAAATGGAATACTATTCTGTTTTCAGTTTTTCCGGAAAAGGAGCGTCTACATTGGCAGGCTGCTTTTCTGGAAAAGCCCTTTTTCCGGAAAAGCGTCCGTGGCCAATGTAGACGCACTTTTCTGGAAAAGAGCCCCGATCGCCATTTTCGCGATTGGAGCTTTTTTCCGGAAAAGACTACTGGGCTGTCTACACTGGCCCTTTTCTGGAACAGTGTTCCGGAATAAGGACTTATGCCCGAGCGGGAGCAGAATAGTTTTTCCAGAATAGCGGCTGATTTTGTACAGTACAGCATCGTTGCTTTTCCGGAAATTCAAGGGCCAGTTTAGACAGCTCGCAGCTTATTCCGGAAAAGCGGCTGATTTTCCGGAATAAGTGGCCCAGTGTAGACACAGCCCTGGTGATACACAGATCTGTTAGGCATACATCACCTCATCTAGATATTTGCCTAATTTTACAACAGGCTACATGAAAAGCACTAGAGAAATCAGAACAAACTAAAATTTCATACAACTTGGCTGTGTCTAGACTGGCCAGTTTTTCCGGAAAATCAGCTGCTTTTCTGGAAAAACTTGCCAGCTGTCTACACTGGCTGCTTGAATTTCCGCAAAAGCACTGACTTCCTACTGTAAGAAATCAGTGCTTTTTGCGGAAATACTATGCTGCTCCCGTTCGGGCAAAAGTCCCTTTTGCGCAAAACTTTTGCGCAAAAGGGCCAGTGTAGACAGCTCAGATTTGGCGAAAATGGCGATTGAGGCTTTTTGCGCAAAAGCATGTCTAGATTGGCACGGACACTTTTCCGCAAAAAGTGCTTTTACGGAAAAGCGTCCGTGCCAATCTAGACACTCTTTTCCGAAAATGCTTTTAACGGAAAACTTTTCCGTTAAAGCATTTCCGGAAAATCATGCCAGTCTAGACATAGCCCTTGTGTATATACTGACATTTAAGTAGAATACTTATATTCTAATTGATTTATTTTATATTCATGATAAAAGTGAGAAGTAAGCAATTTTTCAGAAACAGTGTGCCGTGATACTTTTGTATTTTCATGTCTGATTTTGTAAGCAAGTAGTTTTTAAGTGAGGTGTAACTTGAGCAGGGGTGGGCAATAATTTTTGATGGGGGGTGCCACTCCAAAAATTTGGAAATGTTGGGTGAAGGAGGTGGTTGTGATCTGGGGCAGGAGATTAAGGTGCAGGCTTTGGGAGAGGGTATGGATGCAGGAGGGAGGGCAGAGGGTTAGGAAGAACAAGGAGCTGCGGTGTCCACGGCAGGCTCTGGTTGGGAGACTTACCTGGATGACTCCCAGTTAGCAGTCCAGCAGGTTTCTCAGGCAGGCTCCAGTGGCCATCTGGGTCTGGGAATAGCTGTGAGCCTGAGGGGAGGGGAAGAAGGGTACTTCACTCGCTGCCTGGAAATCAGCCAATGCGATTGTGCTGGGGATAGGGACAGTATGCAAAGCCTTTCCTCCCATCCCCAGGCCTGCAGCTGTTCAAGGACAAATAGGGCCTCACAGCTGCTTTTCTCAGTTGTGTGAGGGGACGGGGCAGGCAAGCAGTGTGTCTGAGGCTTGCGTTCACAGGACAGATCTGGCGGCTTGCCCGTGGGCCATATTTTGCCCAGCACTGCTCTTGAGGGTACACAAGACAACTCAGATTCCTGAAAGGAGTCTAGTAATCTGGAAAGGTAGAGAGTCACTGGTCTAAGTCATCTGCAAAAAGTAGCTGTTACCACAGAAAAGAGGTTTTCAACATGTGGTCTGCAGACTTTAGAGGACTGCAGACTGGCTGCGTCTAGACTGGCAAGATTTTGCGCAAAAACGCTCACTTTTGCGCAAAATCTTGCCGCCTGTCTACACTGGCTGCGAGTATTTGCACAAGAACACTGACTTAGTACTGTACAAAATCAGTGATTCTTGCGCAAATATTTCGATGCTCCCGCTCAGGGATAAGCCCTCTTGCGCAAGTATTCTTGCGCAAGAGGGCCAGTGTAGACAGACAAGTTAATTTCTTGCGCAAGAAAGCCCAATGGCTAAAATGGCCATCGGAGCTTTCTTACTCAAGAGAGTCTCTACACTAGCATTGATGCTTTTGCGCAAAAGCAAATCTTTTGCGCAGAGGCAAATGCCAGTATAGACGCTCTCTTGTGCAAACACTTTTAACGGAAAAACTTTTCCATTAAAAGTATTTGCACAAAATCATGCCAGTCTAGACGCAGCCACTACATTTAAGATTTCCAAAGAGGTACACATCTCTATTTTAAATATTTTATGGGTCTACAAATGGAAAAAGAAGTTCAAATCAACATCAGCAGTGATGTGTAATTTGTTTGTACCTGTATATATGATGGTGTCTTGGGGGGGAAGGATACACTCTGGCTATGTCAACACTCACGGCTTCTTGCGCAAGAAATATGTGCAAATGAGGCTAAGCATGGAATATCACCAAGCCTCATTTGCATACCTAATGAGCCACCATTTTTGCAAAAGAGGCTTTTGCACCAGAAGGAGCAGTCTACACTGCCCCTTCTTGAGCAAGAAAAACCCTCTTGCGCAATACATTTATTCCTGAAAATAATCAGCATAGTGGCATTGTGCAAAAGGGTTTTTCTTGCGCAAGAAGGGGCAGTGAAGACAGCTCCTTCTGGCACAAGAGCCTCTTTTGCAAAAATGGCGGTTTATTAGGTACGCAAATAAGGCTCGTCGATATTCCACGTTTAGCCTCATTTGCATATTTCTCACACAAGAAGCCGCGAGTGTAGACATAGCCTCTTTGTGCAGCCGTGGGGCAGTGGGAGTTTACCATCAGTTGAGCTGAGGCCATAGTTGTAAGCACATGCGTGTAGTGATTTGGCAGAGTCTACTGACAACTATTACTGTACTTCGCTTAACAATAAATCTGGCTGGGCACCTTTAATCCTCATCTAATTTGTAGTCTTTGGGGGCTCTCTTAGGCTACGTCTACACTGGCATGATTTTGCGCAAGAACTCTTCCAGAAGAGAGCGTCTACACTGGCATATGCCTTTGTGAAAGAGATGTGCTTTTGCACAAGAGCATCCATGCCAGTGTAGACACTCTCTTGCGCAAGAAAGCTCTGATGGCCATTTTAACCATAGGGCTTTCTTGCACAAGAAATTCATGTTGATGGTCTACACTGGCTTCTTGCGCAAGAACAGTTGCACAAAATGGCTTATTCTTGAGCGGGAGCATCATAGTTCTTGCGCAAGAAGCACTGATTTCATACATTAGAACGTCAGTGTTCTTGCACAAGAATTCGTGGGCAGTGTAGACAGGCAGCAAATTTTGGTGCAAAAGCGGCCATTATTGCGCAAGATCACGCCAATGTAGACACAGACTTAGGGTCTGTGGTGGTCACTGGACCCACATCATTGAGCACACACACAAGCAGCCTTCTGGTTATCATCATCAACAGAGCCAGAGACCTATTTGGACGCCACGGCAGTAAATCCTGACACCCTCCTAAATAACTATAGAAGATAGGATAAGGTTGCCACCAGAGGGCACCTAGGCTGGAACCCTGAGTAGTAGGTGGGTGTGGGTCCCCCACTTTTGCCTTGCATCACAGTATGCCACCACAGAGCATAGCCTGTACCGACTGTAGCTTGCCCCTGAGGTAAGGGGTCAGATGTTGGCTGCAGTTGGCTTTGATGGCTGCTGGGAAACTGAGGACTGCCGATACTACCAGAAGGGGGTGAAAAGCCTTAGGAAGAGGTTGGGGAGGTCCTGGGAGTGATGTGGGTCCACAGTGAGAGTGTGGACAGAACACAGAGCGACAATGTGTGAGACAGCAAATGGAAAGGGGGGCATCCTGCTAAGGGCTGAGTGAATTCCTGGAGTGACCAGTAGAAGGCACCACAGCAGTGAGTCTTGACTCAAATTCATAACTTTTGTTACGGTTACAACGTGTCTTTTAGAAAGGCATCCAATCCTGATGGAAAGGGAATTTGTAAATTGCTCCAATATTTGAACCACTTCACTGATGAAAACTTGTATCTTATTTGTTGTCTGAATTTGTCTATCTTCAACTTGCAAACTTTTGATTTCATTATTTCCTTTTCTGCTAGATTAAAGAGCCATTCACTATCACAAGCCTCTTCCCTACGTAGGTGCTTAAATAACATTGATCTGAGAATGGATCTCTTTGAGACCCCATTAGAAACACCTCCAACAGAGGACACATCAATTTACAAGTACTTTATAAAATCTGTCATTCAACTAAATGTATAATTTCATCAAAAACATTAATAATTTGTTAGACAAGATAATTTTCAAAAAATCATGTTAATTGGCATTGATTAAGCTACCATTTTTAATTCTTTACTAACTGTAATCCCATATTAGTCTTTTCATATTTTTTGCATGGATTAAAGGCAGTTTAACTAGTCTATGGCTTCCTCTGAAATCCTACCTTTTTAAAATACTGGTACAACATTGTTTTTTCCCAGTCCTCTGGAACTCTCCAGCATTCCAAGCTTTGTTAAAAATTAACACTAATTGTTCATAGTGCTTCCTGGACAATTCTTTTAATATTCTTGGATGCATCCAGTACTACAATTTTAAGTGTTTATCTTCCTCCCTAGTTACTGAAGGAATTAAAAGATTTCATTGTCCCTGTAAGACATGAATACATCATTCTCTATAAAAAAAGAACTATAATAGAACAAATGGGTGACTGCAGGACTATTGTGCAGCAGCATAGGTACCAGCCCCTCTACCTTTTATCAGCCCTATATATGAATATTCTGGCATCTGTGGGTTGTTGCATTACACTCTTTATATGTACTTCAATGTATGAGCATACATATTACTACTGGATAGTGGAGCTGATTTACATTGGATGCATTTTTTCTCATAAGATTGGCTTTGAAATGTTCTTTAGAAGATCACCATGAAGACCTGCTATGTGCACTTTCTGGAATACATTATGGGCCTGGTTTGGAGCTTTCTGGAGTCTATGAAATGACACCCATTAACTTAAATGGGGTTTTGCTTGGTCTCTTCTACCAATATAAATCAGGAGTATCTATACTGAATCTCTCATAGAGTTGGGTCAATTTAAACCATGGCTACGTCTAGACTGGCCCCTTCTCCGGAAGAGGCATGCAAAGCAGGCAAGTCGGAATAGGGAAATCCGCGGGGGATTTAAATATCCCCCGCGGGATTTAAATAAACATGGCCGCCGTTTTTCCGGCTTGGGGAAAAGCCGGAAAAGAGCGTCTAGACTGGCGCGATCCTCCGGAATAAAGCCCTTTTCCGGAGGATCTCTTATTCCTACTTGCAAGTAGGAAAAGGGCTTTATTCCGGAGGATCGCGCCAGTCTAGACGCTCTTTTCCGGCTTTTCCCCAAGCCGGAAAAAAAGCGGCGGCCATGTTTATTTAAATCCCGCGGGGGATATTTAAATCCCCCGCGGATTTCCCTATTCTGACTTGCCTGCTTTGCATGCCTCTTCCGGAGAAGGGGCCAGTCTAGACGTAGCCCATATGTTTAGTGAGATCAGTATCAAGCTCTATACTTTTAGTGCTCCAGACTTGTCTGGATCCAGTTTTGCTTTCTGTTAGATGCAGCAACAGGTGCACATCTGTGACTACTGAGAAATTTGTGAGTCACAGCACCTTCCAATGCCATTTGTAGTTAGATTTTTCTCTTGTAACTATGAGGGCTCTGTAAGGCAGCTTTACTAGAGAGATCTTGTACTGGTGATACTTGACCTTAAAATACTTAAACTGATGATACACACACATACAAAATAAGGAATGGTATCAATTTTAAATGTAAATCTTAAAATGTACTATGATTATTTAGAGGGGCATTTTTTCAAGGAGCTTATGTTCATAAAGCAGCAGCTGGAAAAAGCACCATACAGTTTCTGCTAAAAAAAATGTCATGGAACCTTTTCATGCAATACTAAGCTAGTTATGCAAAATAGAACTGCCACCCTGTCAGACATCAATTGACAAAACTGCAAGACCTAGTGCCATATTGTACTTCTCAAATGCCCTTCATTATAAACCCACATTTACATTCATCCTATGCAGACTAAATGTTCTCTCATTTTTATTACTGTGAATTACTGACATCAGAAATGTTGACTCATGAAACAGAGGTTACTAAAAAGCTGAGCTATGTGAAAAGAATGAATTTCATATGGCCCCCTGAACTCTTATTTTTCTTGCATACTTTATTGGGGTCATCTGTCTTTCACGGTATCCTGTATTCAGACTTTGGTATTCAAAGAGAATAAGGCTGGTGTCTATTTTAAATACAAAATATTGTATCAAATTAAAGTGGCATACATGGGCCCAAAGAGTAAAAGGTATGCAACCCTGCAACTGTCCAACACTAAACAATTTTAAACAAGGTTCAATAGTTGGCATACAGATACCTTAGCTTGCTTAATACTGTGGGCAAACATATCAAGAAAAATCTTTTTAACCTTTTTTTTTTGGTAAAGATAGAAAAAGAGGACAGAACTGTTAAAGCTTTTGATGTTCAGTAAGGCTTTCCTTTTAACATCCCTTGTTCCCTTTCCTTTTGGCTGGAGAGAGTATTTAGAAGACATCCCCTGCTGTCTGACACTCTCTTGTAGTCTTAAAGATGGTACTACTAACTGTCCTTTTGGATGAAAAGAGAAGTTAGTTGAGACTGATGGGAGCTGTTGTTGTTGTTGAAGTCTGGTCTCATTTCCGAGAAGAGAAAACAAGACAATCACACACAAAAGGGGAAAGAGAAAAACAGCAAAGATTAAAAAATTGAGCTTCTGATTCAGGTGTTGACACTCATTTGCAACTTCACTGCTGAAGAAACACAGGCATGGCACACAGTTTGTTAGCCACTCCAACTCCTGGCAAATATGTACCAGCACACAGCAGTTTACAGTGTCACTTAATTGCCTCTTTCTGGTCACTGACTTACATCAGTGTTGCCAAATATGAAGTCTTGGCCAGACAGACCACATCCTATTAGAGGGAAGGCAAAAGAAGGATAGGAAAGGAAAGAAAAAAGCTGGGGAAGGAAATGGACACATGGGCTATGTCTACATTGGCACCCTTTCCTGGAAATGCTTAAAATGGAACAGTTTTCCGTTATAAATATTTCCAGAAAAAGCGCATCTACATTGGCAGGATGCTTTTCCGGACAAGCACTTTTTCCAGAAAAGCATCCGTGGCCAATGTAGACGCGCTTTTCCGGAAAAAAGCCCCGATCTTCATTTTCGCGATCGGGGCTTTTTTGCGGAAAAGACTACTGTGCTGTCTACACTGGCCCTTTTCTGGAACAGTTTTTCCGGAAAAGGACTTCTGCCCGAACGGGAGCAGCATAGTTTTTCCAGAAAAACACTGACAATTTTACAGTAGATCGTCATTGCTTTTCCGGAAAAGCAAGCGGCCAGTGTAGACAGCTGGCAGGTTATTCTGGAAAAGCGGCTGCTTTTCCGGAATAAGTGGCCCAGTGTAGACACAGCCATGGAGTGAGTACTGAGTGATATAGTCTCAGAGCTTAGATCAAGGGCGGGCAAGAGAGCCTCCTGAGGCTGGATCTGGCCCGCCAAGTGGATTGATCCGGCCCACGGATGCCCTGCCACTCCACTTCCCACCAGGCCAATCAGGGCCTATGGAGCGTGTGAAGTCTCCTCCCTCATGAGGGGCACATGATGCTTAGAGTAACCATTGGCAATTCACTCTGCATGCCTCTTGCAGAGCGGGGGCAAGGAGCCAGAGACTTTGCATGCTCCCCCTGCTGCACACCTGCCTAGAGGGAACCACCAACTGTTCAGAACAGCTGGCAGTTCTCTCTAGGGGAGGGAGTGGTGGCAAAGACTTCACGTGCTTTCCCACTCCCAAACCAATCAGGGTCTGTGGGTAGGGAAGCATGGAAGTGTCTTGGCCTTGTCTCTTCTGCCTGGGCCCCACCTCTTTGTGACGTGACCCACCTTCTAAAATTATTGCCCACCCCAGCCTTATGTTTGAGATTTGGCTGAGACATCTTTTGGGATCAGAATGATGAAGGGCCAAATGGTGTTATAGTCAGGCCCACCAATGAAGAGGGGTAGGGGGCAAATATCCCAGGGCCCAGCAATTCAAAGGAGTAGCCAGAACTCTGGGCCCTTTAAATCGCTGCTGGAGCCCCAGGTGGTTCACTGTGTAGCTCGGAGTGGTGTGGTGGTGGTGGCGGTGGGGGGGGGTTCCCCCCCGGGGGGGGTTCCTCCCTCTCCCAGCCTCCCTCTCCCAGTGCCAGCCTCTCCCACCTTGCCCAGGGGCACGGAGAGGCTGTCGGTTCACCTGGTGATGGTGGATCCTAGGAAGGGGTGGGGCAAAGGAGGATGGCAGCCAAGATGGTGAAACTTATTCCTTCCTGTACTCTCATCTTTCAGTCAACAACTATTTCTTGGAGACAGGGTTTTTTATTTCCCTCTTCCCCCACAAATAGCTAGAGATATAAAGAGTAACAAGAAAATGTTCTACAAATACATTAGAAGCAAGATGACGAAGAACATGGAGGCCCATTACTCAATATATATGTGGAATAAAAATGTGGAAATTGCAGAAATGCTAAATGTCATTTTTGTTCCAGCTCTCACCAAAAAGAGGTTAGGTCTATCAATGGCTATTAGCCAGGATGGGTAGGAATGGTGTCCCTAGACTCTGTTTGTCTGGAAATGGGTGACAGGAGAGGGATCACGTGAGGATTACCTGTTGTGTTCCCTTTGTCTGGGGCATCTGGTATTGGACACTGTCAGCAGAGAGGATACTGGGTTAGATGGACCTTTGGTCCGACCCAGTATGGTCGTTCTTATGTTAGCAGCTATCCGATGTCTAACATAGTGGGGAAGGATTTGTAGAGAAAGAAGAAATTAAAAATTACTTAGAGAAGTTATAGGTTTTCAAGTCAGTGGGGCTTGATGAAATGCATCTTGGAATGCTCAAGGAGCTGACTGAGACAATATTGGTGCCATTAGCAATTATCTTGCAAAACTCATGGAAGAAAGGACAGACTCTGGAGGACTAGAAGAGGGCAAATACAGTGGTAATCTTTAAAAAGGGAAATAAAGACAACCTGTGGAATTACGGTCATCTTAACTTCAGTTTCCTGAAAGATATTGGAGCAAATCAAGAAATGTATTTGCAAACACCTAGAAGATAATAGCATGATAAGTAACAGTCAACATGGATTTGTAAAGAACAAATCATGTTAAATCAACAAAATTGCTTTCTTAGACTTGAGATTGTATGATATGACCTTCTCATATAACCTAGATGGAGATCCAAAGGGTGGATGCATAACTGTTTGCAAAACCATTCCCAGAGAATAGTTATCAGAGGCTCACAGAGAAGCTGGAAGGGCATATAGAGTGGAGTCCTGTGGCAAGATTGCCAACTTTCTGATCACACAAAACCAGACACCCTTGTCTCACCCTTTCTCTCTGATACTGCCCCATCTTCCCTCCCTCTGCTGCTTGCTCTTCCTCCATCTTGATTCACTTTCACCAGGCTGGGACAGGAAGCTGGAGGTGCAGGAGAAGGTCAGGGCTCTGGCTAGGAGTGCAAATTCTGGGGTGCGGGAGGGTGATCAGGTTGTAGACTCCAGCTAGGTGACACTTACCTCAGGTACCTCCCCAATGTGGCCAGTATGTCTGGCTCCTAAGTGGAGGGTGCAGAGAGCTCTGTGCACTTCCTGCCCTGACAGGCACTGCCCCCTCAGCTCCCATTGACTGCCGTTCCTGGCCAATAGGAGCTGCAGAGCCAGCACTCAGGGCAGGGACAGTATAAGGGGTCCCTGTGGCTGCCCCTGCACCTAGGAGCCAAATATCCCAGACGCTTCTAGGAGCTGTGTGGAGCCATGCTTGGCATGGAGCCTGCCTTATCCCTGCTGTACTGCTGACTGAAGTTTTAATGGCCTAGTCAGCAGGTCCCTTTTCAACCAGGCATTCCAGTCAAAAACTGGATGCCTGGCAACCCTATCCCATGCGGATTAGTCTTTGGTCCAGTTCTGTGCATTATCTTCATAAGTGATTTAGATAATGGCACTTATAAAGTTGGTGGATGATATCAAGCTGGGAGGAGTGTAAAAAGTCCTTTGGAGGATAGGATTAAAATTCACAATAATTTAAAGCAACTGAAGAAATTGTTTGAAATTCAATAATGACAAATACAGCGTATTCCACTTAGGAAGGAACAATCAATTAATTGCACACATACAAAATGGGAAATGAGCGCTGAGGATAGAGTACTGTGGGAAGGGACTGTTACAGTGAATCATAAACTGAGAGTCAACAGTGTAACTCTGTTGCAAAAAATACCCCAAACATAATTCTGGGATGCAACAGCAGGAGTGTTATAAGACAGACACAAGTAGCAATTCTTTTAATCTACTCCATACTGAGAAGGCCTCAATTGGAGTACTGAGCCCAATTCTGGGAACCACATTTCAGGAAAAATTGGAGAAAGTCCAGAGGAAAGCAACAAAAATGACTAGAGGTATAGAAAACATGACCGATGAGGAAAGATTGAAAAAATATCGGTTCATTTAGTCTGGATAAAAGAAGACTGAGATGAGGCATAACAGTTTTAGAATACATAAAAGTTCGTGACAAAGAGCACACTGAAAATTTGTTCTTTTTAAACCCTGATGATGGGACAAGAAGCAGTGGTTTAAACTGCAACAAGAGTGGTTTAGCTTGGACATTAGGAAAAACTTCCTAACTGGCAGAGTAGTTAATCACTAGAAGTTTTCAAGAACAGACTAGGAAAAAAAACACCAAAAACCATTGGTTAGAAATGGTCTAGTTATAATCTCCACCTTGGGTAGAGGGGACTGGACTAGATGACCTACTGAAGAGCCTTCCACTTTTCTGATTCTATTTCTTTTAAGGACTCTAAAAGGGAGTGATGTGGAAAATAGTTTATCCTCCACATTAGTTTGTCTTCCAGTTGCATCTAATTTCTAACTCTCCAGTTTTGGAGGATTGATTCCCAGTTCCACACTTTGCTGGCCTACTAGGCAGGATATTAACACTTGTGTAGTGTTATGGCTTTTTCAAGGAATATGTATTCCAGATCATGTTTAGTACTGAAAAGTGTAAAGTTTGAATTTGAATCAAATGTGTATTGCCAGATGAACTTTATTACATGTTTAAAGAAATTTCTACAACTTATCTAAAGAATATACAGAAACAGCCTATGGGATCACTTAGAAAATCTTTATAATTAGCTACTTTTAAAAAGATGACAATGGATACAGACAAGTCAGAATTTCTGTCCCTGGGAAATATCCTTCACTTCCAAAACACAGAACCATCCTATTGACTTCATGTCAAAGGATATACTTATAGGTATTTCTAAGATTGCAACATAAGAATGGCCATACTGGGTCAAACCAAAGGTCCATCTGGTCCAGTGGCCTGTCTGTCAACAGTGGCCAATAGCTAATGCCCCAGAGGGAGTGAACCATGTAAATGTACACAGCCTGATTATTTAAACTGCTTTTCTATATGTACAAACAGGACATGAATGACAATAACTGGACAAGAGAGCAAAATTATTTTTAGTGTTCTTGTTGCTCTGATCCTGGACTAATTTGAATACATTCAAAGATGTAGTCTATTTACTGTTGATCACCTTCAAATGAATTACTCCATGAAGAAGGGAAGAATCATGGCACTGAGAAAAGCAGGCTTTAACAGCACGGAGGTGCTGATTAGATGCCCGGTATTTAATGGAGAATCAGTCTAGAGCAGGGGTGAGTTGATATACACAAGGATGAAACCAAGGAGAACAGTGGCAAAAAATAAATTACTTTGGCTGCTAAGGATAAGAACCTGTTGGTGAAGATCTTCAGCACCAACTGCCTGTGAGAAAAATGTATTAAATCACTTTAATTGTGTGCCAACATCCCAGAAGTTAAAAAGAAAGCTAGCATGTTGGCTCATCTGTTTCAATCCTCTATCTTCATCTCCCTCGAATCACATAATCTAGTTCATCTTTTGTTTTGGCCACCTGGAGTGATGAAGTTTAAGCTTGATGCCTAAACTTGAGCCCTCAATAAATCCTGAAATTTCTTGGATATGCAAGTATATGCATGCACAAAAGATTAGCAACCAACAGAATATTATTAAAAGATAAGCAACCCTGTAAATACAGGTGAAAATTCTGCTGAAATCAACATAATGGCGAATTCCACTGGATTTGACTCTTACTCTAAATTACTACTAATTACATACTTCCAAAAAAAGAAAAATAATTCACAGTTAGGTCAGAAAGCTTATACTGTAATCACTATAAACACCTATGTGTGTTTTGAAACTTATGTTCTCATTTCATGATCCATTTATTTTACTATGGTGGGCAAACTGTAGAGAATTACACTAATAATATGGCTGAGATGTTCAGTTTTACATCCTTTCAGTAGTGTGATTGTTAATGCCTTCTGGTAATTGTTTTCATCCTTCTCTGTTATATCTTTATTACCTTGTAGTAAACATGACTTTTTAAAAAAGTATTATTCCATTATAATCACATCAAGTAATTATAAAAATTCAGTTATGTAATAATGGAATCAATGCACTTATTTCTGTGCATATTTCATCCAGCTTAACTATGGTAATTCAAGTACATCCTAAATTTATTATTTTTTTGTATACATTTAATAATGTTTCTTTAAAGAACAATACTGATAAAGTAACCTTGCAAAACTCAACCGGTATCCTTAAGATAAATATCTATGAACAGAACGTATGAATCATGCATTTTGAAACACTTCTTGTATTTAATAAAAATATTATCATTTGTACTTCTTTGGTGCTCTTTGAAGCACTTCAAAAACATTAACTGAGCCTTTACAATACTCTTGTAAAGAAGGTAAGTGACATACAGAGATTATTTCTTCCACCATGGAAATGCAGCCCTCTCTGGGTTAAAATGCAGCACTTAACAGTGCAAATGAACACTCCACAACAGTTTAGACCTGGAAATGAAGAAAACTGATCAGCTGAAGTCACACTGGAATTAAGGTAGGAAGAATGATTCATTTTTGTCAGAACGCAGAGGTCACCTCTCATATAGAAACTGTTACGGAATCTTTCATTATTACAAGTCATCAGTCTTCAGTTTTGTGTCTCTCCTTAAAAATAGGACCCTCAACAACAGTGCTTTTCTAACCGTCAGGTATTTGTTCATGAATGACTCAGGGTCTATGTGTACTGAATCACCAGCACCTCTCCCTACAGCCCTCAGTGTTTGTTGGAAGTCTCCCAGTTGGTATGACCCTGCTTGGGTTGCCATATTACTGGAATTCAGTAGCAAGAGGTTTGACTGCAGGTTTAAACGCAATTTATTAGAAGCTTTCTCTTTTGTACATATATTCATAGATTCAGAGGCTTGCAGACAGATGCAAAACATACCTTGATGGAGGAGGTATGGTATAAAGAGTTGGTACAACCTATAAATTTTGTCTGTGTCTATAATACTTCTTTGCATTTATGGACAATCCCAGCCAATGCTCATCTTGCTCAGGTCACCATTGCCTGGGGGCATCCTCTGAATCATAAAAGGGTAATCATTACTGCCCGTTGCTGGATGTCCAGACCAATTGGTGTTTGAAGGTTGCAGACTTGTGAAAATAAGATCTCTCTACATTTCATCCAAACTCGTCTGGAGTAGAATCATTACAGCCCCTGTGGTCTTCCTCCTGGAGGCTCTAAGAATGTTTTCAAACATCTACATTTCAAAAACGCAGAACCTGTTGTCTTGATCCTTTATGTTACTCCGCTAACTCTCTACTGAAGAAAACACAGCAGGGAAATGTGGCCAGGTCATTGTAAATTTCTTCTGACAGTGAAATGGGATGGCCTTGTATTACATTGACATATTGCAGAAGATGGGGTAATTCAGATGCTATACTTACTTTTTCCATATACTGTAGAGCGAGACTGTGTCCAAATCTTCTCATCTGGCTTTTGAATATATTAAACACAGCTAGGATAGGTCTTAAACTCATAAAAGCCATGAAATGTGGAGTTCAGTCAGTCAGCTCACTCTGCCCTTCACTCTTACCGCTGTGCCTTAGTATTGTAGTTCTACTGTTCTCAGATTCATATATCTTGGCACAATGGTACTAAGCAGTAAGCGAATAACTCTGAATTTGTTGGCATTTGTGAACTAAAGCTAAGACTCTAGATGGCATTTTAACTTATTTTCTAAGTTTAATTGCTTTTTAGTAAATTAAACCCAAACAGAAGAAAACACAAAATGGTTACTCTGTTAGTGCAAGAAGCATTATAACTGATGATACAGTAAGTTCTTTAGCCCTCTAGAATTCTAACTGAATTCTTAGTTATTCCTGACATGTCCTCTTTGCAGACGATACTTCCAGAAGTGTGGTGAGGTCATTGTATAATGCTTCTCATGGGATTCCCAGCTAGGTAATGGCTATGTGATGTGATATTTTTTCATTCTTTTCCAATCTTTATTACTGATGTGGGAGCAGATTGACTCTATAAAAGCAGAGCAGCTGCTATTCACCCTTGGGACTATCCCCTTCTTTAGGGAGATTTCAGACCCTCCAATAGTTTACTATACTCAGACTTGGTGGGTTGCAAAACCATCCTGTTTTTAAAACAAGTTATTTTTTCAATTACATATCTATTGTTTTTTAAAGCTTCATCCCTTGGGAAGAAAGAAAGAATATTAAAAGTAGTATAAAATCTTTTGACACAACCGTATAGATACAGCAATTGTTTTTCCTAGTGAAGAATTTGCATTGTAATTTTAGATTAAAGCAAACTCGAGTCTAGGAAAGATCTTCAGGAAGTTGGGAATTCTTATTGTCATCATTGTATAGACATATTAGAGAGAATCCTTCTGTGTATACATCAGAAACTTGAATTGCTCTGTAGTTTAGCGGCTTATTCACAATGGAGCAAGGAAGGCCTGGATGGAGAAGATAGAGAAATACGATGCACAACTATGAGAAGAAAAAAAAAAGAGTTTGAATATTAACATCTATACTGTTGCCACTACAATGTAATTTACCAATGTCAATGTATTTTTTTTCTTTATCAGCTATATTTTCTGAGTAGAGTTTTCTTTGATGTTTTACACCTTGGTAGAAAATATTACATGTTGTCATAAAATTAGTTAGAACTGCCTTTTATGGAAGAACGTATGAAAGACAATAACTATGTTTAATTACAAGACTAACATAAGCAAACAAACTATAGTGATTTCCTGGTTGGAAAACTTTAATTTGGTATGGTTTGCAAACTTGAAATTCAGTATTATCTAACAATGAATGAGATAGATTTAGGAAAGTAAGATGAGATTTGTTGAAAACAAATATAATCCTGTACCTTTAAGATATTCTCTTCATAGGAGTCTGACTGGCTGGCAAAAGTGACAACCGTAGCAGAATTCAGTATAATTGCACGAGACAGGACAAATTAGCCATTTGTGACAAAATTAAAAACTTTGTTAATGTAAGAACTATGGCTATAACAAATATACCCAAGCCATATGAGTAGCTACTATAACCATAGAGATGTATGTTGTCAATTTATTGCATGGCAATTTGTTTCCCCCCCTTCTCTTTTCTACCAAAACAAGAAGGTTGTGTCTAGACTGGCATGATTTTCTGGAAATGCTTTTAACGGAAAAGAGCGTCTAGATTTGCAGAAAAGCATCCATGGCCAATCTAGACGCGCTTTTCCGCAAAAAAGCCCCGATCGCCATTTTCGCGATCGGGGCTTTTTTGAGGAAAACAAATCTCAGCTGTCTACACTGGCCGTTTTACGCAAAAGGGACTTTTGCCCAAACGGGAGCAGCATAGTATTTCAGCAAAAAGCACTGATTTCTTACAGTAGGAAGTCAGTGCTTTTGCGGAAATTCAAGCGGCCAGTGTAGACAGCTGGCAAGTTTTTTCAGAAAAGCGGCTGATTTTCCGGAAAAACTGGCCAGTCTATACATAGCCGAACTGTGTTGTTTATCTTTAGCTTGGTTCCTCTTTGTATGATCCTTCTTTCTGAGCTAAACAGCTGCACTCAGGTAGATGGCATGTTCTGAGTAGGTAAGTCTTCTATTCCTTCTTCCGCCTTTTCTCTGTCCTTTATATTCCCAGGCTACGTCTACACTGGCCCCTTTTCCGGAAGGGGCATGTAAACTTCACTAGTCGTCGTAGGGAAATCCGCGGGGGATTTAAATATCCCCCGCGGCATTTAAATAAAAATGTCCGCCGCTTTTTTCCGGCTTTTAAAAAAGCCGGAAAAGAGCGTCTAGACTGGCCCCGATCCTCCGGAAAAAGTGCCCTTTTCCGGAGGCTCTTATTCTTACTTCAAAGTAACTGATGATACAGTAAGAATAAGAGCCTTCAAAGTAAGAATAAGAGCCTCCGGAAAAGGGCATTTTTTCCGGAGGATCGGGGCCAGTCTAGACGCTCTTTTCCGGCTTTTTTAAAAGCCGGAAAAAAGCGGCGGACATTTTTATTTAAATGCCGCGGGGGATATTTAAATCCCCCGCGGATTTCCCTACGACGACTAGTGAAGTTTACATGCCCCTTCCGGAAAAGGGGCCAGTGTAGACGTAGCCCCAGTGTTTTTCTATACTTTCATCATGTATATAAAGAAAATGATACAATATACTACAATGAGGATACAAAACTTTGTAACTTCCTGTAAAATTGGTATCATGTTTGCATTTTACTGAATAGTCTAGTCATTTTAAAATTACAGGATCTGCCCCATATTATCATCTTTGCTCTGCTCTCTGCCTGCCTTTTTACATCTTTTACACCTCCTTCTCTTCTATGCTTTTCACCTCCACTGATGTGTCTTCCTAAGGGTACATCTACACAGCAGCATTATTTTGGAATAACTGATGTTATTTCAAAATAACAAAATGTGCATCCACACAGCAAGCCACTATTTCAAAATAATGGTGAGATGGAGGTCTTCTTACTCCAACTCTGTAACCCTCATTTCACAAGGACTAAGGGAAGTCAAAGGAAGAGAGTTCTTCCTTCGACTTCCTGCTGTGTAGACAGCGCCAAAAGCCAAATTAAGCTATTTTTATTTCAGCTACACAATTGACATAGCTGAAGTTGCATATCTTAATTCGACTTTTGCCCTGCAGTGTAGATGTGCCCTAAGTCTCCAATACTTAGAGAGAGCTGTCCTACTGCCTTTCCTGCCACTAGTTCAGCAATTTGCTTCCCACTCATAATGAACTTTAAGGGAAAGCTGGGAGCAAGTATGGAACAGTAACATGGAAACAGCAAAAACAATATTACCGACATCCAAGCAGCCTTCTGACATCACAACATTTTAAAAAAACTCTCAAAAACAGAGTTACATTTTAGAGACATAGGACTTGTGTTTAAAGCCAAAAATGGTGGTGTCTTTTTTAGAAGCCTTCTTTTCTCATGTTAAGATGCAGGCTAACATCTTTGAAGGACTTCCAACACTCCTGTCATCTGAAGAAGTGGGTTGTGCCCACAAAAGCTCATGATACCACCCACATGTTTTCTTAGTCTATGTGTTGTAGGCTAAGTGCTGCCCAGCCCCACTACAGTACTCCAGAGGTGTTATTCTGTGTCTCAACAAACCTAATAAGAGGATCACTCAATTGTGTTTAACTAACATGATCGAAGAAAACATCATTTAGTCTTTCAGAAGACCAAAGGCACTTCATCAGGTCAAAAGAAAGCAATGAAACATTCACTGCCTCTCTAGTCAAAATACAGGGGTGGGGAGGAAGGATAATTTTAAAGATACACTCTCAAGTTGAAGAGATTCTTTTTAAAAAGCAGATGTCCTTCATTGTTATTAAAGGCACCCTGAAATATTAAAATGTTTTAAAACAGATTTACTTTTATTCATATGGTGCATTTTTAAAAATTTCACTCAGCTTCATAGGCTTGGATGATTAAATTGATTAGCTAATTTTATTTCCCTGTTTTTATACACCAACACAATCTTGTGGATTCAAGAATACTAAAAATGAATATTTAGTTCTAGGAAAAAACATGGCTTCAATGAAAACAAAATAACAGAAACAAGCATGTTAAATACTAGATTTTCTATAACTCATCTTTTATGAAGCTTTAGTTTAGGGCCTAAACTACCTGACATTATTTTCACAAACACTATTTCAATACAGATAACCACTGTCATCAATGTCTCTATAAGTTAAATAGAGAGTATCTGAGCCTTTTCCCCTACACACAGGGATGTCATTTCGGGGAGGGAGGGGGAAGAGAAGAATTGAGAGTATGGTAAAGTTGTATCAGCATACAAAACGTTATATATCATAACCTCCAAAGTCCAGGAGAGGGGCCAAAAAGTGGAGCATATATACCTATGTCAGGGGTCAGTTGCCCCATAGCAAATGATATCTACCTTTATTTCAAGCTAACCATAAAAACTTTAAAAACTGAACTTCTGAACTTGTCAGACATCAGATCTGCATCCATAATATTGCTTTGTTAGTAGAAATTAAAAAACAAACAAACAACAATTAACTGTGCTTTGTGTTTCCAGTTACTGTGCATTAGTAATTGGGTGGAGCTCTAGTTTTGAAAAAAGCAGTTCCTTCCCATTGCAGTGGGATAGTTCAACAGCAGTTATAAACACAGCTGTTCCCTTGAGACCAGTTCTCTACACAGTTTAAAACAGGCTTAACTCAGCTTGTATTGTACTGAAATCAGATATAGGGGAGGGATAAGTACAAGAGTAGAACCCTGAGTTCTATAATTATTTACCTGTCTCATATCAGCGAGGGAAAACGTGCTGGGATTCACTGTACCACGCACCTGGTTGTTAATGAGGTTGGGGCTGAGATATAGCTTGTATCTTCTGTTTACTAGGAAAAGGCTTCAGAGCACAGGATTGGCAGGCTCTCCTGTTAGTGGTTGTGGGAGCAGCAGGATACCGACGCCACAGAGTTGGTGGATACTTCAGTAGAAAGAGTCCATTTTTAAGGACACAGACATACTATGCACTAGTTCAATGGAAACAGAGGAAGACTGGGGAAAAGCTGGGATTTATTACACATCCATTAGATAATAACAGGCAGAAGGAAACAGAACGGGGCCCTGGATACCACGAGTCTGATACTGACTGAGGAGGTTATAAGCACCTAATAGTTACTGCCTAGGGAAAAAACACGCGCGTGTCTATTCGCTATCATGCACCTGTTACACAGTAGGGCGTGGGAAGGACTACGGATATGTTGCACCTGTCGGATACTAAGTAGGAAGAAGACAGACGAGGTGTGGGTTAGCATCTAATATGCTCTAGTTTGTGAGCTAGCCTGCTGGAAGAGTTTCTTTATTATGAAGAAAACGGGAGAATGGAAGAATAAATGGCTTAAATGTCAAATTACTTTGCCAAAGCGCCATGCCAACTATTAATGATGCAACCCCCTTACATTTGACCTGATAGTTTCACCAGCAGCACACAGTAAACTATTGCAATAGGTATCTAGCCAAGATATTAAAAAAAAAAAACTTGGGCACAAACCTATAGTATAAGCATTTGCTGGCACATCAAATCAAATAACGCTCAAGAACTTTGCAGCGCTCCTAGCCCTTGCAGGCTGAGCTAAAGCACCGCACAAAGAGAGAAGGGGGAAACGTTAATTTTTATCTCGAGGCTCCCTGGCTTTCGATAAATCCCTCTTTTTTGCCCGTTGCTGTAAAAAAATGAATTGCAGCAGCTGCTGCTGTTACAGCAGGAGGGGATGGAGAGACGGCCAGCGGCTTAAGCAGCCTCTCGCCCGTTCTTTGCTGGGCGTGCCCGCGCTTCCACCCTTTTCCTGCTGCAGAGACTGGCTTGCATACCTAGGGGGCGCAGCGAGCGCGAGAACCAGGGGCAACGTTCCATCGGGCTAGGGCGCGCGGCCGTTAAAGAACGCCCCTACCCGTCCCCGTCTCTTTTCCTCTTTCCCCACGCGTCTTCCGGCCAATCAGTCGCCTAGCTGGAGGCGGTGCCGCGGGAGGGGGAGGGCGAGACGACAGAACTGGTGGAATGGAAGGTTGGGACGGCCAGCGTTCCATGCGGCTGCTGGAAGGTCCCGCGCTCGCTGCCAGCTAGTGTGTGAGGGGAGGGGAGGCGGCGTCCCTCCCGCGCCTGTACAGAACAGGCGGGCAAACCTGTGTGATACACGCCACCGCCGCACATCGATTGCCTCTGACAGCCCCCCCCCCCCTCCAGTTCCTTCGCAGCAGCTTTGCGTGGCCCCGGAGAGGGATGTTTCCCCACACAGACCCAGCCCTCCTAGGTGTAGGTCAGGGGAGGAGGGAAGGGAGAGAGGAAATGGGAGGGCGGTTAGCGGGTCAGTGAGGAAGAGGAGGTGGTGAGGGGGTAGTTAGGATTGGCTTGGGGAGGAGGGAGGGAGCATGGGAAGTGGATGTGAATTGAGTAAGGGTCAAGGGAGGCTGTGAGGTAAGGGGGACGGAGGGGACATGAGGGGTGCCCGGGCACAATGTGAAAAGGGGAAGGTTGTGAAGGGTGGAGATGAAGAATGTATGGGCGACAGACTTGGGTGGGACTGAACCCCAGGTGATAGAGAGCGAGGCGAGGTGAGGAAAGTTCGGGCTCAGGCTTGTGGCTGGCAGGATTTTTGTTTGATCAGTTTCCCTCCCTGGTGATTTGTTTTTACTTTTGGTCTGGTTGGTCCTGATTGGCTTTTTTACTAATTGTATTTGAACTATCAGGAAAGAAAATCTGAGGAGAAAAAAAAATCTATAAAAACTTTCCCCTCTCTCTGTGGGGGAGGGAAGGAGGGAAAACACGTCCTGCGGTTTGTTTAAATATTAAACATTTAGCGTTTACTTTTTAAAATTGTGTAGAGGTTTATTGCTACTGCTGTGATAGCGCTTTCCCCTTGTGTTTACAGCCTCTCTGAGGGAGAGACACACAGGAAGAACCAGGATCTCTAGGCTGCACAAACAAGAAACGTAGGAGGAGTCCATCTAAGCAAAGGGACTGGAAGGATTTCACCTTGTTGCTGCTTGTTTCAGACGATTTCCCCCTCTTCCTCCTTGAACCGCCCCAGCTGAGGGTTTCTTTGTTGCTTCCACAACCGACCAGAAGCAAATCCTTTGCATGTTTTTGGAGCTGCGTTTTACTGCGGTTCCTTTGCAAGAAACAGACCAGCACCTTCCCGGTAGGAGGGAAATCTGATCAACTCTGAGGCTTTCCCCACCTCTGGTGGAGTGTGAGAGTTCGAGCGACACCCTCACTGGCCTGTAGCTGACTTCAGGTCTATTCGGAATCACAGCTAGGGCTGCTAAATTTACGTGGTCGAGGACCCTTCAAGCCTGCCTATTGACGACAGATTTGTAGCTAAAGGAAAATCGGATTAATATAATTGTGAAGCTCCGGAGGGGCGGGAGGGATATCTGGAGACTGCCCTGTCTGCATGGCTAATCTTGAAATTGTCTGAAATAAATCCTTAGTGCAAGGAATAGAGCGATATTTCCCCATGGTTTTAGGTTTATTTAACACTTCTGTAGCTGGGGTTCACGGGGACGGGGCACATATGGAAAACTAACCTGCTCCATAATAATCAGAAGTGGGAATAGTTTCCGTCATCTTTGCGGTATGAAAGGTGCTGTTTGCTGGTGGCTCTCTAGATGGATCAGTCGCTTTCTGGATTTGCTAGCGATCTGACGAAGGATCCAGATTTATTGGAATACTAACGCCAATAAACTTACTCTCTCAGCGTTGAAGGCATTGGATGTGACAGTGCAGAGAAACATGTGTTTTACATTTCTGCCTGCTTGTTTTGGTGCAATCAATACCTCCACAAGATACATTGATTTAGATGGCGATTATAATACAGTCATGCACTCGGCGTGCTGCCTTAGGGTTGCATGCAAAGTGAGCACAAATCACCGAGTCCTCCGCTCCTATAAACCGAGGGTTTCTGTTCCCTCAAAACTTCAGGGTGAAAGCAAAGGGCGATGTCCCCAACCCACCAAAGAGAATCCAGCCTCGGGGTGTGGAGCGATCAATGACCAAAGAGCTGACAAAACTGTCAGGCAGTCGAATAGATTGGGGATCCGTGAAGAAATAATGGTTGGAAGAAAGGCGGATCGAGAAATTATTGCACGAAGGAATAGCTGGAGAGACCGGATGATGATAAAGTTTAACTTCTGTTTCTTCTGTCGCGGATGGTGGGCGTTTCTGTTGCTTCAGCTCCACATGTTGCAAGCCTTGGCACAAGGTAGGGCTATGAGACATTTTTGTTTAGAGAAATGTTGCATCTATCAGCCTTTTAAGACGCAGAAATTCTGTTCAGGCATGAATATAGTCTTCTGCTTTAATCACATAGAGAGCAAACTTCAGAAATCGTCATTAACAATGGATTTAATATATAAATGGTATTATCTTTATAAACAGCCTTTATAGAAACAAGCATGTATCACTTAACCTAATTCTCTTAGTTTACTAGCCCATTTCGACCCCCCCACCCCAAGTATCAATAGTAATATCGGGACCTCACTGTTAATGGTCACATAACCATTCCTTTGTATTTAGTTGGAATCAACATACTTTTCTGTTATGTCTTAAAGCAGCAGAAGAGTTAACTTCTGTGTGAGTTTAAAAAATAATTGTGCATTGTCATAAATTGCCAAGAGAAACGGACTCATAAATTCACCGACTAGAACTAAATCAGGCCTGGGTGTAAACAGATATCTTTAAAAACACAAGTACCAGTGCATGTGAATATCGGTTCAGTCTTGTTCATTTCTTGTTAAAAAAATTAACAGACACAAAACCTGCATTTGCAAACCAGAGATCCTTTCAGTCAAATGAGTCCCTTGTAAATGTTCACGATCATTCAGATATTAAGTGGCAGTCATTCTGAATATATATTTACATATTTAAAAATTGCAAAATGCAGGGTAATTTTTAATAATCCTTTGACCAGAGTAAACAATAAGTGATAGGGAATGGCATTATGGTTGGCTGAGCCAAATAACTTGCTGAATAAATACAGCTTTCACTTTCTTTGCTGTTGTGAGTTTTACTACTGAGTGTATTGTGCTCCACTAGTGTGTTTAGGCATGGTGTTTGTCTCTGAAGTGTGGGATGAGTCAGTGATTTAAACTCGGAAATTAATAATCTCTTTAAAGGGGGAATGTGTTCTGCAGACAAACCGTTAAAATAAAGTACACTTTCTGTTTCAATTAACCCTGAATCTAAAAGATGTTTACTAAATTAATTTTAAAGTGTAAACCTTATCCTGAGTTAGTCAATTAGCCTTTTACAAATAAAATTCAGTGCAGCTGTTTGCTTATCTTTGCACTGTTTGTGTGAGTGCTCACTAGCTCTTTTGTTTTTGTACATGGGGTGAACGCTGGATAGTCAGTATGTTGAGGGAGAGGGCTATGAAACCAAGTTTGTTGTAATCTGTCTACTGAGCCTTTACTCCTGCACTCTTTCAAAGATTTTCAGCCCCAGGGTATTGAATAGCTCCAATCCACTGTTTTATAGTGAACTCCACCCTCATAAATCCCTCTCTTTTTCAAAGTTTTGTTTATGCTGTCATTCCTTTTTCCAAACTACTTGTGCTGAGGCCTGCAAACTTTAACAGAGGGCATTGTTATAGTAAAACAGAATGTATTTAAGTGTAGTTAATATAATCCTCCACAAATTATAATTCACATTTCTTCTCTTTTCTGTAGTCTTGATTGGCATCTACCAATATGACCTTTTATTTTGAAAGGCAAAGATTTTAAAATATCTATTTAAATCAGACTTCTTGAGATTAGCAGTGAAGTCATTTTTACATGTAGGGTCCGGAATCAATTAAATTGAGATTTTAAAATATTTTCTGTGAATAGTAAGAGTAACCTTCATCTTCATAGTAAAAACTATGCACATACAACTGTGCAGTTGTTAATATAATAAACAATATTTCCTTTAGTAACATATTTCAAAATTTACTAAGCACATTAAAATATATCTTTATTGAATTTGCTTGGGACTTGTACACAAAGTCTAATGTTTTACACTGGCCTAAACTTTGAAGAAGTCCAAACACCAAATCAGTTTATTAACGTGTAAGCAAAACAATAATTAAACGAACAATAGGCCTAAGAGGAAGCAGAAAGACAAACTAGGGTACTTTACCCTTCAGAAAAGCACTTATGCAATAATATGGGTTGGGGTTTAGTAACTGCTAGCCAATGTATGAACAGTATGAACAGTTCATTCAGTGAGATACCTGCAGAGGGTGGGTTCCAGGAAGGAACATGGACATTGCAATGCTGGTGTCAGAGCCCCTGACTTTCAGATATTAAGAAAATCAAAAGAACACTAAAGTGATCCACAAAGCTGAGTTAGGTCCCTCTGTTTTCTGTACGGTCAAATGGTGGTGGTGGTGGTGGTGGGGGCGAGGGAGATAGGCACATTAGAATGCAGTCCACCAAAGGCAGCATGCCAGATCAAAGTAACTTGACTAAACTAGCCCTGGGGTGATCTTGGTGAGAGTAGGGTGTCCTAAGTCCCATCTTTCTCTAGGAGATAGGTGTTTGAGTCTGGACTGCAGGGAGGCACCTCTCTTTGCTTAGCAATCCATGAATGAGAATCAGGATTCTAAGGTGATTTTTGTGAAAATGAGTTGGGCACCTGTCTCACATCATACAAGATGGCTGGAGGAGGAGGAGGTGGTGCTTCTGTTGTCATCCACCATCTTATAACTTTTAGCCCAGTGGTTAGAGCACTCATATGAGATGGAGGAGATCCAGGGTAAATCCCTCTCTCTGCCAAAGGGAAAAGAAACAATATGAACAGGGGTCTCATCTCTTAGGAGAGTGCTCTAACCAGTGAGCCATGGGATTTGCTGATATGGGGCTCCCTTCATCTCTTCTGTTAAAGCTTCAATATAGATGATTTATGGTGCAGGGGTACTGGATCCAGCATCACCCGCATTCCAGATGAGTATCCTAATCACTGGACTACCCAATCCTCACATACTGTCTGTCTGGCTCCGTGACTGTTGAGATATTTATCCACAGCAGAACAGTCATGGGGCCAAAGAGAGAAGGAGAATGTGTATGAGAATGTTAGGGCACCCATCTGGGTATAGGGCAATCCTGTGTTTAGTCCCCATGCTTTTTCATTATTTAACCACCGTGGAACAGCTTGAACAGGAGAGACTGAGGAAGCCCCACATCAATATGACCCATTGCCCACAGCAGTAGTCCTTTTGAAATGTGATGTAATAAACAGTACCAGTCTTAACGCAATACACTTCAACCAGGTTGTCACAAATTTAAAATTCAGTGGCAGGTTGCTGTTCTCCATGCTTTCTGAATTGTATGATATATCCATCATTTTTATATCATATTGAAAATTCACATTATAAAAGATATGTCAGTTTATGACAAAAGCTCATGTATCTTGAAAATGAAAGTTCTGATATAGCTACACAGGTTTTCTAATGGGATGATGAGTTGGTCCTATGGACAAGAAAGAGTATTACATGACTCTTTAATCTTTTTATCCGATAAAGATAAAATAAAACATTCTAAATGTGAAGCCTATGGCTGTTTGGATGTGAAATCTTTATAAATGATTGCTCCAGCACTCTTAAAATTAAAACAAGTACATAGTCACATTTCAGTCAGTTTAATTTCCAATAAACTAAATGGAAACGATTGAGACCAAGTATTTCATATTTTCAAATAAATGATAAAATGTATTTGCAGTTGTAACTAGTGTGAGTAGCAGTGGTAGACAGCCTGTGGCCCATGCAGCCCATTGGGGTTCTATGTGTTGTTTATGAGACATTTTGTTTACCATTGCCTATGTGCAGGGCTGCCAGATTCTGCTGGTTTTCATCTGCATAGTTTTTTTCCTACTGATATTGATAAAATGATCAGGCATATAAACCAAGAGCACATGAGGTGAGGTGTGTGCTGACTGTACATAACATGGCTGTAAGAGCTATGTGTTTCTCCTGCATCCAATCGAAGTGCTACTACAGTTCAATCGGCTCACTCCGCAAATTCTAAGTGCACAAGTGTAGTTAGCAAAAGTACTGTATTCTGGGAGACCATCTTGGTTACGAGTGTTGCAGTCCACTGATATTAAGGAGGGCCATTTGTGGTCTACTCACTAGCCTACATTGCCCATTGCTGATCTATATAGAACATAGAACATTTTGATAATAGGCATGGGGGCTCACATACTTGCCCGGCCCTGGGAAAAGTGGAAGGGGCCTGGCTTTGCACTCCTAGAAAGGATGGGGCTTTGAGAAGAAGGGGTGGAGCTAGAGGCAGCCTGCCCTCAGCACTGCCTGTAGCATACCATATCACGCCTCTCCTCCCTACAGCCCTCAGTGTTACCTGGAGTGTGCATTGTGGGGCTCCGGTGGCGATTTAAAGGGCCCAGGGCTACAGCCGTGCAGCGGCATCTGGGAACTCTGTGCCCTTTTGAATTTCTGTGCCCTTTTGAATTACCGAGCTCCAGGACAACTACCCCCTTTGCCCCACCTGTTGATGGGCCTGGCAATATGCTTTGTTCAAACTTTTCATTGCAGTTTTCTTAGGCTGTGTTAGAGGATATTTAAGCATTTCTATTCATTACCTTTTCAATCTTCAGTGACAGCTAACTATGATACTGGCTTACTGTGGTGGATTTTTATTTTAAAATCTAGTGTATCCAAAAAGTACAAGCACTGAACATACTGGAAAGTGAAGTTTTCCTTTCAACTCAGGCAGTGTTAGTGCAAGGCTCCCTACATTGGTCTGCCAGTGATCTTGAACCTTGTTTGGAGAGAGAACTTTTACGTATGAGAGAATAATTTAAAATTCCTATGCCTCGTTAGACCTTGGTTTTTCTCCTGAGCCTTCCAACTATAATGCTCATGGTGGTTTTTGGCAAGTTTTCCCATTAGGAATGAGCTAGCTTATCATAAGCCATAAAATAGCCAAAAGGTGGCAATTTATAACCACTTTTAGTAACTGTTTAGGAATTCCAGGTTCAGATTAGCAAGATAGTGGTTAAAGGCTTCAGATCACATTATCAATCCCCTAAATTAACTAGTGCTTCTGTAGGTAGCTACTGTATTTAAAATAAAGGTCCTGATCCTGCAAATCGCTTGGGTTTGGGGGATACCTGTGCATATGCAGAAACCCACTGATTAAACAGAACTCATTACAGGATTGGGCTGTTACAGTTTAATTGTGGAATGTCTACTAAAGTACTAGAGGATTTGACTGACTACTACTGTTTTTTTAAACATGTTGGAAGTTGCTAATGGCTGAGGTACATTTTGGAGAGCAACTTTAAATAATAAATCTTTCTCACTTTGTATTCATGATTGGATGAATATTTTCAAAATTTGACCGTTGCTGGGGTAATTTTGAAAAAGATAGCTCTAAACATTTTTAACAAAAACAGTAACTAAATATTTAAATAAATTAAAACTTGTCAGATTCTTACTTTAACAGAGATAAAACTAGTTTTTATGCCATTTGATCAAGTTTATAATTTAAAAATTGTATAAGAGGCTGAATCCTTATTTAAAGTGGCATGAATATCCACTATGCTTTTGGTAGAACCAATTACATGAATACTTGAGGAATATATTTGTGTGGGGTAAGGTTTTGGTAATACCAGCCTGTAATTTGTTGGGATTTGTTAATGTGTAAAGTGCAAGAAACTTGAGAAACAAATTGCACACTGTGTTTAATACAAAAAGAGGATGAGCAACTTACACAGGATACTTAGCAAATTATGTCAAGAGATAAATAAGGGGAAAGACAGGCAGCCAGATGAGAAGGTGAATTTACTGGAGAGCAGAAGGTATTACAAGTGAAATGTCAGGAGAGGTGGTGTTAGTCCTGTTACAGCCTTATGCCATTTGTCAGAGGGCCATCACATCACAGTACATTTTCCCTCCGTGTTCCGTTTTCTTAGTAGATTTATTAGTTTTCAAATGTGTGAATTTTTCATCCTGTGCATTTAAATAGATTTATTAAAATGCCTTAATTTGTATACTTTGTTAAAATACTGAATCGCAATTCTTTCAGCATTATACATATCTGCCAACTTATTCATACTTTGAGTGAAGTGCTTCAGACAAATTAATCAGACCTTAAAAGTTAGTGTGAGAGAGGATGGAGAGTGTATGTAAGCCACACGATGGACATTGGTCTTGCTGCTTAATGCAGTATTAGAACGCAGATGATATAAGAATCCATAAGGAATAATATGATAATAGCGTTTTGTACTTATGACATTATTCTATAAGCTGCATTGTTCTATAAGCTGCCAGGTCTTCATCCCCAGTAAAGTCAACATGCACTACTGCAGTGATGCAAGGTGACAATGAAAATGTCCTAAAGGATGATCTAGGGATTCTTACATTTGAGGTAATTTGTCAGATGCCTCTTGTGGCACCCGTTGGTACAGACGACATGGCAAGTCCAGCAAAGGGCATGAGAGAGTAGAGAAGGAGTATGATGCTTTTGACAGCTTCCCGACTACTGGAAAATAGGGGACTGTTTTACTTGGTGTAAGTTCAAACAATCTTGTGGCTTGATTCACCACTGAATTATTCTGGTTTTATGTTGATGTTACTGGTTTCAGTGGTTACAGTGGTGTACAACTGAATTTGAGGCAGTACTGAATCAGATTCTTTAGTAAAGTTTGAACCAAACATATTGAGATGATTTTGGGATAAGAATATTGAAAAACAAAATCAAATGTTTTCTGCCTTAAAATGCCCTATTTAAAATTAGCTTATCATGAAACTTCAAATTAAAAAGCGGTGTATATAAGAAAATCAGTCCTCTTGGGTTTTTTTCATCCTTTGATGATATTGAAAGGAAACCAGCAAAGCTGGTGACTTTTCTTCCTGACCAAACACTGGCTGTAGGATTTTGGGAAGAGACTGTGAAGTTAGTTTTGAGGGTTCCCCAAACCATATCATGGCACTGCTTCACAAAGTTGTGATATCTGCATCTTCCTATCATGTCATTGTTTCAGTGTCTAATGGTTCTGCCTTGGTTTTTTTCTTCCCCTTGTATATTTTTTCTCCTGAGTAGCTGGGGCTGTTTGGTAATTGAGGGGTGGGACAGGGAAAGGTAGAGGTGTCTCCCTTTGCATTAAATGCCTTCAGGTTAGTCAGAGTATTCACAGATCTTCCCATGTTATGCTGGATGATGCCCAGTTGAAGAGAGGGGAAATCACAGCAATCCAAAAGCCAAACAGCCTCACAGTTTTGTTTTTGAAGGTATGGAAGTCCCACAACATAACTGAGAACCCAATCCACAGGCTTTATTGGCCCAATAGACTAACATTTGGAGGTCTGTTAAGTACTGTGACTAACTCACAAGTTTCAGTAATAATCTGACAAATACCTAACATTTGAATATTGTCTGACTGACAAAAAGCTCTAGAATTTAAAACAAAATCTGATCTTATTACAAAATAATTAAACTATTACAAAATTAGGGGGAACTTATGACTTCAAGCTGCTTTGCTTTTGTGGCTGTTGATTTTTCAAGTTTTGCCATTCTTATGAGTGCATGTAGAGAGGTGCATCTTAGAACAGATGTTCTGATCAAATGTGGGATAATGTTAATGCATTTGGCAGTCTTATATTTCAGTTATAACTGAAATATGAGCTAGCTATAGTGTCATTTTAGGCCCTACTACTGTAATGAGTTTTGAGCCAATGGCATCCCACTAAAGTCAGAGATTCTATAAGGGCTCTGGTATCTGCCTATCTAGAGCTCATTGCAATAATAGGGAAACATTTACTATTTCAGAATATTTTAAGGAGCAGATTGATGCTGAAATTGCCTATGAAACCTTAATTCGCTCCCCTAGTGTTTGCATTTTTAACTATTTAATTACAAGGTCACTGTGTTGGGTTCTCTGGTGTACAGCTTGGACTGTGGGACCACTGGGTCTTCTGTCCCACCAAATGTAGCTACCTCTCACCCTGTGATGTTGTTGGCAACCTACACACTTCTTGAAGATACTGTACTTACATAGAAAGGGACATACCCAAATGAGCTACATACATGATCTTCCTAGCACTCATAAACCAAAAATAGAGAGGCTCTAGACAATTCCCCTCCCACCCATCCACCATTCTTGAACTCCAGAACTATACTATCTTGCACTGGTCAGAAATGTGGCCAATGTACATTTATTTCCAAGTTCACCCCTCCTTGATGTGAGGAGGACAGAAAGATAAGTGATAAGTAGCAATCGTAGAGATCACAGTTGGTTACTTAATACAAATATATTTGCAATCCGAGTTCAACAAACAAAACGGGATTTGAATCAAGCAGTGTTTCACCCTGACAGAAGGTACAAACCTCTGTCAGATCCTCAGTGAATAAATTGGAACTGCCTTCCAATCCAGGAACCCCCTTCACCACCTCCTCCTTCAGATGTGTTTCTATCCAGGTGTTAAGTTGTGGGGTAGAACCCAAGTCATGATGTCACTTCTCCTCTTTTATAGTTTCTTCCGGTTCTTGGAAAAATCTTTTGCTATGACATGAGTCAAGCAATCTTCATTGCATATATGCTCCCTCTAAGAAGTATATAGCTTTTGGGATAGTGGATTCTTTCTGTGATGGGTGTTGATGACTCATTAACTGCTGTCTAACTACTCCATTTCTAAGTTCCCTCTAAGCAGCACAGCTGCATGGCTGCACAGCAGCCTATTAAGCACTCTACAGGTGCTCAGGACTACAGTAGGGCAATCCTGTCCCTTAGCCCCTGGACTCAGACCAGCTATAGATCTGCTGTGGCAGGCAGAGAGGTGCTCCTCTCATGGCTGCAACCCAGCCCAGATCGGTTGGGAGAGAGATGCCCCTCTCCTGCCCCCAAACTAACCTGACCGAGACTTGCTATGGCTGTGGTAGAAGTGTATCTACTATGGCCCCAGCCTGGACTTGCCATGGCCATGGGAGAGATGCCCTTTCTCTGGCCGTAGCCTGGACATACTGTGGCCATGGGACAGGTGCTTCTTTCCTGGCCCCAAACCAGCCTGGCCTAGACCTGCCACAACTAGGGGAGAGGCGCCTCTCTCCCCCAACATCGGTGCTGGTGCAGAAAGAGAGAGCGGGAGGAAGTCCTCTCTGTTCATCACAACCCCAGGGCAGCCTGCACCCCAAACCTCAGCCCCACTGCAGAGCTGCAACCCTAGCCAGAGCATTCACTCCCTACATCTCAATCCTCTGACCCAGCCCTGAGCCCCCTCTCACACTCCAAATCCATTACCTGTACCCCACAACACAAACTGTATAATGTGAACCAATATGGAGATGATGGGTGCACATCACCAGTAATATTCATTTTACACATGGGTAGAAAAAATTAGAGGAATGACTGCCATTGTTGTATCTGACAGGCTGATTGTGGGTGTTTCTAACCTTGCAACGTATTTCAATAATATTCACATAGTAACACTTCATAACTATACATACAATGATAGCTCATGCAATCCAACAGGATATTACTGTTCAACATATCAGGACTTTTAAAATGACATATCATACTTTGTACAAAACATATCATAATTATATAACTGTGGTAAATATGGAGGTTCCAGGGTGCTACTCTGAAGTTCATTGTGTCAGCCGCACATTATTTTTCTTCCAAATAGGACCCTTGCCTCCTTTAGCACACAAAATGGATGGTGCTCATTTGATGTGAAACTATTCAAGATGTTTTTTTCTCAGTGTTCAAGGTGTGGCCCTATGTCTTATTTATTGCATCTTACTCGGACAGAATTTCCTTATAGGCCTTTCTGTGATATTCCTCAGTACAGTATGAGTGCTTTACAAATATTTATTTTTGAAACATCCCTGTGAGGTGAGAAGAGCATTATATCCTTTTTATGAATGAAGATTTGAGGCATAAAGAAATTGAGGTAAATATTATCCACTAATTTTGGATGTCCAATTTGAGACCAGAACCCAATTTTTCATAATATTTAGCTTTATATAATATATATAGAGAGATTCAAATTAGTGCTCTCATTGACTTCAGTTATATCTGTGAGAGCTCTCAACACTCTCCAGTTTGATTTACAAAAGTGATAAGTGAGGTTCCCTAAAAATGGAGAACACAAATAGAGACCACTTGTGAAAACTTTTGTTTAAAGTGCCTTGAGTAACATCACACACGCAAGAATAGAATGCAGCCTCATTCTATGAGTAAGGCCTTACTCATAAGACCATACTTTCTCTCTTTTTCTTTTTTGCAATCCCCTGCTTCATCGACTTAATGCCTTGTTGCCTTCTGCAACAAATGAAGCAGAATCTACAAACTGTCTCTTTCACCACACAGTCTGGATTTATTCCTAGAGCAGTAATCTCCAGTACAGTGAATGAGGCAGGGTTCTTTTGGAAAAATTAATAGAATCATAGAATACTAGGACTGGAAGGGACCTCAAGAGGTCATCGAGTCCAGTCCCGGACCAAATACTGTCTAGATCATCCCTGATAGACATTTATCTAACCTACTCTTAAATATTTCCTGAGATGGGGATTCTACAACCTCCCTGGGCAATTTATTCCAGTGTCTGACTACCCTGACAGTTAGGAACTTTTTCCTAATGTCCAACCTAAACCTCCCTTGCTGCAGTTTAAGCCCATTGCTTCTTGTTCTATCTTCAGAGGCCAAGATGAACAAGTTTTCTCCCTCTTCCTTATGACACCCTTTTAGATACTTGAAAACTGCTATCATGTCCCCCCTCAATCTTCTCTTTTCTAAACTAAACAAACCCAATTCTTTCAGCCTTCCTTCATAGGCTCTTCTCTGGACCCTCTCCAATTTCTCCACATCCTTCTTGAAATGTGGTGCCCAGAATTGGACACACTACTCCAGCTGAGGCCTAACTAATGCAGAGTAGAGCGGAAGAATGACTTCTAGTGTCTTGCTCACAACACACCTGTTAATGCATCCCAGTATCATGTTTGCTTTTTTTGCAACAGCATCACACTGCTGACTCATATTCAGCTTGTGGTCCACTATAAGCCCTAGATCCCTTTCTGCCGTACTCCTTCCTAGACAGTTGCTTCCCATTCTGTATGTGTGAAACTGATTGTTCCTTCCTAAGTGGAGCACTTTGCATTTGTCTTTATTAAACTTCATCCTGTTTACCTCAGACCATTTCTCCACTTTGTTTAGATTATTTTGAATTATGACCCTATCCTCCAGATTAGTCGCAACCCCTCTCAGCTTGGTATCATCTGCAAACTAAATAAGCGTACTTTCTATGCCATTATCTAAATCATTGATGAAGATATTGAACAGAGCTGGTCCCAAAACAGACCCCTGTGGAACCCCACTTGTTATGCTTTTCCAGCAGGATTGTGAACCATTAGTAACTACTCTCTGAGTACTGTTATCCAGCCAGTTATGCATCCACCTTATAGTAGCCCCATCTAAGTTGTATTTGCCTCGTTTATTGATAAGAATATCATGCGAGACAGTATCAAACACCTTACTAATGTCTAGGTATACCACATCCACCGCTTCTCCCTTATCCACAAGACTCGTTATTCTATCAAAGAAAGCTATCAGATTGGTTTGACATGATTTGTTCTTTACAAATCCATGCTGGCTGTTCCCTGTCACCTTGACACCTTCCAAGCATTTACAGATGATTTCCTTAATTACTTGCTCTATTATCTTCCCTGGCACAGAAGTTAAACTAACTGGTCTGTAGTTTCCTGGGTTGTTCTTATTTCCCTTTTTATAGATAGGTACTATATTTGCCCTTTTCCAGTCTTCTGGAATCTCTCCTGTCTCCCATGATTTTCCAAAGATGATAGCTAGAGGCTCAGATACCTCCTCTATCAGCTCCTTGAGTATTCTAGGATGCATTTCATCAGGCCCTGGTGACTTGCAGGCATCTAACTTTTCTAGGTGATTTTTAACTTGTTCTTTTTTAATTTTATCTTCTAAGCCTACCCCCTTCCCACTAGCATTCACTATGTTAGGCATTCCTAAAGACTTCTCGGTGAAGACCGAAACAAAGAAGTCATTAAGCATCTCTGCCATTTCCAAGTTTCCTGTTACTGTTTCTCCCTCCTCACTGACCAGTGGGCCTACCCTGTGTTTGGTCTTCCTCTTGCTTCTAATGTATTTATAAAAAAGTCTTCTTATTTCTCTTTATTCCCATAGCTAGTTTGAGCTCATTTTGTGCCTTTGCCTTTCTAATCTTGCCCCTGCATTCCTGTGTTGTTTGGCTATATTCATCTTTTGTAATTTGTCCTACTTTCCATTTTTTAATATGACTCCTTTTTTATTTTTAGATCATGCAAGATCTCGTGGTTAAGCCAAGGCGATCTTTTGCCATATTTTCTATATTTCCAACACAGCGGAATAGCTTTCTTTTGGGCCCTTAAGAATGTCCCTTTGAAAAACTGCCAACTCTTCTCAGCTGTTTTTCCCTTCAGTCTTGATTCCCATGGGACCTTAGCTATCAGCTCTCTGAGTTACCAAAATCCGCCTTCCTGAAATCCATTGAATCTATTTTGCTGTTCTCCCTTCTACCCTTCCTTAGAATTGTGAACTCTATGATTTCATTATCACTTTCACCCAAGCTGCCTTCCATTTTCAAATTCTCAACCAGTTCCTCCCTATTTGTTAGGATCAAATCTAGAAAATTAGTATGTGATCATGCAAATAAAGATTGTTATAAAGCATATGTAAAAGCATATGCATTAGTATGTGATCATGCAAATAAAGATTGTTATAAAGCATATGTAAAAGAGGGAGGGAAATTAGGATTGGACAGGCATCCTTAATTCTGGTATCCCCTAAGCTTTTAAACACTTGATTTTGCAGCCTTAATAATGTTATTTTAGCTTAGTTTTATCTCCTAGGTTTATCTTCTAGGTTTTTTAAAAAACAAAATGACTATGCCAAATCCCCCCCCCCCCCAAGCCCCTTTCCCTCACCTCAGTACGATAGTGCTGTCGTGTCCTCAGTACACTCTCTTGTGGTCAGATGTGGTGCATATGAAGAGACCTCCTTACTTTTCCTCCAGCCAGAGTTTAAACAAGCCGCAAACAATCTACAGGCATTCAGGAACACCTTCCTCTGAGGATTTATTTAACAGAAAGTCCAATACAAAAATTAGAAAAAATCCCCTCCTCTTTGCCTCATTTTCCTGATCCAGATAATCAATCAGACCCAATCTGTCTGTTTCCCAGCTGAGTCTATTATTTATCTTCTCCCCAAATCTTCATTAGATTTCTCTCCTGATAAATTCAGGCTGCCCCTCTCCAAAATGTACTTTCTTCTCATGGGTCTCCTCTAACTGAGCTGTCATAAGCCAGTTAAAGTAATTATTTAATTAACTCACTGCCATATACCTAAGCTGTTAACAAGGGGGTTAATTGGGTTGGCTGAATCTACCTGTGAAGGATGACAAAGGTGGGTGGGGCTTCTGACCTCTTCACAGGGTTAACTACTCGGTCATGTCATGTGGCATCATATTGATAGCTACATGTTTTAGCAGGATTGGATTCCTTACATCCACCACACAGACCTGTCTCTTGAGCCAGTGGAGAAACTGATAGCAGTAGTAGGTCAGCCTCAGTATGGATTATCATTAGCAGGGCATGAGACACTTTATCAGTGGGTTTCACAGATATTTGCAGATGGCAAAAGAATGGTGAGAATCATGGATTCCATTCCAGGTCCTTGAAGAAACTGTAGTCCGGTAGGTACAGACTCATCTATTCATACTTCCAAGCATGGTCCCTTTTGTCCCATTTGGCTCCAATTTTTATATCCAATAAGTCCTAATCTGACCCCTCAGATCCCCCTTTTCCAGTCTGTCTCCTCACTTTTTTCAGTCCCTATTTCTCTACTCAGTTGTTTCTTGTCTTCAGCTTCCTTTTCTAGACTTCCTTAGTCCTGCCCCTCTGCCATCTCAGCATCCAATCTCTTTCCTCCACTACTCTGGCCCCTTTAATCCTTCCCTGCCCGCATTTACCATCCCCACTGGATCCTTTTCCAATTTCAGTGTCTCATTCCCCTTCCCCCTCTTCCATGCATCTTCCCCAACTGGTCCTAATTCTCCTGTCCCAAAACCTGGCTCTTCCTCAGACCTGATTCTTCTCCTTTCCTCACTTACTTTACCCTACTCACTGTTTCTCAGCCTGACTTCTTCCAGACTTGCCTAGCCAGTTCCAGTCTCCCTTTGACTGACTTCTCCTTGTCCTATTATACTCCCCAACTACACACACACCCTGCCACAGATCCAGCTCTTGTTTCCTCTCCATCTAAATCAGACAGCTTTCTCTTCCATGCTGCCTGGGACCAGCATGGGATCTTTGGCTTAGTCTATACTCAACCAGCCAGGTCGGTTTAAGGTACACAACTCCAGCTATGCAAAATGTGTAGTTGGAGTCTGCTTAAGCCAAGCCATAGTGGCACCCACACAGCTGGAGGCTGATGAGAGTGTTTGCTCCTGTTGGCTTCCCTTACTCTTCAGAAAAGGAGGAGTACCGAATGCTGGTGTGGGCTGCCCTCAGCGTTTGATTTACGGGTCTATACTAGGAAAGTTAGATATTGTTTAATTCAGTAATCGTGTAACTTGCTCCCTATGCAGATCTACTCCTGCCTGCCTCCCTGTACTGCTGCCTCTGATGTAGAGGCACCAGTGGGGGGGAGGGGTAGAGGTGTCCAAGGCTGGCCCTACCATGAGGCGAACTGAGGCGGCCGGCTCAGGTACCAGGCTATGTGGGGGAGGGGGCACCACTAGGACCCAGAGGGTAGAAAATTGTGTCTGCCACTGGTGCGTATGTAGGTAGCAGAGCAGTATCATGAGAGGAGTAGAACAGGAAGAAGGCACAATTGAGACCTTTCAAAGTTTTGACCCAAACAAGGGGGCATGTGGGCGTCATTTGAGCTCCCTGCCTCAGGTGCCAAAATGTGGGCTGGCCCTGGAGGTGTCTCTGTGGCATATGATGCTTTTGGGGAGCTGGCTGTTAAGCCAGCTCTCCATGAGCACCGGCTACCAATGGCCCTCAACCTGCTGCCTCGGTTCAGAATCACTGGCCTAGGGGCTAGCCAATTAATTCTTATATTAGAGGCTTGTTTTATCTAGATGTGTTTACTTTTAGAAACTTTTTTTTATTAAATAGCTGTTACAATGAAGTATTTTGTTCTAAACGGGGCTGCCATATTCCTTTACAAAGCTGTGGTTTGATCTGCCAAGTGCTCCAATCTGGAACTCTAATTGATTTCAGTGGGAATTAGTGCACAGGGCCTTGCGTGATTGGCCCCACAACAGTGCTATACAATTAGGAGGGAAAACGCCTCTCTCTAAGCATGCTTTTTACCTTTTTTATTTTAACAAATAGTTTATAACATCAAAGTCCATCTTGCTATTGCAAGACTTCTCTGTAGTATCCAAATGTTTGGCTTCTTACAATGGTTTTGCATACTATATTTAAGCAAGGATGTTAAAATGTGGGGTAATTGTATAAATGTGTAACCACTGAAAAATTGAGCAGTTACATGGTCACATGCACCTGAAAAACCAGCTCCTTGGGAGCACTGCACATTTCTTCTGGGGAGTTGGCTGCTGCCCTGTGCTGCTATCTCTGTATCAGAGGCAGCAGTGCGGGGCAGCAGGCAGCTCCCTATGAGCCAACTTTTAAGTTGGCTCCCAGAGCACACTGGCTTACACCTACAGCCCTGCTCCAGGGTGGCACCTGGCTCTGCAGGATGGGGTGGAAGCCTGAGTATAACCATGAACTTATTAATTAATCGATAAGCCCAGGCTTATAAGTTAACCATTTACACGGTTATACATTCACAACCCTAATTTTGAGTATTACAATTTTCAATTTGCTATAAAAATAGAAAATACTGTTTAATGTTACTAGAATATTCTTCATTCCATATTTTGTTGCCAATCCTGTGGCTATACCTATGTGTTGCCAAATATGTAAAAGTATATTTTGATTATGTTAATAGCCTGCTCATTAATATTTAAGTACATGTTGGATCTCCCTGGTCCAACACCCTTGGGACCTGACTGGTCTTGAATGAGGAAGTTTGCTGGACCATAGGAGGTCAGTTCTGCCCCCTGCCACTGGTTTCCCTAGCCCAACTCTACTTTTGGCCCAGCCACTGGCTTCTCCTACCAGCTCCCCCATGCAGCTGTCCCAGTGGGTTTGTAGTCCGCTGGCTCCAGTGCTGCCAGACTAGTAGGACTGCTGCCCCCCCTGCCCACCAGCCTCTTGGCTAGCTCCTCCTCTGATGCTGACCCCATTGGGCTCCCAGCTCTGTTGGAGCCTGCTGCCATGCTAGAGCCTGCAAAGAGAATTGCTTCCCTGGGATTCAGTTTACAAGTTACAGTGTAATGGGAGGCTACGTGGGCTTAGCAAGGAGATGTCCAACAACCCCCAAAATAAAGAAAATAACCTGATGCATCTGATTAAACATTCCCTGTTCTATTCTCATATCTGTTGTTCCAAGGTTTAGTCCTTCCCCTAGACATGGATATCGCTGTTTATTGTTACTAGAATATTTTTCATCCCATACTTTGTTGCTAATCCTGTGGCTATATCTATGTGTTGCCAATCCTGTGTGGCTGGCTCAGTCCATGTCTCTCAGCTCTGGTCTGGTCACATAAACACTGAAACAGGAAGGTCACTGTGTCTAGTTCAAAAACCCACACTCTATTTTTATTGACTCTCCTGGCTTCCTGCCAACACTTCCTGCTTCCTTAGGATTCCTCGAGATTCTCTAGAACCCACTGTCTATGGTTTTAACCTTTACAGGCAATTGTTAACTGAATGACTGAAATGTCCAGAAAGGGTAGCATCTCTCCCATTCATCACAATAACATTGCATATTCTTGGACTAGTAAAAGTGTTGCAGTTCAGGAATTGTGAAATTTGTTGACAGAACTGCTAAAAAGAAAGTAGCATTGTCTATACCATGCCTATTTCTAGATAGTCCTGCCATCACTGTTTAATAAAATTCATTCCTTAGAACCTCTCCCACTCAAAATAATTCATGAAGAATAAATTGTCTCAACAAAGTGAAGTAGTTAATTGTTTTATACTAAGAAAATTCCAGACGTGATTAAACAGACCCAGAAATCAAACAGAACATATTTATCCATTCAGTGAAGTAAATTTCTCATGTACTGTATCGTGGAACTGGAAGTTAGACAGTTATTTGTTTTTTGCTTTATTTTTTTAACACAGTTAATATGTATCTTATGAATATGTGGTACTTCCATCTATACGAGCCATCACAGTGATATAAATTGTCCTGCTAGCAGATGGAGAAGGGGAAAAACTTCTGAGACATGATCATCTTTCTGTCTCTCTAAAGGTGACTGACTAACCCTCTTGATGTGTTTTCAGATCTTCTTGAAACCTGGTTAAGCACGAGTGCACACACTTTCTCTGTGTAATTAGATTTATCTTTGGTAATTTCCTCCCCAATCTTTTATTTTTAACAGGATTAAATAGATTTGTTTTGGATGTTCTGTAATGAAGTTTTACTTTCACCTCAGAGTTTTTGGAACACACCACTTGGAGGAGGTAATTATCCAGGGTGTAATGTGTGCTGTTTTTTCTTAAATGGCTAGAAAGCTGGATAATCATCTCTTGAGTCAAAGAAAGGACAGCTTTCATGTCCATTGACTCAGTGGAAATCAATGAAGTGTACCCATAGTTGCACTGATTCTGCAAGGCCCCAAATCCGAACATGACTTTTCAGTGTGATGCTGTGGCAAAAAGAGCTGTAATCCTGGGATGTATAAACAGGGAGATCTTGAGTATGTTTAGAGAGGTTATTGGCTTCTATGTTTGACACTCATGTGATCACTGCTGGAAAACCCTGTTTAGTTCTGATGCCCATGTTACTGTCCATGGTTTCATGCATCATAACTTAAGAGTGCCAAATTCAGGTCACACTAATGAGAAACAGGGCAAATCTATCCCCAAATGCTGATGGTTATTACCTGTAGGATATACCTAACCAGCCACAAAAATCACTTCTTGTTAGTCAGTGTGGTGAGAGAGAAGTCATAAACACAGTTCTTAAGGCAATCCATTTTTATAACACTATCAAGAACACTGGTTTCTGAGAGAAGAGGTTTCTTACAACTTATCTCATCAAATAATAGATTATTCTGTGCCCAAAGGATCAGCCACACACCCAGGCCTATATCTAACTTGGGTCTTACCTAAAATCATGTGGTTGCCAATCCTTCAGTATCTAAAATATAAAGGTTTACTTATAAAAAGAAAGAAGGAACGGTGAGAGTTGAAAAGCAAATATAGAAGACTACCAGATTTGCTTACTGGGGAAATCCTTGGTGAGCTAAAACACAAAAAGCAAGTTTACAAGAAGGGAAAACTTGGACAGATGACAAGGGAGTATAAATATATTGCTCGAGAATGCAGAGGAGTAATCAGGAAGGCGAAAGAGCAATTGGTATTGCAGCTAACAAGGGATGTGAAGAGTAACAAGAAAGGTTTCTACAAGCATGTAAGCAATAAGAGGGTGATTAGAGAGGGTGTGGGGCCCTTACTGGATGAGGAAGGTAACTTAGTGACCTGATGTGGGAAAAGCTGAAGTACTCAATGCTTTCTTTGCCTCTGTCTTCACAGACGAGGTCAGCTCCCAGACTACTGCACTAGGCAATGCAGTCTGGGAAGAAGGTGGGCATCCCTTGATGGAGAAAGAACAGGTTAAGAACTATTTAGAAAAGCTAGACATACACAAATCCATAGGTCCAGATTTAATGCATCCGAGGATACTGAGGGAGTTAGCAAATGTCATTGCAGAACAAATGTCAGTTTAACTCATAGAGATCGGGAAAGATCCCGGATGATTAGAAAAAGGCAAATGTAGTGCCCATCTTTAAAAAAGGGAAGAAGGACAATCCAGAGAACTACAGACCAGTCAGCCTTTCCTCGGTCTCTGGAAAAATCATGGAGAGGATCCTCAAGGTATCCATTTTGAAGCACTTGGAAGAGGGGAAAGTGATCAGAAATAGTCAACATGGATTCATTAAGGGCAAGTCATGCCTGACCAATCTGATTAGCTTCGATGATGAGGTAACTGACTCTGTGGACATGGGAAAGTCAGTGGATGTGATATACCTTGACTTAAGCAAGGCTTTTGATACGGTCTCCCACAATATTCTTGCCAGCAAGTTAAGGGAATGTGGATTGGATAAATGGACTGTAAGATGGATAGAAAGCTGACTAGACTGTCAGGCCCAATGGGGAGTGATCAACAGCTTGATGTCAGGTTGGTGGTCGGTTTCTAGCGACGTGCCTCAAGGATCAGTTCTAGGGCTGGTTTTGTTCAACAACTTTATTAATGACCTGGATGAGGGGATGGATTGCACCCTCAGCAAGTTTGTGGATAGCACTAAGCTAAGGGGAGAGGAAGATATGTTGGAGGGCAGGGATAGGGTCCAGAGTGACCTAGACAGATTAGAGGATTGGGCCAAAAGAAATCTGATGGGGTTCAACAAGGACAAGTGTAGAATCCTGCACTTGGGACAGAAGAATCCAAAGCATTGTTACAGGCTGGGGATTGAATGGCTAAGTAGCAGTTCGGCAGAAAAGGACCTGGGGATTACGGTGGATGAGAAGCTGGATATGAATCAACAGTGTGCTCTTATAGCCAAGAAGGAGAATGGAATATTAGGTTGCATTAGAAGAAGCATTGCCAGCAGATCTAGAGAAGTGATTATTCCCCTTTATTCAGCCATGGTAAAGCCACATCTGGAGTATTGCACCCAGTTCTGGGCCTCCCACTACAAAAAGGATGTGGATGCATTAGAGAGGGTCCAGCGGAGGGCAACCAAAATGATAAGGGGGCTGGAGCACATGGCCTATGAGGAGAGGCTGAGGGATATGGTCTTATTTAGTCTGCAGAAGAGAAGAGTTAGGGGGGATTTGATAGCAGCCTTCAACTTGCTGAAGGAGATTCCAAATTGTATGGAGAGAGGCTGTTCTCAGTAGTGATGGATGGCAAAACAAGGAGCAATGGTATCAAGTTACGGTGGGGGAGGTCTAGGTTGGATATTAGGAACAACTAACACCAGGAGAATGGTGAGGTACTGGAATGGGTTACCTAGGGAGGTGGTGGTGGTGGAATCTCCATCCCTAGAGGTTTTTAAGTCTCGGCTTGACAAAGCCCTGGCTGAGTTGATTTAGTTGAGATTGGTCCTTCTTTGGGTAGGGGGCTGGACTCGATGAACTTCTGAGGTCTCTTCTAGCCCTAGGATTCTATGATTCTGTGAAATTGGTTATAGGATCAGACCTGAATAAAGTTCCAGGATCAGATTAATAGAGTTGGTGATCTTTATAGTTACAGATGGAACTTTCAACATCAATCGAGAGTTAAGTCAATGTCCATTATAGAGGCACCAGGGAATCCTGGGATCTCATTCCTTATGGCTTGCATCTTTCCTTATGTGCATCCAAGCAGATATGGGATGAAAAGGGAACTTGTCTATAGGACCTTTATGCCTAATTTCCAGCAGCCTCTTATCTTGGGATTAACAATAGATGTTTGATGTAACCTTCTGTATCTCAAAGCTGGTGGCATTTAGCATAGGGTTATTTATCCATTAAACAGTTCATATACAGTTTACCACAACATTGAAAGAGACATATAGACAAAACTACTTCAATCAAGTTTCATCACAAATGTTAATATTTTTTTTGGGTCTTGAAACAAGGCTATAGTAATAGAGAATTGTTTGTTTATATTACAAGACCTGAATAACAGCTACTATTCTAATGCTCTAATGTTGCAGTTTTGCATTCCCCTGTTCTACCCTAACCTAATATAATAGCCCAACTATCATTTATATAGCTTCCTAACAAGCCTTCAGAAGTTGACCCTAGGTCATTCAGCCTATGAGCTTTTTGGCCACATCTTAATCAGATGTCTAACATTTTAATCCTTTATGTCACAGCCTAGAATTCAAGAAGAATATTGATATATCAGAGGGGGTTTATAGAAGAACCACAAAATGATTAAAGATTTAGAATAGGGATGTTAAATTTCGATTAATCCGTTAATCAAGTAGTTGATGGAATTTCCATCAAATTTTCAGTAATAGAATTTCCATCAACTACTTGATTAGTCGATAAGGGGAAGGTGGAGTGCTCACTATCCTGGCTGCGCCTCAGTCTTTTAAATGTAGTAAGAGCTGCCCACGAGTGGAGCCCTTACTACATTTAAAAGGCAGAAGAGCAGTGAGGACTCAAGCAGTCTGTGTTCCAACTGTTGCGTTTCTGCCTTTGAAATGTAGCAAAAGCCCTAATCGCCCCATGTTCCCTGCTGTGCTTCTGCCTTGGAAATTTAGTGAGAGCCCCCTGGAGCTTTTGCTATATTTCAAAGTGGGACCTGGTGCAAGCGGGGACTGCTTCAGTATCTGCTCGCGCTGTTTCTCTGCTGTACCTCTGCCTCTCCTGCCCCCTTGCGGAGCTGGTGCTGGGGGGAACTGGCTTTTAAGCCAGGTCCCCCCCAGCACCAGCTCCTACTCCTACTTGCTGTCTGTCTCTGAAAGAGGCAGCAAAGAAAGTGGGGGAAGAGGAGGGGAGACAAGTAGTCGAGTCACTACTCGACTACCTGATACGCAGGGCTTGACAAATCAGTGAATCTACTCGCCTATGGCAAGTAGATTTCAGCCGGTCGCCCCATTCACCGGCAACGCGCACATGCACAATGCGGGTCTTGCGCATGCGCAGTGTGGGGCTAGCGAGTAGATTTCGCTGCCATTTGTCAAGCCCTGCTGATAATTGTATGATTATTGGGTAATCGACTAGTTGCTTACATCCCAAGTTTAAAAAACATGCCTTAGAGTAATAGTGTATTAGATTAACAAAGACAAGGTTAAGGGGTGACTTGATTGCAGTCTATGAGTATCAGTAAAAAAACCAAATATTTAACAGTGGACTCTTAAATCTAGCAGAGAGAAGTACAAAACAACCCAGTGTTGGACATTCAGATTGGAAATACAATGTAACTTTTTAATAGTGAGAATAATTAACCATTGTAACAATTTACCAAGGTTTGTAGCAGATTATTGATTTCTGACTATTTTAAAATCAGGATTGGATGTTTTTCTAAAAGATGCACTCTAGGAATTATTTTGGGGAAGTTATATGGCCTGTGTTATATTGTTATAGGAGCAGACTATATGATCACAATGGTCCCTTCTGGTACTGGAATCTATGATTATATGAACTCCCATGTTGGTGTATTATAGAGGATGCTTTGAGCTCAGCAGGTTTTTGGTACATCAGTTGTGCTATAGATATAACAGCTAGCGGAGTAAGGAGGGCCCTTTCTGAATGAGACTCGTGGATGTGTTTGGTACTCTGTGCTTGGTTGCTATGATGCTTATAGAAATTGATGTGGCCATATCAGACAAAAGAGTAGAAACTTCCTGTAGTTTTAGGAAGGTAGTCCTTCATCAGATAGCTTGATACTTCGAAAAACTTTGTTTTCCAAAATGTTTTACATGTTGCTAACAAAATAAAAAGTAATCAAAGTTATAGGAAATGTATAAAGCAAATATATCATAATATGTCCAAGTCATCCCGAAAATTCAGAACACTTTCCGAGTATAATACCAAATTATGGTTTTGGATTCTTTTTTTGCTTGTATGCAAATTAGGTCCCTGATGTTTTCTGCAGAAAATGACTTGTAGGCCAAGCTTTTGGTTTAAGACCGACCCATTTGGCTATGATGGTGATGACACAGACAAAGGTTAATTCCTGCATGGTTCATCTCCCTTAATTCTTTTCCTTTATGGCCTTGATCCTCATTTACTGTCAATAAAAGGTTTTGCCTGAAGTTTTAGATTACTTAAGGCTCTCAGATTAGTGAGGCATAGAAAACTGGGTGGATGTATAGAAAGCCATCTTATCCTGTAAGTTTTATTTCCCCTTTCCTAAACTTGTCTCACTAGGGGGCTAGGGTGAACCATATCCTATAGTTGTATACTAGATGATCAACTCTGTACAGAAACATAAATTCCTTTCCACTAATACAGCTACAGATGACAAATAGGAATGATGATAGGAGGAAGATGGTTTTGTGAAATGGGAAACAGAAATCTGGATTGTGTTACTAACTCTGCCACAGATTTCCTTTATCTTAGGCAAGACACTTAATCTCTGTATCTCAGGTCCCCATCCATAAAATAGGACTAATGTGTCTGTTTTGTCTGTTTAAATCCTAGACACTGTGGGCACTTCTGCACTATATGGAATATTGATGCTGCCACGGTCAATCTTCTGGGGTTCAATTTAGTGGGTCTGGTATAGACTAGGGATGTGAAGGAGGAAGCAAAGCGTGGGGAAGAAGGGGTACTTCAAAGTGGCAGTGCCTACAGCTGTGCGGCGCTGCTGCTTTGAAACCACATTTCAAAGAGGAAGCCACTGCACAGCTGATCCGTGGCTTAGCTGTGCAGCGGCTGCCCCTTTAAAACACCACTTCTGGCATTTCAAAGGGGCAGCTGCAAAGTACCCCAGGATCAACTGGTGACTCCGCAGCTGACCCTGGGTTCTGAGAGGCATTTCCCTAGGACCTGGATTCTGAGGAAATGCTGTGTGGAGTCCCCAGCTGACCCCAGGTTCCACTGCCATGCAGAGCCCAGGATCAGCTAGGGAGTCTGCAGCTGACCCTGGGCTCCACAGTGCTGCCCCTTTGAAATGCCGAGGCTGCTTTCCAAAGAGGCAGCCACCGCTCAGCTGATCTATGGCTCAGCTGTGCCTCGGTTGCCCCTTTAAAATACTGCCTCTAGCATTTCAAAGGGGCAGTTGCCGTGGAGCCCAGGGTCATCTGACCCCGGGCTGACCCTGGGTTCCGAGAGGCATTTCCCCAGGACCCAGGGTCATTCCCCAGTTGACCCCGTATTCTAGGGATATGCCAGTCGACCCCAGGTTCTAGGGACTCCCCAGCTGACTCTGGGTTCCACTGCTGAACGGAGCCCATAATCAGCTGGAAGTCCCCAGCTGACCCCTGGTTTCGAGAGGCATTTCCCCAGAACCCAGGGTCACTCCCCCGTTAGGGCTCTTGTACATTTCAAATGAGGAATGCGGAAGTGCCGATCGACTATTTGATGGAAATTCCATTGACTACTCGACTAGTCAATTAACTGCAATTTAACATCCTTAGTATAGACCCGTTAGATTGAACTCAAAGGGTCCCCCCGTCAGTGCCGGTGTCCTGCTTTTCATGAGGAGTATGGGAAGCCAATATGACTGTTTGTTCCCATTGGCCTCCCACTGTGTGGATGACTCAGAAATTTGATGTAAGATACATCGACTCCAGCTACGTAATTTACATAGCTGGAGTTGTGTATCTTGCTTCGATCTTCCCACGTATTGTTGAGCAGGTCTTTGTGACTGTTTCTGTCTATGGAGCCTTCATCTCATTTAGGCCTCTGGTGGTTATCATCATAAAAAATGTCAACTCAGCTGATAAAAGTGGTGATACAAGAACAAATCCATCATGAAGAGCTTTCTTAAATTACTGATTGATGGTAGTGTGACTTAGGACACAGAGTACTGAAGTAACTCTCAGGAAATCTCAGTGCTGCCACTGACATATTAGAGGCCTTGGGCAAGTCACTTTCCATCCGAATCAGCATATATACCATATCACTTGTTAAAGAACATAACTTTTATAATTCACTTTTACATTTACCATAAGCTAGTAATGAAGGATTTCCCCTTATTAGTATTGTTGGTTCTTTTGCCTTCTCGAAAATTGGGATAATAATACTAACCACAAATTTAAAGTGCTATGGATGGAACTATGGATGAAAAGCACCATATAAGAGCTAGATGGTATTATTACTGGGAGAAAAGGAAGAATTTTTCTATTAGGAGAGAGCTATCATTTGAATTCACCTTGGTGTAGAGAGATAATATAAGGTTATCTGCACCACTTGTTGGGGAAGCTGCCAGCAGATTGGCCCTATTAGGAAGTCTTTTCATTTCTTGTCCACTGTGGTGTCCAGGTTGGCATTTCATAAACTGATGAAGAAGGAGGCAATGGAAGTTTCAAAGAGGAGGGGCCACTGCTGATACAATATCTTAATGCACTGCATGTATGCGGGGTGTTTCAGTTTATAAACTGGTATAGCATCTAAGGTGAGGCGCTTAACGCTGATGTTTGAGGTGGTGATGGATTTCAGTGCCTCAATACTTTACCTGCATAAAGATTTATTACTTGAGCTTTATGAAAGTGAAGTGACTTTCAATTATTTATGTGCTTTTACATGCAAAGCAGTGATTCTCAAAGTGTGGTCTTGCAGACCACTAGGTGGGCTGGAGGCTTGGGCTTCACCCCCCTCTCCAGCAGGGAGCCTGCGCTGGCACTCCAGACCCGCCTCCCTTCCCCCGAAGTTGGAGCACTTGCCCTGGCTTCCCACTACGAGGAGTGGGTGAGTCTCGTGGGCCGGATCTAGCTTGCAGAGGAAGGAAGCAGCTCTGTGCACTGCTGCTCCCCTTCCTCCAGCTGGGGGAATGGTAGCACTACAAACTGTTCACCTCGAGGCTTTCCTTGTTGCTAGGGCAATGATCTCCAACCTTTTTAAGCACAAGATCACTTTTTGAATTTGTCAGTCCATGATCTACCTCAAACCCAAATACTCCTGCCCCGACCCTTCTCGAAGGCCCTGCCCTACCCCTTTTTAAGGCCTCACCCTCTTCACTCTGTGAAGATGGGGTACAAGGGACGGAGACAGAGTGACATCAGCACCCCCTGCCTCTGTCTCTCCCACCCTGCACAACAAGCAGGAAGCTCCCAGGGGGTGGCTCTCAGAGTAGTCAGTGGAGGGGCAGCTGAAATGCGGGCACTTTCCAGTGTCCCAGCCAAACCAGTCAGGATTACCTGTCAGAGGCTCCAAGATCTACCAGTAGATCCTGATCTACTAGTTGGTGACCACTGCTCGAGGGCTAAAGCTCCACTTCCTCCCCAGCTCTGCCTGTCCCTGTGCCCCACATCAGCCCAAGAGGTGGAGTAGCAGCCTAACAGCAGCTGCTCTCTCCCCAGCATATCTCTGGTGATGATGCAGTCCACTTGGTTTTAAATGAGAAGTGGGTCCTTATATTTCCTTTATTCTCTGTTGAGGAGTGCATTACGAAATAAATCACCCACTTGTAAAACCACCATTTACTTCTCTTATTTACAACAAGTTTCGTTTCCTCAGATGCCAAGCTTTTAAGGCAGATCCATCCAACTTGTACATTTTATTAGTCAGTATTTTAAGACATCTTTGACACATATTTGCACCATGCAAACTTGTACTAATAGTCAAAATTAATCATGTCATTCTGGTTTAAAGCCTCTTCTTCCTGGCTGTCAGACATGGAAGTAACACGCTAGTCATTCTCTAACTGGAATCTGCACAGACTATCCTATCTGTAACTAACATTATCTGAAGCAGGGCTGTTATTGTCCTGGAAGACTGGGTTCACAACAGATAATCAGAAAGATTGTTATATGATGAATTATACCAGATGTTGATTTTCAAAAATGTCAGATAACACTAAGAGGCAAAAGATCAAAAACAGTAATTTCTGTGCTATGCCTTCTGTCAATTCATTTGTATTATCTTAAAGAGATTAGATTTTATTTTTTTTCCTAAAAGAGAGTGGTAAGCATTGCAGTATTTTTGTGGCATTGTGCATGCATGTCATCGAAACAATAGGCATGGCACACACCTGTTTTTAGACATGATATATCACAAAATACTGTAATTTTCTCTCATATTTTCTTTTTAGATGTATTTAAAATAGTCAGGAAAATGATTGCAGTTTACTTTTTATCAGATGCATTCTGAGATACTCCCAATAAGATCTTATCCTGCTCAGTTTGTGGGACAGTCTTTAAAACTGTCAATCATAAGCTCAGCCTCTGAAAGAACTAATCCATTAATTCATTGCCAGGATTCTGCCCTTTCAGAAAGTCATCTGAAATTGATGGTTTGTTTTTTATAAGTATAGTGCCCTTATCAATCTGTTGCCTCCTTAATGTTAGTCTCCTTATGGATTTTGATGGACAGATTGGGGTTCACTTGGATCCTGACTGCAGCTCAGCATGGTTTGGCTTCCTTTTTTTCTTCCCATATTAAATTATTTGACAGTGCTTCCATCCCTCTTAAACACTCCTTGCACCTTCCTGGCAGAATCACCAGGGCAGGTTGGAAAGAAAATTGTAATCACAGGGTTACCTACCCTTACCTTCCAGATAGTTGGATACTCCCAAGAAATAACACAAATACACACAATATGTTCAAGTAATCATATTAAACAGGAAATGAATATATCATGACAGGGTAAAACACTACTCTCAAGGTCATCAGTGCCTACACAAACAGTATCCTTGAATTGTCCCAGCCAAGTGACCTGATAGAGCAGCAGTTCCCAACCTTTTCCAGATGGGGACCCATTTTGACAATTCAGGAAAACTTGGTGACCCAAGGCAATTCAGAAACGGGAAGAGGCGAGGGGGCAGAGCCACCTGGGGAGACACTTGGTGACCCTTTTGAAAGGTAATGGTGACCCATATTTGAGTCCCGACCCATAGGTTGGGAAACCCTGTGATAGAGTAAGGGTAAAATTGAATGTCCCTTTGAAATGCAATACAGGACTATGTAGCACTTTAAAGACTAACAGGATGGTTTATTAGATGATGAGCTTTCGCGGGCCAGACGAAAGTGGGTCTGGCTCACGAAAGCTCATCATCTAATAAACCATCTTGTTAGTCTTTAAAGTGCTACATAGTCCTGTATTTTGTTTCAGCTACACCAGACTAACATGGCTACATTTCTATCACTTTTGAAATGCATAGTTTGTACAGGTGCTTGATGACCTAGAATAATGATAGTTTCTGTAGCACCAATAAGCATCTTGGGTGACTTGGTTCAGCACAGTCCAAAAATTTACACATGGGATAAGATGGTAGCCCTTCCAAGGGTTTAATAAGCAGCGGGTAATAAAATCCCAAACACTTACCCCTGGCTTGAGAAAATAGGTCAGAGAATTGAACAATTTCCCTATACAAAAGGTGGTACACTCACAACTCTGTGCATGATTTTCAGGTCCAGAGATGAATTTGTACTCCTCATCCTCTGCAGAGGGGCTGCAGTTGGCAGGCATCTTCTTAATGCAGCAATAGGCTACTCCTGTTCTCAAGATTTCGCTTCATCATCAAGGGAATGCAAGGATCGAGTGCAAAATACAATAACGACACTAAAAATCCTAACTCTATATTTCCTATCTTAGTTCATAGATACATTCACAGTAGATGAGCAGTGGTGAACTAGCAGGATGAATACGTACCCCATCGTAACTGATTTTCTAAGAACTTGTAAAGATCTCAAATAGGGAAAGGACCAAGCTTAGGGATATGGTTTCTAGGTACTAAAAGACCATTTTTCAGAAGGTCTGAAAAGGAGGAACCCTGCATTCATACTCACAAACTTACCAAATCCTTCCCTTTCAATGAGTGGGTCTAGACCCCTTCTCTCCTAACCGTGCTCCTGACAGTAGGCATCTCATTTAGGACATTCCTAGTGGTGTGGTTAGCTCTTTTCCCTAGGCTTTAAAATATCAGTCATTTAACTCTAACCCCTTTCTTTCCCTCAGACATTGCTCCTCCTCTGAGTAAGGATGTTAATTAGTGGTTAATTTACTAGTTGAGTAGTCAATGGAATTTCCATCAACTACTCGACGAGTCGATAGGAATTTCTTCATTCCTCCTTTGAAATACACAAAAATCCCCGCTGGCACTCTTGCACGTTTCAAAGGAGGAATGCGGAATTCCACGTGCAGCCTGGGGCCAGCAGGAAGTCCCGCTGACTCTGGGCTGCAGGTGGGCATGCCAGCTTTGAAATGTACAAGAGTCCGCAGTGGGGGCTCCTGTGAATTTCAAAGCAGAAGTGCCTTCACAGCAGACTCCATTTTGCACTGCCAATTTTAAATGCCCCACAGAGCCTGGGATCAGCTGGAGACTCCCCAGCTGATCCCGGGCTCTGCACGTCATTTCAGTGGAACCCAGGGTCAGCTGGGGACTCCTCAGCTGATCTTGGGTTCCGCGGAAATGCTGTGCAGAGCTCGGGATCAGTCCTTAGCTGACCCTGGGCTCCACACGGCGCTGCTGCTTTGAAACGCTGCCTCAGCATTTCAAAGGGGCAGTGCCACACAGCTGATCAGGTAGTTGACTAGTCCTTAATATCTTTACCTCTGAGTAGGCATTCTGGTGGCCCTCAGGCATAGTTGGTATTCTGCCCAAAGCCAAAAGAGGCCTCTAAATCTCTAAATAGTATCTCTCTTGTCTCCCTCTTGGTTGGCCAGCAGACTCTGAGATTTTATGTCTGTACTTCAGTTGCTACAGTATTATGGGGCTGCGACACTGTAATGCTTTATTTTAACTCCACCTTTCCAAGTGGGAGGATTTCTCTTGTCAGTATAGGTAAACTGTCTTCCTGAGAGGCAGTATCTAGGTCAAGGCAGGAAGAATTCTTCTGTCAACCTGGTGTAGTCTACAACTGGAGTTGGGTCAGCATCGCTAGGTGTTTCAACTATGGATTTTTCACATCCCTTAGAGATGTAGCTATACTGATGTAAATTCCTAGTATAGATGGGGCATGAGTCTGCCCTTGACTTCCCTTGTTTCAGGAACAGCATGCCTCTCCCAAAATCACTAGCACATAGAAACCCGGGAACACTCCATGGGGTTACATTGGTAATTCTCGTCCGTTGTGTGAATATGTCTATATTAAGGATGTTGCGATTATCAGGCTCATTGTGTAGTTGATTAAATTTGTATCGACTACATGATTAGTCTATAAGCACCGTTCTGCAGAGCTGCAGTGGGGGTAGCTCCAGGAGCTGGCTTGAGCCGGGAACGAGCAGTCCAGGCTCGTGCCAGCTCCGGGAGCCACCCGTGCTGTGGATCTGCATTTTAAATGTAGTAAGAGCATAATACGCATCTGACTACAAACCCAGAACCCATATGTTAATTTGTTGTGGGGCATCTACTCTTTGAGTTAGTGACACACATGATGAAAGTTTCAAACGAGGAGAACTTTTAACTGTTTTTACAGCAGGGATCCTAAACATTCCTCAGAGAAACTGTATAAACCTGAGTGAATGCCTTTTACTCTCTTTTCCAGTGTCAAAGTAAATATTGTATTGGTCATGCTCTCCTTGCAAATACTATTTCTAGTTGACTCAGATTTGTTTAGTGTCTTAAAGCTGAACTGAGTGTGAATAATATGCATTTTGGTGTGTTTACTAGCTTGAGTTGTTAGAAAGGATGATACATGTACTCAGAGGGTAATATTAATTTTCTTTTTTATTTTATTTCATATTAAGTATCATAAGCATTGCTCCTTGTGAACTATCCTTTGTTTTAATATATTTTCTTTGACACACATGGACTGCTTAAAATCTCTCTCTCTCTCTCTCTAATGTGTGTGTGTTTTTGTTTGTATTGGTGATGCACCAATTTCCATGCCTTTCACTGTTCCAAGGCATCCACCTGCTGCTTTCATTGTTCATAATTCTGGCCCGTGGAAGCAGCGGAGAAAACCTTCAGGCGAGTGGTTTCTTGTGCTGCCATTCCTCCAGCCTTTTATCTGCCTTCAGATCCTTCCCCAGCTGTCCGAGGCCTTCTGTCTCTCCCTGGCTCCCACAGCAGACAGGGGCCTTTCCCATCTCCAATTGGCTCTGTGGCCAAGGGCAGAGGGCTACTTACATAGTCTGTTGGCAGGCAAAATGGTGGAGCCCCAGCCCTGCTGGCCGTTCTCTTGGCCCTACAGTGCCACTTGCCCCACAGTGGCCACTTTGCATATAGCTCTCTCCTGCAGGCTCGCTGCCATGAGTGGCTACTCTCAGTATCATGTCCTTTCTCTCCGTGCCCCTCCCTTTTGTGGAGTGTCCCTGTGGGTGCTCCACTTTAGGTGTCTGAGCAACCTTGTGCCTAGAGTCAGAGAATTGTGGTAGCAGTGCCCCTGGCAGGCTGTGCATGCAGGGCAGTTAGCACGCACTAAGGCTGTTAAATATCAATTAATTTACTAGTCGAGTAGTCAATGCTGCTTTGAAGTACCCCGTCTTCCCCCCCTCCCCACTTTGCTGCCTCTATCTAATAGAGGCAGCAAGGGAGGGAGGAAGTGACTAGTCAACTCTACTGTTCAATAAGCATTTGCTTATTGGATAATCAACTAGTCCTTAACATCCTTAGCACGCACTGTTTGGAGCTGCTATCATGCATGCGCAGCCAACTGAGCCTTCAGTCCCTTCTCTACTGCCATTAGCTTCGGTGGGAACTTAGCAGCATCCTCGCAGTCTTTTCTCAAAAACTATTAGATTTACCTTTACCCCTTTATTTTCCTCATTTTTATAAATTTATTCATTTATTTAGTAGTTTTGTTTTTCTTGGCCTGTCTGTCCTCTTGGACATGGCTGGTTTGCCAGGTCTTAAATGTTGTCTGACTTACAGATTTTCAGTCGCCATGTCTGATGGACACTCTCAGTGTGTCTGTTGTTTAGGTGAGGCCCATATTACCCAGAAGTGCCCAGTGCAAAAAACTCACAAGGATCAGGAAGACCAGGGAGCTTCAATTCAAGCTATTGCTCACGGAGACCTCGTTCCATCTGGCCTCTGACCCAGAGCATCTGACACCGCCAAGGCAAAAGTCTCCTGAGGTAGCATCAGAAAAGGCAGCTCCCACAGAGTGGAGCTCCAGAGATTCCATTTCTGCTACGGTGTCCAGAAAGTCTCCCTTTCTTCTAGAATGGTTAGGAATGGTATCCCTAGCCTCTCTTTGTCAGCGGCTGGAAATGGATGACAGGAAAGGGATCACTTGATGATTACCTGTTCTGTTCTCTGGTATTGGCCACTGTCGGTAGACAGGATACTAGACTAGATAGACCTTTGATCTGACCTAGTATGGCCATTCTTATGTTCTTAAGTTTAAAGTGCTCTCTTCCAAAAAAAATCAGCCCTGGTACTAGCGACAATGAGGCACCAGGTATGTCTGGCATTTAGATTACCTGAAGAGTGAAAATCTCAGCACAGGTCAGCTCCAAGGCAGCCTCCCAATGGAAGGGTAAATTGTCTCTCTCCGTACGGACAAAGTTGCACACTGCCTGGGATCCGAGCATTTCAATGCTGCCACCTGCTGCATCTCCTCATCATAGCAAGCAGTCAGTGCCTTTGGGGCAGAAGAATGTTCCAGCTGTTCCTTGGGCACCTTCGCTGGTTCCGACCTTCCCCGCACTACAACACTTCACCAGTCATGTGGACTTAGCAGTTACCTCAATGCCTAGAACAGTGTTTCTCAACCTTTTTTTTATAAAGTAACCTTTTTCAAAAATAAGTACCCACTGTACCTACAATTTTCAGACACAATTTTTTTTTCTACCATTGCAACACGTTTGTTTAAACAACTTAATCATAGCAGGGTGGGCAATGAAATTTTTGGGTGTAAAAAGTACAAAAATAATAAAGCGCTGTAAAACTTAAAACAAAAATTCAGTTTTCTCCAAATTTCAGTTGTGTTGATGTACCCCCCAGATTTCTCTCTAGTATCCCTAAGGGTACTCATACCACTGGTTGTGAAACACTGGCGTAGAACACCTCTGTTCAGTACCGACGGCACCCTGATGGCCTCCAAGTTCAGTCTCTCCATTACTCTTGCAGGGTCAGCCCCTCCACTGTTTAGTGATGAGGAGGAAGACACCTCTCAGGAGCTACACACTCCATGCCACTCATCACCTAGACCAATGCAGCAACCACCACAGTGGCAGGCCCTCCAATACCACCTGACTGGCCATACTGGGACCCCTGGACTCTATATATAGCTGAGTATCTTCAGCCTGTCCAACAGCCAGCTTCATCTTGCACATCACAGGCCTCTCCAGTCCATTAGTTCCCCATCTGTAGTGGACCTGGAGGAGGATGAAGATGTCTTGGAGTAGCACAGTGACATTGACTCTCCAGCATCTCCACATCTATCCTCTTCTTCACCTTATGTTATCATTATGCCTCCCCTGCCTACCTCAGGAGATGATTTCAAATAGTTTCTGGAGCTATACAAGAGAATGGCTGATTTCTTGGAGATTTCTTTGGAACAGTTATCAGAGACATAGCATAGGCTTATAGACATTCTCCATGCCTTTCCATCTGCTAAGCTTGTGCTGCCAATGAATGCAGCATTCATGAACCTAGCCAAGACAATCTGGCAAACTTCAGCCACTATTCCTTCCGCATGCAAATAATTAGACAAGAATTATGATGTTGTGCCACATGGAACAGAATTCTTCTTCACTCATCCCACTCCAGATTATCTAGTGGTTGATGCAGTACACCAGAGAGGCAAGCAGAACCCCACCTATACCACCGCCCTATGACAGGGATTGGAAGTAGCTTCGTTTATTTGGCAGGCAAGCCTATTCGTCTGCCACTCTGCAACTCAGGATTGCGAATTATGCGATGTTACTAGCAAAGTATACCCACAATATTTTTGCATAAGTGTCAACTTTTATTGAACAGCTGCCCGACATTAAAAAGGAACAGTATAAAGCCAACATAAATGAGGGTTCTTCTTCAAGTGATGTCCCCATAGGTGCTCCACTCTGGGTGCTGATGCATCCTTGCACCAGCGACCGGAGAGTTCTCTAGAAGTGCCCCGCCACACTGTCCATATGCCATGGTACCTACTCGTGCTGTTGGTGTCTGTTAGGCGTGTGCGTGGCACAGCCCCCTCAGTTCCTTCTCTACTGTCTTCAGCAACAGATGGAGCTCCATTCTCTCACCCCTTTTTCACAAGAAAACAACAAAAAAACAGTTAATCCTCCTCAGTTTTACTCTCTTTTCCAAGTTTTGAATCCCTTCCAACCTGCTACCTTAAAAAAAAAAAAGTAGTTCTTCATTGTTCATCCCCATCCTCATTTTTTCCTCATGCCTGGATCCCCAGGCTTTAAACAGTGTGAATCCTTATAGACATTATAGGCAGTGAGGCTATGCCCATCTCTGACAGTCATGCTTTTTGTATAAAGTGTCTGGGAGAGGCCTATCTGACTCAGAAGTGAGCACATTGCTCAAAGCTCACTACAAGAGCACAACGCACACGCACTACAAGAGCACTCCTCTGATTCAGGAGGAGGCAACTCTGCCTCATGACAAAGCAGGGGATCTGACAGCCATGCTGAACCTCTGGGCAAGGTGAATGGGGGGGAATACTTCGTGCACCTGGAAGGGGTGGTGCCAGGGCAGTGAGCCCTCAGTGCTGCCTCGAGTGTGCCATGCTGTCCCCTCGCCCAGCCCTTGAAGCTGCATGGTACCGTGGCGGGGATTTTAAGGGCCTGAGACTCTGGGTTCCACTGCTGCTGCAGTAGTGGTGGTGGCAGCCAGGAGCACCTAAGCCCTTTAGAATTAATGGGCCCGAGGGCAGTTGCCTCCTTTGCCACCCTCCTTCCTCTTATAGGCAGGCCTGCTACAAAGGGGCTATCAGACAGTCTGGATTAATTTAGTCCAGTCATAAAGGAATTGTTGAATTTAAAAAAAAAAAAAAAGGCAAGAAAATTATCCTGTTTGAGACATGCCCTGCAGATTTTATAGAATTTAGCACAAAGTATCCATTCTGTATATTTTTACAGTACATTTTTTGCATTTCTTAACTTTCAGATGAACAGATTTTTTTAGGAACTTTCTATATTTTTTCAAGCTTTTATTGTCAGCACTTTCTCAGTAAACCAGCTCTTGTATAAATGTGCACTATAGTGAAATAAGTAGCAATGGCTATCATTTTCTTTGCCTTAATGGTGTACTTGTGGAGTATTCACTTGGAAATCATTGCAGTATGAAGTAAGTAGGCATACCTAGCTTGGTAAATTATGGCACACTCCACAATCTTTATTTTCCATCTGTCAAAGTGAGTTGGGGCTGAGCACAGCTAGCCCATTCAGTTGTCAGTTTTGTTGAATACTGAGCTAATGTAACACCAAAGTCTGTACATACAGTAGAACTGTTCTGTTTCACCCATCAATGCATGACAAACTGAGTTAATTCCAAGTCTGCAAAAGCAGTAGGTATTATATCATTAGGAAAAGAAAAAACAATTTTCTACTTTATGAATGGTGTTACATATAAGTAATAATTGTCTATAAAAATAAAGTGAGAGAAAAATTAACGTATGCTTACAGCTATTCTTGGTCTCTTTTATAATTCAGTTTTTGTTTCAAAATATTTTTAAATCTCTGGGTTGTAGTATTCTTGGTATACAGGTTAATTTTTCACGTATTTTGAGGGATGTTTCTTGTCATAAGGGGTCAGGTTAAATAATTATCTTTCTTTTGGCCTTTGTTGTCATCTGTCTGTTCAGAAGGATGGCCTTCAGGGTGCAGTATAAGATGGGAAATACTGTTCCAGAAGTAGTAACTTAGTATTCATTTTCCCCAAAACACTTGTCACTTGACAGAGGTAGAACTGAGAATTGCAACAGGGGAACTGTCTGAAGCAGTGCTTTGAGCAAGGAAGAAAGAAGACACCCTGGAAGTGGAGTTAATATGCAGAAAATAGAATTTATAATCTTCAGATGTGTGCATAGTGTGTACTCTTAACACAGGCCTTCTAATGTGTCAGATTGCATATTACTCATTTTGAAGTGCTTGTTTTTCTTTATTTTTTTGGTTTGCTTGCTCCCAGTTTGTTGTCTGATTTAACTTTTCAGAACTTTCACTGTATTTATATAAAAGTGACGAGGAGTGGGTCTTTGCCCACGAAAGCTTATGCTCCTACACTTCAGTTAGTCTATAAGGTGCCACAGGACTCCTCGTCACTTTTGCAGATTCAGACTAACACGGCTACCCCTCTGATACTGTATTTATATGGTTCTGATAGCAATTATGTTGAAACTTGTAATCTCTGATGATGATGATTATTGCTACTTTTTGAAAGATTGCTTGAACAGTGCTTCTCTGGGTTGTAAACACATCAAATTGCCAAATACAATTCACGTTTATTTCAGTTACTCTTATAAATATTAGAACATAAGAATGGCCATACTGGGTCAGACCAAAGGTCCATCTAGCCCAGTATACTGTCTGCCAACAATGGCCAATACAAGATGCCCCAGTGGGAGTGAACACAACAGATAATCCTCACATGATCCCTCTTCTGTCACCCATTTCCAGACAAAAACTTGCTTTAAATTAATCTCTTCAAAATTCACCAGCTTTTTCTCCTCCCCTTCATTAGATGTCTATTTTGTAGAATATGAAAAATTGCACTGCGATTTAATAATTTTAGTTTACCGTTGCGACTATAATAGCTATTATTGTACACATGCCTATTCCCCATGATTCTTTCAGTGGCTGAAACTGAGTGGAAGGAGTGACACTTGAAGTAATCATCTGAAAAAAATGTGACTATAATAATAGTTTGGATTATTTTTCATTTCAGATAGGTACGTTTTTGTATTATTTTGTATTATGTCATGGAGTAACTTGTGGGGAAACAATCTCAAAACTATTTGTGTGATCTACTTATTTGAAATGCGGGGTTTCAGATTTCTAAGTGTATTTTAGCTTATTTAGGGCAGAGGCAAAAAATATAAACTACTTCCATAGTCATAAATGCAAATCCCAAATTTCATAAATCTGTATTGTCAACTACAATAATATTAGAATAAAATACTGGAATGCTATTGAATTATTTAATTATTCTTTGTTTCTGTATGTGTGCAATAGTTATATCAGAAGTAAAGATTCTAAGGTTGTTGCAGTACTTCCTTTTAAAGAAATGGGCAGCTACAGGCAGCAGGTTTCACGCATTTTTTTTTAAACTTGTCTTTACTTTGTTGGTAAAGAAAGTCCTATTGTCATGTTGATCATTGCACATGTTGTTAACTTTGTTAAGGGAATGGAAGAAAGAACATTAATTAAAAAATAATGGAGATTGCCTATCTCCTAGAACTGGAAGGGACCTTGAAGGTCATTGAGTCCAGTCCCCTGCCTTCACAGCAGGGCCAAGTATCATCCCTGACAATTTTTGCCCCAAATCCCTAAATGGCCTCTGCGAGGATTGAACTCACAACTGCAGGTTTAGCAGGCCAGTGCTCAAACCACTGAGCTATCCCTCCTCCCAAATTATATTATTCCTTTACATTTATATTATATTATATTATATTTATACATTTATAATACATTTATATTATATTCCTAAAGGAATTATATTCCTTTACATATAATATTTGTAAATGTTCATATTATTTGCCTAATTCTATACACAGGAAAGTGAATGCAGAACTTGTATCTGCTTTGAAGTTCCAATAAAGTTTTGGTCAGTTCTCAATAAATCTTTTAGGCATATGGAAACTAATGACATTTGAATTAGTGTTGTAAAACTAAGGGTTGTGGCTTGATTTGATTAGCATCGTGATGTTAATATTTTCATTTGTAATATATAAATATAGCTGATTTTCATTTTAGCTTGAATACACACAGTCAAACTGCCTCAGTCCATGTAAAAGGCTTTTTATTTGAAAATATTCTTTTTTTAGGGGGTTATTTTACATTCTGTGAACACTTGTTGATATGATTGGATTACTGATTACTGATAAAGAATTCTTAAAATTTTAAATTTTAATAGGGAGTTTTAAAAGCATGACTTGCACTGATCTGAGGCTTTTAAGCACCTCATTTTTGTCTGGATAATTAATGTGTAGAGCAGGGCTTACTAATAAGCATTACCGAAGTTATACAGATTGATCCTGGTAAAGTTCTATTCTTTAATGTCAATGTTCAAATTGTTCTCCTTTCATTACTGTTGCTCTCATTTAATTTCTTGCACAGATATAAATCCCATTTTTTGTGTGTGGAAAGTGATATGGTTCAGTAGGGTTCAAGAACTGAAAAATTAGTCTGTCCACTTAAATTGGTAATGGGCAATAATTCCCTTTCCAAGTAAAGAGTCATTTTAAATGTAAGGAATTTATAATGGGATCACTTATCTTTTTGGTCATGTAGATTTTATTGGCGTTCATAATAAAATCATATGGTCTTGCATTTATTTTAGAAAAAGTTATTAGATTCCTGGATCCTAAAAAGTTTGAGGGGATACAAAGGATGAAGTTATTCAGCCAAATTTGAAAAAAAATGTAAACATAGAGGAATAATTAACTTGTGTGTTTGGAGCAGAGGGAGAAGAAAAGGAGAAGTTTATGAGAGTGTGTGTGTCCTCATATGTTTAATATACAGGCAGTCCCTGACTTACGCGGATCTGACTTACGTCGGATCCGCAGTTACGAACGCGGCTTTTCTCGCCCCAGAAAACACGGACTGCGGGACCTCGCGGTCCCGCAGCCCATGTACTCCGGGGCGAGAAAAGTCTGCAGACCAGGAAGACGCGGAGCAAAGCCGCGGAGGGGCTCGGGCAGCCCAGGCACGCCTGGGCTGCCCCGCAGCCCCAGCCCCTCCGAGGCTTTGCAAAGGGAGACAAGGGAGACGGGGAGCAAAGCCGCGGAGCACGCCCGCAGGGGGACAGCTCAAGCGCGCCCGGGCTGTCCCGCTGCGGGCATGCTCCAAGGCTTTGCTCCCCGTCTCCCTGGTCTGACCAGCAGACCAGGGAGATGGGGAGCAAAGCCTTGGAGCATGCCAGCAGTTGGACAGCGTGGCGCGCCTGGACTCTCCTGCTGTCCGCATGCTCTGCGGCTTTGCTCCGTGTCTCCCAGGTCAGCAGACCAGGGAGACGGAGCAAAGCCGTGGAGGACTTAGGCGTCCCCACCCCCGTCTCCCTGGTCTGCTGGGGGGAGGGGTGCAGCTAGTGGCCCCCCCCCCCAGCAGACCAGGCTTTTCTTGCCTACCCCTGGGGTAGAGCAGCTGGGGGCTGCCGGGTTGGTCCCGCAGCGCTGCTCCGGACCAACCCGGCAGCACCCCAGCTGCTCTGCCCCAGGCATCCCCAAGTCAGCCGCTGCTGAAACTGACCAGCGGCTGACTACAGGAAGCCCGAGGCAGAGTTCATCTGCCCCAGGCTTCCTGGAATCAGCTGCTGATCAGTTTCAGCCACAGCTCACTTGGGGACGCCTGGGTTTCTTAAGTTGAATCTGTATGTAAGTCAGAACTGGCGTCCAGATTCAGCCGCGGTTGAAACTGATCAGTTTCAGCAGTGGCTGACGCCAGTTCTGACTTACATACAGATTCAACCTACAGTCCCTATCTTGTACGTAACCCGGGGACTGCCTGTATATATTTAAAAAAATAATATTGGTTAGCTAAAGACATTTTCTGCAGTACGGATGAAAATTAATGTCTGAATTGTAGAATGCATTGAGCTGTTTGATGGTTCATTAAGGAGTGCATTACCATTGTATATCACTGAAGATCATTTTTATTAAATTAAAATCAGTTGGGGCTCACTGTCATAAACTTTAACCAGTTCTACAGGGGAAAGTATAAGCTGTTGAATAAAATTAAGTATTTTTTCAAAAGTCATGTTTTAAGTCTTAACTTTAGATACATATTAATGTTAGTGTCTTAGACAAATACAGTCTATTGAATATTTAATAAAAAGTGTGGAAAGGCCCAGTTTTAATAATTGTATAATCAACAGTAGGTGAAAAATGTAACAGTGAAGAAACAAAGTAGCAGGATTCAGTACTCTAAAATCCATTTTAAATATAGCCACTTGGATATTTATTTTTTAAAACAAGCTTAGAACAAAAATGTGATATATCTGCTTTAAAAATGGGAAACAAATTAATTGTTTTGAAACAACTTTACATTTAGCAATGAAAACTAATAAAGAATGACCATAACATCTTAAAAATCAAACCAAAGTTTTGCAATCTTTCAGAATAAAAAAGAGGACACAGTCTGACTATGAGGGCAGTTTTCACTTCTTCATTATAGGGCTGGTATGTCTCTAGTGCCTCCTGTGGTGACTGGGGAGAAATTCATTAAGTGATGCTCATTTCAGCAGGACTAGCCATGTAAGTGATGCTGACTTGGGAGACCTAATTTTGCATTAGCCACAGAGTTCCAGGATAATTTAGACAAGGAAATAGAGAAAGAAAAAAAGTAATGCAGAGGATTTGGCCTATAATATTAGGAGTTCCAAAATTTTGTATACTTGGACCAATATTCCAAGATTATTCTCTCATTAAAAGAAGTATTCTAGTTAGTCTCTTCCCTTCTCCTTTCTCAAGATCCAAAGAAGAGGCAATCATTATTGTGATCCTTCAGCAATTCAGTGCAGTGACCGGGAGCACTGCATGGGTCTCTTGTCTGTTTAGTGCAAAGGTTGCAAATCTCTCAACACGTCTATATTATTTTATGATTAGTGCTAGACAGGAGGCAGTGGTTATGGTACATGTAGGTACCAATGACATACGAAAGACTAGGAGAGAGATTTTTGGAAGCCAAATTTAGGCTACTGGGTAAGAGATTGAAATCCAGGACCTCCATTCTCTGGGATTCTTCCAGTTCCCTACGAAGGGCCAGTTAGGAAGAACTACAGGGTCTCAATTCATGGATGAGATTATTGTGTAGGGAGGAGGGGTTTAGATTTATGGGAAATTTTGGGGAAGGGGAAGTCTATACAGAAGATGGGCTCCACCTAAATTAAAATGGAACCAAATTGATGGCATTTAAAATTGAAAAGCTTGTGGAGAATTTTTTTAAACTAAAGTTGGGGGAGAGACAACAGGTTTGCAAGAGCATGTTGTTCAGATAGAGACAGCTGTAACCCCTCTCCTTTTCTCAGTGGTCTCAATGCCTTGGGTTAACACATTCCTAAGGAGAGGATCTATTAAAGGAGATTCTCTATGATCTAATACAGGCATAATCTGATCAGAAACAGTCATATGAAAAAGAGGCCCACTCAATTTCATCATGTAATAGAAGACAGTTAAAAAGTGACAAGTTTTTAAAGTGCATATATACCAATTCTAGAAATTTAAAAAATAAAATGCGTGACCTAGATTGTCCTGTATTAAATGAGGATAGTGATATAAAAGGCATCACCAAAACTTGGTGGAATGAGGATAATCAATGGGACACAGTAATACCAGAATATAGAATATATTGGAAGGACAGAACAGGTTGTGCTGGTGGGGACTGATGTGCGCGCTGAATAACGTCTTCCCTTTTTCTTTCCAATTCACTTCACTGTTCCTCTCTGTTCTGTCTTCGTCCTTTCCTATACCTTGTCTCGTTGTCCTACTTACTTCTCTGCCATGCTTAACCAAGATCCACTACCACATAAGCACAGAGAAAACCAACCCTATCCAGCTTGTTTCTTTCTTTGCACGTTACTTTTTAGTCTGCTGAGAAACAGAACTTGAAAGTTCAGAACTTTCAAGAAGCAAGAGCTAGTAGTTAGGCTAGACAGACTAGAGCCATTAATTCTCTTTTATGAGTGATAGCATGTTTGTCAGGAGAGTTAATTGCAACTAATTTTTAAATGATAAATTTAATATTTTATTGATTTAAAAATAAAAAAATCCAGTTTAAATACAAATCTAAGATAAATAAATCAGTTTTAGTTTTAAAAAAAAGTCATCAATTTTTATCCATTATGAAAAAAATCAGTACTAATGGGGGATTTCAACTATACCCATTCTGACTGGGTACATGTCACCTCAGGACAGGATGCAGAGATGAAGTTTCTTCAAACTGTAAATGACTGCTTCTTGGAGCTGCTGGTTCTTGGAACGCACAATAGGAAAGTCAATTCTTTGTTTAGTCCTAAGTTTCTATGTGGGAATGCAGGCGCAGTAAGGCAGGATCCATGTGTGAAAGGGCTTAGTGTAGGGAGATCCAGGTTTGGGTTCCGTGTGGGCCAATCTGGGTGTGAACAGCTCACTGGGGGATCCAGGTGTGTGGGGGAATCTGGATATACAAGGAGCTTTTGGGTTAGGGGGTTCCATGTATAATGATAATGGGACTGTGAAGGGGGTCAGGTGAAGGTGGCTGGGGCTCCGTGTGGGTGGCTCTTGGTACGGAGGAATAGTGTGTGGCAGCAGGGTCTGGATGGGGGGGTTTAGTGGGGAGTTAGATACTGGGAGCATGGGGCACAGTGGGGTGGGAATCCAGGTGCAGCTGGTTGGGGGCTTGGCGGGGTGGGGTTTTAGGTGCAAGTGGCTCATTAGGGTACCCAGGTTCAGGGAGCGTGGGGCTAATCAAGGATGGATCTGAGTGCAGGAGGAGAGGCCTTGATGGGAGGATCTGGGCATGAGGGGGTTTGGATGCACAGGGCTCGAGCAGATGGGAGTTCAGTGTCCTGTACAGGAATCCCTCCCCATGCAGTTGAAGAATGATGGGTGCAGGAAGTAAGGAGGATGGGGAATTTGCAGAGCTTCCTGAATCTAGGGGAGAAATATGAAGAGGTCCGACCTAACCTTGGTTGCCATGCAGGAGAAGAGGAAGTCTTGTTTTCCCCAGCCCAGATAGGACTTGCAGCTGAGCCCAATGCAGGGTAGGAGCCACCAGCTGAGTCTTTCCCAGTCTGTATTCCTGCCGGTAAGGGTCCGGGCCCCCCCCCTCTTTCCTGTACGTAAGGTCCTCAGCTGGCCTTTCCCTCCTTAGTCAATCATACACCTACCTGGGATGAGTCCAGTGTCTTTAATGTGCACACCACGCTCACACTCCCGGGTAGCAGAGACACCCCCATACCCCTATTTCCACCCTTGCCTCATCGTAGCAGGGCGGGGAGTAGGGGGACCCGGGCCCGCCCTCTCCTTCGGGTCCCAGCCCAGGGCCCCAGGGAAGGGGAGATGACGTTCTCTCCTTTCCCTATGGTCAGTGGGAACACCGCCTGAAACTCGCTGACCCACGGGCTAGATGCCCCGCCCTGGGCTACTTCCTACTCACTCTATTAAACTCTCTGGCTAGTGCATCACAACCCGATCGCGCCCTCTACCGCCGACTCCCCCACGGCTACGTCCTGTCCACCGGAGCCCGGTCCCCCTTCCGGCCACTCCTCCCCTCCTTTTTGAATCTGGCGCTCTCGGGGACACTCCTCCCCCCCGGGCGTGCCCGCATCTTCCAATTGTCTCCCACTTCTTGACGTGAGAGGCAGGGCCTCTCGTGACCACTCACGACCGCTCTTGCACCGGTGTCTGGCCTCTGCCTCTGGCAGCAGATGTTGGGCCGCATCGGCACCACCCGCAGCCCCGTAGCTGCTGCCACCAGCATCCCCCAGGCGAGCTGGCGTTCCCTGCCCAGCCCTGCCCCCTAGGACCTCTGGCGGGAGGATGTGAAGTCCGCTGGCTCCGTCACACTGCCCCATAGTGATTTAACCCTGAAACATAGTGCTGGGAAGGGTTGCATGACCTCTCTTGTGGCTTCCATTTGCTACCTCATCAGAAAGACATTTTTCTGTGGGGAAGCAAAGAAATATTAAGGAGACATAAATACTGCACACGCACAGTGGCACAGAAAATGTGATAATTAAATGAGCAATTTACATGAGAATTTAGAGGCAGATGTAATATTTGACACTAATAACTTTATAAAAATTATTAAATTTTAGATAGGCAGTAATCTTTTAAAATAAAGAGCTGTTCTGCTTATTGTGTATTCCAAGGTGATGGAAGAGTGGAGAGAAAAAATCTGGTTGAAGTTAGACATGCATAGGATAGGCTTTAAGCTTTAGCATAGCAGAGTACAGGAAATCTCAAGTGTCACTAATCATACCCCTATAATTTATTTTGTTCTGGACAAATAAACTTCTGTGAAGTTGTGGGCATCCATTGTTTCTGTGAAAAATAAAGCTGTTATACTGTTTTTTATCCTTTTGGGTTGAAAAGAGAGATTCTTAGTAACTGAACAACATTGTTACTTAGTGTTTCTTGACCCATCCTTTCACTAAGAACTTTTACCTCATTATGCTATTTTCAATTGGTAAAAGTTTTTAAAAAATTGACCTTTCTCTTTCAATTATTGCCACACGTTAATTTTGTTGATTGGGACTCCTTTTCTTTAGTTTGAAGTAATGAAATTTTACTTCTCCCTCCAGATTCTTAACTTTATGTAGGGTCTGTTTATGGGCTTTTTCTCCTCTTCTCCCTGTCTTTTTGTTTTTTGGGGTAGGAAGGAAAAAGAATACTATGTGAATTCAATCTCTCTGCAATGACAACTAAGATTTGGAAAAGGAAATTTAGTACTTGCTAACTGTTTTCTGTGTTGTAGCTCCGCCAGTCAAAAAGTTCTGTGACATCATATGTTACTTGCTATTCCAAAAGTTTTTACAATCTCTGTGAATCCTTGTACTGCAGAAGAAGAAAAAATAGTGAGGCTTGGTTAGCTATGGGAAGTGCATATGGGAGTATTTTATTATGTGCCACCCTGCCTAGCGGATGGCTAAGGAGCAATTCATGTTACTAGTTCACAAAAAATTATTAATAAATAAATTATCTCATCAGAACCAAAGTCCTTATTTGTATTCAGCCACTGGGGATTGGGATTGGAAGAGATTTTTCTTGTCTTGTTTAAATTCCTGGCTCTTTCTTGTGCTTACACCACAGAAGGATGGATGACCGTGAACCTCATTCCACTTTTCACACATCTCTGGGGTAAAAGTGTTGCATGTTTAAAACAATATATTATTAAAACTCCCTGAATTCAGATTTTAATTGTGGTCTGACATCATGCAACAAGTTAAAAAAAAACTTGAAAGCAACTCTATTAATGGTAAAGAGCAGTTATTCAGAGATTCTTCTGCCAGTGCCACTAATCCCAGTGAGTGAATATTCCGTATGTGGCTGACTTGTCAGAATTGCATAGTTTCTGCTTTGCAGTTAGTCAACATATCCACAAATTTTACAGAAAGAACATAACTTTGTCATCTAAAGTATACTTAGGGCCCTGTGTTGATGGACATCACTTTTCAGCATATTCATTATTTGTGGAAGATGCTGTAGGAACATGTCGAAATGTGGACCTCTCCTCTTCTACTAGTTGCCATAAAAATAGAACTTCTTTTTTCCTAGGTTCAGCTTGGAAGATTGAGGAGCTAGTGATCCTTTAATATAACAATAATTTATGTACTATTCCATGTTTTCTCTGAACTGTAGGTCAGCTTTATCCATTTTTTGCTTCTGGCATGCCTCTGAGTACAAAAGGATGTTACGGTTTCTATAAATTCTTTTAAAAGTTCTGTTGCCTCAGGCTGCTAGATCCAATTATTCCACTTGTACTATTAGGAAACTCCTTAATATTAGCTTTATAAGTGCAGCAGTGCATCAATGATGAACTACAATGCTAAAATGAAAACCCAGAAAGATATACTGAATATCCTCACTAACCAGACACTTTTAACTTTACTTTCTAATGTTCTTTTTCACTTTGCTGTGAAATCTTTAACTCTTCAGCATTTTCTGGTTTGCTAATGACAAACCTAGAATTCACCCACAGCATCACTGATACCTGATGTACCAAGTACTGTAACCTAGGGTAGTTAATCCTTAAATTTAGCATTCTTGGTCTCAGAGGAGAGCTGAATAATTTGCATTAATATTATTTGGTATAACATTGCTTTTTCTGATGAAATATTTCCATATTTAAAAAGATAGATTAACCATTGTTGTTTGATTCCTAATAATAACTTTTTGTGTAGATTATTAATTCCTACATCACCCCATAAAAATAAAAAAATAATGAAAAAATATAATGGAAAAATGGTAACAGAAAAAAATAACATATTTTTACTTTCCTTTTTTTTATAATAGTAAAATCCAAAAATCACATTTCTGTCTTTGTTGTTATGAGCAGCGAATGCTGTTTTTCTCATTAACAATTTACCTGGCAGTTGGCATTTAAATGCTCAGTGGAGTTACTCATCAAGCCTAAGCTGTTTTAAGTCCCAGTACTGTCATGACAACAGGCTGTGATTCATGGAACTTACAGCCGATAATAATTGTGTATTGTCAATAATATAGATTTAGGACTTCAGATTATTTAAAGGGACATTAAAGATTCTTATAAAAAAGAAAAAATACCATTCCATTTCAGAACAAGTTTATTAACAAAATAGAAAAATTTTAAACAAAGAAAAATGGTGTCCAAAGATTTGAAACAGAGATTTATGTATTTCTACATTACTAAATAACAGTTCAAGAAAAATGAAATAGTTTAGCTTAATTTTTTAGCTAAGGACACTGTTGATTTTAAAAGAATTGCATAAGACAATGTCTATATATACATACTGCCCACTTTGTACAGAATATTCTTATTTCTATTATGCTTTGTATATGTATGTAGAGAGAGCAATAGCATACATGCATCATAGTGAGGGCAGATATGAAACTACTTTTCTATTTAACATAAAGAAAACTATAGAGCATAATTCTAAAGATGGAAACTTTGAAGATATTTGTAGTCAGAGTATACTACAGACTAAACCATTCTCATTCATGCCAGCTCATGTAAAAGTTTTGATAAGGATATCTGAAAGGTGAATAACTTGTGAATTCTTAGACTGGTACCTCGAGAAAAGAGAGAACTCCAATGTCTGGATAAGCTGACAAGGATTTTTAAATTTGTTCAGTAATTTTCATTAAGAAGTTAAAATTATTTTATAACTGGTCAGATTTTGTGTCAAGTGATTGCATGACTGAAATAATACTTGATATATTGAAAAATGTACAATTTAACTAATACTAGTAGTTTCTTTCTAAAACATTGTTTTGTATTGTAGTTATCCTAATTTAACCTCAGCATATATTGTCATTGTTAAATATCAAATGTAGTATCTGTTTAGTATCTGTCCTTGCAAATGACACAATGTTGTTGTCATCATATTGGGCCCAGGATATTAGAGAGAAAGGTGAAGTACTATCTTTTATTGGACCAAAATGTGTGGAATTTTCATTTATATTTTTATTTAAAAGTAACTGTTTTAAATTAATCAACTGTACATGAATACCTGTTATTCCAAATTGTTGAGATGTACTACCTCACAGTTACAAAATGGAGACTGGCAACAAGCTTTTCTAACATCTCATTTGTGCCATGTCAAGAAAATAGCCCCAGGCCCAGGAGCAGACAGAACTGGAGTTACATTATCCCTTTTACAAAGAGAATAACCTGGGAAAAATCTGAGGTGATTTTTCCTCTTTCAGCTTCCATTTCCCTTTAATTAAATGTTATGTGTGCCAATGACATAATAAAATAATTAAAATTGATAGTTGACATTCCTATATTTTTAGTTCTATATGATTTTTCTTTCCACATATTGAATTTTTACTTAATATAGGCATTAAAGGTCTAGAAAACAAGACCTACAAGGAAAAATTGAAAAAATTAAGTATGCTTAATCTGTGGGAGAATAGTGATTGGGAACATGATAACAGCCTTATAAAAGGCTGTTATGAAGAGGAGAGTGATAAATAGTTCTCATTAGCCACTGAGGACAGGACAAGAAATAATGGGTTTAAATTGCAATAAGGAGGTTTTAGGTGAGACATTAGGAAAAACTTTTTAACTATAAGGGTCATTAAGCACTGGAATAAATTACCTAGGGAGGTTTTGGAATCTCCATCATTGGCAGTTTTGAAGAATGGGTTAGACAAACATAGGGATGGATGGTCTAGATAAAACTTAATCCTGACTCGGTGCAGGGTACTGAACTAAATTAACTAAAAAGAGTCCTATATTTCTATGATTCTGTGATTTTAAACATCAGTCTTCTTATGGACTTAAATTTCAGTGTTGATTACAGCTTTTCACATGGGTGAGGAATTTTGATTTACAAAGTTTTGACTTTTCTAATTCTATAAAAAAGGGGGCACCCACGGTAAAGATTTATACAGGCAAGTTTATATAAAAAGTATTTGTTGGTCACTGATATATGATCTTCAGGCAATATTGCCTTTAAATGCAGAGTCCTTGGAGCAGCAGTAATGACCCATCATTGGTCTGTGCCTTTTCTCCCTATTTTATCTTAGACTAGAGGGATTACGATTTAGACCTAGCATATGGGGATTCCATATGAAGAGGCAAAACTTGGAGATGAAAGATTATTGACCCTTTGTAAAATATCAAATGTAGTATCTCCCTAAAGCTTACAATTATAGCAACTCAAACCCTTCAGACCCCTATGCAGGGAAAGCGTCCCCACCCGACACCTTATACGCTACACGGATCTTCACCCAACCTCCTCCTACTCACGTCCGGGGGCCCCCACGCCTCCCCAATTACTACCTCTGGGTTCTTCAAACAGAACACCGCAACTCCCCCCCTCCCCCCCATCGTCCCACGGGATCTAGATATATTCTGTACTCCCCACGCCAGGGGCATGACCGGCATCCCGGACGACGGGGATACCCCGTCAGCGGGTCCCACCCTAACCCCAAACCAGACCCCGGACGTTTTTAATTGTCTGTAAACCACTGAATGCATGTTTGCTGTTTGCTTGCCAAACATTATCTCAAATAAAGTCAATCTGTTTAATATCTGTCCCTGCAAAGGACACAATGTTGTTGTTGCCATGTTGGTCCTAGGATATTAGAGACAAGGTGAGTGAGATAATATCTTTTATTGGACCAACTTCTGTCCAAGCTTTTAAGCTTATATAGAGCCTAAATAAAAGCTATGTGTAAACTCAAAAGCTTGTTTCACTTACCAATAAAATATATTGTCTCACTCACCTTGTCTCTTGAAGTGGATGGAATTTAATAGGTTTTCCTCATCTCTATTTACTATAGTAATATAAAATGTACAGGTAGAAAAAAGTTTTTAAGTTAAATTGGTCCGACCAGGATGGCCATTCTTATCTATGTATATGTTTTAGTAATGTTCATCTGTCTGTCCATTCATCTGAGAGTCCATTTGTTCAAATACTCCTCCTAAATAGTAAGAGCTATGACCACCAATTTGGTATGCAGTTTCCTCTTATAATAACTTAAAGAAATGTCAGGATTTGATTGTCAGGAGAGTGGGATGTGCCTGAAATGGGATTGTTTTCCATGGCACGGAAAGGGAGGGTTGCTAGAAAGAAAAGTCATACTGTAGAGTGACCGGAGGGGGCAGGCACACTAGTAAGACAGTGGTTGCCTAGGGAGGGGCTCTGAATGTTGCCGGCCACAGGTAAAGTTCCTGTACTGGTGCTGGGCAGGTCTATTCCCCTTGCTTGTCCCCAGACCCCAGAGCCGTCGTCAAAAATTATGGGGCCCTATGCAACTTCATTGTGGGCCTGGGGGATTCCAAAGTTGAATAGCCCTACCCTAGTGGCCATGCAGGGGTGAACAGAATCAAAGACTGGTTGGGAAAGTCATTTTACTGGGAAGGAATGGACAAGGAGGTGGCTAGTTATGTCCAGACTTGTGAGATGTGACAGTGGGTGGGGAAGCCCCAAGATCAGGTCAAAGCACCTCTCCAGCCTCTCCCCATATTAGAGGCCCCATTTCAGTGTGTAGCTGTGGATATTATGGGTCCTTTCCCTAAAAAAACCTCCAGAGGGAAATAGTTCATACTGACTTTTGTGGATTTTGCCTCCCAATGGCCTGAAGCAGTAACTTTAGGGAGCACTATGGCCAGGAATGTGTGCCAGGAACTAATAGATATTTTTGCCAGGGTAGGATGGCCCTCAGAGATCCTCACAGATTCAGGGACTAATTTCCTGGCAGAGACCATGAAAAGCCTCTGGGAATCTCAGGAGGTGAAACACCTAGTTACTACACCCTACCGCCATCACAACAAATGTGGTGGAAAGATTTTATAGGACTGTGTGAGCCATGATATGCAAATTCATGAACGAATGCTCCAATGATTGGGACCTGGTTTTGCAACAGTTATTGTTTAGAGATGTCCTACATCCCAGTTTGGGATTCTCACCCTTTGAACTGATGTATGGTCGTGAAGTTAAGGGTCCCCTGCAATTAGGAAAGCAGGGGGTTACCCTCCTACAGGAACCAAAATTTTGGATCTTGTACACAACCTACAAATACCATTAGAGACTCTCTAATCCTCGCATAAAAGGATTTGCAGGATGCTCAGCAAGAACAAAAGGCCTGGTATATGATATGCATGCCAGAGAATGATCCTTCACAGTAGCTGAACAAGTCATGGTCTTGAAGGTGCTCCAGGCCAATAAGATGGAAGCATTATGGGATGGACCATTCACAGTCCAAGAGCACCTAGGAGCAGTTAACTACCTCATAGCATTTCCTGACCCTGACCTTAAACCTAAGGTATATCATATTAATTCTCTGAAGCCCTTTTATTCCTGAGAATTCAAGGTTCTTCAGTTTACTGCCCAGCAGAAGGAAAACATGGAGTGGCCTGAGGGAGCCTACTACAACAGGAAAGGCAAGGGTGGAGTAGAAGAGGTAACCCTCTCCATAAGCCTCGGCCAAGAGCATCAATTGCAGATAGTGGAGCTGTGCACCAGGATCACCCCAATGTTCTCAGCCACCCTGGGACAGACTGAATGGGCATTTCAGTCCATTGCTCATTCAGTCAGAGCCGAACACTACTGAAAGGCTCCTTCAGCCAAAGCCACTATAGAGAAGGAGGACAAGGACATGCTAGAGATGGGTGTAATTTGCCCTTCGGAGAGCGCATGGGCTTCTCTGGTAGTCTTAGTTCCCAAACCAGATAGAGAAATCTGCTTTTGCTTGAACTACCGTAAGCTGAATGCTGTAACTCACTCTGACAACTATCCAGTGGCATGCACAAGTGAGAAACTGGGATGTGCCCAGTTCATCTCCACCCTAGATTTAACCAAGCAGTATTGGCATGTACCTCTGGAGGAAGCAGCTAAGGAAGTCAGCCTTCATTACACATTCAAGGCTGTAGGAATTTAATGTTCTCCCATTTCAGGCTGCACAATGCACCTGCAACCTTCCAAAGGCTTGTGGATAATCTAATAATCAAATCTGGGGAATTTTCAATGGCCTATCTGGATGATGTGGCTGTATTCTCTGATTCATGGGCAGAACCCCAAGAACACCTCCACACTGTCTTCCAATGCATAAGGGTGGCAGAGCTAACAGTTAAGGTAAAAAAAATGACAAATTGGCCTAAACTGGGTGACTTACCTTGGACACCAGGTGGGTCAAGGAACTATCAACCCCTCTACAGGGTAAAGTAGAGGCTATCCAAAACTGTCCTATCCCTAAGTCAAAGAAACAGATCCAGTCCTTCTAGGCTTGGCTGGGTATTACAGGCGACTTGTACTACATTACAGTGAGATCGCTGCACGATTAACAGACTTGACCAGGAAAAAGCAACCAAACGTGGTCCAAAAGTGCCAGGAAGCTTTTAACCAGCTTAAGGCTGTCCTGATGTCTGAACCTGTACCAAGGGCCCCAGACTATGAAAAGCCAGATCGACAACTTCACCTTGTCATGTTTCTCAGGAAAAAACTCTGAGAGAAAGCCATTGTCTGTCTCAGAGAAAGAGTGCTTTGCTATTGTGTATGCTCTAGAGAAGCTATGACCATATGTGTGGGGATGACGCTTTCATTTTGCAGACTGACCACATTGCACTAAGGTGGCTTCCCACCATTAAGGAGACTAACAAGAAACTCCTTCGATGGAGCTTGGCTCTCCAAGACTTTGACTTTGAACAACATATTTCAGGAGCTTCTAACAAGGTGACTGATGCGCTCTCCAGAGAAGCATTTCCAGACTCAGCTACTTAGAATTCTCCCTGTGTATCCGTCATTGTATTCCACAGATATGGAAGAGGTTTGTTTGGTTCTCATATATTCAGTAATGTAGTAGAGTGCGCATGTATATCACTAACTGTGTTTCATCCTAGACCTTGAGACAGAAATCACAGCCAGTGTGGACCAACTTTTCAACACTGTCTGTGATTTGCGGAGGGGGGGGTGGGAAGCGGCATGTCATGAATTGGAGCTGCAAAGGAGAGTCTGGATTTCCTGGAGAGCGAGGAAAGGGTTAAGCTTACTTTGGAGATGTACCTGAGGGAGGGAGCTTTGAGCATTCAACCAATAAAATGCAGATAAGGAGTTTCAGACGAGAGATTTTTTCCCCTTTGTTTTTTGAGCAAACAACATTTTTCCCCTAGGTATGGAGCAGGAGAGATGGACTGTCCCAGGAATAGACTCCTTGAATTCATTAAAATGTGTAAGTAGGGAAAAGTTTAGATCGTCCATCAGGTTTTATTGTTTTCCTTGTTTGGGGGTGTGGAAATTATGTCTGAGCTGGTATTGTTTTCTCTGTTCTCTGTTCACAGGCCTACTACAGGTTTTTCTTCGCTGTGTAGTCTAATCTTTGTTCATTAGCTGTTGTTGCTTAAATACTGTCAGAAACATCACTGAAATTGTATATAAAATTTCGATGCAGGGGCCCAGAGGTACTTTTTCACCTACAGAAATTTCTAATCTTGTTTTACTTCAGTACAGAGTAAGGCTTGGTCTACATTTAAAAATTAGATTAATGTAGCTACAGTTCTCAAGGTTGTGAGAAATTTAGTACCATGAGTTCCTAACCTCTGATGTAGGTCGACCTCACCTCTGGGCAGAAGAATTATTCTGTCACCCTATCTACTGCCTCTTGAAGAAATGAATTAATTGCGCTGATAGAAACCCTCCCCCCCCCCACAATCCTTCTGCCAATGTAGGAACATCTGCTATATGTTGCTACAACTCATACGGGGTGCCACTGGAGTGGTTGTAGTACGGACGTGGCCTGAGTTGCATAAACACATTCCTTCAGTATGACTGAAATAAATTTGCTTCATTGTGATTAATTTTCCAAGCGCAATTTAACTAAAATATTAAAGTGCTGCAGTTCACTTCAGAGCATCTCTACACAGGGACATTCAAGAAAGTTAAGAATAGTTAACTAAAGGTGGAAAGTTAAAGTGCAAAATTAAAGTTAATGAAACCTATGTATAGACTATCCCACACAGAAGAAAAGTGACCATAGCTCACTGTAACTTAATCCCATGCAATCAGGCAAACAACTATACTGACAGAAATGGATGTTGGATTAGAAATTAGAAAGATGTTGGGTTAGAAACCTTTCTCCAAGAGGGATTAAACCATAATGAACCATGGCCATTTTAAGTGTGAATGAGGGAACCCACAGGTGGATTTACTGAGCTTTAATTTAGGCACTTAAATTTTCCATCTTTAATTAATTCATCTTAACTTTCCAGAGTGTTCCATGTAGATAAGTATTATGAATCTGTTTACCTTTTCCTGCACACTACTCCAAGTTGTCAAGTTAGATGGTTTTGCGGACACCTGGTACACTTCACATTTCTATGCAAAGTAGTTTTGGCAAACCTGTTTCAATTGCCCTGAAATATGAAGAGATTTCCTCACTTCATAAACAGCTGGATATTATCCTCATATCTTTTCTTCGAAAACTGCCCTTTAATGGTGAAATGAAGGAAAAAATTCAAGCGGTTTCCTCAACACAGTCTCCTTCTCCAAGCTTCCAGGACCATTGCTGCTAGCTGGATTTGTTTTACAAATTAAACAGTCTTGCTGATCTGTTCAGGATTCTTTCTAATCTGTGGAAGCTTCTTGAGCAGAGGTGAGGCTGGTCAGGAATCAAAATAGCAGTTTGAGCATCATAAAGAGCTACTACAGAAGTACTATAGATTGGATCCTTTTGCTTCTATTGATGTTGCCTTAAGTCGGGAGTACTCAGGGTCATTTTTTGCCCATTCCCTAAATTTTATGGCATCTTAGTTTACTTCCATTTCTGAAATTGCTATTCAGTGCTCCATAGTTTGGGCTACGGACCTAAAGATGCAGAAAGAGGTTTTATCATGCAGTTAGATTTCTGCATTTGATTATTCCAGTTTATTTCAAAACTGCTTACCCGAGGACAGGAAAAGAATTCATTCTTTAGGATAAGTTTAAAAGTAAGGTTTAGTTTTCTTTGCCAGCAATTCAGCTTCATTCTCTTTACACCTTAGTAGTTTAAATTAATATTTTTTTGTTGAGAGAGATTGAAAGTCATCCATGTTTACAGGTTATAAGTAGTAAATATTCTAGCCATATTAATTAATAACAGCATCTCTTGAAATACCAGAGATAATCCTTTTTTTTCCTGCTCAGTGCATGGATGAGGTCAGTAATAGCTTATACGTGTGTGTAATACACATAAAATATTAAAAATATAAATGACTTTATATGCAGCACTGTTCTACCTTTTTGATAATGGAAATTTGTAAATTATATAAATAAATGTACAATGAAACCTTTGTTATCTGGCACTCTGTTAACCAGAAAACTTTAACTGGCATTGCCCCCAGCCACAATACTGTCATATCTTCAGGCACACTGGCCTGGCTTGGTTTACCTTGATTGGTTTAACAATTTTTTATTTAAAAAGTACTAATCATCTTTGACTCAAAATAGAAATGTGAGACCAACTGCCTCATACTACAAAACTACCAATATTAAAAACTTGAGTTTTACTATTATTGTCCATTGGTTTTTCCTAGGTTGATGGGGCACTCAGATAACCAGAATTTTTAGATAACCGGAACACCCTAATCCCAGAGCGTGCCAGATAACACAGGTTTTACTGTATTTCATAGAATCATAGGACTGGAAGGGACCTCGAGAGGTCATCGAGTCCAGCCCCCCGCCCTCAAGGCAGGACCAAGCTCCGTCTACACCATCCCTGACAGATGTCTATCTAACCTGTTCTTAAATATCTCCAGAGAGGGAGATTCCACCACCTCCCTTGGCAATTTATCCCAATATTTGACCACCCTGACAGTTAGGAATTTTTTCCTAATGTCCAATCTAAACCTCCCTTGCTGCACTTTAAGCCCATTACTCCTTGTCCTGGCCTCAGAAACCAAGAGGAACAAATTTTCTCCTTCCTCCTTGTGACACCCTTTTAGATATTTGAAAACCGCTATCATGTCCCCCCTTAATCTTCTTTTTTCCAAACTAAACAATGTTTGGAATGTTCTCTAGACCTTTAATCATTCTTGTCGCTCTTCTCTGTACCCTTTCCAATTTCTCCACATCTTTCTTGAAATGTGGCGCCCAGAACTGGACACAGTACTCCAGCTGAGGCCTAACTAGTGCAGAGTAGAGCGGCAGATTGACTTCACGAGTTTTGCTTACAACACACCTGTTGATACAACCTAGAATTGTATTTGCTTTTTTTGCAACAGCATCACACTGTTGACTCATATTCAACTTGTGGTCCACTATGACCCCTAGATCCCTTTCTGCCATGCTCCTTCCTAGACAGTCGCTTCCCATCTTGTATGTATGGAACGGATTGTTCCTTCCTAAGTGGAGCACTTTGCATTTCTCTTTATTAAACTTCATCCTGTTTACCTCTGACCATTTCTCTAACTTGCTAAGGTCATTTTGAATTATGTCCCTATCCTCCAAAGAAGTTGCAACCTCACCCAGTTTGGTATCATCTACAAACTTAATAAGCGTACTCTCTATCCCAATATCTACATCATTGATGAAGATATTGAACAGTACGGGTCCCAAAACAGACCCTTACGGAACTCCACTTGTTATCCCTTTCCAGCAGGATTTAGCACCGATAACAACAACTCTCTGACTACGGTTATCCAGCCAATTATGCACCCACCTTATCGTGGCCCTATCTAAGTTATATTTGCCTAGTTTTATCAATAAGAATATCATGCGAGACCGTATCAAATGCCTTACTAAAGTCTAGGTATATGACATCCACCGCTTCTCCCTTATCCACAAGGCTCGTTATCCTATCAAAGAAAGCTATCAGATTAGTTTGGCATGACTTGTTCTTCACAAACCCATGCTGGTTTATTTGATTTAGTTGAAGTATAATTTCTCTTTTAATAACCTTAGTTGCAGCATAACCTGTCTTTTCATAATACTGAAAGGATGCAGGAGAGCTAGTTTAAGCCTAGGATAGATAAAAATCAACTATTTAAAAAACATAAAAAATGGATTTTTAAAAATTTAAAACGGATTTTTTTTATTTAAATTAGATTGTTTTGATAGTTTTTTCCCCTGAAAGTATTTTATGTAAAGATGTTTATTTAAGATACATTATAGCTGAAAGATATCTCATCATGGAATAGGGATTATAAATTCTAATTCATGTGTTTAAGAAAAGTTTTCTGAATAAATTTCAATAGTTCATGGATAAAGGACCACATTTTATGGGGTTCCAGAGGCTTCTGTGTAGATTAGTTAGGTTAATAATTCTATCTACTCATTGGGACTATCTACTCATTGAGAGGTGGGCAATAATTTTTGACCAGGGGACACTTTAGAAAGGGCGGGGCCTCAGGTGGAAAGGGCGGGGCCTCAAGCAGAAAGGGACTATCAAATAGCCATGTAATCGCAAAACTTTGATGTGGTTACACAACTATTCAGTTACACACTATCTAAAATCTCTACTAACAGAGATGCTTAGTTTTGCAGTTCTAAAATGGTGGATTTGTGCCTCCAGAATTTACATGCTGTTAAGAGCAAATATGTTTTAAAATAAATACATAATATATAGAGGTGAGAAATAACAGACCTCAACCCTATTGTCCCTCTGCAAATTTGTGTACACAGATTTACCTCTCTCTAAAAGTGCAAAGTTTCAAAAAGCTCAATGAATAGAAGCCAATGTTTTAAGTTTCTAATATTGACCTGGATGACAGTCAATTTAAAAATCATTTAACTATTATAGTTAAAAACAATTTTAACATATTGCATGTATAGTGGGTATTATTTTTTTCAATATGCATTACTTTACACTTACCAACATTAAATTTCATTTGCCATTTTGTTGTTCAATCATTTAGTTTCTAGCTCTTCATAGGTTTGCTTTGTTCTCAACTATCTTGAGCAGTTTAGTATTATCTGCAAATGTTGCTACCCCTTTCTCCAGAACATTTATAAATAGGTTGAATAGGATTAGTCCCAGGACAGATCCTTGGAGGACACCACTAGTTACCTCTCTCCATTCTGAAAACTTGCCATTTAGTCCTATCTTTTGTTTCCTGTCTTTGTTTCTTGCCATTTCAACCAGAAAGGGCATTGTCTCAATGACTTGATTACCTGCATACTGCTTCAAAGTCATTTTCACACCAGACTTGAAAGAGAAACTTCTGAACTGTCATTCATGCTTAAATTTGACACTTTACACCGAGGTCTTAACAAAGATGCTTATTACCTTACCCATTACAAAGATAGCTTCCCCAATTATCACCTCTAATATCATTAGCTCACAGAAATTTACCTCCCTCCCTCTGTTCTGAAATTTGATTTGTCCTTTTTATATGTGTTCACTTTTTTTGATTGTATCCGTTTGGTATATATGGTCATGTCAATTTTCTTCCACAATTTGATCTGAGGACATGGGTCTGGCCCACAAAAGCTCATCACCTAATAAACCATGTTGTTAGTCTTTAAAGTGCTACATAGTCCTGTTTTTTGTTCCATCCATGAAAGGATCTCTTATCCCAACACAGAAGTATGGGTAACTTACTTTACTTAAGAGCCTTTGGTGAAGACCTTCTCAAAGTCTTTCTGGAAATCTAAGTATACAATATCCACTGGATCCCCCTTGTTCATATGTTTGTTGACTCCCTCAAATAACCAAACAATAATGAAATAATCATTCATTTTCTGATATAGTTGTAAAATTAATCTGAAAAGTTTTCAAAGTAAATCATTGTTTCAAAATGTAGTCTGTATCTTCTAAAAATGAAACCTACATCTAACTCTGACTTGTGAATAATATGTATTAAGGTTATGACAGCCAACAGGAATGCTCTTTTATGTAGAAAACCATGATTACATTGAGTTTTCCTGACTAGTGATTTAAATCACGATTTCAATCAATTTGATTGAAATGAAATCTATCCTGTTTAAGGCATTTCAAGTGACCACAGACTCCCTTTACATTGATAATAGTTTAGATTAATATTTATAGGGTATGCAAAAACTACATTTTTTAATTATTTTTCAGTTTGTAAACATGCACAGTAAGGCTGTTGGTCTCCTGCTAATCACCTTCACCCCTTTACAAAAATCTACTAATCTTTAAATAAGAAAAACACACATTCCTTCTGATGTGAACCCTCGCCCGCCAAAAAGTCAGACTTTGTAGCATGCCCAAAGGTCAGCAACTAGTGAGGCGATGAATCCCAGTCTCAGGGGATCACCAAGGAGAACACTCTGTGAGCCTTTTTTTATTTGACCATTATTTTTCTAATAATAGGTTGCATTGATGGACTTTCCAGGTGATGTTTGGAGAGTGTAAGAAAGCTTATGCCACAAAATTTCTCATTTTATTTAAAAAAATCACGACACTTTTATTGAACACTAAGTTCCTGCTACTTCTTCTTGGCAAAGGAGAGAATTAATAGTATATAATCAAAACAGATAGACTGCCCCCCCTCAAAATCATGGTTTATTGTGTTCAGTTTAATGGTCATAGGAGTTTAAAAATAATAAATGTCATGATTTCAGCTATTTAAATTTGAAATGCCATGGTGGTGTAATTGTAGAGATCCTGCTACCCCCTTTTCCCCAAAAAAGGTGTTGGGTGGTTGTAAGATTATTGTAGAGAGGGCTGTGGTATTGCTACTCTTGCTTCTGTGCTGATGCCAGTGGTGGTGCTGCCATCAGAACTGGGCAATTAAAGAGCAGCAGCTGCTGGTTGGGATCCCAGCTGTGAAATGAGAGCCACCACTACCAGCAGCACAGAAGGATGGCATGGTATTGCCACCCTCACTTCTGCCTGCAGAGCTGGGCCCTCAGTAGCCATCACTCTCTGGCTGCCCAGCTCGGAAGGCAGCACTGCAGAAGTAAGGATGTCAATAGCATGATATTGCCACACTGACTTCTGAACTGCTGCTGATGGACCATCTCCTTCAGAGCTGGGCACACAGCCAACAGGCACTGCTCTCTGGTCACCCAGCTCTGAAGGCAACACAGAAGTATGGGTAGATTGAGCTGTCAATCAATGGGTTTAATATTTTATGATGGGATGTTAATCTTTTATGATTAGAGCTATTAATGGTTAACCGGGTAGGAGGCTGCTCTAGTTCTGTGGGGCCTACCATGGACTGGGGGTACTCCAGTCTGGCTGGAGCAGCCCCCAGCTGCAGCAGGCCTGTGCGTGACAGGTAGGTGTGCTCCAATCTGGCCCGAGGAGCCCCTGACCACAGCGGGGTGGGGTGTATGTGCTTCAGCCCAGGTGTGGTGGGCGGGAGCGCCGCTCCAGCCTAGGGGAGGCTGGAGTGCCCTCCCTGCTTTACCCCATTTAATTGGTTAAACTTAAAATTCAACCAGTTAGCTAAGTAAGTGGGATTTTACATTCCTATTTATGACACCATTGGAGAGTGACTAAGCCAGTCCTTAACTGGCAAATATGATCACAGATGTCACATAAAAACTTGTCATCTGAACTATTTTTGAATCCTATGCTTTTCTTATAGTATTTGGATACATTGACTCTCCAATCGTTTGAGAGCCTGTGCAATAATTTGCTGCCAGAATAATCTATCCTGAGCTGTCATTTCCAGATCACTCAGAGATATGTCACATGACTTCACATTGGCGTTAAATATATCTTTATAATATTTATACTGGTCTCCAGGTAGAGAGAGCATTTTCCAAAACAAGATGGCCATAGAAGGCCATCTTTGGTATCCATATGTCATCCATTTTCATAACATGACCATTCAGTGAAACTGTTTTTTTTCATAAGCGTTGCTTCCATGTCCTTGACACCAGTTTAAGAACCTCTGTGTTTGGAATTTTGTTCCACCAATTGACAACATCCTGCATAGGTTGGAAACTGACAAGTTGTAGGACTTTCTTCCATCTCTACTTACTATTCACTCATTTAAAATTAACACTTGTAAATTATTTTTTTGTTTCCAAGTTGCTGCCTCTTTCATTACACACACAGAAGCCATTTGACAATTTGCCCGTACTGTTAATAAAAATGTTTCATGTTCACTTGTAGTTCAAAGAATGTTACTTGTCCAGTCCAGATTTGTCCAGATTTTTTGGACAAGTGACCTCTCAAATCCATGCAGTGTTCTTGGCTAGGATTCAGGTATAAAATTAGCCCAAACTAAAATCTTTAGCAAACAGGATAAAAATTCCCAGAGCACACTATTTTTGACTTTCTTTATTGCTTGTTTCCTTTTCAATAATACTCCTTGAAACTGACTAGTCTGCTTGGTTGGCAAAAGGAGATACAGAAAAAAATAATTTATTATCTTACATATTCTTTTCTGAGAAGCCTATAATTATTACAGGTGTCTGCCCCACAGTTCTGAGTTTTTTTTGTTTTGTTTTTAAGACTGAACTTAAATCTTGAGGTATGGAAGATTTCAAATAGAGAGATGCATGATGTGACATTTCTCACTTCCATTTGACTGTTCATCAATGGAAAGTGAAACTGGTTACAACTTTCAAACTTAAAAATTGTCTTGAGAGAAGGGTGGATAGTCAGTCTGCAGCCATGTAATCATATTTCCTGAAAGAATAAAAGAGAGAGATTTTTCTCTCACAATTGGACAATATTTATTGTGCTATATTAGCCTCATTAACATTAGTTAACAAAAATGTTCACCTGGGGATTGGTTGCAGATGTGGTGGGTGGGGCATTGATTTATTGCAGCTGATACAGAGATATATATGGCAGAAAGTAGGGAGAAAGTGAATAGACAGCAGGAGAAGCAGTGTGAGTTTAGCACTGGGAGGAAGCCAAGAGAGGGAGATTTTTTTGGGTAGAATACTTGCTGTCCTCTGATACACATGTTTTGTTATGGCAGGACAGCTTGCATGCTCTAACAATCCTCATAGTCTATATTGGCGCGGGCTTTTTGCTTCTGGCAGGTTCAACCATGTGGGACTAGTCTGTGTGGGAGGGGCCAGACAAAACACATACCTTGGACCTTTAGGTTGGGGCTAGGCACAAGGCTAACAACCTTGTCCCATAAAAAATGTCATGGAAACAGCAGTGGAGAAATCAACCATTACAGTGTGTGCTTTCAGTGATCAATGATCTGTATGATTGCCAGTGGTGAAAGGTGAAAGGAAGCCATTGGCATGAAGACTGAAGTGCTCAACACCAAAACAAAAACCAAATGTTTGGACTGTATGGATAATGTAAGATACGGAGAACTAGATAAATTCATGGAGGATAGGTTCATTAATGGCTCTTAGCCAGGAGGGGTAGGAATGGTGTCCCTAGCCTCTGTTTGTCAGAAGCTGAGAATGGGCAACAGGGGAGGGATCACTTGATGATTCCCTGTTGTATTCATTCCCACTGGGGCAACAGGCATTGGCCACTGTCAGAGGACAGTGCAAGATGGACCTTTGGTCGGACTCAGTATGACTGTTCTTATATTCTTATGGAAGCTAGCTCAGGTCATAGCAGAGACTAGATGCTACAGTTTATACATCCTGGGTGTCAGCAAGAGCAGATAGACAACAGCTTTGGGAGAATCTCTGACGTATTTTGGATGGGATGATGGGACAACTCCATGAATATGAAACCAAAATCAAACTTAAACTTTATCAGAGCTGTGTATTTTCAACTGTGCTTTATAGTGCTAAATACTAGCAAATGAGAACATATTACATGTCCAAACTCTTTTCATTTCACACACCTTACTTCAGAAAAATCTCTTGCATATTTTGGACCAGAACAATCTGAAATGAAGACTTATTCAAACAGTGCATTCAAAAAGATATGAACACCATGATTACTGGCCATGATGGTTACTGATTTCATCATAAGAAAAACATTAAGATGGATACCTGGAGGCAAGTGAAAATGAGGCTGCCTGGGAAAAAAAATGGCAAAAAACTGTGGAAGTCGAGCTGAAAAACTGGGAGCACACCCGGGGAACCATTGAAAACCTTGTTAGAAATAGTCAAGAGTGGAGAAGCTTTGTTGCTGTATTAAATATCAATGATGTAATGGAAACATCATGATGATGATTTCCTGATAAGACAGCCTTGGGTTTGTGAACAAGAAAAGTGCTTCCCAATGTTTGTTTCAGGGAATTAAGACCTCGTGTACATTCTTTGTAAATAAGAGAATTAAACCAAAGAAATAACTGACTCTTCAGTTTCTCCTCCTAGTGGAAAAATCCTGTAAAGACCTTAAAATATTGGCTCATTATTTGGACCAAAGAATAAAACTACAATAGACTCTAGCAGAAGAAATGTACCTTCCTTAAAAGGAAACAGTCTTGCTGTTGATCTACAAATATCCAGTTACATTATAGCAGACATTCTGTCTGATGACATGGCTTCTGACTATAGAAATCTAAGAAAATATTAGGGATGTAAATATGTAGCCAAGTACACAATTAACTGATGAGCCTTGGCTCATCAGTTAACATTCTGGGTTACATGCAGCCTGTCCCCTCCCCGCCGTATTAGAGGCACCGGCGGGGGAAGAGGAGCAAGGTGGCGGAGTTGGTATGCAAAGGGAGCTGGCTTTTAAGTCCAATCCCTATGTGTGCTGGCTTCTGCAGAGTAGCCTGCTTCCCACAGAGGCAGCAACAGGGGACGGGGGACAGGAGCTGATGCTCATGGGGAGCTTGCTTCAAAGCCAGCTCTCTGCAAGCACCAGCTCCTGTGGAGCTGTTTCCACTCCTTCTAGTGGGAAAGGGAGCTGTTGCTCCCCTCCCCCCACATGTAAATGGTTAATTGCTGAAAATTTCAGTGAGTACCCATTTACACAAATAAATGCATTTTAACATCCCTAATAGATATGTCAGATTCTGTTATAAAGAAGAGACATGACTAGTTCCAGTGACTCAAACAAAAAGAAAAAGTTTACAGTCTTCTGCTATCCTAAAACCCACAATTTCTGCAAATAACTTCTGTTAAATTATCTCATCTCCACTCTTCCAGACTGGTATACATACACTGGAGCATATTTGGCTGCTGTATTATTTTCCATGCAAATGCAAATTATTAAGCCTACCTGTTCGTAAATTGCACTGAAGCTAGAACAAATGTGGTATCCCAGAGTACTGAAATGGGACCTAGTTTCCATACAGCCTTTGAAAGATTTGATATCTTATGAATCAAAATTAATATTTAAAAATTATTTTCTTTCTGTCAGTTATGTAAGCCTTGTATATAGGGGAACTTTATATTGAACAATCACTCTCCTTTCTCTACCACTCTACAAGTGCTAAAGGATGCAGATCTGGAGGCAATACCGGAACTTTGGCCTAAAGTCCTGTTTTCATACCAATGTTGAAATTTTATTGAGAATCAAATATAAAGGGCAACTAATCAGAGTTTTACGATTGTTAAGCTTTGGTTTAATGTATGTGAGTATAGTGAGATATTTTCCAATTAGAAACAGGAAGGCTACATCTACACTGGCCCCTTTTTCGGAAGGGGCATGCTAATTTTGAAAGTGGGAATAGGGAAATCCGCGGGGGATTTAAATATCCCCCGCGGATTTAAATAAACATGTCCGCCACTTTTTTTCTGGCTTGACTGGCCCGATCCTCCGGAATAAAGCCCTATTCCGGAGGATCTCTTATTCCTACTGGAGGTCAGGGGCAGACACCAGCCGCAAGGGCTGAGCTTTGAAGCAGCCACAGACAGCTGCTGTCCGCCAGGCCCATCAGCCTAAAGTGCACATCCAGGAGGCTCTGAGGGAGAGGTTCTCTCAAGCACCCCAGTAACTCTCCCCGGAGCCTCCCTAACAGGGGCCTGTGGCTTGCTGCCCTATCCCTTCCCCACCACAACCCCTCCCTTTGTCCCTTCCCTGACCTCTTGTCATGGCTCCTTCCCCACTCTGGCATTATAAATGCAGAAGTGGGGGCCAGCAAGTGTACCCCAAAAACCTTATCTACCAGACTTTGGTATAAAACTTCTCCCCAAAATCTTAAAACCCTAGATTTTGGGAATTAAAGTTCCGCTGCTACCACCCAAGTATTGATGTGACAAATCAGGGGAAAGATCACTTGGGAAATCTTACCCCTAAAGTATGAACCAGGACACCCTATTAACCAATATCAGGTTAATAAAAAGAAAAGAGAAAACTTATTAGCACCACAATATTCCTGTTGCAAGCATAATGACTAGATGGACTAATAACAAAATTCCATGGGCCTAGAACTTAGGGTATGTCTACACTACCCCACTAGTTCGAACTAGCGGGGTAAAATAGGCATACCGCACTTGCAAATGAAGCCCGGGATTTGAATTTCCCGGGCTTCATTTGCATAAGCGGGGAGCCGCCATTTTTAAATCCCCGCTGGTTCGAACCCCGTGCAGCGCGGCTACATGGGGCTTGAACTAGGTACTTCGGACTAGGGTGCCTATTCCGAACTACCGGTACACCCCGGGCTTCATTTGCAAGTGCGGTATGCCTACATTACTCTCCTAGTTCGAACTAGGAGGGTAGTGTAGACATACCCTTAGTTACAAAGAAAAGACAAAACATTTCTTAAAAAATGCACAGACATCAGATCCCATACTAAAACACCATAAACCAATACAACCTAACGGATTTATCTAAACTTTACCCTACTTACAGAAAGTGAAGAAAGAGTCTTTTCTTGGAGGGAGACATAGTGTCTGTCCCCCTCAATAGCTGGAGAGAACTGCCCAGGACAAAGGAGGGAAAAACCAAAAATTCCTTTGTCCCAGTTTGAAATACCTACCTACATTCCTATTGGCCACTCCACCTGACTAGGTAAGGGACATAGTTAACCCCTTAGTCCCCAGGCTGCTGGCTAACCCTCATGATCATGAAACCTCTCAATAAACACATCTGTTTGGTTTCCAACAAAATAAAGTCTGTATTTATCTGACATTTAAGAAAAGGTGGGGAGGGAGAGGGGGGCTCATAACCTGAAGGGGAAGGAGGGATCATAACCTGCACGGGGAAGGTGGTGGTTAAATGTGCCATCTTGAGTGCGGGAACTTCATTGGAGTAGGGATTGGGTGGATCCAGGGACCACAGGGGGCTGGGCAGGAGGGTGGGGCCCTGGAGCGGGGTCAGAGATGGCAGGGGAGGAAGAGGGAGGGAGTATAGGCATCATCCGGGGAAGGGACATCGGCATCACTTGGGGAGGGAGCAGAGGCATTGCAAGGGGCCCAGGCAGAGGGGGAATGGGCATAGTGTGGGGGGGGGCAGGCGGGTGTGACAGCATGCATGACATGATGGCACATATGCTATCACATCACTGCATGAGCTGATCCCATGCGTGGTTCCATCACCCAGTGTCCTCACGTATCTTCTGCACCAGGGTCTGCTGAATGTCATGCAGGGACACTGACATGCTGGTGCATGAGGTCTTCTTGAACTCTGATGCGCCTTCAGGTTCCCTGGGCTCTGGCCGCTGGCTCAGGTGGTGTGGCTCGCCCCTCAGTCCCGGCTTGTCCGGCTGTGGACAACACAAGGAGGGAGAGGCACTGTCCCTGAGGCCATGCCTTGCTCTGTGAGCCGCAACCAACAGTCCTCGGAGCAGAAGAGGGGGGATGTCCTGGGAGCAAGGCCATGTGAGGCCTGCACAGTGGGCCATGCCTCACAGGGGCCCTGAGGTGCCCAGGTGACTGTGTTACCCGCTTCCCACCCCAGACAAGCAGGCAAGGGAGGTGTCTGACCACAGTGAGATCCCTTTATGGGCATCAGAGGAGCCGGGAACAGCCTAGCCCTCCATGGTGTCAGCACACAGACCTGTGGCTCGCAGCGCTACCTGCGGGAACGGGTGGTACCTTGCATGTGCGGGCATGCCCACTGATGTGTTGTGTGCAGCACTCCTTTATGTGTCTGGGGTTGTACCTGCGCCCTTGTGGCTAGCCTGCTTCCAGCCGTGGCAGGTGCTGGAAGGGCCTTCCTCCTCCTCTTCCCCCTCCCCCGTGGCAAGATGTGTGTGGCCTCCCCTGATCCTGGCATCTGGATTCCATCCATGCGCAGGGGCTGCCTGCTGTGTCCGTATGCCGCACACTAATGCTGCATGTGGTTCCATGTGTGTGGACCCCAGCATGATATCCAGGCCGAGCCATGTTCGCACCCCGCCACCCGTGTGCCAGCCTCCTCCGCCCTGTGTGTATGACAAACTAAGACCACTCACCTGAAGATCCCTCCCTGGTGTTCGATGAGGCCTGGGAGACGTCTTGGCTCACAGGCACAGGCTCCAAGGACAGGGTCATGGTCTCCGTCTCCTCCTCCTCCTTCGTCTGGCCCTAGTCATCCTGCTTCTCCTCCACTGTGACCTCTGGCCAGGCAACTACAGGGGTCATGAGGCCAGGGTCCACCATGATTGATGGAAAAAACATTTCCCCACGCCACAGGATCTGGTGCAGCTTGTCGAAGCAGGGGCAGGTACGGGGTCATGCCCCTGAGCGTGAGCTGTGCTTCCTGGCCCAGACATATCCCTGGTGAAGCTCTTTCACCTTACTCTGGACTTGTTCCAAGGTCCAGGGTGTGTGTCTGTGCTCTGCCAGGGAATTGGCCATGCACTTGGCATTCCAGCGCTCGGAGCAGAGATCCTGCAAATGTTTTCCTCACCCCACAGTTCCTCACCCCACAGCTTGAGGAGGGACAGTATCTCTGTTCTGGACCAGGAGGGTGCCCGCCTCTTGGGTCCTGGAACCCCTGGAGCTGCTCCCTGCAAGGGCCAGTGGTGTTGCGGGGGGCATGAGTGGCAAGGCCTGTGGCAGAGTTAGCCACACGGTGAGATGCTGCTCTCAGGCCGGTTTCCTGTCACAAGGCTTGTCCAGGGTGCCTGCAGCTTTCAGAGGGGCCAGGAGACAGGAACTATAGAGTCCTGATTAATTTGGTTGGAGTGTCCACGAGGGCACCTGTGTTATTTCCTGGAGGCCTCTTTTTTTTAAAAAAACTCCCAAAAACCTTGTCCTTGTCCACACATGCGTTTTTCTCAAAGAGCTCTTTCGGAAAAAGGCTTCTTCCTCATAGAAAGAAGATTACCAATGCTGGAAAATCTCCTCTGTTTTTTCAATTTACTTTCAGAAGAATGTGATTGCAGAGTGGATGTAACTCAGGTTTTGTCGGAAAAACAGCTGTTTTTCCAACAAAACTCTGTAGTATAGACATACCCCGAGAGTAAGATTGTTTAAGAAAATACAATACATACATCAATCACCAAGTCCTTGATGCAGGCTCTTACCAGAGATGTAACAAAGTGCCACCTTAAAAATCTCTGGAGTACATTCTATGTTAGGATGGGCCCACAAATCCTTCCAGGCCCTCTATCCTTAGAAAGGTGTTTCTGGAGCAGAGGGCAGGAGCAAAGACAAAGATGGAGGCATCCCCAAGATACTTTTGTAACCTTGCCCATGCGGAGGAAAATCCACTGTTCTCTTGGGTGCTGGTGCCTCCCAAAATGGAGCTGATCACATGGTCAACAAACCAGTCTATATCCTTTTTAGGCACGGAGCCCTAGAGTATCCAGGTGAGGGGCCATTATGTGCTTCTCAGGTGTCAATTGACAACCCTTAAGAGCCATTGTCCATGCAGCATTCATTGCGCCACCACCCCTCACAATAGGTGGTTGATGCCTATTGCGGTCTCCAAGATGGAAACCATTTAAAATATAAGTACAGAGCCCATGCTCATAACTTTATACACAAAAATCATACAAGTATATGAGTAGCATAGACAGAATCAGCATAGCAGAAGTTTTCATAAGACACCTCACATAGCCCACTTTACACAGAAGTTGGGGCAAACACAGACAGTGGGTGCAACACTGCTCTGTATTTTCCTATTATAACCCAAAAATGTGACACAAGGATATTTACCATCTCTGCCATTAAAGACTGTTGTCTAAATTTGACTAGACAAAAGTAGTGGGGATCATAAACAGAGAGAACAGACAGAATTGGCAGAAGAAGGATAAGGGTTTAAATAATATGATAATACAGGCAGTCCCCGGGTTACATGGATCCGACTTAAATCGGATCCCTACTTACAAACGGGGTGAGGCAACCCCGCACTAGCTGCTTCCCCCCAGCAGACCAGGGAGACGCGAAGCTAGTGCCCCCCCCCCAGCAGACCAGGGAGACGCAGAGCGGCTTTTCTCAGCAGACACCTCTGCTTGAGAATAAAGGACTGAGGGAAGTGAGGTGTAGGAGACTAAAACTGAGCTCTGGAGAAATGTTTGTCTAGAGTTTCCCCTACAATATGTACCAGTTCTGACTTACATACAAATTCAACTTAAGAACAAACCTACAGTCCCTATCTTGTACGTAACCCGGGGCCTGCCTGTATAGTTATTTAATTAGGCATTTATACTTCTTGACTCTTCTGTCAGATCAGTTTGTGAATTCTTTTTACATCCTCTTCATCAGTCACAGTGACATGGCACAAGTGAGTTTTTAGTGCTGATTTGATCAAAATTAGGTAGTTGGCTGAGTGGACCACATTTGGAAGGGGCTTTAATGCTTTGAGGGCAGCATAGCAGAGGCATGAAATGGGACTAGGATACAGAAATAAGGCATCATGGTTAGCTTCAATGATGAAATGAAAGGGACTGGAGCATCTCTGTCTTTCTTTCCCTATGGCACTTGCAGAACAACATTCTGTAGATGCAGTTGTAGGTTCATGAGCCATTTCGAGTCCTTCTCTGTGAAGATGTGGGTATCATCCAGTTCACAATTGAATCCATATTTGGGGCAATGGATTGGATGTTGTCACTTGAGTTCCACCAATGCCTCATTTGCTGTGTCTTCCATGGTTTGTTCAGCTGCAGTTCAATGTGGTCCAAAGTCTGCACAGCAGATTGGAACTGGAAGAGTTATCTATTGAGTCAGAAATAATGTGTGTGTTTGGAATTGAAGATGAGGTCTAGCTGCTTTGCCTTTCTCTGTCTGGATGTAGAAATATGAGATGGTCACCTGTGGTTCATAGTGTTTTTATGATTTAGGTATTTGTAGTGATACATTATTCATAACCTTCCAAATAGGAAGTTCAAGAAAATAGATTCTAAAGTGAAGACTTGCCTCAACATTATTCAAAAGTCAATGGGAACAAGCTGGGGATCAACTGCCCAAATGTTATCTATATATCACAGCACTGTGCAGTACACTCAGTTGCAGTGCACCATGCAGTGGTGTGGACAAGAAGCTGTCATACCCAACTTGTGGATAGGGAGATGAATCAGATCATGCAAATCATAACAGGAGTTTTAAGATCAACACCTTTACCACAGTGTTCTGTATTAGTAAAAGTTGAACCTCCAGCTATTTGCAGAGATAAAAGCATAACACAGGAACTTAACACAGGAACAGATTACCACCCATATGTTTCCCTCTACCCCAGACTAGAGCATGGTACAACAGAAAAGGAAACAAGGTTAGAGATACAGACTGACAAAGTTTTCTGCTTCAGGATAGTTATCTGAAAGCTCAATTCTCAAAAAGTGACAAGCCACGTTCCTCTTTTTTTCAACATATGTAGGAAGTAATTCTCATGTTGGATGGAAGTAAGTTAGTAGCAGCCCCTACTGCAGTTTGTAGTAGCAGTGGGTGAAAGTTCTACTGACTCAGGATGGTGAATGCATCTTGAGTGGATTTGTAGATGTTTAGACTCTCTAGCCTCTAAGACACTGTGAGATAGGAGAGTCCCATAGCTGGGGCTGCAGCCCAAAGCCCAAACATTTACTTCAATTAAGCAGACTGTCACCCACTCCCCGGAGGCCACCCCGAGTTCGGGTGCGCTAGCATCCTGAACAGAGGACCCGCCTCACGATTGACCGCCTGGCTGCGGTCTATGGCCTGTAGTGCAGTGTGCTTCAGGCCCGCTTGGACCCGAGGGGCTGGGAAGGGGGCTCGGGCCCTCCCACTCTCCTAGCCCTGACCCAGGGCCCTAAGACGGAGACGCTTGTCCCTTGTCAGTGGAGGGGGTCGAGTCCCCCAAACCCTCCACTCACGGGGTTCACGGCCCCGCCCTGGGTCCCTTCTTCCCGGCTTAGTCTCCGGCAGTTCCCCAGTGGGGGGGACAGACTCACCCGGAGTCCCTTCCTCTGGCGAGGGTCCGGTCGCAAAGGTTCCCTCACTCCCGGCTCCTCTGGCAGGGGGCTGGGCTTCTCCCACACCCAGGAGCTTCCTCCCGTCTGGCTGTGGCCGCCGCCCTTTTGAATCCCCCGCCCTTCCCTCTCCCGGGCCGGCGTTGTCCCGGGGCTTAGGGCCCCGCCCCCCCTGGCGTCCCGCCCGTCGCCTCCACTGACGTCATCCGCAGGCGCCGGGCAGACTTGCGGACTGTCGGCCCTTGGCGCGGATCCCGGACTCCCCGCGGTCCGCCCCCCCTCGTCCGCCCCTCCTCTTGGGCGCGTGTTCCCTGCCCCGGCGTCCGGTTCAGTGCGGGGTGGCGTGGGCGAGCCGCCTACCCCGTCACACAGACCCTCAGCTTGAGGTCTGCAAATTTGAGTCAGCTGCCATGGGCCAGCTGTAGGTGTTTAATCTGTGGGTGTCTGAGGCATAAGTGAGGAGCAACTTGCTTTTGGTCTGAAGGTTCTCTAGTGGAGATGTAAAGAAAGGCATGTTTAGGTGTGTCTGTCTTCTGGCTTGTGTATAGGAGTTTTCTGAGACCAAGAGGAGCCTGTTTTTAATAATCAGGAAGCATTTGAACCTTATTTTACATAAGTAATGTCCTCCTTTTACTAGTCTCTATTGGTGGAATACCCCAGAAGTGTGTCTCACAATCTGGTCTACCTGTTCAGTGGTTTCCTAACTGAATTGTTTTTGCATTGTACTATTTTAATATCATGTTATTTGTCAGCTAGAATATTTGTTTTTCTTTTGATCAAAGAAATAAATCAGAATCTCTTAGTGTGATCCTTGGACTTTGGTGACAAAGACATTCATTTCTGGACATATTACAAGACAATCCTGAGGCTGGAGAAAGGAGTAATTGGCGATACTTTTAATGAGAGAATTCAAATGTAATAACTAGTCTAGTAGCACCTTAGGGTATGTCTACACATCAAAATTAATTCGAAATAACAGCCATTATTTTGAATTAACTTTCCTAGTGTCTACACAGGCAAACCGCTATTTCGAAATAAAATCAAAATAGCGGGGCGCTTATTTCGAATTTGGTAAACCTCATTCTACGAGGAATAACGCAGATTCGAAATAGCTAATTCGAAATAAGCTATGTAGACTCTTATTCTGAAATAGGGGGCCTCCAGCCCCTCCCAGTTTCCCCTGGTGGCCACTCTGGGCCAAACCAGGAAAACTTTTCTCCTCTCTCCCAGGCCCAGAGCCCTTAAAGAGGTAGACTCTGGCCATACTGTATGCCAGAGCCAGGCCTGCCAGCAGTCGCTGCCTCTCACCCAGTGGCCAGAGAATGAGCCGGGCAGCCAATGCCAGCCAGCTGTCCCCCGCCTAGTCCCTGAGCTCCCAGGAGCCAGCCAGGGACCACAGATGGCGGGAGCCCTCCTGGACTAGTGCAGAGATCACGGACCTCATTGAGGTTTGGGGGGAGGCCTCCAATGTCCATGATCTCCACACTAGATGGAGGAACGCCGCTGTCTACAGATGCATAGCTGGCACCATGGCCACCAAAGGCCACATGCGCACACAAGAACAGGTGCGCATGAAGATCAAGGAGCTGTGGCAGGTGTACACCAGGGCCACTCAGGGCAGCTCCTCAGCAGAGGCAGACACCGTCCCCTACTTTGACGCCCTGGACTGCATCATGGGGGGAGGGACGGTCTGTGCCACCCTGGGGGGCAGCAATCCAGGACCGGAGGGCCCTGACCAGGGTGCAGAGGAGGAGCCGCCACGGAGGGTGCCATGTCGGCCAGATCCCTGAGCTGTCCCAACAGTGGAGTCACCAGGGTCGTCCGGGAGGCCACACCATGTAAGTGCCATTACTGTCCCCTTCTCGGGGGTGTGTGGGAGACCAGGGACCGCGCGCACGTGGACCTTGCTTACCATGGATCATGCAGCAACCTGTGCACTTGCGAGCATGCGCCGTGCTACCCCTGGGCAGGTGGCTCCAGCTGTGTGCCACATGGGCCATGGCCTGATAGCCACACATGCGTGTGAAGAGACCTGACATGCTCCTTGTCCCCTGCCTCTGTGTAGAGAGAGCTTGTGAAGGGAAGGCGTCCTGCCTTCCCTTCACAAGCTCCCTCTACACAGAGGCAGGGGACATTTCCCCCCCACCTTGGCTGCACTATACACAGCACAGGGGCATGGGTGCGGTCTCGGGACAGCTCCCACTCCTGGGAATAGCTGGATATTCCGACCATGGCCTCTGTGCAAGCACAGCAGCTCTGATGGTGCAGAGCATGGTCATCCTCACCTCACAGAGGGGGTCTGGGCTTCACCCACTGTGTCCCTAGGGAGAACTGACCAGTTCTCTTCTTTCTCCACAGCTGCACCAGCTGCCTGTGTGGGGTGCACCACCCTCCCTGAGATATCCTCCCGCACCCGAGGGCTCAGCATGTCCACCGGAACACTGCAGGGGTACTGAGACCAGCACCTGGGGGCCCTGCAAGCCCTGCACCGCACAAGGGAGCAGTGGGTGCAGGACGAAGAGGAGTTCGACAGGAGCTGCTTGCCCAGGGTCATGCCATCTGTGCCCATTTGCAGACCCTGGTGCAGAGCGTGCTGCCTCGTGCTGCTCCAGCACCTGCTGCCTCCCAAGCTCCCGCTCCTCTTCCCACTCCTTCTCCCCCTCTTGCCTCTCCTTCCTCAACCTCCACACCCTCGTCCCTGTCCCCCCGGGATGCTGAGGCCCCTGCACCCACCTTTCTGGGAGACAGTTGGCCTGGTGAGACCTCCACCCCTGAGTCCTGAGCTTCCCCTCCCCCTTCTTCCTCTTGCTTCCCCCTTTCAGCTCCTTCCTCCCAGTTTTCCCCCTCCCCTCTCCCACCCTCTTTCCTCCCCTCTCCCGCCTTCTTTCCCCAGTCTCCAGCGTTTCATATCCCCCCCAGTTTTGTTAAATAAACAGAATTTATATTTTTGAAAATACGTGTATTTTATTTGACATCAGGAAGGGGAGCTAGGGAGGGATAAGTGGAAGGACGTGAGGGAGGAATGAGGCAGAAACCCCCAGTGGGGCAGACAAGGGAGGCTCTTAGTGCTCCTCAGGTCTCCCGCAGGGTCTCCTGGATACTGACAGCCCGCCGATGGACCTCCTGGATGGCTGCCTGCAGAAAGTGCAGCCAGGCTCGCAGCAACATCCGCAAGAAGCACCAGAGTGCCCAGTGGCAGCTCTGGCTCCGTGTTGCAGAGTGCTGTGGTGTCCCAAATGAGGGCAGCCAGAGCATGCAGAGACAGAATGCTTTGCTGTCCCTCATCGAGGTAGACAAGCATGCAATGAAATCTGAGAACTGGCTGTCCGGGGGGGAGGTCCCTTTAAGAACAGACCTCAGATAGCCTCAGGCAGCAGCCCCACACAGTAAGTCCTTATCTGGTGCCCTGCTGGAACTGGTTCCGGCCAGCCTTAAATGCAATTCAGAGTCCACTCGGTGTGGACGCGCTATTTCGAAATAGCAAAATGCTATTTCGAAATGCATTTTGTGTGTAGATGCGTTGTAGAAACTGTAGAAACCATTTCATATTTCTTGTATAACAGAAACCATTTCAGCTTTTCTCTCAAGCACGTAGACCAGAGTGAACTTTCTATCACCCTGTGAGAAGAGGCCTACAGGATGGGCTATTGGTATGTGTTAATTGGGCTGGTTGGGACAGGAGATGTACTCCCTCATACCTGTCCGCCATCTTACTGATAAAGCTTTGTTTTTCCAAGTTTAATTGAGGATTTCTGTAATTGGATGCCCTGATGTCAGACTCTTTGGCTAAGGGTATAAAGATACTAGGATTGATTGTATTAGCCAGCCTTACTGGGCCTGGCTTTTCTGGGACCACGTTTGGCTCATGCTGTGCTTTATTAATCAATAAAGCTGTTTGTTAGCTGCATAAACAGAGAGGAGCATTTTTGCTTTGACAATTTGGAGGTTCCACCGAGATCCCTAACGCGCCACTTGCCCATATGGACGGACCGGCACTCCACTTCCAAACCTCTCAGAGCGCTCAATAGAAGGTAAAGGGGATACCTGTTACGAAATCTCCTGGTTGAGGGTTTGGGATTTGGAGTGATGGCCGGCTGCTGAGATGAGGGGAGCTACAGAATTCAGTTTTGTGGAGCGGCTAACATTTTTGTCTGTCTGTGTCTGTCTTTGTCTATTAGGCCTGTATTATGTGTCACAGTTCCAAAAGGTCACACCGGTGTCTCTAGTGAGGCAGCCATGCGCTGGACCCTCTGTGTTCAGATGCTGAAAGCTGGTGTGGTGCCATTATACTCTCTCGGCACATGGAACTGTGAGAAAGCTTTCTTGTCTCTCTCTGTTACTTGTGGACATAATACTAACCTTTGAGGCTAACCCCAGGCGATAGTATTTCCCCATTCCGTCAGGCTGTCTCCAGGCGCCAGGACGTGGTGTTCTGTCGGGCTGGGGTGAGTGCCGGAAACCCCTGTGAGTGGGTGGATTTTGGTCCAGCGTCTCACAACAAAAAGGGGGGGGGGGATCAGTACGAGCAGGTGAATTCTTAATTCGGTGACCCGCAGAAGAAAGTAGTGTAAGCAGGCGGACTTGGTCTGGTGTCTTACAGAATCTTTAAAAGTGCACGCAGAAAATGGGGGTAGGTCAGTCTATAGGAATTCCAGTGCCCTAGTTTTCCCTGGTATAGGATCCTAATGAAGTCTGATATATTAAGTGCCGGGTGTCTTAGGGCAGCGCCACTTAATAGAAACCCATGGGAACTGGACAGTAAAGAAAGATGCATCTAAATGTGAAAACTGTAGAAAAAAAATGTGTGGAAAATGAGTATGAATGTAATGAGTGAAGTATGAATGCCGCTGCGTAGGTCTGAGACTTGAGCTGATCCCAGCTGCACCAGGGCTCTCCCACGAGGGAGCTCTGAATGCAAAGGAGGGGGGGGTCAGCTGAACCTCGAGACTCAGTGGATATGTGAGGGAGTGATGACTCCCCTTATTTCATGAGCTGCTAAGGTCTGACACTCTAGACCTGGCAGACTCTTTCTTTGGAGTGTGTAGAGTTAGTTTAGGTGGGGGTTAGTCTAAACATCCCCCCACACTGCCGAAAGGCACCCCTGTGTACTACAAGTACGTGCATAATGGTCCAAGGACCTGTAAGCATTTAACAAATTGGAAAAGAGGAAAAATTAAAGCCCTGAGGGATAAAAGTGAAGCTCAGAAAAGCAAAAATCCGCCCTGCAGTAAGATAGGTAACTTACAAACTTGCTGCAGCGCCTCTGTGCCAAAATAATGCACAAGAAGTGGAAAAAAAAGAGAGATTTCTCAGTTGGCATACCCGTATCAACCAAGATCAGCACAACATCACCTCTCTATCCCTCTTTATAACGCATACACCGATAGAAAGGAAACATGAAAAATAACTGAAAGGAATTAGCTCTTCCTTTTGAAAACACGGGGTCCTGTAACAAACTTGCCCGATCCAAAGCACAACACCAAGTTTAAAATAAGTTTAACAGTTGAAGGGAAGTGTTCTCCAAATTCTAAGGAAAAAAATTAAGCAATATTGTAACGTGTAAGGAAAAAAAAACCTGCTTTAAAAATGACTCCTTGTTTCTTGCAGCCTCTTTTAATCATCTAAGCAAAGAAACAATCAAGTTAAACATTTGGCTACAGACACTTCGTTAAATCTATTAAAGGGAAAATAAAGAATTCTACTGAAACATAATTGGTTAACCGCATAAAAGAATAGAATCTATACATTGTAAATTTGTAAAACCTGCACCCTAAGGGTTAAATGTGTCTTCCCAGGAAACTAATTATTGTTTAAAAAAAAAATCTAAGCCCAGAAACTTCAGGGTGTTTCTGTTCAAGGATGAGTTGATAGCACTTTTGGTTGCTTTCAGATCCAAGGTTGTGTGTGTCTGCGAACTGCCTGTCTGTTCTGGAAGGGGGGGGGGGGGCACTATCCCCCAGAAGTAAGCCTGTAACATTGCATACGATTCTTTTCAGGAAAAGAAAACCTTTTTTTCTTGCTGAAATAGTAACTAGCAAGCACCTTGTTCTAAGAAAAAGATTCTGTGGCAGTAAATCATTTGAAGCTTCACACATTAAAAAAAGCCTGCTTCGACAGCGTTATTTCGAAATAATCTATTTAGAAATAACACTGTAGTGTAGACATATCCTTGAAGACTAACAAAACATGTAGATGGTATCATGAGCGTTCGTGGGTGCAACCCACTTCTTCAGATTACTGGACTATTTATTGTTTTTTGAGTTTTTCCTGTTACAGACTAACTCGGCTACCCTTATGAAGTTTTAAAAGTAATAGCATTTATGATGCTTACACGTGAGAGTCTTATAGGGGAAGATAGCAACTGAATGTATAAACTTTAATAAAGGTGTTACAATCTGAAGAAGAGTTTATTTAAAAAAAAATAAAAGTTAACATTTTCCTTTGTGCAGTTAAACCAGTTTTAATAAATGAATTGGACAAGAGTTAACATTTTCTTTCATTGGGTTGTCACACTGCTTGCATAAGGAACAGCATTGCTTTTTTAGCAGTATTTCTTCTTCCAGAATATAGGCCTAGAAATGTCAATTATAAAGCTTTTAATTACATTTCACAGTTTATTGATAGTGAAAATGAGATCATTCATTGATCTGTTCTAGAGATTTAGCTACATCTTTAGCTGATAGAGAACAGTATTTGAGCAGCAAACAATTTGGATTTTTATTTGGGGAGACAGTTGGGAATCTGCAAATTTAAAACAATTAAATAAAATGGCCAGCTATTCTAATAACATAAATAAACCAGCTGTCACAGCTTTCCGATCAGTTAGAAAAGAAACAGAGTGCCAATCCTAACCTGAAGGTGTCAGATGCATGACTAAATATAAGAAGGTTGTCACTAATCATCCCTAGCCTTGACTATTTCCTTCTCTGAACTCCCTTCAGCTCTTACTTTTCCTGCCCTTCATTGGCTTTCTCTCGTACTGAAACAATTTAGAACTCCTCGTCCTGACCTTCAGATCAGTTTGTTATTTCCGATTAGGCTTCTATTGCTTCCCTTGGGAGACCATTCCACAAATTAATTAATAGAGCTAATTATCAGGAAGTTTTCTTGATGCTCATTTTACCCTTTTAATTTCTTAATCTTATTCCATGAAGTCTCTTATTCTGATTCTATCTCTTGATGTTGTCAGATGCTTGTAGATGGTTATCGTATCCCCCCACTGAAGAATAAATTAACTAAGATTTGCTTATTTAACTCTCCTCATAAAACAGTTAATTAATTATCAGTTAATTATTTAATTAATTATTCCTTGTAAAACAATAGTTACTGTCTTCTCTCAAATTTTGTCATTCTTTTTTGAGCTTCCTCCAAATTGTCTATATCTTTTCCACAGCTGAATATAATATTGCATGCCCTGTGCCTTGGATAATGATAATGATCTCCTTTGTAAAGTGCTTTGAGATTTAAAAATGAAAAAGCATTATATAGAATTATGTATTATTATTATATTCTAGGTGTAATCTCATCTGCAACATATTTCAATGTATGCTGCCCACAATTTCAGTTTTATTTTTCTTATGGACTGCCACCCTGAAGTCCCTTTCAACATTCATACTTCCCAGATTTCTTTCTCCTGATATCTTTAGGGAATATCTCCTGCCTTTTCCCTAAGTTGAAGTAGCCTGCATTTTGTCAAGATGGATCTCATATGTGCTGCCTATATTTCCAACTTCTCTGAGGCCATGATCCAGCAAAGCACTTAAGCATGTGCTTAACTTTAAAATACACTAACTTCAAAGGAAATACTCATATGCTTAAAAGTTAACCATGTGCTTGAATATTTTGTGGACTGAGGACAAGATCTCTTTATTTTACTATAATGGAACATTATACCACCAGAGTTCAGATTATATCCTTCTATTATTCATTTTGAGATAGAGGATCAGTTTCAAATAACTATTGTACATTGTGAACTGCTTGGATTTTCTGGAAGATTTTAAAGAAACCCTTTTGTTATAACTAGAACTATTTCAGAGTACCATACAGCCAATTTTTAAAAAGAAGCTAATGTTTTCTTCAGATTATTTTTAAAATGTATTATGAGGTATTAAATACATACACTGTTTTTCTACAGGAAGTTCGGAACAATATTTGTTCTAAGGTGCAACATGTTTTGTATAAATAAGTAAGGCTAAAAAGTAACTATTTTGAATATCAACATAACTTCTGTTGACACAGTGTTACTGATGACATAAGGTATGAGGACCTTATATGTGTTATGTTGATGCAATGATAGAGGGTTTAGGATGAAACAGTGTATCAGACATGCTATTTATTATGATTTGAGAAAACTTCAGAAAATATTTTGGTTATGCACAGTGCGAGAATACAGCACCTTATACAGCATCTCCTTGAGATGTTGCAGTGGTTTTGCGTAAACTCATTCAGGTCCAGTTACTCCAGCAGGGACATTCCATAGAACTCTGGCAGTGATGGGTGCTCTAAGCTTTCTAGCTAAGTCCTTCAGGATACGTTCCCTTTTTTTAAAATTCCAGAGGGCAAATAACTACTCAGTAGCAGCAACAGTAAATAAACACAGGGGAAAAAAAATGAATACTCCCAGCCAGGACATTGATCACCCTTTCTGCAGAGGGGCCTTAGTTGGGCCACAGTCCAACTCAAATCCATGAGTTTTCTAGCAAAAATGATAGATTAGTTTCCTCACTTCATTCCATGAGATCTGCATTCCTTTTAGGCAAGGGCATGGGCTCTGCTTGGTACCGGGCTTCTTCATGGGAGCTGAGAAGCTCAGCAATCTACTTCCTTGTGAGAGAGACCTTTTACTGAGTCTCATCCTTTTAAACTCCTCCTATATGACTTCCAGGTGCAGAGGGCAGGGCTACAGCAGCCCAGAGCAATCCCTTTACACCCTGCCAGAGCACCACCATAAAACAATATCTCTCTGTGCCCTTGTAGGACTAAACAACAAGTAGTGATTTGTGAGTCTGCTTCTGCCTTTAGCTAATTAATCTTGTTCTTTAACTAATGCACTAGACACACATGTTTTTTTGATCAAGATGGCCCAGATCCTTGCAGACATCTATGGAGAGTTTTTTTTTTGGTGGACCTTGGATATTGGGATGATCCTCTCTTGCTGGCATACTGTAATATGCTCTAAAACAATTAGATTTGTGTGTAGTCACTAGAATGAGAACAATCTGTAGTTATGTCCCTATTCAGGCCTTTGGATTTAAAACCATGAGCCTTCATTGTTTGAGCTGAAACACAAGGTCCATTAACTCAAAGGCAGTACCAGACTCATAAAACTCAGTAGGTGGTATGGCCATTACAGAGGAACAAAGCCAACTGTGTTAGCATGGATTACATAGTATTTTCTGAAGCAAAGATGACAGAGGGCATTTTGGAATAACCATTAGATTATTTTGCTGGAGTACAGACATAATACTTCAGTGAATTATTTCTTGACAAGATTTTGTCATGCATTAGCAAGCAGCATTCGTGTCACTGACTGCTGGTTCTGGGTGTCAGGGAGCTTGATCTCCCACATTTGGCACTTTTGCCCTCTGTTCTCAATGTTCCACCCCTGCTTGATTCTCCTCCAAACACATATTCTAACTTATTTTATCCTAAACTCTGCTTCCTTCTGGAAGCATCATTAAACTCCCAAGACACTCTGCTGATCCAAGGAAAGGACACTATCAGTAATGTTGTATTCAATTTGCATGTGAGTCGGTTAGTACTTACACAAGAATAAATGTAGTATTTAATCTATACAAAGAACTATGAAGTCTGAAAAATATGATAGAAACAAAGTGGATGAGGTAATAACTTTTATTTGACCAACTTTTGTTGGGTAAAAGACACAAAGCTTTCATGCTTAAACAGAGACCTTCTTCAAATCTTAGAATTTAAATTCATAACTCTGTTAGACAAAATAATATCATGGACTTATTAAAGACATTGGATTTCTGATTCATCACAACATTTGTAACCCACTAACCCTTCTTTGTCCTACAAGTGTAAAGATGTTAACTTTCTACTTTATTTTGAATGAGCTCTTACAAAATTAGTTAGCTCCTTATCTCTTCCACCTTTGTATTTAGCTGTGGCCCTCTGAGTACCATTTTCAGACCAGAAAAAGGGCTCTGTGTTAGCTCCAAAGTGTGTCTCTTTCACCAACAGAAGTTGATCCAATTAAAAATATCTCATGTATTTTGTTTGTCTAATATTCTGGGATGAATACTGCTCAGCAACACTGAAAACAACTTGTTATAAACATTTTGAACATTTAGCACAGACTCAGTTTTGGTATACACCGGCCAGATACACTTTACAATTGCACAGATGGAGAGGTTCACTTGACACTTGCAGGGATGCGGAGTATAGGGTGAAAGGAAATATGTACTTCAACTTCACCCAACTCACTCTGTGATATGAAACTTTCAGGCTGACATCAGCAGTGTTAAAACAGAATAACTTTCCGAATGAATGGGCAGTGTGAAAATGATCTGTTGATAAAGTGTACAAGGTTATCATCAAAGTTTGGATGTAGTTGAGGTTTGTATTGCTTTTCCATATGTGTTGTAAATGGAAGTGAATGTTGACTTATGAAGTATCTGAGGGTATGTCTACACTACCCTCCTAGTTCGAACTAGGAGGGTAATGTAGGCATACCGCACTTGCAAATGAAGCCCGGGATTTGAATTTCCTGGGCTTCATTTGCATAAGCGGGGAGTAACGGTAGTTCGAACTAGGAAGCCTAGTTCGAACTACCTAGTTCGTGCCCCATGTAGCCGCGCTGCACGGGGTTCGAACCAGCGGGGTGTTAAAAATGGCGGCTCCCCGCTTATGCAAATAAAGCCCGGGAAATTCAAATCCCGGGCTTCATTTGCAAGTGCGGTATGCCTACATTACCCCGCTAGTTCGAACTAGCGGGGTAGTGTAGACATACCCTAAGAGATTCTGATTTATTTCTTTGTCGACGGCGGTAAACCTCATTCTACGAAGAATAACGTCTTTTGTTGACAGAGTTCTGTCGACAGAAGGTGTTATTGCATCTACACTGTCCTTTGTGTCTACACTCTCATGTCGACAAAGCAGCTTGGTTTGTTGACAGAAGTGGATGTAGTCTAGATGCACTTTGTCGACAGAAGCTTTGTCGACAGCTTCTGTCGACAAAAGCCTGTAGTCTAGGCATACCCTAGGTCCTTAGAATTGAAATATCTTGGGGCAGGTCACTGTTCAGAAATTTGTACCATGGTTTTTACTGTATTTCTTCTCCAGTTAGAAAACTAATTTTTTGTTGTTGGCAGTGTAGCACATTCCATATGTACTAAATTTACTTTATTCAAATAAAATGTTTAATAAAAGACCCCCTTTACCACTTTCTCACCTTTTTAAGCTCCATGGTCTTCATACTTTCAGAAAGAAAATGCTTGTCACAAGGCTGACCTTTTATGGAAGTCTGATGACAGCTTACATGTGACAGGCTCCACAGGCAGGAATGAGTCACTGCAGAGTCACTTGAGAATGGCCAACTGCCTAAGGGTACATTTACAGAGCAATTAGACACCAGCAGCTGGCCTGTGCTAGCCAACTGTGGCTTGTGGGGCTTGGGCCTCACGACTGTTTCTTGCTGTATTGACATCCAGGCTTGTGCTGGAATCTGGGGTTTAGGACCCTACAGAGTGGGAGAGTCCCAGAGTTTAGGCTCCAGCCCAAGCCAGGAAGTCTATACGGTAGTGAAACAGCCCTACAGCCTGAGGCCCACAAGCCAAAGTCAACTGGCACACACCAGCCATGTGTTTTTCTTTGTTGTATAGACATACCCCTAGCAAGCCTGAACTGGGTAAAAGCTTTCCAGGAAATGGGACCTGGGAGAAAGCCTGAAGAAGTAGAGAAAAGACTGCAGATTTCTCTGCTATCTGGAAAGTATTGCAATCTGAGGCCTTAAACAGCTGGAGGAATTGCTGCTGGAGCCTAAATAGTTTTATTTTGGGACTTCCAAGTTTTATTTGGGCTCTGAACTAAGAACTTTTAAATCCATATGCACATGCTCCTTTCACAAGGCTTCAGTAGGGGGGTGGGGTGGAATACTTATGTAGATGGGTTAGCTACTCTGACTGGCTGTTTAAGAGACCACATACAAGAGGGGAAACTGAGACAGGCCACCGCAGAGCTACACTTAGCTGCAAAGGAATCACTTGGGAAGTGATGGTGCAGCTGGATTCTATAGTACTCTTTCTTACCAGCCCTGGATTTGTTTCCTCTTTATAGCTTAACTGAAACCAACTTTTTCTTTATCATTTTCCTTCTATGGTAATGGTCATAAAGAGAGAGCCATTCAGAGGAATCAGGAGAGAATCCATCTCTCATCGCAGGAGAAGTAGGAGATGCTTTCTCTCCTTCCAGTCACATCTGAGGAAGAAACCATCAACTGAATTATTGGACACTGGCATATAACAGTGTATAAAAGGGAGATGTTCTGCTTTTACTGTGGCACATTAGTTTGTCAAGTTGATTTATAACAATTGATTTCCCTCTTACTGTATTCTCTGGTACTATTGTTAGACATTGGAGGACAATTATGTGGGAACTGGTTTTTGGTAAACAATTGTTTTCCCCCATATCTCCTCTTCCTCCCTTGCTGCTTTTTAAAGGATCAGCATAATAAGGCCCTGACCCAAAGCTCATTGAAATCAGTGGAAAGATTCTCACTAGACTCATTTGACTGTGGCTCTTACCCTAAATCAGGATGACAAGTGAGGATATCTTTTCTTCAATCTCTTTGTTGAAAAGTAAGCATATGTATTTAAAGTTCATATTGTTAGTTTTGGTGTATGAATCTGTTAAATCAGACAAATGAGGTTTTGTTGTCAATAAAATATCTTTAATTCATGGAAGCATACCATACATTAAGTCTTTCAAACTTCATGTACAATTAATTATGCAACCAAGAAAAATCATTTCCTTCAGGTTAATTGCACAAATTACTGTAGCCTTAAAAGGTTAATGACTGCTAAGCATTGTTGATTCATGGAGCACAATAACAGCTGGTACAAGTTGAATAATTTGTACAACCAGACTAGTCTTTATTGTACAAAGTTGTGTCACCATAAGACAGTAAACACTACCCTTTTCATGTTTGTGTTAAAATTTAGCTCCGTTACAAAGCTTTAAGTTAAATAATTCAGTTCTAATTCACATTGCATCCTTTTATTTATTTCAGAGACAAGTTAGTTACTACCCTTTGAACTATTAATTATACTGGCCTTTCTTGCAGACATGGAAGCAAAAGTACATGTTGGTTATAAAGAAAATTGCAGGGTTTTTTTTCCAATTTAAAAAGCATTGAACATATTTTTAGACATGATATGGAAGCAGAGGGAAGAATTTTGATTAAATGCATAACTTTGTATTTTACATACTTCCTTTGGATTTCCCTCCTATTTTTGAAATGAAGGAGTTTTGACTCTCAACAGTAATAGCATTAACCAAGCCTCTGATCTTCCACTCAGTGTTTGTTTCCATTGCAGAACACACAGTAACAGACTACAGCAATATTGGTATTTTCATAGTGTGTGAAAATATGATTTCTCAGTTAATGTTACTTGAGGCAGACTTGATTATCTCATGCTTTACTGCTAGCTAGTGGCAATTGTGGTACAGCTTGTACCTCCCTTAACTGTGACTCCCTGGTCTGGCAACATCCATGGTCGGGCATGGACCATGGATGTTTCTAGACCACAGAGCCTAGGAAGAGGGAGGTCTGGCAGCAGGGCAGTAGTGCCGTAAAGGGCAGTGGTGACTCAGCCGGGAGCCTAGAGTGTGTGTGAGGGGAGGATGGATGGCATGATGGGGAGTTCTGGCCCTAGAGGAACTCCCTGGCTCTAGCAGCTGGGGAGCTCTATCCTGGTTGCTGCCATGGACCTCCAGCCCACACCAGGGAGCTCTGACCCCAGCGACAGCCAGAGAGCTCTGGTCCCATCCCTGGCTGCGGAGCTCGGGGAGCATTTTAGCTCCATCAGCCGGAGAACTCCAGCCTCAGCCCCAGAGGCAACCAGGGAGCTCTGGCCCGGGCTGTGGAGCTCCGTTCCTGTCCCTCCACCCGGTCCGCAGAGCTCCAACCCCATCCCTCTGCCCCGGCCACAGAGCTCTGCCCGGCTGTGGAGCTCTGGCCGTTGCACTCCGGCCTCAGCAGCAGTGGAGCCAAAGAGAGCCCTCGGAGGCTGAGGCAGCAGCGGAAGGAGGCTGGAGTCATACCTGGTGGCAGCACAGCCACAAGGGGAGGGATCTTCCCTAGTCCGACATATCTCCTTGTTCAGGACTGGTCAGGTCCTGAGGGTGCCGGACCAGTGAAGTCCAACCTGCATAGGACAAAAATGATAAACTATTATAGTAGCAAGCAATAGTTGATCAAGTGCATAATATAGTACCCATTTTCCATTCTCAAAAATCTGTGCATAATGTGGGATTGGCAATATTATTTAGTAAAGCTTGTAAAACATACTTTTGAACAAAGACACTTAGCTTACCTGCTGGCTGCACAGTTCAGAAGCAAGCTGAATTAAAAGGCCGGGTGACAGAAAAATAAGAAAATATACCCCAAGAAATATGATCTTCACTTTAATCTAATGCAGAGGTTCTCCAGCTGTGGCTCGGAACCCCATTTTAATGGCTTTACCAGGGCTGGCTTAGACTTGCTAGGACCTGGAGCCAAATCTGAAACCTATTGGCTTCTTCTTTGGGCAGCAAACCGTAAGTTACAGGTCCTCTGTCTGTGGCTGAAGTCCTTGAATAGGAGCTTTGGCTCACTGCGTCCTCCACCCAGGCAAGGTGGTGGATCTTGGGCAGGCTCAGGATTCAGTACCCCCTCCTAGAATCCTGTAGTAATTTTTGTTGTCAGAAGAGTTGCAGTGCAATGACCTTTGAAAACCCGTAATCTGTTGTAATTCTTTTTAGCCTAAACTGTAGTATTTACATAAAACATAAATGAAACTACTATTGCATACATTTTTTATCAGTAAGACTTCTTTGGCTGCTATGTTCCTTCACTGATTTATTTGCCAAGTTTCCACTTGTAGCAACTGAGAGAGAAATTGAAAATTTGATGAAAGTAGGTGCAACCTCCAGTTAAATCACTGGGAAATGTGTGCACTTGTACAAGGAACCACTTTACCCTTTCATGTTGAAAAGCTTGTCTGCACATGCTGGTGTCCTGACTATGGGGGTGTGATTTATAGAATAGTCTGACGTGGTGCTGTCTGGCTGCCCTTTGTAGACCCTGCTGATGTGAACAAAAAGATACCTAGTTTGTGCTAATGTAGTCCTACAGTACCTCACTAGCAGGATCTACACAGGACAGTTAGAGTGCAACTCTTCAGAGTGCTATAAAAATCATGTCCCTATAGTCTGGACTGCAGCACCATGCAGACAAGCATAAAAATAGTAATCCCGTGTGAAGATAAGATTGGACAACTCTTGGACAGCTGCCTTGGACAACTCTTCTCAGGAACGCTGCTAAAGTTAAAGGCTATTTTATGACTGAAATAGTGCAGCTTGAAATAGCACTGGAAAAAATGCTTCTTCTCATTCCATGTTCTCTAGTCCATGGAAATTAGAATCCTCACAATGAGAACTTGTAGAATTATGAATGCTGGCCAGCTAGGGCCTGTTCTCAACATGTTCTGTGTAGAACATTCTGCCTTTGTTTTGTGGACAGACAAAGCACTTCAGCTGACAACCAGTTTTACCTTTAGTTTAGTTTTGTTTTTTTGAAAATTTTCAGATTAATCTGCTTCAATTTCCCTCATCTTTTCTGATGGTTTTTAAGGCTGAGCACAAAGCAATCTGTTTAAACTGGGCCATCAGTACCATAGTAATTGTGCTCAAATTGTAGTACAGGTTAGTAAACCCATAATATCCATGTACACACCAAGGTACAGGAATATTTTTATGGAAAAAATCAACAGGCTTTAGAGAAGTTAAATTAAAGAGAAGTATCAGATGTCATTTTACAATTTTTTTAAAATTGGCATGGGTATAGGCTTGAGACATTGTTCATATGGCAACATTTACTATTCTTAGTCAGTGTAGAATTCCAGGCTCACATTACAAGGTTTATTTATGCTGTTAAGTAATACTGTCTGTCTTCATCTAAAATTTCTACACACCATCAATCTCTAAAAATAAATACAAACGAAGCACCCCAAACTAAGGGATATTGTGGAGCACTTCTGGGGGTACAGTACTTAAACACTGCTTTAAAATTTTAAAAAATATTGAAATATGGGAATAGAGGAAAAAGTCAGATTTAATTTGAAACTTTTTTTGTATTAAGCGATTTAGTTTTATTTTAGAACTAATTAAATTAAAATTGAAGTTTTAAGATACATACAGATAATACACTGGTCTAATAAAGAGTAAAATTATTAAATTTACTAGTAGTTACAGATTCATGTTGATATGAAATTGTTGATTCACAGTCCATCTGAAACCATTTTTAGTAAGGGATACACATATGATATTCGCTTTGTGACTGACTACTTACGCAGTTTGTTTCAAAATGAATAAACTTTATAAACTATAGCTTCTGCAATAGAGAGAATAACTTTACATTAACTCAAGAACCTGTGAGGTCATATTAATCACTACATAACATCACTATTATATAATGATATTAAGAGGCAGGTAATTGACTAATTGTGTAGTTGATACAATTTGTATTGACTACATGATTAGTTGATAAGGGAAGGTGCTGTGTCCTGGCTTCGTGGCAACAGCCCCTGTCTGCAGGGGGACCCAGCCCCCAGAGCAGCGTTTGCTTGCAGTGATCCTCAGACCACCACAGCTGAAGCTGCTTCAAAGCAGCTTCCTCTACTCCACCCCCCACTGCTGCCTCTGTGGGTATGGCCAAGTTTCCCAGGGTTCCATAAAGATTGTTTACAGTCACCAGCCCTAGCTCTCAGTTTTGTGCTATTATTTAGTTCTAATTTACCCCCAGGAGTGGCCCATGCCTATAGGCAAACTCGGCAGCCGCCTAGGGCGCAAGTTAAATGGGGCGCCAAATTCCCTTCTACTTCCCCTTCCCATAACGCCTGGCGTTGGCGCCGGAGGAGGAGTGCGGCAGCTCCCCTGTGCCGCAGGAGGGGTGAGTCAGCCCTGGAGGAGGAGCGTGGGGATTTGGCCCCAGGGGAGGCACGCGCCAGCTTCCCTTTTGGGAGGGGGGAATCCTGGGAGGAGGCGGGTGCAGGGGACTCTCTCCTGCCACTGGCACCCTGTTCCCTCTCCCAACTCCTCTGTCCCCAGCCACAGAACTCCATCCCCAGCCCCCCTCTCCCCAGCCACAGAACTCTATCCCCAGTGGCCCCCTCCCCAGCCACAGATCTCCATTCCCAGCCCCCCTCTCTCCAGTGATGTGGTGGTAATGGCAGTTAAAGCAGGATAGCGTAATGGACTATTTTGGATTTGTAATAATAAAAATTATAATTGACATTTGTAATGCATTTTTATTTGAAATCGTACTGAAATATGATCTAGCTGTCGTGTACAAATCTATTCTGAAAATTTCATGTCTCTATTTTAATCTGATCTCAGAAACATTGGTTGGATATGGACAAACTGAATAATTATGCCTGTTTAAATAAATATGCTTAAAAACATTAAATGGAAAATAGGGGCAAAATGTTTCCCAGTTTACCAAAAACCTCAGCCTATATCTGCCCTTGGGGTTTTGGGGGGGTGCCGATTGCATGGTTTGCCGAGGGCGCCAGTTGCTGGCAGCTAGTCTGGGGCCACCCCTGTTTACTCCTAGATGTCCTCCAATAGCTCAGTATTAGTGGAAGTGTTGGTAATGCTGCTAGGCAATATTGACCGCCTGTGATCCAGAAAATTATCTGGTTCAGAACCCATCAGGTCCCAAGGGTGCCCTAAGAGGTTCAATCTATGCTTATTTCCCCTCATTCTTGATAATTAAATTCTTACAGATCTATGAACATGAAAATCCTGACTATGGGTTGCTGCTCATGATTTGCCAAAGTCCAAAGAACAATCAGATTTTTAAAGAGAAGACTCCAGATCTGGTTTTGAAGGAAGTCAAGGATATATACTTTTAAGGAAAAAGTGTTCTTGTATTTACCATAATTCTGTGGTTAATAAGTGAGAACATTAATTGCGCTGATAATTCTCATTCCTTTTGCTTAGCAATAATCTTACTTATTAGATTGCAAAAAATAAATAAGTGAAAATCATGCTATTGTAAATGTCATTTGCATATGGATTACTTTAATGATCAGAAAAACCCATGTAATAACAAATGGGTAAGAAACAGAATGAGTTTAAAGGGCAAGTATGATTTCAGTTGCAATTGCAAAAGCCACAAATAATAATTTTTAAAGCTTTTTTATTCATTGAAAAACATCTTCATTATATTGTATGAGGATATGGCAGGTTACATAGAATGAAGTAGTAAAAATTCATCAAGGAGAAGGATTCTGTTATGAAAGCAAAGTGTCATATGTTTGTTTGAAGTGTTGTATTGTTCGATTTGAAATTGTATCTTTGTGGACCAAGGAAATAGCATTTCTTTGTTCTGTACTTTATTTAACATTTCAACTAAATCTTACTACATAAAATAAGGTTATACAATCTGAGCTAAATTATGTAATTTATGTATTGCCCTCCACTGTGGGCAATAAAGAGTTTCCAGGATGGATTATGCCTCATAATACCTTCCAAGAGCTCCAGTGAATGTAATGGGAGCAGGAATGTTACATCTACCCATAGGGTGATGCAACATGATTTTCTCTCCATGTCTGACTTGAGTAGCTTGCTCCTTCTGAGGCACTTAAGAGGGAGCAGTCTTTGCATTCCCGTATTATAGGGAATGTGATATCCTCTGGTCCTTGCACAGCAGGCATAAAAGCTTATGGAACCACTACTGTACTTGCATCCCCATCTCTGCACACTCACATGAGACTCAGGGATAGCCTCAGTGTTTTGGCTTAACAATTGGAGATCATTCTTTGTCAGAAAGATCTTCAAATGGAAGAATTGCTTATTACATCTATCTTTTGTATTGTTTTCATCGTTGCTGCATTAACATTTCCTGATGATTTCTTCCCATACTTTTAGTGCACTAATACCTCACATTAGGGGGTGCTTTCTAGCCCATTGGCAGACCAGAAGCCAGCCATAGGTGTATGCACAATTAAGGTATTATGTGTAGGGCCCTACACATTCACAGTCATGAAAAATGAATCACAGACTGTGAAATCTAGTTCCCCAACCCCTGAAATCTGATCTTTTATGTGTTTTTACCCTGTACTATACAGACTTTATGTGGGGGCCAAAATTTCTCAAATTGGGAACCTTGACATAAACGAAAGTTGCAGGGAGGGGTCACATAGTTATTTTAGGGCAGTTGCCGTATTGGCCTCCTTAATCTGTGCTGCCTTTATAGCTGAGCAGCCCAAGAGCAGCAGCTGTGAAGGTAGTACCCTGCTAGCAGCAGTGCCGAAGTAAGGGTGGTAATACTATATTGTCAGACACCCAATGCTTTATTAAAATTGGCTTATAAATATTCACAGGGCTCGCCGAACCGTGGTGAGCCCTGCTCGCCAGCCGTGCTGTCCGGCGATCTGAGCATGTGCAGATTGTTCTGCGCATGTGCAGATCGCCCGAACCCGGCTCTTCCGGGTTGCAATCTACTCGCCATAGGCGAGTAGATTGCATTATTTGTCAAGCCCTGAATATGCAGAACTCGATGATACTTTAGGCAAAATGCATCACATGACATTTTTAAAATTACAGTCTGCTGAATGTGTATATTTTATTTCTGTGCATGTATCATTTTTGTATGTGAAGTTAGAAATATGAAGTGTGAACCTGTTTATAATTCTAAATATTCTAATGAGGGCCATTATTGATACTCCAGAAATACAGTTGCTTGGTACTCAAACGTATGATTTGTGAGTGACCTAAATGTGGTTGGACCTACAAAGACATGTGGCCAGACTACCTGATACTGGAACACATTTTGGGACTGGTACTTTTCCTCTCAAGGTGAGAAAAGTTTGAGCTGAACAAAAGTGATATAAGGGTGAGAAACCAAACAATAGGAGCCATGGCCACATGACCAGAGAGCCCCACTTACTTCCCACTGCTCATTCTTAGATGTTTGTAGCAGGCATCTTGGATGGTATCAGGCCCACGCTAGGAGGATACTTAACTTGTGAAAAAGGTTATTAGAACTACTGTTAGGATAAGAATTTGCATGTCTTAAATTTCTTAGTGTATTAGGTTTAATTGGCATGTTTTGTTTATTTTGGCTTAATAACTCACTTTTTCACTTGAATTGACTTAAATCCTACTTTTTATATTTAATAAAAACAATGTGTTTATTATCAAACCTAGTGTAAATAATTGTTACCAGGGTGAGGGGGGCACACAGCTCTACGTATCTTTTTTATTGATAAAGAGTGCAACCATCTTAACTTTGTGTAAAACTTTTATACAGAGTAAAATGGAGTTCTTTGGGGTTTTGGTCCCTTTAGAGGGTTGTGTTTCTGGATGCTTTCAAGGCCCCATGTCTGAGTCCTCCCAAAGCTGAGTGCTGGTTCAGCATCTGTGCTGCTGGTTTGCTAGGGGGCTGTTACTTCAGTCTTTCCCAGCTAGGAATTGCCACTCTGCAGCTATCCAACGCTTCAGGCAGCACTGCTGTCCACAGCAATGATGAAATAAGGGTAGCAGTAGTGTAATTCCCCCTATGATAACATGGTGACCCCTTCATAACTCCTTTTTGAGACACTTCTCTTAAAGTCAAAAGCTGTCACATTCCAGGGTGTAATCCAGATCTGTGAGGAGTTGTGCCACCATCTGCCCTCCAACCTTATGTACCTCAAAATATTTTCTGTGTTAGCTCCCAACTTGGGTCACTGACAAACAGGCAAACTGCATGAAGGTCACACACTGACTATGTGTATAGCTGCAGTCGTGCTACAGCAGCTCTGACATCAGCAGCCTGTTAGCAATATACCAGCAACATTGCAGCTTTCAGTTAATCCTTGTTAAATTAAGTGACCCCTACATGCAGAGTGACCCCAACACACACTCAGTCCTAATTTTACCCAAAGCATGTGTTGGTCTGGACAGTTCAGATTTTATAGATCTGTTGCCCTGTTAAGGGGTCAATATTCAACATTTACATTCAATATTTACTACTTTGACTCAAGTTACCAAACAGCTAATTTTAAACACAAAACTGAATTAATTTTGATTAAAAATAAATCAGGTTTATGTAACTACAAAGAAATGATTTTGAGAGTGTATATAAGGTAATAAAGTAAGAAATGGTTACAGGAGAAATAAAAATAAATGGGTTTCTACAGCTAAAATATAACAAATTAGCTGTAGTTCAAACTAAAATCTTTCACATGTTCCTAGAATAGCTGCTATTCCAATTTGAGTCAAGTTTTCTCCCAAAATTAAAAGGCTGGTTCCCTTGTCGTCTTTGGTGAAAGAGAAAAAGTTAACCTGGGGTGTTTTTGCCCTTTACTTTTATAGTCCACTTATTTCTTGCAATGCATTTTCCTGAGGGTTATCCTAAATGAAGTTCTTCCCTCTATGAGGACAGAGACTTGGAATCTCAGAGTGAAAGAAGTTCCATTTCGTTGTGTGCTTTAATGCAAATGAATTTCTTCTTGCTCCTCTTTGGTGCCAAAGAATGTCTTCTAGGCCTGTGATTGCCTATTGACTTTGATACCTGGCTAGAGGTGTCAGTTTGTCCTTTGTCTCAAGCTTACTCTCTCTTGCTGTCCAAAGGACCCTGTTTACTAATATTTGTAAATTGAGGTAAATACACATTGCTTTGCCTAGTCATGGCTACATGTGTTTAAATAAGCAGAGAATAGATTTGGAACTATGTCTGTTCTGTATTTTCATGATTAGATAATAGCATAAAGAGTACACTTATAGGCTGTGTCTACACTGCACGCCTTTTCCGGAAAAGGGATGCAGATTAGACACTTTGGAATTGCAAATCCACGGGGGATTTAAATATCCCCTGCGGCATTTACATTTACATGGCTGCCGCTTTTTCCGGCTTGGGGGTAAGCCGGAGAAAAGCGCCAGTCTAGACGCGATTCTCCAGAAAATAAGCAATTCCGAAGTGTCTAATCTGCATCCCTTTTCCGGAAAAGGGGTGCAGTGTAGACACAGCCATAAAGTTTATAGATTATTAAAAGCTCAGAGGGGTTGTGAGTGCTTAGGAGGCTAGAATTAAAATTCAAAATTATCTGAACAAATTTGAGAAATGGTCTGAAGTCAATAGGAAGAAATTCAGTATGAATATGTGCAAAGTATTCTACTGAGGAAGGAACGATCATTTTTCATGCATACAAAATGGGAAGTAATTGCCTAGCAAGCATTACTGTGGAAAGGGATCTTTGGATGGGGGTTATAGTGGACCACAAGTTAAATATGAATCAATAGTGTAACACTGTTGCAAAAAACTGCCAACATAATTTTGGGATATATTAGTAGCAGTGTTGCAAGACAGACATGAGAAGTTATTCATTTCCATTCCTTGCAGATTGGTCTCAGCTGGAATATTGTGTTCAGTTCTGGGTGCCATGTTACAGGAAAGATGTGGACAAATTGGAAAAAATCCAGGGAAGATCAATAAAAATGACTAGAAATCTAGAAAGCATAACCTACGAGGAAGACTGTAAAAATTGGGCTTAGTCAAGAGAAGAGAAGACTGAGGGTGGGATATGATAATAGTTTTCATGTACATAAAAGATTGTAAGAAGGAGGATGGTGAAAACTGTTCTTATTCTCTGAGGCTAGGACAAGAAGCAATGGGCTTAAATTGCCAAAAGGTTGCTTTAGGTTGGGCATTAGGAAAAACTTCCTGACTATCAGCACTGAAATAAATTGCTTATGGAGGTTGTGGGATCTGTCAATGGATATTTTAAAAAGCAGGTTAGGTGGGCCTCAGGCCCACCTGGATAAGCTTCTGGCAGGCCCGTGGTGCTTTATCTAAAGTGTCGGTAGCCATGGAGTCTTGGAAATCCAATTGACCTGGGCCACACCCCTTTCCACAGCTCCCCTTGGCTGGAAACAGTGAACCGCACCTAATGTGAGCTGTGCGGCTCTATGGCTATGGACACTTTAGATAAGTGGTTCCCAACTTGTGATCCATGGACCAGGGCATTTCAGGGGATCCGCAAAAAGTTTTAAAAGTAAGGATCCTTACTTTTCCTTTTCTTCACCCCCACTTCCTGTAACGTGGGGTGGGAGCAGCAGCTGTGCACGCCATGTCGTGGCTTGCTTTTGATCCCCTTCTCCGGAAGCTAAGGGAGCCTGAATAAAGTTCGTGCATGCCATGAATGCCTCTCACACCTGGCTAGTATGTAAGGGGCATGCACAGGATACAAGCACTTTCCCCTTGCTGCCTTAGCTTTCGCTCCAAGGGAATGGGATCAAAAGCAAGCCGTAACCTGGAGTGCATGGCTGCTGCCCCCCAGTGCTCTGGGTCATGGCTTGTTTTTGATCCCAGTCCTAAGTTGCAAAGGGAGTGAGGGGAAAGTGCTTGCATTCCATGTGTGCCTCTCATACACCAGACCGGCATGAGGGGTATGCATGGCATACATGCACTTTCCCCATGCTCCCTTAGCTTCTGGAGAACTGGATCAAAAGCAAACCACGTCTCGGTGCACATGGCTCCTGCCCCCCCTCCCACCGAGCTCCTGAAGTTCCGCCCTTGCTTCCTACCCTCCCAAAGTTTTGCCCTTGCACTGTACCTTCCCGAAATTCCACCCTTGAGGAGCTGGCAGCTCCAGAGCTCCCTTTGGCCATGAGAGTCCCCTCACTCCATGGATGGGCAGGAGATGGAGGGGACAGGAGAGGAAGAAGAAGAGCAGGTGAACAGCAGCCAATGGGACCTGAGAAGCTCCGTGCCCTGCAGTCTGCATGTTTCTCAGCCCATGCTGAAGCTGACAAGCTAAGACTGTGCTCTGGAGTTGGCTTATAAATGGGTGTAACAGAGTCCACCCCTTGGTGGCTAAGGGGAGTCTTAGAGGCTCTACTTGCCTGTCTGCAGGTGAGGGAGCATCCAGCAAGTGTCCAGAGGTCAGGCCTCTTCTTTATACCACCACCCCCAGGTGCAGCTTACAGTAGGGTTGGGGGGACTCCTCTGAGTCCTGGCCCAGGGACCCTATCAGTAGCAGTTATCTGCTGAGTTTCAAAGTACTTAGTTGCTGTCACAGCCCTGGGCCACTTCCTTGGGATGCTGTCCCATCCAGCCCTTTCCCCTTGAGTTCCCCTTGTCCAGGGGTTCTGCAGGGCTGTCTTCGGCTTCTTGGCTAACCTTCAGCCACAGGACCTGGCTCCCACCAGGCAAGATGCTCAGCTCCCACTTGGAGCTGTCCAGAGTGCTAATGTTCCCCAGTCAACCCTGAGGTTGGCCTGAGTCAAGCTCCAGGAAGGAGTTGACAGGCCCTGGCCTAGCAGCTCCTTTTATATTAGCCTGCTGCAGTCTGATCTACTGGGAGGACCTCTCTACTGCTCCTGTTGCTGGCCAGGGTGCTGAAAGGCCTCCAGAGGGATGTTGGGCTTTGTCCACCCCATCACAATGAGTCAGTCACTTTTTACCATTTTTTTTCCTCTTTTTTGAATATGTCACTCTGCTCTAACCATTCAAAGTCTATTAGAGTGGCAGGAAGGGTTTAGTTGGGTCACTAGCAAAAATGGATAGGTGGATCCAATAACAATTTTTTCAATAAAAATATATGGCACCTCAAAGTTGTTACATTTCAATGTGGACATGCTGTATTATCTCTCAATACTACTATATTTTAGATAACATGAACTATTATACATTTCAAATGAATATCAAGTAATGGAATGTTTGAAAACAGCTATATGGTTTGGGGGTCCATAAAATTTTAATCGATTGAAAAGGAGTCTTTATGCTTGAAAAGGTTGGGAACCACTGTTTTACATGAACAAAGCACTGTGGGCCCGCCAGTGGCTTACACAGGCAAGACTGTGGCTCACTTTGAGAAACACTGTTCTAATGGATATGTATTCTATTTGATGGATTAGCATCATAAGGAGCAAATAGGTTTATAGTTATTTTTAATCATATAGGTCTTTGTAAATGTTATACAAATATTAAGGATAATTTTATGGGTTTCTTGTGTCCATTCATATTTATATCTAAGTGCTTGAGAAATTAAAGTATATTTTAGGGGAATCCTGTAGCTCCAGACTTTTTTGAAAGTCAGACACTAGAAGTTGGTGTGCTTTTCAAATATTTTCTCTTCCTTTAACCCCCCCCCCCAATTAATTTTGCATTTTTAATTTCCATCCATGTCATGCTTAATTTCTCCACATTCTGACTCCTTCACTCTAATCTAGGGATGTTAATGTGTATCTGCAAACACAGTTAACTGATAAACCTGGCCTTGTCAGTAACCTCAATGTTATACGCACCCTTCTGCTACCCCTTTATGAGAGGCAGCTAGCGGGGGGAGACAGGAGCCAGTGCGCATGGGGAGCCAGCTTTAAAGCCAGCTCCCTGTGCATGCTGGCTCTGATGGAGACACTTGGGGTGTCAAAGCAATCCACTTTATCGACATGACAGTGTAGACACAAAGGACAGTGTAGATGCAATAACGCCTTCTGTTGACAGAACTTTGTTGACTAAAGGCATTATTCCTCATAGAATGAGGCTTACAGCCGTCGACAAAACTGCTGAGTTCTGTTGATGTTATGTCAACAGAACTCAGAGGCAGTGTAGATGCAGGTATAGTTTTGTCAACAAAAGTCCACTTTTGTCGACAAAACCCTGTAGTCTAGACACACCCTTGGTCCCCCTGTACTGCTGCCTCCCACTGAGGTAGTGGGTGGGGGGGCAAATGAGGGAGCTGATGTTAATAGGGACCTGCCTGCTCCTGTGCTACTGCCCCTGTATCAGCAGTCATGTTCTCTGGATGCTCCTCTGTGTCCCTCACCTAAGGGGATATGCCCCAGAGTTTTGGGACCACTGCTTTTATGGAATCAAATAACTAAAACTGTAGGGGCATTTAACCATACAGAGAGATGTTACCAGAACAAAAGGTATGCATGAGTGCTCTCAGGAATTTGAACTACATGGGTAGAAGGACTTCTCTGAAAATTGGTTTAGTAAAGGGGAATTTGTCTATAAGACAAATTGGAAAAAGACTCATAGTAGAAGACAGAGAAGGAAACACCAAATACAGAAGCACTGGTAGTGTTACCCTGAGAAAAAGCTAAGAGAGATTATGGGGTAAGTGCTGGTTGAAAGAGGATTGGAACATTGAGCAAATAAACTGTCTGCTTATGTTTGATTCCTCTTGTGTTCAAGAAAAACAAGACTTTGTACATTCTTTGTAAACAAACAAGATTGCATCAAAGACATAATTGACTCTACCAATAAATCTTCTCATAATGGAAAAAATCTACAGGTCCCACATCTTGTGTAATTGCTTGGGTCAAAAAGAGGTAATAGTTGTTTTTAGAACACTGGACCTAACTTCAGTTGAAACACATTTTTTTCTGTGATTTAAGACTTGTGGCTGGAACAACACAGCTGTGATCAATGCAGCTAAGTCTTGTTGACTTTGGTTACATAACTTACAGTTTAGTAGCACTAAATTCTGTATAAATTTTAACAGGTTCCAATATCCTGCCTAACTGTATGATTTGATAATGAGCCATGTTTTAATAATGTTTAACACCCTCTCAAACATTTGCTCTGTGAAAGTGGCATAACACAACAACATTTTCAGTCTTTTCTGATTTGTAAAAGGGGAACACTTTTAGCCATTCATGGGGTTCAGATAGCTACCTTTATCATTTCACATTTCAGATTAATGTATTTCCAAAAAGCTCCCTTTATCTGTTCATTACTGAAAAAGATGACAGTGACAGCTTTTGTAGATTATAGACAATGCCAGCTTTTGTAGACAACATACTAGGTGTGAACAAAGGCAAGGGAAAACATATGAAACCAGTTTAAATGATAGGACGAGGTGTGTGTATGTGTATGTAATGTACGTAATAGGAGTAGCACATTTAAAAAATAAAAAAAGAAAAGGCTACAATCTTCAGCAGCAAACAATATAGGATAAAATACAAAACAATTGATAGGAAATATGCAAAGGAGGAAAACAAAAGCCAATATGTTTTAGTGGAAAAGTGTATAATTAGAATGGGAATAATGGAAAAGCAAATATACCTTTTAAAACATCAAAATTCTTTGAACTTTGAAAAATACTATGTAATAAAATACAGTTATAAAATTAAATACAAGAAAAAAAATCTATAAAATAGAAACAAATCTGCACCCAAAAGTTATAGGAGATAGTATTTTAAAGCAATATGCCAAGGAATTTTAAAAAAAGGGCTTTGGGCCCATTTTTTGCTGCTTTATGATGTACAGGTTGGACCTCACTGGACCGGCATCCTGGGGGCTGCTCCCGAATGAGGGAATTTGCTGGACCAGGAAAGGTCCCTCCCCTCATTGCCCATGCTGCCACCAACCTAGGGCTCCAGCCTATCCCCGCAGCTGCTGGAGCCCCACTGTGCTCTCTAGATGCCAGAGCACCACGGTCAGAACTGCGCAACCCAGGCAGAGCTCCATAGCCATCTGAATCTGCAGCTGGGGCAGAGGGATAGGGCTAGAGTGCCAGGGCCCAGTAGAGAACTCCCTGGTTAGGGCTAGAGCTCTCCAGCTGCTGAAGGCAGAACAGGACTTGAATGCTACATCCAGGGCCGGGGCCAGAGCCCCCTGAGTGCCACTGGGTTACATAACTTACAGCTTAGTAGCACTAAATGCTGTATACATTTTAACAAGTTGCAATATCCTGCCAGAACTGAGCCAGACTGTTTGCCTGCCTGGCTCCTAATACACTTTAAATGCAGAGCTGCAGCAGGGCTAGGTCCCATACCTGTTGCAAGCCAGGACTAATCCGGACTACTGGCCAGCCTGCTAAAAAATTTACTAGTAAGGGTGGAGGGAGGGAAATGCATGTAGTCTATAGCATTAACCTATAAGCTTTTTCTTATCGGTTAATTGGTTAATCGACTATACTATTACATCCCTAATTTAAATAATTGTATTTTGCAGAAATACAGGTTATTTTATGAAGTTAATCTTTATTTTGGATTTCTTAAAAAAAGGGATTGTTAATTTTTTTTCCATTTAATATTTTTTAGTAATTTTTTAAATGGGAATTCCATCAAGTGTATTTTTCTCTTCATCCCTATAAACTCTTACCATTTGCTATGCTTTAACAAAAAAGGGCGATAGCCCGTTTGGTTTCCAGTAACATTTTCTGTTATTTTTCAAACCTTAAGTATTGATGTAGCTGTGCAAATGCAGAGCACTACTCCAAATTTCTCCATTTAATCTCTTTTCTGTAAGGTTTATTGAAAAACAATCTAATTCCAGGTTTATCCTATGCTTCTGGTTTATCTTGATTCAGTCTCTATCAACATTCACTTAATGATGTCAGTTTTGAGGGCTGTATTTGATTTGGTGAATCTGTTCTTTTCTGTTTGGTCTTATGAGAAGCAATCCCATTCCAGGCACATCCTGTTTTCCTGGCAAAAGCAAACCCTTACATTGCTTTAAGTTTTGACAAGAGGAAACTGTACAGCAATTTAATAATTAAAGATATCAAAACTAACAGGCACTAGTTTTAGTATGGGACTGCTCCTGTTTTACTGCAGTAAAAGAGGAGTTATAGCAAGTATTCCATATGAATGTGTCAGTCAGAAGTCGGAGATCTTTGAACTGTTTTATTTACAATATATAACCCAACTATATAACCCAACTTTTACTGCTGGGGAAAGCAGGACTTCTAGGAAAGTGGGGGAATGCAAGATGGCAGCTGAAACTACTACAAATGCAGAAAGGTTGGGAGGAAGCACCATTTCCTTTAGCTCTTGCCCCTTATTAGATATGCATTTGCCAAGTGAAGACTGCAGGAAACTTAGACTACGGCTAATTTAAGAAGTGCCTTTATCTTCCAGAGAAGTGGTTGCCAAACTTTAACAACCTATCAACTAGGAATGTTAAAAAGCATTTTGGTTTTGGTAAATGTGTAACCACTGAATTTTTTAGTGGTTACAAGCAGTGTTCCCTCTAAGGTTTTTCAACCATGAGCGGAGTGAGTTTTGGCTTGTGTACCAATATTGAGGTCATGTATGCCAGTTTGGATGTGCGCCACTGTGGCACCCAATTTATTTACACACACACATTCCCAGCTAGCAGAGTAGACCCCTCCCCCAGCTATGCAGCATGTCCCATTCCTGGCCACCAGAGCAGACACTACCCCCCTCCATCATACAGCAGGTCCCATTTTTAGCCCCAGCTGCCTGAAAAGGCCCCAGCCTTCCCTGATACATGGCAGCCCTGGCCACAGGAGCAGGCCTCCCCCTGCCATGTGGCTGTGGCAGGCCCCAGCCTCCCAACCCATTGGCTCACTCACCACGCCATCTCATCCATCCCTGCCCACTGGAGCAGCTGCCTACTGCACAAGTGCTGCTATGTGCCTCTCCAGAAGAGGTGGGCAGGGGAAGAATATTTTGTGCACAGGTGCACAAGCACGCATTTCAGTGGGAACTATGGTTACAAGTTTACACACACTCAGGGTGTGGCTTCACGGGAACTGATACATGTAGAGAATGGGCTTAAAAGCCATCTCCCAGTGAGCACTGGTTCCTTCGGAGCCACCTGTCCTCCCTCCTCCCCATGTGCTGCTGTGTCTGTATCAGAAGCAACAGCGTGGACTAGGGAGGTAGCTCCCCAGGAGCCAGTGCTTGTGGGGAATGTGCTAAAAAGCCAGCTCGCCGCGAGCATTGATTTTCACCTGTTCCCCCCCCCCCCGGCCTCTGACACAGGGGCAGAGGTGAGGGGTAGGGGGACTTGCATGTAACCACAAAGGTTAACTGAAGAGACAGGCTCATCTGTTTACCGTTTACTCGTATACACACATATCCCTACTGTCAACTCCTTTCACAAAAATGTCAAATCTTGTAAACCCTCCTCGGGTCATCATTCCTGATCATCCTAACTAATGGCCATTGATAGACCTATCCTCCATGAATTTGTCTAGTTCTTTTTAAAACCATATTAAAATCCTGCTCTTCACAAAATCCCCTGGCAAGGAGTTCTACAGGTTAACTGCGCGTTGTGTGACAAAATGCTTCCTTTTGTTGGTTTTAAGCCTACTATCTATTAATTTCATTTGGAGACCCCTAATTTTCGTGTTAGGGGAAGGAGTAAATAACTTTTTCTTATTTATTCTCTCATGATTGTATAGACCTCCGTCATAATCCTACTTAGTCTCTTTTTTTTAAACAGAAAAGTCCCAGTTTTATTAATCTTTTCCTCTAATAATTTTGTTGCCCTTTTTGTGAACTTTTTCCAATGCCAACTTATCTTTTTTGAGATGCGGCAACCACATCCGCGCACAGTATTCAAGATATGGGCATAAAATGGATTTATATAGAGGCAATAATATTCTCTATTCCTTTTTTTTAATGCTTCCGAACATTCTGTTTGCTGAAAGACTACCTAATGTTGAAGATTTGTTTTCTTGTGTCTTTACACTTTCATTTTTAGCCACTTGTCCATTATTGGGAGTACAACAGTTGAAATAAAATAACATACTGAGAATTCTAACAAACAAACAAGTAAATGAGAAGATTCACATACGTCTCTTTGGAGCAAAACCGCATGCCACAGAGAATGACTGAGTATTGAGGAACATTACCGCACCTAGATTATTTACAATGACCTTAGTTCTGGTTTGGTGCACAAATACTTTTTCTTCTACCATTACAGATTTTTTTCCCCAATGCATGCCCCCTGCTATTGTAACATTTCACAAACCTCGAAGGATTCATGAGCCAATGTTTGGGAATCACTGCTTTAGAAAATAAAGCCAGATTCTCCACTGGACTACACTTTTATAAAACTGTTGTAATTCCATTGAAATGATGGAAAACAGTCGGAAATGTGGCCTTACTTGTCTGTTTCACTTTTGCAATCTGTATTAAAAATATTATTTTGATATTAAAAACAAAAGTTTGCTTGGCAGAGGGCAGAGATAGTTATGACTGTTTTAATGTAGACATAATTACTTTAACCTTCTAGGTCAACAGTATAAGTAAACAATATTCAGAATAAGGTATTTAAGCTTTACATAATGCATTAGTCCATTTAATTTTTTAGATTCAGAAATCAATTATTCAAAAAAATGAGTAATTTGAACAATGATTGATTGATAAAATGTATTATTGAAAATAGAGTTATCTTTTTAATTATGATCTAGAATGTGATATTTAACTCCTGATTCATCTGCTTAATGAAGAGTAGTTGTCCTAACTGTGCCTTATTTTTCACATAGAGATGAAAATAGGACCAAGTTCTCAACAAAATATAACAGAAAAAGTAATTTCCAATATGTGTTTTGTGGGTTTATGGGAGTGCCAAACTGATACTGGCCTTCATTTTGAACATCCTAAAAGAGTAAAAAATAAAAGATAATATATGTTACTCTGTCATTTATTTTTCCACCTAGTATTTGGCTTCTAATTCAGCTTTGTATGAATGCTACAATTAAACATTTGGCATGCCTCTATATTCCCTGACTATCTCAAAATTGGTATTTGGAAAACTGGTGAGTATGCAACTTCATGCTCTTTAATGCAGAAGATTTGGCTGCAAACAGTGGCACTTTTACTTGTCCTTCAAGGAAAATAAATATTCCCAATAGTAAATCATTGAACTTTCCTCCAAGATTAGTTACAAGTCTCTGTGTAATCAGTAGTTTAAGTTTAGTGTTAATAAATCCTGTAAGAAAAAAATGACCATAAAAATTTTGCATTTAATTGTTGCTGGGATATAAAAAGGACGATTATTCCAGTGAGATATATCCTCCCTGTTACCTGTGACTGAAGCATATATTCCCGGAAGGTTTAGAATTTGTAACAGTCCTTGAGAAAGCATTGTTCTAAATATGAAAAAGTAAAATCTTCTTTGGTTTGTGCCGCTATGAGGGGAGGGATGGGGGTCTTCTGAGTTAATTTCTGGTGAGATTGCAAGCTGCGCTGCAACCTGTTTGACTGCTTCCATCCAGCTGACTGAGGGCATGTCTATACTTGCCATTTAAAATGGAAACGTTTTACTGCAAAAAGAGAACCATCTCCGTAAGAGCTGTACAGCTATTATTGGCAATGCTTTCTCAGCAATGTGCAAGTGAAGACATGTTCTTGCTGTTTTAGAGCTTTTAGTCCCGCACAGTATCTAGGTGACCACTTTAGCCAGTACCTCTGCTGTTCTGCTGCCAGATACACAGTTCCCCTCTGAAAAGCTCCAGGAACTTTGAAACTCCCTTTCTTATTTTCTTGGCAAGTACCCATTTATCCTTTGGCCAGGTGACAATGCCTGCTCCATGGAACAAATGATCCCCTGCTTGCATCAATGCTGATCTACTGGATCTTAGTCTTTAGAGAGAGAGCCCTGAACAGGGACTCTAGATGCTTGGCAATCACTCTCCCTTCCCACAAGACCTGTCATCAAAATGGAGACAGCTACACTGTGGGATTGCCGTCCTCAAGACACCGCTCTCTTTAGTGATGGAAGTGCAGCAAACGTAAACACTCTCTAATGCCTGTGGAAGTAAGTGAATATGGAAACCAGTGCTTTGCTTTTACTGGCTTACCATCACTGGTGAAACTGAGTGCAAAAACTCTGCAATTGTAGACACTGGGTATGTCTGCACTATAGCATTATTTCGAAATATCTTATTTTGAAATAGTTATTTCGAAATAGCTTATTTTGAAATAACGCATCTAGACACAAAATGCATTTTAAAATAGCGCGTACACACTGATAGGATGCTGAATCGCATTTAAGGCCTGCTGGAATCGGTTCTGGCATGGCATCAGGTCAGGAGTTACCTTGTATGGCTGCTACCTGAGGCTATCTGAGACCTGTTCTTAAAGGGACCCCCCTCTCCCCGGACAGCCGATTCTAAGGTTTCCCTGCTTCCTTGCCTACCTCACTGAGGGACAGCAAAGCATTTTTTTTCTCTGTATGCTCTGGTTTCCCTCACCCAGGACACCACAGCACTCTGCAGCATGGAGCTGGAGCTGCCCCTGGGCACTCTGGTGCTTCTTCTGGACGTGTTGCTGCGAGCCTTGCAGCACGTTCTGCAGGCAGTAATAGTCTCTCTGGTGTGCCCCGCTGGGGGCTTGTGCCTCATTCCTCCCTCATGTCCTTTGACTTACCCCTCCTTAACCCCTCTTCCTGCTGTACAAGAAAAGACACATGTTCATTACAACAAAGCCTCTTTATTGAACAAAATTTGGGTGGGAGGGAATGAAACTGAGGTGAGACTGGGGAAAGAAGGTGGGGGGGGGAGTGAGGGTGGGAGAGGGGAGGGGGAAACCTGGGGGGAGGGAGCTGGCAGAGGGAGGCAAGGGGACGATGGGGGAGGAGAAGCTCAGGGTTGGGGGGTCTCGCCGGCCCAACTGTCTCCCAGCTCTGCGGGTGTGGGGGCCTCGGCATCTCTGGGGGTGTGGGGATGGTGGGGAGGAAGAAGTGGGAGGGGGAGAAGGAGTGGGAGGAAGAGTGGTAGAGTGCCGCTCTACTCTGCACTAGTTAGGCCTCAGCTGGAGTACTGTGTCCAGTTCTGGGCGCCACATTTCAAGAAAGATGTGGAGAAATTGGAAAGGGTACAGAGAAGAGCGACAAGAATGATTAAAGGTCTAGAGAACATGACCTATGAAGCCAGGCTTCATGAACTGGGCTTGTTTAGTTTGGAAAAAAGAAGATTAAGGGGGGACATGATAGCGGTTTTCAAATATCTAAAAGGGTGTCACAAGGAGGAAGGCGAAAATTTGTTCCTCTTGGTTTCTGAGGACAGGACAAGGAGTAATGGGCTTAAAGTGCAGCAGGGGAGGTTTAGATTGGACATTAGGAAAAAATTCCTAACTGTCAGGGTGGTCAAATATTGGAATAAATTGCCAAGGGAGGTGGTGGAATCTCCCTCTCTGGAGATATTTAAGAACAGGTTAGATAGACATCTGTCAGGGATGGTGTAGACGGAGCTTGATCCTGCCTTGAGGGCGGGGGGCTGGACTCGATGACCTCTCGAGGTCCCTTCCAGTCCTATTATTCTATGATTCTATGATTCTATGGGGAGGCAGCAGGGGCTGGAGGAGCAGGAAGCAGCAAGCTCTGCCCCAGGGTCAATGACCACCAGGGGGACACGGACCGTCCTGCCCCCCAGGATGCGGTCCATGGCATCAAAATAGGGGCAGAGGTCTGGAGCTGGGTCTGCCCCTGGTTGGGAGCTGCTCCCTGTGGCCCTGTCATACGCCTGCTGCAGCTGCTTTATTTTCATGTGAACCTGCTCCTGGGTTCGCATGTGGCCTTTGGTGGCCAGGCTGGCAGCCATCCGCCTGTAGACGGTTGCATTCCTTCATTTAGTGTGGAGATCATGGACATCCCCCCCCAAACCTGAATTAGGCCCCTGAACTCCACACTGGACCAGGCAGGCTTTTCTGGCCTCTGGCAGGCTCCTGGGAGCTGACACACTGGTCCTGGGGACCAGTGGAAGCCTGGCTAGCACTGGATGCCTGGCTCATGCTGAGGCCACTGGGTCAGGTGCAGCGACTGCTGGATCTGGGCTGGCAGGCTTGGAGTTGGCGCAGGCACTGTGGTAAGAGTCTACCCCTTTAAGGGCTCCAGGGAGTGGGGGAGGGAGAGGGGTTTTCTTGGTTGTGCCCAGAGTGGCCACCAGGGCACCCTGGGAAGAGCTGGAGGCCATCTATTTCAAAATAAGCGTCTACACTGCACTTATTTTGAAATAGCAATTTCAAAATTGATGCTATTCCTCGTGGAATGAGGTTTACCAATTTCGAAATAAGCCCTCCGCTATTTCAATTTAATTTCGAAATAGTGGTTTGGCTGTGTAGATGCTGGTAAAGTTATTTAGAAATAATGGCTGTTATTTTTATAGAGGTCTATAAAAGCATGAGTGGGGTGGAGAGGGTGCATCAAGAAAAGTTCTTCATTAGTTCCCATAATAGAAGGACTAGAGGACACCAAAGGAAAGGAATGGGTAGCAGTCTTCAAACTAGTAACAGAAAGTTGTTCTTCACAAAGCAAAGAGTCAACCTGTGGAACTCCTTGCTGCAGGAGGCTGTGAAGGCTAGAACTAGAACAGAGTTTAAAGAGAAGTGAGATAAAGTGATGGAGATTGGGTCCATGGAGTGGTATTAGCCAGGGGGTAGGAGTGGTGTCCCTGCCCAAAGTTTGTGGAAGGCTGGAGAGGGATGGCACGAGACAAATGGCTTGGTCATTGTCTTTGGTCCATCCCCTCCAGGGATCCTAGGGTTGGCCACTGTCGGCAGACAGGCTACTGGGCTAGATGGACCTTTGGTCTGACCCAGTACGGCCATTGTAAGCTCAGGGCTCAGGGTCGGGGGTCTCACTGGACCACCTTGATTTTCTTGCACACCTGCTCCTGGGTGGCCAGGCTGGCAGCTCTCCTGCCCTAGACGGCCACTTTCCTGTGCCTAGTGCGGAGGTCGTGGACGAGGTCCACGATGTCCGCACTAGACCAGGCGGGTGCCCGCCTCTTGCGGTACCGGGCAAGCTCCCGGGAGCCGCCAGCCTGGTCTGAAATCAGTTCTTCTTGCAGAAATGCTATGCTGCTCCCATTTGGGCAAAAGTCCTGTTGCGCAAATGCTTTTGCACAAGAGGGCCAGTGTAGAGAATGCGGTATTGTTTTGCGCAAAAAAGCCCCAATCGCGAAAATGGCGATCGGGGCTTTCTTGCGCAAAACCGTGTCTAGATTGGCATGGGCGCTTTTCTGCAAAAAGTGCTTTTGCGGAAAAGTGTCTGTGCCAATCTAGACGCTCTTTTCTGCAAATGCTTTTAACGGAAAACTTTTCCGTTAAAAGCATTTGCGGAAAATCATGCCAGTCTAGACGTAGCCTATCACTTTAAGTGTTTGACACTAAAACTGTTGTTGGCATATAGCTCTAGATACTCAAGAGGGAAAATGGTAAAGAAGTAGGAGTGTGATCCAAGGAAGTAAAATTATAATTCGCTTGTAAGTTAGATGCCACTGATAAGTTAGTTTTTTACTGATCCTCGGTTGCTGGGTTGAACCCTTTCATGGAAGTGCCAAGAGGGCTACGTCTTGACTACAGGCTTCTTTCAGAAGAAGCTTTTCCAGAAGAGTGCGTCCACACTTCCAAAGTGCATTGAAAAGTGATCAAAAAACATAGCGTCCACATTGAATGGACACTATCTTGCATTTAAACTGTGATTACTATGGATGGAGCTGCCAACAGGGCACCTGTACTTTTTCCTCTTTCCTCATCTTCTGAAAGAACTCCCTCTTCCCTGTCCACACACACCTTTTTCCAAAAGAGCTCTTTCGGAAAAAGGCTTTCTCCTCGTGGAAAGAGATTTGTTGATGTCGGAAAAACCCCTCTGTTCTTTCTATTTTCTTTCGAAAGAACGTGATTGCAGTGTGGACGTAATTGAAGGTTTTTTTGGGAAAAATGGCTGTTTTTCTGAAAAAAACTCTGTGGTGTAGACATACTCTAGGTAAATACATCAATTAGTCATCCTGAACCACAGGATGAGGTGGACTGCCCAACATCAATCTGCTCCACATTTTCTGTTCAGCAGAAGTGCATAGGACTGCTGCGCTATTGCCTTTAGAGTGTACAAAACTATGAGGCTGTGTCTACACTGGGCCACTTATTCTGGAAAAGCAGCCGTTTTTCCGGAATAAGCTGCGAGCTGTTTACACTGGCTGCTTGCTTTTCCGGAAAAGCAATGACGATCTACTGTAAAATTGTCAGTGTTTTTCCGGAAAAACTATGCTGCTCCCGTTCGGGCAAAAGTCCTTTTCCGGAAAAATTGTTCCAGAAAAAGGCCAGTGTAGACAGCACAGTAGTCTTTTCCGCAAAAAAGCCCCGATCGCGAAAATGACAATCGGGGCTTTTTTCCGGAAAAGCGCATCTACATTGGGCACGGACACTTTTCCGGAAAAAGTGCTTTTCCGGAAAAGCATCCTGCCAATGTAGACACGCTTTTTCCGGAAATACTTATAACGGAAAACTGTTACGTTTTAAGCATTTCCGGAAAAGGGTGCCAGCATAGACGTAGCCTGAGAGTGTACACATTACAATACAACTTTTGTTGGGAAAAAACACCCATTTTGGACAATGAAAATATTTCCCCTCCGGGAGAGACTTTTGTCTTTTCCCCTCCTTTTATTGTTCACAAAGAGCTAATGTGGACTGTGTTGTTTGTTTGTGGAGAGAACTGGCTTCTTCCAGTATCCCACAGTGCCTGCCCTGATGGCAGTGCTCAGTGCTTTGTGATCTCTGCACCCCTCCCCTTTCAAAGCTCTGGGAAGTATCTGATAGCTGATTGAGCTTCTCTGTTTGGGGAAAAAACAAAAAGAGCAAATCATTGGAATGCTCCTGTTCTGCCCTGCTAGAAACACAGCAGCAGGTAGGCTGCTGCTGCAGAGGGAAGGCTGCAGAAATTGCTGTGCTGCTTTGAAAAGCTCACAGAGATACTCATGATACTCCTCTCAGCAGCTGAGAATGTTGTGGGAAAACTTTGAGGGAATCCCCCAAGAAGCACAGGGATCAACTTTGCCTACCCACAGCACTGTACTGTGGGATGCTTACCCACATTGCTTTTCTCTATTAACAGCAATGTGGCCACGAAATGTCGACAATGAAAGACAGAAAAAACAGTTTGACTATTTTTCACTTTTGTATGTCGACAGCACTTTTGTCGCCAAACCCTCCCAATGTAAACATAGCCTCAGTTCTTAAAGTTCAATAGTTCTTCTGCAAACCTTATGTTATCTATGCAAGGGGAATTTTTCACATCCTTTAGAGATGTAGCTGTGCTGATATCATTTTTCAGTGGGACCAGCCCATAAAAATAACAGTAATAAAACCCTGAATGTTCTTCAAATATCACATTTAGGGCATATCTCCATGGAGACACCTAGGAAAGTTCAGGCAAGCTAACTAAAGGTGTGAAATGAAAATCCGTTAGTTAAAGCCCATTAGACTCCTGCATGTTCACTTTTCATTTAAAAATAAAGTGGCCTTGGGCCTGGTCTACACCTAAAATTTAGATCAACATATCTTTGTCACTCGGGATATGAGAAAGTCATATCCATGAGAGCTGTAGTTAAGCCAACTTAAGCCCTAGTACAGACAGTGCTAGGTCAAAGAAAGAATTATTCCATTGACCTATCTACTGCTGCTTGGACAGGTGGATTTAATACAGTGATGGAAGAACCATTTCAGTTGCTGTAATGCTATAGCTGGGTCACTGGGGCATTTCTAGTGGAGACATACCCTAAATTTACTTTAGCTTAATACATTAAACTAAAGCTTCTTTACTTCTGCGTAACTGTCTACATTGGGATTTAGTGTGCTTTAACCAATACACTTTAACTTTACGGCTACGTCTAGACTGGCATGATTTTCCGCAAATGCTTTTAACGGAAAAGAGCGTCTAGATTGGCACGGACGCTTTTCCGCAAAAGCACTTTTTGCAGAAAAGCGTCCGTGCCAATCTAGACATGGTTTTGCGCAAGAAAGCCCCGATCGCCATTTTCACGATCGGGGCTTTTTTGCGCAAAGCAATACCATGTTGTCTACACTGGCCCTCTTGTGCAAAAGCATTTGCGCAAGAGGGCTTTTGTCCGAACGGGAGCAGCATAGTATTTCTGCAAGAACACTGACAATCTTACATGAGATCGTCAGTGTTCTTGTGGAAATTCAAGCGGCCAATATAGACAGCTGGCAGTTTTTCCGCGGAAAAACTTGCCAGTCTAGACGCAGCTCACATGTTTAGTTAATTCATTTTAACTTTCCTGAGTGTTTGTTAGCCCTGCCCTTAGAAGGTGAATTTTGTATGTCAAGCTGTTGCCGTTGCACCATTCGAGCCATTAGTGGACACTGAATATATAAATGAATGGTTAAAACCTTCAGAAATTGTAGTCCATTCACTATCTTAGACAACCTAAAAGTCAAACTGAGTATTAATTTCAAATGTGGCAAATACTAAATTGTATGAATGTTTGAGGATTTTAATTATGAAAATTCAACCAAGGTTGATTGTTGAATGGAAATTACCAGGAAATTATCAAACTGTGACAAAAATGCTTTAAAGGTCATACACAAAACACAATTATATTTCTCAAATGAAAAAATAACATGCATTGTGAAAGGAAAATAATGTGAAGTAGTTTAATGCTGAATAGTGCATGATGACATTTGAGTTATTTAAATACATCAAAATGTGGTATTCTTCCTCTTAATTGAACTTTCCCCTTCCACTTTGGTATGTTCTTTAAATGCAGAAGTTAAAATCTCAAAATTAAGAGTGATAGTCACCTCACCTGTTCATTGGATTATGCTAGACATACTCAGAAATTAACAAGTAAATCAATATATATATTCATTCTTCAGTGAAAATATTGCTGTTCTTTTGTTGAAAAAACTTTTAGTTGCGTAACTAGGATTTAAACTTCATAATTCTTTATGATAGAATGATAAAATGTAATCCATTAATTATATGTTTTCACAATTTTTATTTTTTATTGCAAATACATCTACCTGAGTCCCAGAGTGAATTTACACTAAAACTACAGGTTGAACCTCTCTAGTCTGGCACTTTCTGTTCTGGCAACATCTGTGAACTAGCATGATTTTAGTTAGCCACATATCCACTTATCATGGGTGTGGCCAAGTTTCCTGTGGTCCCATGTAGTTCATTTACAGCCACCAGTCCTGGCTCTCAGTGTTCTGTGCTTTTATTTAGCTCTGATTTACCCCTAAATGTCTTTTAAGAGCCCAATAAGCAGAGAAAGTATTGGTAAGGCTGCTAGACAATATTGACCTCGTGTCATTCAGCAAATTCTCTGTTTTGGCACTAGTAAAGTCCCAAGTGAGCTGAACTAGAGAGGTACAACCTGTACTTTAAAAACACAACTATTTTACAATGTCTGGTAAATAACAGTGATTAGTGTATTTTTTTAAAATAACTGCCACAAACATGTCCTTTTTAGGCTGTAATACCATATACTGGGGAGATGTTCTCACAGACAGGAGAGAGTGAAGGAAGGAGAGAAAATAATTTTTGGTCATCATATTTAAACTTTTTTCGTAACGCAGGAAAGGCAACAATCTTATATTAAGAAATCATGCTGGAAATGTTTTCATTTTGTTCTGGACAACTATATCTCTCTATATATTTTAGAGAGTTTTTTCGGTTGTCTGTGAGTCCATCCATTTGTCTGTCTCTGAGTCTGTTTGTTCAAGAACTCCTCCTTTAAATGCTAAGAGCTAGATCCATCACATTTGATATGCGGCTTCCTCTTAACCTAATTTAATGTGAGGTCAGGGTTTGATTGTACCACAAAAATGGGAAATGCCTGGAATGGGATTGTTTTCTATAACATGGAAATGAAAAGGGCTGTTTGGAGGAAGAACTATATGCAGAGTGACCACTGTGGACAGCAGCACCAGCAGGAGAGTGGCCAGCTGGGGATAGGGCTCCGTATTCTGGCCACTGGACCACATAAGTTGTCTCCCTGTTCCAAACAGGGCTGGTCAGGAAGGAGCCCTCCGACCACCTTCCCTGCCATCGTGGCTCCCCAGGACCGCCCCCATGGCCTGGCAGTGCAGCCCAGCCTCCGCAGGAGACACCCACTCCCCAAAAAGAGGCTGATGCCTGCAAGTCTGCGTCCCCAGAGGAGAAATTTCCCCCTCCCTGGAGGAGAGATGAGGAACTGTGGCCTGGCCACCCCCCAGGACAGCTCCCCCCCCAAGGAGCCACTGGGGCCAGGAACCAAGGCCCAGCCCCAAACCAGCTGCATGCTGGGGACAGGGGGAGCTGCAAGTCAGGGCTGGTCCCCGGAGCCTCAGCCCTTGGACCAGCTTCAGGATTGTTAGAGGTTGGGACTGGCACCCCACCCCCTGCCCAGAGTCTCTCCCAGACACTGAACCCTCTGCCCTGACCCCCAATCCCCTGTTCTCCTGCACCCTCTGCCCTGAGCTCCCCACCCCTGCCCTGAGTACGGCTTTCCTCATACCCAAAGCCCTGCCCTGACATCTGCATCCCCACTCCCTGCTTTGAACCTCCCCCACTCAGCCCTGTGTCATGAGCCTCCCACCTCCTGCCATCACTCCAAGACCCTCCACCCCTACCCTGGGCTCCCATACCCAACCCCCTGCCCTGAGGCCCCTCTCCACATCTCCAAGCCCCCTTCCCTGATTCCTAAACCCTCACCTCTGCCCTGAACGTCACATACACCCAGCCCAATATCCTGTACCCCCCACTCCGTGCTCTGAGTCCCCAACCCCTGTGCTGACTCCTGCCACCCTTTCCCAACCCTGAGCCCCTCACACCTCTAAATCCCTTGCCCTGACTTCTGTACCCCACCACCTGCCCTGAGCCCCCCCAACTCCCTACCCTAAGCCTGCATTCCTCCCATCCCTCTGCCCTGATTCCTACACCCCATCCCTGCCCTGCCCCTCCACAACCAACCCTCTGCCCTACATCTTGAATACCCACCCCTTTGCACTGCCCCCCTCCACAATTACCGCCTGCTCTGATCCCTCACCTCCCAACCATCTGCCCTTACAATCATTTAAATAAAGCTAGCACATTTTCCTTTTAATTAAAAGAAATCCCAAACATTACTTCAGTTCAGGACCCAAGCAATAATGCTGGGTATATCTGCTAGTTTTCTATATATTTCAGAATTTGTCAGTCTGTGAATGCGTGAGTCTCCTTGTCTGTCGGTTTGTTCAAGAACGTCTCCGAAATGGTAAGAGCTAGTACCATCAAATTGGTATGCAACTTCCTCTTATCATAACTTAAAGTAGGACAGAATTTGGTTGTGCCAGGACAATGGGTTGTGCCTGGAATCCAATTGTTTCTCATCAAATGGAAGGAGAGGGCTCTGCTAGCAGAGACAGTTATACTGTATAATAACCACAGAGGGGGGAGCAAGGGGCCAGAAAAGGAGACCATGACAGCTATAAACTCACGGAGGCAGCAACGAGTAGGAGTAGAGAAAAGGACAGCTATCTACTATATATTTGTGTGTGTGTGTGTGTGTGTGTGTGTGTGTGTGTGTGTGTGTGTGTGTGTGTGCGCTACAACTGCAGCAGCCATTGACAGGAGCTTCTTGCCTCGCCCTAGGCTGCTGTGGTGAGAGAAGGCTGGGGTTGTCCTCTCTCCCTGGGGCAGCCTACATACTGAATCTCTCATCCCCAGTGCCACCCAAGTCTCTTATTCCCCAGGTACCCTTTAGGGAAGTTGGAGAGGGGGCTAAAGTTCATCTCTACCCCCGATTCATACAGGGACATTGGTGACCAAAGCAATACCGGGTAAATCTTCTAGTAGAGCATATTCTTAATATAAGAGAACATTCCTCTTGGGTAACTTGAAATGATGGGTGAGAGCATAATGGATAACATTTTATGAGGCTATTTTCCCCATTATAACTTAAAAAAGCCTGACATTTGTGGCAATCTGGTAAATTCCTAAGGCAAATTACTGCTTTTCAAAAGTGTTTTTTAATGAAGTAGGGGTTGGAGTAATTTCTGGTAAGGATGATTTAACAATATTTAGGGAGTGGGAGAAATCACCCCAACCCTTTTTGTCAGAATAGTTTTGTGGAAGCTCTTATGAACGGCATACTTTGTCCAGCACATCATTTCACGCACTCATTCCAGCTCAAGAAACAGTTTGAGTAAAAATGTGAGGCTTACATCATATCACTTGAGAACCACACATTTTGTTTCTGTCTAGAATCTACAAGTTCCACAGCTGAAAAATCATCTTATCTTACTATACCTATAAAAAGTTTTTCCTGCTGGATGACAGAGAGACATCATCACATCACTCTGGCATCCCACAGCCCCTCCCTCCCATTTCCCAGTGCTAGCTGTCACACCATGCTTCTCTCCTCCCCTGTGCTTGGAAGCCAGGATGAGAATGTGGGGCATGCGAGGACTCAGAGAAGCTCCCCGCACCTGCAGCCGGGAGGAGAGCGCTGGGTGTGTAAGGCCTCAGAGCTCCCCTCCTTTTCCCTCCGGGAACTGGGAGGAGAGTGCGCCAACCCCGGTTGCTGAGGCAGAGCGAGGCCTGACACGGCCTCAGGTGGGAGAGGGGGGTGAAAGTTAGACTGTGGCAGGATGGGGGGGAAAGAAAGTGCCCAGATTGGCGTAGTCACGGCTCAGCCCTCCCTCATGGCAGGGTGGGGGGAGCATGGGGCCTGGCTAGGCCTTGGAGCAGTCCCTCTCCTGGCCCCTCTGGTAGCCGGGGCAGAGAAAACCAGGGTGGCGTGATCACAGCAGCCGGGGGCAGTGTGTGTGTGTGTGGAAGGGTGAGAGTCCAGGGCTTGTGCAACTGCTAGCCCTCCCTGGTGGTTGGGGGGAGAGTTGGGCCTGTTTACCCCCACAGACAGGGACATTGGTGAGCATTGCGAGCAGTGGGCACCGACCCCTAGTTTTCCTATATAAATATAAAGCTGCAAATGTTTATTTAGATATTTAAAATGTGTTTATAGTTTACAAGTAGAAAACAGGATGGAGCACTGCAGGTATGGAGGAGGGAATCCAGCGGTCAAGGGGTAGTGTGGCTTCTGACGGTCCATAGAAAGGCTAAAGTTCCAACTCATCAAACTATTTAAACATGCATATATGTAAGGACATTTTATTTAAAAAACAACAACATAAACATGGGCTGAACTATACACATGTGCTTCAGAGCTATTGAAGTCAGTGGAACTAAGACACATGCTCCAGTGCTTTGTTTAATGGGGATGGTCTTAAAATACATTAATTATTCAATATTTGCAGAATTGGAGCCCAGGAGAGGAGCTTCAGTTGCTTGTACCTTTGCAGGTTATGACCCTAATAACATCCCAGTGCCAAGCAGCAAGGAACTTACTGATATTTGGTAATGAGTTTCAGCTGACCTGGACAATTCAGAGTGCCCCAACTCATTATGGTTATAATCTATATTTAAAAGGTGTCATGTCACTGGAAAACTAACAACTCACTGATTATTAATATTTTGCATGATGAATTGTACATCATATGTATTAAGATTTTTTTATAGCTATATGCTGGAATTATAACGAAAATGTATTTAAACCATGTCAAGGGGGAGTTGATAAACACATCTACCCCACACAAAGGAATATATTTGCTTTTCTGACCAGTCCAGTCATCAGACAGAGACAATGAAGTTCTGTTCACATATAAAGTAAACAAAACTCCTCCCCTAACAAGTGGGGGAGGAGACAGTTTAGTGTCTATTATCCAGCTGGGAAGAGAAACTTTATTTGGGCTATCAAGATTGGGGGTGAACCTCAAGCAATAAACTATTAACTCATCTCATTGTATACAATATTACTGTATTATAAAAGTACGAATGAGGTGTTTTATGACACACTGATTATTAATATCATCATAAAATATATGTTAGCATTATATAAGGAATTAAGCATTGTAGTCTATGTCCAAACAAAGGGAGAAACAGATTTCTTGCGGACAGGAACATCACAGCTCTTTGCTTGTCTCCTATGTAATTAACCATGGTGGAATTGAAACCGTGGAAGCTCTGTTTACATACAGGGGAATGGGAAGCCCACAGAAAGGGAATACAGCAATGAGGCCATCTTGCCTATTGAAAGAAGTTCATTGAACTTTGGAAGATATAGGACAGAAGTGTCCGTCACTAGATAGACACAGGGAACAGAGCTTGTGAAAGCTGAGAAAGGTGGATCCTCAAACAATGAAGGAGTTGAAGTCTCTAGAAAATGAATGTAAGTGGGAACCATCTTGAACAAAGCCTGTACCTTGATAGATTAAGTTTTAGACTTTTAAATGTGTTTCCACTTTTGGTTGCTTGTAACTCTTTCTAACTTTATTCATTTTACATGGAATCATTTAACTTGCATCCTGTTGTTAAAACATTTGTTTTATTTTTACTATAAATCTATTCAGTGCTGGGTTTAAAGGTAAGGGTATATTTTATCCCAGTTAAGTTAATAAGCTGTAATGTATTATATTTTGAAGGAGCTAACAACCTAATTATTACTCTGAGTGGTTCAGAAGAAGACTGGACACTTCAGAGCACATGGTTTTGGTGAAATTCAGGACTGGGAGTGTGTTGAGGTGACTTTGCTGATTGTAACCAAAGCTGGTCCAAGCCAGAGTGGGACTGTGGACTGTCAACAGGCTGCTGGGGTCAGAGAGGCTGAACCAGTTCTGTTTAGCATTGGCTAGAGTATCACAGCCTGGGAGCTGCAGCAGCAAACCATTGAAGGATAACCCAACCATTTGTAGGGCAAATGATGGCATGATCCTTTATTGGTCTCAATTGCACCCAGAATGTTACAGATACATATGAGGGGATTTTTTTCTGTTCATGTTAGTAAGCTGTTTAGGGCAGGAACCATCTTTTTGTTCTGTGCTTGTAAAGTGCAGAGCACAGTAGAGTCCTGGTCTATGGCTAGGGCTCCTATGCACAATAGAAATACAAATATTAATAAATAACTAGAGCAATTCTTCTCTTGCAGACTGCCTAGGAGCTAGAATTAAAGTTCTAATAGTGTGTACGTGCTTGTAGCCCATCCAGTGAATCACTGAATGATTTAAGTACCTGTAGTCCAAGGTTTTCCTTTTGAATCACCAAAAAGTAATTTATAATTGTGAACTGATAAACCAAGAGATTTTTTAAAATACATTCTCAGAAAATTAATTTTGTTCTAAAAGAGTAAGTGAATCTAAGGTAAATACTGTTGACCACATATTATTCAAAAATAAGAAGTAGATTTAGAGTCTGATTTTCTATTGCTTTGTACTTTTCTGCCTTTGCAAAATGGCTGATAAATACTACAATATTAGAGAAGCTTCAGGGGGTAGCCGAGTTAGTCTGTACAGGTAAACTGAAGAAAAACAACAAATCGTCTGAAGAAAAATAACAAAACCAATGTTATTTTGGTCCTAGACATCAACACTCTGGTCATCTGAAGAAGTGGGCTGTGCCCACAAAAGCTCATGATACCATCTACATGTTTTGTTAGTCTATAAAGTGCTACCAGACTATTTGTTGTTTTTACAATATTATAAAATTTACAATAACTTGTCACTTACTTTGCACAGCTGAAAATAGCTACACAAGATGCGAGACAATGTAGGAATCAATTCTTGAATCATCACTTTAAGTGCAAACATTGATGAATCATCATAATTATGTCATATTATGTTTGTTATCAGAATCCCCCAGGACCAGTGCTGACTTCTCAAATATTCCCATAGTTTTAACACTCTCTTTTGCAGAATTCCACTGGATGTCTGAGCTTTCTGGATTACCATTTAACTCTCTCAAGAGGCATGTATTTGGTGTAGCATATAACATGCACAAATACATTGCCTAGAGTCCAATCCAATCCTTTAATACTTTTAACAGCTCAAGAGAGACAGAGAGTAGATTATTTAGAAAACACTAAACATCCTAACTGTAAATCCTGACACTAGCTCACCCCTCCCTTGGGAGTTCTTGGGGGGCCATCTGCATTTGGATACGTAAGGTTCCCTGTCTTAATAAGCTTCTAAATGCTGGGTTGCTTCTCCCTCCTCTTGAGCTGGAGAAAGAGAAGAGAGCACAAAACAAAGCAAAAAAAATCTGTTTGTGTCTTTTATAATGTTTAGAACATTTATGGGGTAACCTCCAAATCAGCCTACCCAGGTGACCAGAGACACCGACCAGGTGACTTTGTTGCTGGTAAATTAGGTGTCTTCATTGAAAGCCAGTCTTATTTACAGCTATTTCATTTGAGTGGGTTAGCACTTTTAATCAATGACCCTCTTTTGTAATTATTTCTCATTGGCTTTTGATATTTGAGTTCAAAATGGAGACAAAAGCCAACAGAGAAGTGGCTGTATATTTCAAAATGTAGTTTGCGGCTTGGTAAAGATACATACAGAGTTCATAATTTAATATAGAATTTGTGAATTGTGCATAGTCCCCATATTGTTACAATTATGTTTGTAGGTTTTTCAAAATAGTTTTTTCAGTCACCATCTTCATATTTTTGTAAAACAGAGTCAAAGATGAAAGGTAGTATTTTTGCATTTGGTTCATTTATAGACTATGTTTCAAAAAAGAGTTAGATCAATATTTTTTTTAACATAGAGGGAAAGAGACCTCCTGACTGAAATATATCTATATAATCTTTTCAGTATGTGATTCAAGCAAATAAATAAAAGGCAACATTTGTTTTCTCATCAGTCACTATTAAATATATTCTGACTTCTGTTAAAAATAGAAAAAAAATCACTGTCTTAAAGGGACAGAATGATTATACTGTTTCCCTGCAAGTTAAATGGGGTCTAAAAGCTTGATGATATCCATTCAAAAAGATGTAAATAGAAAACAAATGCAGCTTTTTATTTTAGAGTCCTTGAATTAGTTTTTGCTGTGCTTTGTCCAATTCTGAATTATGTATGGATGGCCACAACTATATTTTATATCTATTTAACTGCAGTTTTTTTTAAATGCCCTTTTATTATCTAGTTACTTATTCACTATATATTTTTGCATTGCTGCTTTGCCTGTAGGGGGGATTATTTCCTGTGAAATATACTTATTTTGACCTTGGAATATGGTAATATTGAACTTAGTGCTTAGATATGCAAGGAGAATTACAGAAAATCTTTGATTATGTATGTAGCTTTTTAGATAATATGACAAAAGACAAAGTTGTTACTGTGGCTGATGACATTTAGTTTGCTTCAAATATTTCTTTTTTAAAATTGTGTTTTTTTCTTTTATAATCAGGTCCACTGTTCCTAATAGTGAACTACTTTCTGTAACACATCTGAAACTTGTAAATATCAGGAACAAAGACCAGGTTCACTCTGATGTCTAAAATACAGGCAGTCCCCGGGTTACGTACAAGATAGGGACTGTAGGTTTGTTCTTAAGTTGAATTTGTATGTAAGTCGGAACTGATACATATTGTAGGGGAAACTCTAGCCAAACATTTTTTTTAGTTTTGGATAGCATAGGGAAAAGTTAACTCCCCTCTAATGTTTGTTTTGCTGTCTGTTCCCCTGTTCAGAAGATTTCACATCTCTTTCTGTCCCTGTGACAATTGGATTTTGAATATTCTGGGTTGTCTTGGAAAGAAGGATTGGCGATAAAGCTTCAGTGGAGACACCTTTTTCCCATGATAACTCTTACAGGAGTGAATTTCCCTTCCTAGGGGTAGATTTCCCCTCACTTCCTGTTGTCTCAAGGACAGGAAATGAAAATAAATATTTCTAATGAGGATACAGACAGCAGTAAAACCTCAAGTGGCTCTAACCCCACACCAAACTAACCAAAACTATAAAAAAAAAATTGCATGGAGTTCTACTTTAAATACAAGTTGGACAGATGTTTGTCTTAACATATTCTTTATTTTTAACTGTGCATATAAATGCTTAAATGTTTCAAATACTGTTACAGTGCAACCTTAAACAACTGTTACTGTGCAACCTTAAACAATCTTGGTAGAGGATGATGGACTTGTTGGAGAGGATGGGACTGGTATTAGAGAGTCAGAGTCAGATTCTGCTGCTCGAGTCAATTTCTTGAAGTAGGCATCAAGGGAGGTTTGTTTAGAGATTTTTTTTCTCTCATCATAAATAGCCCTGTAGCATCTCAGACCTTCGTTAATTGTGTGCTAAACTTTTTCGAACCTCTCTCATTCAGGATCTTGCTTCTCTAACTTTGCCATTCCTGCTTCAATAAGTTGAAAAGCATCAGCTAACTCTTTTGTAGAAAATTTTTTTAATTGTGGAGTTTCTAGGTCCTGGTTTTCTTCCCTAGATTCTATCTGCTGCTCTAGTTCCATAAGGTCTTCATTGGTTAGTTCTTTGCCTGGGAGTCAAGTAACTCTATGATATCATTTTCAGTGATGTCCAACTGCAGTTCATTACCAATAGCAACCACAACTTGCCTGGTTTCGGCGATTTCCTCATCTGTAAACCCCAGAAATTGTTCTGTGAATTGGGGGCACAATTTGTTCCAAACTCCTCTCATATTTGTCTCTTTCAGTTCATCCCAAGCATCAGCAATATTGTTAATGGCATCATAAATGTTATAACTTTTCCAGAAATCCCTTAAGGTCATCTCATCCTTTTGGGTAGCCCTGACAGCTTGTGAGAATGTCCTCCTTAAATAATAGGCCTTAAAGGAGGCTATGACTCCCTGATCCATTGGCTGAATTAGTGATGTGGTGTTGGTGGGTAGAAATACCACCTTTACATTGGGGTGCATGTCATCTAAAGTGTTTGGATGTCCAGGGGCATTGTCAAGGAGGAGGAGAATTTTGAAAGGAATGTTTTTGCCCAAGCAATAACGTTCAACAGCAGGGACAAAATGGTTCGAAAACCATTCTTCAAACATAGCAAGTGTAATCCAAGCCTTTGAATTTGCCCTCCAAATAACAGGAAGAGATGCCTTAGTGACATTGCGTAGTGCCCTTGGATTTAGGGAGCGATGCACTAGCAAAGGTTTCAGCTTTAAATCCCCAGATGCATTACCCCCAAGTAATAAAGTCAGCCTGTCCTTTGATGCCTTATGTCCTGGTGCACTTTTTTCCTCTTTCGAAATGTATGTCCTCTCAGGCATTTTTTTTCAAAACAAGCCAGTTTCGTCTACATTAAAGATTTGTTCTGGCAAATAGCCTCCATCGTCAATAATATCTTCCAATATCTTGGGAAAAGAACTTGCAGCACTGACATCGGCACTCGCTGCTTCATCTTGAACTTTAATATTATGCAAATTTGCTCTTTTTTTAAAGCGATTGAACCAACCCTTACTTGCAACAAATTCTTCATTGAAATCACCTTCACTTGCTGTATGAGTAGCTTTTAAATCATTGAAAAGGCTTCGAGCCTTTTCCTGCACTAAAGAAAGACTGATAGGTAGATTACGCTGATTTTGTCTTCTATCCAAATTGTCAGCAGCCTTTCCATCTCGATAATTAAACCACTGCGTTGCTTGGTAATAATCGTAGCATTCATTGGGGTATGGCCTTTCACACGATCCATTACTCTATCTTTATCTTTTAAAATTGTTGCGATTGTTGACCGACTGTAACCACATGCTCTGCCAATGGATGATGGTTTTTCACCTCTCTCTGATCTCTTTATTATTTCTACTTTTTCTTCCAGGGTGATGGTTTTTCTTTTCTTTGCTGTCTCACCAGCACTTGCATCAGATTTGTGTTTTGGAGGCATTGTTGCAGGGTGCAAAAAACACTGTACAGTATGTACACAGGTTCTGGTCAGCGGGACGCAGGCCTTTTAGCTATCTTCAGTGGGGTACACTGTTGTTACAGCCCCTTATCTCTCAGGAAGCTTTTTCAGCAGCCCACCTCTGTCCATCCAAATCGTCCACTGTGCTGCGTGGTGACAGGGAGGAAGAGCTGTTAGGACCACAGCTGGTGACCCACAGAGTCCCCGGAGCCCCCCCTCTGGCATTCGCTCAGCTCATTCTTGCTTCCTCCCCTCCTCCGCCTTGTCCGACCCTGAGCCCCCTGCCATGTCATTACTACACAGAGAACCCGGGGCTTGACTCTGTGCTGCCCAGTTATTCCAGGTCGCTCCCCGGCCCATGGCTGCCCTTGTGACTGATTGCTTGTGCTCATCTGAGCCACCTCGCATGTCCAGCCAGGTCCCACGTCCTCTAGGAGTCAGAGCCGCAGCCACTGCAAAGCAGGGCAAACATACAGGCACTGGGGACAGGATGCTGAAGGTGGGAAGCAGCAGGAGGTCTAGCCAGGAGCTACGGGGCATCCTGGCACCTCGGTCCGGCCCTGGCCTTTGCCTGGGTCACAGAGCAGCAGCGAGGCCTTGTCCTCTCCTCCGGAACACCTGCGCAGGCGTTCCCCCGTGGCTCCACCCTCTCCGCCCCAGCTGTCTCCACTCACCCTCTGTGTCCTCCTTCCAGCCTAGGGGGCTATATGAGAATGGTAAACTTTACTGTCTTCTCATTCCAGTTGAGATGCTAATCCTGCAACAAACTCAGGACTAAGGGAGTAACTCATCAAATACCAAACAGCTCTGCACCATGCTTTGAGCTAATAGCTTTATTTCCACACACCGCCCAGGGTTCTAGGAGGAGGGTCCTGTTTTTGCTAACACAATGAGGCCACGCACTTTGTTTGTTTTGGTGGAGTCTGTTTGTTTGGTTTTGCTACATTCCCAGGGAGCCCGGCATGTATAGAGGGGAGGAGGGGGAAGCTGGGAATAGGGGGCGGAGAGGCTGCTTTTGTCCGCTGATTCGGCAGCCTGTTGCCGGGGGGCAGCCAGGTTGCTGGGGGAAGGGAGGCAGCTTGTTGCCGGGGGAAGGGGGGCAGCCTGTTGCTGGCGGGGGGGCATGCAGGCTGCGAGGCCGCGGCGGGCAGCGGGCGTGGGGAGGCACTTTTCCTCCGCCCAGCAGCTCTGCGGGACCCCTTTCCCTGCGGCCAGCTGCTGCTGCAGGCGGAGGCCAGTCGGAGCCAGAGGAACCGGCCCGAGGAAGAGGAGGAGGAGGTGGATCCTAGGATCCAGGTGAACGAGCCCCGGGGATGTATAGAGGGGAGGAGGAGGAAGACAGGCTGCCCGGCATGTATAGAGAGGAGGAGGGGGAAGACGGGCTGAGGCTGGCCAGCGGCCGGCGGCCGGGGCGGGCAGGCTGCGAGACTGTGGCGGGCAGCGGACGTGGGGAGGCACTTTTCCTCCGCCCGGCAGCTCTGCGGGACCCCTTTCCCTGCGGCCAGCTGCTGCTGCAGGCGGAGGCCAGTGAGAGCCGGCCCGAGGAGGAGGAGGAGGTAGATCCCAGGATCCAGGTCAGCGAGCCCCGGGGATGCTGCTGCGCATGTGCGGGAGTTGCCTCACCCCGTTCGTATCTAGGGATCTGACGTAAGTCGGATCCATGTAAGTCGGGGACTGCCTGTAGATCAATGGTTCTCAAACTTCATTGCATTACTACACCCATCTGACAGCAAAAATTACTACTTGACCCCATGAGTTGGGACTAAAGCCTCAGTCCCACTCTCCTGGCTCGGGGGGGCAAAGCTCAAGTCTCACCACCCCATGTATAGGAGGAAGATGCAAAGCCAAAGTCTAGGACTATAGACTACAGGCATTTCCCTCTCCCCACCCTTGCCAGTAAATTTTTAAGCAGGCTGTCCAGCAGCCCAGCTCACTTCTGGCTTGCACCTTGTCCAGAACCTATTCCTCTTGCGGTTCTGCATTTAAGGTGTAAGGCAGGCAAGCAGTCTGTGTCAGTTCTGGCTTGTGCTGGGTCCGGGAGCTCTGACCCACCTTAAACAGGGGCTGCTGCCACCCCACACTGCTGCCTCATTATCAGAGGCCGCAGCACTAGGCAACAGACAGTCGGTCCACAAGGGGAGCTGGTTTTTAAACTGGCTCCCCTCATGGATGAGCTCCTGCCTGACATCCTGCTCTGCTGCCTCTGATACAGTGGCTGCCAGCGCTACCCCCAGGGATTATAGAATAGTCAACTAATCGATAAGAACTCATGAGGTTACTCGACTATTCAATTAACCTATATTTAACATCCCCAGTCTGAAGCTGAAGCCCTTGGGTTCTGGCTTCAATCAATGGGGTTTGAGCTTCAGCTCTGGGCCCCAGCAAGTCTAACACCAGTCCTGACAACCCTATTAAAATAAGGGTAGGACCCATTTTGAGTCATGACCTACATGTTGAAAACCCCTGAAATAAATACTAAGTCTGATTTGAGCTCTTATCTACAGCCATGCTCATATTTTGCGGTTCTAGGAGGGAAAATAAATACTTTGCTCACCTTTAGCTGTAATATATATTCCCTCATGAAGATAGACATAGGAGTCTTGGTAAGTGGGAGAACTAATTTTATTTTTGGGGACACAGCAAATTAATTGTCATATGGTTCAGGCCCCAAAGACTTGTGTCCAAGCAAAATCCATTCCCTACAACTTCATCCAGAAGTCCTGTCCAACCTAGTCTCAATCATGTAGGCTCAGTGTGCCATTCAGCTGGTCTCCTCAGTTGTGGATTCACTTCAGCCTGCCACTATTCAGCTTGGTACCTAACTCCCATCTGGTTTCTATTGCCAAATCCATCAGGCTGGCTTGGGTGCATAGCTGGTAGCTCCCACCTGATATCTGGAGGAGCCAAAATGTTCAGACAGAGCCCCTCTTTTCAGAGCAAAGATGAAACACCAGCAGGAACTCCATACTCCGTCTGTCCATCTTGGGCCTGTATACCTGATCTTGTCTCCATGGTTTCCAAATCAAAAGCTCCCTCATGAATTTATATAATTGCATCCCCTTTATTAAATGCACAGTTACATAGCTTATTTAACATTGTCACTGAAAGTAAAATATGTGGAAACTGCAGATTTGAACACCTTATGGAACTCCTCTCTGAAGCCCATCTAAATTATATCGGAGTCTACCCATTTTTCCCTTTATTACCTATTGGGGGAGCCAGAGATTAGAATGTACAAATGACCTTGTCAGTTGGTATGAAAACACCATCAATCCTCTCATTTCATTTATAGAGGGAGCCAAAGAGTCATTTCCCCAAATCAGCCTGCCTTGGAGCCTATACTTTCCTTTGCTGCTTCTGTTGCAGAACTGCACAGGACAAGAATTTAGTTCTCCCTGCTTTCAAGAAACTGATAGGACTGTTCTGCCCACAGGGAGTAACACAGGCAGTGTGATATCACTTTCTTTCTACAAGGGACATTCTAAATATATCCTTTCTGCATTTTTACACATTTAAGCCTTTTTCTTCGGGCAAACAATAAAAAACAAAGTGTGGTATCATAGAATCGTAGAATACTAGGACTGGAAGGGACCTCGAGAGGTCATCGAGTCCAGTCCCCTGCCCTCATGGCAGGACCAAATACTGTCTAGACCATCCCTGATAGACATTTATCTAACCTACTCTTAAATATTTCCAGAGATGGAGATTCCACAACCTCCCTGGGTATCCAAAACATATGTTGGTGGTCAATGATAAGATGGCCAGGTGTTTGGTTTTAATTCTTTTTTTTGATCTTTTAAATTATATACAATTGAAATACATGAAGCACTTTCCTAATATTTCCAACATAGCAATTGTAGCAATTGCTAAAGAGATAATCTATAGTCATGAATAGGAGGGGAAGTGGTCCATGGAAAACCTGCGTTTATGATGCAAAACATACAAGGAAAAAGTTTGAGAACTCCTTATCTAATTGCTTTTAAGGCTCTGCGTGTAGGAGAAAATACTGTGATTCACACATATGGTCACTTACCTCTTCTAGAAGCATAAAAATATCAATAAAATGTCTGGAAAAGAAAAACAGGAAGTTCCAGAACAACGAGAAGTCCTGTGGCACCTTATAGATTAACGAATTTATTGGAGCATAAGCTTTCATGGGCAAAGACCCACTTCATCATAAGTTCCAGATGCAACAAGTCAAAGCATAGCTATATAGAGATTGGAAAATTTACCTTTAAAAAAAATTGTTTGATCAGTAGTAGTCCCCTCAAGCACTGCCACCTTCTACTCTTATCTCTTCAGACACTACCAAAAGAACTTTAGGCAACCAACACTGTGTAAAAACTTAAGAGTTAAGTCATGTCTGCTGCAGCTTTCAAAGAGGCCTCTCCAAAAGCTACCTCAATTACTGACATCAGAGACAACAAATATCTATCCAACCTCCTTTAGTACCTGCATGGTTCTGTGTCAGACATACCTTTTTTTATACAACTGCAGTTTCTTCCAACAAGAGGGAAGCCATTAGGAAGCCCTTCCTGTTGTCTTGTGAGATATATTGCTCCATGAAGAAACAAATGGATAGCATTTCCATGCCTGGCTTTCTACTACCTCCATTTTCTCTCTCAGAGTAGAGTATTGTTTCAGAGAACAGTTTTATTAGTATTTGTTAAAGGGCTTTTTCCTTCACCCTCCCACTTCCCTGGTCCTTCCGGTGTGAACAGAGAAAGCAATACCCAAAGTCCAAAGGTGCAGACAATTCAATGTTCATTGGAATTAGCTTCCAGCAAGCATTAATCCAGTTTCCCTTTTCCCTTTTTAATCTTGGTCCCAATTTACTTCCTGTATGCTCTCAATGTATATAGTAACAAATCTCAGGTATACCTGAACCAATCATTTGACTGAAATTTAACTAACTACTCCTGTAACATACTGTAATATGATTATCTAACTTATCCCATCACCTTCTATGTTTGTAAAAGTGCATGGGGAAGAAACCAGTTTGTGCAAGATTAGAAGCCGCTATAGTAATATTTCTCAATGACCAGGTGTGTGCATACAGCAGGCTGATGGCATAGGAAGTAAATGGCATGCTACTATAGCATAAATAAATGTTCTGTTGAACTCTTTATCTCACCTTTCAAGAGTATGTGCACACAAATTAGGAGAACTGATTCTCAGTAAATACTAATGTGTTCTTTTTCAGATCTTTCAGTGTTGAGGAACATAGTTGTGATAGGAACTAATTTTTAAAAAGTTGCCAAGTCTACAGTAGGGGTTCAAAATACAAAGCAGAGGGCAGTTTGAGACTCAAAAAACTCATGACGCCCTTAATATGTATGCTGTTGGAGCAAAAATTTTGTCTCAAAATTATAAAAGGGGAAAATTATTCCTTTGTGCAATTAAATTGAAATTATTATAAATTCTATTTGAAATATTATCAGTGGTGTAATGAATACCATAATCATAGAACTAGAAGGCACCTTGGGAGGTCATCAAGTTCATTCCCCTGAGCCAACTTAGATTGATTTAAATCAAGACAATTTAAATAATTGATTTATATCACAATTTAAATCACCAGAAATCATTGATTTAAATCAAATTTTCCGCTGATACTACTTCACCTATTTCTTCAAACAATAGTGCACATTTGATCACTAAAACATGTTAATTTATAACTAACAACAACATTTTACATAGTATAAGAGGGTATACTTTGTGTAATTTTTTGATAACTCGATTTTTATTAATTTAGCAAACAGAACATAATACTCAGTACCTGTGTTAAGCTGCAGATGCAGAAGCAGTACATTATGAATGGTAAGAATTAAATCATACACACAAACACAATAATGCTTACATTTTATTAAACTGAATCTTAAATGTTAATAAATGTTTCACATTTGCAATTGAAAGCAGTCTCCTGAGTTGCCAGGTGATAGCTGTACTTAAACAATTTTTTTTTAATTTTCAGATTTTATTAATGCTAACACATAAGTCCTCAGAACACTGAATGTACGGTGTCCTTAAAACTTCTACAGCTAGCTCTCATTTTCCCCACTCCCACTGTCATATTGAAGCAGATTTGATTCCAAGTTACCAAAAAAGCTAAGACTGATGGTGTTTGGAGTGCACTTAATTTTGGAGTAAGCCCCATTGAAAACAAGCGTAGGATGGGTTTTTTTGGTGGGGAAAGCTGAGTTATGCTAAAGTAAAATATGGATTAGGCTTATGCCATCACCATTATGGTCTGTGACCATGATGATCCAAAATAAGAGGCATGTATTATTTAATATAAAATAAGAAAATGACAGTCAATGGCAACTGGCAAGTTTAGATTTCTCTTACAGGTCATGTTTTCTTGATCTTTAATCATTTTTGTTGCGATTCTCTGAACAAAAGAGGACTTGCAAGGAAAGATGTGAGGTGCCCTATGCCAAAATCCAAATCCTGTTTAATAAAACAAAATCCCATTTAATATACAATTGCTGGATGTAATTATTAATTGGATATTATGAGTGATAAAATTACAAGAGGAATACTGTAATATTTGCCTTATCAAAAATTTGCAAAATGTGTACATGGATTGGCTCATTGAACTTGAGAATAAAGTTTTAAACAAAAGTATTCAAAATGTTAGCTAGATTAGTATTTACTTACTTTACACAGTTTGATGTATTGCCAGGAGTATGATTCTGGAAGGTTTTACAGCTCAGGTGGTTTTAACACCCGTCTGTTCTGCTTTTTGCATTTTGTTTGGATCTCATTAGTTCTTTATAGAGCAGTAAACATTTTCAGAGAAGCAGAGAATGATTCTTATGTGGAGAGGTGTTAGAGAATCCCTCCTGTGCATGTGTGTGTTTGTTTTATTACAAGTTTTGACAGCCTAGTGCTTATCTAGACTTTTCTCAGTCTGCTAGCTCTGTTAGTTTAAAATCATTGCTTGATTTTTGGATATGTTTTTATCTTTTACACTGCCTATTATGTGGGTTGAGAATGTGCAAGGTTATCGTAAATTACTGTTCTTGTTGTTAAATTTAAGAAAAATGTAGTGCTATCTTTTCTTGTTCATTTCATATAGATAAGTCCATGATGCTATTGTAGCTTAAAAGCAACTGCCATGGAAAAAGTCACACTGTTGAAAATCTTGCCAGGAATCATGACAAGTTATCTTTCAAGTATTTTGCTTTCTGTTTTTATGTTAATTATTATCCTTACTGAAGTAAGAGAATACGCCAAAGTTATTTGGTAAATATTGATTTCTCTGACTTTCCCCCCTCGCTTTTAATCTTTTATCTTCCCTGGAGGGGGGCAATAGAGTTTCCCTGGTGTTGGCCAGAGTGGCCACCAGGGAAAGCTGGGGAGGACTAGCCTCCCACTAGTTCAAATTAAGGGGCTACACACCCCTTAATTCGAACTAGTAAGTTCAAACTAGGCTTAGTCCTCGTAGAATGAGGTTTACCTAGTTCAAACTAAGCGCTCCGCTAGTTCGAATTAAGTTCGAACTAGCGGAGCGCTAGTGTAGCACCTATCAAAGTTAATTTGAACTAACGTCCGTTAGTTCAAATTAACTTTGTAGTGTAGACATACCCTGACCCAGCCAGAGGGAAGTAGACTCTCAGGAGATTGCTGTGAATTACCAGCACTAGAGGACCCAGGGAGAAGGAGCTGCCAGGGAACGAGAAGACTGAGGGACCATGTGAGACACTGCCCCACCAGCACTGGAAGGAAGTGACCCAGGGAGGGTGTTGAAATGGTATTTCCAATCCAGGTGAACTTGGGGTATTTTGGTTAGAGTCCCTGCTGGGTGAGTGGTAGAATACTGTGCCACTCACAGCACGCAGGGTCAGGACCCGGTGTACTAGGGTGGGCCTGGGTTCCCCTACCAGGGCTGCCATCCCGTCTCTATTGATTGTAGCCAATAGACTATGTACAACCCTGAGCCAAGTGCTAACTATTAACTCTGGCCATTAGCTGTACCGCCCTGAGAAAAGGGCTAACATTATTGACTTTTTTCCAGTAGGCTAAACAACCTAGACCAAGGGTTACTATTTACAGACTAAAAGGAACTGCTTACCACCCTGCAGCTGGCCAGGTGGTGCCTGCACACTTGGGCACCCTCACCCCAGGGACTGGATGTGTGTACCCTGCAACCTCCAGCAACTGCTAATTGGAGAATTAGCAGCCCAACAACAGCAGCTGATACAACATGTGATTTCCCTGCTACCCATAACTCCAGCTGAGCTGCCTACTCCTGCACTTTATCCGAGCTTCTATCAAGCTTGCTAAGATGGGAAGGGAAACAAGAAGACTTTCTATAAATATATTAGAAGCAAGAGGAAGGTCAAGGACAGGGTAGGCCCATTACGCAGTGAGGAGGTAGAAACAGTAACCGGAAATTTGGAAATTTGGAAATGGCAGAGGTGTTTACTGATTTCTTTGTTTCAGTCTCTAGGAAGAAGTACTACAGAAAGGGGTCTAGGGGTCATAATGGACCACAAGCTAAATATGAGTCCACAGTGTGACACTGTTGCAAAAAAAGCAAATATGATTCTGGGATGCATTAACAGGAGTGTTGTGAGTAAGACACAAGAAGTCATTCTTCTGCTCTACTCTGCGCTGATCAGGCCTCAATTGGAGAATTGTGTCCAGTTCTGAGCACCACATTTCAGGAAAGATGTGGAGAAATCGGAGAAGGTCCAGAGAAGAGCAACAAGAATGATTAAAGGTCTAGAGAACATGAGCTATGAAGGAAGACTGAAAGAATTGGGCTTGTTTAGTTTGAAAAGGAGAAGACTGAGAGGGGACATGATAGTGGTTTTCAGATATCTAAAAGGGGGTTTTCAGCTATCTACAAGGAGGAGGGAGAAAAATTATTCTCGTTGGTCTCTGAAGATAGGACAAGAAGCAATAGGCTTAAACTGCAGAAAGGGAGGTTTAGGCTGGACATTAGGAAAAACTTCATAACTGACAGGGTGGTTAAACACTGGAATAAATTGCCCAGGGATGTTGTGAAATCTCCATCACTGGAGGTATTTAAGAGTAGTTTGGATAGACATCTATCAGGGATGGTCTAGACCAGTGTTTCTCAGCCAGTGGTACGAGTACCCTTAGGTGTACTTGAAAGAAGTCTTGGGGGTATGTCAGCACAATTGAAATTTGTAGAAAACTGAATTTTTATTTTAAGTTTTATAGCGCTTTATTATTTTTGTACTTTTTACACCCAAAAATTTCATTGCCCACCTGGCTATGATTAAGTTGTTTAAACAAATGCATTGCAATGGTAAAAAAAAATTTAGTGTGTCTGAAAACTGTAGGCACTGGGGGTACTTATAATTTTTTTTTAAAAGGGATACTTTATAAAAAAAAGGTTGAGAAACACTTGTTTAGACAGTGCTTAGTCCTGGCGTGAGGGCAGAAGACTGGAGTTGATGACCTCTTGAGGTCCCTTCCTGTTCTAGTGTCCTATGATTCTATGTGGCCAGACAATGATTCAGAGGCATTTCTAGAAACGTTTAAGCAAGTGGTCATGGTAGCCTGGTGGGCCCAAGCACAGCGGGCTGCTGTTCCTCCCCATGCCTGACTGGAGTAGCTCAGACTACATACTGTGCAATAGACTCTGTTGCAGCTCAGGACTATGCCCAGAAGATTCAGGGAAACTACCTATACTGAGCAGAGAAGGACCCACAAACGGAGGAAGTACTCCAGCAGCTATTGGTGCCCCATCCTTACAGCAGGGAGATCATGCGACTTGTCCATGCCATACCCACTGTGGGACACCTTGCGAGGGAAAAGACGCTGGCCCAGATCTTGGCCCACTTCTTTTGGCCCAGGATCCACAGGGAAGTGGCAGACTTTTGTGCTCCTGTCTGGAGTGTCAGCTCACTGCACCCTCACCCAGCAAGTAAGCAAACAGTTCTAGAGCTTGGCCTTAATTCAGGGTGGGGTGGCAAGTAAGCAAACAGTCCTGAGCCCAGGCCCTGGTTCAGGGCAGGATGGCAGGCAAACAATTCTGAGCCCAGGCCATTATTCAGAGTGGGGCAGCAGGCAAACAGTCACAAGTCCCGTTTGGAACAAACCCAGTCAGTTCCCTTTGCTCTGGCGGGGGTCTGGCAGAGGCAGGCTGCTGTTCGGGAATAGCCAAGGGGGGAGACTGTCACCCCAGAGTAGGGTGGCAGGGAGGACGCAGGCCCACTCACTCCACTGCTTCCCAGCCCAGGGCCCTATCAGCAGCAGAGTAGTAAACATTTTTTTAACAGAGTAGAACTTCCTTTTTTAAAGAATTTTTCAAAACTGGATTTGCCCCCCAAAAGTCATCCATTATGTAAGAGAAACTACATAGTTTCAATATAAAACATAAAAGCAGATTTGAAAAAAAGAAAGTGTTTTCCTTATTATCACCAGCCCATAAAAATGCAATCAAACTCAACATCGTATAATAACAAACCCACTCTCTCAAAACAATCCCTTTTCTTTCCAAGCAACATTATATTAAAAAGACATCATTATATTACTTAGCAATTATTGCAAAAAACTTTTTTGTCAAAGTGGTTTACAAGCATGAGTTAATTCTCACTTCCTTCATGGAAGTAAGTAGTATTCTTCTTAATTTGTAAGTCAGAAAAATGAGACAGAGAGGGTATATGACTCACCCAAAGACTTGATTAGTTGTTTTAATTAATATTGGATTAGTCTGACCAGCAGGAAAAAAATAGGGAGTTTGAATACTTCCTAACACAAAGGACTATTTGCTAGTATATTTCACTTTGAACATGAATATATGGAACAACTTCTTCATTCTGCATGACATGCAGTGAAAATTATGTGGCCTGTATGTTTGGGAATCGGTATTCTTCTGTTCACTATAATGGAAAAGGCAATACCAGATGCAATTATATAATGTAATGTAGTTTGTTTTATCATTAGTATGGAAGAGGGTAGTTGTAGTGCATTGGTAGTACAATAATCAAAAGTCAATTTTGGGGGCAATTTGTCCCTCCTAGCTACAGTCACCAGTCTATGGCAAGGTCTTTTGGGTGGGTCCCAGAAACAATCTTAGTCTCCTGGCTAGGAACTACAGCAAACACATGATAGTGCTCTAACCCCCTGGGAGAGGCACAGAATGGGTCATTTGTAGTCCAAAGCTGCTAAAGCTGACAACAAATAAAATCAGATGCTCTGGCCCTTTTTGTGGGGCAGAGAAAAGAGCAGTCTTTAACAGCAGCCTTTAGGATGGAGCCATGGACAACTAACACAGATTGTCCAGCCTAAGATGAGTGGGCCATCACTCAAGGATAAGGTTGGTGCAAAGACCTGGGCCTATCCTTCTTCATAGGATCCCAACCCAGGTCCCTAACAGTGAATGATAAAATTGAGTGATCCTGCCATTGGGTGGGTGAAAATCCTACTGAAACATACTGACGTCTTCCAGCCACACCTCTGGACTAAACTCTAGTTTCTCTGGGTCACTTCCTACCCTCTTTTTCTGACACAGCTCCATAGTTCTCTTGGGTACACAACAGCTGGCATTCCTGGCAGCATCTCTCTACAATGGGTCCCCACCAAATAAACAGTGGATGTCATTTCCAGCAACTCTTCCCCATGGTTGGTCTCTTTTGGATGCAGGGTTGTGCACAGCTTGGTTCAGAGTCTCACTGTGGGTAAGACACATCTACCTCCTTCCCTGGCTCCTGTGCAACTGATCTGGGGACTGTGCCTCTTATCTTTCCAGTCCCTTCCCTCTGCTTCTGGTGTGGGAGTTGGGTCTGGCCTGGCTCTGCCTTTTGGGGATATGGTGTGGTCTCTCCACATCACTCTCACTGCAGCACTGTTTTCCTCTTCTCCCATCTTCTCACATCACGGTCCCCTAATCTCAGCATTAGAGGTTCAGTGCACCCCCCACATTTCTCCTGATCTTTTCAAGTATCTCCCCATCCTTCCCATGGCAGAGACTTTGTGTATGCACCCCACTCTTCCTCCCCCATTCCTCTCTTCTCCCTCATTGGTAGGATCCTCAACTTCTGCCTCCATCAGGGATGGTATGTGTCCCCTCAACTTATTCTAGAGGCCCCATTTCCCCCATGCCAAAAACCCTTTATCCTTTCCCCCTGTTTTCACCCCACCCCTCTCATTGCTAGGAATTTCTGTATGCTCCTTGTATACTAGGGTCTCCCAATCTTCCCCTCCCCAAAGGTTTCTGTGTGCCCCATTTCTCACCTACCTTTCCTCCTCTAGGCAAGGGACTTTGTGCGTGCATCCATTTTCCCTCTTTGTCCCATCATTCTTTTTTTCTATCTGGGAAATAAATCAGTGCATGTGTGCATTAGGAAATTATATTGAAATAATTAAATTCGACTTAATAGCTCCCAATTTTACAAAATCAAAATAGTGTGCCCCACTATGAGGAAATCTCGAAATTAGTCTGAGGCAGGCTCCGTTAATGTGAACACGGAACCCTGACTTAGAGCCTCAGGAAGCACTGGGGAGTAATTAGTTCAAATTACTCTGGGGAGAAGTTATTTCAAAATAGTGGCACCAGAGTGTCCAAACTAATGTTATTTTGAAATAATTATTTCAAAATTAGCTCTATTTCTATGGCCATTGGTACCTGGAAGATTCCGTGAAATGTTGGAATTGATCAATTGCGACGTTCTAAAGTCATGTTACAGACTGGCAGACAGCGAAATGCATGCAGTTGAGTGCAAATTCAGCCAGTAAGGAACTGTTTTAAAAATATATATATATACAGAGGAAGAGTGGCAGAATATAAGGGAATTTATCTTCAAAAAGTTCTAGCATGAGAAATAGAGAGAAGCAATACAAAATTATTTGACAGAATTCTTTACTCCCCATCACAGCTAGAACTAAAGGCTTTTTAATGAGATGACTCTGTTGATAAAGTGCTACAAATACAAAGTTGCTGGAAAAATGTTGGGGACATGCTCATCCTTGCAGTTTTTATTTTATTTTATTGCTTTTATTGTACTGGTTTTTTTTGTTGCAAAAATAGATGAGAGCACATCCGAGATTCAATGCTACTTACACACCCTAGTGACTTTCAGATTGATGAGGGGAACTGGCAATAAGAGGTTAGGACAAATAAATATTCTTTCATTCTCTTTCAAGTTTTTCTTTCTATTCCCCAGCAAATTCTATTTAGCTGTGATTTTGGTTCTCAGAAACCATCTGTGCTTCTTGTAGTTCTGGAACCTATTAGTAAAACACTTTCTCATATTTAAGATTCAGGGAATTGTTTGTTAAATATTCAAGTATGACTATGGTTTGTTTGTTTTCCATTTAAGTTCATTATGGTTATAGACTCATAGACTTAAGGCCAAAAGGGACCATCAAGATCATCTAGTCTGACCTCTTGCCCATCACAGGCCACAGAACCTCACCCACTCGCTGCTTTAATAGACTCATTACCTCTGGCTGAGTTACTGAAGTCCTCAAATCATGATTTAAAGACTTCCAGTTACATAGAACCCAGAATTCACTCTAGTTTAAAGCTGCAAGTGAGCATGCCCCATGTTTATTTAAACACACCCTAGATGTGTGTTTAAATAAACCTTTCAAAGACCGTGTGCGAAAGATGTGGCATGAATGGATGTCATCTGGTCAAGCTCGACTGACAAAAGTTGGAAATCTGAGGAAGCCAGACATAGAATTGATAGCACAGTGGGTTCGTGATGCATGGGAAGAGATTCCAGAGGACCTGGTGCAACACGCCTTCAAGAAATGTGGCATTAGTAATGCTATGGATGGCAGTGAAGACAGCGCTTTGTATGAGAACGACAGCAGTGATGGTGATGACTGTGAACTCAGTGATGATGACAATGTCTATGCTGATAACCTCACACCAGCTGAAGCTCTGTTTGGACATACAGATGATGAGGAGGAGAACTCCAGTTTTGAAGGATTTTAGCTCTTGTGTGTTAGCTTGGTTGCTGATTGAGCTAAGGTTGTTGTACTTTTAAAGTTATGGTATTTTTGATACCATATTGTTTTTGTTGACCCCCTTTTGCACTTACAGAGCTAGGTTATTGTTTTTCTTTGAAATAAATATTCATGTAATTTTATTGGTATCTATCTTCATTTTTTACATTTACCAGTAGCTGCCTCATTTCCTACCCTAGGCTTATACTCGAGTCAATAGTTTTTCCCAGTTCTTTGTGGTAAAATTAGGTGCCTCGGCTTATATTCGGGTCGACTTATACTCGAGTATATACAGTAAATGTAAAAGCTACTGGCAAACTCTTTTCTATCTTAATCAGGGATTGACAAACTTTCCAAAGTGGTGTGCCAAGATTTAACCCTCTTGCCCTGGGCCGTGCAGTTCTCCCAGGAGTGGGGAGGGGCTCTCGCTTGGTCTCCTGCCCTGGACTCTGCTCTGGCTTTTCCTTTGGGAAGGGGAGGAGCAGTGTGCATGTGTTTCTCCTGAAGCTGGATGTGGCGCAGAGCCTTGGGGCTTCTCCCCTCCACCCACAAGGAGCCAGTGCTGTCTCCAATCTTGTGGGGGGGTGTGATGCTAGATTGCCAGCATGGGCTGGGGTCAGGGTGGCTCGGGCGGGGAGGGGGGGCGTTTCAGGGAAATGAGTGAGGCGGGGGTGGGTGGGTGACCTTGGGGTGTCCAGCCCTGCTGGGGACAAGGTCTCGGGAGGGTCTGTTCCCTGGCACCCTTGCCTTCCTGCCAGGGACCCAGGGGCCAATGCGGCTTTGGGTCAGGTGGACTCCCACGCGTTTTCCTCTCCCCTCAGTCACCCCTGCCACCGTCCAGCCCCAGAGCTGCAGCCTGGGCAACACTCACCCTCTAGTGCAGTGGTTCTCAAACTTTTTGGCCCACAACCACCTAGCTCAATGTAAACCTTCCTGCGGACCACCAGTTGCTAATGCAAACTCACAGTTAATTACATAATTATACCTGAGCCATTTTGCTAGTGCTGCAGCTCGGAGAATTATTTAATTTAAATCATTAAACAGATTAAACATTTTAACTTTCTCATGTTAGTTTATCAAACTTCATTTTAAATAAAGTAAAATATTAATTTATGTCCAACACAAGATGTTGCAGTGTTTTCTTTATTTATGGCGGGCTGGGGAACTATCAGTTGGGGACCACACAAGTGAGAAGCAAAAATACTCCAAAACCCCTGAACCCTCTGAGTCTGACCCCATCACACCACAGTCTCCAATTCCCCCATTACCTCCTCACCCCGGCCCCCACTTTCCCTTCCACTGGTCCCCACTCCCCCACCCCTCCCAAAGGGGGGTCCCGGCTCTGTGTGCGGTCCGTGTGCTGCCCAGTGGAAGCAGGTGGTGAGCTGGGGTGAATCTCAGAGACACCGTGAGTGGATTTCCCCACCCCATTTCTTCTTCTCCCCAGCTCCCCTATATGCTGGCAAGGCTGGGATGGGTGGAGCAGCATCGGTACTCATGCAGGGCAGGGGTTCAATCCTGCGGGGGGGTAGGGGCTGTCCCCGCTCTGTGCAGAGTCCCTGTGCCACCCGGTGGAGACGGGTGGGGAGCTGAGGCAGCTCTTGGGAACACTGGGGGAAGATGTGAGTCTAGATGAGGTTATTTCGAGAAAAAACCCTTCTTTCAAAATAACCCTTAAACCTCATTTTTTAGGGAGTAAGGGTTATTTTGAAAGAAGGGTTTTTTCTCGAAATAACCCTGTCTAGACTGCATTTGTTCTTTTGAAATAGGGTATTTCAAAAAAGTGCCCGGACACCATTATGCAAATGAAGTGTGGGAAATTCAAATCCACACTTCATTTGCAATTTTGCTTGGGAATGCAGTGTAGAAATACCCAGGATGGTTAAACACTGGAATAAATTGCCTAGAGGGGTTGTAGAATCTCTATCTCTGGAGATATTTAAGAGCAGGTTAGATAGACATCTATCAGGGATGGTCTAGATGGTACTGGGTCCTGGTGTGAGGGCAGGGGACTGGACTCAATCACCTCTTGAGGGCCCTTCCAGTTCTAGTGTTCTATGATTATATATATATATATATATATAGAGAGAGAGAGAGAGAGAGTAGGGAGAATCCTAACAACTGCACCGCCCTCCCTTGCTGACTCTGATACAGAGGAAGCAAGGTGGGAGCTAGCGCCCGTGGGCAGCAGTGTGGGGAGGGGCAGGCAGGAGCCCATATGCACAGAGACCCGTCTTTCGAACTGCCCCCTCTTGCTGACTTCCTGAGCACCTGGCCCCTGCACTGTTGCCTGTGCTAGACAGGCAGCAGCACAGAGAGTGCGCAGGGTAGGCGGTACATGCAGAAGCCGTCTTTCAAGCTAGCTCCCTGTGCATGCTGGCTCCACAAAGCCGCCTCCCACCCCCTGCACAGCTGCTTCTCTAGCAGCTAGGGGAAGGTCAGGGGGACAGGTGGGAGCTGGTGCTTGAGGGGAGCCGGCTTAAAAGACAGCTTCCCACGGACACTGGCTCCCACTTACCCCCCTTGTGTGTAAACACGTAACTACTGAAAAATTCAGCGGTTATACATTTACAAAAATAAATGTTTGCTAACGTCCCTATGTTCAGGACATACTCATTCTGTGCTTACCTAGTATTGATTTATTTATTCAGATTCATATAACAAATTAAAACAACTGCTCTTCTATGCATCTCTGCCATATATTTTTTTAAAAAGTTAAATCATCTTCATAACACCAAACACCATCCCCATAAATCTGATTTCCTCCAAAATCCACCCTGTAGTTTATCCTATAGATGAATAGATTTGGGGTTTTGTGACTCCGTGTGTGTGTGTGTGTGTGCCTCTGTGTGTGTGTTTTTTTTCTTTCAAGTCAGGACAAGAGGAAAAGTTAAATGGAGCTAAAATGTGACATAAACATAAGCATTGTGTTGATGACATTATTTTATCGGTTTAAATTATGATTGTTCTATTTGTTGCATCTTCTCACCTTTGGAAGTACTCCTCTGGGAGAATTATGGTTATTTGAGCCATCAGGAGGAGTTTTCACTTCCAGTTTGACACACAAATAAAAGGAGAAGTCTGCTTCACCTGCATTCATTTGATTGGATGGACATGGTCTGTAACCTATGTCTAGATTAGAGCACTCATACGGTGAAAAGTGTATATTACAGGAAACAGGACCTCCCCCCCCCCCCCCGCTGTTATCTGTCCAATAACTTGCTTTTAATTAAACAAACAGACGATTTTCTGATATTTTTAAGAGACTGAGAAATAGTTGGGACAGCACTATGCCGACTTCCATTTCTTTATTCAGTAGTTCAATAACTTTATAGCAATTGATCTAAATGTTTTTCTTTTACATCTAGTATTTGTGTTTCAAAATTCCTAAACTTGTTATTTGTGGTGCCAGATCTTTTATTTTTATGTTTGAAGTAATAGTTACACTTTTTGCACCTGAGGGTACCTGATATTGGTATAATTGAATCTGTGGTGGTAGATGACAAAATGCACTTTTTCTTTTGTAAGAAATATATTAAACCTTTTGTTTTAAGAAGAATAATTTCTCACTATTCTAATATAACCCTATTGAAAATACATCACAAATGCTGTTCAGTCTTTACACCTTGTATTTATTGAATAGTGTAATTACAGAATTTCACTGGAAAATGAAGCTATTTATTTTTATTGTTTTTATACAGGATTTTATGTCTTTCTTTTCATAGTTGCTCTAATAGAAAATTGAAATATAAGTGTCTCTTGGGCTTCTTATTGTGGGATTACCTCTTTAAAATTTCATGATCTGAAAAGCTTATAACATATACACACTTGGGTGTCCCCAGGGCAATTCTCAACTTTCTGTTGATTGTACTTACCTTCTTAGCAATATTGCTCTTTAATTTTTAAGGGTGTATGGTTTTTAGAAAGTTAATAGAAACAATGAACTGATTATTAATATCATCATTGCATTATAAGTTTCAGAATGTGGCATTTATTAGTACTCAGTAAATCTAGATGGTGTGTGATTGTATTTAGGATCATATCTAAGTAATTGTATTCAATAATGGGGTGGCTTTGTAATGTGGACAAAGGACTAACATGAGACCACTTGCTCCCTTTCACTTGTTTTAGGATGAAATTTGAATCCAGATTCTTAGAGGTAAAAAGCATGCAGCTTCATTGATGGTCTACCAATCCACTACAAATATGTCTTGGTGTGTGCAGGCTAATAATTCTGTAATGTAATTTGTGTAGGGATAAAATGAAAATTGTGAAGTCAAGTATGTCCACTAGTTATTATCAGTGACTTTAAGGTGGGAAACTTAATATTGGGTTCAGAAAAAAAGAGGATCCTTTTATAGAAAAAACAAAGTTTAGAGTCACTTTTCTGCGGATAGGTCCTGTATCATTGTCCCCATTTGAGATATATAGCATGTAATCCTACTGTTGTGTACTTAAAAAAACCTATTATATGAAATACTTCTTTGAAAGGATAGTTCTGCTATGTTTATTATATGTGTGTAGGGGAGTGGGGAATGAAACAAAACCTTGTAAAGGTCTATGGCAACTGTTGCTAGATGCATGTGGAGACACTATGTGAAACAACTACAGTACGTATGTAATACACATTTACAATGGCAAATACTGTTTGCTTCTGATTACTCATAAATAAAATTGTCTGAAAGTAATAAAACAGCACTTCCTTGGAATCATGTTTTGAGATTAACAGGAAAGAGAAGATCTTGTGGGACTAGTGGAAGTCAAAATTCATCTAATAATTCATGCTGTAGCAGAGTAGTAATATTAACCATTAAATGCATGGGTCTGGGCCTCTTTCAGTCTGTAACTCCAGATCTTCCTATGTTTCTGCTTCCCCCCACCTCCCATCTTTCACTTTTATTGATGAATCCTTTGTGTATTTTCAAACTAAATGCTGTCGTAGATCATAATTTCTACTATATATTTGAGAGATTTTGTGAGCGAGCAAGTCTGTCTGTCAATCTATTTGTTTGTTCAAAAACTCCTCCTAAATTGTTTGAGGAAGGACAACCAAATTTTGTATGCAGCTTCATCTTATCATAACTTAAAGCAAAGTAAGGGTTTGGTTATGCTGGGGAGGGGGGAAGTCCCTCCACTTCGGTGCGTATGAGGAATGCATAAAACCATACAAAAAGAGACAGAAATCACAAGGCAGGTAAAAGGGGCTAGTTGGGGGTACACTCTCTACCCCACATGCAGGACTGCCCCAACCTTGAACCTCCCACCTCCAGGCGCCCCTTGAAGAGGGCGGAGGGGGGAGGCTGCATTCGTACGGAAATATTGCTGACTGTTTCTCCTTACTGTGGAGCGAGGGGAAAGCGCACAGTTTGCTATGTTCCTCACTCTGGCTGGGGAGCACAGGAATGCAGAAGAACATGGATCCCACCCCTGGCTGTGGCCACTAGAGCTATATTGGCCATGGACAGGTGCTTCTTACCCGACCCCATGCTGCTGCAGTGAGAGCGGGCTGCATGCTGCAACCCTTCATCCCCAATGCCACCCCAAAGGAATGATTTAAATAAAGAAAAACAAAACTTATTTGAGTTAAGGACCTGAGGAATGCTGGGTAAATCTAGTATTAAAATAAATTCAGATTGTGGCAAAATATGCATTGAATGTAATTGCACAATTTTACATTATAATATATGATTTATATGTTGCTATAAGGTATCAGATGATACATTCCCCAGTGTTTTCTATTACTAATACTTTAGGATGTCACACATCACATAAAATGTCACATAAATTAATAGAATTTCATTATTTAGGGATATATAGATCCTGACACTGCTGACATATCTATGGATATGTTTACAGTGCATGCTTATTTCAAAATCAGCTATTCTGGAGTAGTTATTCCAAAACAGCTTATTCTGAAATAGTATGTCTCCACTGCAGGGAAGCCTCAAAATTAGTCTGAGACAGGCTTCCTTAATGTGGATATGCTATCTCGATTTAGAGCCCCAGAAAGCACTGGGGAGGAATAACTTAGAATCGCCTTGGTGAGGGGCTATTTCAAAATAGCAGCAGTGGAGGGACTACACACACCTTATTTTGAAATAGCAGTTTTGGAATAGGCGTTATTCCTCATAGAATGAGGTTTACAGATTTTAGAATAAGCTGTCCGTTATTTCAAAATTATTTCAGAATAACGGAATGGCCGTGTAGAATCTTTTCTAAACTTTGCTGAGCAATTTCCATTCATGTCTGATAAGTAGTGGTGTGAACTCATACACTCTGCCACTGCAAGATAACTTCTCATTAATCCAATAGGTATTTTATTGAGCAAATGAACTTTATGAACTGTTTTTCATTTTGTGGTGAAGTTTTCCCTCCAGCAAGTTCTATGGTGTGTTTCTTATGCAGAGTTTGCAGCATATGCATTTTTAAATACTAAGCCTTTGGTCAACACAATTTACTTGGGTGTACAGTTGCCAAAGTTACTGTATTGCTTGTGTGTGTGTGTATGCTTGACTGCATGCAGTACTGCTTTATGTACTCACCAAGAGTACTTGTGTTGATGTAAAGTTTAGTGCACCTTGAGTAGATATCCCTTTGCAATGCTCCACAATCCAGTAGAGTACCTTTCTGGGAAGTTCTCATTGTGTTGTGGGATACAGATAACTTGCCCATTGATCCCTGGGAGTGCTAGAGGTCAAGTTCCTTGTATGCAATTTTCTCCACCCATAATGCTATCTTTAATTTTTACATCTCCCCTTTTTATAAGATTCCATAGACTCCCATGGTACTTTTCAGTGTTTGTGCTCTCTGACAGAAGCATGGAGCCCAAACAGCTCTGCAGTGTTCTCATAAATGTTGCAAATACATGACAAACGATCCTCATGTATTTGCAGTCCCGTAGGGAGAGCCACAACAAGGGACAACATGGCAAATACTTAAATTACAGATTTTTAAGGACACAGCCTAAAAGCAATTCAAAGTTGTTGGTGGTATTCCTGGAAAGCTGCTGCTGGTTAAGCAGTGCTTCTGGGCCTGAGAAATAGCCACTTGACGGTTGGGTTCACATTACAGTACAGTTTTGGGATGATAAGCAGTGGCTAAAAAACTTTTGGGTACAAAATCTGAGTTCTTGGATCTGTGTACTCAGCTAGCTCGACGGAGCCCTCTGAGGCAGGGACACCAGAATACCAGCTTCATGGACAGTTGAGAAGAAAGTAATGATTCTGGTCTGGAAGCTTGCAGTGCCAGACTGTTGCCAGTCAGTGGGGAATTAGTTTGGAGTTGGAAAGTACACAGCGAAGGCTGTTGTTATACAAGTGCATAGGGCAGTGGTTCTCAACTCATTTCAGACCACGGACCACCAGGCCAATCAAAAATTTTTTGTCGACTACCTCCTTTTTGAGACATGATAAAAAAGAGCAGACAACAAACATTTTGGTTTGAAATTTATTTCTTACTAACAGATTTTTGGATTCTATTCTCACTGACAAGCTTTTCAATGTTTGGAGTGGTACTTGATAATGCACAATGAATATCGCTTTCCACTGCAAGCTGATTCCTCTGTTTGAACTTAACGTGCAACAAACACGAAAATGTAGTCTTACGCATATAAGTTGATGCAAATGGCAAAAGAAATCTGACTGCATGTGCTGACAGATTTGGGTAACTCCCGGTCACGCTGGCCCAAAATTTCTCTATGGTAGACTGCTGGTACACGTCTTGAGCCACAAAATAATTTTTCAGATCCAAGAATTCCTCCAGAAGTATCGTTGGAATTCGTCTCGTAGCTTCCGTAAATGATCGAGAATTTGTGTCCGAGTGGCTTCCTTTTTCCTGAGCATGGCATCCACATATGGAAATTGAACCAAATTATTGCCTTCAACTCTTATGATCCAGAGTTCCAATTTGTCAAGAAAAGCCTTGATGATGCTTTGGTGAGAGAACAGATTTGTATCTTTCCCTTACGGCTGAAGATTCAATTTGTTCAAGATTCCAAAAATATCAACAAGATACACAAGTTCTAAATTTGACTGCATCAGCACATTTCAGAATTCCTCTTTCCCTTGAGCCTGGAGAAATAAATCCAACTTCTCTCTCAATTGAAAAACTCTGTTGAGTACGTTCCCTGCTGACAACCACTGTACAGAAGTGTAGAACAGCAACACATCAGAATCGGAACCCATGTCCAGGCAAAATCTTTTGAACAGCATGGTGTTCAGAGCCGATGATTTGATGTGATTCACCACTTTCACCAACTCTTTGAAAATGGCGTTCAGTTGATCAGGCAATGTTTTTGACACCAAAGCTTCCCTTTGAATGAAGCAATGAACTCCATTTACCATTGGAGTGCGCTGTTTCACCAGCATTTGGAAACCCTATCTTGAGCCCAGCATGTCAGGTGCACCATCAATGGTGATACCCACAAGATTTATCCAATCTAGACCTTGTACTTCAAAGAAATTGTTAACAATTTCCATCACATCCTGAGCCTTTTACAAAAAAGAAACTCGTCTTTAAGTATCCCTCAACCATGTATCGTGTGAACACCAATAGCTGAGAGCACAATGCGACGTCGGTCAACTCATCCAATGGTATGGCAAACAATGGAGACTTCTTTATTTCATCCACACCTTGTTCACTGATGTTCTGTGATATCTCATTTATCCATCTTGATACGTGTTGTTAGAGACAGCTATATCATTCAGCTTCCTTGCTGCTTCCTCGACAAGAAGAAGCTGCACCATCTCTTTTTCACAGGGGAGGACAAGTTGCTCTACAATGGTATGAGGCTTCTTGGCCTATGCAACTTTGTATGCAACAATGTAGGAAGCATGCACTGCATTGCTTGTCTTATTGTAGAATGCACTTGTTGAGTTGAGACGCTGACATTTCAGTCCTGATAACCACCACTCAAAATAATCTTCATCCTTTTGCAACAAGTTGGGGTGACACTTTTCGAGATGGAGTTTCGAGATGGAGCTTATCCGGCTTCATTGAGTCATTCCACAAGACTTTGAAACAAATAACATAATGTGCCAAATCCACGCCTTCTTTTTCTTGACAAATGAAACCGAATTTGATGTAGTCCTCCAAATACTTGTGCTTGACATTTCTTCCTGTCATTGCCATTATAAACAAACTACACCACATATGTAAATCAGCACATGTAGCACAGGACGAACGACCCAGCAACTGCTCAGCCTGACGGCGGCAGCTACACTGACTCTCAAAGCCTCAGACAGAAGTTACTGGCAATATAACGCAGTTGTGTCCTAAGTGATGCTATGGATGATGCACCATATGCGTCCTAAGTGATGCTTGTGAACACGGTGTAAAACAGCCTAATGGCGGCACCTTTTCACGCCGTGTGACTTTGGACAATGTTCCTGTGGACCACCGAAAAAGTCACCATGGACCACCAGTGGTCCATGGACCACCAGTTGAGAACCACAAGCATAGGGCCATTAACTGTGTCCTTCTATTAGGAATGTAACATCCTGTTTGATTGGTTAACTAGTTAAACATTATTTTTAACTGGTTAACTCATTAAAGGGGACATGGGCAGTGTGTCTTGACTCTACAGATTTTTTAAAAACTTCCCAAGATCACAGATTCCCTGGCCTTGGGAGGTAGCTGCCACCACCCACGTGAGAGAAAAAAAAAACCTTTTCTCTTTCCAGGAAGAAAGCATTTGGGAACTTCTTCCAGAGAGGTATCTCAAGCTCTTTTACTACTAGAGAGCTTGAAAAAAGAAAAGAATCTGTAATCTCTGGTTGCTGACCCCTCTGTGATAGGCATGTATACATAGACCTCCTATTATATTCCAGGACACAAGAATTAGAGCATAGCCTTAAAAAAGTGATTTTATTAACAAAACAAAAAGATATACTTGATAAAGCATACTTGGTTACTAGGTGTTCTATAGCAACTCAGAAAAGAACAATTTCATAGAATCATAGAGCTGGAGGAGACCTTAGAATGCCATCAAGTCCAGCCCCCTGCCCAAGGCAGGACTGATCCCAATTCAAAAACACAGAGAAAATTCCATCCCTGGGATACAGCTTAAAGTACTGGGTAGGGAGGAGGCACATGGATTTAGCACAGAGAAGTTTAACCATCAACAAAACAAAGAAAATAATCTGATCGCATCTAAACAGACCTTCTATTCCTTATCTGCTGACAGATCCGTGCTTCAAGGTCCAGTCCATTTCTATGGCCAGTATTCTTTGTAGGCATGGTCCAATTTCTGCCTGGTTCAATTCATCTTGTTCCCCCAGCTCCTGGCTTAAAACTCACACCAAGAAAAAGAAGCAAGCAGGGTTTCTTTCATTTCAAATTTCAGTACCTTCCCCCATGGCTCTCTGGGCTCCCTGCTAACACCTCCTAGCTACCTGAATTTAATTCTTTGGTTACTGAATGCTGGGATGTTCAGAAAAGACCAGCACGCCTCTTATCTATCACAGGTGGTGCATAAATTTAGGCATCTCTATCTAGGTGCCTTTGTCTTAGTAAATAACCAGATTTTTAGCGCTGTTGTGCACCCAAAGCTAATATTATAAAAGTCTGAAATCAGCTACTTTGCATTACTGCAGTACACACATACTTTACTTTGACTTCAGTTAGACTGCCTTTGACTTCAGTGGGACAATTGGGTAAAGTAAAGCATAAGTGTTTGAAGGAAGGATTATATTTTGTTTTCTAAATATGAATTTAGTTGTTTGACTTTAGGCATCAACATTTGAAAATCTTGGCTTCGGTTCCACCAATATTTAAGAAATTATAAATTACAGATTTAGTTATACATTAGAATAAATTCCTGTCACATTTACCAGTAACACATATGACAAGATAATAATCAATACTGTGATTTTAGAATGCTAATGTATTTTAATTTTGTTGGAGCTGTATTTTCATTGGCATGAGATAAAAGGTTCTAATTCAACTGTAAGAAGTCTGGTAAAAGACCCAACTTCTTAGTAGTTTTACAAATAATTTAATATTATAGCCTCTTAAAATAGTGTTTTATACTATCTATAGAACAAAAATGATATTCAGATCTCCAGAAGGATGCTGCCAGACGTGAATCATAGCAGAGATGTATTTTGCTGTGCCACTTTTCTAATACAGAATTTTGTCACTGACCATTTGCAGTCTGTGGTGTCATAGCTTGTTATTACTACTCGTTACTTTCAGAGAATAGTGAATAAAACCATTAGTTTTTGGTTATTTTCTTATACCACATATTAGATTTCTGTGCAGTCATCATCTACATTTCTTTTCAATACATAAGCCAAGAAAGGTTTAAGTCAGTATATTGAACAGATTGGAGAGATCTAAGAAATTTCATGTGTCATTTCCCTTCAACTTAGCAAACGACATTTATTATTAAATAAACTGCTCTAATATTACTTTATGTAACTGTACTAGAAAAATTGGTTTTGTCTTAGAAAGATTAGTTTTTGTCGAGAAAAAAAATGTGTTCATTTTTGTTCGAGGAAGGAATTCAGGCATCACAAGTGTTTATTAAAAATGAAGATGACTTTTGTGGTGACAGCAAGTGACAGACTTAATAACACTACCTTCTTTAAAGTTACCATTTTAACTCTGTATAGCAGAAGCTTTTGAGAAGTGACAAGCTCCAGTTCTTTCCTTGAAGTAATTTTCAAGAAGATATCTGACTACTACCTGCAGTTTCAGAATTATAGCTGTTTTTTTCTTGAATATGTAAGAAACAGATCAATGTGCTATAAACGCACTCATGTTTAACTTTTGCTTTCTGTAAACTAACATAGTTGCATTACCTGTTAGAAGAGTAAAGTAATTTAGTGAGTGAAAAAGTTACCATATTTACAAAAAATTTCTAGATCCTGAAGTTTTGTGGGAAATTCTTCAAAAATATTGTAATAATTGAGGCAGGAACCTTGTCATTTTATGTTTTCATACAGCAGCGTGCACACCAAGTATACTGCCTGAATAATATTCATCTTTAAAGTGTAAATCATTTCTGTGTAAATGTAATAAAATTGAGGGTGTTTAATGATCACATTGCACAGTTAAAAAGTTAGTAATAATTGAATTCTTCCTGAATGGTGCTAATTAGAATATTCCAGTACATTTTTGGATGCTAGTATATGTCCTATATTTTGTGCTTTGTACTAGAAAGCTTAGTTAAGATTAAATGTTTTTTTAAAATGTATTTTCAATTTTTATTGAAAGAGAATAATACACTGAGTCACAGGTCTGTTGTTGTTGGATGAAATTTGCTTTATTTTTCTGATGCTTAAGGTTGTGATACAGACATATAGTCCTAAGACTCTAATACTGTGGTGGGTAACCTGTGGCCCACAGGCTGTATGTATCCTATCAAGCTTCTATGTGTGGCCCATGAGAAATTAATAGATCTTGCCTATTGCCTGGAACTGGAAGGGACCTTGAAGGGTCATTGAGTCCAGTCCAGCCAGTCCCCTGCCTTCACAGCAGGACCAATTAACATCCCTGACAGATTTTTGCCCCAAATAGCCTCCTGAAAGATTGAACTCACAATGCTGGGTTTAGTAGGCCAATGTTCAAACCACTGAGCTGTCCCTCCCCCCACAAACTTTAAAGGTCCAATCCAATTTTAGGCATAGTATTCTTTTCTAGGCATGGTATTCCTGCCTGGTTCAGTTCATCTTATTCCCCCAGCTCCTGGTATGAACTCCCCAAATGGAGTCTGAAGCAGGTAATTGATTTTTCAATTCAGATCTTAATACTTTCTTCCCATTGGCTCTTCTGACTCCTTGCCAACACTTCCTGGATTTTTTTTCAAGGATTCTGAGTCTCTGAGTTTAACCCTTTGTAGGTAGTACTCCTCCCATCCATCACAGTTGCCCACACATAGGTTTGCCAGATTCTGCTGGTTTCCGCCTGCATAATTATTTTTTCTAACAGTATTATTGAAGTGACACACATTTAAAGTGAGGTGCATGCCGATTGCACACAACACCGACTATAAGAACTATGCACTCCCTTGGCATTCAGTCAAAATGATGCTATGGTTCAAGTGGCACGCTGCAAACTCTAGATACACAAGCACAGTTAGCAAAATTACCCTATCCCGGGAGACTGTTTTGCTTACAACAATCTTACAGCCCACTGAGATGAAGAGGAGTCACTCATGGGGCCCACTTACTGGTCTAGGTTGCCCATCACTGGTCTAATACCTTGGATGAATCCCCTTGCTGAGAAACTGCTCCCAAACTTGCTTTCAGTAAAGAGGAAACTTGGAACAATAGCAGGAAACTTGGAAATGGCAGAGGTGCCATAATAACTTCTTTGTTTTGGTTTTCACCAAGACGTTTGATGAAGACGGGATGCCTAACATAATGAATGGTAATGGAAATGGGGTAGGCTTAGAAGTTAAAATAAAAAAAGAACAAGTTGAAGCCATCTAACTTTTCTAAGTTCTTTTAAGTTACCAGGGCCTGATGAAATGCATCTCAGAATACAGGCAGTCCCCGACTTACGCGGATCCGACTTATGTCGGATCCGCACTTACGAACGGGGCTCTCTCACCCCGGAGGTCGAGGTGGCGGATTGCTGCCTGCGAGCTCCGGGGCGAGAAAGCCCTGTTCGTAAGCTGCTCCCGGTGCCCCTGGTCTGCTGGAGACTGTCTCCAGCAGACCAGGGGCACCGGGACTGAAGCCGCAGCAGCGGCGGTTCCTGCGCTTCTGAGACTTTGCTCTGGCAAAGCCTCAGAAGCGCGGGAACCCGCCGCTGCTGCGGCTTCAGTCCCGGTGCCCCTGGTCTGCTGGAGACGGTCCTCAGCAGACCAGGGGCACCGGGACTGAAGCCGCAGCCATGGCGGGGTCCCGTGCCTCTGAGACTTTGCCAGAGCAAAGCCTCATAGGCGCGGCACCCCGCTGCTGCTGCGGCTCTGCTCCCCGTGTCCCTGGTCTGCTGGGGGGGGGGCCCGCAGCTAGTGTGGCTCCCCGCCCCCAGCAGACCAGGCTTTTGTTGTGGACCCTGGGGCAGAGCAGCTGGGGCGCCGATTGGTCCTGCAGCGCCGCTCTGGGCACTACTGGACCAACCCGGCAGCACCCCAGCTGCTCTGCCCCAGGTCCTGATTCAGCCGCTGCTGGTCAGTTTCAGCAGTGGCTGAATCAGGACGCCTGGGGCAGAGCAGCTGGGGTGCTGCTGGGTTGGTCCAGTAGTGCCAAGGAGCGAGGAGCGGTGCTACTGGAGCACCCCAGCAGCACCCCAGCTGCTCTGCCCCAGGCGTCCCCAAGTCAGCCGCTGCTGAAACTGACCAGCGCTGACTACAGGAAGCCCGAGGCAGAGTTGCTGTGCCCCAGGCTTCCTGGAATCAGCCGCTGATCAGTTTCAGCAGCAGCTGACTTGGGGACGCTTGGGGTTCTTAAGTTGATTCTGTATGTAAGTCAGAACTGGCGGTCAGTTTCAGCAGCGGCTGAATCTGGACGCCAGTTCCGACTTACATACAGATTCAATTTAAGAACAAACCTACAGTCCCTATCTTGTACGTAACCCGGGGACTGCCTGTACTCACAAAGCTGATAGAGGAGGTATCTGAGCCTTTAGCTATCATCTTTGAAAAGTCATGGAAGTGGGGAGAGATTACAGAAGACGGAAAAGGGCAAATATAGTGTCTATATATAAAAAGGGAAATAAGAACAATCCAAGAAACTACAGATAACTCATTTTAACATTTGTGCCAAGGAAGAAAAATGGAGCAAGTAATTAAGGAATTCATCTGCAAGCAACTGGAAGATAATAAGGTGATAGATAACAGCATGGATTTCTAAAGAAAAAATCATGTCAAACCAATCTGATAGTTTTTTTTGATAGGATAACAAGTCTTGTGGATAAGGGAGAAGCAGTGGACGTGGTATACCTAGGCTTTAGTAAAGCATTTGACACAGTCACACATGACCATCTTATCAATAAACTAGGAAATACAACCTAGATGGAGCTACTATAAGGCAGGTGCATAACTGGCTGGATAACTTTTCTCAGAAAGTAGTTATTAATGGTTCACAATCATGCTGGAAGGGCATAACAAGTTGGCTTCCACAGGGGTCTGTTTTGGGACTGGTTCTCTTCAATATCTTCATCAATGATTTAGATGATAGCATGGAGAGTATGCTCTTTAAGCTGGAAGGGGTTGCAAGTGCTTTGGAGGATAGGGTCATAATTCAAAATGATCTGGACAAACTAGAGAAATGGTTTGAGGTAAATAGGATGAAGTTTAATAAGGAGAAATGCAAAGTACTCCACTTAGGAAAAAATAATCAATTTGAGAAGCAACTGTCTAGAAAGTATTACTACAGAAAGAGATCTAGGGGTCATAGTGGACCACAAGGTAAATATGGGTCAACAGAGTGACACTGTTGAGAAAAAAGCAAACATAATTTTGGGATGCATTAATAGGAGTGTTGTGAGCAAAACACGAGAAGTCATTCTTCCACTCTACTCCGCACTGATTAGGCCTCAGCTGGAGTATTGTGTCCAGTTCTGAGCACCACATTTCAGGAAAGATATGGAGGAATTGGAGAAAGTCCAGAGAAGAGTAACAGAAATGATTAAAAGCCTAGAAAACATGAGCTATGAGGGAAGACTAAAAGAACTGGGCTTGTTTAGATGAGAAAAGAGTATACTTAAGAGTACGTCTATACTGCACCCTTTTCCTGCAAAAGTTTATGCAAATGAAGCGTGGAATAGAATATTGCTGCGCTTCATTTGCATAATTAATTAGGGGCCATTTTCATGCAAGAGGCTTTTGCACAAAAAGGAACTGTATAGATGGCTCCTTTATGCGCAAAAATGCCCTCTTGTGCAAGAGCCATTCTTCCTCATTTTTTCAGGAAGAACAGCTTTTGAGGAAAAAGGGTGCACTATAGACATAGTCTGAAAGGGGACATGATAGCAGTTTTCAAGTATCTAAAAAGGTGTTACAATGATTAGGGAAAAACATTGTTCTCCTTGACCTCTAGTGATAGGACAAGAAGCAATAGGCTTAAACTGCAGCAAGGGAGGTTTAGGTTGGACATTATGAAAAACTTCCTACCTGTCAGGGTGGTTAAACACAGCAATAAATTGCCTAGGGAGAAGGACTGGCCTTACTACAAGGCCAACTGAGGCGGCCGCCTCAGTGCCAGACTTGGGGGGTGGGCGCCACTAGGACCCAAAGTGTAGAAAATTGTGTCTGCTGCTGGTGCATATATATTCTCTCTGCTCTAGATGCACAGAGATGGTGGAGTGCCATGAGGAGAATAAAAAAGGAAGAAGGCAGAATTGAGACCTTTCAAAGTTTTGGCCCAAGCGAGGAGGCATGGGGGCATCATTTGAGCTCCCCGCCTCAGGTGCCAAAATGTTGTGGGCTGGCACTGCTAGGGAGGTTGTGAAGTCTCCATCACTGGAGATATTTAAGAGCAGATTGGATAGACATCTATCAGGGATGATCTAGACGGTGCTTGGTCCTGCCACAAGGATAGGGACTGGACTTGATGATCTGTCGAGAACCCTTCCAGTTCTAGCATTCTATGATTTTATTATTCTTTGAAGTGTTTAAATTGAATCATAATCATTCTAATTACAGTTAGTAGTAAAACAAGTGCTGAGCAGGGAAAAGTATGGTTTAGGTGACTTTTCAATGACTCCCTTTTAGCATATGGTAATCCAGTGGTAGGTAACCTTTTTTGGGTCAGGGGATACTGACCCACAGAAAAATCAGTCGACGACCGCATGCAAGCGAGAAGCGGGAAAAAAACTCTCATTGTGGCCCTTGACTGAGAAGCAGAAAGACACTCCCCACATTACTCTTGCACACCTGAGCCTAGGGGGCACCAGCATAGTTAATTTTGTGTGCTCCAGCACTCAGGGGAGCAGCAGGGGGGCTGGAGCACCAGCATGGGGTACCCAGCGCTAGGGGTGGGCCCTGAGCCTTGGGGGCCAGAACCAGGCATGCGGAGGGCTAGATCTGGCCCCTGAGCTTGTGGTTCCTCACCCCTGTGCTAATCTGATTACCAACCACTTTTGCAGAAAAAAAAGTATTTTATGTCAGGAATTTATTTCATTACCCACAGAAAGTGTGATTCAGCTGCCTTTTTGAAGCTCAAATAGGGTTGCCAGGTGTCCAGTTTTGAACCGGACAGTCCAGTATTTGAGCTCTGTTTGGGAAACAAATTGAGAAAATGTAAATGAGAAAATATAAAGGTCCAGTATTTTCTAAATAAGATGTAATGTAGATTGTGATAGAATGTCAAGTGTGTCCAGTATTTTTGTCGAAACCATCTGGCAACCTTAAGCCCAAATCTTTGCCAGAATGTAAAAGAACATGGGTTGTTGAGATATTTGTACCCTGTGAATAGTTTGAATATATATGACCATGGTTTTGCCTGCAATTTTGCAGTAATTCTATATCAATCCAAATCTACTCACTGTAACTTCTTGTTATAAAACTTTAGAGGTATTCTAGTTTCAGTGGTCAGGCCCTAATAAAAATATATGTTTACGAACCTATAAAAATGGGAAATTATAAACTTCCTTTCAACATACCTGAAGAAGGTTCCCATTGTTGCCACTACATCATTTTCCCTTTAACATTTTTTAGAGCTTCTTTATTTCTGGTTGATCCAAGTCACATTTAGCCTGAATTCTTTGAGGCCTCCTATGGTCTTGCTCTTCATTGTGCTCATTTACCAATTAGGTGTTTGTAGGAAGGACGAAGAAACTCACGTCTTCTAGGGTGGCGTCTTCCAGAATAAACACTAGTAAAACACATAGTAACACAGGGACTGCTGAAGAGGCACTTCTCTGGGATACCTTTATTCTCAGTATAGCCTGTGTTATTATTTACTGGGAATGAGCTGTGATTTATTGGGACGTGGAAGTTTAACTAACTACCAGTTCAGGCAATTTATTTTTCATGCAGAAGACATCTACTTGTTTTAAACCCACCCTTCTGATCCCAAAGGAATTTGGATATGTATCCTTCACGCACATTTGAAACTGGTTATTTACTGCAGTTACGTCGCTCTGTGGTGAAGAAAACTGACTGGAATTTTGTTGGTGTTTATAGACTTGCAAGCAATTATTCAGACTTTTGTTAGAAACAAAAGAAACAAAAAACAAAAAAGAGTTCCCACAAAGGGTACACTATTAGTGTGATCTCAGAATGAAGCATTTATCAAATAAAACAATTTTAATATTGCTGATGTTTAAAGCTAATGTGGGAGGTAGTTGCTCCTTTTGTATTTACTGTACAATACATCAAATTTACTTTGTGGTAAATACTTCGCTTGTGGGGAAAAAATGTTCAATATAGCTTTGTATTACAAAAGCATAATTTAATTCTAGTTGTAATCGTCAAGTTAAAATCAATACCACTTTTCTAGAGCACTTCATATGTCAGCATATTCTTAAATATAATGGTATAATCAATAATCAATTGGACACTTAGGTTTTAGTAATTAGCTTTATCTAGTAATTTTTCAAAAGACCCTACACTAGCTTAACCCATACAAAAGCTCTTTCTTTTTCCTTGTATGTACAGATGGAGAGAAACCTCAGAACAAAATTACTTTCTGGATTTTTGGTATATTTGTTTTTTCATTCACCTTCCCTGATTTTTTTAAATTGTTTAAAAGGTTAAAGCCTAGTTGCTTTGTAACAATCAAGTCAACAATGTTTTTTTTTAAATCAACTTGTTAGCAGATTTGACACATTCAGAGATTCAGTAACTTTTCTTGTCTAAATATTATTTGCAGTGTAGTTGAAGCCGTGTTGATTCCAGGATATTAGAGAGATAAGAAGAAGGAGATATTTTTATTGGATCAACTTCTGTTTGTGAAAAAGACAGAAGATGGTCCAATAAAGAATATAAGCTCATTCATCTTGTCTAATTGGTGTACATATAAAGTTGTATTTAATTAAACATAGGACACAAGACTATTACATACTAACTTGTTAGTGGGTAGCTTCATATTTTCATACCTAGCTTGCAAACTAGCTGACATCTTTAGGGTCCTTCAACCATTTTAAGAGGGCACAGCTGCAAGGGACCAGTGTGGAATCTTAGTGCCTCACAACTATTGATGAATGTATGATCTCATAACTGTGGGGTATGAAAAGTATTATTTCCATATTACAGATGGGAAACTGAGACACAGAGTGATGAAGTGATTTACCCATGGTTAGTCAGAAAGTCTGTGGCAGAGCTTGAAATGGAACCTAAATCTTAAGGAATATTTAAAGTAGGGAGGAAAGAGGTTATCCAGTAATAATTAGAGTTACCAGAATGCTTACTGGATAATTGGTTGGACAGCCAGCAGACAGGGCTGTGTCCACATCGGGCTGGCAGGACCCTATCCCTAGCCACTTTGGGTCAACTGGTGGGGCCTTGGCCCCAGCTCCACCAGAGCAGCTCAGGTGGGCAGCAAAGATCTTGGTCCTGGCCATGCCAGAGCAGTCCCATTTCCTCTCACCTGCTGACAGCAATGTGCAGGGGAGTGGAAGAGGAGATAGAAAAAAGGTGAGTGGTTCTGCCATTAGCTTGATCTCCTCGGGGCACAAATCTATCTTATAGTACTATTAGTGTGGGATGATGTTTTTCCTTTGGATACCTCCTGAACATGTGATAGCAAGAGATGGAGAACAGCTGCAGAAAGATGTAGACAAGTTTGTGATCACTTGAGGAATATGTCTGTCTGTGTCCAATTATGAATTCCACTTGATTTTATGAATACTATTTATGTAGCATGTAGAGACAGATCAGAACCAGAAGACTCATCTGGAGGAGTGAGAAGAGCATACATAAATTGTTGGGAAGGCTTTGGAGGTTCAACACTGATCTCAGCATTGAGGGCAGTTGAACTGTGAGTTTCAGTATCTAGAACAGGAAGTCTGGCCTGAGAGCCCATAATGAGAGAGAGCATCTGGACATTACTCAACCCCAGTTGGTATAGAACGTATGGGATCCAAAGGTTAGGTACAACACAGGAGACTTGTGAATATCCAGTAGGAGTGATTCATCCCAGGGCTGTATCAAAGAATCCTTTCTTTATAAAAACTAAACAAAAATAAACAACTCACAAAACCCCAAACACACATAAAACACAAGAAAGGCAAATATCAGATATTTTGTGCAAAATTCTGCTGTAGTCTACCACATACGTGAAAACCACTTGAAAGATCTTATCCATATCTGTACTTCAGGATGACATGATAATTCATTTAGAGTTTTATAAACAGTGAGCTTGAATGACAAGCCATTCAGTAAGGTTAGAAATCTACTTTCTATGTTTTTCATGATTTACTCTGAGACAGGTAAGACATCAGTGAAAAGTATACAAGAAGCAGTCGAACAGTTCTTGATCTCATAAATGTCCATTTCTGTTCTGTTCTGTGTCCATTTCTGTTCTTATTTTTGTTCATTTTGAATTCTAAACAGTTTTTCAATATCTGAGTCTGCCAAGTCAAACAAAATATGATTGTCAAGAAAATATTAATCTTTGAATGGCAGGCTCTGAAGACAACCATCTGGTGCAAACATGCAGGGGAAACCTATTGCTGTTACAACTTAACAAAGTAAAAAATAATCCTTGGAGTGCTGTTCAGTACTTAGCCGATAAGGAGATGTAATAATAAATTTTGAGAGCAAACTCTCAGCAGCAGCATCTTACTTATCAATCACATGTATGACAGAGTTGTGGATTATGGCTTTAAATAAACTACCGAAGAAGTCTGACTTTTTAAAATGTTGCTAGTGACATGAAAAGTAACATTGAGGGTGCAAAAAATGACCAAGGTATTTAACTGTTTTCAGTTTAGTTATTTTGAGACTCTGAAGGATTCTTTCCTTTTTCTTCCTGATTACAGGAAGAGTTGCTCAAAAGTACAGGATCTGCCGAAAAAGCTCTCCGCTGTCGGCAGAGCCGTGGCTAGACTTTACTTTCACTTTCAAAAGGGCGTGTGATCGGCACAGTGCCCGAATGTGAGTATGCAAATGAAGCCCGGGATATTTAAATCCCTGACTCATTTGCACTTTTGAAGTGCTTGAGTTGCATCCCTCTGCCAACAGAGGGATGCAATCTGGAGGTAACCCTTATGGTTTTTAGTGTCATCATCAGAGAGATGGGGCCAGAAGTAGCAATAAAGGGGTAACATACTGCTATATGAAACAGCAGTCTAAGTAGTACAATGGAGAGTACCAGTGGCATCTAGAGTAAGAACAGTGATTGCATCTGCTTTTCACTTTTCACTGGCAGGAGGCCAGTGTGATACAGAGAGAATAGGGTAGTGAAATTCTTTACATCCCTGTATTTTACTCTCATTAGACCTAGAAATAATTATAATGCTTAGTTAGGTGCCTTTCATCTTAATGTCCTTTACAAAGATTATATAATGTAAAAGCTATGATTAAACTTTCACTTCATAAAAAGTTATACATTTTGGAAACAAATTACTAATTTTTTATATGGCTAGAATGTATAAAATAAAATGATGATTTGGAAATCTCAAGCTACAGAAAAGTTTTAAATAAAGATGATGAACCAGCAGAGGGCACCTGAAATCATTCTTTGTTATTGATGGTGATGGTTGTCCTGCAGACAGTACAAAGAATTGCAACCTATTCATTTTGAGCCTGTATACTGATATCAAGATAAACAATTACTAGGCAAATTTTTACTTCCTATGCAAGCATGCCCCCAGGAGATTTGTAAGGGATGCTTAACAGAAGCATTGTTTTGGCACAAACTTCTACCCTTCAGACTCTCAGCTGCCCCAGTGAATACACGTAACAAATACTAATTTTCGTCCTTGCACTACAGAAAACAAGGGGAATATATTTCTTCTTATTGGTAGCCTATTAGTAACATTACAACACACACTAAGAGCAATAATTATCTAGGTCAGTGTTTCTCAAAGCGATCTGCGGACCCACTCTGAGAAAGTTACTACCGGGCCATTCTCGTTTGTTTACTTCCTGGCTCTGCAGCCAGGGAGCCTCGCAGTTCCCTTTGTCTGTGATTCGCCATTTGTAGCCAATGGGAGCCGCGAGGCTCTATGGTTGCTTAACTAGTAAGTAAGCAAACTGGAGTGGCCCAGTAGCAGATTTCTCAGAGTGGGCCTACAGGCCTCTTTGAGAAACGCTGATCCAGGTGGTTCTTCATTGAGAGGTGTCCCTGTGGTGCTCCACTCCAGGCATTAGTGCATACTAGCACCTTTGCATGGAGATTTTTGTAGCAGTGTTGCACACATGGGGCTCATCTTGTGACTCCCACTCCCCTGTTCAGAGTGCTGTATGAGGGACCCAGAATCCTCAGTACCTTTTCTTCTGTTACTGGCTGGAGACAGATTGCAACAGTCACACTGTCAACACTCTCCTCTGACCTTCAGTAATTAGGATGGTTTCTCTTAGTTAACTAGTGTTGATAAAAGAAGGGACAAAATGACTGCAGCTCTTGGTCACCAGGATGCCCAGTTCCCCAGGCTTCAAGAGATGTGCCACCAGCAGGCAGATGTCCATATGATTTGTACACACAAATGGAGTAGGTTTAATGCCTGTTGCACTGCAAAGCAAATAGATCCCAGAACAGACTGCTTCCCCTCATCCTGGACTATCTCCTCAAGTTAAAACAACCCAGACTTTCTCTCAGCTCCTTTAGGGTACATCTAGCAGCTATTACTGCATTCCATGTCAAAATAAACAATAACACTATGTTTACTCGCCCTATTACCAAATGCTTCTTAAAGCATTACCATGCTCTACCCCTTTTATCTTGTCCCCTACACCTTCTTGGAACCTGAATCTAGTCCTCATAGTCTCACCCCAAAACCATTTGAGCCACTAGCCACTTGCTTTTTACTGCACCAATCTATGGAAGTCCCATTCCTCGTGGAGATCACTTCTACCAGAGGTGTTGGAGAGCTGGGAGCACATATGACAGACCTACAATACACCATATTTTTCAATAACAAAGTTACTCTGAGAACTTACCTCAAGTTTCTCCCTAACGTTTGCTCTTCTCTTTGACATTAACCAACCCATACATCTCCCAGTAATCTTCCCAAAACCACGTCCCAATGCATTAAAAACCATCTTGTACACCCTTAATGTAAGGCAAGCATTGACATTCTGTTTGGAAAGAACTTGTCCATTTTGGACCTCACAGAAATGTTTTGTCTCAATAGTTAAAAGTTCCAAGGGCAATCTGATATCCACACAAAAGTTCTCGAATTGGATATCAGTGTGCACTGGGCTCTGCTACCAACTACAAGGAGTGCAGTCACCACAGCCAATAGGCACACATGCTACCAGAGCAGTGGCCACATAAGTAGTATTCCCGTGTAGTGTGCCCTTGACTAACACATGGAAGGCAGCAACAGGGACACCCCAACACACTTTTACCTGGCATTATGTCATCATCCAGGCATCTCAGGCATACACATCCCTGGGCACAGAAGTACCCTCAACAGCCCTTCTGCCAGCATCAAAGTTCTTCCCATCCTAAGGGACACTGCTACTAAGTCACCTGGTATGGAACACCCACAGGAACACCTCTTGATGAACTGAAGGTTACTCACCTGTGCAGTAACTGAGGCTCTTTGAGATGAGTGTTCCTACGGGTTTTCTACTCTCTAAACTACTCACCTCTACTATGGAGATCAGCAGCTCTATGGTAGAAAAGAACCTGACAGGAGAGGGGGTGTCATGAGATGAGCCCCATGTGTGTGTGACCTGGAAGGGACACTGCTGCAAAAATCTCTGGGTGAAGGCACAGGGATGCACCAACACCTGGAGTGGAGCACCCATGAGGACACTGTCTCAAAGAACCTGTTACTGCACATCCCTTCAAAACCTTGCAATTTTCAGAAACTTGGGCTAGAGTACTTTAAATCCTGCTCAGAGCCTGGTGTATCTGAAGATACTGGTATTTACTGATACAGAGTATACTCTGTAGTAAGAATATTCCTATTATATCTGAAATCTTGCACTATTTGTCATTTCAAAATGGAAGAGATGCAGTTAGGTTAGCATCTGGACAGCCAGTGTCAGTAAAGTGTTTCTTGATTCCCCTCTTGTTCTCCTTGCTTTTTGGAATAATTTTTCTTTAGTAGTTTTATGTCTCTCAGAAAGTGGTTCATAACAAGAAAATGGCTTCAAATTAAGGTAAATTTAAGCTGAAAAATAAAACAAATCCTGTATTGAGCACTGTGCAAGAAGACAGCTACTGATCTGGAAAAGAAGCTACTAAGTCTGTCAGATAAATGTAAAGCCTCTGTACTTGCTTTTGGGCCCTAAAGATATGGTTCCACAAGCCAGCAAATCAGGGCAGTAAAACTAAAGCCTGTTATTGAGTTAAGTGGTATGATTTTAAAAACTAGTGAGTGAAAAACCTGGTGTTAAATGAATCTGAGGTGCAGTGCAATAAGTAATTTGTTATCCCTAACCTCTCTGCCCCAATATACCATTTCAAACAACTTTTTAAAAAGATTATTATACTACTCTTTCCATACACACAAAATGTGTCCTGGCTTATGGAGAACAATACATTTTAAAGGGGATTATTTGCCTCAATTTGGCAGGTGTAAATTGTGAAGTGATTTTCATCACTCAAAAAGTGATGATCAATCAGCTGAATAATTAAAGCATCCCTAGAGCTTTATGAAGCCAATAGATGGTTTAAAGCAGAGACCTACGTTTCTATGGCATGATTTTTGGCTAAAGAATTTTTATTTTAAACATGATTAATCAAACTCTAAAAAGCTTTCAGATGTTTTAGTGCTTAAAGAGGAGACTGAAATAATTGATAATAGTGCAGTTATGCAAAGCCCTTAATTCAAAATCATTGGAAAAATTTCCCTTCTAAAATATCCAAAATAAATTGTTCAAGGACACTTTTCAGTTGCATAAAAGCCCTTTTTACCTTTCACCAGCACATCCGTGGACTACTCAGACTATCTAGGATTTCTTCCTTATCACTCCATGCTTCGGCCTCAATATATATGGTTTGGCAATTTATTACTGAAGGGATTGCTATGCAAACATCATGTTTTCTAAACTGTCATACAGAAGGTGTAAAATAAAATAATAGCTGCTAACTGATTTGCAGCATTGGACATGTGCCATTTTAGAATGACATCGCTTATAAAGAATCTCAGTATGAGCACATCTACACAACAGAGCTAAAGTCGAATTAAGCTATGCAACTTCATCTATGTTAATTGCATACCTTAAGTCAAAATAGCGTAACTTGGCTTTTGATGCTGTCTACCAGCAGCAAGTCTGAGTTAGAGCACTCTTCTGCTGACTTCCCCTAATCCTCATGAAATGTGAGTGACCATGAGTCAGAGTAAGACGTCTTCCAGCTCAACATTATTTCAAAATAAAGGCTTGCAGTGTATACACACACAGTATTATTTTGGAATAACATCAGTTATTCTGAAATAACACTGCTGTTTAGACTTAACCTATGGGTATTGCCCATTGAGCTATTGCACTTACATCTGTTCTCTACACATTGATGGTTTCCATCTCCATGACAAGTTTAAAATATTAATAGTAGCTTGTTGAATTTATTTGAGAATGAGCAAAATTTTGAAAGTTTTAGGTGACTAAAATATTCTTTTAAGAGGTTTCCATTGGAGTGCAGTTAACAGTGCCCTTTAGTGAATAGGATGCTGTTGCCCATGCAAATGGAGAATGTACTGCAGTCTGTAAGCCTTGAAGGGGGATGCACCTGGAACAGTAAGACAGTTAATAGGAAAGATCTCCATGAACTGAGCAGGACACACAGGCAAATGAATGACAGATACAGAGATGAATTTAATCAGCAGGCCACAACTTTCTCAGTTTAACTCTACTGTGGGGTGTGATAGCCCTACCTTCAATCTTACATACCAGGCATTTAACTGGGTTCATTGTCAGGTGCCAGGGCTCCCACCATATTACTAATTGCTCAGAATAGACATTCGTTGGCCTACCTCAAGGACCTATCTCACTTCTTATTCCTCTCATCCTCCCCCCACACATGAGGGTTGCACCAAGTTAAAACCAGGGTGATCAATAAGATGGCAGCAGTTCGGGCTGCCGCTGCTCTATTTACCTGCATCTCCACAGGTACGAGTGGTTGCAGTTCCCATTGGCTGTTGATCGCCTGTCCTAGACAGTGGGAACTGCAGGAAGTAGTGCAGACTGGGATACCACTTGCCATAGCTCCCATTGGCTGGGAATGGTGATCCATGGCCAACAGGACCTGTAACCACCTGTACCTGTGGAGGCAAGGTGAATACAGTGGTGGCGACTTGCCAAGGACTAACCCTGGTGAACTAGATCTAGTCCACAGACTGGTGTTTGCCTACTGCTGAGTTAAACAGTCTTAACTTTTCTTATATTAAACTTTCACATCCTATTCTTTTCATTATTATGCAAGGCATTTATGGAGCCTCTGGATGTCACATTATTTGGCCCAATGGGAAAGATTCCTTTTTCATCTCAAAACATTATCAGTCAGTACCACAGCATCTCCTGTTTTCGCCCAAGAAGAATGAGGGAGAGTGGAGCAGCTAGGGGAGCATGATTCTTTTTAAAAGCCCAAGAAGAGTTTAAATAGAAGGGTGAAGAGTGAGGGATGCGGTGCAAGAGCCAGTCAACACAACCAGTCCTCCCTGCCTGGCCAATGGAAGACAGAGGACCAAGGAGAAGTCCGGCTCCTCCCTCCCCAACCTTGCATTCTCACGCTGCCCCACACATTTTCTGACATAACAGACCTTCCCATTGAGAGGTAAAAGTGCCAAGAAAAGTAGATGTCAGATCTGAGAATTATAGAAACCTGCAAATCCTCATTTGAAATTGAGTCTAAGTCACCTTGATGAAAGATAATAAAGTATTGCCATTAAAGCCAGTAACAATAGTTTTCTCTATACTTTTATATTCCTGTAATGACAATTCAGATCTCTGTGATGTGTAGGCACATCTTTATGGGGGGAGTGCCAGATCTTGTCATGTTTTCATAAAGCATTTTGATCTGAATAGATGTGATCCTAAAGGGACATAAAGGTTTGTGACCCACTACAGAAGGAGACTACTGATGGACACAATGAAAACCCCCCATCGAGTTCCCACAGAACAAAGGATAGAAAGACTGTCTTCCTGAGAATTCAGTCATCTCATTGGAGAATAAAATGTCATATTGCAGAAATGACAGATTTTATACATAACCATTTAGCAGAATAGAAGAAGAATTCTGAATCAGCAGGTAATAATTATGTTGATGTGAGCAAAAATTAATGTGGTGTCATATCTCTGAATAGGCTCCTACCAAATTCCTGGCCATGACAAACATGTCATGGACTCTGAAATGTGGTCTCTTCTCTGCCCCCAAGGAATCTGATCTTTTGTGTGCTTTCACCCTATACTATACAGATTTCATGGGAGAGACATGAAAGTGGGAGTGTTTCGCAAATTGGGGGTCCTGACCCAAAAGGTGTTTGCAGGGGCTCAGAAGGTTATTTTGTGGGGATCACAGTATTGCCACCCTTACTTCTGTACTACCTTCATTGTTGGGTAGCCGGAGATCGCGGATGCTGACTGAAGGTCCACATCTGCAGGCAACAGTGCGAAAGTAAGGGCAACAATATCATACTTTACCGTCCTTTTTTCTGCACCAATGGTGTAGTTGGCTCTGCCTTCAGAACTGGGCTTCTGGCCAGCAGCTGCCACTCTTTAGCTGTCTACCTCTGAAGACAGTGATGTAGCATGCAACAGTGCATGAAGATAGCAATACTGGATGCTCCCCCAAAGTAACCTTGCAACTCCACACAACTCCTTTTTTTGGATTAGAACCCATACAATTACAACACATGAAATTTGATATTTAAATAATAAATTTATTATTTTTAAAATGCCATGACTGAGAAATTAACCAAAATGGACTCTGAATTTGGTAGGGCCCTACTTATGATATAATATTAAGATATAATATTAAGTTCATAGTCATTTAAGTTCATAGTCATTTAATATAGTTAAAAGGGTAGGACGTTTGAAATAATTAGAATAATTGCTCTCTTTTACGAACAAAAGAGGAGCCATGGTTTTCTGGTATTAAATACATTATCTCAAAATTGGTCCAATTATCTGATTGTTCCAGTTACCTGATTGTTTCCACATGTTTTCTTCACAGTCTAAAAAAAAAAGTTGAAAAATATACCTAATAAAGGTAGTTTCCATGTAGACCCAAAGACCTGGTACAGAAATCTACCATATAACCAGGAAATGCTGAACTAGGACACATTATTTATTCAGACACCATTAAAATGTACCTGGTTAGTGGAAAGTCCATTATTATTTTTTTCAGTGGCTAACAATTGAAGCATGATGTAAACCTGGCTTATCTTGACATGATATTGGCTAGGCCACTTGAGGAAGACAACAGCCATAATCAGCACTCGGAATAACCTGTTCATAAAATTGGCTGGTTCAAACTACTGTGCAAGCATGTGGACACACACACAGAACATCAGGCCTTGTCCTCTGCTCTTCAACAGCAGAGTACTGTGCCCCTGTCTGGTGTTGCTCATTTCATACAAGACTGGATGATGTAGACAAGGCTATGTGTAATGCTATCTGGACTTTATGGGCAACTTCATTGCTATGGCAACTAATACAGTAAAACCTGTGTTATCTGGCACACTTGGGGATTAGGGCGTTCCGGTTATCTAAAAATTCCAGTTATCCGAGGGTCCCATTAACCTAGGATAAACCAATGGACAATAATAGTAAAACTCAAGTTTTTAATTTTGGTAGTTTTGTAGTATGAGGCAGTTGGTCTCACATTTCTATTTTGAGTTAAAGATAATTAGTACTTCTTAAATAAAAAAAAATTGTTAAGCCAATCATGGTAAACCAAGCCAGGTCTGTGTGCCTGAAGATGTGACAGTATTGTGGCTGGGGGAAAAGCCGGTTAACAAAATTTTCTGGTTAACAGAGTGCAAGATAACAAAGGTTTCACTATACTTGTATAACCCTTCTGCCGGGTAGCACCAGCAGCAGCCAGAGCTGGGGTCAATATCAAGGGGTTCCTTTTCATCCATCCAACAAAGAACTGACTTGAGCCTCCACCGACTAACCTGGGAAATTCACACAACAGTCCTGGGTGCTTCTGGGAGGAAATGCTTCCCCACTCGTGAGCACAGAGTCTGAGTGTAGAGAAGAAACTTTTAATAACAGTAATCTATTATCACCCAACTAGGACACACATAAACAATGAAAACCCATAACATAAACAAAGAAAACCCGTAAGCAAGGTACCATCCCCGGGGTCCACAGGGCAGAGTCTTTTGCTTAAAGATCTTTAGTTTAACCCCCAACTCATACAGTGTGGTTTCCCCCAAACTTCAAACACCTCACTCATGGCTCTCTCCAGTCAGTGCAGACCCAGAGTCCATAGATACATCCTCATGACGTCTCCCCTCATTGAGCATGTGATAGTACCACCTACGTGCTGCACCTGCTGGCCACCTGCCAGCCACTCCCGCCAGCTGCCTTGCCATGTTCCCTGCTGCTGCCCCCACCAGCTGTCTGCCACTGCTCCCACTGGCCGGCTGCTGGCCGCTTCTGCCAGTTACCCTGTCAGCCACTGCTCCTGCTGGCTGCCTGCTGACCACTCCCACTGGCTGCCTATCGGCCTTTCCCACCAGCTGCCTGCTGGCTACTCGATGCTACTCCTGCTGGCCGCCTGTTGGCCACTCCCACCAGCTGCCGGCTGGTCGCTTGGAGCTACTCCCACCAGCCTCCCCACCAGCTGTTGCTTCTGGCTTTGTGATGGATTAAGTGATTTCAGCTTCTCCGTGATTTCAGCTCTTGGCCCACATTACAGTCCAGCCAAAAGATTCCAGCATCCACTGGAATAACACCTTATGGAGTCTGTTTTAGTTCTATCATTAGGACGGAGGTAGGAGGAAGGAAATAGGGCCCTACTTATGCCCCTGGAGGGCATGTAGCCTGCTGGTTCAGAGCTCTGCCCTTCCCCCCAAGTTGACTTCACTGAGTTTGGAAGGGGAAGCCTTGTTCATCCAAGATTCTTTACACTGACAGTTTCTCTACTTTGAGATGAGTTAAACACAGTCTGCTTTTCTGCATTCCCAATAACTACAAACATTGGCGGTTATATCTTACAATTCCTGCATTTAGGGTTAACATGGTTTGTGACCCCACAACAGCTAAATTGATTACAATAGGCAAAATACCATTCTAAAATTGAATATCTAGCAGGCCTAAGCAACTGAATGAACTGTATGTACATAACCACACCCAGGATTTCTTTCCCATTCCAGTGTGAACTGTATCTACATAACAACAGTTGAATACCTAGCAGGTCTAAGCAACTGAGTGAACATAACCACACCCAGGATTCCTTTCCCATTCCAGCTGGCTGTAATGGAAGCATTGATTCTGAGCCTGCTTACACATGGTAACACAATGCCATCCAGTATTCACTGTGAGAAAGTGTCTGTCTTGTTGCTAGCCAAGATCTGAGAGAACAGTGACCCAATTTTGTATGCAGACCTCTTCAACCACCTGCCGGCTCACCAGTCTTCTAGATGCCCTTTATGGTAATTTATGTTACCACAAGACAAGGCAGTGAAATGTGCTTGATGCAACCGAGTGGTCAGCAACAACAGTTGTTAATCACTCTCTCATCATTAACCCAAATATTTGTCCACCAGGCTTTGATCTGCCAGGGAACCTACGATCATCTCTGAAATGTTTTTAAAAAGGACAGGGTAATTGTATGGCCAATCTCTTCAAATGCTTTTTTTTCTAATAACCTGTGATTCAGCTGCAGTCAACTTCAGATTATGTCACATATCCTTGATAAGTGCCCACTGACTTACTTTGACAGCAGGCTCTCTACTTAGCTGATGCTGACACCATTAAATGGCTGGTCACATTTCACATACCCTGATATATGAGAAAGAGTACTACAATTCTGTTTCATTAATCTAATTAAAACACCAACTCAAATTATTCTGAAGTCTGTGCATTGGGTGGATCTATTGGAAAAAATAGATTAATCCAAAAAAGCAGACAGTTTAAGATATAAATTTATACTTAGGATGGATATTTCTTAGGGGTAAGTGTTAATATGTTACGAGTTCTGCGTGATACTTTGGGAGTTCACCCAGATGGATGAGTGACTCTGTCACCACCTCCTGTGTAACTCTTGATGTTTCTGTGCTGTGAAACTTTGGCTCAGAGCCCGGACACCAGGAGCACACTCACAGCATACTAGCCTCATTTTGGCCTCCACCAGCCTAGTTACTTCTTGCAGGGCATCACCAAGAGCCCTTCCAGTTCCGCAACTCCCAAAAACCACTCCCTTGCAGTGTCCAGTCTCATGTTTTACCCCACCGAAGTAATTAAGTTTGCTACTTCCAGAGAGATAGAGTACATATCAGCCCGTGAGTTTAGCTGAAGACCCACACTTCTGTTTCATCACAGCACTTAGTTACAAACAAAATAAAACACATTTACTAGTGACTAAAACTTAACTTCAGCAAGTTAAGATAATTGTCTAAGCAGCTTTATCACCTATAGTCAGTTCCAAGAATCTTCAACTCTCTTGTCTGAAGGATTCACTCTCTCAGTTTACAAGAGCTCTGGCTCTTCTTGTGTCCCCGAGGTGATAGAAGCCAAAATGGCTTTCTGCCTTTGCTTGTATTTTCCCCAAACCTATGGCCTCTGTTTCAAGAACAAGGAATGCTTCCCTGAGGTGTAAGCTACATTCCCCATCATAATCATTGGGCAATCTCTCCCCTCCCAGTTGTTGAGCTTGATGGCTTTATTTGCTTTTTATGTAAATGTATTTTCATTGTCTTATGAGGTGTTACCTGGCTTGCTTTACATGAGACATACTGGGAAAACATTCCTTTGGCTAGGACTGGCAGGATTTATTCAGTGCTTACAAAATACCATTTAAGAACTCTACTGGGGCCTATTTAAGGACACCCACTGAGCTAGAGGTGGAGGAGCCCCTCTGGGTGTCATTTTGGGCAGATCTTAACCCCTCCCAGTCACCTGACCGGAAGCCAGGACTATAAAAGTCCAGCCTGAGAGCTCAGTCTGGCCCCAGCCTCCAAAGGTACCAGATGTTTGTCTGGTGCTCCCTGCCTGGAAGGCTGAGGTTTGGCCTGGACTACCAGGTGTGCTTGATGAGGAGGATGGACCTGAACCCCTGAGCTTGCTCTCACCGGAACACTGGCCTGGACAATCAGCCATGCCTGACCCAAGGGACTGGCCTGAATGCCTGAACAGCCCTGAATGCCTGAACAGCCCTGCGCCTTAGGACTGGCTGGGACTGCTGGACCTGCAAGGCACCAGGACCACCCAGACCCCAGCTGAACCTGACAACCCTTGAACTCCTGAGAGACTGGCTTAACATCCAGGTGTATGCTAAGGAGGAGAAGGGAAGTGGCCCAGAGAGTACTGACAACAATTAAGCATGCCTGGGTCAGCATGTTGTGGGCTGGATCCCCGCTGACCCAGCAGCAGACTGTGCTGCTGCTATTAGGGCTCTGGGCTGGGATGCAGTGGAGTGGGTGGGCCTGCATCCCCCCTGCCACCAACCTACTGGGTGGTAGTCTTCCCCTCTCTGCCACCACAAGTGAATTGCCTGCACGTCTCCTGAGCTAAGAGACAAATTATTTACCTGTTTATCTTTGTTTGTTTACTGCCCCACCCTAACCTAGGGCCTGGGCTACAGACCTTCTGTTTCCCCCTGTGTTTCTTTGCTGTCCCTCTCTGACCAGGCCAGGGCCTCTGAAATAACTGTTTTGTTTGCTGCCCCACCCTGAATCAGGGATGGGATCCTAGACTGTGTCTGTTCATTGCCCCACTTGGAATAAGGCCTGGGTTACTGAACTCCTGAAATAACTGAGTTTGCTGGCTGCCCACCCTGAAGCAGGGTCAGGGCCATTGAACTAACTGTATTTGTTGCCCCGCTCTGGCCTAGGGCCAGGGCTCTCTACACGTGTTTGTTTGCTGCCCCGCCTGAAACAAGGCCTGGGCTAATGAACTGCTGTTTATAGATATGTTTATTTGCTGCCCTGCCCTAGGCCAGGGCTCATTACTGTGTATTGTTTGTAGCCCTGAAAGAAGGCCTGGGCTATGAGACTCCTGAACTAACTGTACTTGATTGCTGCCAGCCATGAATCAGGGCCAGGGCTTCTGAACTGACTGGTTGCCTGTTGCCCCTCCTGAAACAAAGGCCAGGGTCACAGGACTAGTAATTGGCTTCTCTTTGTTGTAGCCTGCCCAAGATCCGGGCTTGGACTACTGACTTGGGGTTTGTGTTAGTGCGCACAATAGTGGGGCATAGTGACCGCCCACTGACCTGGAGGCAGAGGAGTCCCTCCGGGAGCCCTAACTGGTTACAGAACATTTCCAGGATAGATCTATAATTCAGTATACATTGTCTGTTCATGTATCACACAACAGTATTCATGACCAGTGAGATACTGGACTGCATATGATAACTTACATGACAACTTTTAGATTATGATAACACTATGTTTGAGCAATGTGTGTGCCAGGCTCGATGTGATTTATAGTATGCTGTGCACCCTGCCAGTTGGCATTGAGGAACTTCCTTGATCATGTGCAGGTATTGCCATTGCACAGTATATTTGCACTCGACAATTACATTAACTATTTGGTATGTCCACATAGTAATGATATCTAAAAGCATCAAATGGATTAAAACCCTCACAAATTAGAAGATGTTTAATTTGGACACTGAATTTGGTTCTTCAGGCTATTATGAGTTAACCATTTGAGCTTTTAATGTTAATTAGAATATATCTTCCATTTAAATTGCTTTTACTCATTGCTGTAATATCAGGCAGGATAATTTACAGATCAGAGGGGATGGTAATTTAGATGATCAGAAAATAATTCTAGGAATTTCACCTTCATTTAGTCTTAAAATATTTGAAAGATTACAACAGCTAGTGTTGACTTCCTTCTGTCCAACTTATGAAAGAAGAAATTATGGCACAGGCTAGTTCTTAGGGAGGTGAAGGTACATATCAAAAAGACAACTGAATTTAGAAAGATTTATGCTCTTTTAGAAACATTTCATCGTACTGTCAAAGGTAATAATGTGTCAAGATCACTTATTTCCAGCTGGAACAGGGATACATTTTCAAAGCATTAAACTCAAAGAAACTGTCTTCACCCCATGGTATGAGAATTCAGTCAAGTAGAACTATAGCATCATCTATACAACCTAATGCACTTATGTAAATATGCAGAAATACTATTTGATCTAATATGCATAGTTGTGATAAGTTTAGTAAACTAGACTGGTTCTACACGTCTCAGTTATTGCAATATTTGTAATAGGTGTTCAAGTGATGTTCCCGTGGGTGCTCCACTGTTGGTGTAAGGCATGTCCCGGTGCTGTGGATTGGAGACTTTTACAGAAGTGTCCAGTCAGGCTGCGCATGCACAAGAGGCACAAGTTATTCCTGCCTTTGAAATTAGCATGCACATCCCGACTCCTCTCAATTCCTTCTTCGCCACCTTTGGCTGTGGATGGAGTTCCAATGTCTCTCCTTCACAGAAGTGACAGGAGAAATGTAGTTAATAGTGTAAAAAACTTATTATAAATTATATAATAAGAAATATAGGCATTGCCAAACTACAGCAACAAGCAGCACAGTCAACCAACCGACTCAATGCCAGTCTCTCCCAGCTTCAAAAAATGTGAAAAATGCAAGAACTCTATGCCAGTGTGATGGCCACAGTGAATGTACATGCTGTCCGGGCAAGACATATTACCTAGAAATGTGTTTATTGCCATAGTCTTACAGCAAGAGCTCTCAAGGATAGAATGGTCAGAATGCGAAAGCTGCTATTTGATAAAGTGCTAGACCCTCACCCAGATAAAGGGGGCAATAATGGCTCTGATGCGACTTCCCCTCAGGGGAAACTCTCAAGCCTTCCACCACAAAAGGTGTGCTAAAAAATGAAACCTTCACCAGCGCACTGTCTCCCTCTGCAAATCAGAATGGGAGATGAACCAGACACTTTGGGAATTGATAAATCTTGAGCTCATGAAGCCAACTTCCCAGCCACCAAAAAGGGCACCTATCAAGGGCCCCAAAACAACAAAGGTACTGATGAGACCCACAGCACTGCCAGCAACAACACCATCCCCAGCATCCTGCGAGCTCCCGACATGGCGTTTACCTCCAGCACTGAGGAAAACCAGGATGAATTCCATCCAGCCTCTAACTGCACAACCTAGCCCCAGGTCATCCAGGGCTCCATCGGCACCGATGCCTCCACCAGTGGCACAGTCTGATTCAGCACCAAGGCATAGAACATCCAGCCTCTGCCACTCCCCAATGTGCAACAAAAAGTACCCTGCATCTGTAGCTGACAGGGGATTGAAAACTAGATCCCCGCGCCAGTCCTCGGCACATCATCACTCTAGCTTCCCTTCATCAATGAGGGGTTCTTCTCCCTCACCACTCACCTATTTTATTACAATATAGTGGCTACCAGGGGGATGCAAGGAGTGTTTTCTTCTCACACATCATCCTCAGAGAGCACCTGCATCATACACAGCACCCTGACTACAGCACTACCAATACCCTCCTTGCCACCCCGATTGGCTGTACTATCCTCAGCATCATAGTCGCTGGTCCCCCTATTGTTATTATTGGGCACCACAACACAGTTCCACTGCCCCTCTCATACCCATGCAGAGATCACTGCCATCTACAGACTCAGATTTATCGCCCTCTCCAACCGAGGACATGGACTCTGAGGAGGGGCAGATTGTGGATGACCGAAGCATCCAACAATTGGAGAATGCCACCCAATGATAACTCAACTTCTGCACCTGACGAAGCAGTTATCCTAGAGGATCCCTCACCTAGTGATGACCTAAAACAGTTTCAAGATCTATTCAAAAGGGTTGCTGTCTGTGAGGAGGTTGTGCTATCAGAAGTACAGGAAAAGCAGCACAAGCTTTTAAAAAACCTCCAGAATCATAGAATCATAGAATAATAGGACTGGAAGGGACCTCGAGAGGTCATAGAGTCCAGCCCCCCACCCTCAAGGCAGGATCAAGCTCCGTCTACACCATCCCTGACAGATGTCTATCTAACCTGTTCTTAAATATCTCCAGAGAGGGAGATTCCACCACCTCCCTTGGCAATTTATTCCAATATTTGACCACCCTGACAGTTAGGAATTTTTTCCTAATGTCAAATCTAAACCTCCCCTGCTGCACTTTAAGCCCATTACTCCTTGTCCTGTCCTCAGAAACCAAGAGGAACAAATTTTCGCCTTCCTCCTTGTGACACCCTTTTAGATATTTGAAAACCGCTATCATGTCCCCCCTTAATCTTCTTTTTTCCAAACTAAACAAGCCCAGTTCATGAAGCCTGGCTTCATAGGTCATGTTCTCTAAACCTTTAATCATTCTTGTCGCTCTTCTCTGTACCCTTTCCAATTTCTCCACATCTTTCTTGAAATGTGGTGCCCAGAACTGGACACAGTACTCCAGCTGAGGCCTAACTAGTGCAGAGTAGAGCGGCAGAATGACTTCACGAGTTTTGCTTACAACACACCTGTTGATACAACCTAGAATCATATTTGCTTTTTTTGCAACAGCATCACACTGTTGACTCATATTCAACTTGTGGTCCACTATGACCCCTAGATCCCTTTCCGCCATGCTCCTTCCTAGACAGTCGCTTCCCATCTTGTATGTATGGAACTGATTGTTCCTTCCTAAGTGAAGCACTTTGTATTTCTCTTTATTAAACCTCATCCTGTTTACCTCTGACCATTTCTCTAACTTGCTAAGGTCATTTTGAATTATGTCCCTATCCTCCAAAGAAGTCGCAACCCCACCCAGTTTGGTATCATCCGCAAACTTAATAAGCGTACTCTCTATCCCAATATCTACATCATTGATGAAGATATTGAACAGTACGGGTCCCAAAACAGACCCTTGAGGAACTCCACTTGTTATCCCTTTCCAGCAGGATTTAGAACCGTTAACAACAACTCTCTGACTACGGTTATCCAGCCAATTATGCACCCACTTTATCGTGGCCCTATCTAAGTTATATTTGCCTAGTTTATCAATAAGAATATCATGCGAGACCGTATCAAATGCCTTACTAAAGTCTAGGTATATGACATCCACCGCTTCTCCCTTATCCACAAGGCTCGTTATCTTATCAAAGAAAGCTATCAGATTAGTTTGGCATGACTTGTTCTTCACAAACCCATGCTGGCTATTCCCTATCACTTTATTACCTTCCAAGTGTTTGCATAGGATTTCCTTAATTACCTGCTCCATTATCTTCCCTGGGACAGACGTTAAACTGACCGGTCTGTAGTTTCCTGGGTTGTTCTTATTCCCCTTTTTATAGATGGGCACAATATTTGCCCTTTTCCAGTCTTCTGGAATCTCCCCTGCCATGATTTTTCAAAGATCATAGCTAAAGGCTCAGATACCTCCTCTATCAGCTCCTTGAGTATCCTGGGATGCATTTCATCAGGACCTGGTGACTTGCTGACATCTAACTTTCCTACGTGATTTTTAACTTGTTCTTTGTGTATCCTATCTTCTAAACTTACCCTCTCTCTGCTTGTATTCACTACGTTAGGCACACCTCCAGACTTCTCGGTGAAGACCGAAACAAAGAAGTCATTGAGCATCTCCGCCATTTCCAAGTTCCCTGTTACTGCTTCTCCCTCCTCACTAAGCAGTGGGGCTACCCTGTCCTTGGTCTTCCTCTTGCTTTTAATGTATTTATAAAAGGTCTTCTTGTTTCCCTTTATGCCTGTAGCTAGTTTGATCTCATTTTGTGCCTTTGCCTTTCTAATCTTGCCCCTGCATTCCCGTGTTGCTTGCCTATATTCATCCTTTGTTAGTTGTCCTAGTTTCCATTTTTTATATGACTCCTTTTTTATTTTGAGATCATGCAAGATCTCCTTGTTAAGCCAAGCTGGTCTTTTGCCATATTTTCTATCTTTCCTACACAGCGGAATTGTTTGCTTTTGGGCCCTTAACAACGTCTCTTTGAAATACTTCCAACTCTCCTCAGTTGTTTTTCCCTTCAGTCTTGCTTCCCATGGGACCTTACCTACAAGTTCTCTGAGCTTATCAAAATCTGCCTTCCTGAAATCCATTACCTCAATTGTGCTGGTCTCCCTTCTACCTTTCCTTAAGATCATGAACTCTATTTCGTGATCACTGTCCCCTATACTGTCTTCCACTTTCAAGTTCTCAACTAGTTCCTCCCTATTTGTTAAAACCAAATCCAGAACAGCTTCTCCTCTGGTAGCTTTTTCAACCTTCTGAAACAGAAAGTTGTCTCCAATGCAGTCCAGAAACTTATTGGATAGCCTGTGCCTCGCTGTGTTAGTTTCCCAACATATGTCTGGATAGTTGAAGTCCCCCATCACCACCAAATCTTGGGCTTTGGATAGTTTTGTTAATTGTTTAAAAAAGGCCTCATCCACCTCCTTCCACCTGGCTAGGTGGCCTGTAGTAGACTCCTAGCATGATATCACCCTCGGTTTTTACCCCTTTTAGCTTAACCCAGAGACTCTCTACACAGCTATCTCCTACGTTCATCTCCACTTCAGTCCAAGTGTGTACATTTTTAATATACAAGGCAACCCCTCCTCCCTTTTTTCCCTGTCTGTCCTTCCTGAGCAAGCCGTACCCTTCCATACCAATATTCCAATCATGCGTCCCATCCCACCAGGTTTCTGTAATACCAATGATATCATAGTTGTATTTATTGGTTAGCAATTCCAGTTCTTCCTGCTTATTACCCATACTTCTCGCATTTGTATATAGGCATCTAAGATACTGATTTGATCTTGCCTCCCTGTTGTGCCCTGACCCTCCTTTCTCCTTGCCATTATAGGCCGTAGTCCCCCCCACTTCCAACCCATCTCCCAGTCCCGCACATTCAGCACTTACCTGTGGGCTTTGCTCACCTGCCCCCGACAAACCTAGTTTAAAGCCCTCCTCACAAGGTTAGCCAGTCTGTGTCCAAACAAGGCCTTCCCGCTCCTGGAAAGGTGAACTCCATCTCCGCCAAGCAGTCCAGCGCTCCACAAAATCCAAAATTGTGCTTCCATTGGACAAAGCAATATGGAAAGCAGCAGACAAAGTATGACAAATGTCAGCCATAGCCCTCACAACTAACTTTGTTCCAAAAACTTTGTTCCATCAAAAGGAATGGACTTTTTATTCTTACACCCTCAACCCAACTCTCTATTGGTTGATGCTGCAAATAAAAGGACTAAAAACCCTCAATACAAAACAAATACATAAGACAAAGACCATAAATACATGAAGTTGTTTGGGAGTAAAATATACTCCTCAGCCCTTCAGCTGCACATAGCTAATTACATAGCCCTACTCGCAAATCATGTCTTTGACAACTATATGAAACTAACAGAACTATGCAACACTTTCCAGATAAGAGGCCGATCTTGAAAGCCATTATCAAAGAGGGGTATACCATATCACTCACAGCCTTACAGATGGCTCTCAATGCTGCAGACACCACGGCAAGAGCTATAGCAACATCCTTAGTAATGAGAGATTCATCCTGGCTTCAAGTAGCTGGAGTCCCTAAAGATCTCCAAGCCAAGGTAGAAGACCTACAATTTGACAAGGACAAATTATTTGCCACAAAGACTGACGAGGCCTTGCAGTCGAGTAAAGACTCACACACCATCTTGCATACCCTAGGGATGTATACTCCACCTTACTGAAGGAAGTGTTATATGCCTTACCAGAGACACAAGGACACAACCTTTTGGTAGACAGCAACAGCATCGACCATTTGACCAAAGTTGCTTCTGACCACAAAACGAATGGTGAAGAGCCTCAAACACACATTATTCTACCGCTCAGGCCTTTACGCAGCAGGTTTGAAAATTTGGTCGATGGTCTGCAAAACCACTCTTCTACACCAGTGCCAGGAGAGTACAACATCCACCACCACTTACACCCTTTCTACAACCAAAGGGCAGCAATCACCACAGATAGGTAGGTTTTAGAAATTATCAGCTGCAGATATGCTATCCCTTTCTCATAGATCACCCCAACCTTTCCACCTTCTTCCATTTTCAGGGACCCATTTCCCAAAATGCTGCTTTGCCAAGAAATCCAGCATCTCAACAAAGGAGCTATAGAAAGAGCTCCCAAACAATACCAAAGGAGAGGATTTTACTCAAACTACTTTCTCACCAAAAAGAGAAACAAGGTTTGGAGGCCTATCTTAGACCTCTGCCAGCTGATCAGATACCTCCACAAACAACACTTCAAAATGGTTACACTTGCCACGATTATCCCGGCACTGGACAAAGGGGACTGGTTTGCAGTCCTCAACCTCCAAGACCATTTCCAATATAGAGTCCTCTTGTTTGGTCTCTCCTCTGCCACCAGTGTCTTTTCCAAGACCTTGGCAGTTGTAGCACATCTTCAATGAAGAGACATTACAATCTTTCCTTATTTGGATGGTTGTCTCATTTGAGGCCCCTCTCAACAGGCAACAATGGATATGATCAGATTCACAAAGGCCTTCCTCCAGTTTCTGGGGTTCATTATCAACAAGCAAAAATCCACTCTATGCACCACACAATCCCTGGAGTTTATAGGGGCTCACATAGATTCCATGACAGCATGTACCTATCTTCCCAATCAATGCTTCCAGACCATAAAAAGCCTGGTTTCAATAGTGACTATCAGCCCAACATTTCCCATTTTCACTGGTCTCAAACTCATGGGACATATGGCAGCTACCACATATATCATTGCACATGCCCGACTATGTTTTTGACGTTTCCAACTCTGGATTGTCTTGGTGTATACTCCAATCAAAGGGTACATTTAGACTGCGGGGTTTTTCCGGGATACCTCTGGTGCCACGTCCAGGGAACATGTTTGCTCTTCAGTTGTTTTTTTTTTTTTTCAGAAGAGCAAATGCTCTTTCGGGGAGCCCTGTATACCTCGTTCTATGAGGAATAAGTGCTCCTCCCAAAGAGGGAGGCTTTTCCGCCATTTGGCATCATCTAGATGGGGACAAATGGCAGAAAAGCCTCTTCTGGAAAAGCAATCAGAAAAAAGCTATAGTGTAGACCTAGTCAAACACCATTTTTACAGACACATTTTGCCTCCCCTAAAAGTCCTTACCTTATTCCAATGGTGGACCCAGGCACACAATCTCTGCAGCAGGATTCCCTTCCCGCGACACCAACCATCCAAACAAATCACTACGGATGTCTCACTTCTAGGCTGAAGCACTCTCTTCCAACAATAATATGCACAAGGGAAGTGATCCAACAATGAGTCCAGGCTCCATGTCAACCTGCTTGAACTACAAGCAGTTCATAATGCGTGCAGATGCTTCCTTCCATATATTCAGGGTTCTGCGGTGCACAGTCTCACTGACAATATGACCACCGTGTTCTACGTCAACCATCAGGGAGGAGCCAGATCACTATCCCTATGCGCAGAGGCGATTTTGCTCTGGAATTGGTGTATTCCGCCACAAGATAATCATCATGGCATCATGCTTATCATGGCCGATACTCTCAGCCACCACTTTATCACAGACCACGAATGGGAACTGCACAGTCAAGTCACCCTTGACCTATTCCAATGCTGGGGTCAACCGTGATAGACCTCTTTGCAACCAGCCAAAATTCCAAATGCCCCTGATACTGTTAGAGAGCAAGCATGGAGCCTAACTCATTGGGGGACGCAATGCTCTTCCAATGGAAGACTCACCTTTTATATGCCTTTCCTCCTATCCCTCTAATGCCCATAGTCTTCCAGAAGATACAGCTAGACAGGGCCTGCGTAATTCTGATAGCCCCAGTTTGGCCTTGGCAGACCTGGTTTCCATGTCTCTATCAACTGGCTCACCAACCTTCCTAACCACTTCTGACATGCCCGGATCTCCTCTCCCAAAGCAAGGGCGTGATCCTCCAACCCCAGCCACAAACACTGTACCTGATGTCCTAATACTTATCTAGTTCTTGGAAGTAGAGCAGCAGTGCTTACAACAAGTAAAAGCTGTACTACTTCAGAGCAGCAGAAAAACTACACATAATATTTACCTGTACAGATGGCAACAATTTAAGGTGTGATGCACCCAGAAGGAAGTCCAACCATCCATGGCTCTGCATCACTTGATCCCAGAATATATCATGCACCTGAAACAAAATGTATAACTTTCAGCATTCTGAGTTCACCTGTCCACGATCACAGCTTTTCACCCTCCGATAATGGGGTTCTCCATTTTGTCCACTCCATCTCTAAGAGGTTTTGAAAGGGCCTGCAGAACCTTCATCCACCATGTAGATCCGTAACTCCTGTGTGGGATTTAGAACTGGTTCTCCATTCATTCACAAAATTACCTTTTGAGCCAATGGCAACTTCATCACTTACCTTCCTCACCATGAAAACACTGTTCCTGCTGGCAATCATGTCTGCAAGGAGGGTTAGTGAACTCGCGGCTCTCAGTCTCATCTCTATATACAAACTACCACAAACACAAAATTATTTTACAATTCCATCCCTCCTAATGAAATTTGGAACAAACTTTGGGTATTAATGAACTAATAGTCCTTCCCATTTTCTATCCCAAACCTCATAGCTCCAGGGATAAATCTATATTCCACACTCAAGTTGTGAGAAGGTCCACTGCATTCTATGTAGACAGGATGCAGTCTTTTTGATGATCACAAAGACTGTTTGTCTCTCTTGCCAAAAAGTCCATGGGAAAATCACTTTCTTCCCAGTGCATATCAAAATTGATAACATCCTATATTACCACCTGATAATTACTCCAGAATAGAGCACTACCAACTTCTCCTAAAACTCATTCCACTAGAGCAATGGCAAGATCAGTTGCCTTCCTCAGGGGAGTCTCGCTCCAAGAAATATGTTGGGCCGCCACCTGGCAATTTAAGATACGTGCATGAAGCACTATGCAATTCCACCATGTTCAACAATGGACATTGCAATAGCTACTGCAGTCCTCTCCACGGCCCACAAAAATTAGCTGAAACCCACCTACCAATTAACTGGGCACTGCTATACAATCACCAACAGTGGAGCAACCACAGAGACCTCAATTGAAGAAGAAGAAAATTACTCACCCTATGAAGTAACAATGGTACTTTTTAAATTCACTGTACAGATCATTATATCTGGTTATATCACTTAAGGCTTATTAATGAAAGCGATGTGACTGGGTACAAAAGCTGGCTATGAAATGTGATAAGGCCCTTACAAAAACTCGGTGGGTCCTGTGATTCTTGGCAGATTTTCTTGCCTCAGAAGCTCACAGCAGCCCACACTTTTAGGCACCACACCCAGGGCTTTAATTTCCTGTTTGTTGAGCTCTTTTGATCATTGGCCAGCATATAGTAAAACTGAGAATAAGCTCTGCAGTCCTTTTCCTCAAGTGGAAATGGGGAGGTAGGTGTTGATGGAAACCCAGGCCTATCCTCTACTCCAGGTTCCAGCCCAGGGGCCTGCTTATGTGAATCCCCAACACCTGCTAGAATATAGCTCCAAGAGCCCTGGGCTACTTCCCTGCATTTCCCCTAGCATCTTCCTTCTCTCCTGTTCATCTTCCTAGTTGTGAGCTCCTTTCCTCCTACTCCCAGTGGTGGTGGTCTCCTTCCTCCCAGCTGCACGTACCCTACAGCTGCAGGCATGCTTCTTTTATAGCCAGTCTGAACTGTTTTTCTTAATTACCCCCAAGTGTCCTAATTGGCCTATGCCAGCCTGACTCTGCAAGCTGGTCAGTTAGTCCCAGGCATTCCACTGACCCTAATTGCCTGGGTTGGTTCTAAACCAACCTCTCCCCGTTACTCTTGGGGCTGGGATCTCTTCAGTCTGAGGCTTATATTTCTCCCCTCCACTATTTTTTTATAGCCTTCTGTTCTAACCCTGTCACCAAAATTTAAGTAATTTATTTTATAACTGGCAAATGGAAGAGATATACTAGCTTAGTACTTACATGCCCTTAATGCCATCATACTAAGATTTCCAAGAGGAAAACTAATTTTACTGTGTTCCTCAGGGTAAACTTGAAGATGCCAACTTTGTATTTTTCAGTCCATAATTGTAAGTTCCATTTCATAAAACTCTTGTGCCACTCAGCTAGAATTATTTGCAATTATATAAATCCACATACTGAATGCAAACAAATTACTTTCAATTGCCCTAGTATCATAACAAATAATTATTCATAAGGCTTATAGACATGCATGTACAGCATATGTAAATTGAAAAGGATTAAAATACGGACATAGATCTGTTATTCATTAAAACAGTATTATTCTATAAGATAAAAATACCCTTTGGAAAAATACAATTCTATACATAATAATTAATTCACATTGAAATCCTGTCAGCTGAAAAGTTCACTTTCTGAAAAGTGTCACCAATTGTATTAGAGTTATGATACCTGTTTCAGACCTTTGAAAACACAAACTTGATTTCTTCACAGATTATCCAATATGTTCTTGGACTGCACTGGAGACATTTTTGTATTTCAGAAGGATAAAAAAGCTACTGGGGGAAGCTGTTCTAGATTCGATTTTAACAAATAGGGAGGAACTAGCTGAAAAATTGAATTTGGAAGGCAGCTTGGGTGAAAGTGCTCATTAAATCATAGAGTTCATGATTCTAAGGAATGGTAGAAAGGAGAACAGAAAAACAGAAACAATGGATTTCAGGAAAGCAGATGTTAGTAAACTCAGAGAGGTGGTAGGTAAGGTCCCATGGGAAGCAAGACTAAGAGGAAAAACAACTGAAGAAAGTTGGCAGCTTTTCAAAGGGACATTATTAAGGGCCCACAAGCAAACTATTCCATTGCATAGGAAAGATATAAAGTATGGCAAGAGACTACCTGGTCTTAACCAGGAGATCTTTCATGATCTAAAAATCAAAAAGGAGTCTCAAAAAATGGAAACTGTCAAATTACAAAGGATGAATATAAGCAAACAACACAGGTATGCGGGGCAAGATTAGAAAGGCAAAGGCACAAAACAACCTCAATCGAGGTAGAGACATAAAGGGTAACACGAAGACATTCTACAAATATATTAGAAGCAAGAAGATGACCAAGGACAGGGTAGATCCATTGCTCAGTGAACAGGGAGAAACAGTAACAGGAAACTTGGAAATGGCAGAGGTACTTAATAACTTCTTAGTTTCTGTTTTCACCAAGAAGTTTGATGGTGACAGGATGCCTAACATAGTGAATGCTAATGGAAATGGGGCAGGTTTAGAAGTTAAAAGAAAAAAAGAAAAAGTAACTTAGAAAAGTTAGTGCTATGTCTACACTGCAGGCTTCTTGGGCAAGAACTTCAAAAAGTCTGCATTAATTGGCTCACGTAGATCCTGTTAATGTTCCCTATGGGTGTACTTATACAGGAAAAAAAAGGCATGACCGTCCCATGCCAGCTGGGGATGTGAAAGGTTAACTGGTAAGTATCATCCTACTTGGGTAATGCTTAGTGGTTCTGGTTAACTGGCTTAGTGGGGTCTGGATCAGCTCCCCACCTGCCATGGGGAGGGGGTTGCTCTGGACCTCCAGGGGGCTTGCTATTGTCTACGGTGGGCCCAGGCACCCCACAGGCAGGAGCTGTCTGTCTGTGTGTGGAGTCCATGATCACCACAGGCAGCGGCTCCTCTAGTAGTATCTGTGGGGAGTGATAGCTCAGTGGTTTGAGCATTGGCCTGCTAAACCTAGGGTTTTGAGTTCATTTCTTGAGGGTGCCATTTAGGGATCTGTGGCAAATCTCTCAGACATGTAATAGAGATAGCAGTGTGAATCTGGTCTAGCTGAAACACAAGACAGGACTATGTAGCACTTTAAAGACTAACAAGATGGTTTATTAGGTTATGAGCTTTCATGAGCCAGACACACTTCCTCAGATCAAATTGTGGAAGAAAATTGGCATGACCATTGTTACCCGGAGAGCTGGGGTAAACAATCGCTGTGCTGTGAGCTATGCAATTTAATTAAAGCCTAAGGTGCCCTCCCACAGAAGCCAGATTTGGCCTGGTATTCTGTATCTAATCACCAGGGAAACAGCTTAGAAATCACCAAACAACAAGAATTTAGGGTTAACCATATATTTTAAAGATAAGATCAAACATCAGCAACAACATACAACTTAGCAACAGTCCCACCCTAACCCTAGAAAAGAAGAAGTCAGTCACACACACACACACACACACACACACACACACACACACACACACACACACACACACACAAGGGTATACATTACATTCAAAGCGGCGATTGATGATCGATGTCCGTGACCTTCAACCTCGCGGCTAGTGAAAAGCCTTAAGGGAGGACAAACGGAGCGATCCGTCAATGGACGCTTCTCGCCTCCTACGAGCTGACACTTGGTGGGCACCGGATCCTGTCTGAGTATCCGTAAGCGAGACAGTGTTATAAGTCCCAAAGTCTTAGTGGGAGCGGAAAAGGCTTCCCTTATTCCAGTTAAAGTCACTAGCAGTGGGTAGTCTTTTCAGACTGCAGGCTGGAACCTTGGCCTCCTCCGGGTAGACGATGACGCAGGGGAACAATGATGATCACAGACGCACACACAGGGCATGAAGGGGGCCAAAGAACATGAATGCTCCTTGACAAGGGTATATAAACACTTCATGGCGGGAAAACCATGAAGAGAGCGGGGTGCAGAGAACTAGAGCTGGGTGGATATGGTACCAAACACATATGTTAAGAAGCTTCTCTTCTACCTTTCTAAAGAAAGAAGGAGGCTGTGTTGCTTTTCTAGGGAAAGATGCAGGTTACTGAGAAAGAAAACACTTATTTGGGGACATAAGACCACTTGAAAAAACATGGATGGCTGTGAAATCTGGAATAGCTCATGAGACTATAACCTCAGAATAGGAAAAGTAACTATTATATTTTATGAAGATCACCCTTTCCTCCCTTGCATGACTGTTCATTTTGAGTAAAATTGTTTAAATAAGTTTTGTTGTTAATCTCACTCTGTATATTTTATAGTCAATAAAAATGATTGTGTATTTTCCTTAATCATACATTTTATTTCCATATCAATCACTCTTTTCTGGCAAATTGATTGTGTCATTTACCAAAGCAACACTAGCAAAATTTGTTAGTACTTATGAGAGTATCTAAAAAAGAATTGCTATTGCATGATGTAGTGTTATATTCTCCCAGCATGAAAAGCGGGATAAAAGAAACAATGGTATTTAACCCTAATGTGCTCTCATATTCAAACTTCTACAATTTCTAATTCAAATGAAAATAAAACATGACTGTAGGGCATTTTGACATCTATCTTTGACCAATGCTCTTAACGAATTACATGGGGTCAACAACATTCAGGGTTCTTTGCAATTTTAAGCTGTTTATATATTTAAAATAAAAAGGAACTCTTCATTGTGCACCTCAACTGTAGTATCAAGCTAGCAACACTATTAGACTATAGAACCCAGAGCCCTCCCTCACCAAGGGCTAACCCTGAGAAACTGGATCCAGTCCATGAGCGGGTATTTGCTCACCCCTCTTGTAAAACATCTCTTTCCCATAAGCTAAAAGTAGGTTTCCTAGTGCTTTATTTAATTCTCTAGATCAGTGTTTCTTAACCTTTTTTTTTATAAAGTACCCCTTAAAATATACAGGCAGTCCCCGGGTTACATGGATCCGACTTACATCGGATCCCTACTTACAAACGGGGTGAGGCAACCCTGCACTAGCTGCTTCCCCCCAGCAGACCAGGGAGACGCAAAGCTAGCGCCCCCCCTCAGCAGACCAGGGAGACGCAGAGCGGCTTTTCTCAGCAGACACCTCAGGTTGAGAATAAAGGACTGAGGGAAGTGAGGTGTGGGAAAATAAAACCGAGCTCTGGAGAAATGTTTGGCTAGAGTTTCCCCTACAATATGTACCAGTTCCGACTTACATACAAATTCAACTTAAGAACAAACCTACAGTCCCTATCTTGTACGTAACCCGGGGACTGCCTGTGTATATAATGTACCCTCAGTACCTACAGTTTTCAGACACACAATTGTTTTCTACCATTGCAACACATTTGTTTAAACAACTTAATCGTGTTTGGGTGGGCAATGAAATTTTTGGGTGTAAAAAGTAAAAAATAATAAAGCGCTGTAAAACTTAAAACAAATTCAGTTTTCTCCAAATGTCAGTTGTGTTGATGTACTCTCCAGACTTCTCTTGAGTACCCCTAAGGGAACTCATACCACTGGTTGAGAAACACTGCTCTAGAATGTAGATCTCAGGGAGATACTCTCCAATTTCAAACAGACTGGATAAAGTCACTTCAGTTAGTTCCATGGTGCGATGTTCCCCTTGATTTTGTGATTTGGAGCGTAGGTGTATATAGTTCCTACTATCTTGTTCCTGTTCTCGATCTGCTCAGAACACTCCCTCTGCCCATCAAAGTTCTTTTTAAGCTACTAAAGTTGATGATATTGTGCTCCAGCCTATTTTGAGTTCATTCCAAAAATAAATGCCTGTGTTCACCTTCACCAGGAGATTACCCCCGATATGTTTTAAATTCAATCATAGGAATCATAAGGAAGGAAAGTCTACATTACGTAAATGTCAGAAAAGCACTTAGCTCCCTTTGTTGCACAGTCTCTGAGTCTATTCAGTCTTTTCTATTTAGTACTCAGGCAAAGTGATTTATAAGTTGAAATGTGAGTGGAATATTTCTGAGATGGAGTGAGAAGAGAAAAGCCCAAAGTGATTTATTTCTCTTGTGTTTTTTAATATAATTCATTTTTATCCGAGGTCTTCACTATGTTAAAACTACAATTAGTTGATCATCCAACTTATTGCACTTAGGTTTTGTTATGACAGTTGGAATTTTTCCTTCCAGTGAGCAAGTCATTTAACAAGGGGAAGACAACGGAGCAGTCCAAATACTTTGAAAGGGTAATGAAATAAGGACAGTCATTTGGGAGAGTTGAAGTTTTATAGATGATGTGAGAATGAAATTGATTCCCTAACTTCTTAGAATAAAACTTTTTGATTCAGCTGTTGGAGTGTATATTGTATATATCAGCTAACTTTAATTAGGGCATACTGTTAATTTAATGTTGTCCCGTATTCTATTGTTAGCTCCTAAAGTAACAGGAGACCAAATTAATCATCTGACTTCATACAGTGGAAGTAGAATGAAGCTGGCTTTTTCCTTTCAACCTATAGAGTTCAATCTTCAAATTTACCTGTACTGTAGAGGAATAGTGCAGTTAGGAGGTTGTGCCTAAGAAAAGGTGTTTATCCAGTTCTTTGAGTCCTCTACTAGAAGTAGTTGTAATGGATCCATTTGTCAAGTCTAGGTGATCTGTGCCGGACACAGGACCTTAGGGGAAGAATGGCCATCTTTATACCTCTCTAGTATTGGAACTGGTTGGGTCTTCATCACAAATTAAAACACTCATGAATGCTATAACTTACAGCTGGCTAACTGCTTGCCAGGAGCTGTTCTGCTAGCAGAGAATTTCTAGGATTCAGTGACATTCTGGCCACACTCCCTTGCCCCCAAAGCTACACATCTGACATTCTTTCTTGTGAAGCAGATGATGTGGAACCAGTTATATATGCCACTGGAGCATTTCTCTATAAAATTAAAATCTTCAGTGTACCATTTAGCATAGATCTGAGTCTTTTTTTGCGCTGCTGGAATGGAACAAAGCAGATTTAAAGAGAGGCTATGATATGACTGATTGGTATTTGGTATGAGTTTAAACTTTCAGATATGAAAGTATTCTAAGATGCTATTGTCTGTGAAGGAATAGGATTGGCAGATGCTTGTCTGGTTTCCCTAGCTTGGTAGCTGTGAGAATGAATCACACTTCTGTTTCTGTTAATACTGATACATAGCAAATATGGTTTTGACATTTTTCCAAGGTTGATCATACTTACCTAGAATCTCATTTTCTAACTAGTAATTACACATCTTCTCCAAAATAATTTCTTTTGCAGTCCTATTAGAAATCATATAGGGTATGTCTACACTGGCACCCTAGTTCGAACTAGAGATGCAAATGTAGGCATTCGAAATAGTCAATGAAGTGGGGCTTTAAATATCCTGCGCTTCATTAACATATCGCGGCGGCACGTTACTCCGATCAACAGCTGTTTCTAAAATGAAAGTGCTTCAAACCAAACCCCTTGGTTCGAACTAACAGTACTCATCAAAAAATGTTTACTAACATTTGAAATAACTGTTTTTATAAAGATAACAGATCATTTAAAAAATTACCATCAACAGTCAAACCTAAAGGACAACTCTGTTTCAGAGACATTATATAGTCCAAAAATGAGGAGTAACGTTAGTTCAAACCAAGGGGTTTGGTTCAAACTAATACGTCCAGGTGCGCACTTTCACTTTTGAAACAGCTGTTGATCGGAGTAACGCGCCACCGCGATCATGCTAATAAGCACGGGATATTTAAATCCCCGCTTCATTGACTATTTCGAATGCCTACATTTGCATCCCTAGTTTGAACTAGGGTGCAAGTGTAAACATACCCATAGGGACTATATAATGTCTCGGAAACCGAGTCGTCCTTTTAGGTTTGACTGTTGGTAATTTTGTAAATGATCTGCTAACTGCTTTTTATAAAGATATTTTAAATGTTAGTAAACTGTTAGTGGAAGTTGAACCACTCTGGTCTCACACGTTCAGGACTGACCAGTGATAAACCAGAGAATTTGCCAAACCATGGGTGGTCACTGTTATCTAGAAGCATTGCTAACACTTCCACTGCTTACTGGAAGACATTTAGGAGTAAATTAGAGTTAAATAACAGCATAACACCGAGAGCCAGGTCTGGTCGCTGCAAACAAACATGGGAAACCTGGCCACACCCGCGATAAGCAGACATCTGGCTAACTAAAATAAAGACGGATCACAGATATTTTCAGACCAAAAAGTGCCAGACTAGAGAGGTTCTAATATGTGTAGAGCAACACAGTATGTTGCTTTCACTAGTGGAAGATAGTAAAAAGTTGTTATAATAAACCTGAAATGAGTCAAAGTTAATAGCATTTATAAATTGTAAAGAATGCCAGGAATAACAAAAGGTGAGCACAAGCTATTAGGATGTTAAAACTAAAAATAAAACTAAGGTTTTTTTTGTTAAGAATTTTCTTTTGTCTTAATGGCTAAAATTTAGTTACTCAGCAGTAAAATAAATCCCTTCAAAGAAGATGCTTCCATGGCAATGAAGTGAAGATGAACATGTAGATATGGTTGTCAGGACAAGAATACATTTTAATATCTAAATAAAAAAATACAATCCACATTCCTATCTTGCAGCTTTGGCCACAGGTTTATACCTACTTCAAAGCTCTATACAGCTAATTATTGTAAATTTTTTTACATTAATTTCTATATATTTTAGAATGTGTCTGTGAGTCCGTTTGTTCAAGAACTCCTCCCAAATGGTGAGAGGTAGGGCCACCAAATTTGGTGTCCGGTTTCCTTTTACCCTATCTTAAAACAAGGTCAGGGTTTGGATGGGCCAGTAACAACTGGAAGGCCTGTGAAAAGGACTGTTTTCCATAACATGTAAAGGGAGGGGCTGCTTTTTGGACGGACATCATATGAAAGTGTCCACTGGAGGCAGCAAGCTTGCAGGAGGGAGCTATCCTGCAGAGTGTCCACTGGGAGCAGCTGTGCCACCAAATGAGTGTCCAGCATCATTTGTCCACCATCTTGCCAACACACTGAGGCTATGTCTATACTGCTTCCTTCTTGCGCAAAAGCCTATGCAAATGAAACACAGATTAGCATATTGCCACACTTCATTTGCATCCTTAATTAGGGGCCATTTTTGCGCAAAAAGGAGCTGTGTAAAGATGGCTCCTTTTTGCGCAAAAACCCCTCTTGTGAAAGAGCAGTTCTTCCTAAAAAAAGAGGGGGGTTTTGCACAAAAAGGAGCTGTGTGGACGTCTCCTTTTTGTGCAAAAGCTTCTTGCGCAAAAATGGCCCCAAATTAATTATGCAATTGAAGTACGGCAATATGCTAATCTGTGTTTCATTTGCATAGGCTTTTGCGCAAGAAGGAAGCAGTATAGATGTAGCTTTGGTCTATATCTACACTGCACCGTAGTTTGAAATAAGGTACGCAATTTGAACTATGCAAATTGCATATCTTATTTTGATCTTATTTCAAAATAGCTTATTTTGTAATTTAGCACTGTCTACACTGTGCCAAATTTTGAAATAACCCTCTATTCCGAAATGTCTCTTACTCCTTGTGGAATGAGGTTTACAGGGACATTGGAATAGAGAGCCCGAAATAACAGGCTTGCTGTTAAGACACAGGATAGCTATTTTGGGATTTTCCAGTATCCCAAAAGAGCGTTGCAGTGTAGACGTAGCCTGAATTAAGTTGTCGCACCTTGTTCCAAACCCTTTGGCTGCATAAAAAGCCCCTTGGCATCTGGAGGAGGGCTGGAAAGAGAGAGAACACCCATGGTGACCAGGAGAGAACTGGGGGGAGACCCCCTGCTCGGAGCTAGGGATAAGCAAATGCTTATCAGATAAGCAAAAGCTTATTGGATAGTTGACAGGCCAGTCAACTAGTCACTCCCTCACCCTTGCTGCCTTTATTACACAGAGGCAGCAAGGGGGGAGGGAAGAAGAGAGGGTACTTCAAAGCAGCAGTGCTGCATGGACCCTGGGTCCCCAGCTGTTCCCAGGCTCTGTGCAGCGCTGCCGCTTTGAAATGTCGTGCAGAGCCCGGTGTCAGGCTGCACGCAGCATTTCAAAGTGGTAGTGCCATGTGGAGCCCAGGGTTAGCGGGAGAGTCCCCTGCTGACCCTGGACTCCACGCAGCGCTTTCTCCTTTGAAGTATGCCAACAACCTTAAAGCGCGGAGGCACCCTACTGTCTAATTGAATAGTCGATGCAAAATGCATCAACTATTCAATTAGTCAATTACCAAATACTTAACATCCTTATTCCGAGTCCCTCAGGTTACATTTTGATGAAAGAGGAAAACTTGCATCCTTGAAAGAATAAATGCCTATGCATGCTATTGAAGGGCAAATGGAGAGTTTCTTAAATATTTGGATTTTTTTTTGCAAAGGAGTAATCCAATTTTGAGTTACAAACTGTTTGTGCATTTCAAAACTGGAAACCTCTGAGGCTTTTGTTAAGAATTACAGAAGACAGAAATTGAATCTGTCAATGAATCTTTCCCGTAAGAAAAGTTATAAAATGATTTTAATGCCCATTTAGTTTAATAAGACCTAATCCGATTCACCTTTATCCCTTGGAGATATCCCCATAAGTGTTGTCGTTACTGTGCATCAATTTTCTTGTTAAAATAGTTTTGTTGAAGGTGGGACTCTTAATTTTACATAGTATCTGCATTGTTCATATAAAAGATTTCACTTATTGAGTATGTATTGCAATTGAGGAATGTTTTACTTCCTTCAGATAATTCTGAATAAACAGTGATCATTTCTCTCTCAAATTGCCTTTAGATGTAGAACTCATATTTCTGTCCCTTCTACTCCAAAGAAAAGTTTTTATCTGTGAAAGGATTTTGGAAATTCAGTTCAGTTTTAAAAAATTTTCATGGCTTTGGCACCAAAAAAGGGAATTCAGAGTAAATAATATTTGTATAATGAAAAGCAAATGGAAAGCGTATTTTAAACAGCATTACCATGTTATCTTTAATTATGCATATTAATGACTTAAGCTCTTGTCAGCATCAGCAGCAGTATATTCCCTAATTTTACAACAAAAAATAATGAGCTTTAGAGATAGTTAATGGACCAAAATATTTACCCATGATAACCCACTGGCATTGCTAGGGATGTACAGGCCCAAGTAAGGGCAAAATTTTGCCCACTGTTGATATAGAACAGGGGTGGGGAACCTTTTTTGGATCAGTAGTCATTGACCTACAGAAAATATCAGTCAGGGGCCACAAACAAGTGAGAAGCAAAAGAAAACAGCAACAAAACTCCTCACTGACATGGCCTCTGACTAAAAAGCAGAAAGACACTCCCTACTTTCCCCTCACACATCAGAGCTTAATACATTTTTGGGGGGCCAGGTTAATAAATTTTTTGTTCTCCAGCCCTCTGCTGGGGTGGTGGTGGCGGGGGGATAGAGCACCAGCATGGGATCCCCAATGCTGGAGGAGGAGAGCCCTGACGCTGAGCCTTGGGCACATCTGGCCCCTGGTCTGAGGTTCCCCACCCTTGACATAGAAGGTAAGGACTTAAATGTTTCTTGGTGGACACCAGTGTTCCCTCTAAGGTATGCACCTACGCAGCCATGCCCAAAAAATACTAAGCCCACCCACCTCTTTTGCAGAGCTGCGCAGTAGTGCTCACCTTCCTGCTAGACCTGGAAGATGAGTGGTGTGGCTCTACCATGGCCAGGGATGCATGGTGTCTGGGTTGCTGCACTGAGGGTCAGAGCTGCAGGTGGGCAGGTTGCTGCCACCATGGGTCAGAGCCACAGGCAGGCGGGTTGCTGTGCCGGAGGTAAAAGCTGTTCGTGGGCGGTTGCTGTGCCGAGGTCAGAGCCACAGGTGAGCGGGTTGCTGCCGCCGGGGGACAAGGCCATGGACAGGCATGTTGCTGCTGCCAGGGGTCAGAGCCGCAGACAAGCAGATTGTTGCCTCTGGGGGTTGGAACTGTGGACGAGTGGGTTGCCATCTCCTGGGGTCAGAGCTGTGGGCGGGCAGATTTCTGCGCCGGGAGTTGGTGCCGTTAGCAGGCGGGTTTCTGCTACCAGAGTTGGGGGCAGTGGGCGGGCGGGGTGCTGCCCTGGTGGTTAGAGTCATGTGGCGGGCAAGCTGGTGTCTGTTGCCGGGATACTTAGGCCCCAATGCTGCCAGCACAGACTTCTGTGCTCACGCAATCCTACTGACGTCTCTTTGAATGTTGGAACCTTCCTTGATCATAGGTGTGATGAACATTTTTCACCTTTTTCTTACTCATTTGGAATTAGCCACTGCCAGAGGCAGGATGCCACACTAGATGATCCATTTAAAGTCATGCACCTTGTTAATTATACATACATTTTATATATATCCATATATAATATAAAATCTTTGTTAATAACTTGGGTGCCACAGTGACACACATCCAAACAAGCACACATAACCTCGCTAGTAGTGCACAAGACAAAATTCACTCTGCTCACAGATGGAAAATCTTAGAGGGAACACTGGTGGAGACCAATTTTTGATGCCCTTTGTAGTGTTATTAATCAATCTGAATCTTTTCCCAGGTACTGAGATATAAATATTATAATTCTAGTTTAGAAGGATAGTGTTAAAACTGAACCTTCATGTTATGGACCTGTTAGCCTTATAGATGTCTCAACTAAATTCTATACAAAGTGTTTGCTGACCAAACTATTGCATTAAGAGGCTGAAGTTTGATATTTTTGTAAAGAACAGAACGGCTTCTGGTTTTCTTATTCTGTTATTGATTGGCATTCTGTAGTGTCTCCCCTGCTCAATAAATATTTAAATCTCCAAAATCAAAAGCTTTATTCTGATTTTCCCGACCTTTAGGCAGCCTTTGATTCCTTACATATGAATCTAGTTAGCTGCAAGATGCTTGGAGCAGGGATTGAAGATGAACCTGAAGTAAGTTTGAATTTACCTATAAAAATCCTTCAGATCTTCTTCGAGTGATTGCTCATGTCCATTCTATGAAGGAGTATGTGTGCACATGTGTCATTGCAAGTTTTTCCCTAAGAAGAAAAACTTCTTCTACCGTTGGTCCAGCTGGTCAGCCCCCTGGAGAGGTGCTGCTATATTGGCGAATATATACCCCTGCTGGCCCTCCACCCTCTCAGTTCCTTCTTACTGCTTGTGACGGTCAGTAGAACATGCCTTGCTCTTGCTCTTGCGAGCATCTCTTAGCAGTTCTCGCCTGTTGACTTGTAAATTAGTTTTTCTGGTTAATTGTTTTCTTATCTTCTGTAAATTGTTTGTTAGTGTAGATAGTTGGTTTCAGTGAGGGAGCTGACTTTGTGTCCCCAGCTATTACGGTGGAGCATGCCTTTGGACCTAGTTGAAGCGAAGTGCCAGAAGCCTATGCCCTGTGGGGGACCTCCATGAAGCCTGACTGAAGTGCCTTGGGGAAGCCTATCTTTCCATGTCCTGCAAGATCTGCAGGGATTTAAGCTACGTACCAAGTGAGAAAGGGAGTCCAGCCTGAAGATTCTTCTAATGGAGGCGGCTCTTAGCCTGGTACCAGTGTTGAACCTGGCACCGGCAACTCGGAGTGCACTGGCTTTGGTACATGAGACACCTAGCCACTTGCATGCGTCCCCGGTCTCCTCAGCACTGGTCTCAATCTCCGGTGCCTCAGAAGAAATGGAGACCTAGTAGGGACAGATCTGTCGAGGCACGTAGAACCATCTAGCTTGGCAACCAAACCCTCAAAGTCAGGTCGGCACCAACCCAGCCTGTGCCGGGTTCCCAGCCCAGTGGAGGACCTCTGGGAGCCCTCAATGCCAGACACCTTCATGGCTGCAAGAGACCTTATTGAATTGACATCATCTCCGGCCTCGGCATTGGGCTTGGCGAGAGAGTGCAACTCTAGATGGCACCATGCCAGTGTTATGGCACTGGGTGCTTTGGTACCGGCCCCAGGGTGGCATCACTGTGTGGCTTCGGTACCTATAACCTTGACACCGGCACCGTCTCATCAATGACACTGACACAGACCCAGGCCATGTGTGTAGCACCACCATTGCCATCAGGCCCTTCCGCACACACTTCTCTGGTACCTGTAGTCCCAGCACCGGGCTCTGTCATGCCACTGCCTCCACTTCAGCACCATGGTAAGCTATGCCTTGAGCCACAGGTCACCAGTTTCCACTGCTACAGCACCACCCTGGTCGGCCTCCGAGTATTCCACCAACTTGGAGGCTGAGTCCGTTCTCTCCTCCTGGGCTTCTGCACCGGTTCTACTCCTGGCACCATTCCCAGCACTGGAGTACTTTGGCACAGCCACAGCAGCAGTCCTGGCCATTTCAGCCTACTCCTGCTCAGCCAGTGCAGCAATCTTGGCTTCCACAGTGACAAGCTCTAGTCCAGTGGCCATTCTGGAGGCCCTGGGCATACCATCAGATCCAGGGTATGAGCCGCTCCAGGCCAGAGTCCATCTACTCAGGGCCCAGGTCTCCTCTATCTGTGACCCCAATGGCCCGCTCCCTCACATCGAGGCAGTCTCTGCCTCTAGGGCAAGTCTTGCCCACGGCTACTGGTGAGAGTGTTGTACTAACGGCTCAGTCCTCATTGGTGGCCTCCTCAGCTGCTTCTCAGGCCACCTCTCATATCTGTGACCCAGAAGATGTTGGCCTGAAAGGGTCATCATCTTCATCTCCAGATAAGGTCCTGGGAGGGGCTCTTCCTTCGATACCATCTATGGACTCAAGGTCACACCAGGACCTCTTTTGTTACCTGGCCCAGAGTTTGGAGGTGCAGGTGGAGCGGGTGTCAGAGGACTCTGAGCTGACTGACATCCTTCAGGCTTACACCCCTACCAGAGTGACCTTGCCTCTAAATAAGACAGTTATTAAGATCATGAAGACCCTCTGGCAGACCCATGCCTCCATCCCGCCAACTGACAAAAAGACAGAGAGGAGATACTTTGTGCCGCACCCTCCTCCAGGGTCTCTGGTTGTCCAGGCAGTGTATCAATGTGAGAAGTAGAGGCAGCTGGGTCTGACTGACAGGAGTAGAGATGCCAAAAAGATGGACCCTCTGGGCAGGAAGGCCTATGCCTTTGGAGGTCTGAAGCTCTGTATAGTAAACCAGCAAGTTTTACTCAGTCATTATGCTTATAATACCTGAGCTGCAATGGACAAATTTACTGCCCTTGTCCCTCAGGACTCCTGGTCCAGATTTAAGACCCTCTCACAATAGGGCTCTCCCATACTGCCATACAAGTAACCCTGGACTCAATGGACATTGCTGGTCTGCCCCATGGGCATGGAATTGGTGCTTTGCCACAGTTCATGGCTGCAGGTGTCTAGGGTGCTCCTGGAACTCCAGACTATAATTCAGGATCTACCTTTTGAGGGGCTGAGCATTTTCTCAGAGCAGACCACACTTAATTTCTTAGGGATTCACATCCCTGCCCCCAAGAGATGGTCCCTTGACCTTCTCAAAAGGGTGCTTGCCCAGATTTCTCCAGGTATAGGGATAGGAAAAGGAATGGCAGTAACAACAAATGCTAGTCTCATTCTTCATCCAATCAGGGGACGAGCCACTCCAGCAACACCTAAGGCCCTCACCAGGAGTTCTGAAGGTGTGCCCTATCAGTTTCATTTTGTCCCTTTTTGAACCACTTATCCCCTTTCTACTGTGTTTGGGAGTCCATTACTTTGGACCGTTGGGTCCTAGAGATGGTAGGGAGTGGCTACACTATCCCATTCTCCTCACCACACTCTTCCCACCCCTCTGCTCCCATCCCTCTTAAGGGAACCCTCTCACCAGCATCTCCTGCAGGAGAAGGTGCAGCAGCCCCCAAGTCTAGGAGCAGCTGAAGTGGTCTCCCTGGAGTTCACAGGCACCAGGAGTTCTACTCCTGATATTTCCTGATGCCCATGGTGAAGGGTTGTTTTCGGCCCATCTTGGATCTCAGGGACCTCAATGCCTTCAACACCAAAAACAAGTTCAAGATGGTGATGCAGGCGTTGGTCATTCCTTTCCTCAATCTCAGAGACTGGTACTCTGCCCTTGATCTAAAGGACACTTACGTTCACATTTTGATTGCCCCTCACCACAGGAAGTTCTTCTGATTTACTGTGTGCCAGAAGCATTACCTGTTTACGGCCCTTCTCCTTGGCCTCTTCACAGCTCCTTAAGTTTTTACAAAATGTATGGCTGTTGTCCCTGCCTTCATTAGAAAGTGGGGCATCCACATGTTTCCCTGTCTGGACGATTGGCTTATATAGGTCTCATTTCTACACTACGTGTTGGCCCATATTTCCCTGGTGCAGGACCTGTTTTTGGACCTAGACCTCTTTTTGAATGTGGCCAAGTCCACCCTCATCCCCTCTCAGGTAATAGAATTTGTGGACGCTTGCTTGGACTCAACATCAGCCACACCCTCACTGCTCAGGTCCCAATTCTTGACCATCAGGGAGTCTGTTCTGGCCTTGTGTGCGTCTCCCACGACCACAGCAAGAAATTGCACGCACCTTCTAGGGCTCATGGCCACCTGTACCTACTTAGTGCAGCATTCCAGGTTTCCCCTCTGCCTGATGCAGCTGTGGCTCGCTCGTGTCAGTATTGGAGCGACAATGTTCAGAATGGGTGTAAGGGATGCTGGAAGGGAATAGGAAACTTTTCACTAGAGCCACCTCTCTGGCCAGATGGAAGCATTTCTCTATCTGGGCTACTCGGAAGGGGATTCTCCCATGCATGTCCAGGTCCCACTGGTCCTGGACTATCTCCTCAATCTCAGAGTCCAAGAGCTGTCCTCCACGTCTATTAGGATCCACCTGGTGACTATCTCCACTTTTTATATGAGTTCCCGGGGTAAGATGCTCTTTGCAGTCCCCATGGTTCACTGATTTCTGAAGGGTCTCGACAGGCTTTATCCACATGTCTGACAACCTGTTCCTCCATGGGATTTCAACTTGGTCCTGACCAAGCTCACTGGGCTCCCTTTTGAAACTCTGGCAACATCTTGCTTCTACACCTGTCTTGGAAGGTGTTGTTCCTGGTAGCTATCAGTGTTGGCCAGATGTGTATCAGAGCTCAGGGCTCTTACCTCAGACCCTCCTTACATGTTTTTGTTCAAGGATAAGGTCAGGCTCTGCTCCTACCCGGCCTTTCTGTTTAAGGTGGTGTCTCAGTTCCATGTTTCTCAGGACATTTTTCTTCCAGTGTTTTGCCCCAAGTCCCATGCCTCTGGCAAAGAACAGGCCTTGCGCACACTGGATATTAGAAGGGCACTAGCATTTTATTTAGACAGGACGAAGTCCTTTGCAAGTCCCCACAGTTGTTTGTGGTAATTGCAGAGATGCTGAAGAGGCAGCCAGTATCCCCTCAGAGGATTTTGTCATGGTTCACTTTCTGTATCAAGGAGTGCTATGATCTGGCCGGAGTGCCAGCCCCTCTTTTGATGGCCCACTCCACCAGGGTCCAGTCCTCCCCCATAGCCTTTGTGGCTCAGGTGTCCATCCTGGACATCTGTAAGGCAGCCATGTGGTCTTCAGTCCATACCGCCACACCTTTGCCAACCATTATGAGCTGGCTCACCAGGCTAGGGAGGATGCCACTCTCGGTAGGGCTGTTTTCCATTCTGTAGAAGACTAGGATTCTGACACTGCCTCCTTGGTTTCTGCTCTGGAGTCACCTACATGGAATGGACATGGGCAATCACGCAAAGAAAAAATGATTACTCACATTGCTCATGTCCATTACAAATCCTGCCCATCTCCCCTTCATTAGAGTAGTCCAGTAAGAAGGAACCAAGAGGGTCGAGGGCCAGCAGGGCTATATATTAGCCAATATAGTGACGCCACTCCAGGGGACTCACCTGCTGGCCCAACAGGTCAGGGAAAAACTTCTGATATGTGCATGCAGCACATGCACACATACGTAGAATGGACATGAGCAATACATCTCGAACAACAGTTACAGAGGGTGAGTAACCGTTTTTTCTCTACTATCTCTTAGGACAGAAAGCTTGGGACAGAAGTGAGATTTAGCTATCCTTTCTTCTTTGAGTAGTGTCCCTAGGAGAGCTCCACTGTAGGGCTATGTCTAGACTACATGGCTCCTTCTCAACTCTGGCTGGAGAATTCAGGTAGCAGTGTCTATTCAATGCACACATTCACTTTCACTTATGCTATATTATGTATTTATCTGTAATACTCTGAGTACCATTCCCAGACCTGTAAAAGATCTCCATGTGGCTCAAAAGCTTGTCTCTTTCACCCACAGAAGTTGGTCCAAGTAAGAAATTGGTCTCTCATATTCTGGGGAAGGGTATGATAGACCATGAGACTTCCAGCAGGGTTTTTAGTCCAGCAGAGTTATGAATTTAAATTTCTAAGCTCATCTTTTGAAGGGGTTGTGCAGTTTGCCTTTGAGGATGAGGACTGAGAGGTTAGACATGGACCTTCAAAAATATAAGCTTGGGAATTTAAATTAACATCTCCGTTAGAAACTAAAAAACATGGCCTAAATAGAGACACTGGTTTTATGGTTCATTACAACAATTTGTAATAATCCCTACTGTCTGATAACCCTGAATTGCCCACTTCATTTTAAGTGATATTCTACAGAATGAGCAACCTCTTATGCTTAGCAATCTATCCCAACTTATATTTAGCTGACACTCTGGGTACCTTCCCCAGATCTGAAGAAGAGCTCTATGAAGCTTGAAAGCTTGTCTCTTCAACCTGCAGAAATTAATGCAAAAAACATTATCTCACGTATCTCATCAGAATGAACTGTCAGTTCATATTGTTTATTTCTGTCTCGTTTGTCATTTAAAATGTAACAATGCATTTATGTTGTACATGACGTGCTATAATAATAGCATAGCAATTAATTCAGTTCCACTTTGTACAGTTGTTTTGCCCCCCAGCAATTCACAAACATTTTTTTAATGGCCACTCATTCTCATACTTATAGCCTGAAATTGGCCATTGTAGCAGGGTATTGGTGCAAGAGCACCTCATTAGCCCCTGTCCTGTCACCTCCAAGCAAGGGGAACAGACTGGGGCTTATGTAAAGGCCTAAGGATGGGCAACACCTGCCAGCCTGACAAGCCAAAGAATATATAGACTGGGAAGGCACCAGAAGTGGGAGTGGGCAATGGTTAGTCAGGATGGAGCTGGAGGCCTCCTAGTTGAGGACTGCCTATAAGAGGGGGGGAAAAACCTATAAAGACTGTATATAGTTTGGCACTAGTGGTGGGACAAGGTTGGGTGAACAAAGGTGTTGAACAACTCTGAGACTGCTCTGAGCCTGATATAAGAGGACAACTGGTGCCCAAAAAGGAGGGGAGAGAGGCTGATTGCAACCACTTGTAAGATTCTTTATCTCCCTTTTCCAAAGAAGTGTTAAATCAGATGTACTGTAGGTACTGACTGCTCTGTTCTAGTTTTCCATGCCACTATGTTGTTTTCTCTCTAATGTTGTGCATTTTGTATTCAGTTGTAGAAAAAAAATTCTATTTATGGGATACCAAGTAAACTAATTTTTGTTGTTTGCAGTTCTTCATACAACTCTTTGGCTGTGTCTAGACTACATGGCTCCATCGATGGAGCCATATAGATGAGGGTTGTAGGCAAAGGGAAATGAAGCCGCAATTTAAATAACCGTGGCTTCATTTAAATTTACATGGCTGCCACGCTGAGCCGACAAACAGCTGATCAGCTGTTTGTCGGCTCAGCGCACTAGTCTGGACGCTCCTGCGCCGACCTGAAAGCCCTTTATCGACATCCCCGTTATGCCTCATAGGATGGGGTTTACCGGGGATGTCGATAAAAGGCTTTCATTTCAACAGGGGAGCGTCCAGACTAGCGCGCTGAGCTGACAAACAGCTGATCAGCTGTTTGTCGGCTCAGCGCGGCAGCCATGTAAATTTAAATGAAGCCGCGATTATTTAAATCGCGGCTTCATTTCCCTTTGCCAAAGAAAAAAATCTACATGGTTCCGTCGATGGAGCCATGTAGTTTAAATGTACCCCTAGATTGAGAGAAAATCAAGCTTTTAGCATCTGATTTTATTTCTTCCAATATTTATTTTTTAATATTTTAAAAAATTAAAGTAGAGCAGAGAAGTTCCCAACTCCCCCCAATGAAAGGAGCAAAGTTCTCTCAGTCTTACTCTCAGTGAAGAGGACCTGATTTTATATCCCTTAAACATAAACATATGGCTTTCCAATTCCCAATGTCCCCTGCAAGTTCATAGGGTGAAAAGGAATTCTGTCTCCACTCTTCTTGTAATTAACTCCTCTTTTTGTTGGAGTGAACTCAACTCTCTGGGTATATTATGAATACTTCTGAAATGTTAATCTGTGTTTCAAAATTTCACTATGGATCAGTACTCATTATTTGAGGGATCTCGTTATTGCACCTTTTCCATACTCTCTGCCTGTTATAAAGTTTGTTTAAAGATGTAAGGGAAGAAAGGCAAGACCAGACTGTCTCTCCTGTGCTAAATAAAATTTTCCTTAAATATTTTTAAAAATTAGTACACTAATATATACATGACCAACATGTGCTATAACTGATAAATAAAACCACCATGGATTAGGTATTGCTAGTTTAAATGGCTACAAACTATATAGTCTCAATCCTGCGAACATTTATTTTTACACTTGAAGCCAAAGGGATTACTCATATGATTAGACTTAAGCATGTTTATAACTGTTTGCTGGATCAGGGCTTCAGTTAATAACTTCAGAGTATTAAAAACCCAACTTAAATTATATAAAATCTGCTATGTATAAATGACAAATGAGTATCTGTTTAGTATTTAAAGGACTAAGATTGTTCAGAACAAGCTCTTTACTGAACTATCTATGCCTTTTCACTGTGGATGACCATTTTAATTATGTGAGCAAGGTATGGAACATAGTTTAATTGAGGCTTTGATTTCTAGCAGGAAAGTGTATGTGCATGTAATATATATTTCTCAATGTACTACCATCACTTACAAGATTATCCCAAAGAATCATAATAGTTTAATGGATAGTGATCATTAATAATGTAAAATTCAAAAATAAAGTAGATATCCTAGGCAAAACCAGAATAATGTAAATCATTCCCAAAGTTTATTTAAATCTTTCAGACTATTACAGTGTTACTGTAATTTATAGTAATTTGTTTCAACACTAGAATGGATTATTACTTCTACAGTAATTTCTCTCCGGTATGTAGATGTCTGAACACATACAAACAATTACATAACATATATTCATTCTGCCTCCATAAGTACATACACACTTAATTCAAGCGAGGATGAAAGGTAACCCTACCAAATTTTAATGCACAATTTTGGGTCCTTGTTTCCCCCAAAACAGAATATATACAGATTAAGCAGGACTGCAACTAAGGGTACGTCTAGACTACATGCCTCTGTCGCCAGAGGCATGTAGATTAGGCTACCAGGCACAGGAAAATGAAGCGGTGATTTAAATAATCGCCGCTTCATTTAAATTTACATGGCTGCCACGCTGAGCCGATCAGCTGTTTGTCGGCTCAGCGCGGTAGTCTGGACGCGCGGGTGTCGACATCAAAGGCATTTGTCTACCACCCAGGTATACCTTGATTAAACCAGGATTTTACCAGATTACAGGTGAATATGGTGAATCCTCCTTTACCCCCACTTCCAAGTAGTTCTTACTCCCGAGAGTGTTATTTATTTTCAGTATGCAGAGAATAATGTCTCACCTAGTTTTTAATTTACAGCATGCCCAGACATGTTTTCTTTCCTTTGCTATTCACATGGATACAGAGGAGGGGAAAGTTCTGTTTCCTGAGGCTGCATCTACACTGCAGAGTTTTTGTGCAAAAACTCGTGGAGTGTCCTTATCTCAAGTGTACGTTTGCACAAGAAAATTTACAGTGAATCGACAAAACAGAGGGGTTTTGCAGTATAGTTATTCCTCTTTCTACGAGGAATAACTCCATTTTGCTCAAGAGCTCTTACACAAAAAGGTATGTGTGGATGGAAAGGAGGGTCTTTTTGCGCAAAAACAGCCTATCGAAACAAGCACAAGTGCTCTGGTGGCCATTCTGTTAATGGCAATCAGAGCTTTCTTGTGAGAGAGTGTCCATGCAGTCGGGAGGGAGTTGTCAAGGGAGACCGAGGCGACCCTACTATGGAGCCTGGGCGAACATGTCCGCTAGGGCCTCCCGGATGCGCACCCCATCCTGGTGCGCCTGGCGGATGGCAGTTGTGTGGGGCTATTCATAGCCCTGGCTCTCGGCTGCCATCCATTCGGGGAGGAAGGCCTCCCTACTCCACTCCACAAGATTGTGGAGCACACAGCATGCAACCACTGCCTCCATGGCATTCTGCTCACCCATCTCGAGACGGGTGAGCAAACACCGGAAGCGGGCTTTCAAGCAGCCGAAGGTGCACTCCACATGATTTCGGGCCCGGTTGAGGTGGTCGTTGAACCGGGCCCGGTTCTGGTCCGGCCGCCCTGTGTAGGGCCGCATTAGCCAGGGCAGCAGGGGGCAGGTCGCATCCCCGAGGACACATATGGGCATAGGCACATCCCCGACAGTCAACTCCTGCCGGGGGAAGTAGGTGCCCGCCTCCAGCCCGCGAAACAGGCCGGAGTTCTGGAGAATGCAGGAGTTGTGTGCCCTGCTGGACCAGCCCGCATAAACGTCTAAGAAGTGGCCACGGTGGTCCACGAGGCCTGGAGGACAATCGAGCAATACCCCTTCCTGTTTATAAAATGGGTAGCTCGATGCTCCGGGACCTGGATGGGGATGTGGGTTGCATCCAGGGCTCCCCCGCAGTTGGAGAACCCGAGGGCAGCGAAGCCGGCCACGGTAGCATCCACATCATGCAGGTAGATGACTCTTGGCAGCAGGACGTCGTTGATGGCATGGACGACCTGCAGGAGGGTGCAGAGAAACACAGGGGAACACATCACATAAGGCAGGGTGAGTGTGTGCTCCTTTCCCCCGCTGTGATGCCCTCTGTGCTCACACACACACCAGGGCCCCCACACCCTCCCCATGCCCCCCCCCCCCACCAGCAGGCCTGTGCAAGGGAAGGACGGCTCAAACCCCTGGGTGACCCAGCCTGGAGTCTTGGCTGCTCCTGGGCATGGAGTGCAACACCCTCCCCCCACTCCACTCCTCACTTCCCCTGGGACTTACCTCCATCACGATGACACCGATGGTGGATCCGCCCACCCCGAACTTGTGTGCCACTGATCGGTAGCTGTCTGGGGTGGACAGCTTCCATAGTGCGATGGCGACCCTCTTGTCGACGGGGATGGGTGCCCGCAGTCGGGTGGTGGCTCTCTGGAGCGCAGGGGCGATCCAGGCACACAGCTCCAGGAACATCTGCTTTTGCATGCGAAAGTTCCGGAGCCATTGCTGGTCATCCCATTGCCCCAGGACCAGTCAGTCCCAGCAGTCCGTACTGGTGTCCAGTCTCCACAGTGACCTCTCCACGCTGGGGTGGGGATGCCAAAGGGATGCCATGGCCTCCGTGGTGGAGTCCAAAGCGATCTGCACCTCCATGTCCTGGAACAGGAGGGCAGCAGCCTGGAGCACCAGCTGCAGGCACTCCAAAGTGGCCGGCAGGAGCCAGAGCAGGCACATGGCCATCCCTGGCTCCATGGCAGAAAAAATAAGGGAGATGAAAAAAAACAAGCAAAGGCACTAGGTGACAAAAGGCAGTGGTGACCAAAAAGGCAGAGGGCAACCACCAAAACTGCTACGGCTGACAGTCCCTGCAAGAGGTCCTATAGCACGCAGCAGGAGAGAAATGGCTGTCCAGGGAGATCCCTTTAAGCACGTGTCTCAAAGGAGCTCCAGCCCCTGCCCCTGGAAAGGGCTGGTGCCCTTTTGCCCTCTACAAAATGGTTCCAGGCTTCTGCTTTTGCGCAAAAGCGTCCCGCCAATGTAGACGCACTTTTGTGCAAAAGCGCATCGTTATAACGATAACTCCGGGACCAATCTAGATGTGCTTTTGCGGAAATACTTTTAATGGAAAAACTTTTAAAGTATTTCCGGAAAATCATGCCAGTCTAGACGTAGCCATAGACTTTAAGGTCAGAAGGGACCATTATGATCATCTAGTCTGATCCCCTGCACAATGCAGGCCACAGAATCTCACCCACTCACTCCTGGAATAATCCTCTCACCTATATCTCGGATATTAAAGTCCTCAAATGATGGTTTAAAGACCCCAAGATGCAGAGAGTCCTCCAGCAAGTGATCTGTGCCCCATGCTACAGAGGAAGGCGAAAAACCTCCAGGGCCTCAGCCAATCTACCCTGGAGGAAAATTCCTTCCCGACCCCAAATATAGTGATCAGCTGAACCCTGAGCATGTGGGCAAGATAACTGTTCTGTCTCAGGACAGGACAGCAATCTTACTGTCAGATTTATTCCTGAGGGAATATCATTACTTTAAACAAAAGCCTGAGTTCATTATATATAGGTCTTTCTGTGACTTTAGATGGCTGTTTCTTCCCAACTTTACACTGGTCAGCTAAAATGTCAATAGAAAAAATATTTCCCATCAGGAATCATAGCTTTTTCCATAATAGCTTCTGGAAATACAGTCTTTGCTTTGCTTCTTGGGTCAGTCTCTGGCTCTTTTATGATTTGTAGAGAGAAAAGCCTATAATCAGAGGTCAATAAAGGATATCTTACAAGTTAAAGGTGCATCAATTCATACTGGATACAGAAATCATCACTTCAGTTTGAACTGTTTTCTGTATGACAAGCTATTTTGCCACATGTCCTACAAATTGTTACCCCAGTGGAAGTAGGTTAGTGTGAAGTCATAGGATATCTACAAACTATAAGTGAACTAAAGATTCAATTCATTTTTTCATGTTCAGACATATCAGTATTAACTACTTTGCTGAAGTTCTTTCAAGATAAGAAATCCTTGGGATAAACCTGCTTAGGCTGTGTCTAATCAAGTTAGGTATTTAAAGGTATCCTCTAAAAATTCTCCACAAATGCTGCTAAGCCAACTGGTCTCAAAGTTTGCTGTTTTTAAAAATATATATATGCTTGTTATATCCTAGTCTTCAGGCATGGGGACCGTTAGCCTTTATTACTGAGTCCATTGACCGCCAGCCTTTGTGGCCAGCTGTGTCATCACAGCTCTCACAGGACTAGCACCCTCTTGTATTGGTCATTCTGGAATTTTGATGGTTTCTCTGCCAATTAATTCAGCTCCTGGGCTGATTCATGATCTTAAGTTCATCCCCTTCAGGATTACAACTGTCCAAAGTGTTAAAAAAAAAAAAGTCTTAATGCTAAAAACTCCTCTGCTCTCTGGGACTGTTCCTCAGTCTATCTTTGTGGATAAGTCTGCTTGTCCCTTCACGGGGGCTCGTAGTGGAACCCAATCCCACCCTTGACTCTGGGTTTAAGCCCCACAACTCTTTACAGCATAGTTAGGTCAGCTCCTTTACCTTTATCATGGTTTCCCCAGGGCCAGTTCCTATCTTGGCTCTTTACATCTCTGGATTTCCAAGTCTCTTCAGAGTTACGATCAAAGTGTCTCCCAGATCTCCCTGTCTGAAGAGCTTGCCACTCTACTGTTCCTAGGCTTACTTTTCTGTTCAGACTCTCCTTCCAGCTCTTTCCATAATTGCACCCTGTCAGTGCTTAAAATTTGGCTCTTTTTATATAGTAATCACCTGATTCCTCACAGGAGGGGCTTATCCTATAATTCAGCATCACCATCAACAGTCATGGGCTCAATGCCCGTTGGTGTCCAATGCCTCCCTCACTATTTCCTTCCATCTTTCCCTGTCCAGTGTGGAGTGGCTTAGTTTCTGTAGACTTAGGGCCCTATAAAATTCATGGCCATGAAAAATGCATCAGGGACTGTGAAATCTGGTCTCTCATTGTGAAATCAGTTTCTTTGTTTTTTGTTTTTGGGTTTGGTTTTTGTTGCTTTTATCCGATAGTATACATATTTCAGGGGGGAGACCACATTTCTCAAATTGAGGGTCCTGATCCAAAAGGGAGTTACAGGAGGGTTGCCAAACTGTATTGCCACACTTACTTCTGTGCTGCCTTCACAGCTGGGTGACCAGAGAGTAGCAGCTCTTGGCCAGACATCCAGCTCTAAAGGCAGTTCCAACCAATAGCAATGCAGAAGGGCGGCAATACCATACCATGCCACCCTTCTGCACTGTTGCCTTCAGAGAGTGGCAGCTGCTGATTGTGGGCCTAGCTCTGCAGGTAGCAATACAGAAGTAAGTATGGCAATACCATATTATGCTATCCTTATGTCTGTGCTGATGCTGGTGGTGGCTGTGCCTTCAAGAGCTGGGTTCCCAGCCAGCAATCTCCACTTTCCAACTGCTCAGCTCTGATGGCTGCATCACTGCCAGCAGCACCAGTGAAATAAGGGTATCAGTACCACAACCTCCCCTACAATAACCTTGCGACCCTCCCCCACAACTCCTTTTTAGATTAGGGCCACTACCATTACAACATCATGAAATTTTAGATTTAAATAGCTGTAATCACAAAATTTAGTATTTTTAAATCCTATGATCATGAAATTGATGAGAGCAGACCATGAATTTGGTAGTGCTCTTCCTATAATCAGGTTTGGCTTAGCTTGAGACTGCCCAGCTGTGATCAAGCCAACCTGTTACAGTCTCCAACAGATGCTACGTATTACAGTTTATGGAGAGAATACTTTCTACCTCAGTAACTTCTCTTTGAACAGCATGTACAGCATATGACAAGGTTTTGGACACTTTTTGATCAAGAGCACTTTAGTGTTTAGATAAGCTTGTTCTAACTGTAGTGTTTACATGCTTTTCCACTCACTTACTTTCTTCTAAAAATATGGTGAGAGATCTTGTCCTTCATCTTTGTGCCTTATACCCTTCCTTCTCTGTCTGCACATGAGGAGAGAAATGTTTATCCATCTTCCCTATGCTGTCTTGCCTGCTATTGGGGTCAGGAATCTGACACATGGCCCTTGGGGAATTTGATTGAAAATAAAAACTTTATGGAGTTTCTCCCTTTGCTTCTTGGTTCCCTCCTACCAGTTAGCAGGCATTAGGCAAAAGTATGGGTCAGCACTCCTGAGGAATAAGGCTCACTTTGAAACCTCAAGCATCTGGTCAAAAATACCAGCTTTCACAGCCTCTATGGCTACGTCTTCATTCAACACATAGTATGCTGCTTATGCCCATCCCATCAGAAAAAGAGTCAAACAGATATCCCTAGATTCCTGTGTGGCAAGGTCCTCACTTAGGCTCCTCACCCTGGGACCCTTCATCAGCCACAAATTAACTAGAGACCCTCTCTTGTGCAAATGCCCATGTCTTTTATTGTTCATGCCAGTTTCCCACCACCTTCTATTTGCAGACCTTTGTTTGCCATTCCTGCAGCAAACTCAGCTAGCCTCTCCTTCTGGCTTGGTACCACACTCAACCACTCTCTGGCTCCTCCCTTTCCACTTCCCCCTCAACTGCCTCTCTGGCTAATGAGGCCCATGGCTGTTTCCCATTAGCCCCTTGGGCATGGGCTTACTGAGCTGCCTTCAATTGCCCTTTTCAGTCTGGCTGTAGTACCAGAGCTCTGGCTTAGCCAGCAGCCTGTCACACCTCCCAATAAGTTTCAGAAGACGTGCTGATGGGGGTGGGGGAAAAAAGGGCAATTGCCCTGAGGCTTGGCGATTCAAAGGGGACCAGAATTCCCAGTAGCCACTGCCCCTATGCCCCAGGTCCTTTCAAGCACTGACAGAGTGCCACACCACACTTTTTGCATGGCTCTGAGAACGGGGGGGAGGGGGGGAAGGGTGCCATGCTCCGTGCATTGTGGATGCCTTGCTGCCCTGTCTCCTTCCCTTCCAACTGAGGCTCCGCCCCTTCCAGGAGAACAGAGCCAGGGCCCTCCACCATCTTGCTCAGGGGCCTGTGGAGGCTGTTGGCTTCCCTGAGCTTCAATAACTACCAATTCACAAATGATCAGATAGACAAGTGAGTCATCTTCCCATCCCACTTTGGGCAGGAAGGAGCTTATTAAGGCATGCTTTTATGTTAATCATCCCATGAAGTACCTACTCCTGGAATTGTTAATATTGTTTCTGTTCAGGCATAGCCTGGGCTGATCGCTCCTTCATAAACTGTAGAAAAACATGCTGTTGTTGCTTCCCTGAGTCCATCATCTACTTTAGGATCTTTCCATTGTCCATTCTTTGAACAGACATTGTTTCATACCACTTCTGGTACCACTTCTGATAAGTAGGTGAAGTTCCTTCTGTGTTCCAAATAGAGTGTACAAAACATGTGGATTCAAACCTTAGCATAAACTTTCTCTTGATATTGGGCATCTATAGGGTTTTCTTCTTCAAGATCTCCAGGGTTCTGCTCGGAGTTAATCCAAACATTTTTATATCCTAGGTTTGAGCTACTACGACCCACCCGCAAGCAGAAATAACCGTCTTTTTAATGGGATCCTACCATCTGACAATAGGGTGACTTTACAGAAGGGATTCATGCCCTTTTGTAAAGTTCTAATTTCTGTCCCCAGTTAATATATATAACAAATATTTTTGTGGAATTATCTCTTTAATGGCTGGATTCATTTTGGGAGGCTATCCAGAAAAAATGTATTCAAGGGAAATCTGAATAAACTCTTCTCCCAGTTTATTTGGCAGAACCTGGACAATGTAGTCAAATATTCTTTTCTCACTTTATTTTTAAAAAGAATCCCAAATTTTCCTGATTAAAGTTATTTGTGGGCATCATATTTATTGCATGGAGAAATTTCTCTGTTCCTATGTTATGAGATACCAGAAGCCAGTACAGTAATTAGAAAGTTGGGTTCTGGCTAGAAAACCTGCCTTGGAATTGATATGCTTGAGAACAAATACCAATGACATTTTTTAAATTATTTCTTTTTCTAAAAAATTAACACTTGAACATAGACACCCATGGACATTTACTCCATCAGTCCAATTGTAGACTCTTTTAACTGAAAGAAAAAGCCCTTTTGAACATAAACCTCTTGCATGTGCTCTGACATGCATTTTACAACACAAACCCTTTCTGTCACTGAGTGTTCTCATTAAAGACACTCATCACATCTTGGAAACATTATACATTAGGATTTTTCAAATAGCCTTCAAAATCTAACTTTTTTTAACTGCCAAGTGTATTAATTAAGCAGTATGTAACCTATTGTGACACTGTCTCTCTCTAGTGGTGGCTAGATTACAAATAGAGGTCTATGAGCATGATACAGACTTGGCTTACAGAGCTGACTCTTTTTTTAGCTAAAACTATAGAGGCTCATTCTTTTAGAACGAGAGGTCCCAATTTTAGTCCCCTACTGACAACCTGCTGAGTAACGTAGCACTATAAGTACATAGTATTCTATTTCCATAGAAATGTTTGTAATGCTTATATTTTAAAATAATCCAAGAGGTAAATATTGACTTTTTTCATTTACATTTACTTTGATATTGGAAATCATAGTACTGAGAGACTACAATATTTTACTCTTTGAGCATGTTAGTTATTACCAATTTTGATGTCCAGGCAGGTATCACAGGAAGAAACTAGTTATAAGAACATAAAAACATAAGAATGGCCGTACTGGGTCAGACCAAAGGTCCACCTAGCCCAGTAGCCTGTCTGCCGACAGTGGCCAACACCAGGTGCCCTGGAGCGGGTGGACCGAAGACAATGATCAAGCGATTTGTCTCATGCCATCCGTCTCCAGCCTCTGACAAACAGACACCATTCCTACCCCCTGGCTAATAGCTTTTTATGGACCTAACCTCCATGAATTTATCTAGTTTCTCTTTAAATTCTGCTATAGTTCTAGCCTTCACAGCCTCCTCTGGCAAGGAGTTTCACAGGTTGACTACGCACTGTGTGAAAAATAACTTTCTTTTATTAGTTTTAAACCTGCTACCCATTAATTTCATTTGGTGTCCTCTAGTCCTTATATTATGGGAACTAATGAATAACTTTTCTTTATTCACCCTCTCCATACCACTCATGGTTTTATATACCTCTATCATATCCCCCTTCAGTCTCCTCTTTTCCAGACTGAAAAGTCCCAGTTGCTTTAGCCTCTCCTCATATGGGACCTGTTCCAAACCCCTGGTCATTTTAGTTGCCTTTTTCTGAACCCTTTCCAAGGCCAAGATATCTTTTTTGAGGTGAGGAGACCACATCTGTACACAGTACTCAAGATGTGGGCATACCATAGTTTTATACAGAAGCAGCAAGATATTCTGTGTCTTATTTTCTATCCCTTTCTTAATAATTCCTAACATTCTAATTGCCTTTTTGACTGCCGCAGCACACTGTGTGGACGTTTTCAGAGAACTATCCATGATAACTCCAAGATCTCTTTCCTGATTTGTCGTAGCCAAATTAGCCCCCATCATACTATATGCATAGTTGGGGTTATTTTTCCAATGTGCATTACTTTACACTTATCCACATTAAACTTAATTTGCCATTTTGTTGCCCAATCACTCAGTTTTGTGAGATCTTTTTGAAGTTCTTCACAGTCTGCTTCTGTCTTGACTTAAACAGTTTAATATCATCCGCAAACTTTGCTACCTCACTGCTTGCCCCTTTCTCTAGATCATTTATGAATAAGTTGAATAGGATTGGTCCCAGGAGTGACCCTTGGGGGACACCACTAGTTACCCCTCTCCATTTTGAAAATTTATCATTTATTCCTACCTCTTGTTTCCTGTCTATCAATCAGAAAATTTTATAATGGACGATCAAGCTTGAGTTGAGAAGTTCTGTGAGAAATGAACTACCTTTTCTCACTAACCAAAAATATCTTGTACCTTAAGAAAGAAAACCTGGGAGCCTTCCTCTACCCTGTCTCTCAACTTGTGTCTCCATTTACACTTGTGCAAAGTGAATGTAAAATGATATTATTGTATTTTGGTGGTATTCTGTACCCTCTTTGCCCAGGTTTAAGTGATGGAACAAGGTACAAGAAGGTGAAGAATCAGGTCTGCTAATTTTAAAGGTCTTCTGCCTGCCTTTCAAATATTGTGAGTAGTCGATACATTGTTGGAATTCAATGACCAATAATTTGTAAAGCTTCTATTTGCCAATGAAAGCTTATCTTTAATGTCATTCTGCTTTAAATTACTATAATTTTGAGTAATTTTCTGAAACTCAAATTGAGATTAGCCATCTGGTCACTGGATTTTTTTAATGCCCTTAGGTTTTTTAGTTTGTTTACTTTTTGCTTTTTGTTTCTTAAACATTTGAGTAAATATTAGCATTAGGAAACTAATTTGTTGGAAAGTCTCACTTCTTTGTGTATATACCATATTTGTTCTTTATCATCAGTATTTAACTGTATTTAAAGTGCTTGTCTGCTTATGTAGAACAATTGGTAGCATGACTAAATTCCACAGTTAGTGGTTATTTCCAGGTTGGTTTTCCAAAGACATTTTTAGTGAATGCCAAGGTGTGGTGTTTTTTTTTTAAATCCACTGACCTTTAACTTTTGTACTCTCCATTTTGCAGCATGATAAACGTAAGGATTCACTGAGCAGCTCACTTGAAGGCTGTTCTTTTTTTTTAGTCATTGGCAGGAAAATGCATCTGTCTGTCTGAGTTGAGGCCTCTTTGATCTTCAGGGAGTTTTAACTAAAAGCAGATTAAAAAGAAAGCTGTCAGGCATTTTTTCCCTATGAAATTGGATGTACTTTCTAAGGTTTCATGTCAGGTGAGGCTTTTCCTTCTCAAAGAATTAAGATATGGAAAAGTGATCAGACTGTTTTGACCAGCATTCTAAGATACATAACTATGTATGATGTACTGTTTTAGTACTGTGCCAAACACCAATGTGGGGCATCATATGATCATTGGTTGGTTTAAAACCCACAGGTGTAATGAACCTGCTAGCTCCTGGATAAGATGGCATTTAAAAACCTCATTAAGAGCCTAGAGTCCAATAAAGTAATTAAAACTGAATCTGTCTTTTAAGTAGTCTGAATTTAATCCCTGTATTGAGGTGCTGATTTGAAGATAAATCAAGTCACTCCTTATAGCACCTAAAAGTTGCTTTGTTTATAGGATAAGAACTGCAAAAAAAATTACTCTGCAAATCTTACAGAATGTCTTGAAATCTGCTGCAGCAATATGAAATATTTATTTTGTAAATACAGAACTACAAAAGTGGATCGAAGGAGCCTTAATTTAAAAACCCATTTCATTACATTTTTCTCTTTGTTTTTCTTTAGAACCTGTGTTTTGGTAGTAAAATTATATAGAATTTGCTCTACTGAATCAAACTATTGCTCTGTCTACAGCAGTCAAATGTTTTGATCTCAGTAGTGGCCAATTCCTGGTTCTTTAGAGAGAAGCGAAAGTCTATTAGAGCTTGTGCACACTTACAGTGCTGCTGTGGCACAACTGTACTTGTGCAACTGTTGCTATAGTGCTTAGTGACGACACTGCCTGTGTTGGCAGGAGAGCTTTGTGTCCATTTTATTGCATAGCACAGAACTCACTAGAACAAGCCCAGACTAGCTGGGCTGACCCCAGTGACCTACTCAGTTACCATAACAACAAGATCTATATCTACAACCCAATATACAACACTTCCCCAGTAAGTAAGGTTGCCAAATGTCTAACTGCACAAACCCAAAGATCCTGACCTGGCCCCTCCCCAAAGCCATGTCCTTCTTCTGCCCCTTTTCGGAGGCACTGCCCTCTGCTCACTCCATCCCCTCTTTTTCTATTGCTTGTTCTCCCCAGTGCTCACTTATTTTCACCAGGGTGGAGCTTTAGGTTGGGGTGCGGGAGAAGACATTGGGTATGGGCTCTGGGAGAGAGTTTGGGTGCAGGAGTGGTGTGGGCTCTGGAAGGAGTTTGGATGTGGCGTGTGGGCTCTGGGGCAGTGGATTGGGAGGTAAAAGGAGATGGGGGAGGCAGCCCTTACTTTGGGTGGCTCCCAAAAGCATCTGACATACCTTTCTAGCAGCTGCTCCTAGGAGGGAGAGCCACGAGGTCTCCATGTGCCACTGCCTGCAGACACCATCTCCACAGCTCCTACAGGTCAAAGGCCACAGGGATAATAAAAGCTGCTTTTGGGAATGGCATGGAGCCAAGGCAAGTAAGGTAGCCCGCTGTAATCCTGCTGCATGCCTGGATCGTTAGTGCCTAAAATCTCCTGGTTTGGCCCAACTAGCCTATGAGAGATGGGGCGTAATTGCAGGAGACTCTCAGAGAAACTAGGAGGGTTGACGCTCCTACCTGTAAGGATACGTACTCCACCTCCCCAGAAAGGAGCAGCTATGTCAACAGGAGAAGCCCTCCCATTGATAGCACTATCTACACTGGGTGTTAGGTCAGTATAACTGTGTCATTCAGCGTTATGGATTTTCCAGTACACTGCCATAAGTTGGGAGTTTTGCCCAAGCCTTATAGTACACAGAGCTATTTGAATAATGCTAGTGCTGTGGAGCAAAAATTCATCCTGACTCCAAAATACAGTCAGTTTAACAATAATAACTTACATTTACCAGGTGTTTTTTAAACAAAAGAACCAAAGTATTTTTACAGACTGTATAGGAATAGGAATTCTTCACCCATCAATGGAATTCGCCCATTTCTGTGATAGAATATTGCATAGCACAAAACAACAATCTAGATTAAGAATGAAGTATGCAGTTAATAAATTTGAAATCGATGAAGTAATGAAATTACATGGGAGATGTTAATAGGAAAAATGTAACCGCTCAAATATTAATTTGAATGTGGCACTGGGTTTGAAAAACATACTTTATGGGGTCTGATTAATTTAAAAGGATCAAGGACCTAGCAAGTACTAGGGGATCTTTAATGGCAAGTGGTCAGCACCCCAGGTTGGCTCTTCAGAAAGCCAGCACCTCCAGCAACAACATACTGAGGAATTGGATTGGTGTATACTCAGAAGTATACTGGTTCATGAGCACTGTTATCTGTAGTACTTTTTTGATTATCATCCAGGGTGTTCCATCTAACCAGCCATTTGATTAGGTTGGGTATTCATGAGATCAAAACTGGAGATGGCATGACTGCAGAAGAAGCATGGAACTTACCACTTGTAAAGCAGAAACAAAGCTCAAATAGCTCATAGCAGGGGGACGGGATAATCTCCACCTCAGAATATTGCAAGAAATGGCACATGAAATTGCAAGTCATTTAGCAAGGATTTTTAATCAATATATCAAATTGGAGTAGTAATGTGTAACTGGAGAATAGCAAATGCATTACCAATATCTAAGAAAGGGAAAAATGGCGATCCAGGCCACTACAGTCTGGTTCGTCTGATCTGAATAGCATATAAAATGTTAGAAAACATTTTGAAGGAAAGAATATGTAAAGGCAGAGCAGTAAATGGAAAATGGGATAAAATCCAGCAAGAGTGTACCAAGGATAGATCATGACGCACTAGCCTGGTCAGACCCACCAATGGGGGCAGGGTGAAGGAGGGGAGCTGCTCCAGGCCTGGCGATTTAAAATGGCCCAGGGCTACTGGCTGCTCCCACTGCTAGAGAAGAAATTGCAGTGGCCAGAGCCTGGGGCCTTTTATATCGCCTCTGGAGTCCTGGCCTCAAGTGGCACTGAAGCGTTCACTATGTGGGGGCCATCCCCCAGTCATGCCCCTTTTACCTGAGGCCCCATCGCTTCCAAGGGCCCAGAGCTGGGCCTCCTCCCACCTTGCCCAAGCTCTGATCAATTCTGTCAGCTGCCCTTAACCTGGTATATATTACTTGGAGAAGATAACTGATTTCTTAGACAAGGGAAATTCAATAGATCTAATCTATTTGGACTGCAGTAAAGTCTTTGCTGTCTTTTTTGTTGTCTGTACTTTTACAGACATACTTGCTGACAAGTACTTTGAAATAAATAACAATTACCAAAATAACTGATATTGGCCTGATTACATTGTGCTATTTTGACAAATAAAACATGCAACATTTTGCAGAATTTAATATTTTGTGTGCAGAATTTTTATTTTTTTGTAGCAGAATTCCCCCAGAAGTAATAGTTGCTCTCTGTAAGGGAATTGCAGGGGTAAACACCAGGGAAAGAGAAGAGCTGTTTATGCTAAAAGACAAAGTTGATACCAAAACAAATGCATGGGTGCCAGGGGAACAAGCTAGCCCCCAGGCCTTCTTCCTCTGCCTGAGGCTCCAATTTTCCCCTTATGGAACTCCGAGCATATTCTCCACTGGGGCTGCCAGCCCCTACTGTCCCAGCTCTGGAGAGTCAGGTGGGCGGCATGTCTGGAGCACCCCCAATCCCAGAGCACTCCTGACCCCAGCATTGAGCAGGTAGCATGGCTGGAGCACCACCAGTCTCAGCCCCAGAGATCTGAGTGGGTGGCATGAGCCCCAACCTCACTGTTGGATGGAATTATGGCATGGCATGGTCCTAGTCCCAGCACCTCCACAAGTCCCATACTGTCTGCTCAGTCTCTCGGTCACAGACGGGAACTGGATGCAGACAGGAGGCAACCTGGGGATAAAGCCACGTCAGGCTGTTTGAGGAGGCACAGCTAACCCTGGCCTATGCTACCCATAGCCTATGAAGAAATGCATATAAATGGACCATGCATAGATTTAGACTGGGAACTGTAGTTATAGAGGAGTGAAGTTCTGGAACAGCCTTCTAGTAGGAATAGTGGAGTTAAACACACTACCTAGTTTCAAGATACAGTTTAATATATTTATAAATAGGCTTATATGGTGGCATTGTCTACGATAGTAGGGGCCTGGACTTAACTAACCAGCAGGTTGCTTCTAGTCCTGTGTCCTGTGTTTACTTATCCTTGAAATAGCTTTTGTAGCTTCAGGTGTTGTCAGTGATCATGAAAATAACCAGACACCATTTGACTCAGTGACTTTTGCAGCTGTGAATTTAACAGGCAAATTATACACAATGTTAAGAAGACACACTTCCTTTTATTGTTTTTCTGTATTTTATTTTCATTATGTCCTCTTACTCTCTTATTATCTGGACAGTGTAAAAAGGAGGGAGGTTTTCCTATGTCCTTCAGAATTTTGCATACTTCAGGAACATGAAGCTATATGATTTTCATTTATGCAAGTTCATCCTACCCAATACTCGCAATGCCTCTGAACATCTTAATTGCCCTTGTCTAGACTGTTTCAATTTCTGCTCTGTCTTAAAACGGGATGACCAAAACTGGATATAAAAGTCCAAATGAGGAAGCATCAATGACAAGTCAACCATTCTATTTTACATTCTTTATAAAATGCTTCTTCTCTGCTACTTTGCACTTGGCTAATTTTATTATCCCCCCCCCCAAAATTCTGAAGTCTGTCTTCAGGGGGTCCTCCAAGTCAACAAACCATTAGAAGATATGCAAAGTATAGAATAGCTTTTGTTAATGGATATGCATTTGTTTTCTTTCACAGATTTTAGGGCCAGAAGGACCTCCTATATAAAACAGACTATAAAATGTCACCTACTAATTCCTGCATCAGAACAATTTACTAAGGTGTATCTTATAGAAAGACATTTAATCTTGATTCTCTAAATAATACAGAATTTACCATTCCTTTTGATAAGGGATGGTAATTGATAAGGGAGTGATAAATTAACCTCATCTTATTTCCAGTTTGATTTTTTTCCTGATGTCAACTTCTAGTCATTGGATCTTGTTACATTTTTGTCTGCTAGATTAAAAAGCTCTCTAGTATTAGATAATGTCTCTCTGTGTAGTTACCTGTGTATAGTTCTTTAAAGTTTCCCACATTAAACAAAATGGATTGAGGGTTGGCTTTGTAGGCCCAATTTTTCAGCATTCTTGCCAGAAGTGGACACAGTATTCCAATAGCAGCCTTCACTGTATTTGTAGAAAGAAGAATAGTCCATCCAAATACATTCAAGATACTTGATTTTTATATTGTACTGCCCGATCCTTTGGTGTGTTAATTTCAACTGGAGTTTTAAGTTATTCTCCATAATTTTTACTGATTAATACAATTTAGCATCATCAGAAAATGTCACAACATTTTTCATCATTTAATTCTTTAAATCATTAAATTAATTAAAACACTGGTTTTGATACCATCAACAGTATGCCATTACTCACCTTTCTACTTTGAGGAGAGATGAAAGATTTTTCAAGGGAAAATTATCCATAAAATAGTACTATCATCTTTTACTTGTGTAGTTTATTTCACTGTAAACTGGGAAAATGTGATGATTATTGTATTATACATTATCAGGAATCTGTTTACTTTTAGTACATTATAGTTTTTATTGTCCTTAGTTTTAGTGATTAATTAACAAAACTATTTTGATTTTTATATACAAGGTGCTTATTAATTATTTTATCATGAGAAAAATGAGTGAGGTTCAAGTGTCCTATTAATTCATTTCAGACTGGAAATTTTCTTATAGTTGGCGTGGCAAGTGGAATGAGTGAGATTAGTTGCTAATGAGTAGATAAATATAGTAATTTTTGCATGATGTAAACCTGTGATTTTCAGTAGGCAGAGAAAGGAAGTTAGATTATTTTCATGAGACCTTGCTGCTATGTGAGAAATCATTAACATCTTCTGCTATTGTAAATTAGGTTATTTGACACCTGTATTTTTATCGCTAACCATTCATGCTCCAGCCACAAATTCTGATATTTTGCTAATTACGGAGACATTAATGAAGTAAGGGATATGAACAATCAGTTACAGCTTGTTCTAGTAATCTAAACTAGGGATGTTAAATATCGGTTAATTGTTAGTCGATTAACCTCACGAATTCTTATCAGCCACTCGACTATTCTGTAGTCCTCGAGGGTGGGGCTGGCAGCCAGTGCAAGGAGCCCCCTGCCAAACCAGCTCTCCTCACGGACCGTCTGCCCATCGCCCCATGCTGCTGTCTCTGATACAGAGGCAGCAGCACGGGATGGAAGCAGCCTTTGTCTGGGGGAGGTGTTTGGGCTACCAGACCCAGTGTGAGGCAGAACTGAGCTAGGCTGCCTGCCCACCCGGCTCCTAATACACTTTAAATGCAGAGCTGCAGTAAGGGTAGGTCCTGGACCCTGTGCAAGCTGGGACTGTGCCGGTCTGCTGGCCAGCCTGTTAACAAAATTACTGGCAAGGAGGGAGGGGGAAATGCATGTAGTCTATAGCGTTAACCTATAAGCTTTTGCTTATCAGTTAATCGGTTAATCAACTATACTATTGCATCCCTAATCTAAACAAAAGCCTAATTTCATAAATTTATTTTGTACATTCAGCCTTTGGAAGGATATTTTTGAAATGCAGTGTCAGCTATTCACAAGCAACAGGTGTGACCTCTACAGATTCACAAGTCTTTCTATTGTTAGATTGCAAATAATTTGACTATTATATGAAGTCATAGATAAATGCCTTGTTTAGAGGGCTCACTGGATTTCAACAAGGACTTTGCATTTATGCTATGGTTCATTTTATGTTAATTATTTATGTAGCTAGTTTCTGCTAGGTAAAAACTGTGTGTTATTATTTTGAACTTATACTCGCTGGCACAGATGCCAACACTGTTAAGTTTCTGTGTGAACAAAATGAGCTATTTCTCATCTCAAGTTTCAAATTCAAGTTTATTGTCCTCATCTTCAAGGGCCTTCGGAATCCCTGACAATGCCTAACTCTCAGCTTTCATCTTCTCCTGCCTTTCCCACTGTTTCTATCCAAACCACTCTGGTATGTAAGGATATGTCTACACTACCACGCTAGTTCGAACTAGCGGGGTAATGTAGGCATACCGCACTTGCAAATGAAGCCGAGATTTGAATTTCCCAGGCTTCATTTGCATAAGCGGGGAGCCGCCATTTTTAAAACCCCGCTGGTTCGAACCCCGTGCAGCGCGGCTACACGGGGCACGAACTAGGTAGTTCGAACTAGGCTTCCTAATTCGAACTACCGTTACTCCTCGTGAAGTGGCCCTACCGTTACTCCTCGTGAAACCCGGAAGGGGGGTTCAGCAGACCCACCGCCTAACCTGAGTCTGGTCTTTGGGTCCCTGGCCCCTCGGGCCCAGTCCCTCGGGTGCGATCTCCCTCTCCCGGGCCTGGAGGAGGGGTTCAGCGAACCCACCAGTCCCCCTGTGAAAGGGTTGAGTAGGGTCCCCAGCCCTAAAGTCTAGCCCATCCCTGGGCGGAGTCCTGAACACGTATGTAGGATCTGGGTTCTGGCTTACTGGTGTGCCTGGAACCCTGGGGATAGGACTAGGCGGGGGAAGGGAGACCCAGGCCCACCCTCTCCTCTGGGTCCCAGCCCGCGGCCCTAAGTGCAGAGTGTGGTGCTCCCCTTGCACGACGGAGGGGGGTTACTCCCGAAACCCATCCGTCCACGGGCGCCAGAGGTGTGCTGCTCCCGGCTGCTTCCTTCCCCCATCCTGGGTACTCGGGCCCAGGGAACCGTCGTGAGGCCTCACCCCTGCTTGGCCCATCCCTGGTCCTCCTGGGCAGTCCGGTGGCCTGTAGATCCCTTGCAGTTTCCTCCAGCGCGGGGGTAAGTCCTCCCTCTCTCTGCCAAGACGGGGCCGCCTCTTCCATGCGCGCCCCCCTCGCCTGTGGCCCTGCCGCTTTTCAAGCGGCCCGGGGGCGGACGCTGAGTGCCATTGCCTCGCCTCCTTTGCGTCGTCTCGTGCCGGGACGCCGGGTGACGCGACTGAGGCCCCGCCCCCTAAGTCTCCCGGCATTCGCCGGCTTATCTGCTCTTCCGGCCTCATGCCGGGAAGTGCCGGTGTGACTTGGCCCCGCCTCCCATGCAGCGGGGCTGCACCGCTTCCCCGCTCGTCCCCAGCCCCGCTGAGATGGAAGCCGGGGCTGTTCCGGCTGGCTGCGGTGCCGGCTTGCCTTTCCTGCCGCGGGGGGAGGGGCCTCCTCCTTGGCAGTGCGGACCCTTGCAGGCCCGTCACATCTTGACATTAGAAAAAAACAGATTTAGAAGGGAAACAGAGGCTATGAAAATGCAGGAAGGAGCCTGCAAGAGGCAAGATCTGGGGGGCTGACTTCAGGGGGAAGGCTGGATAGAGGCTGTCTGACAATGAGCTGCACCTGGAAGATTGAGAGCTGGGCAGGAACTAGGGACGTTAGCATGTAGTCATTTACACAATTAACCGATAACCCTTATGGGCTTTTAAGTCAACTCCTCGCGTGTGCCAGCTCCTGTGGAGCCGCCTGCCCTCTCCCCCCCACGCTGCTGCCTTTGATAGGCAGCAGTATGCGTGTGTGTGTGAGGGAACAGGCAGGAAACAGTACATGTGGGAAGCTGGTTTTCAAGATGGCTCTCTGCACATACCGGCTCTTGCTGCCCTCCCCATATCAAAACCAGCAGAGCGGGGGAGAGGGGCAGGTGGGAGCCAGTAAGCATGGGGAGTCAACTTTTAAGGCAGTTCTTCATTTGTGCCGGCTTCCATGGAGCCACCTCCCCCGCCTGCCTCCCACAGAGGCAATAGCATGGGGCGGGCAGAGTAGGAGGGAGTCAGTGCTCAGGGAGAGCCAGCTGAAAACCCCATGCTTGGGGTGGGGAGCCATCTTAACAGAGGCAGCAGTGCAAAGGGGTCAGGAAAGAGCTGGTACACACAGGATGTGGCTTTCAAGCCAGTTCCCCACATATATCGACTTCCATGGAGCTGTCTGCCCCTCGTGCTGCTGCCTCTTTATCAGGAGCAAAGCGGGGAGGAGGTGGAAGCCAGTGTTCCCCCAACCCCACCCACATGTAAATGTATAGCAACTAAGAATTCCTGCAGTTACACATTTATACAAATACATGTTAGTTCACATGCCTAGCAGGAACACACCTTGGCTGGCAGGGACAAGAGGAAATTGGGTCATGGCGGCAGATAGGAAGATGGGTGAGGGGAAGTTACAATGAAACATCATTACTTTGTTTTTTGGACTGCCCCTAGGAGCTGGATCCAACTGGCTCGGTTATGGAAAAACTTAGCAGTGATGCCAGCACTGTAAATCAGAATAGCTTTTCAAATTAATGTTCCAGACAGCCATTATTTCTATCAATCACTTGATAAAAAAGAGCATGAGATCACCATCAAGGTTCTGCGTGATAGCATGTAGGATACATTTGTGATGTGTATTAGCTTTTGGTAGGTGTTGGAGATGGAAATAAATACCTTTTGCATTATATTAACAATATTGTAGGTGACGTGGATGTGACAAGGTATGCTAGAAACATTTCTCTTGTTTCCATGCTTTCAAAGATTTGTGGGTAGGGTGCCCTGATGCAACCTTAACTGGTCACTATACATAGTTTTTGTTTAAGTTTACCCAGAATCTGATTTTTTTATAGGAACCCATTTCAGGGCCAGAGCCTACAGGACCTAGTCCTTGAAGAGCCTATCACACTCTTTTTCAAGCTCATACTACACTGAGCAATAACACAAACAGCAATACACTGTGGTGGGGTCATGTACTTTGTTTATTTTCACTAAACAGATGTGACACTGTCACACACAAAGGAGCATGACATTCTTATTTTTACAATCATTTTTCAGAGTACAACTAAACTTTAAAGAGCAAAGGTGAAAAAGAAACAGCGTGTCCTGGAAAGCGTTAGATCTATCAATCACTGAATGCCATCAGTATCCTAGAATAAGCTTGCATAGCCATCTGCAAGTTAGATTATAAAAAAAATTTGCAAATTCCATGAACTCTGCATATCCAATAAATATCTCCACTTAATAATGTTTACTTTCTTTAGTTGATTTGACATTATGTATGAGTGTGAGACAAGATGAAATGTGAAGATTTAATACATACTAATACCTGAAAGAGGGACCTTTTTTACCCAGATGTCTGTGCATTATATCTGTTTCTTGACCAAAAGATGTTATTACTTTAAGTGGCTGTCCAGAACTCCTCAGTTACAAATTTGGAAAAGAACTGAGAAAACAACATTTCAAAAGACTTAACTTCCATTGTTTTGAGGGTTTAGTTATTGCAAAAGTAACACAAAAATATATAAAAAAGGCAGAATTCTTTTTTAAAAGCAAAGCAGTATCAAACATTTGCTACCTTTATAGGCTAATGAAAACACAGAAGCAATGTTAAATTACTAGTCTCAAAATTACACCAGTTAATTATCCTAGAGCTGAAGTGCTAATTAAAAAAGTCAAGTAAAAAGTTTTCTTAGAGGAATGGTCTTAGAAGAAAGATACAGGGTTAGATAAAAATCTTGCATGAAAGCTTGTTGTGAAATAGTGCCCATTATGTAAGAAGCAGTCAAAAGTTAATACACTTGTAGAGCTAATTAAAATTACTGTTTATTTCTTATTTCTTTGGTGGGACTAATCAGAGATGATATATCATCAGTTGTCTTCTAGCTGGAATTATGTTGCTGTTTAGGCTTATATTCCACATAACTGAAATCTGTCTTCACTGAAATTACCACAAGTATAAGGTTTGCTTGTCAGTAGCTATTTGATCCAATAGCATCTACATTTTAGGCAGATAGTTTAACATAAATAATAGGATATGAAATTCCTTGTATAAGAAGCAGGCATATTTTAAGATAATAGTTCTTATAACTGATGCCAATTAAAGGAAAGAAAATGAATTATATTTCTCTTGATAACTCTCCTTGAATAGCTGGCTTCCTGGGATGGTGGAGAGATATTTGCTAGCCTTGCCTATTAATGCAGTGAGGGCAGGGGAGCCAACAGCCACACCAGGCCCGTGCATAAGATGGGAGAAGTGGGCTCCCTGCCCCTGAAAGATGTGGCACCTCAGGCAGAAGAGGTGGGGTTGGGACAGCCGGCCCTCAGCGCTGCCTGGACCGTGGCCTCACCCCTGTGCTGCCTGCAGCATGGTACTCTTGCCTCTCAGACAATCCTCCTAAGAGATGCCTGGAGCATTGCTCTGGGTGCCACCGCTACTGCTGAGGCTGTAGGAGCTGGAACTCCAGGACTCTTTGAATCACTGGGATCTGGGGCAACTGCCCTTTTTGCCTCCCGCACCATTGGCAGGCCTGAGTGAGGGGCAGCCTAGGCTAGTGAGTGGTCCTCCTTCATCTCAGCAGGCCACATGATTATTGTAACCAAAATGGTTTTCTGGGATAGGGTATTTTGCTAACTGCGCTTGTGTACCTAGAATTTGCAAGGTTAAAGCATATAAGAAAAAGGAGTAGTTTCTTAATGATAGCCAGAACCCAAACTTTTGAGGGCCAGACTTCGAAGAAATTGCTTAGTATGTTCTCTGAAGTTTAAGTAAGAAGCTTCCAAATGATATTCAAGGCTATCTGAATGCAGAGAATATTGTTGTAACCCACTCCTAAGGTAACAGAAGCATGAATATTTATGGCAAGATGAATAGCAGAGAGAATAGGTAATAAACTGTTTATAAAGAGGAGACAAAAAGGCAGCATAAGCTGTCAATGCCATTTGGCAATCCAGGTGTAATTATGACTCATAAAGTAAGTCTAAATTTCTAGCATCATGGATAAGATGTGGGGGAGCTACTTCAGTAATGTTAGAGGTAGGGATATTAGATATTGGTTAATTGAATAGTAACCTGATGAATTCCTATTGGTTACTTGACTATTCTCTGTTCTATGCCTCTGTTTCAGAAGCAGCAGCGCAGGGTGCCAGGCAGGAGCTGGTCTGCGAGGGGAACCAGTTTAAAAACCAGCTGCCTGTGCAGACTGGCTGCTTGCTGTCCTGCTCTGCTGCCTCTGATAGAGCGGCAGCAGCACAGGGTGGCAGCAGCCCCTGTCTGCAGGGGATATGAGTTCCCCACGGACAGAAGCTGCTGCGATGGGGGAGATAGGAAGGGGATGGGGGAGGCTGCTGCGAAGCAGCCACTGTCTGCGGAAGCACAGGTTGGCCACAAACAGAGCAGCCCTTGTCCACGGAGGACCTGAGCTCTGCATCCCACAGACGCCTCAGACGGGGCGGTTGCTGGGGACCAGACTGTTCGCAGCCATCCCAGGCTCTCCAGAGGCAGAGGCTGCTTCACAGCAGCCTCTCCTGCTCCCCCTCGTGCTGCTGCCTCTATCAGGTGGCACTGTGGAGCTGGTGCTGGGGAGAACTGGCTTTTAAGCTGGCTCCCCACAACACTGGCTCCTGTGCCCCACCTTGCTCCCTCTGATACAGATGCAGTGGTGGGGGGGAGAGGTTTAGAAAATGCGTGTAGTCAAGAAGATTAATCGATAATCCTAAGTCCCCCCCACCATATGACTGTGTGGCTGCAGCTCACAAAATTTACTAGCCTGGGCACCCCTAGGCTCTGGTATATGAGGGGAATGTGGGGAGTGTCTTTCCTAAGGATGTTAGATAGTATTTAATTGAATAGTTGTGTAACTGCATCCAATTTTAGTGGTTACACAACTATTTGATAGTCCATGGCAGTGCGGCTGGCAGCCAGTATGCTCTAGCCCTGCTCCCAGGGAGCCCCCTGCCACGCCGCACTGTATCAGAGGCAGCAGTGTCGGGTGGCAGGTGAGAGCTGATCCACAAGGAGATCCAGTTTAAAAACCAGCTGTCCTTGGGGACCAGCTCCCACCTGCCATCCCGTGCTGCTGCCTCTGATACAGAGGAAGCAGTGCAGGGTGGGAGCCCCTGTCCGCGGGGTGCCTGAGCATGGAGCAGCCTCTGTCCGCAGAGAGCTCAGACTCCCCTCGGACAAGGACTGCTGCTGCAGAGAAGCCTCTATCTGAGGTGAGCCCAGGCCCACCATGGACAGAAGTATCGGGGGGGGGGGGGGGGAGGGGAGCAGGCGGCTTCTGCTTCCCTTCCCCTCTTTCCGCCATTGCCTCTGTAAGAGGCAGCTCAGGGGTGGGAGGAAGTGGGGTGGACAGGTTTGTGGAGCTGGCATGCCCAGAGAGCCACTTAAAAACCATCTCCTCATGTGTATTGGCTTCTGCCTGTCCCCTTCAACCTCCGCACTGCTGCCTCTCTATCAGAGGCAGCAACATAGGGGTGGGGAGGGCAGGCGGATCCAGTGCTCATGGGAAGCCGGCTTATCGGTTAATCGTGTAGTTGTCTACATGCTGCCATTCCTACTTTCTCCTTCTTAGTCGGGGTTCACATCAGTGAGGGTTTGTTTTTGGCTGTTTTGCTTCTCACTAGTGTGTAGCCCCCTACTGATTTTTCTGTGGATCAGTGGCCCCCAACTGAAAAAAAAAGTTTCCCCCTCCTGGCATATGCTTTGGCCATCTTACTATTGACAACTTCACGTTTTCTGAATTGAGCTCATCTTCCTGCTTTCCCTACTAACATTTATTGGCATTCCTAGGTCCCATCTTTTTCCACAAGAAGGTTGTTCAGTATATACAGCTGTGTTGAAGTACCATGTCAGGTGAGAATAAAGGATTGATGGTTATTTACTCTGAAAATGTCCTTGTTCTACTTTGGACACTGCTCCTTCTGAATACAATGAACATTTCACACCTCTTCTGTAGCTAAAATATGATCTTTCTTTTGCACATTCAAAAATACTAAGCCTCTTCCATTTGTACCTATAACATAAAAATTAACATTTTACTCAGTGTTTCTGCTAAATCTTTCAATGATGTGGAGCAGTGGTAACCAAACTTTTTCTGTTGGGCTCCCCTTATCAATGGAATCTGTCTGTGCCCTCTTCTCCCCTCCCCCCGATATTACTGCACAGTTAGCAGAACAGAGGAGTTTGAGGTGATGGCAGAGCTGGAGGTGGAGCAAGAGGCAGAGTGGATCTGTGGCTGAAGGTGGAGATAATGCAGCTGAGGACAGAGCTGGGATGGGTGGGGGAAGGGGAAGGGTGCACTGTCTTCTCTGGGAACTGACCTAGGCCCTCCTGTGTGTCCCCTCTCCCATTCTGGGGACCATGATGTAGAGGGACTTGTACATGTAAAGTATAAAAAAACAAATATCAACTTCTCTCTGGGGCCACATTCAACTCTAGAAATCCTGTTATGGATAATAGCAAGTGAGCATATGAAACAATTTAAAGATTTACTCAAGATTTGTCTTAATCTGGAGTACATAAGAATGGGCCACTCTGTCAGACCAATGGTCCACCCATCCCATTATCCTGTCTTCTGACAGTGGAAAGTGTCAGATGCTTCTGAGGGAGTGAACAGGACAATTTATCATGTGATCCATCCCCTGTCATCTAGTCCCAGCTTCTAGCACCCAGAAGCATTGGCTTACGTCCCTGACCATTTTGGCTAATAGCCACTGATGGATGTATCTTCAGTGAATTTATCAAATTATTTTTGAACCCAGTTATACTTTTGGCCTTCTCCACATCCTTAGCAACGAATTTCACAGTTTGACTGTGAGTTATATTTGTTTTAAATCTTCTGCCTGTTAATTTCATTGAGTGACTTCAAGTTTGTGTGTTATGTAAAGGATTAAATAACAGTTATGTATTCACTTTCTCCACATCATTAATGATTTTATAGACCTATATCTTATTTTCCCTCAGTTATCTGTTTTCCAAGCTGAACACTCTGTCTTTTTAATTTCTTTTCAGATAGAAGCTGTTCCATACCCCTAATCATATTTGTAGCCCTTCTCCATACTTTTTCAAGAAAAAAAAAAGTAGATGGTTACCACATCTCATATCTTTTTTTGAGATGTGGTAACCAGAATTGCATGCAGTATTAAAGCTGTGGGGCTACGTCTACACTGGCCCCTCTTCCGGAAGGGGCATGTAAATTTCACGAGTCGTTGTAGGGAAATCCACGGGGGATTTAAATATCCCCCGCGGCATTTAAATAAAAATGTCTGCCGCTTTTTTCCGGCTTTTAAAAAAGCCGGAAAAGAGCGTCTAGACTGGCCCCGATCCTCCGGAAAAAGTGCCCTTTTCCAGAGGCTCTTATTCCTACTTCAAAGTAGGAATAAGAGCCTCCGGAAAAGGGCACTTTTTCCGGAGGATCGGGGCCAGTGTAGACGCTCTTTTCCGGCTTTTTTAAAAGCCGGAAAAAAGCGGCGGACATTTTTATTTAAATGCCGCGGGGGATATTTAAATCCCCCGCGGATTTCCCTACGACGACTGGTGAAATTTACATGCCCCTTCCGGAAGAGGGGCCAGTGTAGACGTAGCCTGGGTGTTTATGTAGGTTTACATAGTGGCATTATGATTTCGACTATATAGTCTTTCCTAATAGGTCTCAATGAGGCCCGCTGACAGAAATTCTCAGCCCTAGGGTAGAAAAGACAATGGCCTCCATTCCTGCATAAGTTGCACCTGCAGGACACGATCCGCTTCACATTTCAGCAATGCTCTGCTTCACCAGCTGGTTCCCCTCAAGTTATTGGCTGTGCTTCTGGATGTGATCTTATGGTATGGCCAGGGCTTTTCATATGCCCATCAAGTAGGGTTGACAACTGTCTAATTACACAAACACAAAGATCCTTGCCCTGCCACAACTCTTCCCCGAGGCCATGCCCCTGTTCCACCCCTTCTTTGAGACCCCCATCCCCACTCACTTCAACTCCCATCCCTCTGTTGCTCATTGTCCCCCACCTTCACTCAGTTTCCTGAGGCTCAGGCAAGGGATTGCGATGTAGGAGGAGGCGTGGGGGTGCAGGCTCTGAGAGGGAGTTTGGGTGTGGGAGAGTTTAGGTGGGGGGGTGAGTTCTAAGCTGGGGCAAAGGGAGGGACCACTTATCATAGAGCCTAGTGTCTAGGTCAGTGGTCCCCAACCATTTGGGGTTGCCGGGTGCCAGGGGGCGTGGCCGTTCGCCCGCCGGGCGCCCGGGGGGCGGGGGCCCCCCATAGCCGCATTCCGGGGGCTGGCGCTCTCCCCTGAAGCGCCGCGAGCCCGGGGCCGGCGCTTCCCCCCCCCCCAAGCGCCGCGCGCCCGAGGCCAGGGCCGGCGCTAGCGCTCTCCCCCCCCCCCCAAGCGCCGCGCGCCCGGGGCCAGACCAGCCCTGAGCACTTGGCGGGCACCGTGTTGGGGACCACGGGTCTAGGTGGTGAGCCAAGGGCTGAAATGCCTAAGGAGACTGTATTTTTGGCTTCTTGTAAACTAGTGGGCTACGTCTACACTGGCCCCTTTTCCGGAAGGGGCATGTAAATTTCACCAGTCGTCGTAGGGAAATCCGCGGGGGATTTAAATATCCCCCGCGGCATTTAAATAAAAATGTCCGCCGCTTTTTTCCGGCTTTTAAAAAAGCCGGAAAAGAGCATCTACACTGGCCCCGATCCTCCGGAAAAAGTGCCCTTTTCCGGAGGGTCTTATTCCTACTTTCAAAGCCTACTTTTTTAAAAGCCGGAAAGAGGGTCTTATTCCTACTTTTTTAAAAGCCGGAAAAAAGCGGCGGACATTTTTATTTAAATGCCGCGGGGGATATTTAAATCCCCCGTGGATTTCCCTACGACGACTGGTGAAATTTACATGCCCCTTCCGGAAGAGGGGCCAGTGTAGACGTAGCCGTGTAGTGAGACAAAAATTACTTATGTTACTTTGTATAATCCAATGATAGAATAACCACCAGTCTGGAGTGAATCTATCCCATTTCTCAGCAGTCTGTCCTGAATTTGGAATTGTCAGATGAGACATTCTGAGGGATAGAGATATAGAAATGAATGTAGTCAAATATGCCTGTTTCCCCCTAATGAGAGAAGATGGACTATCCTATAGTTTGCACTGATATAACAAATCACAGGAAAGAACAGACATATACAAAACCATTTTTATTGTAATGGAGGAAATCAAATGATCATATATCATGATTTAAGCAATATTTCTGATCTCACACTCTGAGATTAATAAAACCCTGAAACATTTGCTGCATTCCTAAACTGTTTAGGATATTTATTTTACTTTACCATGGATTTAATAGTTACGGAATTTACTGAGTTGTATGTCCTAGTGCTCCTGGGGAAATTCTGAACCATTGCACATGCACAGAATTGATGTATCATGCAGAGGTTTTTTCCTGCAGAAAATACATTCTGTTGAGAAGGTGCTGTAGTTAGATTTTTTTGTCTGCTGGGCATACTGTGGTGTCAGAACAAAGACCAGCCACTCCTGAGCCAGGCCCGGCTGTGGAAAAGGAGAGAACTGAGGAGGCCTTCCTCACAGTGCCATGCCTGTGTCTCCAAGTCAAGAGCACAGGATGTAGGGGAATGGACTGCTGGGAGCTGAATGGGAATGTGGGGCACAGGGACACATGGGGATAGGGAGATGTCTGAGTGGGAGGTGCAAGGCCACCAGAGTTTGGGGGACATCTGAGTGCTCGGGCGAGAACACATAGGGATGAGGGACAGGGTGCAGGTACACAAAGGAAAGTAGTGTGGCTGAGTGAGGGTACATGGACACATAGGGACAAAACATGCCCATGGGACACATGGGAACAAGCAGAGGTGTCTGAATGAGAGAGGCCACAAGTCTGCCAGGGTCTGCATGGGGAAGGCTTGCTCTCTCTCCCCAATACCCTCTCCCCCCATATATCTCCTGCTTAGAGCCAACAACTCTACAGGTTCACAACCAGGCTCCTTCCCAGCAATTACTTCCCTCTTCCTGTGCTCCTCTGTTATCCTGACTCCTTCAAGCCTTTGCACTGCTGCTGAGGGATGTGGGAAATATCATTGGTTTTAAATGAATTATTACTTGGAGTTCTGAATTAATATTCCTAGTATGTAAACTATTTGTCAAAAAAACATTTCCTGGATCTTTTTTTTGTCTATATTGTTACAGATGTATTTGTTGACAGGTATTTTGAAATAAATTACCAAAATAATTGAAATTGGCAAGATTATGTTGTTACTTTGACAAATAAAATATACAGAATTTTGCAGAATTTTAACAACTTGTGTACATTATTAATTTTTTGGCATTCTCCCAGTAGTAGTCATAATCAATATGGCTATTTTACAATTAACAGATTTTATAAATCTAATCTAAATTGCAATAACGGAGATGGGAGACATTTTATACTAGAATTATGTGAAACTGATTCCTTGACATAAACTCAGGCTTTTGTAATTTTAAAAATATGATTCAATAAACTTTAGCTAAAACTCTGGAAGTTTTATGTACATTATCACATCAGAGACATATGCGCTATTTTATTTTTTAATTTGTGCTCTTGTACACAAACACCTAAAAAGTGTAGCTATAATTTCCTTAGTGTGTGCAGGGAACATTTTAAAATGTCAGAGCAAATAGTTCTTATTTTTCTGTTTCATTGTTACATATAAAACACTTAACTCTAATGGAAAAGTTAGTTTCAGAGGGTAATTTGCCATATATAAATTATATGAGAAGTGTTCTGCTCAAATGGTGTTTGACTATTTTTGGTGTTTCTAGAATAAAATATTTATTACTACTAAGGCTATTAATCATTTCAGGGCTATGTATTCTAACTACAGCATGGAGAAAATAGACATACTCTACTCCTTGTTTGTAGTTGAGTTAGGGAAATAAAGTAACGTTGTAAGTATGGTCTTCAGGAGAAAAATAGTGTTTATGTTTTAATCGATCTGCTGAAGTCAGCATCTACAGTCAGTGCTGATATTTAAACAGGATGAAAGTAATCTGGATGGTCACAAAATCGTGAAGACATTGATAAAGATGTTCAGGCGAATGAACAACAAACACTTGAGTAGGGTTAAGCAACAGGTCATGGCTATATTTAACACTAAGGAGATGTGGTTTGTGCTCATCGCCTGCTCACATTATAGGCATTTAACTGGTTCAACTGCATTGTTACAGGGCTCACAATATAACTAATAACTTAGAATACACCGTCCTTGGGGTACTGTTAGGACTCAGCTCGTTTATGAATCATCCTCTTCTTCCCCACATAGTTGTTAACAAACAGGTCTCCATCTCCTATGGGTACAAGATCCACCAGCAAAATCCTGGGTCTTATTTACCTCTGGAAGCTGGACTTTTTAGCCTTCATCCTAACTAGACACCAGAAAATAAGCTGCAATGAACTAAATAGTCTGACTTTTCCTAGTATTAAATTTTAAAGTCTTGTTGCTTTGATTTTGACGGTGCTCCTATAGCACTATGAGGAGAGCAAAAGAACCACCTGGATCTGAGCCAATTTTCCCAAGAGGAAAAAATTCCTCCTATCCTAAAACAGCCAAATGATCAGACCCACAGATCCTAAAAACACAGCTCCCGTACTAGTAAGGGGAGGCAGGGCGGGACAGATAACAGAGGCAAAAGGCTTTGAAATGCCTCAGAGAATTTAAACAGGCATGGCTGGGGACATGCAATAGCTTGTCAGGCATCCCAGTCCTCCCAACCATAGCCAATAGGAAGAGGCCAAACTTTGTTTTGCCAAGTACCTATTCTCACATTCCCCAACATGCTCACATTCCCTCCTGTCCAACCAAGATCCCTCTCCCATTGTATGTGGGCATGGGGTTAGTGGGGTGTTTTGTTTGCTTATTCTTGTGTCGTGAGGTTTGATTTATTTTAGATTCAAGGGAAACCAGAACACTCCAGTGAGACTTAGTCACTTTATATTTATTACAAACTTTAAGCAGTTAATATAGTTGTGGGTCAATCCTGCTCACTCCCTTCCATCGATTCGTCTTACTAAACCCATTTTATAGCAAAGCGAGACTTGGTCGTTCTAATAATATTTACCAATTGATTACATATTGTGTAAAATACCTAAAATGCCAAATACTCTTATTTAGGGTACATCCTGCTACTCAGGATGTTGCAAAAACTAAGTACATGTTTAAGTTTTATGGCTGCATCTGTAATTTCTGCTTATCAGAAACAGAAGTAACTGTACAAGGTTGATTGTTGTGTGTTCTTTTGACATGGTCTCGTTCTGCTGCTTAATCTGTATTATTATGTAAAACATTCCTGCCTCTAAAAGCTTCCTCCCAGCCTTGCCTGCATGCTTATGTGCACCAGACTTGACACAGGCCTTGGTTTGCTTTGTTAGAGATCCGCACAGTGGTCAAGGCAGACATCACCATGTATTGTCAAGGCAGGACCGTCCAGGTTCCTCTACATCTTGTAAAATACATTTCTTGTAAGTTAAAAACTTTAAAAGTGTGCTTAGCCTGTTTTGCACTTTTTTATTTCATAATGATATATGACCTATATCATCATTCATAAGAACTTTGATTATCTAACTAAAGGTACCATATCTGTTTTATGATGAACGGAATGTAACTTAGTAGTCATTGCTATTCTATAGTGAGTTTCTGAAGCAGCTGGAGAGATTATTTTGCAAATTGTAATATAATACCAGATTTCATCTTGTCTGAACCTGTAATATCTGTCCCCGCACAGAAATGACATTTAATTATGGTAATATGTTTCCTGAAAGCTGATACTCAGCATGGTGTATGTTAAGATATGCAGTTTTTGGTAAAATATTAGAGCATTGTTTAAAATTATAAAGAATGAAAATGTTCACACTTAGTGGAAAACTCTTAGAAATGTCTATTAAATCTAGGGACAAGAGAATAGGGTTTTTTTTTCTTTCCCCACAAAAGTAAAATAATGTGACAAACATTGTCAAATATGGTAACCCCATCTAATTCCTCTACTGCACATTTTAATCCCTGATGGACTCTTCTCAGATAGATGGGCTGTGAGGTTAGGGAGTTTTTAGATGTGACGCCTTTGCAGCAGTCTCCCACTGACAGATGCAGTGACCTTATCATACAGACAGCTCTATCCAGTGTGACAGCCCAGCCATCTGGCTTGTATCGATTATAATTGATTTAAAGAAACTGATCCTCCAAAGCCTGGTGCAGTTAAGCCCCACAGCCATACTGACATACATTTTATTTGGAGATTTGAACATTAAGGGATTTTTCCCCCTTTCATTACAAACTGATTTGTAAACCACACTTTTAAAATATGTGTATTAGTTGTATAACAGTCTGCTTTTGTTTTTTCAAATAGTATTATTTAAAACTCTAGACAGAAACAGTTCAAACTCCAGAGTGAAGGGAGCAGAACTGGAATTCACTACCATTGAAATAGCTAATGACTGCCGCTCCCCCCTTTAAATGACAGGGTCTTTTGTAAGCTTGCACTAAATGAGGATAAATTAGAAACATTACCCTTTTTGATTAAATATTCAGTGCTCTCATATCCTTTACTGCCTCCATGAAAATGTTATGTTACATATATATACATGCATGTCTATAACTCAGCCATATCTTCAGATATTTCATCATATAGTTAAGTGAAAATATATAATAGTGCACATAAATTATATGCAACAATATACATATTGGCTGTGCCAGTTTTCTCCTTTTAGTTTTAAATCACACAACTTATCTAGAATAATCTTATAATTTTTCATTTGCATTTTCCTTTGCAGTTCAATATATCATATTCCAATAAAATATTTGGAATATTTTATTTTAACTTTGAAATCTGGTACTTAACATTTAATCAAAAAGGGTAATGTTTCTAATATTGCAGAACTGTAGTATTAGTGTCTGGTATGAGACCAAGTGCGGGGGAATGTCTGGCTTAGGCATGGGAATGTTTGGAGTGAAATGCTACTGTAAAGGCCTCTCTATCCTGAAGCATCCCAAAGCACTAAACAAGAAACACTTCAGTAATGCTAGAGTGCTGCCACCTCTGAGGAGGAATGCAGCAGATGTTTAACGGATTGCAGTAAAGTTACACAAATGTTTAGAACAGGTGTTGAAGAATGTTTTATTTGAAAGAAATTACAAGGCAGTCAGCATAATTCAAAGATTGAATGAGCATGGAGTCTATATTATCCTCTCATTTCTAGAGGTGAACCTTCAAGTCTGGTTTTAAATGTGTTATCTGTGTAAGCTTGGGTACCTGCTCACTGATTATACCTCTCTTTTGGGTAGATGGCTTCAGTGTGTAGGGCTGTCAATTCAGCATTTTTCCGAAACCTTACTGGAGAGATCTTCAAAGACACACGGCACCCACCTCTCCTCTGTATCTTTTGAAACCGTCCTAGTAAATTAATGTGTGCACAGTCTGTCTGACTCTCTCCTGCTCACTCTCTCTCTCTCTCTCTCTCTCTCTCTCACACACACACACACACACACACACACACACATAGGTGAATGCCAAATTGAAACTGAAAGACAAAGATAAAGAAACACACACACACACACATAGGTGAATGCCAAATTGAAACTGAAAGACAAAGATAAAGAAAAAGAAAAAAGAAAAATAGTGATAACTAGATGTATTGGGGAATTAGGCAGATTATGCATAGTGAGAAAGTTGTTGGGAAGAAAGGGATTAAATTATTAATTGATTCAAAAGTAGCCAAAAAACCAAAGTCCTTTAGAAACTGTATTTAAAAGGAAAAAATTAAATATGCTATTTTGACAATTAATGTGTGGTAGATCTCACAAAATTAGTGATTGATACAGAGAAATTAAGGTAAGTGTTAAGATAACTCTCCCTTCATCTGAAGGAGGATAGATCTGACCTAACAACGAGTGATCCTTTGGCACCCTTAGGTTACGTCTACACTGCAAGGTTTTTGTGCAAAAAACCTGTGGAGTATCCACACGACAAATGCGCTTTTGCGCAAGGAAATCAAGAGTAAAATGGCAGAACAGAGGGTTTTTTCTGCCGTAGGTAAACCTCCTTTTCTCAAGACATAACTCCCTTTTGCGCAAGAGGGGTTTCTTGTGCAAGAAAACTCCTATGGGAAAAAGCACAGGTGCTCTGAAGGCCATTCTGTGAATAGCCATCAGAGCTTTCTTGCACAAGAGCGTCCTTTCAGTGTGGATGCTCTCTTGTGCAAAAGCACATCGCTTTTGCGATGTTCTTTGAAGTGTGGATGTGCTCTTGCACAAGAAGTTTTTGCGCAGAAACTCTTGCAGAGATTAAGCAAAATATATTGTATCATGAGATTTCATGGACAAAACCCACTTCTTCAGATGAATTAGAATGGAAATATCAGAAAACAAGAGAGAGAGATGACAGCAAAAGTACCTGTTAATTGTAGGACCCAGGTTAAGGAGGATAGTTAAGTAGACTGGATGTGTCCTATACATAGCTTTTAATGTGGAAATGCAGGTGTTAATGGCAGGAGAAATAGGATTTGTAATGGGTTCAGCCAGTTGTTGCCTTTGTTTAGGCTCAGTGTAATGGTATAAAATCTGAAGATAAATTCCAGTTCTGCAGACTCTCTGTAATTGGTTGGTAAAATTCCTTTGTAGAAGAATAGCTACATTTGAGTCCATGATTGAGTGACCAGACAAGTTAAAATGTTCCTCTACAGGTTTGTTTGTTACTATTTCATATGTCCGATTTGCGTTCATTTATCCTTTGTCATAGAGACTGTCTGGTTTAGCCAATATACATGACAGAGGGGCATTGCTGGCACTTGATAGCATACATCACATTAGAGGTTAAGCAATTGTATGAGTCCCTGATGTTGTGGCTTATGTGGTTAGGTCCTGTGATGGTGTCACTAGTATAGATATGTGAACAGAGTTGGCAACGGGGTTTGTTGCAGGGGTAGGTACCTGAGGCTATGTCTAGACTGCAAGCCTCTTTCGAAAAAGAGCGTCTAAACTACAACCAGGACTTTCGAAAAAGCAAGCCGCTTTTTTGAAAGAGAACACCCAGGCAGTCTGGATGCTCTCTTTCAAAAAAGCACAGTTTGCATTACATAGTACCTTTTTTCGAAAAGGCATTATTCCTCGTAAAACGAGGTTTTCCACAGTTGAAAAAGCTGCCGCATTCTTTCGATTAACTTTCGAAAGAATGCAGCAGCAGTCTAGACACTGGGGAAGTTTTTTGTTTTTTTTTTTAAAAGGCCACTTTAAAAAAAACAACCCTGTAGTCTAGACACACCCTGGCTGAGTGTATCTGAGATGCAATGTGTCACTGCTAGAAAGGATTTTCTTCAGATTGGGGGGTTGGCTGTAGGCAAAGATTGGCCTGTCTCTCAAGGCCTGTAAGAGTGAGGGATCACTTCTGCTGTTACCCTGGGCCTGAATATACACCTTAATTGGTTGGTGCATTACAAAGCAATTTTCTCCTGCCATTAGTATGTCAATTTCCACATCAAAAGCTGGTGTTTCTTAATTAGTACAGTAAGCTCAATAGAGTTGTGAAAGCAAAAACATTTAGGATAAAGAAGTCCACATTTTGCTCAGCTGTCTTCATTCACTGTGGCATGGTTAATATCTTATTTCACTGTGCAAGCTGCATGTACTTTGCAACATTGTCTTCTGACCCAGAAAGGAGTTAGTGGTTGAAATGTCAAGGTGCCTCTGATTTACAATCTAAAATGCAGAAGAGACTCTGCTTTGACCTCTACATTGTGTGTACTTTGAAAATGTCTTCAGGTTCTTATAGAATCAAAACTTTGGAAAATATAGCTATTGAAAGGTGAAGTCTTTTAGTGGCTAAGCACTTTCATTTGCAGATCAAATCTTTTTATATTGATTGGAATTGTTTCATTACAAAGTTAATAATGTATTAAAATAAGATTTTTCCCTTGGGTCTGTTATTACTTTTTGATTTATTAATTTGTCACTATATTTGCTGTTGTGTATGTATTTATATTAGACTTTTAAAAATTGACTTTGAGTCAAAACAAAACTGTGATGAATTCAAACTAATGTAGTGTATGCCACAAAATGCATTTTTGTAGGAAATCCTCCACTATGCATTTCTAAGCACCCTGCAAAATGTATTTCTGTCAGGCACTTTGAAATCCCACAAAAATTTATAGGATTTCCCAAACTGCATTGCACCATGAGTGATTTAAGGCGATGGCATTGTATACAAACACAACCCTCTAGAACAGCTGTGTTTAATTGCTTGACTGCTGCTGAATTTTAAACAGACTATACTGTCCTTTTGTGCTGCCTGACTAATATAACAGGTGTCTCTTGTCATTCTGTTGACTCCAGGAAAGCTGCCTCATGGCTACTGAAGTGAAGAACCAGCAGCAAAAAGATTAGATTTCTGACAGCTTTTCAACTATTAAATCCTGTTTTTAAGGATTTAGAATTTTATGGCCAAATTTTGTTCCCAGCTAAGTCTTGGTTTAAGAGCATACTTTTTGCTTCTCAGATGTTTCTAGATTTATAACTGCAAACAAGGAACAGTAATTTTGTGTGTGCTCACATTCTTTTTAAAAATGGCTCTATTTAGTAAATTGAAATATAGGGTAACGTTAAACTCTGAAAGGTTTCTGTTCATTATAATGAAAAGCAGCTTACTGTGGCTGTACATGTTTTCAGTGATAAATATTAATAAGTATTCATAAGCAACTTTTGTATGATAATTGTACTCATTCAATAAATGTACTTCTTCAAGAGATGTCCTTGTGAATGCTCCACAGCAGGTGTCGGTCCGTCCCAGCACCACAGACCGGATTCTTCACAGCAGTGCATGGGGGGCCATGCATGTGCGACTAGCAAGACGTTGGGCGCCACTCAGTGTGACTGCACTGTGCGACCACCCTCCCCTCAGTTCTTTCTTACTGTTCCTGGCTTAAGCCAGAGCTTGGCATTGCTCTTCACTCTTTGTTAATCCTGTAGAGAAGAAGTTGTATATCAGTTATCTCTTCTTCATTTATTTTACACCTTATCCAATTTTGTCTTCACATTAAAAAAAAAACCTAAAAAATAGCCCCTCCATTTTTTTCTCCAAGTTATTCTCTCTAGTTACTGCTGTTTGCATATCACGCCACTTACAATGCCGGGGTCACCAGTCTTTAAACATTGTTCAGATTGTAATGATGCCCATCTCCGACAGACATTCTAAGTGTGGGAAATGCCTCAGCGAGTCCCATGTTCAGCAGGACTGCCAGCACTGCACCAAATTCAAGGCACGAATATGCAGTCAGGAAGCTCCACCTGAAAATGATCATGTTAGAAAAAACATAACATCCCTCCTCTGACCTGGGCATGGAACACCCTGACAATACAAAACCCAAAAAAGGGAAAAAATCCCCAAAGAAACATGCCTCTTCTTTACCTCATAAAGCGCAGTCGCCCACGTAGTGCACAACTGAGAGATCGGCACCAAGGGCTGAGAGGCCACCTCGCCTCAGTACTTAAGATGCCCTAGGTGTTTGTGGTACCTGTCGGGCTCTCTGTGGGCAAGATACCCACAGAACCCATACCAAGACTCAGGACCTTCTGTGTCTGCCTCTTGTGTCTCGGTACCCACTATGTGACCGAGCAACCCAACGGCGGATTTCTCTGCACCGAGGCCTACTGACCCGGTGCTGCAGCAGCAGCCATGCAGCCCATTGGCAATGTACCACCAGCAATGTACCACCAACACATCACCCCATCAGCGGCACTGAAACATATCTTCTCACCCACACTTTTTTTCAGCGATGATGATGAGGAGGAGGGGAAAGTATCATTTTTATCCCAGTTATTGCCTGGTGCTGAAATATCTGTGTCTTTGACTCATCCCAGCTTTAGACATCCCATTGGCTCAGGCATGCTCCCTGGAGTCCACATGCAAGGATGCCATCGCCCGTGCCCTATGCTGCATAGTGGCAATATTGCAGTGCGTGGGCTTACAGCTACAGAAAGAAACGCTCAAAAAAGAAACATACCCAGCCCACACTCTCTCCTTCACCACAGTTCCCATCACTACAGAGGATGGAGCAGGAGACCACTGAGCCACAGTCTTGCGAGTCAGACCCAGATACCTTCCCAGATACAAATTCATCCTCTTCGCCCAATGAATCAGTCATGCCACTGCCTTCAACCACAGCTGACTAGTTCACACCCTTTCAGGATCTCTTTAAGAGGGTTGCAGCTGTCCTCAATATTGTCATGGAGGAGGTCTAGGAGACATTCTGAGCTCACCAATATCCTCCAGGCCACCCCATTGTCCAAGATTGCTCTGCCTTTAAATCCAGCCATTATGGAGCCTGCCAAGTCTGTCTCACAGACCCCACCACTATCCCCTGTGCTTTCCCCTCTTTAAAAGCACCTGTGCTTTCCCCCTTTTCTCTTCTTTTGAAATAACTTCCTTTTCCCCTTCCACACATGCCCTTTTCTGAAAGAGCTCTTTCGGAAAAAGGCTTCTTCCTCATAGAATGAGGATTACCAAGGCCGGAAAAATCCCTCTGTTCCTGCAATTTTTTTTTCAAAAGAACATGATTGCAGTGTGGACATAACGGGATGATTTTTTTAAAAAAAACTTTGCAGTGTAGACATACCCAGAGAGAGACTGAAGTCTTCCACTATTCTTTCCTCTTTCAGTTTCTGGTTTTTCATGTGTGAGATACCTATCCCTATGTCTAATGGAAGATGCCTATTCAATGCTCTGGAGAAAGGTGAAAGACACCCAGGGATTTGATAATGCTTGCCAACTGCTGGTTTAAAAGTAAAAGAGGAGATTATTCACCTTTAACAGTAACTGACGTTCTTTGAGATGAGCGTTCCTGTGAGTGCTCCACAGTGGTTCAGTGAGTCCCAGCGCTGCAGACCAGATTCTTCACTGCAGTGCCTGGGGAACTGCGCCTGTGTGGCAGGCAAGGCACATGGGCACCACTCGGCACGACCACACATGTGCCACCACCCTCCCCTCAGTTCCTTCTCTACCAGGAAACCTGGCCTGACAAAAACTGTGTCTAAAGTAGAGGGAAAGAAAGGAGGGTAGTGGAGTACCCACAGAGATCCTCATTTTGAAGAATGTTGGTTACTGCTAAAGGTGAGTAACCTCCTCTTCAAGAGAGAGAGATGTCCCTGTGGGTGCTCAGCTGCAGGTGACTGCAAAGCAGTGTGTCCTATGGAGGTAGGGACTTTGGATCGGGTAAGCAGTTTTTCTTTAAAAACTCTTAAGCCTGGAGGGGAGGAGGAAGGCTTCAAGTGCTGCTCCTGCCCCCACCACTATCCCATTGGCTGGTTTCAGGTGAGAGCTGCCTGTTTGAATAACAGGAAGCCATGAATCACTATGCCCCCTCCCCTCTAGGGCTCCTAGTTATTCACAAAGCACATGTCTGCAGCCTGTGGGGGAGGGGAGCAGGCTCCTTGCCCGCATATTGAGAAACTGCTGGGCTGCTGGCTGGTAAGTCTCTTGGCCAGAGCCTGCCTCTGGCACTGTAGCCCCTCCCTTCCTCAACTCTCTGCCTTCCACTCCTGCCCCCTACTGCACTCCAATCCCCTGCCTCAGATCACAGTCCCCTCCTGCCCTAGCTTACAACCCAAACCCCTGCATCCCAATCCCCTGACCCCCTTCTATATCCCAATTCCCTGCCCTAGGTTACAACCCAACCCCCTGAACTCCAGTCCAGTGCTCCGGACACAACTGCCTCCTTCACCCAAATTCCCTCCCAGATCCCACATTCCCTCTTGCACCCCAATCACTTACTCCAAGCTCCCTTCTGCACCTAAACCCCCATCCCAGACCGCACACTTCCTGCATTGATATCATGGAAGAGTGCAGCCCTTGACTATTTTCCAAATTCTTGGAGTGGCCTCCCCATCAAGCAGGCCTTGCCCACCCTGCTCTAAGGATTTTTCCTTTGAAAGGTCATGACCACTGGATTTGCCCACTCTCTTTAGTTGTCAGTTCATCCTGACCACGAGCCCATTTCAACAAAGCACTTAAACAGCTAGGCTGAGTCTAGACTGGCATGATTTTGCAGAAATACTTTTAATGGAAAAGTTTTTCCATTAAAAGTATTTCCGCAAAAGAGCGTCTAGATTGGCACAGATGCTTTTGCGCAAAAGCATCCATGCCCAGTATAGACGTGCTTTTGCGCAAAAAAACTTTGATGGCCATTTTAGCCATCGGGCTTTCTTGCGCAAAAAATTAAGGTGCCTGTCTACACTGGCCCTCTTGCGCAAGTATTCTTGCACAAGAGGGCTTATCCCTGAGCGGGAGCATCAAAGTATTTGCACAAGAATTCTTACATTAGAACGTCAGTGCTCTTGCGCAAATTCAAGCGGCCAGTGTAGACAGCTGGCAAGTTTTTGCGCAAAAGCAGGTGCTTTTGCGCAAAATCTTGCCAGTCTAGACGCACCCCTAGAGTACATCTATACAGTGCCATGTAGCACGAAATAAGCTATGCAATTCAAGCTACGTAAATTGCGTAGCTTATTTCCAGATAGTCTATTTCAAAATTTGGCACTATCTACACAGTGCCAAATTACAAAATAGGCTGCTATTCCTACAAGTCCCTTCATCCTTGAGGAACGAGGTTTACTGGAACGTCAGAATAGCAAGCTTGTTATTTCAAATATATTTCGAAATAACGGGCTTGTTGCTAAGATGCAGAAAACATTATTTTGGGATACTGGGCATATCCCAAAATAATGCTTCTGTCTAGAGGTACCCATATTTAGCTTTAAGCATGCGAATAGTCCCACTGACTGCTATAAGACTATTCATAGGCTTTGCTAAATCAGTGCCAAAGGGAGCTGGTCACACAGAGATACTATAGCATGGGAAGCAGGTAGTCCTTGCCTCACTCACTGGGAAGTTCTGGTGAGAAATTCACTTCAAAACACCACAGAGAATTACTATCTTATCTGAAAAAAGCGAAGAAGTGGGTTGCGCCCATGAAAGGTCATGAAAGCTCTAAAAAAAATTTTTTTAAGCCCTAAGGGCTGCAAGACCTTTTTTAAGTTTTTAAAGTTTTTCAGTTACAAACTAACACAGCTACTCCTCTGATACTTTATCTCATCTGAAATCGGTGTCAAGAAAACAGTATGTGAAGCTATTCAGTCCTTGCACTGTCTACAGAAAATTGAAAACACAGCAATATCATTTAGGCAATACAACTGGTGCTTTATAATTACAGTACTGCTTTGATAAAGAAAACTATTTTGCTAATGTCAAAGTACACCACTGTGGTGGTTGACAGGTGTAAAAGGAATCAGGCTACCCAGGAATGAATGTTCCTGTTTCATTGAACAATATAACATATTTTCAGAGAATAGAACACATTCCCTTGCTTAAGGCCAGTCATGTAAAAAACTTTGTAAACAGGATGTCAAACATGTTCATCTGAAGCATATCAAGTTCATGGAAGTGTTCATTGAATCTTGCAGTGTTATAGATGATTATATCCAAATTTCAGACAACTGTCCTTTCAATGTGCTTGAAACAATGGAAAGAACCTGAATTCAGAGTCATCAGTAACGAAAAGTTATATCAATAGATTCACTACTTCAGGATTGATAAGCCTACTGTCTAAGGTTTATCTGAGTAGTATAGGTTATTAAAGAGGGCAAGAACAAAGTGATCTTTCTTTCCAGTTTCAGTTTCCTGGCACATGAGAAAATAGTTCTGTGAATTGATAGTCCTAGAATCCCAGTGGATCACTGCACCCCACATTCTTCATAGTGATATTATTATATTAAGATCTAGCTATATATTATAGAAATGTGCATCTGTTTGCCTGTCCATCTGTGAGTTCATTTGTTCAAGAACTCCTCCTAACTGGTAAGAGCTAGTACCACCAAATTTGATATGCAGCTTCATTTTCTCCCAACTTAAAGCAAGGTCAGGATTTGGATATGCCAAGAAAATGGGAAGTACCTGAAATGGGATTGTTTTCCATAACATGGAAAGAGAGGGGTAGAAAAGGCCCCATTGGATGAAGTTGAAAAAGACCTGCCGGGGATAAAAGGTGCCTATCAGATGGGGATGGAAAAGCCCCCACTAGCTGTGCAGGGGAGACAAAAGGTCTTGTCAGATAAGGGAGGGGAAACAAGTCCCTGATGGATGGGGAAGTGGGAGCAAAGACCTTGCTGGATGGGGGAAAGAAAAGACCCCACAGAATTGGGGAGGCGTGAGAGATGGCTCCTGATGGACTGGGAGGGGAAGAGAAAAGGTCCTTGCCAGACACTGAGGGGGAAGGGGAAAAAAAGCCATACTAGACAAGGGGAGGAGGAAAATCCCTGTCAGATGTGGGGGGCGGAGGAAGAAAACCCCACTGGATGGGGAGTGGGGGGAAGAAGGCTTCACCACCCCCCAGAGGAGCCACAGCCTTCTCCTCCAGCACCACTAGGCCAGCAAATACACCTGCCCCCTGGCTGGCCTGTGCAGCCCTTCTCTCCCTGACCCTAGCTCAGGCTGGGGCCAAGCTGCTGCGTAGGCCAGCGGGGAGGGTGCCCTCCCTGCTGCCCTAGGCCACCTCAGGGGGAGAAGCTGGCAGCCACCCTCTGCCATGAACCCTTCTCCCTCTCCCCTGAGCTCCCCCACTTCCCAGTCCCATGCCCTGATTCCTGCACCCCCAGTCCTCTGCCCTGAACCCCTCCTTACTCCTCGCACTGACTCCTGCACTCCCACCCTGAGACCCTCAAAACCCAATCCTCACTTTCACTCTCTGCCTCCAATCCCCAGCCTCCTGCCCTGAGTTCCCTACATCCCTAAGGCCCTGCCATGACTCCTGCACCCCCACACTGCAGCCCACTGACCTGGATGCAGGGTTTGGAAAGTAGCAGCATAGTGCAGGGAGCCTTTTCTCTGTGGGTCTGTCAGTAGCCCCCAGATTCTATTGTGGTGCATCTTGGGGAAAACAATTTGGGAATGCTAAAAGGGGTGGAATTAATGCTCAGAGCAAGCAGGGACTTGGGGCTGATCCTTGAACTTTTTCCAGAAATGGTCATAATTTGGTCAGAAATGCTTCAGCACGGAGTATGGTGGAAGCTGTGAGCCTCCATCCCTATCCTAGGGTGGACAAGAAAAGGAGGTATAGAAACAGGCCGGTGGCCAAATTCCTGGGGACCATAGAAGGGACAGTAATTTTACATCCTGGCATAGTATATGATGCTGTAGAGTTGTTTTGGGAGGATAGTGTTCACCTGTCCAACTTAGGTGCTGTCATATTTTTAACTGATATAAAAGATGGCATCCCAGTTTGGTGAGGGGAGGAGGCAATCAACTAATTGCTGGCACCTCCTTTTGGCAGATGGCCAGGGCAGGTACTCCATAGGAAAGGTACACAGTGGCCAGATAAATGGCTTGGAAAAGGACTTAAAAGAGGTGATCATTAAAGGAATGAGGGGTTATTGGGAGCTCCTTTGAGTGATATGGTAGGGAACCAACCTCCTCCCCATTCTTATAGTCCATCTTAACCCTCCTGCGAGGCAGGGGTAGATGATAAGATCCCTGCAATGGATTTGCTAGAGGGAGAGGGATGGGAAAAGAGGGGGAATTGGTAAAAGTCTCACTCCCAAAAAATTGTGGAATAAACATGGAGGTTACTTGTACTGTACACTCCTATCTGCCAGGTTGCTCCAGACATCTAATAATAAAGTTGTAGCCTGATGAAATCCTGGTCAAATATCTTCTGTCCTTTTAGCATAGCCTGACAATGACATCTAGCAAGAAATAAGCAGCAAAGAGAGAAACAATAAATGTCTTGTTTTAACTCACCTGTTCCTAGTAATAAAATGTTTTAGATGAAAAACATAAAGTATTAAGTGTAACAAGTGTCACTAAAACATTTTTCAGTAAGATGGTAATGGTGAAAATGAGATAACAGTGCACATGCTTTATAGCTGACCAACAGAGTTCCAGATGCACTGCTTCATAACTCATAATATCCTTTTTAAAAACATGGTTTGTGATCTAATAGGATTTGTGTGATTCAGGATGCGGTAAATGTGTCCTTAGGGACATCTGTAAGAAGAATTCACATCAACAAGTGTATGCCTTTCTATGGCGATCTGATTATTGTGTTAAAATTGTAAGCGGCATTTTAGACATGGTTACAGTAAAGGTTACAGGCGCTCTTTGGATCTAAAATTTCATTTTGGAGCAAGAGGTCCCCAAGGGCTGGTTTCATTTATTTAATTACATTTTACAAGACATGGGTAATAGTTTTAGATCAAAGTATAAAACCCTACTTCCAGGCAAATTTGCAATGTAATTCAAAGTGGTAAATTGCTAAACTCTTTTAACATTTGTTTCACGTGACAGAATGATATAGAGATGTAGACTGATAAATAATAGATTAAGTAAAATAACAGATTAAATATAATAATATCATTTCATATTAAAATGGTAACTAATAAACTGAAAAATACATTTTAATTTTAACAATAGACATTTTTGATAAGATAGTATAATACTAAAGGAAATTGTTCCTACCAGCCTTTTAACTTTACTTTTCTTAGTCTTACAACCTTAATGTTTTGAACAAAGAAGTTGGGTTGTTATGATTCTAGTATCTTTTTAAAAAATTCGTTAGATTTCATAGGGATTTTACTATAGTAAGATGGATTTTACTATAGTAAGACTGATTGTTACACTCTCTTTAATTAGATAAGAATGTAGTTCTCTTTATAATTTTATTTTTCATATATAAACTAAGGAGACAACATTACATTTTTTTCTGGCAATGAAGTTTCTCAGTAGTTTCCTGTCCCATGGTCTCGGGATTTATTTATATTGGAAACCTAGCACAGTTTCTCTGTTAGGTCCCTTTGAGCTTGGAATTTAGATTATCTCAGGTTTTTTCAATATCTATTAGGTGTCTTTGAGAAGTCAGCCATATTATCCACTTAATCTTAGGATGTGTCTACACTGTACCCTTAGCTTGAAATAAGCTACCCAATTTGAGCTACACAAATTACATAACTTATTTTGAGTTAATTTTGAAATAGCTTATTTCGTAATTTGGCGCTGTCTACACAGATCCAAATTTCGAAATAGCCACTGTTCCGAAATGTCGCTTAATCCTCCTGGAACAAGGATAGCAGGGATGTCAGAATTTCATTATTTCAAAATAACGGGCTTTTTCAAAAAAACGTGGAATAGCTATTTCCGGATACCGGAAGTATCCCAAAATAGTGCTGCAGTGTAGATGTACCCTTAGTGATTCTCTCAGCACAGCTAAAAGTTGTGATGCATCTAAGCTATTTTCTGTCTTAATATACTTCCACCTTCATAAAATTGAGTCCATCTAAATAAAATACTAATATGGTACTTATTATTCAAACTGTTATTGTTTGGAAAAATTGTTTATCCAGATACTAATTATTAAATGTATTTGAAATAAAATAGATTTAAAAGATGTATTAGATTTAAAAATTACCTTTAATTTGGAAATAAATAGATTGTCTTTGATTTACCCCTTATCTTAGGTTTCCCGATAGTACCTATCAATTTTATTTGCAGGTAGTTTGTCATACAGTTATATTTATAGTAAGAATAAGAGTTAAATCACTAAGGGTATGTCTACACGAGGAGTTCCACGAGGAGTACAGCTAGTTCGGATTAGAAGTCTAATCCGAACTAGCTACTTGGTGCCGCGTGTAGCCACGCGGCACGGGGTTCGAACTAGCCGGCATTTAAAAATGGTGCCGGCCGGCTTCATGCAAATGAAGTCCGGGAAATTCAAATCCCAGGCTTCATTTGCAACTGCGGATGACTACATTACCCCCGCTAGTTCGTACTAGCGGGGTAGTGTAGACATACCCTAAGTGTTTATAAGGAGGATGACAAAAACATTGGGCCAAGATTCAGTACTTAAGCATATGCTTAACTTTAGACATTTGACTTCAATGAAACATTTTTAGGTAGACCCACTGTCTTTGAATAAATTGCTAGTGTTTTTCCTGTTCCATGCTCCAGGAATCTGTTTAAATTAACTATTTCAATAGAACCATTTAAATGCTTAAAGGTAGGCAAGTGCTAAAGTACTTTGATTCGGCTGAGGCTCCAAGAGGAAGGTGCATAGCTGTAGTAGGTAGTGAGTTTTTTGGGGAGTAGTTGTGTTTTCCTTTCTGGGAAAGGGCATCTGATGGGCACTATAGTGTGGTCTCTGATGGGAAGTAAAGGATATTTGGGAGTCCCTTGTGAGTGTAAGAGGTCATAGTTTCTAGGGTTTAGAGACAAAGAATAGCAGAATCTAGTGGCATAATCCACATCAGATATAACTTACTGTGGACTGAGAGGCTTCTCTTTTCATTCCTCAGCTCCATTTACTGATCTGTTTTTTAATATATCTAGAGACAAAGGTTACTTCTTGCCCCTCTACTGGATCCATTTTCAGTATTTCCTTGATGAAGGAAATTTTTGTTGGTTCCTTCCCTTTCTTAATCTCTCGAGTTACTTCTTTGTGAGTATTTTTACTTCCTGTTTAATCTTTTATTCTTTAAATCTGCAGATAATCACTTAAGAAGTCTTTTCTTTTTTATCTGTCTAGAGGGCTCAGCTGGGAACCTATAGTAAAAACTATTTATTTCTAAAGAGCTGTCACCATTTTTAAGCCCATTCATGCAACTAAGAATTACAGTTGCTCCATTGTAGCCTTTTTTCTCAATTTCTTTATATTATCTGTCATCCTTTGTCCCTATTAATAAAAACAAAACCCAACTATTTATTCGTTTATCTGTCAAGAATGGATGGATACAGTTTAGAAACCTGGAGAATACTTATCTGTGGTATTAAGAAGTACAATAGTTTTAAAAAGGCAATATTTCCAACTGTTTCTTGGCTCAAGCATGAATGGATCTATCTAACTACTTCCAGTGCTATTTTACCAGTAGGCAGGATTGCTAGCCTAAGAGCTAAATTTACGTGGTGTTGAGCAGGTGTATGAATAATCTGGAATTCTTTGAGTGATGTCCCCATGGGTGCTCCATTGTTGGTGTCAGGCTCATCCCAGTGCCGCAGTCTTTCGTAGAAGTGTCAAGTCGAGCCATGCATGTGCGAGACGGGAGCGTGCCGTTCGCGCCTTTGGAGTTTGTGTGTGTGGCCCAACACACCTCAGTTCCTTCTTTACCACCCTCGGTTGCAAACGGAGCTCGATCCCTCTCCTCCTCTTCAGATATCTGTAGACAGGAATTGATTCTAATTAGTTGTAAATAAGTTATTTCATTCTCATTTTCCTTAGTTAGTAATAGTAGAAAAGCCCCAACTTTTCTTCTTCCTATTTATTGCTGGAAATAGTTGAGGCGCAGTTCCTGAGGCACAGTACGCTGCCAATCTCCCTGGACACAGTCTTCAGGCCTGTAAAAAACAAACAAACAAAAGAAGAGAAGAGAGCATGAAAGAAAAGGAAGAAAAACAAAATAATACAATTATCATCAACAACTAAATTAGGGTACGTCTACACTACAGCGCTAGTTCGAACTAACTTAGTTCGAATTAGTTAATTCGAACTAAGCTAGTTCGAACTAGCGCATCTAGAACTAAAAACTAGTTCGAACTAGCGTTTTGCTAGTTCGAACTAGCGCGTCCACACTGATTGGACGCAGGGGGGCATTTAAGGGCAGCTGAAACCGGTTCTGGCAGGGCATCAGGTCAGCAGTTGCTTTGTGTGGCTGCTGTCTGAGGCTATCTGAGGCTCGTGCTTAAAGGGACCCCCCCTGGACAGCCGGTTCTCAGCTTTTCCTGCTTGCTTGCCAACCTCGCCGAGGGACAGCAAAGCGTCGGTCTCTGTGCCCGTCTGTGTCGGTGCTTCCCTTCGGGGGGGACTGCCGCAGGTGGCAACATGGAGCCACGGCTCGCCCTGCACCTTCTGGTGCACGTTCTGGACTTGCTACTGCAAGCCTGCCAGCAATGGCTCGAGGCTGCCTGGCACCACCTGGGGAACGTCAGCCCCCTGCCTCTCCGCCTGGCCGCCCTGGGGGCCGTGGAGGAGCCGCGGCGGCGCCCCGGCACCGGCGTGCCCCGCCGCATCTGGCGTCTGGACACCAGCAGCGACTGGTGGGACCGCATCGTCCTGGAGCGCTGGGACGACCGACAGTGGACCCAGAACTTTAGGATGAGGAGGGACACCTTCCTGGAGCTCTGCGAGTGGCTCGCCCCTGCCCTGCAAAGAAGGGACACTCGCATGAGGCCCGCCATCCCCCTCCAGAAGCGGGTGGCCATCGCCCTCTGGAAGCTCTCCACGCCGGACAGCTACCGATCCGTCGGGAACCAGTTCGGCGTGGGGAGATCCACTGTCGGAGCAGTGCTCATGCAGGTACGGCGCTCGTCGGCCACCGAGCCGGGGGGGAGGGGGGCTGCGAGGAGGGGATGGGCCGCCCCAGGGACAAAGGGGGGGGCAGGAGGAGGCGAAGGCGCCCCGCACCGGAGGGGTCGGGCTGTCCCGGCCGTACTACACGCCGCCAGGGGGGTTGCTTCCGGGAGTGGGGCGCGGGGCACTGCCAGGGCATGAATGCTCCCAGCCACCCGGGCGCCCCACTGATTGACGCTTTGCTGTGTCTCTCTCCGCAGGTGGTCAAGGCCATCAACCGGGTGCTGCTCCGCAGGGTGGTCCGCCTCGCCGACCCGGATGCCGTCATCCGGGGATTCGGCGCCCTCGGCTTCCCCAACTGCGGGGGGGCCATCGACGGGACGCACATCCCCATCCGTGCCCCGGAACACCAGGCGTCCCGGTACGTGAACCGCAAGGGGTACTTCTCCGTCATCCTGCAGGCCGTGTGTGACCACCGGGGACAGTTCACGGACATAAATGTGGGCTGGTCCGGCAAAGCACACGACGCCCGGGTGTACCGGAACTCCTCCGTGTGCCAGCGGCTGCAGGACGGGACCTTCTTCCCCGACCGCCACATCAGGGTCGGGGACGTGGACATGCCCGTCTGCCTGGTGGGGGATGCCGCCTACCCACTGCAGCCCTGGCTCATGAAGCCCTACACGGGGCACCTCAATCCCTCCCGCCAGGCCTTCAATAACAGGCTGAGCAGGGCCCGCATCGTGGTGGAGGGGGCCTTCGGGCGACTGAAAGCCCGCTTTCGATGCCTCCTCACCCGTCTGGACCTGGCCGAGCACAACATCCCTCCCGTGGTGGCGGCATGTTGTGTGCTCCACAATTTGTGTGAGCGGAAGGGGGAGGCTTTCTTGCCAGCCTGGATGGCTGAGGCTGACCGCATGGCTGGACACTACGGTCAGCCCCGCACCACCGCCGTCCGGGAAGCCCAGCGGGGGGCCATCCGGATCCGGGAAGCCCTGCGGGAGAGCTTCCAGGTGGAGGAGGAGGAGGACTGACCTCTCCCTGCATGCCCCACCGGGGCCTTCTTCCACCCTACCCCCCCCCTTCCCCTTTCCCCTCCCTATCTACTGTACAATAAAGACACCTGTTTTTCAAACAAAAACGTCTGTTTATTTCAGAGAACTGGGGTGGGGGAGGGAGGAATGAAGGTGGGAGAAGGGAGGGGGAAACCTGGGACGAGGGAGCTGGAAGGGGAGGGGAGGGAAGGGAGGAAGGGAAAGGAAAGCTCAGGGGTGGGAGTCTGGGTGCCTCTCCCGTCTCGCCACACTGCGGGTCCGGGGGCGTCGGTGGGGAATGGTTGTGGAGGGGGGGGCAGAGAGGACAGGGGGTGTGGATGAAGCAGGAGCGGAAGCAGGAGCGGAAGCAGGAGGAACAGGAGGAGCAGGGGGAGCAGGGGGAGCAAGAGGGGGATCAAGAGGGGGAGCAGGGGGAGCAAGAGGGGGAGCAAGAGGGGGAGCAGGGGGAGCAAGAGGGGGAGCAAGAGGGGGAGCAGGGGGAGGAGGAAATGGAAAGCGGTCTAGCAGGCTCTGGAGGTGGCCTCGCAGGGCACGGCCCTGCTCCTCCAGGGCCTCCAGACTCCTCTGGCGCAGCCTGAGGTCCTCCTGGACCCAGTGGTCCTGGAGACGGAGCTGTCGGTCCAGGAACCGGAGATGCCGCCTCTGGTAGTCCTCCTGGTTCCTGGCTGTCCTGCTTGCCCGGGCACGGGCGGCTGCTGCAGGCGGTGTGGTGCGCCCTGCAGTCCCCGGTGCTGCAGCTGTGGTGCAAGAAGACCAGCGGTCAATTACCCCAGGGGCCCAGGTGTGTGAAACCCAGCTCCCCTCTGCAAGGCCAGGGCCCCTGCAGGATCCCCAGCTGCTGCTCCGTAGTGGGCAAGGCCCAGGCGCACGGTCCCGAGGCTCCCTCTCGCCCCAGCCCCCCGTACACATAAGGGGAACACGAGGGTACTCACAGGTGGACGCCTCCCCGGCCTCTGATGATGCAGGCGAGCGGCTCTGTGGGGTGCCTCGGGGGTCCCGGGTCCTGGGAAGGCTGGCGGCAGGCTCCTGGCTCTCAGAGCCCTCTTCCTCCTCCTCGGTGTCCAGGAGCGGTCCCTCTGCCCCGGGGTCAATCACGTCCCGGGGGGCAGGGACGGCATGAGGCCCCAGGATGCGGTCCAGGGCATGGAAGTGGGGGCAGGCCTCCGGGTCAGCCTCTGGCAGGCAGGCCCGGGAGTAGGACTGCCGCAAGTCTTTAATCTTGCAGCGCACCTGCTCCCGGCTGCGCTGGTGGCCCCTGGCGGCCAGGCTGGCAGCCATGCGTCCATAGACGGCCGCGTTCCGGTGGCTAGTGCGGAGATCGTGGACATTTGAGGCTTCCCCCCAAACCTCGATGAGGTCCACGATCTCCGCACTTGACCAGGCGGGCGCCCGCCTTTTGCGCCCCCGGGCAGGCTCCCGGGAGCCGCCAGGCTGGTCGTGGGGAGCAGTGGAGGGCTGGGAGCCCTCGGATGGCTGGCTCATCCTGTGGCAGGTGCAGGCTGTGCAGGCACGGGTGCTGGCAGCCTTGCAACTGGCACAAAGTGAGTAGCCAGCCCATGGCCCTTTAAGGGCTCCGGGGCCGGGAGGGGGGCAATAGAGTTTCCCTGGTGTTGGCCAGAGTGGCCACCAGGGAAACCTGGGAAGCCTTAGCCTCCCACTAGTTCGAACTAAAGGGCTACACAGCCCTTAGTTCGAACTAGCTAGTTCGAACTAGGCGTTAGTCCTCGTAAAATGAGGTTTACCTAGTTCGAACTAAGCGCTCCGTTAGTTCGAATTAAGTTCGAACTAACGGAGCGCTAGTGTAGCGCATAGGAAAGTTAGTTCGAACTAACGTCCGTTAGTTCGAACTAACTTTCTAGTGTAGACATACCCTTAGAAAGTAAGAGCCGCCAAACATAATGAAAGGTGTGCGAGAAAAACAAAACAAAACAAAAAGCTGCCACAGCCAGGGTGAAAAAAAGAGGGGGTATGTCTACACTACCCCGCTAGTTCGAACTAGCGGGGTAATGTAGGCATACCGCAATTGCAAATGAAGCTCGGGATTTGAATTTCCCGGGCTTCATTTGCATAACCGGGGCACCGCCATTTTTAAATCCCCGCTCGTTCGAACCCCGTGCCGCGCGGCTACACGCGGCACGAACTAGGTAGTTCGAACTAGACTTCCTAGTTCGAACTACCGTTACTCCTCATTCCACGAGGAGTAACGGTAGTTCGAACTAGGAAGTCTAGTTCGAACTACCTAGTTCGTGCAGCGTGTAGCCGCGCGGCACGGGGTTCGAACGAGCGGGGATTTAAAAATGGCGGCGCCCCGCTTATGCAAATGAAGCCCGGGAAATTCAAATCCCGGGCTTCATTTGCAATTGCGGTATGCCTACATTACCCTGCTAGTTCGAACTAGCGGGGTAGTGTAGACATACCCAAGGTGACAGAGAAAACAGAACAACAACAAAATGCCACACTCTCCCGGATTTAAAGAGTCTGAGAAGTGGTGTGACCCTATGCCTGCTTCAGAGAGCCATGGATCTTGTATTTGTTGCTTGGGGGAGGCACACATCTCCCAGAAGTGAGTGCAGTGCTGTAGCCTCACAGCAAGAGCTCACAAGGACAGAGCTGAGGCTACGCTTGTTAATATTCGATAAAACGCTGAAACCTCAGCATCATAGAGACATCAGTAAACAGCATGAAGCTGCCACCACTCAGAAAAAGATCCCGAGCACTCCTTCACCTAAGTTTTCAGCTAAAAGGTTTTTGCCAGCTTAGTCCCTACTGCCATGAGTTCACATGGTTGACAAGTCAGGCATCTTTGGCACCAGACGTCCCTGGGCTGCTTTGGCACCAACTACTCCAGCACCAAAGAGCTCTGATGTGAGACAACCTGATAAGATGGTGGCACTGCTGCACCAAGACCTCGTTGCCGATGAAGGCCAGGTCTAAATCTGCAAAGCCATTGCCTCACACTCCAAGCCCAAAGTCGGTGCCATTGCCACTAGTGCCACTTTCCCCAGCACCGCAGGATACTTCTACAAGCATTCTTCAACATCATTCTTCTGTGCATCCACAAGACTACAATGCTCTGGTGCCGGATACAGATGGTACTGGGTTCTGCCATGAGGACAGGAGATTGGACTCAATGACCTCTCAAGGTCCCTTCCACTTCTAGTGTTCTAGGATTCTATGATTCTATGAAAGTGATCTGAAGCAACTGTAAAACAGAGGCAGCATCTGTGTGCAGGATGTATGGTTATATGAAATTAAGTGTCTTGGAGGCTTGAGGGCTGCAAACTAGTTTTCTCATCCAGTGCCGGAATGATTGCCACCTGCATGACCATTTTGAAACACTTTTTGCAGAGATATTTGTTTAGATGGCAGAGGTCGAGGATGGAACTCCAACAGCCTGTGCACTTTTCTATAAGGAAGTAAGTTGAATAAAATCCCCTGTCCTGAAATTGCCTCCTTCCTCCTTGTGACACCCTTTTAAATACCTGAAAACCGCTATCATGTCCCCTCAGTCTTCTCTTTTCCAAACTAAACAAGCCCAATTCTTTCAGTCTTCCTTCATAGGTCATGTTCTCTAGACCTCTAATCTTGTTGCTCTTCTCTGGACTTTCTCCAATTTCTTTCAATACAGAGTTCTTCCTTTCAGTCTCTCTTCTGCCCCCAGAGTTTTCTCTGAGTCCCTGGTGGTAGCCACGATATTCCTATGCCACAAAGTATTAGGGGGTATCCGTGTTAGTCTGGATCTGCAAAGGCGACAAGGACAAGGAGTATTGGTGCTCCAGTACATTGGAGCTCCAATACATCTGTTAGTTTATAAGATGCCACAGGACTCCTTGACAAACCCCTTGTAATACCTATCTCTATAAGTGGAAACTTTTTCAGACTGGTGTGTGAGTAACGGGTGCAACCATCTACTGTACCTCTTCATACAGTCCTCGACTATATAATGTTCCTGAAACAACAAGGTCTGTCAGTGTCATCACTCACAGTACACCTCGCGGCGCTCACAGCATTCCACCCTTCAATTGACATATTCTCCATATTTGCTCACCTTGTCTCAAGGGATTTCTCAAAGGGCTACAAAATCTTAATCTGCCATGTAGACCTATAATGCCTATGTGGGACTTGGACTTGGTTCTTAATGCACTCTCTAGACCACCATTTGGGCCAATGTCTAAGTGCTTTCCCTACCTCCAAACAGTAAACACTGTGTTTTTAATTGCTATCACACTGGCAAAGCAAGTTAGTGAGATTGCGGCTCTCACAGCATCACCGCCCTACACCGTATTTCACAAGGACAAGGTCGTCCTCCAACCCCACCCCTCCTTCCTGCCTAAAGTCATTTTGGATTTCCATATCAATGAGCCCACTGTTCTGCCGGCCTTCTGCCCAAAACCCCATGCGTCTCAGGAGGAGGCCATTCTACACACCCTAGATGTCCAAAGGGCATTATCAGTCTATATTGACTGGACTTGGTCTCTCCACAAATCACAGGCTCTATCTGTTTCACTGGCAGAACGTTCAAGGGGAAAGCCTCTCTTTTTGCAATGTGTCTCAAAATTGATAACATCTTGCATCCTTCAGTGTTACTCCCTTCAGGGTAGACCTCTCCCGATGTTCCCTAGGATGCACTCCACCCAAGCAGTGACATCATCAACAGCCTTTTTGAAGGGAGTTCTACTTGAAGATATCTGCTACACAGCAACCTGGTCTTCTAACCATACTTTCATGAGAAATTATGCAATATCTACACGAGTGGACAAAAGCTCTGCAGTATCTGATGCAGTCCTTTCACCTGTACGTAAGATTTAGCCAAAGCCCACCTATCATCTGTGGGGTACCACTATGTAGTCACCCAGGGTATGTCTACACTACATCACTAATTCGAACTAACTTAATTCAAATTAGTTAATTCGAACTAAGCTAATTCGAACTAGTGCATCTAGACCTAAAAACTAGTTCGAATTAGCATTTTGCTAATTCGAACTAGCATGTCCACATTGAGTGGACCCTGAACTGAGGTTAAGGATGGCCAGAAGCAGTGCCGGCAGGGCATCAGATTAGGGCTTAGACCGTGGAGCTGCTGTCTCAGGCTATCCGAGGGCTGTGCTTAAAGGGACCCGACCCCCACCCCGGACAGACAGTTCTCAGGGGTTCCCCGCTTGCAAAGCAGTCCTGGCTTAGAGTGCCCTGAGTGCCCACACTCGGCACATCACGGCACTCGGCCATCAGCCCGGCTGCACTTGCTGCAGGCTGCCATCCGGGGGGGGGGTCAATCGGGGCTGCAGGAGAGCTTCCACCCCGAGGAGCCCACAGAGCCACCCCAGTCCTCCCCATTGGGGGCTCATACCCCATTCCTTCCCCACCTCCTTCCACTTACCCCTCCCTAGCCCCCCTTCCTGATGTACAAAATAAAGGACATGTGTGTTCAAAAATAGAAACTCTCTTTATTGAACAAAACTCAGGGAGACTGGGAAAAGGAGGTGGGAGAGGGGAAGAGAGAGGGTGGGAGAGGGGAGGGCAACTAAAATGATCAGGGGTTTGGAACAGGTCCCATATGAAGAGAGGCTGAAGAGACTGGGACTTTTCAGCTTAGAAAAGAGGAGACTGAGGGAGGATATGATAGAGGTCTTTAAAAGCACGAGTGGTGTGGAGAGGGTACATAAAGAAAAGTTCTTCATTAGTTTCCATAATAGAAGGACTAGAGGACACCAAATGAAATGAATGGGTAGCAGGTTTCAAACTAATAACAGAAAGTTCTTCTTCACAAAGCAAATAGTCAGCCTGTGGAATTCCTTGCTGCAGGAGGCTGTGAAGGCTAGAACTAGAACAGAGTGTAAAGAGAAGTTAGATAAATTCATGGAGGTTGGGTCCATGGAGTGGTATTAGCCAGGGGGTAGAAATGGTGTCCCTGGCCTCTGTTTGTGGAAGGCTGGAGATGGAGGGCATGAGACAAATGGCTTGGTCATTGTCTTCGGTCCATCCCCTCCAGGGCACCTAGTGTTGGCCGCTGTCGGCAGACAGGCTACTGGGCTAGATGGATCTTGGGTCTGATCCAGTATGGCCATTTTAAGCTCAGGGCTCAGGGTCGGGGGTCTCAGTGGACCACCTTGATTTTCATGCAAACCTGCTCCTGGGTGGCCAGACTGGCAGCTATCCTTCCCTAGACCGCCACTTTCCTGTGCCTAGTGCGGAGGTCGTGGATGAGGTCCACGATGTCCGCACTAGACCAGGTGGGCGCCCGCCTCTTGCGGCCCCGGGCAGGCTCCTGGGAGCCGCCAGCCTGGTCCCGGGAAGAGGCGGAGGGCTGTGTGGCAGCCGGTGGCTGGTTCGTGCAGTGCCAGGTGCAGGGTCTGCTGGCTGGGTGCTGGCAGGCTTGCACCTGGCACGGGCACCGTAACCAGCCCGTGCCCCTTTAAGGGCTCCGGGGCTGGGAGGGAGGCAGAAGAGTTTCCCTGGTGATTCCCAGAGTGGCCACCATGGAAAGCTGGGGAGGGCTAGCCTCCCACTAGTTCGAAATAAGTGGCTACACAGCCCTTAATTCAAACTACTTAATTCGAAGTAGGCGTTAGTCCTCGTAGAATGAGGTTTACCTAGTTCAAATTAAGCGCTCCGCTAGTTCGAATTAAGTTCGAACTAACGGTTTGTATGTGTAGCACCTATGAAAGTTAATTCGAACTAACGTCTGTTAGTTCGAATTAACTTTGCAGTGTAGACATACCCCAACAGTGGAGCACCCATGGAGACATCACTCACCTTGTGCAGTAATGATGGTTCTTCGAGACATCTGTCCCCGTGAGTGCTCCACAACCCACTCTCCTCCTCTGTCCTTTGGCTTAATATTCATTCAGTAGGGCGTACACAAAGAAACTGAGGGGAGTCGGACTCCAAAGGCATGAACTCCAGTGGTGCGAATGGTACATGCCCCTCTTGTACATGCACAGCCTGACTAGACACTGCTAGAAAAGACTTTAATCTGCAGCGCTGGGATGAGCCCGACACCAACAGTAGAGCACCCACGGGGACACACATCTCAAAGAACTTTCATACTACACAAGATGAGTAACTTCCCTTTTTACATGTGGACACCCATTTTGTAGTGTCAATAATAAGTGATGGTGTGACTCATTACATCTGAGCCTTTCCTCCATAAGCAACAGGTATAACAGGCCATGGGAGGCTAAGCCTTCCCATACAGGGGAGCTGTGCTCTGCCCCAAGATTCTGCTTCACACCTTCACTCAGCCTCTCTCCCAAAGCCAGTGGGGGCTTAAGTGGACAGGACAGCAGCCTGTGACTGAGGCTGGCTGGGTTGGGAGGGTTGGAGGCCAGGGCGGCATGGGCTATCCCACAGGTTGGCTGGCACTCAGAGGGGCAAGTGAGGTGAGCAGGCTAGAGCCTAGGGCTTTTCCAGCTCTAGCAGGTGAGGCTGGGGGAGAAGAGCAAATGCAGGAGGCTATCCTACCCAAACGGGATTCACATGTGCCCCATACTCTTCTCAAGTCCACATTTATCCAATTTATATTTGTATAAGCAAGAGGAACAGCAGGCACATTATTTCAGTTAATTAGCTCAAAAGTCGGCCCCGAATAGTTCTTGAAAATCTCTCATTTAGAAGAGAACTGTTTGGAAAATTGTAGTCTGTTCTATTTGAATTAAAAGGGATGAGAGAGTCCTCCACGTTCTGACCAAAGGGTTCATCATACACCAATTTACCCTGACCACAGTTTTTCAAGCAGAGAACTGGATAGGTCTTCCTTTGCAGGAAGTTACTCATTAGTGAACAGCAGTGATTGTTATTGAGTGCCACAAGGGACTTTTCCTATAATTCCAGAGACCTTTACCCCCTAGTTGCCCATGGTTTGAGCCTTGGGTGAGCAAGCTAGTCGGAGTTTCTTGCTGAATGTTAATGCGGAGCAGTGTAATTAAGACTGCTAAGCTGAATTGTCTACAATTCTGAAACTATCAATTTTGCTTGCTTCTCTTCTGTAAGTAGAGAAAATTTCCCAGATCAAGTTGCTGGTCTGAGGTATAGTCTCACCAACAGTCTTCTAGTAGAGCTCAGTTAAGACAATGTGCTTGAGTTTGCAGTTAAAAAGTCCAAGAAGCAAATGACATTTTATCCATTATAGACATATCACATGGATCAGCTCCATTGAGTTGTTGATTACTGAACCTTAAAGAATATCCCAGGCTATTAAAAGAAAATAATGATTAATTTACAAAAATAATGTGGATGAGCTGTCATTTAAGTAGTTACATGTTATTAATAAATTTGAGGGAACTTTGTTATGCAAAGACAACTGCATCTCATACTTATTAAAATAAAGAAAAAAACCGGTTTCCTGCTGAAGTAAAATGACACAAAGGAAAACACAATATACACATAAACAAAAGAACATTTCAGAATAAACTACATCCCCATTATCTGTCAGTTCTTAAATTAACTGGGTAATAACCTTTTTTTTTTCAAACAAAGGCACATGAGAATTTTATATTCTATCTCAAATTCATCTTGGATATAAGTTAATGTGCACATCAAAAAGGAAATGAGAATCTAAGCAAACACCTCAGTACTTAAATTCTTGCATAGAATGTAATAATACCCCATCAAAGAAATGAATACTGCTAGAGTCTATGAATTTAACCAATTTGCATCTACAGCCAAATAAGAGATTTTTTTTAGGTTTTTAAAAGCACTGAATTCTTTTATAAAATGGAAGAGGTTAAAAGCTAGCAGGATCAGATTGTAAATCTTGCAATATGTCCTTAAATTAATAGGACTGAGATAATGATAGTGATGATAAGGTGTCAGTATTATGTCTGTTATAATTTTAGTACTAAGCAAAAATTAGGGAGCTCATATAGAAAATAGAAATTAAAAGGTTTGAAATGGACTCTTATGGTTATTCGGTGTCACTATAAAATGAACAAGTAATAGTCACTCCTACATTATTTTGTGCTTTTTTTGCTGAAGAGCAAAGAGAAGAGAGCACAAGTTAATTAGCAACTCTTACTTGCAGATATATTGATTTCATATGTAATAGTCATGAAACAATTAGGCAGTAAAAGGCATTAAGCCATCTTAATTGTAAGGAACACAGCAGTAAATTAATGTTAATTTATGGTAGAAAACTGGAAACATTTTGTTTAGAGTAGTAAGGATAATTTCTTTCAGAAATGATTTTTGGTATGTCTACACTAAAGCTGGGAGCTAGCCTCCCAACCTGGGTAAACAGACTTGGCTAACAGGGTTTGGTTTTGAGCTTGCACTCTAAAAATAGCAATGTGCATGTTACAGCTTATACTGTATTGAGTTCCAGGCCAAGTAGGAAATGTAACATTGTTATTTGTATTGTTCTTACTCAAGCTCTGCTAGTGTGAATCCTGCTGGAAGGGCATAACAAGTGGGTTTCCATAGGTGGTCTGTTTCGGGACCTGTTCTGTTCAATATTTTCATCAATGATTTAGATACAGGCAGTCCCCGACTTACGCGGATCCGACTTATGTCGGATCCGCAGTTACGAACGGGGCTGCCCCAGAGTACACGGACTGCAGGACCTCGCGGTCCTGCCGCCCGTGTACTCTGCGGCTTTCTCTGCGTCTCCCTGGTCTGCAGACCAGGAAGACGCAGAGCAAAGCCGCAGAAGGGCTCGGGCAGCGGGGCAGCCCCGCTGCCCGAGCCCCCCCGCCGCTTTGCAAAGCCGCGGGGAAGCCGGCAGCGGAGCAGCCCAGGTGCGCCTGGGGTGCCCCGCTGCCCGAGCCCCCCCGCCACTTTGCAAAGCCGCGGGGAAGCCGGCAGCGGAGCAGCCCAGGTGCGCCTGGGGTGCCCCTCTGCCCGAGCCCCCCCGCCGCTTTGCAAAGCCGCGGGGAAGCCGGCAGCGGAGCAGCCCAGGTGCGCCTGGGGTGCCCCGCTGCCCGAGCCCCCACGCCGCTTTGCAAAGCCGCGGGGAAGCCGGCAGCGGAGCAGCCCAGGTGCGCCTGGGGTGCCCCGCTGCCCGAGCCCCCACGCCGCTTTGCAAAGCCGCGGGGAAGCCGGCAGCGGAGCAGCCCCGGCGCGCCTGGGTTACCTCGCTGCCCAAGCCCTCCCCCTCCCCCCCCGCGGCTTTGCAAAGCTGCGGGGAAGCCGGCAGCGGAGCAGCCCAGGTGCGCCTGGGGTGCCCCGCTGCCCGAGCCCCCCCGCCGCTTTGCAAAGCCGCGGGGAAGCCGTCAGCGGAGCAGCCCCGGCGCGCCTGGGTTACCTCGCTGCCCAAGCCCCCCCCCCCCCCCCGCGGCTTTGCAAAGCTGCGGGGAAGCCGGCAGCGGAGCAGCCCAGGTGCGCCTGGGGTGCCCCGCTGCCCGAGCCCCCCCGCCGCTTTGCAAAGCCGTGGGGAAGCCGGCGGCGGGGCAGCCGAGGGGGGGGATCGGGCAGCGGGGCACCCCAGGCGCGCCTGGGCTGCTCCGCTGCTGGCTTCCCCGAGGCTTTGCAAAGCCGCGGGGGAAGCCGGCAGCGGGACAGCCCAGACGCCCCGCGGCTGTCCCGCTGCTGGCATCCTCAGAGGCTTTGCTCCCCGTCTCCCTGGTCTGCTGGTCTCCAGCAGACCAGGGAGACGGGGAGCAAAGCCGCGGAGGACCCAGGCGGCGGGACCGCGGTGCGTCTCGGTCCGCCGCCCGTGTCTTCCTGGTCTGCTGGGGTGGGGGGGGGGACGCAGCTAGTACGCCCCCCCCCCCCAGCAGACTAGGCTTTTCTCCGGACGCCTGTGGCAGAGCAGCTGGGGTGCTGCCGGTTGGTCCCGCAGCGCCGCTCTGGGCGCTACTGGTCCAACCCAGCAGCACCCCAGCTGCTCTGGTCCTGATTCAGCCGCTGCTGGTCAGTATCAGCAGCGGCTGAATCAGGACGCCTGGGGCAGAGCAGATGGGGTTCTGCTGGGTTGGTCCAGTAGTGCTGAGGAGCGGCGCTACTGGAGCAACCCAGCAGCACCCTAGCTGCTCTGCCCCAGGCGTCCTGATTTAGCCGCTGCTGAAACTAACCAGCGCTGACTACAGGAAGCCCGAGGCAGAGTTGCTCTGCCCCGGGCTTCCTGGAATCAGCTGCTGATCAGTTTCAGCAGCAGCTGACTTGGGGACGCTTGGGGTTCTTAAGTTGATTCTGTATGTAAGTCAGAACTGGCGGTCAGTTTCAGCAGCGGCTGAATTGGGACACCAGTTCCGACTTACATACAGATTCAACTTAAGAACAAACCTACAGTCCCTGGGTATGTCTACACTACAGCGCTAATTCGAACTAACGCATCTAGAACTAAAAACTAGTTTGAATTAGCGTTTTGCTAATTCGAACTGGCATGTCCACATTAAGTGGACCCTGAACAGGGCTTAAGGATGGCCGGAACCAGTGCCAGCAGGGCATCAGAGGAGGACTTAGAGCGTGGAGATGCTGTCTCAGGCTAGCCGAGGGCTGTGCTTAAAGGGTTCCGACCCCCGCCCCGGACAGACAGTTCTCAGGGGTGCCCCGCTTGAAAACCAGTCCTGGCTTGGAGTGCCCGGAGTGCCCACACTGGGCACATCACACCACTCGGCCATCAGCCCGGCTGCACTTGCCGCAGGCTGCCATCTGGAGAGAGGGGGCAATTGGGGGGCTGCAGGAGAGCTTCCACCCCCAGAAGCCCACAGAGCCAGCCTAGTCCTCCCCATCGGGGGCTCGTGGCCCATTCCTCCCTCACCTCCTTACACTTACCCTTCCCTAGCCCCTTTTCTTGATGTACAAAATAAAGGACAATTGTGTTCAAAAATGGAATCTGTCTTTATTGAACAAAACTGGGGAGACTGGGAAAAGGAGCTGGGAGAGGGGAAGAGAGAGGCTGGGAGAGGGGAGGGCAACTACAATGATCAGGGGTTGAGAACAGGTCCCATATGAAGAGAGGCTAAAGAGACTGGGACTTCTCAGCTTAGAAAAGAGGAGACGGAGGGGGGACAGGATAGAGGTCTCTAAAAGCAGGAGTCGGGTGGAGACGGTGCATACAGAAAAGTTCTTCATTAGTTCCCATAAAGAAGGACTAGAGGACACCAAAGGAAAGGAATGGGTAGCAGGCTTCAAACTAGTAACAGAAAGTTCTTCTTCACAAAGCAAAGAGTCAACCTGTGGAACTTCTTGCTGCAGGAGGCTGTGAAGGCTAGAACTAGAATAGAGTTTAAAGGGAAGTGAGATCAAGTCATGGAGGTTGGGTCCATGGAGTGCTATTAGCCAGGGGGTAGGAGTGGTGTCCCTGCCCAAAGTTTGTGGAAGGCTTGAGAGGGATGGCACGAGACAAATGGCTTGGTCACTGTCGTCGGTCCATCCCCTCCAGGGTCCCTAGGGTTGGCCGCTGTCGGCAGACAGGCTACCGGGCTAGATGGACCTTTGGTCTGACCCAGGATGGCCATTGTAAGCTCAGGGCTCAGGGTCGGGGGTCTCACTGGACCACCTTGATTTTCATGCACTCCTGCCCCTGGGTGGCCAGGCTGGCAGCTCTTCTGCCCTAGACGGACACCTTCCTGTGCCCAGTGCGGAGATCGTGGACAAAGTCCACGATGTCCGCACTAGCCCAAGCGGGTGCCCGCCTCTTGTGGTCCCAGGCAAGCTCCCGGGAGCCGCCAGCCTGATCCCGGGAAGAGGGGGAGGGCTGGGGGGCATCGGGTGGCTGGCTCGATCCGTGCCAGGTGCAGGGTCTTGCTGGCTGGGTGCTGGCAGGCTTGCACCTGGCACGGGCACCGTAGCCAGCTCGTGCCCCTTTAAGGAGTCCGGGGCCGGGAGGGGGGCAATAGAGTTTCCCTGGTATTGGCCAGAGTGGCCACCAGGGAAACCTGGGAAGCCTTAGCCTCCCACTAGTTCGAATTAAGGGTCTACACAGCCCTTAATTCGAACTAGCTAGTTCGAACTGGGCTTAATCCTCGTAAAATGAGGTTTACCTAGTTCGAACTAAGCGCTCCGCTAGTTCGAATTAAATTCGAACTAGCGGAGCGCTAGTGTAGCGCCTATGAAAGTTAGTTCGAACTAACATTCGTTAGTTCGAACTAACTCTGTAGTGTAGATATACCCCCTATCTTGTACGTAACCCGGGGACTGCCTGTACTGGCATAGAGAGTATGCTTACTAAGTTTGCAGATGATACCAAGGTGGAAGGGGTTGCAAGTGCTTTTGAGGATAGGGTCATAATTCAAAATGATCTGGACAAATTGGAGAAATGGTCTGAGGTAAATAGGATGAAGTTTAATAAGGACAAATGCAAAGTACTCTACTTAGGAAGGAGCAATCAGTTTCACACATACAGAATGGAAAGCTACTGTCTAGGAAGGAGTACTGCAGAAAGGGATCTAGGGGTCATAGTGGACCACAAGCTAAATATTAGTCAGCAATGTGATGATGTTGCAATAAAAGCAAACATGATTCTGGGATGCATTAACAGGAGTGTTGTGAGCAAGACATGAGAAGTCATTCTTCCGCTCTACTCTTTGTTGATTAGGCCTCAGCTGGAGTTTTGTCTCCAGTTCTGGGCACCATATTTCACGAAAGATGTGGAGAAACTGGAGAAGGTCCAGAGAAGAGCAACAAGAATGATTAAAGGTCTAGGGAACATGAGCTATGAAGGAAGACTGAAAAAATTGGGCTTGTTTAGTTTGGAAAGGAGACGAATGAGAGGGGACATGATAGTGCTTTTCAGGTATCTAAATGGGTGGCACAAGGAGGAGAGAGACAAATTCTTCTCCTTAACCTCTGAGGATAGGACAAGAAGCAATGGGCTTAAATTGCAGCAAGAGAGGTTTAGGGTTGAACATTAGGAAAAACTTCCTAACTGTCAGGGTGGTTAAACATGAATAAATTGCCTGTGGAAGCTCCATCTCTGGAGATATTTAAGAGCAGGTTAGACAGACATCTATCAGGGATGATCTAAATGGTGTATGGTTCTGCTATGAGGGCAAGGGACAGGACTTGATGACCTCTCAAGGTCCCTTCCAGTCCTAGTGTTATATGATTTGATGATTTGCTCCAATATGCAGCATAGACTAGGGCTGTTAAAATATGGGGGGGGGAGGTGTTGGTAAACATGTAACTGCTGAAATTTTCAGTGGTTACATGTTTACATGCAAGGGGAGGGTGGGTGGCACCATGGTAGGCAATACAGTGTATCGGAGGCAGTAGTGCTTATGAGAGGCAATGCTGTATCAGAGGTAGCAGCATGGGGGGGCTTGCATATAACCATAAAGGTTAACTGATGAGCTCAGGCACATCCCTAGTGTAGACAAACCCTGATTCTATATCTCTTGTCATGTTGACTAGTATTTTCCCACATTGTCCCAGTAGGGTTACTAGCCCACATGCTCAAAGCCTAATGGGGTTGAGAAGGAATTTTCTCCCCAGGTCTGATCAGCAGATTGGGAGAGGAGTTGTCTTCCTCTGCAGCATGGGCCATGGGACACTTGCAGGGTTAAGTCCGTGAAATGGTGAGTTCTCTGCAATCTGAAGTCTTTCAGTTATGATTTGAGTATTTCCCTATCATCTGAAGAAGTGGGCTGTGCCCACAAAAGCTCATGATACCATCTACATGTTTGTTGCTAGTCTATTTGTTGTTTTTTAAGTTTTTCCTGTTACAGACTAACTCAGCTAGCCCTCTGAAGCTTTTGAGTATTTTAATTACTCAGCCAGAGATAAGAGATTTACTGTAGGAGTGGGTAGTGTGACAGACTGCTGGATAAGCCAGAGCTCTGCCACTACAACCTGGCTGAAAAGGCCAATTACAACCAGCTGAGCAAGCCCATGCCTGAAGGGCTAATGGAAGCAGCTGTGGGAATCATTAGCTAGAGGGCTAGATAAGGCAGCTAGAAGGGAAGTGGAGAAGGAGGAGCCAGAGGCTGTGTCAACACTGCAGGGAAAAGTTAGAAAAAGATACACAAATTGTAAACCATTTGTCAGGTCTACATGAGGGTCAAATGTTGGAAAAAAACCTCCTCTTTTGGAACATCCTTTCTTCCTTGTAGAATGAGGTTTACAGGGATGTTGAAAAAACGTGTGCTTTTCCGAATTTTTTTTTGGAAAAGCAGACGTATTCTTTGGACATGGCAGAGCTTTTCCAGGATACGAGACATATGTCTTGTATGCATGGCTTCCTTACCCCGTCTTGGGTGTATGCAAGACCAATACCTTTCTGGGCCTAATTATTTTTCATTTTCTGTTCATTTTCCTAGAACAGCAGATTCTTCTCTTGCATCACAATACATGATATAAAAATGAACATAAATGCAATTTCATAAAAATTCTATTAGTTGATCTGATTTTGTATTATTGCCAGATTATTTCAAATTTACCCAGACATTTTCTTCTGTTTTCAAAGAGATATAATACATAGACTTGTACAAGTAGAAAGAGGAAAAGACTAATTATATCTATTAGTGTTTTCCCTTGCAAATTCAGAATTTTATTATGTTGGGATACTTTTGCAGTTAGACTAAAGGGATTCTTTCAGCAATGATTCAGTTTGCATGAAGTCTAACATATACATGTCTCATGTGTATCTGTCCATTTTCCAGAAAGATCCAAGGTACATTTCTGAGATGGAATGAGTATCTCTAAGGGTATGTCTACACTACCCGCTAGTTCGAACTAGGGGGGTAATGTAGGCATACCGCACTTGCAAATGAAGCCCGGGATTTGAATTTCCCGGGCTTCATTTGCATAAGCGGGGAGCCGCCATTTTTAAAACCCCGCTAGTTCGAACCCCGTGCAGCGCGGCTACACGGGGCTCGAACTAGGTAGTTCGGACTAGGATTCCTATTCCGAACTACCTAGTTCGAGCCCCGTGTAGCCGCGCTGCACGGGGTTCGAACTAGCGGGGTTTTAAAAATGGCGGCTCCCCGCTTATGCAAATGAAGCCCGGGAAATTCAAATCCGGGCTTCATTTGCAAGTGCGGTATGCCTACATTACCCTCCTAGTTCAAACTAGGAGGGTAGTGTAGACATACCCTCATATAGTACTTTTGTTTATAAGGGTTTATTTCCTTTCCATCTTCTTCTTTGTCAAACCATATTTCTCTAGTTTTTGGGTGGTTATTTTAGAGATGAAGTTTTCTATTCATATTTTTTGCTTTGGATGTTTAGAAGCTCCATTATTTTAGGAAGCTGGGAGAAAATCTTGCAATGCTTCTGTACAATCCTGTGCATTTGATAATAACTAGTTAGCATGGATCCCATGTTTTTCTTGTAGTAATAGAGGAAGACTGTCTTTTATTGCCGTTTGACTCTCCATCCTGGATTTAACTCATGAATGCAAATACATATTCTCAACGAGGATTCAGTATTAACATTTTTTTACAATTCAGTTTGCCTACCTAAAATAGTTCAGCAATATGGTTTTTAACATATTTTAATTCAGCAATAGGATTTTTATCAGGCCTTTATACCTCTTGTAATCTATTATTCTCAGTTTAATTTATTATAATATTTTAGGTAATCCATTATTATAACAAGCGCTCTGACAGCTCTTTCTGAACGACATATTATAAAATAAAATTGCATTGCACTGTATGTTTAAGTAGAGATAAACAAAATCCCTTTAGTGCAGTGCTTATTATGATTTTACTTTAATGTAAACAGGACTTCTCTAAATGGTGTAAATTATATTCAGATGATACAATATCAAATTCTCTTATATTTCTACATTTCATGTTTATTTTAGCTTTATAATGTAGTGTTTGCCAAATGCTACTACCACAGGGCTTCAAGGGAACCGACAGATGACCAGAGGTGTTATGACCAGACTGCCCTGCCTATTGTTCCTAATCCAAAGCATTTGACACACTCCAGCAACTCCCTCCCTCCTTATGTCTTAGCATTTTCACATACATTAAAAATAGGAATAACTGATAGAGATGAGTTCTGAGAAAGAGACATATAAGGATTTCCTGTCCTCTTTAGTAAAGGACATGATTCCATCAGAGGACCTTCCAGGTAGGAGAGTTGAATCAACAACAAGAACAGTTTCTGAAGCTTCATTAGGTGCTCTTAAAGCTTCAGATATTCTCTTTTGTAAAGCACTTTGAGCTATACTGATGAAAAGTACTATATTACTTGTTTTGCCAGACTAGTATTGTCTAACATAGGTTGGCAATCTGACTGATGCAGTACCGCTAAAATACAGAACAGCCTTTAATCTAGGCACATCTCTAAATAGGATATCCTTAGCTGCTGCTTGGGTATCTGCTGCCTTTCTGCTGTATTTGCTTTCCAATATGCTGTGATGGCCACAGACTACTGCAATACAGTGCCATGCAGACACACATGATTCTGGAACTGCAAATCAGACCCAGTGGCTATGCTCCTTTTAGCTGCATCAAGATTCTCTGAGGGCTAACTACTCAGTGACCCCATGGATTAAGTGTTATTGGATTCACTGGAAAAGTCAAAGACTTTAGACCCCTAGTAACCAATAAAAGTGGAATTTTATCAAAAAAGTCTCTTCTGGGCTCAGTGATCTCCTGCGTGGGTATTCTTAGTGGTCTCATGCTCTCATGAGGCTACTATAAAACTTCCTCTCATCCCTCAACAATCTTTTATCCACCTCTCAGGGAAGGTATCTCTCCACAGAAGGATTCTTAGGTCATTCAGATGGTGGATGAATACAATTATTTCAAATCAGACTTCTTGATAGGTGATGTTGTCAAGATGTTTATCACTACAGATGTCAGCTTGGAGGGATGAGAGACACTGATGGAGCTAAGGACTGATCCAAATAAGAGAGGAATGCAGTATAAAACAGTGAGAGCTCAAGGCAATTTATTGTGGTCTTTAAGCTCTGCTCTCATTCTTCTCATTTGCTGATCATGACAGACAACACTTGAGCCATATCATGCATCTACAGACAAAGGGGAGCAATGTCTACAGTCCTTTGAAAGCATGCTCGCCAGCTGATGACTTGGGGAGAGGAAAATCTATAGTCACTCTCCTTCCTTGACATCCAAAACGCACAGTAGTAAATGCTATATCACATATTAAAGGTCTCCAGGACTGGGTCATGGATATATAATTTTTATTTTGAACTTTATAGATCTGCTGTATATATGAGAGGGTTGTCATTTGATTTACTTGCAGCCATTTTTCTGCTAATAATGGCTCCAAATGCACTGTAATTTGATTAGTAAATTATGTTCAGAGCAATTGGATTAAATATATGCAGCGTGCTGCTATCATTGACCCCTGGCTCTTATATAATTGTGAGTTACTGATCCATAATGATACTTTGCTGGCATGAACCTTGTTTTCTTGTATCTATTAGAGCATTTTATTGCCCTGTCTGAAATTCTGCAGCTTGAAACAGTTTCAGCTATTGGTTTTTAACGTTTATGAGCCATTCTAGAAACTAACAAATGTCAGAGAGAGAGAGTTGAAAGTCTTCAAGTAACTACCATGATGAATCCTTGAGATTGTTTTCATATATTAAATGGAATCTCGTATAAAGCTACAGGTTGGTCCTCCCTGGTCCAGCACCCCTGGGACCTGACTGGTCCCGGATGAGGGTTTTTGCTGGATTAGGGGAGGACATTTCTGATCTCTGTACTATTCCCTCTTTCTTCCCCCTCCCCTTCACCAGCACTGGCTTGGCTGCCAGCCTCCTGGCTGGCTCCCCCCCCCCCACCAGCCTCACTGCTCTACTGTCCCCACTGGGATTCCTGGCCACACTGGACAGCCCCACGGCAATGCGCTGGGCTCCTGGCCCCACTAGCAGCTCGTTGCCAGAAGCCCACTACCCTTTCCAGCCACAGGGCTCCCAGCTGCCATCGGGACTCTCTGGTCCCGGAACAGCTGGACCAGAGTCCCAGTTTAGAGAGGTTCAACCTATAGTAAAAAGATCTTGAGTACTAATTACCTTTATTACATTAGTATAAGGGTGGGGTGAATACTAGTCTAATAGGTCATATTGGAGGTATAACGTCCGTGCCAAATTGGGTAAAGAATGTGAATGAGGCCAAACCGCAAAAATTAAGATGTTTGTACACTAATGCGAGGAGCCTAGGTAACAAAAAGGAGGAACTAGAGCTATTGGTCCAGGAAGTGAAACCAGATATTATAGAAATAACAGAAACATGGTGGAATACTAGGCATGACTGGAGTACAGGTATTGAAGGGTATGTGCTGTTTAGGAAAGACAGAAATAAGGGTAAAGGTGGTGGAGTCGCATTGTATATTAAAGATGAGGTAGATTGTAAAGAAATAAAAAGTGATGGAATGGAGAAGACAGAGTCTGTTTGGGCAAAAATCACATTGGGGAAGAAAACTATCAGATCCTCCCCTGGGATAGTGCTTGGGGTGTGTTATAGACCACCAGGATCCAATTTGGATATGGATAAAGACCTCTTTAATGTTTTTAATGAAGTAAATACTCATGGAAACTGCGTAATCATGGGAGATTTCAACTTTCCAGATATAGACTGGAGAACAAGTGCTAGTAATAATAATAGGGCTCAGATTTTCCTAGATGTGTTAGCTGATGAATTCCTTCATCAAGTAGTTACTGAACCAACAAGGGGGGATGCTATTTTAGATTTGGTTTTGGTGAGTAGCGAGGACCTCATAGATGAAATGGTTGTAGGAGACAACCTTGGCTCGAGTGATCATGAGCTAATTCAGTTCAAATTAAATGGAAGGATAAACAATAATAAATCTGAGACTAGGGTTTTTGATTTCAAAAGGGCTAACTTTAGTAAATTAAGGAAATTAGTTAGGGAAGTTGATTGGACTAAAGAAATTATGGATCTTAAAGTGGAGGAGGCCTGGAATTATTTTAAGTTAAAGTTGCAGAAGTTGTCAGAAGCCTGTATCCCTAGAAAAGGGAAAAAATTTATAGGCAGGTGTGTTAGACCAAGTTGGATGAGCAAGCATCTCAGAGAGGTGATTAAGAAAAAGCAGAAAGCATATAAGGAGTGGAAAATGGGAGGAATCAGTAAAGAAAGCTACCTTATTGAGGTTAGAGCATGTAGGGACAAAGTGAGAAAGGCTAAAAGTCAGGTAGAGTTGGACCTTGCAAAGGGAATTAAAACCAATAGTAAAAGGTTTTATAGCCATATAAATAGGAAAAAAACAAAAAAAAAGAAGAAGTAGGACTGCTAATTACTAAGGATGGAGTGGAGGTTAAGGATAATCTAGGAATGGCCCAATATTTGAACAAATACTTTGCTTCAGTCTTTAATGAGACTAATGAAGAGCTTAGGGATAATGGTAACTTAACAAATGGGACTAAAGATATGGAGGTAGATATTACCATATCCGAGGTAAAAGCCAAACTTGAACAGCTTCATGGGAGTAAATCGGGGGGCCCAGATAATCTTCATCCAAGAATATTGAAGGAACTGGCACATGAACTTGCAAGTCCATTAGCAACATTTTTTAATAAATCTCTAAACTCAGGGGTTGTACCATTTGACTGGAGAATTGCTAATATAGTTCCGATTTTTAAGAAAGGGGGAAAAAAAGCGACCTGGGTAACTATAGGCCTGTTAGTTTGACGTCTGTAGTATGTAAAATCCTGGAAAAAATTTTGAAGGAGAAAGTAGTTAGAGACATTGAGGCTAATGGCAATTGGGACAAATTACAACATGGTTTTACAAAAGGTAGATTGTGCCAAACCAACCTGATCTCCTTTTTTGAGAAAGTAACAGATTTTTTAGATAAAGGAAATGCAGTGGATCTAATCTACCTCGACTTTAGTAAGGCATTTGATATAGTACCACATGGGGAATTATTGGTTAAATTGGAAAAGATAGGGATTAATATGAAAGTTGAGAGGTGGATAAGCAACTGGTTAAAGGGGAGACTACAGCGGGTCATATTGAAAGGTGAACTGTCAGGTTGGAGGAAGGTTACTAGCGGAGTTCCTCAGGGATCAGTTTTGGGGCCAATTTTATTTAATCTTTTTATTGCTGATCTTGGCACCAAAAGTGGAAGTGTCCTAATAAAATTTACGGATGACACAAAGTTGGGAGCTATTGCCAATTCAGAAAAGGATCGGGATATCATACAGGAAGATCTGGATGATCTTGTAAATTGGAGTGATAGCAATAGGATGAAATTTAATAGTGAGAAGTGTAAGGTTATGCATTTAGGGATTAATAACAAGAATTTTAGTTATAAGCTGGGGACACATCAGTTGGAAGTAACGGAGGAGGAGAAGGACCTCGGAGTCCTGGTTGATTATAAAATGACTATGAGCCGCCATTGTGACATGGCCGTGAAAAAGGCTAATACGATCTTGGGATGTATTAGGCGAGGTATTTCCAGTAGGGATAAGGAGGTGTTAGTGCCATTATGCAAAGCATTGGTGAGACCCCATTTGGAATACTGTGTGCAGTTCTGGTCTCCCATGTTTAAGAAGGATGAATTCAAACTGGAACAGGTACAAAGAAGGGCCACTAGGATGATCTGAGGAATGGAAAACCTGTCTTATGAAAGGAGACTCAAGGAGCTTGGCTTGTTTACTTTAACCAAAAGAAGGCTGAGGGGGACATGATTGCACTTTTTAAATATATTAGAGGGATAAATACGAGGGAATTATTTAAGCTTAAAACCAATGTGGACACAAGAACAAATGGATATAAGCTGGCTAGTAGGAAGTTTAGACTTGAGATTAGACGAAGGTTTCTAACCATTAGAGGAGTGAGGTTCTGGAACGGCCTTCCAAGGGAAGTAGTGGGGGCAAAAGATCTATCTGGTTTCAAGATTAAACTAGATGGGTTTATGAAGGGGATGGTTTGATGAGATAACATGATCTTGGTAACTAATTGTCCATTCATTATCAGTGGGAATAGGTCAATGGAGGGATGATAGGAGTTCCTATAGAGAACTTTCTGGGTGTCTGGCTGATGAGTCTTTCCCACATGCTCAGGGTTTAGCTGATCGCCATATTTGGGGTCGGGAAGGAATTTTCCTCCAGGGTAGATTGGCAGAGGCCCTGGAGGTTTTTCGCCTTCCTCTGTAGCATGGGGTACAGATCACAACTAGAGGATTCTCTGCATCTTGGGGTCTTCAAAGTATTTGAAGGCTTCAATATCTGAGATATAAGTGAGAGGATTATTCTGGGAGGGGTGGGTGAGATTCTGTGGCCTGCACTGTGCAGGGGGTCAGACTAGATGATCATAATGGTCCCTTCTGATCTTAAAGTCTATGAGTCTACGAGTCTATGAGAATGTGCTAATTTGTTTTCAAAACAAACATTAATAAAATTAAAACCCTATATTTCAACTTTCAGTATAAGGATTGTGTGTTGAGTGTGGGTATTTTTCTTTCATTCAAGAAAAACAGGAATGATGGGGGGGCAGTGTATAGTTTTGAAACTGATAAGTAATAATCAGGACTATTTTGTTGTTCATGATTCATTATTGATTAGTACTTCATTCCTAGTATAACTGTAATTATATCTTTAAACAGTATCAAATAATGCATAATGTGATGGTGTTGGTTTAATTTAAAGAAGAAAAGTGGAAATGGTTTCTAATAAAATGAGAGGCAGGAGCAATTGGTGGTAGTGTAGAAGAGAGCAAAACCATGTGGGAAAAATCTAATTGGAAGATAGGTAAGATGAAGAGGGTGTTAAAACTTGGAGGAGGGGAGAAAAAACAGTTTGTGTGCAGCTGAGAGAAGCTGGAAGCTAACAAAGAGGGAGTTGTCTTTCTACTGTAGCTAGATTCTGAAAAGAACAGAATTTGTTGGAGATAATCTGGGAGAAAGATGGGAAAACTTGAACACTCAAGTCAGGTAAGCATTCCAACTGATTCCCAGTTTGTCACCAACTGTGAAAAGAAATTTTTCTGTGTATATATTAGAACCCTTTGTATGCCAGATGCTAGCCAGCAGGGCTACATCTACATTGCAATGCTATTTTGGGATACAGGAAGTATCCCAAAATAGCTATTCCACATCTTTTCAGCACACCTATTATTTCAAAATTGCTATTCTGATGTCCCTGTAAACCTCATTCCACGAGGAGTGAGGGATGTTTCGGAATAGCGATTTATTTTGAAATATGTGCTGTGTAGTCAGTGCCAAATTTGGAAATAAGCTATTTTGAAATAACATTGAAATAAGATACGCAATTTGCGTAGCTCAAGTTGTGTATCTTATTTGACCTACGGTGGAGTGTAGATGCAGCCTTGCAGTGTTCCTGGAGTACCCTGAGAGTTTGCCAGTGGAGTTCCAGGGACAATTTCCATGCAAAACCAGCATGTGTGACTGGATGTGACCAAGGAAGAGGATATTTTATTATAAAATGAGCACCTTGTAACCTGTGTATGCCCAAGAGCGAACAGTTGTGAAGCTGAGCATAGACATTGCTGGATGAAATCCCAGAGATTCTTTGACAGGTGCTAAGTGTATCTTGCAAGCTGTGACTAATGTGGGACAGAAGAGAAAGATGTTTGGATTGAAGCCAGGGCAATTAGCAGGAGCAATGCATTTCAGTTGTTTTATAAGTCTAACAGAAATCTCAGACTCTGCTGGCTAACTGATTCTTATTGAGTATCAGAGGGGTAGCCGTGTTAGTCTGAATCTGCAAAAGCGACGAGGAGTCCTGTGGCACCTTATAGACTAACTGAAGTGTAGGAGCATAAGCTTTCGTGGGCAAAGACCCACTTCGTCAGATGCATGTAGTGGAAATTTCCAGAGGCAGGAATAAATATGCAGGCCAGGATCAGGCTGGAGATGACGAGGTGGATCCAATCAAGGAGGATGAGGCCCACTTCTAGCAGCTGATCTGGAGGTGTGAATTTCAAGAGAGCAGAAGCTGCTTTTGTAGTTAGCAAGCCATTCACAATCTTTGTTTAATCCAGAGTTGATTGTGTCAAACTTAAAGATGAACTGTAGCTCAGCAGTTTCTCTTTGAAGTCTGGTCCTGAAGTTTTTTTGCTGCAGGATGGCTACTTTTAGATCTGCAATTGTGTGTCCAGGAAGATTGAAGTGTTCCCCTACAGGTTTTTGTATGTTGCCATTCCTAATATCAGATTTGTGTCCATTGATTCTTTTACGCAGGGACTGTCCTGTTTGGCCGATGTATATAGCAGTGGGGCATTGTTGGCACATGATGGCATATATTACGTTGGTGGATGTGCAGGAGAATGTACCAGTGACAGTATGGCTGATCTGGTTAGGTCCTGTGATGGTGTTGCTGGTGTATATATGTGGGCAGAGTTGGCACCGAGGTTTGTTGCAAGGATTGGTTCCTGAGTTCGAGTTATTATGGTGCGGTGTGTAGTTGCTGGTGAGAATATGCTTCAGGTTGGCGGGTTGTCTGTGGGCAAGGACCGGCCTACCTCCCAAGGCCTGTGAAAGCGAGGGATCATTGTCCAGGATGGGTTGAAGATCACTAATGATGCGTTGGAGAGGTTTTAGCTGTGGACTGTAGGTGATGGCCAGTGGTGTTCTGTTGGTTTCTTTCTTGGGCTTGTCCCGTAGCAGGAGGTTTCTGGGTACACGTCTGGCTCTGTCAATCTGTCTCCTCACTTCCTCGTGTGGGTATCGCAGTTTACAGAATGCTTGTTGAAGATCTTGTAGGTGTAGGTCTCTGTCTGAGGGGTTGGAGCATATGCGGTTGTACCTCAGTGCTTGGCTGTAAACAATGGATCGTGTGGTGTGTCCGGGATGGAAACTGGAGGCATGCAGGTAAGTATAGCGGTCAGTAGGCTTTCAGTATAGGGTGGTATTGATATGACCGTCACTTATTTGTATCGTGGTGTCCAGGAAATGGACCTCCCGTGTAGATTGGTCCATGCTGAGGTTGATGGTGGGGTGGAAGCTGTTGAAATCATGGTGAAATTCTTCCAGAGTCTCCTTCCCATGGGTCCAGATGATGAAGATGTCATCGATGTAGCGTACGTAGAGAAGGGGTGTAAGTGGACGAGAGCTGAGGAAGCGTTGTTCCAGGTCAACCATAAAAATGTTGGCGTATTGTGGGGCCATGCGGGTGCCCATAGCAGTGCCACTGGTCTGGAGGAATATGTTGTCACCAAATCTGAAATAGTTGTGTGTGAGGATAAATTCACAGAGTTCAGCCACCAGTTGTGCTGTGGCATCATCAGGAATACTGTTCCTGACAGCTTGTACTCCATCTGCATGTGGGATGTTTGTGTAGAGAGCCTCTACATCCATGGTGGCTAGGATGGTGTTTTCTGGAAGGTCACCTATGCATTGTAGTTTTCTCAGGAAATCCGTAGTATCACGAAGGTAACTGGGAGTGCTGGTGGCGTAGGGTCTGAGCAGAGAGTCCACATAGCCAGACAGTCCTTCAGTGAGAGTGCCAATGCCCGAGATGATGGGGCATCCGGGATTTCCAGGTTTGTGGATCTTGGGTAATAGATAGAACAACCCTGGTCGGGGCTCTAAAGGTGTGTCGATTTGTTTCTGTGTTTGTTTAGGGAGTGTCCTGAGCAGATGGTGCAGTTTCTTAGTGTATTCCTTAGTGGGATCTGAGGAAAGTGGCCTGTAGAATTTGGTATTGGAGAGTTGTCTGGCAGCCTCCTTTAGGTAGTCAGGCCTGTTCATGATGACAACAGCACCTCCTTTGTCAGCCTCTTTGATTATAATGTCAGAGTTGTTCCGGAGGCTGTGGATGGCATTGCGTTCTGCACGACTGAGGTTACCAGGCAAGCGATGCTGTTTTTCCACAATTTCTGCCTGTGCACGTTGGCGGAAGCATTCTATGTAGAGGTCCAGACTGCCATTTCAGCCCTCAGGAGGAGTCCATGTGGAGTTCTTCTTCTTGTGCTGTTGGTGGGAAGGTATCTGTGTGTCAGTGCACTGTTCAGTGTCGTGTTGGAAGTATTCCTTGAGACGAAGACGGCGAAAGTAGGCCATCCTGCAGCAAAAAAACTTCAGGACCAGACTTCAAAGAGAAACTGCTGAGCTACAGTTCATCTTTAAGTTTGACACAATCAACTCTGGATTAAACAAAGACTGTAATGGCTTTCTAACTACAAAAGCAACTTCTGCTCTCTTGGAATTCACACCTCCAGATCAGCTGCTAGAAGTGGGCCTCATCCTCCTTGATTGGATCCACCTCGTCATCTCCAGCCTGATCCTGGCCTGCATATTTATTCCTGCCTCTGGAAATTTCCACTACATGCATCTGACGAAGTGGGTCTTTGCCCACGAAAGCTTATGCTCCTACACTTCAGTTAGTCTATAAGGTGCCACAGGACTCCTCGTCGCTTTTGCTGATTCTTATTGCTGTCTGAGCAACTTTGCATAGGAGCATTAACTGTTTAATTTGTAAAACATCCCTGTGCTCTTTGAGGTTATTTTTACCCCATTCTTTGCGATAAAAAAGCTTTAGCCAATCTTGAGTAAAATACTGCCTAGTCATTGATACAGACTGTAACATTTGGCTCCTAGATATATGCATTTGTATTGTTTGTCAGTAGAGGGGATGGGAAGAGAGTCAAGAAACTCTTTGCTCTCTGTTTCCCATATTCTTTGTGCATCTATTTTCAGTTAGGGCACAGACTTGCACATATTAGTACTACCACTGAAATGTTTGGACTTAGGATGCCAGTTCTGTCTGTTTTGAAATGGCACTGGCCAAAAGTTAATTGTTTAGAAATAACTGATGTATTTTCATAGTAGCTACAGTGAAAGAGCTGTTAATGTTAATACTTAAACATTGCGATAATTTCTGAAATAATCTAAAATGTTCACAGAAAATCTATTGACAGGGAAAAATACTGATTGTTAATTATTAAAGCTCTGGGTCTAATTTAAATGTTTGTATTCCTATGAAAAAAAGTAATTTATGTTTTAATGAAATAAGAGCGCTTTCCCACAATTGTTTTGTTGTGTAACAAATACATATTTGCTTTACAGAATTTAGTGTTGAGAAACTAATAAGAAAAAAGAACCATTAGTGGTAACAAGGTTTTGGCTAAAAAAGAAAAAAAAGCTTGTTTCTTACAGTAAATAGTCACTCCAGTCTGCTAACATTGTGTGTGATTTGAATCTTTCTGAAGAGTTATTTTTAAAAGTCTAATCAAGGGATAATCTACAGCTCATGATAAAAGGAATGTTTACGGATGTCATCTGATCAGATAACTACTGAAAACACAAACCGTACAAGTAATTATCCCCATACAGTTTTGATAAAGTTGCTTTTTAATTTAGTTACCTGACACTTGAATTGACAGTTTTATCAGCGGTAGGTGACTGCTGCAATATTTCAAAATAATTTATCATGGCAGTATACCACAGCACATCTATATCTCGTACATATAAAAAAATAAAATATTGTGTAAACTATGTAAAGTTAATGACAATTTTAACGTACAAAAAGTTTGGTTTTTTCCTTCTTAAGTGACAGTGAGGTGTAGCATAGGTGGAACTATGAGGTCAAGGATAGCTTTAGGCCAGCATTATGCTTTCCGAATTCTGCGCCTGTCACCAGATTAATTTTAGAGTAGTGTTAGGGGCTGATATGACACCTTAAATGGACACATCTTGGTTGTTTCACCAATCTAGAATAGCTGGAGTAAAGTGTGCTCTGGCCATACTCTTACCTATCCTAGGGCATATCCTTAGTACAGACACACTGGAAACTGCATGGGGTACTGCCAGCTTTCTGCCACTGTGGGGACTCCTTTAAGGGTTAGAATGTGGATCACAGTCTGTACCAAAGTATCTGAACAAATACTTTGAAACATTAGCAGATACATTAACAGTTGTTAATGGATTATGTATAGTTTAGAAGGTCTGGCTTCTATATTTTGGCCTTATTTTTTATTTGTTGCTTTCAAATGCTTTTCATTGTTATACTAGATTTACAGGAAGATGTTGTCACAGTAGCATTATGATCCCTTTAATTTATATTAGGGTTTTTACTTATTTTAATAGATGAACTCCAGTTTCTGAATTTCAAATGGGAAATGTAGACTGTATAGAGCTGATGATTGACTTTGCTGGGCCCTGGGCAATACAGTTTGTGCCTGCATTGCAAAAGCCAGAAAAGAGTCAGCAGGAGGAGAGTCTCAGGAGGGATTTGGGAATGACAGCATGACATAAAGTAGCTGATTTGTCATCCATTAACAGGAGAGATTGGTTTGTAAACTATGCTTAGCAGGAGAAAACTTTTTTTACATGAGGTCAGTTTGCAGCACTGATTTGGATACAACATACTGTCATTCAGGCAATTATTTACTCGGGACTGGAATTTGTGCATGTGCATGGGGAGAAGGCTCACACTTTTGCCATCTCTTTTTTCAACAGCTGCCTCAGCTGTGAAAAGAGATTGATCATAATCATCTATACTCCACAATTCAAGTGGTTACTAATATAGTTTTCAATTTTGTATACATTTGACATAGTCTGAAGCTTTTGTATCATTTAGAATAAAATTATGTAAATAGGTAGCTGTGCCTTTGGAATTACAGATGGAAACTGGTATGCCTGAAATCACTGAATTTCTGAAAATTAATCAAGAGGGGTTCTGAATTGAAACCATACTCATTTTTAATATTTTAGAAAAAGTGATTAAGCCAATATAATTGAATTAGAAAAAATTGTTTGTCTTTTGGAATTTTCAAATTATATAGTCTCAGTCTTGTCCAGCAAGGTGAATATTGCACTGCTTTATATTTTAGGAGAATTTCAGTACAGAGAATTGAATCTCCTCTGAAAACGTTGAGGCACACCGTTAATTTTCAATCTGTGTATACTGCAGAAGTTCAGAAACCCAATATTATTTGTCACATTAAAAGAGAAACTTGAAGCCCTCCAATTATTTCCGATTGCTTAGCTTGCAGTGTATGGTTTGTTTAATATATACACTTCAATTTGGAGGGTGAATCAAGGTGCAATCTTGTGTGATGAGCTAAAACACTCAGGATGAAAGGTTTTTGTTTTGTTTTTTAAGTTCACCTTCACATAAAGATGAGAGGCCGTTTAAAAATCATGTCAGTTTATAAACTTCAACTCCCTCAGGCTCAAATATGTAACAGTCTCTTAATATATACAGTAGAATCTCAATTATCCAACCTAAATGGGACCGGAGGATGGTTGGATAGAGGAAATATTGGATAATGCGGAATACCAATAAAAACATGGGTATAAATATGTATAAACCCAATTTATTACCAATTCTAATGAAAAATAAACATCAAACAAAAGCATGATTGCACTCATGTGCATGGTGTGGGTGCGCGGTGCTGCTTGTGATTGGCTGTTGTACATGCTCTATTCTTATTCGTCAATTCGTCATGTCAGTGGGCAGCACATGACGGCTGGCAGCACATCAGCTAAAACAGAATGTCGGATAAGCAAAGGTCGGAAAATCGAGACTCTTCTGTACTAGGTGATGACTTAAGATGAACCCAATTTGTTAAGAGAAAGAATGCGCATGCGTTAAGGTGATAAAGCTTCCATTTCTCTGATGTGTGATAAATAAAATAGGGAAGGATTGTTACATAACATGCTGGATTGTTTGAAGTGTATCTGTATTTCTTCTCTTCAATGTCATGTTTTTAAATTTACTGTTACAACAGTGGTTAACCTCTGCACTGGTTAATAAGACTGTGTCATAACTTTGACAGCAAACTGGTCTTTTCAGACTATTGAAACTGAATTCTGACATAAAATTTCTCTTTGGGCTGGCTATAATTTGATACTAAAGACTTCAACTCGGAAACATTTTTTTGTTACAGAATGCTTGTTTAAATACAAAAACCTTTATTTTTCTTTTAGCATTATAATATTTAATAAAATATAATAAAATAAAAAGCAATTGGAAAATTTTAAATGATAATTGAAACTCCATTTAAAAATATTTTATTTTTGAAAATTGAGAATAGAGTAATGTAATTGTTTTCAGTATTGCACAACAAATTAAACAGCAATATTGTAATGAAATTGCTGGTTGAAGGTATTGGGTTACCGCTTCCCAGGCTGGTTGAGCTGGAGGGAAAGTTCTAGCCTATGGAGAGGACTAACAGTGACTCAGGAGCAGGTCTGCCAACAGGAGTGGACGTACGGGGCAACTTCCCCAGGTTCTGGAAATTAAAAAGGCCTGGCACTCCTGAGTGCCTCCGCTACTGCAGCAGCGGTGGTGGCTGGAGCCCCAGCCCCTTTAAATCATGGCCAAATCCCTTCACGGGTACTGAGAGCTGCCTGCAAGAGGCTAATCCTTGCCCTGCCCTTTCTGCCTGAGGCCCCGTCCCTTCCAAGGGCGTGGCACTGCAATCCCCCCCTTGCCTAAGATCCCAGAGAGTCTCTTGTTGGCCCTCCTGCTCAGGAGAGGACTCCATAATCACCAGTCTACAAATAAGGAAGAATTAAAGAAACTTGCACAAGTCCAGGAGTACTATGACAGAGGGAAATCTGGACAGTAGACAGCATAGAAAATGGAAAACTGAGAGCTGGGCTAGCAGTAACCACTGCAGGAAGATATAAGGCTATAGCCTAGAAGCAGGAAGGGCAGTCTAGAGACATTACAATGAGACATGTTCACATTTTTACTCTTTACTAGATTGTCCCTATGAGCTGTATTAGTAGCTATTGGGTTGATCTTTTATTGTAACAAACTAATTGTACCTGGGTATTTGTACTACCTTCATTCCAGCAGCCCTAATAAAATAATCCTCTGTTTCACAAAATGTTTGTATGTTTATGGGCAGTTACTGAACACTGGAGATGGAAGAGCCTTAAAGCTTGGAGAGCCTGCATTGCTCCTTGCAGGGGTCTTGGTACACAGAGAATGCTACCTGACATCAAAGGGAACTGATGTACTCATAGTTACACATTGCAGTATGGTTGGTTATAAATATCTTCCTCGTGTCGCAATGTCACATCAGATTTTAAAATATTTTCTCATTTTTTCTGCATTGAACAGTATCCTCTGCAATACAGTTACTGCCACATATATTTTTGGACATTTAACACAGAATTTTCAGAAGTAGACAGAAGTCCACCCTGTGGTCCAGAAGCTGCAAGCACCTCAACATGAATAATTTTATTAATACAAAGTATTTATAGATTGGTCCTTGTAGCCAGACAGAACCCCCCCACCCTCTCTTTCTCTCTCTCCCCCTTCTCCTTCTGACATCCTTGGAAGAGAGAATCTTTGAGAGGGAAATCCTGTCTTCAAAGGCTCCAGGGTCTCCAGAGGTGCTGGAATAACAATGGCCCTGGATGCTAAACAGGAACCAGATAACAGCAACAATTGGGCCAGCAGGCGGTCGGGGGCCTTGGGCTACCTTTGGCTGGTACCAGTATTGATACACCTACACACACAGTCCCAGAAGAGGAATCTGCCACTCCATCAGAAAAAGGATGTCTGGCCTTAATGATTTAGTTACCTCAACCTCACAGGTGCTAATTAAGCTTTGGACCCCCTGTGGGAATGGGCGTCACAAAGACGTTCCAACTTAATTGGCATTATAATGACAAGAGAGGCGTCTACATGACCACAGGGGTATAAAGTGGGGCCCTGTGTTCCCCACTAATTGGAGACCACCCATCTACCTGCTGGTCAGGCGGTCTTGGACCCTGGAGACTTTAGGGACGCCTTCATCTCATATCGACCGCTTCCCATTGGGATTGAGAGAAATGCTGGCTTCGCCAGAGTAAGGATCACAGGGGTGAGAATATACCTGCTAGGTGTCTATTTTTGCGCGCATTCAATAAGAGCTCAGAGAAGCAAAGGGTTTCATGGTACGTTTAAGTGACTTTTCATTGTATTTTCTTCTTGCCTTTTGTAGTGACTGTGTCATCTGTAACACAGCAGTAACATTTAACAGCTAAGCATGCCTTGTAACAATAAAATAGTAATTGTTTAAGCTTTAACCTGACTCCTCCTGTTGCTGTAACAGAACCAAATACAATAAAAAAGAACCATAGCCGGTCAGGGGTAAACGCAGTAAGAACTGAGCGTTGAGTCATATCGCTTCCATGGGGCAGACTCTTGGGGCGCCCGTCAGCCTCCCTGGCTGCCCGCTGCGAAGGGACTCTGTCCTAGCAGTTGAAGACTCGTATGTGTGATAGGGCTCACAGACCACTCACTACCCCAGCCACCGGCTAATAGTTTTTTCCCCATGGACTCAGTGTCATAGAAAATAGCTAGATAATTGGATTGTAAAAAATAGGTCCTGTGAAGCTGCCATTTTTTTAGGCCAAATTTTGCTTGCAGTTACTATGATGTAACTCTGAATTTACTCCAATGTAAAGGAAAATATATTTGAGCCTTCATTGGCAGCTCACTCATTGAACAGTGAGGATAAAAATGAATATTAAACAGCTGCTTTCAAACTTTTAAATATTGTCATTATGTGGAAAAAACAGTATATGGCAGAGGTTCACAACTTTTTTCCTTCTGAGGTCCCCCCAACATGGCATAAAAAATCCGTAGTTCATCTGTGCAACAACAACTGTTTTTCTGCTTATAAAAACCAGGGCTGCCATTAAGGGGCAGCAAGCAGGGCAATTGCCTGAGGCCCCATGTCACGGGGTCCTATGAAGCTCAGTTGTTCAGGCTTCAGCTTCAGCGCTAGACGATAGGGCACCAGTGTGTCCAAGGCCAGCCCTGCTTGAATAAGGGCACCATTTTGGAAGGGCAGGGGCTACAGCCGTGTATACCAGGACACTTCTTGCTCTTCTTCCTCTTTTTCTCGCTACCACAGAGCAAGGGGAATGTACATAGCTTGTATCATTTACTCTGTCCCTTCCCCTCACCAGTCAGGAGACAGAGGAATGCACACAACTGTGCACTTTCCCTTTGCTCTCTGATAGTGAGGGGAAGAGGAAGAAGAGCTAGTTGTGTCCTAGAACATGTGGTTTTAGGGCCCCCCTCTGCCATTCTGAAATGGCATCCTTGCCCCTAAAACCTGTATGTGGACCCTAGGGGGCTGCAGACCCTTGGTTGAGAATGGGAGAATTTTTATGTGCACCGAAGCATGTGTGAAGGTGCACTTCCAGTAGAAGCAAAAATCCTAGTTGTGGGTGCTTTGCTAATCAGCTAGGTGGCATTTGAATCTCTCCTGAGTAGCCACACAAGCACACTGCTTATAGGGAATACTGGATACTATCTTAGCTTTGGCAGTTTCTTAGACTCTAGCTACCGAGAGGCTGCTTCCCCAAACTGCACTTTCCAAGTTGGTTTGCAGACAAGGAGAGTTACTGCATGTTTCTCCATCAGTGGTTTCCAGGCAGATTACTGATCTGGAAACTCCATGGGTTAGAGAGGAACAACATGGAGGGCAGCGGCTCATGTGCTTTTATATGTTCACACCTGTTACCTTATAGCTACAAAGCAGCTTCAGTAAGATCTCCATACTCTCTGGGACCAGGAAGGCGCATATATTGAAAGTTTTGTTGGTGTTTTCCCCTTCTGCTTGTTTGGTAGATTTCACATATGTGTGTGCTAAGTAAGGGTATGTCTACACTACCCCGCTAGTTCGAACTAGCGGGGTAATGTAGGCATACCTCAATTGGAAATGAAGCCCGGGATTTGAATTTCCCGGGCTTCATTTGCATAAGCGGGGCGCCGCCATTTTTAAATCCCCGCTCGTTCGAACCCCGTGCCGCGTGGCTACACGCGGCACGAACTAGGTAGTTCGAACTAGGCTTCCTAGTTCGAACTATCGTTACTCCTCATTCCACGAGGAGTAACGGTAGTTCGAACTAGGAAGCCTAGTTCGAACTACCTAGTTCATGCCGCGTGTAGCCGCGCGGCACAGGGTTCGAACGAGCGGGGATTTAAAAATGGCGGCGCCCCGCTTATGCAAATGAAGCCCGGGATTTGAATTTCCCGGGCTTCATTTCCAATTGCGTTATGCCTACATTACTCCGCTAGTTCGAACTAGCGGGGTAGTGTAGACATACCCTTAGTGGGAAGAATTTGATTCTTAGTTTATAATAAAAGTTTGATTCTTCCAAAGAATGCATCAATATTTTCAGCTTCACTGACTTCAAGAATTCTGATTTTTTTTTCTCCATTTAAACTGAGTCTCCATCATTTCAATTCTCCTTGATAAAAAGGTGTTCTCTCTCAGCAATTGACAGTGCCTTTACAGGATCAATTTAATTTTTAAATCTCTCTGGAGAGGTACTTACAGCTTTTAAATTATCTTGTATGGATTCCAAAGAAGTCTTCACCTTAGAAATCCAAGGACCATATCCATTCATCTTTACTTTTCAATGGGTTATAGCTGTCAGAATAGATTTAAGTGAAATTTTCTCTGCATTTGATCTACACTAGAAAACTCATTAGTAATAACAGTGGGGCTAGAAGTGGGAATGATAGCTGCCATGGATTTGTAGTTCCTTCACCCAACACCAAGGTCTAACCGTAGGGCTTAAGGAAAACTACCTCTGGATTTGAATATTTGCATAGTGGTGTCAGTCACTCACATGTCACTAGACTATCTAACAGAAGTACATTAGGGAAATCACTAGGCTTCGTCTACACTGCGGCTTTTGCTACAATAGCCTATGCAGATGAAGCATGGATTAGCGTATTGCCATGCTTCATTTGCATAATTTATTCAAGCCATTTTTGCACAAGGGATTTTTGCGCAAAATCAAGCAGTATGGATGGGGTTTTTTTTGCACAAAAACACCGTTTTGTGCAAGATCCTTATGTCTGATCTTGGACAGGCTGGGGGGAACCTGCTTTTAAACTTGCTCCCTCCAGCACTGGCTCCTGATTCTTCCTTGCTGCCAGAGGAGGAGGAGGAAATATGTGCAGTCGACAAGTTTAACCAATAAGCCTACGCTTATTGTTTAATCCTATAGTCGACTACACTTTGACATCCCTACTTTTAACCAGTTATCCAATCCATGAGAGGACCTTCCCTCTTATCCCATTATAGCTTTGGTGTTGGACCTTGTCAAAGGCTTTCTGGAAGGCTAGAGTACACTGTATCCACTGGATGCTTCTTGTCCACATGCTTGTTAACCCCCCTCAAAGAATTCTATTAGGTCATGTCTATACTGGGGAGTTATTTTAAAATAAGTCCCCTTATTTTGAAATAACTAGGGGTACGTCTACACTACAGAGCTAGTTCGAACTAACTTAGTTCGAATTAGTTAATTCGAACTAAGCTAATTCGAACTAATGCGTCTAGAACTAAAAACTAGTTCGAATTAGCATTTTGCTAATTCGAACTAGCAAGTCCACATTGAGTGGACTCTGAACAGGGCTTAAGGATGGCCGGAAGCAGTGCCGGCAGGGCATAAAAGGAGGACTTAGAGCATGGAGATGCTGTCTCAGGCTAGCCGAGGGCTGTGCTTAAAGGGTCCCGACCCCCACCCCGGACACACAGTTCTAAGGGGTGCCCCGCTTGCAAAGAAGTTCTGGCTTGGAGTGCCCGGAGTACCCACACTGGGCACATCACAGCACTCGGCCATCAGCCCGGCTGCACTTGCCGCAGGCTGCCATCTGGGGAGAGGGGGCAATCGGGGGGCTGCAGGAGAGCTTCCACCCCCAGAAGCCCGCAGAGCCAGCCCAGTCGTCCCCATCGGGGGCTCGTACCCCATTCCTCCCTCACCTCCTTCCACTTACCCTTCCCTAGCCCCCCTTCTTATTGATGTACAAAATAAAGATAACGTTTCTTCCAACATTGACTCTGTCTTTATTGAAAAAAACTGGGAGAGACTGGGAAAAGGAGGTGGGATAGGGGAAGAGAAAGGCTGGGAGAAGGGAGGGCAACTAACATGATCAGGGGTTGGGAACAGGTCCCAGATGAAGAAAGGCTACAGAGACTGGGACTGTTCAGCTTAGAAAAGAGGAGACGGAGGGGGGACAGGATAGAGGTCTCTAAAAGCAGGGGTTGGGTGGAGAGGGTGCATTCAGAAAAGTTCTTCCTGAGTTCCCATAAAGAAGGACTAGAGGACAGCAAAGGAAAGGAATGGGTAGCAGGCTTGAAACTAGTAATAGAAAGTTGTTCTTGACAAAGCAAATAGTTAACCTGCGGAACTCCTTGCTGCAGGAGGCTGTGAAGGCTACAACTAGAACAGAGTTTAAAGGGAAGTGAGATCAAGTCATGGAGGTTGGGTCCATGGACTGGTATTAGCCAGGGGGTAGGAGTGGTGTCCCTGCCCAAGGTTTGTGGAAGGCTGGAGAGGGATGGCACGAGACAAATGGCTTGGTCACTGTCTTCGGTCCATCCCCTCCAGGGTCCCTAGGGTTGGTCGCTGTCGGCAGACAGGCTACTGGGCTAGATGGACCTTTGGTCTGACCCAGGACGGCCATTGTAAGCTCAGGGCTCAGGGTCGGGGGTCTCAGTGGACCCCCTTGATTTTCATGCACACCTGCTCCTAGCTCCTAGCTCTCCTGCCCTAGCCGGCCACATTCCTGTGCCTAGTGCGGAGATCGTGGACGAGGTCCACGATGTCCGCACTAGCCCAGGAAGGTGCCCGCCTCTTGCGGTCCAGGGCAAGCTCCCGGGAGCCGCCAGCCTGGTCCCGGCAAGAGGGGGTGGGCTGGGGGGCATCGGGTGGCTGGCTCTGTGCCGTGCCAGGTGCAGGGTCTGCTGGCTGGGTGCTGGCAGGCTTGCACCTGGCACGGGCACCGTAGCCAGCCCGTGCCCCTTTAAGGGGTCCGGGGCCGGGAGGGGGGCATAGAGTTTCCCTGGTGTTGGCCAGAGTGGCCACCAGGGAAAGCTGGGGAGGACTAGCCTCCCACTAGTTCGAACTAAAGGGCTACACAGCCCTTAGTTCGAACTAGCTAGTTCGAACTAGGCGTTAGTCCTCGTAAAATGAGGTTTACCTAGTTCGAACTAAGCGCTCCGTTAGTTCGAATTAAGTTCGAACTAACGGAGCGCTAGTGTAGCGCCTAGGAAAGTTAGTTCGAACTAACGTCCGTTAGTTTGAACTAACTTTGTAGTGTAGACATACCCAAGGTGAGTATCCACACCACCAACTCTGCTATTTAGAAATAATAACAATAACTCCTGCTTGTGACGAGGAATAAACTTATTTTGAAATACAGGCAGTCCCCGAGTTACGTGGATCCAACTTACGTCGGATCCGCAGTTACGAACGGGGCCCTCCCCCTCCCTGGTCTCCAGCAGACCAGGGGAAGGAAGCAAAGTGGCGGAACACGCGGGCAGCGGGACAGCCCAGACGCGTCTGGGCTGTCCGCTGCCCGCGTGCTCCGCGGCTTTGCTCTGCTTTGCTCCCCGTCCCCCTGGTCTGCAGACCAGGGGGACGGGGAGCAAAGCAGAGCAAAGCCACGGAGCCCGAGGGCAGCAGGACAGCCATGGCGCGTCTGGGCTGTCCCACTGCCCCCGTGCTCCGCGGCTTTGCTCCGGATGCCTGTGGTACAGCAGCTGAGGCGCTGCCGGTTGGTCCCATAGCGCCGCTCTGGGCACTACTGGACCAACCCGGCAGCACCCCAGCTGCTCTGCCCCAGGCATCCTGATTCAGCCACTGCTGGTCAGTTTCAGCAGCGGCTGAATCAGGACGCCTGGGGCAGAGCAGCTTGGGTGCTGCTGGGTTGGTCCAGTAGCGCCGAGGAGCGGCGGCGTTATTGGACCAACCCAGCAGCACCCCAGCTGCTCTGCCCCAGGCGTCCCCAAGTCAGCCGCTGCTGAAAGTGACCAGTGGCTGACTACAGGAAGTCCCTGCCCCGGGCTTCCTGGAATCAGCCGCTGATCAGTTTCAGCAGCAGCTGACTTGGGGATGCCTGGGGTTCTTAAGTTGAATCTGTATGTAAGTCAAAACTGGCGTCCAGATTCAGCCGCTGTTGAAACTGATCAGTTTCAGCAGCGGCTGAATCTGGACGCCAGTTCCGACTTACATACAGATTCAACTTAAGAACAAACCTACAGTCCCTAACTTGTACGTAACCCGGGGACTGCCTGTAGTTATTTCGGGAGTTATTAATTTAAATAACTTATTTCAAAATAACCTGGTGGGGTAGACATAGCCTTAGATTAGTAAAGCATGATTTCCCTTTACAGAAACCATGTTGACTTTTCCCCTACAAATTATGTTCCTCTGTATGTCTGACAATTCTGTTCTTTATCTTCGTTTCAAAGAGTTTGTCTGATAATGAAGTTAGATTTACTGGTCTGTAATTGCCAGGATCACCTCTAGAGTCCTTTTTGAAAATCGGTGTCACATTAGCTATCTTTGGGTACGTCTACACAGCAACATTATTTTGAAATAACTAGCATTATTTTAAAATAACAGTCTGCATCTACACAGCAGGCATCCATTTTGAAATAATGTCGAAATACTGTCAAGCTGGAGGACTTCTTACTCTGACTTCTTACAACCTCATTGTATGAGGAATAAGGGAAGTCAGGGGAAGAGTGCTCTATTTTGAAATAAGTGCTGTGTAGATGCTCCCAATTTCGAAATAAGCTGTTTCAAAATAAGCTATGCAATTGACGTAGACCAATTTGTGTAGCTTCTTTCGAGTTAAGCCCTGCTGTGTAGATGCACCCTTCCAGTCATTTGGTACTGAAGCCAAATAGGAGAAAAACTGAATTTTACTGCAGAGTTTTGAATATTTGCTGCCTTTTTCACTACCATCCCTATATTATTGTTAAAGTAGACTTACTGGGAAATATGAGAAGATAGCATATGTGAGTGAGGATTGCTATTTACTATGCTTGGTTTTTTATCCTGTGACGTGATATATATTAGTTCCAAATAAATGTAACTAGTCACAAGATTTTTGTTAGTAACAATTCTAGCTGTTGCCATTATGATGTAGGCTAGTTATTCTACACAATAACTTACCTTTCCAAACTGATAATATCTGATAATATCTGTTTTGGTCTTTCATTTTCTTGAGTAAAAGTGAATTTAATAATTATGTAATGTGTGAAAATGTATGACTTTTTACTTTAATAAAATTAATCCTCAGTGTAAATCTTGAGCAAAGCACTTGTAACTAAAGTAATTTTGGTGAATTGTTTTCTGTAATAGGCTTCTGTTAGCAATATTATTTCACACAAGTAAACTTTTGAGACAAATAACTTGTTGATCTTGCTCTACAGTTTTCCTTTCTCCAAGTAATTTAGCCCTGGTTTCGAAATAACAAGCAGAAAGTCCACATGATCAAGTCCACATGATTATTTTGAAACTCCTGCTTTCTGTGGGGAATAAACTTATTTTGAAATAAACAAGTTATTTTAAAATAATTTCCTAGAGTAGGACATGTCTGTGGTATAAGGCTTAATTAAGATATGCAACTTCAGCTACGTTAATTGTGTAGCTGAGGTTGAAATGCCTTAACATGACTTTTGGTGCTCTCCACACTGCAGGAAGTAGAAGGGAGTATGCCTATGTGTCATGCATATCCTGGATGCAGTGTTAGCCCTCTAGAGCTTCTTACTGGCATTGTAAGTTGTAGCAGCCTGACTGATGTTTTATCTGGGTTCTGGTGGAATAAATAGCCCAGTGCGTAGTCTGCAGTAGGATCCAGGGAACCCTAGACCTGTGTTGTGCATATTAGCCATATTACAGAATCCGATCAATTAACTGTACAGGCAGTCCCCGGGTTACGTACAAGATAGGGACTATAGGTTTGTTCTTAAGTTGAATTTGTATGTAAGTCGGAACTGGCTCCAGATTCAGCTGCTGCCACTGAAACTGACCAGGGGCTGACTACAGGAAGCCGGAGGCAGAGTTGCTCTGCCCCCAGCTTCCTGGAATCAGCCTGATCAGTTTCAACAGCTGCTGAATCTGGAGCCTGGGACAGAACAGCTGGGGCGCTGCCCGGTAGGTTCCCACAGGACCAACCCGGCAGCACCCCAGCTGCTCTACCCGAGGCGTCCCGCAACAAAAGCCTGGTCTGCTGGGGGGGGGTGCACTAGCTGCGTCACCTCCCCCCCCAGCAGACCAGGGAGACCCGAGTAAAGCTGCCCAGGCGGCGGGACCCCTGCCGCCTGGGCGGCTTTGCTCCTGTCCCCCTGGTCTGCTGGGGGGGTCCAGCAAAGCCGCCGGCGGCTTTGCTCGGGTGTCCCTGGTCTGCTGGGGGGGGGGGTCCAGCGGCTTTGCTGGACCCCCTCCAGCAGACCAGGGAGACCGGGAGAAGCTTTTCTCGTCCCGGAGCTCACGAGTGGCGGCCCGTGAGCTCCGGGGCGAGAAAAGCCCTGTTCGTAAGTGCGGATCCGACATAAGTCGGATCCTCGTAAGTCGGGGACTGCCTGTATTAATGTTGAAGAGTTGAAATGTGTTTTCAAATAAGTTTGAGGCACAATGATTGTGTGCAAGGAAGTAAGGTTTTTGTGTTGACTAGCAGGTTCAATAATGTAGATCAGATGCTTCCATTCCAAACACCTTTTTCATCTTTTAACAAACTACAAAGAACAGATATTATTTACCTGGGAATAATAGCATACTTCCAATTTCATAGAACATGATACAGTGATTTTATTCTGACAGCTGTCTAGTTATGGACAAAAAGAGCCCCTGTGTGTCTAATTCTTTTTAATGTTTGCAAAATATAATACTATGAAAATTATCTCTTGTACCAAGATTTTTTCCCAGAGTATTCAGTGAAAAGTAGATATTATTGCTCTTGTATAAAGACACATCATCAGTCACACAATGCATAGCACACTGATTTTATAATGATTGCTTCCTACTGGCTGTGATCACAGACCCCTTTTGCCTCTGTCTAGTCTCTGTGAATGTTTTTTTTAATACTTGTAATATTGAATGCTACACTGTAAAAAGCTGAATTTTTACTTTTGCAGAAGAGGTGCTATGGTTCAATACCATCAGTCAACGATCCTAAAACCAAATAAAAATACTTTTCTTACAAGGAAGAAGTACTATGTGTGTATTATTCTAACTTTTACCAATTTTCCTCTGTGAGCAAAGCAAACTAAGAAGCAAGTCAGGGAAACTATATTCATAGATTTAATCTTTCCTCAACTCAAAGATTTGTAAGGAAAGGAGCCATCTGTACAGAGCAGATACTGGAATCCCATTCTTATAAATACTGTACCAACTGCCAAGAGAAAGCTCACCACACCCCCATTGAAAAATCCTTGTTTGATAGAAGTATATTGTATTATTTGTTGTCTTTCAGTTCCATTAAATACCATTACAATTGTGATCATAGTGCCTCTCAATTCATTCAGGATATATCTACACAGCGAAGTTATTTAAAATAAAAGCCGTTATTTCAAAATAACTATCCTAGCATTTACACAGCCATTCTGTTATTTTGAACTTAAATTGAAATAGCAGAGGGCTTATTTTGAAATTGGTAAACCTCATTGCACGAGGAATAACACCAATTTCGAAATTGCTATTTCGAAATAAGTGCTGTGTAGACACTTATTTCGAAATAGGGGGCCTCCAGCCTTTCCAGGGTGTGCTGGTGGCCACTCCAGCCTCAACCAAGAACACTCCTCTCCCTTCCCCATCCCCAGAGCCCTTAAAGGGGTAGACTCTGGCCACAGTGCCTGTGCCAGCTCCAAGCCTGCCAGCCCAGAGCCAGCAGTCACTGCCCCTGACCCAGTGGCCCCAAAACATGAGCCAGCCCTCCACCGCTCCCCAGGAGCAGTCTGCCAGTACCTAGGAGGCTGTCAGGGCCCGGAGAAGGCGGGCGCCTTCCTGGTCCAGGGTGGAGATCATGGATCTTATTCAGGTTTGGGGGGGGGATACCCCCAACGTCCATGATCTCCACACTAGACAGAGGAATGCGGCTGTTTATGGCGGAATAGCTGCCAGCCTGGCTACCAAAGGCCACATGCGAACCCAGGAGCAGGTTTGCATGAAAATCAAGTTGCTTCGGTGAGACCCCCAACCCTGAGTCATGAGCTTTCCCTCCCCCTTCTTCCCCTCGCTTTCCCTTTTCAGCTCCCTCCTCCCAGGTTTCCCCCTCCTCTCTTCCCCTTTCCTGCCTCCTTTCCCCACTCTCCCTAGAGTTTCATTCTCCTCCCCCCCAGTTTTGTTAAATAAAGAGAGTTTGTGTTCATGAAAATATGTGTATTTTATTTGACATCAGGAAGGGGCATTAGGGAGGGGTAAGTGGAAGGACGTGAGGGAGGAATGAAGCACAAGCCCCCAGTGGGGCAGACCAGGGAGGGCCTCCTGGATACTGACAGCTCCCCCTAATGGACCTCCCAGATGGCAACCTGCAGGAAGTGCAACTAGGCTCACAGCAATGTGTCCACAAGAAGCACCAAAGTGGCCAGGGGCAGATCTGGCTCCATGTTGCAGTGTTCTGTGGTGTCCCGAGTGAGGGCAACCAGAGCACGCAGAGACAAAATGCTTTGCTGTCTCTCATCTAGGAAGGCAAGCAAGCAGGGAAACCTGAGAACTGGCTGTCCTGTGTGTGTGTGTGTGTGGGGGGGGGGGGGTTCATTTAAGCACAGGCCTCAGATAGCCTCAGGCAGCAGCCACACAAAGACAATCCTGACCCGATGCCCTGCCGATCCTGGTTCTGGCCAGCCTTAAATGCGATTCAGCGTCCACTCAGTGTGGACATGCTATTTCAAAATAGCAAAATGCTATTTCGAAATGCATTTTGTGGGTAGACACGTTATTTCAAAAGCTATTTCGAAATAACTATTTCTGAATTAGATATTTCAAAATAATGTTGTAGGGTAAACATACCTTCCTAGATTAATTCTAGCACTCCTTAATGCATATTTATCTAATGCATAGAGCTGATTGAATTATTCATCCAGTACAAATTTTTAAAACAACATTCTTATTTTTGTGAGCTTATTTTCCTTTCTGTGAATATACTTATTTGTTTTTGCTGCATAGTTCAGATAAACAATGGGTTTGGCATATGGATTGATCATAATGGGTTCACTTCAACTGTTTGCTATTTGTTATTTGTGGTATATAATTGTTCACCTTGGTCACTTGGTATTATTTTTGCTCCCTGCCTGAAAGGCTGGATTCCTTTAAACAGAAAAACAGGATATAACTATTAATTTTTAAAAAAGAATATTTCAGATTGCATTCACAAACCCAGGTATTTTTATGAAGAACTGTCATTCACCAAACATTTATCTGAACAAAAAGTTATCTGTGCCTCTTTACAAATTGGAAATAAAAAGGGGGTGCAAACATTGTCAAAGCACTACTTGATAAAATTATTTGTTTTTGAGATATTCTTCTAGCTTGATCCCAAAGACAGTGGGGCATGAGAATGAAGTGTAGCTATATTTAGGAATGTATTAATAGTATGAAAGCAACATTTTTAGTTTTGCTACCTTAATGGTGGAAGTGATTTTAAATACAGTACCAAAGAGAACAAAGTCAGCATTTATTAACCTGGGTATTTATGCAGTTTTTAACCTTTACATTTTAGTCTTTCTTTTGGAATGTTTTTTTCTCTAGCTTAGTATTCATGCATTCAGATGGATCCGTCTATTTGAAACTGTTTTCAGATGCAAAGAAGAGAATTAAAGGTATTGGCATAGGTTGTCACAGTACAGGTAGGTCTTCTTATTACTAGGTACCACACACCTCCCTTAATTTTTAGAATGGTCTTTAGTGTTGCCTCATGATTCTATGATTCTATGATGTTAAATCGAACGTAATTTTGTCCACAGACAAGTATCTAGTAACAGTGTTTTAACTGTGTGCCTGTGTAGTGGGAATTATTTCAGCCTTCTGTACCCTTCCTATTTGAGTGAAGACCTCTAAAATTGAACTTTCAGAAGAAACAAACAAAGCAGGCATAGCCTTGTTGTGTTGATAATAACAATTTGAAAGATGTATTCTGAATTTTGCTTGCCAGGGCTGTCCCACAACATTTTGGCATCTGAGGTGAGGAGCTCAAATGATACCCCCTCACTGCACTAGCAGCAGACACAATTTTCTACACTCTGGGTCCTAGTGGCGGCCCTTGCTTCCTCCCCGCAGTCTGGCACCTGAGGCGGGCACCTCAGTTTGCCTCATGGTAAGGCCAGCTCTGTTGCCTGCAGCTATTTAAAATGAGCTATTTCTTTTATATGAACTATTACTACTACTACTACTACTACTACTACTGGAGGCTAGCATTGCACTCATTTTCTCAAAGAAAAACAGCCTTTCTTGTAATAAATGTGTGGTCCTGTTGACTCCCAAGTGAAATAATGTATTTTACTGTACCTTAATATAAGTTTACTGATTAAGAGTGGACCATTTTTCTTTTCAGTATTATAAAGCAGTGGCCACATGGCCAGATGGAATAAATGTTATGTTTACGCAGATAATTAGAAAAACTTGTTGGCTGGAAAAGAGGGCAATAAAGAGAGGTTACTAGTGTCAGTCTAGAGCTTTTTATCCACAGTTTCATTAATTTGGCATCTAAAGATAAAATATGCTCTATTTTGTTCAACATATAAACCACTTAAGCAAGCTTTTTTTCTAATAAAGCTATATTTGACACTTGAAAACTATGGAGTACAGCTATACAAATAGTAGATTGTTACCAGATGTTGCAAGTTGAGAAGAAACATGTGTAAAAAACTATATAATGCAATTTAACGTATGTTGCTTTAATTTAAAACTTATCAGTTTTGTTGTTAGCCTCCTGCTTTGGCGTTTGTCCAATAAATGTTTTCTGTAATCATAGAACATGCTAATTTAATGTATTTGCACCTGAAACCAATTTCAAAACTGCCACCTGTTTAGAATTGCTGCAGGATGTTAAGTAAACGGAAAAAAAAACCCAACTAATTTACATTCTAGTGAACCAATAATAATGTGTTATTATTTCAATCTATTTTATTTTAGGTCAGGCACAGAGATTTCTAGGTAAGCATGTATTTTCAAAGATCTGTTATTACAATTTGATCCTGAATTGTTTGTAATTAAAGAGAATATGTTCATAAACTACATGAATGTAAGATTAAAGGAGTTGCTTCTCTTGCTGAAAATTATATAAACATCTTACAATTAAAAAAAGATTATAAAGATATTTAGAATGTGAAATAATTTAAAAATTTTAAGGTGGTTCAGTTTCAATCTGGAATGCTTGGCTTACTACATACTATTTTTCATCCTTAATTTGAATGCTAAAAAATAGTAAGATCTAGTATATCCAATGTATCCTTTCTTTGTGCCTTAATAACATTACAAACAAGGTAAAGGAAAGCAAGTGTCCCTCACAGAAAATGTGTATCCGGCCTCACCTATTATTTCCTTTTTAAGCTCATCTATATTCACAGTATGTAATGTAGCAGGGTACGTCTACACTACAGCGCTAATTCGAACTAAGCTAATTCAAACTAGCGCATCTAGAACTAAAAACTAGTTCGAATTAGCGTTTTGCTAATTCGAACTAGCGCGTCCACACTGATTGGACACTGGGTCGCATTTAAGGGCAGCTGAAACCGGTTCTGGCAGGGCATCAGGTCAGTAGTTGCTTTGTGTGGCTGCTGTCTGAGGCTATCTGAGGCTCGAGCTTAAAGGGATCCCCCCTGGACAGCCGGTTCTCAGCTTTTCCTGCTTGCTTGCCAACCTCGCCGAGGGACAGCAAAGTGTTGGTCTCTGTGCCCGTCTGTGTCGGTGCTTCCCTTCGGGGGGGCCGCCGCAGGTGGCAACATGGAGCCACGGCTCGCCCTGCACCTTCTGGTGCACGTTCTGGACTTGCTGCTGCAAGCCTGCCAGCAATGGCTCGAGGCTGCCTGGCACCACCTGGTGAACGTCAGCCCCTGCCTCTCCGCCTGGCTGCCCTGGGGGCCGTGGAGGAGCCGCGGCGGCGCCCTGGCACCGGCGTGCCCCGCCGCGTCTGGCGTCTGGACACCAGCACCGACTGGTGGGACCGCATCGTCCTGGAGCACTGGGAGGACCGACAGTGGACCCAGAACTTCAGGATAAGGAGGGACACCTTCCTGGAGCTCTGCGAGTGGCTCGCCCTTGCCCTGCAAAGAAGGGACACTCGCATGAGACCCGCCATCCCCCTCCAGAAGCGGGTGGCCATCGCCCTCTGGAAGCTCTCCACGCCGGACAGCTACCGATCCGTCGGGAACCAGTTCGGCGTGGGGAGATCCACCGTCGGAGCGGTGCTCATGCAGGTAAGGCACTCGTCGGCCACCGAGCCGGGGGGGAGGGAGGCTGCGAGGAGGGGATGGGCCGCCCCAGGGACAAAGGGGGGGCGGGAGGAGGCGAAAGCGCCCCGCACCGGAGGGGTCGGGCTGTCCCGGCCGTACTACACGCTGCCAGGGGGCTTGCTTCTGGGAGTGGGGCGCGGGGCACTGCCAGGGCACGCACGCTCCCAGCCACCCGGGCGCCCCACTGATTGGCGCTTTGCTGTGTCTCTCTCCGCAGGTGGTCAAGGCCATCAACCGGGTGCTGCTCCGCAGGGTGGTCCGCCTTGCCAACCCAGATGCCGTCATCCGGGGATTCGGCTTCCCCAACTGCGGGGGGGCCATCGATGGGAAGCACATCCCCATCCGTGCCCCGGAACACCAGGCGTCCCGGTATGTCAACAGAAAGGGGTACTTCTCCATGATCCTGCAGGCCGTGTGTGACCACTGGGGACAGTTCACGGACATAAATGTGGGCTGGTCCGGCAAAGCATACGACGCCTGGGTGTACCGCAACTCCTCCATGTGCCAGCGGCTGCAGGACGGGACCTTCTTCCCCGACCGCCACATCAGGGTTGGGGACGTGGACATGCCCGTGTGCCTGGTGGGGGATGCCGCCTACCCACTGCAGCCCTGGCTCATGAAGCCCTACACGGGGCACCTCAATCCCTCCCGCCAGGCCTTCAATGCCAGGCTGACCAGGGCCCGCATCGTGGTGGAGGGGGCCTTCGGGTGACTGAAAGCCCGCTTTCGATGCCTCCTCACCCGTCTGGACCTGGCCGAGCACAACATCCCTCCCGTGGTGGCGGCATGTTGTGTGCTCCACAATTTGTGTGAGCGGAAGGGGGAGGCTTTCCTGCCAGCCTGGATGGCTGAGGCTGACCGCATGGCTGGACACTACGGTCAGCCCTGCACCACCGCCATCCGGGAAGCCCAGCGGGGGGCTGTCCGGATCCGGGAAGCCCTGCGGGAGAGCTTCCTGGTGGAGGAGGAGGAGGACTGACCTCTCCCTGCATGCCCCACTGGGGCCTTCTTCCACCCTACCCCCCTTCCCCTTTCCCCTCCCTACCTACTGTACAATAAAGACACCTGTTTTTGAAACAAAAACGTCTGTTTATTGAACATAACTGGGTGCGGGAAGGGAGGAATGAGGGTGGGAGAGGGGAGGGGGAAACCTGGGACGAGGGAGCTGGAAGGGAAGGGGAGGGAAGGGAGGAAGGGAAAGGAAAGCTCAGGGGTGGGAGTCTGGCTGCCTCTCCCGTCTCGCCACACTGCGGGTCCGGGGGCGTCGGTGGGAAATGGTTGTGGAGGGGGGGGCAGGAGGGACAGGGGGTGTGGAGGAAGCAGGAGCAGAAGCAGGAGCGGGAGCGGGGGGAGCAGGGGGAGCGAGAGGGGGAGCAGGGGGAGGAGGAAATGGGAAGCGGTCCAGCAGGCTCTGGAGGTGGCCTCGCAGGGCACGGCCCTGCTCCTCCAGGGCCTCCAGACTCCTCCGGCGCAGCCTGAGGTCCTCCTGGACCCAGTGGTCCTGGAGACGGAGCTGTCGGTCCAGGAACCGGTAGTCCTCCTGGTTCCTGGCTGTCCTGCTTGCCCGGGCACGGGCAGCTGCTGCAGGTGGTGTGGTGCGCCCTGCAGGCCCAGGTGCTGCAGCTGTGGTGCAAGAAGACCAGCGGTCAATTACCCCAGGGGCCCAGGTGTGTGAAACCCAGCTCCCCTCTGCAAGGCCAGGGCCCCTGCAGGATCCCCAGCTGCTGCTCCGTGGTGGGCAAGGCCCAGGCGCACGGTCCTGGGGCTCCCTCTTGCCACAGCCCCCCGTTCACATAAGGGGAACACGAGGGTACTCACAGGTGGACGCCTCCCCGGCCTCAGAAGACGCAGGAGAGCGGCTCTGTGGCGTGCCTCGGGGGTCCCGGGTCCTGGGCAGGCTGGCGGCAGGCTCCTGGCTCTCAGAGCCCTCTTCCTCCTCCTCTGTGTCCAGGAGCGGTCCCTCTGCCCCGGGGTCAATCACGTCCCAGGGGGTAGGGACGGCATGAGCCCCCAGAAGGCGGTCCAGGGCGTGGAAGTGGGGGCAGGCCTCCGGGTCAGCCCCTGGCTGGCAGGCCCGGGAGTAGGACTGCCGCAAGTCCTTAATTTTCCAGCGCACCTGCTCCTGGCTGCGCTGGTGGCCTCTGACGGCCAGGCTGGCAGCCATGCGGCTGTAGATGGCCGCGTTCCGGTGGCTAGTGCAGAGATCGTGGACATTGGAGGCTTCCCCTCAAACCTCGATGAGGTCCACGATCTCCGCACTTGACCAGGCGGGTGCCCGTCTTTTGCGCCCCTGGGCAGGCTCCTGGGAGCCACCAGACTGGTCCTGGGGAGCAGTGGAGGGCTGGGAGCCCTCGGATGGCTGGCTCATTGTGTGGCAGGTGCAGGCTGTGCAGGCACGGGTGCTTGCAGCCTTGCAACTGGCACAAAGTGTGTAGCCAGCCCGTGGCCCTTTAAGGGCTCCGGGGCCGGGAGGGGTGCAATAGAGTTTCCCTGGTGTTGGCCAGAGTGGCCACCAGGGAAACCTGGGAAGCCTTAGCCTCCCACTAGTTCAAATTAAGGGTCTACACAGCCCTTAATTCGAACTAGCTAGTTCGAACTAGGCTTAATCCTCGTAAAATGAGGATTACCTAGTTCGAACTAAGCGCTCCGTTAGTTTGAATTAAGTTCGAACTAACGGAGCGCTAGTGTAGCGCCTAGGAAAGTTAGTTCGAACTAACGGATGTTAGTTCGAACTAACTTTGTAGTGTAGACATACCCGCAGAGTATTATCATAGGATTACAGCACCCATTAATTTACATTACAAAATATATCTTCCTGTATAAAACAAACTGGGTCTGACTAAAGCTTCTGAAATTATTTATTTTTAAGAATATGTCTACACGACCAGGTTATTTTGAAATAAGTTATTTCAAAATAGTAACTCCCGAAATAACTATTTTGAAATAAGCTTATTCCTCTTCACAAGAAGGAGTCATTATTTTGAAATAACAAGCCTATTATTTCGAAATAACAGTCTTGGTAGTGTGGCTGCTCACCTTGGGTATATCTACACTACAGCGTTATTTCAAAATATCTTATTTGAAATAAGTTATTTTGAAATAACGCAGCTACACACAAAATGCTTTTTGAAATAGCATTTTGCTATTTCGAAATAGCACGTCCACACTGAGTGGATGCTGAATCGCATTTAAGGCTGGCCGGAACCAGGTCCAGCAGGGCATCAGGTCAGGAATGTCTTTGTGTGGCTGCTGCCTGAGGTTATCTGAGGCTTGTGCTCAAAGGGGCACCGCCCCCACACCCAGGTAGCCAGTTCTCAGGTTTCCCTGCTTGCTTGCCTACCTCGATGAGGAACAACAAAGCATTTTGTCTCTGCGTGCTCTGCTTGCCCTCACTCGGGACGCCACAGAACTCTGCAACACGGAGCTGTAGCTGCCCCATGGGCATTTTGGTGCTTCTCTTGGATGCGTTGCTGTGAGCTTGGCTGCACTTTCTGCAGGCTGCCACCTGGGAGGTCCATTGGGGGGCTGTCAGTATCCAGGAGGCCCTGCGGGAGAGCTTCCACCCTAAGGAGCACTAAGAGCCTCCCTAGTCTGCCCCACTGGGAGCTTGTGCCTCATTCCTCCCTCACGTCCTTCCACTTACCCACCCCCCAACCCCCTTCCTGATGTAAAATAAAATACACGTTTTTTCATAAACATGAACTGTCTTCATTTAACAAAACTGGGAGCGGGGGGGAATGAAACTGGGGAAAGGAAGTGGGAGAAGGGAGGAGAGAGGGTGGAAGATGGGAGGGGAAAATTCGGGAGGAGGGAGCTTGAAGGGAGAAGCGAGTGGAAGAAGGGGGAAAGAAAGCTCAGGGCTCAGGGGTGGGGGGTCTCACCAGGCCTACTGTCTCCCAGCACCAGGGATTCGGGGGCCTCGGCACCCCCAGGGGGATAAGGAGGGTATGGAGAATGAGGAGAGGATGGAGGGTGAGGAGGATGTGGAGAGAGAAGCAGGAGTGGGAGGAGGAGCGGTAGCTGGGGAGGCAGCAGGCACTGGAGCAGCCGCAGGCAGCACGCTCTGCACCAGGGTCTGCAGGTGTTGGCAGATGGCACGGCCCTGGGCAAGCTGCTCCCATCAGAGCTCCAGGTCTTCTTTCACCCAGTTCTGGAGGGTGCCATGCCAGGCTCGCAGTGACCCCAGGTTCTGCTGTCGGTATCCCTCCACTGAATGGGTGGTCCTGCAGAGCCCTCGGATGCAGAAACATGTCCCGTGCGGGGTAGTGCGCCCTGCACGTGCAGCTGGTGCAGCTGTGGAGAAACAAGAGAAGTGGTCAATTATCCCTGAGGACACAGTGGGTGAAGCCCAGCCCCCCTCTGTAAGGTGAGGATGACTATTCCCTGCACCATCAGAGCCGATGTGCTTGCACACAGGCCATGTTTGGATGTCCTGTTATCCCCGGGAGTGGGAGCTGCCCTGAGACCACATCCATGCCCCTGTGCTGTGTATAGTGTGGGGGTATGTCTAGACTACATGGCTCTGTCAGCATAGTCAAAGAAGTGGGGATTTAAATAATCCCCGCTTCATTAAAATAAAAATGGTCACCGTGCTGGGCCGATGATCAGCACGGCAATCTAGATGTGGCACGGTCGACAAGGGAAGCCTTTGTTGACTACTCCGGTCTGCCCCTGTTTGGGAGCTACCCCGTGTGGCCCTGGCATAGGCCTGCCGCAGCTCCTTAATTTTCATGCGCACCTGCTCTTGGGTGTGCATGTGGCCTTTGGTGGCCAGGCCTCAATCAGGTCCATGGTCTGGGCACAGGTTTTCCAGGTTGTGCCCAGAGTGGCCACCAGGGTACCCTGGGAAGGGCTGGAGTCCCCCTATTTCAAAATAAGCATCTATACAGCGCTTATTTCGAATTAGCTATTTCGAATTTGGCATTATTCCTTGTAGAACAAGGTTTACCAAATTCGAAATAAGCGCTCTGCTATTTTGAATTAATTTTGAAATAACGGTTTGGCTGTGTAGATGCTAGGAAAGTTATTTCAAAATAACGGCTGTTATTTCGAAATAACTTTGCTGTGTAGACATACCCCTTGTTATTTCAACATAAAGGGAGTTAAGTCAAAATAATTCCCAGTGTAGACATGCCCTAAATGTACAAAGATCTCCTCTCCTGTTATCCAACATATATTGACATTTCCATTGAAGTTCCTCTGTAGGGTTTTTTTTCTTAATTTTTTCTTGTATTGGTATAGGGTCCTTGAATTGGTTTTGCTAAATCTTTTTCTATTTCCACAATTAAAATAACCATCATGTTTGCTTCAAATGACTGTTTTTATTGTATTGGTTTCAGTTGGTCAAAGAATTGTCATGCATACGTATGGTTTTATCTTACAATTGGGTATCTGATAAATGTGGGGGATAAAGGAATATATGAGCTGCTCCATGAATCATGAGGCTCTGGAACATAGGATATGTCTACAATTGCACCCTATTTTGAAATAGGGATGCAAATGAAGATATTCGAAATTGCAACTGAAGCCAGGATTTAAATAACCCATGCTTCATTTGCATATTCACATTATGACTCTATTTCGTGTTATTTCAAAATAAAATGCTCTGTGTAGACACATTATTTTGAGAAAAAACTCTTCTCTCAAAATAACCCTTATTCCTCATAAAATGAGGTTTAACAGTTATTTCAAAATAACACGTCTACACAGCGCGTTTTATTTCGAAATAGCACCATAATGCAAATATGCAAATGAAGTGCGGGATAGTTAAATCCTGGCTTCATTTGCCATTTCGAATGTCCTCATTTCAAAATAGGATGCAAGTGTAGACATACCCATACAGACCAGTTTCTCTTCTAATTGGCTTAACTCCAAATATCCAAAACTTGAAGTCAGAGTTAAGTATTATGGATTGGGGGAAGCAGTCACTGTGACATGTCTAAATTTTAGTAAGGCTTTTGTCAAAGGCTGCTCTAACTGAGGACTGTGATTGATTGTTCTCCATGTCTACTGAAGGTAAGACATGAAGAAATAATCTTGCTTATTGCTAGGAAGATTTAGGTCAAAGGTTGTCAACCTTTGGCACACAGCCCTTCAGAGTAATCCACTGGCCAGTGGGAGCTGTGGGAAGCAGGGTGGACCACAGAGATGAGCTAGCCACTACTTCCTGCAGCTCCCATTGGCCAGCAATGGCAAATCACAACTGGGAGCTGTGGAGGGCCATGAATGCAGAAGTTCAATGTAAACAAAATGTCTCACAGTTTTCCAGAGGATTATCCTGATGGGCCATATGCCAAAGGTTGCTGAGCCCTGAATTAGGTTATATATTAGAAAAAATGTTCTAACTATAAAGGAAGTTAAGCACTGGCATAGGCATACAAGGGAGGTTGTCGAATCCCCTACTTGAGGTTTTTAGAACAGATTGGCATATATTTGTCTGGGGGTATGTCTACACTACCCCGCTAGTTCGAACTAGCGGGGTAATGTATGCATACCGCACTTGCTAATGAAGCCCGGGATTTGAATTTCCCGGGCTTCATTAGCATAAGCGGGGAGCCGCCATTTTTAAATCCCCGCTGCTTCGAACCCCGTGTAGCGCGGCTACACGGGGCTCGAACTAGGTAGTTCGGACTAGGGTCCTATTCCGAACTACCGTTACTCCTCGTGAAACGAGGAGTACCGGTAGTTCGGAATAGGCACCCTAGTCCGAACTACCTAGTTCGAGCCCCGTGTAGCCGCGCTACACGGGGTTCGAAGCAGCGGGGATTTAAAAATGGCGGCTCCCCGCTTATGCTAATGAAGCCCGGGAAATTCAAATCCCGGGCTTCATTAGCAAGTGCGGTATGCATACATTACCCTCCTAGTTCGAACTAGGAGGGTAGTGTAGACATACCCAGAGGTGGTTTACATTTATTCAGTCCTGCCTCAGAGCATGGAGCTCTGGATTTGTTGACTTCTCAAGGCCCCTTCCAGATGTACATTTTCATGATTTTTTGATCATACAGAAATTATTCTTTGCCTTATGTTTCCATTGGTGCTTTGCTGTAAGAAGCGGTCAGAGCTATTTCTGGGCAGTGAACTGATTCTAATTTTTAAAAAGTTATCTTCTTTGAATTGGTTGGCAAGTGTATTTTCTTAGTGAAATAAAAGGAAAGTAATACCATTATCTCAACAAAGACTGTGGTTAGACAGGCTTTTTTTTTCTTTGTTCAGTATCAGTTTGCTTATTAGGAAAGAGCATATCATTAGGATACATTCCAGTTATCAACATTTTTCTTATCTAGTGGCCCTGGAAAGAGTGACCTTATAACAGCAGTATACTATAATGTGATATGTATAAATATGTGTAAAATGTCAAATATGGCCTTCTCAGTCTCCCACATGGTTTGCAGAATCAATTATTTTGATGAATAGCTTTTACTTTTAACAAACAACTTTGTTGTTCAGTGTTACAAATCCATCTGTCCAGTTTCTGAAGTGTCATGTACAAGATACATTTTAATGTATACTGCAGAAACAGATGATTGGAGTGACTTGTAAGATCCCACAGAGAATCAAGGAAATCAGTGACACAATAGATCGTCTCCTGCAGAGTGATTTTACAGAACTTGCAGACATGCCCAGGGCTTTTTCTCTACAGGACACAGGAGCTCTCATAGGTCAAGATTTAGATTTAAGAAAACCATATTCTGTTTGGATATAAGTTCAAAAAGAAGAGGACAGATTGAAATACTTAGATACGGAACACTACGTGGATTCCTCAATCGCTGAGTTGCTCTGCATATTCCCACTTGTGGGTTCTGTGCCTCATGGTGCAGCCTAATGATAGAACCTTCTACAAGCAGTACTTGTTAGAGCACGTATGTATTTCCTTATTCCCCCCTTCCTCGTCTCCAGACATTCTGAGGGTAAGACTATATATGTGGTCTCTGAACTCTCTGCCACCTCAATTCCTTCCAACTGTTGCACCAGAAAGAAGTGAATCAACCCAGTCCAATGGATATGGGATTTTCTCCTATTTAATGACTTCAGATTGTTTAAAATAGCTTTGTTTACACACAGTGTAGATTAAGGTAGTTATAGTAAATTAGTGAAACGTGTAGATTTGGTTCCATGTAATTTCAGAGGAGGAGGAGAAGGAGAAGAAACGTGCTTCATATCCAGCATTCATCCTGATGTCACATGACCAAATTATGTGTCTAAAATGCTTTAAGAAAGGTCATTCTCCTTATGGGGGTGGTGTTTGATGGACATTTACTTCCAGAGCACATAAGAAGCAGCAGAATTTAATGAAGATCTTGCTGCTAAACTGTTGAATTCTGAGGAATTGTCTAAGATAAAGACTAAAGGCATGTGTACACTAGGAAATTATTTTGGAATAATAACTCCCAAAATAATTATTTCAAAATAGTGTGTCCACACTACAGGGTAGCCTCGAAATTAGTCTGAGGCAGGCTCCCTTAATATGGATATACTTCCTTGACTTACAGCCCCAGAAAGCACTAGGGAGTAATTACTTTGAATGACTCTGGGGAGTAGTTATTTTGAAATAGCAGCAGTGGGGCATCCATGCTTCCACTGTTTCGAAATAACTATTTCAAAATAAGGGTTAATCCTCATGGAAAGCAGGAGTTATTATTTCAAAATAACCAGCCCCTTATTTCAAAATAATGGGCTTGGTAGTGTGAATGCTCCATTTGTTATTTTGAAATAACTCCCTAGTGAAGACCATGGCTAAGAGACCAGTTTTGGCTCTGATTGTTTTGTCAAGCAAGACTGATGAGATACTTACTGGGTCCTAGGGATCAGGATCTTTGTCATAACCCTGGCTTCATTAGATAGTAGCTTGCCCTCTGAAGGTGTCAGAGACCCTTCCAACCTCTGACAGGCTTCACAAGGACTAATGAGATAATTCAAGTTCACCTTGGAGTAGTTATCTCCCTAAGTAATTGGGAGACAGTTAATAGGCAGGGAAGGACCTACGCATAATACAAAGTTAAGGACCTCAGTTAAGGCATGTCTACACAGCAGGGCAGCCGAAATAAACTACACAACTTCAGCTACGTCAATTGCATAGCTTAAGTCTAAATAGCTTATTTCGGCTTTTGACGCTCTCTACACAGCAGGAAGTCAGAGAAAGAGCACTCCTTGTAAAATGAGGGCTACAGGAGTTGGAGTAATAAGTCTTCCAGCTCAACATTATTTCAACATTATGTCAAAATAACTGCTTATAGTATAGACGTAGATTATATTATTTCGGAATAATGTCAGTTATTCCGAAATAATATTGCTGTGTAGCTGTACCTTTAGAGATGATCCCGAGGGAAAAAAAAGACACTCTAGAAGAAGAGAGCACCCAGGGAGTCTGAACCAGGAAAGAGGTGTGCTCCTAGGACAGAGAGATTGAATAAGGTGGAAGCAATCCTTCTCAAGGCAGTATTTTTGCTTCTGGGGCAAGGGATCATGAGCCAAACAGGAACTATGTTCCTATGGCAGTAAACCGCTTAGGGCAGAGAGGATATTAGGGGATCTTGGAAACAGAGCTCCTGTGCAGTCTACTAGACTAAGAGCCTGGAAAAATGCTTCAAAAGAGGAGAGCAGATATCCAATGGACCCTGTGTAATACTTGGAGAGATCTCAGTCTCAGAGGAAGATTCTACTCAGGGAGTTTCAGGAGACCTGAGGTGGGAGCAACCACATTGATATGCCTGAAATGGAGGTGAATATTAAATGTACAGGAGGTGGTAGATGGCCTGCATGGAATTGACTAAGTCCTTTACCCAGGAAGCTGAGACAGAAAGGGGTTGTGTATGCCCGAATGAGGTTTTCTGTTAAATAAAGTGGATCATCTAGGGAGGGTGCCCTTCCGTACTCAAAGCTGGCCTGGACTTGTTTATACTTTAGGTGGAAGTTAATCAAAACTTGACTTTCCTGCAGTGCTTTGCTTGACCATGGGGATATGGGTCTTTACCGCAGTATAATAATTATTGTTGCCAAAGTATATCACATCCACCACCGTCTCCATATCCACAGAGTCAGTTACCTCATCATAGTAGGCATCAAGTTGGTCAGGCATGACTTTCCCTTGTGAATCCATGTTGACTATTTCTGATCACTTTCCTCTGTTCCAAGTGTTTCAAAATGGATGATATACAGTATTCCATGGTCTGTCTAATGTCATATCCAGCGGTAGAATCACCTTCTTCTATCTTCTTCTCTGTTAATTCATCACATTGTCCCTTTTTGTCCAAAGATCCCTTTTTGCTTTGGATCTTGATAGTTCTTATTATAGTGCAGTTTTATCACATGTAGTAGTGAATTGCGTTGTCTGGATCTCTTTTGTGAAAGATCTATCTCTTGGGCTCAGCTTTTCTGTGTTTGGCCAACAGTTGTATCATTTACTTGAAATTATAATTCTGTGTGCATTAGGCTAATCTGAAATATGATAGCATCATTCACTAACATCAAAAGCAAAAGATGATGTATGGAAACATTAAAACATATTATAACATCTATTTTCAAAATGTGGTTTAAATTCTCTCTTAGGCTAGCTAGAAATTAACCTTATCTGACTTTGAAACAAATCTTACTTTTCTCTTATTTGTCATTTGGATGCAAGTATGTCATTTACTGAGGTTAACAAGAGCAACAGATGCATTTATGTATTACTACAGTTGGCAGCCTAAATAACATTTTATGTGAGAAGTATTGATTTATAAAATGCAGTACATGTAATTAACACTAGAACTGTTGAAAGTTTAAAACAATATTAAATGATCTTTTGTTTATAATCTATAGAAACTAAATAATGGACAAGTTTCCAAATTAATAAACTAAAAGCATTTCTGCCTTGAAATACATGAGGCTGAACTGTGTTTTCAGGTTCCATTAAATGTTTCTTCCTATTCACAACAAATATAAATTAGGTGTTTAATCAGCATTGGGTTTTTTTATTTTTGCTTTTAACTCTTCATGAAGACCAAGTTACAATAAAATGTTAATAATACTGCATCATTGTGATGGCCCCCATCATTGTGATAGCCCCCTAATTTATGAAAATTGACTTATAAATATAAATATGCATAACTTGGAGATGCTTTAGGCAAAATACCTCATGTAACCTATCAGTTTTAATCATACAGACTGTTGGATCTGTATATCTTATTTAGGTACATGTATCAGTCTTGTATGTAAAATTTGAAATATGAAGTATGAGACTGTTTATACTTTTAAAAAGAAAACAAGTAGTCCCGTGGCACCTTAGACACTCAGGCTATGACTACACTGCAGCCTTTTTTCAGCAGAGACAATATAAATGAAGCGCTCATTAACATTTGTCGTGCCGTCATTTGCATATTCTCTGCTGATGCTTTTGTGGAAGAGGCTTTTGTGCAAAAACCAAGCAGAGTGTCTGTAGAAGAGTGGCTACTTTTAAATCCATGACTGAGTGACCAGGCAGGTTAAAATGTTTCCCTACAAATGTTCTGATTTGTGTCTCTTTATCCTTTGGTCAATATACATGACAGAGGGGCATTGCTGGCACTTGATAGCGTACATCACATTAGAGGATGTGCAATTGTATGATCCCCTGATGTGGCTTATGTGGTTAGGTAGGCCCTGTGATGATGTCGCTTTTATGAATATGGGAACAGAGTTGACAACGGAGTTTGTTGCAAGGGTAGGTTCTTGGGTGAATGTATCTGAGGTATGATGTGTGTCTGATGGAAAGGATTGTTTTCAGATTGGGGGGTTGTCTGTAGGTAATGTTTGGCATGTCTTCCAAGGCCTGTGAGAATGAGGCATCATTTTCCAAGATAGATTGTAGATTGTCAGTAATGTGCTGGAGGGGTTTACCCTGGGGGCTGTAGATGATGACAAGTGGTGTTCTGTTATTTTCCTTGTTGGGCCTGTCTTGAAGTAGTTGACTTCTGGATACTTGTCTGGCCCTGTCAATCTCTCTCATTACTTCCCTAAGTGAATATTTAAGTTTTAAGAATTCCTGATAAAGATCTTGTAGGTGTTTGTCTTTGTCTGTGGAACTGGAGCAGATATAGGTATACCTTAGAGGTTGGCTGTAGGCAATTGATCATGTGATGTGTTCTGCATGGAAGATAGAGGCATGCAAGTAAGAATTGTGCTCAGTAGGTAGATTTCTTGTGTGTATTGGTCCAGGCTGAGATTGATGATGGGGAGAAAATTATTAAAATCCTGCTAGACTTCTTCAAGGTCCTCCTGCCTGTGGGTTCATACGATGAAGATGTCATCAGTGTAGCATAAATAGAGGAATAGAGCTAAGGGACAAGTGATGAGGAAACATTCGAGGTCAGCCCTAAAAATGTTGGCATATTGTAGGGCCTTGTGAGTTCCCATAGTTGTGCTGCTTACTTGAAGATATAAATTGCCCCTAGATTGGAAATAGTTGTGGGTGAAGACAAAATCACATAGCTCAGCCACCTGGTGTGCTGTGGCATCATCGGGGATAGTGTTCCTGACAGCTTGTATTTCATCCTCATGTGGAATGTTGGTGTAAAGAGCTTCTACATCCATGGTGACCAGGATGGTGTTTTCAGGAAGATCACTGATGCTCTGTAGTTTCCTCAGGAAGTCAGTGGTGTCTAGAAGGTAGCTAGGAGTGCTATTTAATAGTTTTAAATGCGCTAATTAGAGCCATTTCTGGTGCTATGGAAGCCTTAACAACTGGATGATCAACTTAACAACCTGTGAACAGCCTTGTTTGTCCTGTAAGTTGAAAGGTGATTGGACTAGTAAGACATGTAACCATGCCATCTAGTACTGGGATTCCATTTTGACCAGGTAACTTTCCATGGAGGGGAGAATGGAGAACAAAAAATTCCTGCCCCAAGGGAAAGACTATTTAACCAAGGACAAGTTATCAGGTCTTGAGTCTTTGGCTGGCCTGGCATACTAAGGTACAAAGAGAATTGGAGACCAAGTGAGTACATAAGAACATCTTTGACTTGAAGTCTTGCCTGAAATAAGAATAGCTTTTTAGAGTACAAAACTGCTTGCAATAAGTTTTTCAGTCAATTAGAACTAGCTATGAATTTTCTTTTCAATTTTAAGTAACTTATTTTGTCTGTGTTAACTTGCAACCACTTAAATCCTACTGTTTGTACTTTAGAAAAACACTTTTGTTTATTATCAGGCCCAGTGTAAATGTTTGTAACATGGAGGGAATGACCAGTGAGTCTGCATATCCCTCTTTCATTGATAAAGAACATTCTCATGAGCTTTCTTTGAATAAAACTTTTACACAGAGAGATAGTTTTATCTGGGGTTTTGATCCCTTTTGAGGGTCAGTTTCCTGGGTGTTGTGCCCTAAAATTGCATCCTCTGAGAGCTGAAGTGCTTTATTGTCTGAATAGGGGGGTAGTAACCTCCACTCTGTGCCTTGTCTGGGGGTAGCCAAAGAATCTGTCCCAGTAGTACAGGGTGATGTGGAACCCCAGAGGGCAAAAAGGCTGGTGTCAATGTCATGATCAGCATGCTGGGGAACAGTCCCAAGGGGTCTTCTGTGACTGCACCCCATCACAATCACACATTATTTATCCTGGATCAGGTTAATGTTCAAAAAACCTGATTAAAGATTCTGGCTTGCTTGCTGTGAAACCCTCCTGCTGAGTATGCTAGAAAGTGTGATCAAATTCCTAAATGCCTGTTTCTTTCTGATGCCTCTCCTGTGTACGTTTTTGGTAGGAAAGACTTTCCTATTGCTAGTGAAGCCCATATTTTACTATACCACAATTCCATAGGTATATTGCACAATTTCCAATAATGTGAAATATTAAGTCACGCTGCTAACAATAAAATTAATTTGTCATTTTGTTTAAATGTTTAGGAAGCTGGGGGCCTAGGGAAAAGGGATCAAAATGAATGTCATATTTATTTTGTCATGGAAAATGTTGTCAGTGTGTCCACACAACTTTTCCTTTCAGTCTCCACTAGAATACCTTATTAAAAAAAAAATCTTATAGTATTCCTGTATTATCTATTTTCCATCTCTTCCAGTTTTAATTCTGTCTTTTTCCCAATTGTTTGAATTCTTTCATCTAGATTAGTAAACCTTTTGCTCACTTAATCTTATCTCCATATCTAATATTTCCAACTAATCCCATTAATTTAATTTTTTATATTATTTATAGAAGGCCAGAACTCTACCCTCATCTCCTCCTCCATCGTTTTAACTTCTAACTGCTGGTTCTTCAGGTCAGCCTTAGACTGTGTCTAGACTACATCCCTTTTCTCAAAAAGGGGATGTAAATTAGACACTTCGAAATGGCAAATGAAGCCGGGATTTAAATTTCCCGTGTTTCATTTCCATAATGGCATCCGTGATTTTTTTCAAAATGGGGCTTTTTGACAGAAAAATGGCAGTTTAGATGAGGATCTTTCGAAAATAAAACCCTTTTTCGAAATATCCTGTAAACCTCATTTTTTGAGGAGTACAGGATCTTTCGAAAAAGGGTTTTATTTTCGAAAGATTCCCATCTAAACTGCCATTTTTCTATCGAAAAGCCCCATTTCAAAAAAACCGCAGCCACCATTATGCAAATGAAGCACGGGAAATTTAAATCCCTGCTTCATTTGCAATTTTGAAGTGTCTAATTTACATCCCTGTTTCGGGAAAAGGGCTGTAGTCTAGACATAGCCTTAGTGACTAGTGCTGCTTCACCTGTATCCATTGTTTGCAAGAGGCAGAGTTACTCTGTTTTGTGGCTGTGTCTTTGTTTTACTGGTAACAGATCTCTATGTTAAAGTAGGGATGTAATAGTATAGTCGATTAATCGATTAATCAATAAGGAAAAGCTTATAGGTTAATGCTATAGACCAGTGGTCCCCAACCTTTAGAGGCTGCCGGGCGCCAGGGGGCGTGGCCGTTCGCCTGCTGGGCGCCAGGGGGCGGGAACACATGCACGCCCGGGGGCGGACGGCCCCCCCCATAGCTGCGTGCTCGGGGGCGGCCCCCCCCTGCAAGCGCCGCGCTCCCGGGGCCGGGCCCCCCCCTGCAAGCGCCGGGGGCCAGCGCCCCCTCCAAATGCCGCACGCCCGGGCCGGCGCTCCTCCTAAGCGCCGGGCGCCCGGGGCCAGCGCTCCCCTCCCCCCAAATGCCGCGTGCCCGGGGCCACCGCCCTCCTCCCCCCAAGTGCCGCGCGCCCAGGCCGGCGCTCCTACTAAGCGCCGCGCGCCCGGGGCCGGCCCCTCCCCCAAGAACGCCCGGGCCGGCGTGCGCCACGCGCCCAAGGCCGGCGCCCCCTCCCCCCCAAGCTCCTACTAAGCGCCGCGCGCCCGGGACCGGCGCCCCCTCCCCCCCAAGCGCCGCGTGCCCAGGCCGGCGCTCCTACTAAGCGTCGCGCGCCCGGGGCCGGCGCGCCCCCCCCCCCAAGCGCCGCGCGCCCAGGCCGGCGCCCCCCTCCGCCCAAGTGCCGCGTGCCCGGGGCCGGCGCCCCTCTCCCCCCAAGCGCCACGCGCCCGGACCGGCACTCCCCCCAAGTGCCGCGCGCCCAGGGCCGATGCCCGGGGCACGAGTAGCCAATTCGCGGCGCTCCAGGGGCGGCGCTTACCATGCGCCCCGGGCCGGCTCCGGCACACAAATGGCTGGGCGGGTGCCATGGCGCCTGCGGGCACCGTGTTGGGGACCACTGCTATAGACTACATGCATTTCCCTTCCCCCAATCCTTGCCAGTAAATTATTTAGAAGATTGGCCAGTAGCCCAGCTCAGTTCTGGCTTGCATATTGTTCAGAACCTACTACTGCTGCAGCTCTGCATTTAAGTTATGTTAGGAGCCAGGTAGGCAAGCAGTCTGGCTCAGTTCTGGTTCTTGCTGGGTCCAGGAGCTCAGGCCCACCTTAGACAGGGGCTGCTGCCTCTTTATCAGAGGCAGCAGCACGAGGCAACAGGCAGCTGGCTCACAAAGGGAGATGGTTTTTAAACTGGCTCCCCTCATGGATGAGGTCCTGCCTGACACCCTGCACTGCTGCCTCTGATGCAACAGATGCTGGCCCTGCTCCCCCGGGACTATGGATAGTCAACCAACCAATAAGAATTCATGAGATTACTCGACTATTCAGTTAACCGATATTTAACATCCTTTTGTTGAAGGACTCCTTTCCTTTTCCAGACATCTAGATCTTGACTTTCCTTCTTGCATGTTAAACAGCTCTCACAATAGCTGCTGCCACACTTTCTTCCCTAGCCACAACAGTACAATTTTGCTTGTTTAATTTTATATCTCATAGCACTCGTCCACTGCTCCTTTATAGGATAATGAAGAACCAGTTCAACATTTCTGAGTTGGAAGAGTCAATTTTTGTTATATTCTGCAGGCTGATGACACAGGATTCTATTATTGAATTTGTATTACTCTGACATTCTGGCTCAAAGTAGCACCCTGGAACCTCCATATTCAACTGCTATCATATCTTTTGTACAAAGTATGCCTTGTCAGATATGTTTTAGAAGTCTTAATCTGTTGAACATTAATATCCTGTTGGATTGTAAGTGCTATCATTTCATATGAAGTTATGAAGTATTAATGTATGTGTCACTGAAATACATTGTGAGGTTGGGAACACCCACAACCAACCTTTTAGGTACAACAATGGTGAAGTCATCACTAGTCAGACAGCATTAATGTCTCATCAACACCATCAAGAAAAGAATCCATTATTCTAGCGACTTCTCAGATAAGGCAGGAATAACCCATGTCACAGCAAAGATATTTCCTGCAAGTTAAAAGAAAATATGAGAACTTCCACCCTAACACCTGGAAGGACAAAGACTTTGAACAGGGGAAGGGTGGAAAAGATTCCCTTTGTATTGAGAATCTGTAACCTACTTGTACCATCTGTCAGGGTGAGAATCTACTTGATTCAAATCATGTTTATTTGTAGCATTTAGACTGGCAATTTCTTTTAAGTAACCTAATTTAATTTATGATTGCTACTTATAATAACGTAAAATCAGTCTGTATTTAATAAATCTGTTTTATATTTTACTTAAAGTAGTGTGTTTTGGTTGCCGTTCTTGGGAAATCCCAGCTCCTTTCACAAAGCTTGGTGTGTGCCCAATTTTCTTTGAAGAAATAGCAAACTAGATAATGAACTTATACTGGCCAGGGTTGTGATCAATACATGACAGTACAGTTCTGGAGTTCAAGTCTGGGGGAATTGGTTGGGTCCTCCTTAATTATGATTCCAAGGGGGTTTTGATCTGACCTTTAATTTTGTGTCTGCACTTTGTATGGAGGGGGAAAATAGGTTTGTGCATCCAGGTATGGGTGCTGCAAGACAAGTATGTGCAGCTGCTTCTATTTGAGGTGTTTGAGGGCTCAGATGTCTGTGGCCTTGGCAGGTGTTTGTTACAGGTTCAGATGCACCCAGAGGACCTGAACCAAAGCTTGTTGAAGTTGATAAGAATTTTTCCATTGACTTCAGTGGACTTTGAATCATGCTGCTGGTCAACAGCGATGCCTAATACAGAAAATGATTTATGTGAATCATCCCATGACTACTCAGTATACCACTTAAATCAGGAACCGTTGACCTGGGGGATGGATGCAGCCCCCATAGCTCAAGGCTCCCCCCCACCCAGCATTGGAAAGCCTGCACTGGTGCTCCATCTTCCCCCCATCAGCCTGGCCCTCCCCTTAGGCTTTAGTGCACAAGGGGAATGTGGAGAATGTAGGGAGTATCTTTCTCCTCTGTTGGGGGTCATGTCAGCGAGGGTTTTTTGGTTTTTGCTTCTCACTTATGTGTAGCTCCCAACTGATTGTTCTGTTGATCAGTAGCCCCCCAACCCGAAAAAGGTTCCCCATCCCTAATTTAAATAACAAATAATCAAGCCACTCAAATGCTTAAAGTTGAACACGATGTGTTGAATCATACCTTCCCATATATACAAAGTCCTGTCTAAATCTCACCACTATCTTTATCTAGAAATGAAGTCCCTACAGGCCAATAAGCAACTTTAACTCTTCATTTATGTCCACTGTGTCAAGGTTAGTCCCACTCCTGGGTCTCAGACCCCTGTTTAGTCCACAATCCCACAGTCTAGGTACTGCAGCACAGGTTCCACTTGCCCTTTTCGGCATTTGGGCTTCTGTCCCCTGGCAAAAACAGGCACTCGGGTGGATGGCCCTGGTCAGCATGGGCTGGGTAACCAGTCCTCCCCAGCTACTGGCTGGACTTTCTGGATACTTGGGGAAGGGAGCCCAAATACTCCTTATCACATCCTCTCAGCTTCCCCACTGTCTCTGCCATCCTCTTTTTCCACTTATCTTACTCTTTCCTCTCCACCTCCCTCCAAACTCCTCTTCCACTCCCCTCTACCCCCCAGCAAGAAATACTTTTTAGAAGGCCCTGTGGCTGCTGGAATTCTGATGGGCTGGCCCTTAACTGATTTATAGCAGCCCAATCTCATCTGCTTCCATTCTGCCCTTGATAGCCCCAGGTCAGCTGCTCCTGGCTGCCCTGAAGTAACTGTCTCTTAATTAACCAGGGCCATTTCTGCTTTTTAGAGCTGCCTCTCTGTCTCTCTAATCTAGACCTCTAACCTGCCCTGTCACACCACTTACTGAAATAAATGCCACTCAAAGTAATAACCAGGAATATGTTTGCCATGTCAAACTTTGTTTGTGAAGTACAGGTACCATAATGTCAAAATTTCAAACCATAACAGTATTTTTTTAAATCTGGCATCTTAATGAACGAGTCTCACTAGGTGTCTTATCTGTCCTTTGAAATATACAATTGGAGACTGGCAGTAAATCATTTATTTCATGTAATTAGTGTGTTCAAAGATTTGTCACACTTGCAGCCAAAACAATCTGAATCACAACTACCCAATATATTGCCTAGAAAAGCATAGGACTAATTAGGAAAAAAATCTGGGCCCCTGAAATTGTCAGTCATTTTGGTCCTTGTGTTGTAAGGGCCCAGGTGTTGGTGACTGACTTGTCCCATACTCCTAAGCCATACAAGCTTGTGAGTGAGAGTTAAGGGGATAAGAGATGGAAGTTTCCTTTTGAAAAGGAGGAAAAGAAGAGACTTGTGATGCACCTGAGCCAGGGCATGATAAAAAGAGGTCTTGATTCCCCAGGAGGTTCTAGTTATTGGCTGTCAGTTAGTACAACGCTGTTCATACTCCATGCCATGTGCACTGAAGCATCAGCAGTAAATGTCACACCAGCACTTGATTCTGTCTTTGATGGGCTTCTCTTGTCTGTGGTTCAAGATTTGGCACAGTTCACATTACTGGCCCTGGAAATGAACATTTCTAGTATCTCTATAGCATTATAGGCATGAGAAGTATAACTTGGTGAAATCAAGACTGTTATCCATAGAGGAAAAAATCCATGAAGGGATTTTTAACTCATTTTTAAATATGAGTTTTATTCATAACATAAGAATGTGGCTATTATTCACTTGCTTTTTATATATTTATATTTTTATTTCATTCTTCTTTCAGTCTCTCTGAATATACTTTTTTTATTCCTTTCTTTTAGTCTGTTAACCCCATGCTTCCACTTTGGTTTTCTCTGAGATTATATATATATATACAAGTGTTTTTGTGTGTAAGCTTAAAGTAAATTGCTAGTGTTGTGTCATCCAGCTGATCCATCTATGACGAAGTGCATAGCCCACAGCTTTTCGGATCCTTCACATTAGATTATGTGTGAACCAGAACAGGGTTCTTTTCTGCAGCATGCAAACAGTATGGAGACACTCTGGCTGGAGACACATTTGGCCCTATAGTTCATACTCAGTGTATGTGATCTTATTCTTCCTCAGAGATTTCCCTAAACGGGTTTATTCTTCAAAGTGTTTTATTTCTTTATTTCATATTTCTATTGATTACTAATATACTCATTTCTTTTAACAAAATAGTCCATGATGCCTAGAGTTCAGGCTAGGTATTGACAAACTGAAATATAAATAAATAAATATGCAGCTTATTAAAATTATAGCTTTTTCATTCCTTAGCAGACCTCTTGAAGAGTACAGTAGGTTAAACTTTTATTGGCTATATTATGTTCATTGGAAAAATCAATAAATAGAAGGGGAAAGTCAAAATGGTTCCTTATCTGTGAGACTTATTGTTTCCTTCCCTATTAATATATGACCATAAATTTATGACTATGTTTCTAGTGTTGCTCATTTGTGCAGCTGAAAAATGACACAAAATAGGTATACAAAAGAAAAGGTAAAGTGTGATGTCAGTGAAGCTCTCACAGCCTGTTCTCTCTGAGCAACGTTGTCCTACTCTTGGTCTTTTTCAGAACTTTAGATATTGGGTTGGTTTGTTTTGTCCCAGCTGAAGGGTGCTGAATACCTCCATATTCTCCTGTCATCAGTTGGAGCCATAGGTCCTTACCATTTTTTGAAAATAATGCCCATAATGAATATTTACAATGGGATTTTGACAGGATAATAAAGTTGATTTTCTTATTTGCTGAAGGTAATGTGCCAGGATCCCTATGACTCTAACTCTTTCTGGAAGGCTAAGAATCATTTATCAAAATTCATGAATGTGTTTACTGGAGGGTCTTGGAAGTGCAGGTCAGATCTTAGCAAAGAAAGATTTCTTTCCACTCATTTCCACTCATTTCCTCGCTTTACCTGAAATTATACTCTTTACTTCCAGGACTGTACACATGGTTGAAGTGATTATGAAGGTTTCTTACTATTAATTTGTGACTGAAAATGTGCTAGGAACACAGTTGCATTACTGCATGATTTTACAATAATGTATATTACCCTGTGTATTGAATTATTTTGTATGGTATGGGCATCAGCTTTATTTTATTTTTTTAAGAAATCCTTCATTAGAACAAATTAGGGTGGCAAATTTTTCATTATCACAAAACTGGATTGCCATTCTGTAACATCAGAATATCCTCCCTATGCCTGTGACTTATACACAACAGATCAGTTGTTCCTGTCTCACTTCCTCAAAGCAGTAAAGGTATTGAAGAGGATAGACTACCTTTAGTAGCCTCCTTACCTTGCTGGCCAAATCAGCTTACATATACCTTTCTTTTTCAGCACAACACTTTTTCAGCACTGCCCACTTTGCAGACTAGAAATATGAGACTCAGGTGACTTCTGTACAGAAGAACTGGAAATAAATTTCCCTGAAAAGAACTGATTCAGTTCCAAAGCTTGTAGTTATGATACCTTGAATCACTAGATCTAGGGCACTCCTGTACCTATGGTGCTGCTGGGCCTCTTGACTATAGTATCGGATAACCTCACAACCTGTAACATTTAATTAACCTCTCAACAACCTTAAAATTGGGAAGTGTTGTTCTCCAATTTTACAGAAGGAGAATTGAAGTGTAGAAAATCTGTGAATTGCCCAATAGCAAAGCGGAGAATTGAAATCTCCTGAGACCCAGATCGCCTGACTCTCAGGCTAACAGGACTCCCATACCACTGGACCATCCTTCCTCTCATTGTACTTAGAATTTGAGACAGCAAGTACAGCAATTTAATGGCACTTTCCCAGGATATTATATCTCAGAAATGAAATCCAGTTACTAGATATCTTTCCCATTTGTCTCACTAAGCTATCATTACAAAGCAATGTTCCCTGAGGTAGACTTTTAAGATCTAAGCAGTGGCCTTTAGAATTTTTGCTCCCAGTCTGTTCATTACAGTGCTATACAGTTAGACCTTCTGCTCCTCTGGGATTCTGTAGACCCTTTGCCTGATTGAGTAGTGGACAGTTAGCCCCTTTTATCTGATACATTATACCTGCTAGAGCTATAGAGAAATGTATAGTAGACAATGAAATACAGAATAATTGTATTTTTATAGCATGATCTATCCAAAGGAGCAGAAAGATGGTCCAGTGGCTGGGACACAGACCCAGCTTCCATTCCCTGCTCCACGCTGGATTTTCTGTGTGACTTTGGATAAGTCACTTAAACTCCCTGTGCCTCAGTTTTCCATCTGTAAAACGGGGATATACTTCCCTATCTCACAGGGTCCTGGAGAGTACACTGGCACTGCTGAGATGATAATCCTCCTATTGAATTCAAGTTTAAATGGATGGACTATGATGTTCAGCAGATCAGACTAGATGATCTGGTGATACCTTTTGGCCTTAAATTCTAGAACAATCATTCTCATTCTTTCAGAGAAGTTTACATATATTGACCTTAGAACTACAGTCTGAGATAAAAATCCATCCAGGCTCTTCATGTGCTACAGAAAAGAGGTGTGTGTGTGTGTGTGTGTGTGTGTGTGTGTGTGTGTAAATACAGGCAAAATGGCTAATCAAGCAGTGTATTCCATTCCAAACCATGAAGCGCGATTTTTTTTATTCCACTTTCAATTCAGTTAAGTGTATACTATGCCTTCTTTTTTCCTCTTTTGGGAGGGTGCTGAGAAAGATCAGTTAGGACTGGACCACTACGGACCAGTGCAATCAGTGTTTGGACATTTTCAGCAGGCCTAACTATCTAAGACCACGTAATCCACTAAACAGATCTGCTGTGCCTCAGATCTTTCCTGCATCCCAACTGCAGTCCACTTTTGCTATCAGCCTTTGAACATGAAAGGAACATGCTAAAGTGGCTGGGGATCTCTAAAAAAATCAAGATTCCATTAGTTCCTTGGTAGCATACTGAGCATAGTTCAGGGCATATTTGTGCTATGTTAAGAAATCCCTTCTAACCACAAATCTGGCAGCTTCACTGTTCTCTTTCTTGCTTGAAGGATTTGAAAAGGAAACCTTCCTCTCTGTTTTCTGGTTTGTCATCCTAGAGAGGAAAGATTCTTGTGGTCCCCATCATCTTACCTCTTAAACTTCTTGCCTCTTAAATGGATCTTCCTTGTCTCCCAGAAGCCTGATAAGAGCCCTGACTCTCTGCCTTCATCCCTTTAATTTGTTTCATTTAAATCCTTTCTTCCTCTGTCCTGAAGGTTGATTTCTTGAACCATTGCTTTATGCAGATAGGCATCAGTTTTAGCAACACTCCCCTACAGTTCATCAGTGGGATAAAGTAACCTGTGTTTATCCCCCTTTGTTGACTTTGAATGTTAGAGAAAGGGCCACAGTTTCTGTGTTTGTGATAGCAAAATGAACAAATTTGTTCCTCTTACCCTGCGTACTACACAATGGCCAAGGCCATCAGAGCTTTCTTGTGTAAGAGAGCATCCACACTGCCATGAACGCTCTTGCGCAAAAACACATGACAGTGTGAATGCACTCTTGCGCAAAAAGTTCTTGCGCAAGAAGCCTGCAGTGTAGACATAGCCTATGAGTATTACTCTGTATGAACTATTGCACCATTTTGAGGTGAGAAAGGAAAAGTTATAATAAGGAAATTTTTTTAGAGTAGTTATGTGCAATTCCCTGCATCTACTCTCTCTAGAAACCAGATTTGATATCCCTGCACCTGAGACTATATCCTCTGATAGATGCATCTTCTATATTGTAACTATACAACCTTTCCCAAATCAGTAGTCTTTAGTTCAGCTCCTTAGTTTGGGGTCCCACCTGTCTTCTTTTAATTTGTGTCCTCTTAGTACTTCAGTTGGAAAAGATTCTTTCTATGAGATCAATATAACTATAGCACTTTTCTGAAGAGGGAGCAGGGGCTAGGGATGTTAGGTGCTAAACTCTCTCTAACTTTCAATTTCAATTGGATTTTGACACTGAACTATCTTAAATTCCTTTGAGAATCCCAGCCAGCAGCTACAGCTCCATTCATGTGAAGAAGAGTTGAGTACCAGAACAAACCGTATAAAGATAAGCAAATAATGTGAATGTGTAAATCTTTGGCGTGCAGGAAAAATATGCTTCTAGACTGTGCATGTATACACATTGCATTTGCTTTTGATTTGTCCCCTGTCTCTTTAGTAGTGAGGGGGAAAATAAATTAATTTTATACAGTTAAAATTTGTTTTGTTAATGCACTCAATTTTGTTTGTATAGCATTGCATACAAGAGAGGGCTGAGTGGAATTTACAAGCATAGAAATACTTGAGAAGCTGAATCAAATTTCAGTGCAGTGAAACTGAAATAGTGACTTGTAAAGGATCTCCAAGATGAATTCCTTTATTCTCCTTCGAGTGGTGTCCCCATGGGTGCTCCACATTGAGTGCTGGTGCATCCTCTTGCCGGTGACCAGAGACTTTTCCAGCAATTTCCACCATGCCACGCATGAACTGTGGCGCCCCCTTCTGCCGTTGTTGTCCGTTAGGCGCGCGTGAGGCATGGCCCATCAGTTCATTCTCTACCGTCCTCAGCAGCAGACGGAGCCTCCTTTTCTCTTCGTATTCTATCAAAAAAACCCATCAAAACCCAGTTTAATCCCATCAGTTACCTCAACTTCCAAGTTATTTTACCCTTACCATCTGCCCCAGTCTAAAAATGTTTTAAAAAAAACATTTTCACTGCAGCTTGCCGCCTTTCCCCCCGTGCCTCATGCTAAGATCTCCCGGCTTTAAAAGGTGTGAGTCATACTGAGATGCTATGCCCATTTCGGACGGACATTCTAAGTGTATTAAGTTCTTGGGGTAGTTGCATCAGACAAAAAAGTGCCCCCACTGCTCAAAACTCATGGCTAGAGCGTGCCGTGATCAAGCCAACAGGCTGAAGACACTCCTCTATGAAAACGGGCCTCTCAGAGCAAGGGTATGGATAAATCTCGTCCCTCTGCTCCCTCTGTCCCTATAGTCTCAAAAATGGGTCTCTCTCCAGCCCGTTTGCTACCCTTGGCACCGAGAGCCACAAGGGTCAGCACTGCAGATAGGCGCAGCACATCTGGTATGGCCCCGTCCAAGACACCGGCACCGCAAAAGAGGGCCCACACAGAACTGAAACAGAAACAATTGGCACTGCCTGCACCAACGGCACTGACCTCACCAAAGGCACTGACCTTACCGGCGGTCCATGACAGGGACTGCTTGGCACCGAGACACCAGCCTCAAGTGGCACCAATATCTGTGCTTGCCTAAGAGGTCCCGCACTGACATGCCTCCTCCAGATCACATGGCACCAGCTGCACAATCAGCACCGAGCAAACCACACACCTCAGCGTCGTCCCAGGAATGTACATGCTACCGATCCCCAGTCAGGAGCCGCACACCAATGGCACCGATTTTACCAGGATCCTCTATTCAGTCGGTGCACTTGCACAGATCATCAAATATCTCCCGATCTCCGAGCGAGGTGGGCACTGAACCCAGGAGTAGATTCTCTTCCCAACACTCCTGTCCTGCTCACAGACCTCCCTCTTGGAAACCTGGCCCCATGGCATACGCATATGCCTCACCTGCACCACCATGGTATGCACAACAGTATGGCTACCCACCAACACCATACCCTACTCATTGGCAGCCATGGGAGCCAAGCCCTAGGAAAAACCACCATCCTGCTCCTTCCCCAATCTCTAGACCACCACCAGCTTGTCCTCAAATCACCACCTCGGCAACTGAGCCTAATTTTCCAGCCCATTCTGAGGTATAAGATTCTCTCTCAGAGGGAGAAGACAGGTCTCCTTTGCATAACACCTCATCTTCACCTGATGAGGCAGTAATGGGTAACACCCTACCATTGGGTGATAACTCAAAGAAATTCCAAGACCTCTTTAAAAGGGTGGCTCTGGAGCAAGAACGTGACCTACAAGAGGTACAAGAGAAGCAATACCGGCTTTTGCGCACATTACAGCCTCCCCCTGCTTCCCGAATAGCACTCCCTATGGACAAAGCCATTATGGACCCAGCAGACAACATCTGGCAGATTCCTCCTTCCATTACCCCAACAAACACAAGGACTGACCGCAAGTATTTCATTGCACTGAAAGGAATGGATTTCTTCTTCACCCACCCCCCACCAAACTCGTTAATAGTGGACTCCGTTAGACATAAAGGCAGACAGCCTAACCTCAGGTCTGCACCACAAGACAGAGACCACAAAAAAGTCGATATCATGGGTCGTAAGGTTTACTCCTCTGCCACCCTGCTCCTTAGAGCAGCAAACTACACTGCCATACTTGCGGATTACGACCACGCCAGTTATTCCAAACTGCAGGACCTACTCCAATACTTCCCAGAACACAAGAGACCAACACTTCTTTGCATCATGCAAGAAGGCCACACTGTTTCCCATATAGCCCTACAGTCCGCAATGGACGTAGCAGACACTGCAGCTTGTATAAGAGCATCTGCCATCGTATTGCAGAGGATTTCATGGCTGCAGGCATCTGGAGTCCCAAGAGACTTACAACAGAAGGTCGAGGATTTGCCCTTTGACAAGACCAACCTCTTCACTGCTAAGACTTATGAGGCACTACAGTCCATGAAGGACTCCCGCCCCACCCTCAGGACCCTGGGAATGTATACTCCCCCTTTTAAGAGAACGAGGTATAGAACCGACCAGAGACCCAAGGAGCCATATAGGCAACAATCCAGATACGATCTCCTCCAAAAACAAAGGCTGCAACATCATAGACCCCAATGCCAGCAGCAACAACATTCCTCTATGACCCACCCACCCACAGCCAAACAACAAATTTGAAAAATATGTAGAGAGCCAGAAAGCTACCTCAATATCACTTATACCCAATCATCCTCAATTCAGCCATCATCTCTGCGCCTTTTTCCACCATTGGACCCAAATCACATTGGACAAATGGGACTTAGAGCTCATCAAACATGGCTATGCCATTCCCTTCACCTCCCGCCCATCCTCCTACCCCGTCCCTCTTCAGGGACCCCTCTCACGAGACCCTTCTTCACCAAGAAGTCTTGCACCTGCTACAATTGGGTGCCATAGAACAAGTACCATCAGAATTCCAGGGTCGAGGGTTCTACTCAACCTACTTCCTAACCCAGAAAAAGAGTGGAGGATGGCGACCTATATTGGATTTGAGGAGACTCAACAAATACATTGCTTACCACCATTTCAAAATGGTAACCCTATCCACAATAATTCCCGCATTGGGTCAAGGAGACTGGATTTCGGCTCTCAACGTCCAGGATGCCTACTTCCACGTTACAATCCATCCCGCACACAGACGCTTCTTACGATTTATGGTGGGCAACCAACACTACCAATATCAAATGCTGCCCTTTGGCCTCTCAACAGCCCCCAGAGTATTCTCCAAAACTCTGGCAGTCTTAATGGCCTCACTACAACATCAGGGAGTCGTGATATTCCCATATCTAGACGACTGCCTCATAAAGGGGTCATCCTTTCAGGAAACAAAGACCATGATTGATACTACCGTAGACTTTCTGGTCAGCTTTGGTTTTCACATAAACTACACAAAATCCACACTCCACCCAACCCTGAGGTTGGAGTTTATAGGAGTCCTCATCAACACTGTGGTAGCAAAGGCTACTCTGAACACAGATTCAATACAATTCTCAATCTTATCCCAAGTGCACAGTCAGCACCAACCGTGACAGTTTGCGAATGCCTCAAAATCCTTGGAGATATGGCTTCCACAACATATGTCATCAAGTTGGCCAGGCTCCACATGAGAGGCCTACAGACATGGTTAGCCAAAACCTACATGCCATCCAGAGATCAACTTCCAAACTGGTTACCATCCCACCACTGATCCTCAACTCCCTGCAGTGGTGGACGAACCCACAAAACATGCTAGACTGGGTACCATTCCCACAACCTTCCCCCACACTTACAATGAAGACCGATGCACCACTCATGGGTTGGGGAGCCCATTTAGGGACCATCACAGTTCAAGGCAAATGGTCCTTTATGGAATAAACATTTCATATCAACCTCCTGGAGTTATGAGCAGTCAGATATGCATGTCAACACTTCCTACCTTACATAGCCCTCAAGTCCATCACTATAATGATGGACAACACCACTTGCATTTACTACATCAACCGACAGAGAGGTGCACGATCCCCTTCCCTTTGCACAGAAGCCATCAAACTATGGAACTTATGCATCAGGTTACCCCGATAGCCTCCTGCCTTCCTGGAATACTCAGTGTCACGGCGGATGTGCTAAGCCACATGTTCCACGACCAGCATGAATGGGAAATAGACATGTGTGCACTTGATGTAGTGTTTTATCAGTGGGGCCAAGCACACATAGATCTCTTTGCCACCAGAAGCAACAGGAAGTGTCACCTCTGTTGTTCCAGGGCAGCCCTAGGGAAGCACTCCCTCGGGGACGCCTTTTCTATCAGGTGGGACGCTCCACTCCTTTACACCTTCCCACCTTTTCCTCTCCTGCACAAGCTTCTCAACAAGATCAGGACAGATCAGGCTCGAGTCATACTGGTCGCACCAGCGTGGCCCAAACAGACTTGGTATCCTTACCTTCACAAGATGACAATGGCAGATCCATATGCCTTCCCACTTCATCACAACCTTCTATCCATGGGAAGAATCTCCATCCAGAACTCCACAAGCTTCATCTCCATGCCAGGCAACTTCATGGCTCCAGGATGCCGAAAACAACTGTTCAGAAACGGTGAAAGAAATACTGATCAACAGTAGAAGACAATCCACCAGGAGAATGTTCCTCTATAAATGGAATAGGTTTTCTCACTGGTTCAAACGATTGCATATGACACCCCTGGAATCCACCCTCTCCCCATTCTGTTGGACTGCTTATTATACCTTAAACAATTGGGCCTCGCTCTCAGCATCGTTAAAGTACACGTGGCTGTGATAGCAGCTTTTCATCACCTTGAACAAGAGGTTTCCTTCCTCGCAAACCCGATAACCAAGAGATTCCTGAAGGGCCTACAGAACACCTTTCTACCAGCCAGCCCACCAGTTCCGGTCTGGGATCTGAACCACGTACTTAAGAGCTTGACAAAACCACCCTTCGAACCACTAGTGACTTGCTCTTGGTCACATCTTTTAATGAAGGTGTCCTTCCTTGTTGTGATAACCTCCAGCAGGAGAGTGAGCGAGCCCCGTACACGGTGTTTACCAAAGACAGAGTTATACTTCGACCCTATCCGAAGTTCCTCCCCAAAGTACTTCCCCCTTCCACATCAATAAACCCATAAACTTACCTGCCTTTTTTCCCAAGCCACACACCGATCCTCTGCATGCTGCATGGCACACCCTCAACGTCTGTAGGGCGCTTGCGTTTTATATTGACCGCACCAGAGCCTGGCGAACATCCCCTAGGCTGTTTCTGTCCTATGCAGAACGATCCAAGGGACAAGCAGTCTCATCACAGAGGATCTCAAAATGGATGTCCTCATGTATTCGAACATGCTATACACTGTATGATAAACACTTACCTGAAACCATCACAGCGCACTCCACCAGGGCGATAGTGATAGAAATGTAGCTGTGTTAGTCTGGTCTAGCTGAAACAAAAAAACAGGACTATGTAGCACTTTAAAGACTAACCAGTCTTTAAAGTGCTACATAGTCCTGTTTTTTGTTTCACCAGGGCGATGTCTTCCACTACTGCTTTCCTGAGCAAAGTCCCTCTCCAGGACATTTGTAATGCTGCCACTTGGTCATCTGACCATACATTCACACAGCACTGCACTCTCTCCTCTTGATTTGCATCATTCAGGGTGGTGGGACAAGCAGTACTATCCACAGTGACTAACACAGGGCTCCAAACCCACCTCCACAGGTCGACAACTGCTGTGTAGTCACCCAGAGTGGAGCACCCACGGGGACACCATTTGAAGGAGAAGATGGAGTTACTCATCTTGTGCAGTAATGGTCGTTCTTCAAAATGTGTCCCCCCATGGGTGCTCCACTATCCTCCCTCCTTCCCCTGCTTTGGAGCCCCATTCTCTAACAGCACGGGTAGAGAAGGAACAGAGGGACCACGCCATGCACGTGCGTAATGGATAACAACGGCATAAAGGGGCACCCAGGTGCATGTGTGGCATGGTGGAAACTACTGGAAAAGTTTAGTCGCCGACACGATGATGCACCAGCACCCAGAGTGGAGCAGCCATGGGGACACAAATCTCGAAGAACCACCGTTACTGCACAAGGTGAGTAACTCTTTCTTCCTTTCAGCTCTGCTGAACCTCGAGTTGCCCTGGTCCCAGGGCCGTCCTTAGGCATAGGCAGAATAGGCAGTTGTCTAGGGCACCAGTATTTCTGGGGCACCACTCTGCCGGGATGGTTGGGAAGCAGTGGAGCAGTGCAAAAAGTCAGCACTCTCCCACCCTCTCTGAAAGAGAAAGCGCCAGCTAGCCGGCTGCTTAAAGAAGCAGCAGACTTGTTTCCCATTCCTCCCAGGTGACGCAGAGGTATAGGGAGGCGGGGGCAGAGGTAACAGTTGCTCCCAGCCAGCACACCAGGGGGTGCTGGACAGGAGAGACTCCATGTGACCCACAGCGGGGAGGGAAGCACTTCCCCTCCCCATAGGAGCCGGCATTTGCTGCCTGAACAGCTTGGGCTGTGGCACCCGTCAACTTAGTTCTGGGGCCTTTCTGCGTGGTGCGGGGAGGTCAGGAGACCCAGGTCTGCACAGCTCTGTGCAGACAGCGCACTCTGCCCTAGGACTCCCCATGCCCTTAACTCCCCCCCCCTCACAGGATGGCATTGCGGAGGTAAGTTGCTGGGGTGCAACAGCCCCTGCTGCTCAGGCAGCGTGCACGCCAGCTGTTTGGGGAGGGGAAGTGCAGTCGCACACTTCCCAGAGGTGCTGCAGGATTGCCAGGTACTGGTCCCAGCTGCCCCTGTCCCCTGCCCAAACCCCCTACAAATACCCTGTCCCCTGCCCCCACCAACACTGTCACCAGCACCATCTTGTCCCCATCCCAAGCACCCTGCCATCCACCGTAGCACCCAGCACCACCCTGTTCCTGGACCCAGCACCCTGCCAGCTGTGCCAGCATCCTTGGGACCTCATTAGTGAGGCCTGGGTTTTTTTGGGTTTTTTGGCATCTCATTTGTGTGGCCCCAACTGACTTTTCAGTGGGTCAGTAACCCTTGACTCAAAACAGGTTCCCTGCCCCTCTCATAAATAAAGACAATGCTAAAACCTTTTGAGTTTAACATAATATTTTATTTAAAAATGAAGCCTGGCCAACATGCCCCCAACTGGGGCCAAATCCCCATCTCACTGCAGCATCATTACACTCCTGCACCACCTGCCCCAAATCTGAGCCTATCATACACTGGAACCCCCTGTCCTGAGCCTCTTACATCCCCAAACTCCTGCATCCCCACATCCTCACTCTTCTGCCACAACATTCCTGCACCATCCACACATGGCAAATGTGTGTCCTGAGCCCATCATACTCACAACCTCCTTTCCCTGAGCCCCTCACATATCCAACACAAACCCCTGCACCCTCACATCCACAAGCCTGTGACTTGCTCAGCACCCCAACCTTCCACCTGAGCCCAACACACCCCAGCCTAGGACCCCCTCCCCGAGCCAGCATCCCCTTCTCCTGCATCCAAATTCTCTCCCAGAGCTTGCACATCTCACCCCTTCTCACACCCAAATCCCTCATTCCCACCCCAGAGCCCACACCTCCTCTCTCAACCAAGTGAGAGCGTATAATGGCTGGGGATAGCAAGTTATGGAGAGGAGGGGAGCAGAGAGGATGGGGCCTCAAAGGGGTGGGGTCTTGGGGAAGGAATGTGATTTTAATGTATTGGTGAGTTCCTTTTTTTTTTTTGCGCTTGACAAACTTAGGGATTCCTTGAAATTCTGAAAAGCTGAAAAGGGTTCTATGGCCAAATAAAATTGGGAAACACTGCAGTGGAGCATGTAACAGCAGAGCTGGGTCCTAGAGAGAGCCAAATGCGCTGTCAGCAGCACAGTCTGAGGGAGGGGATTGGCTCCTGGGGTATCTGGGTAGGGGATGGGGTAGGGGTGGAAGAGCAAGTCAGGCATAGGGGCACTAGTTTAATAATCCCGCCTGGGGCACTATAAATCCTAAGGACGGCCCTGACTGGTCCCTCTTTGGATTGGGCTTTCCAGTCAGTTTCTCTTAGTTCAATAGTTGGACAATCTCTCATGTTGAATTGCCCAGTTATGTCCTATATTCTAATTAGCTTCTGCATCCTTCTTTTTCTTCCTAGGTCAACTTCCCTCATCCTGTCCAAAATCATGCTTCCAAAAATCATGGTAATTTTGTCACCGATATGGGAGCTACAGTTAACGTTCCCCTAATAATCCAATTTGAAATTGAAATGCTTCCTTCTTTAACTTGAACAAGACATTCAATTTATCTCTGTTTAAACATGCTTCTGGGTTATACGCAGGGCTCAACAAACTGCTGTTTCTACTTGCCCATAGCAAGTAGATTTCAGCCGGTCGCTCCGTGCGCCCTATTCACTGGCGCTGCGCGCATGCTCAGTGCCGGTCTGGCACATGCGCGGTCCAGGGCTGGCGAGTAGCCTTAGCCACAGTTTGTTGAGCCCTGGTTATACGTATCACTATATTCTTTATTAATGAACTCAATGGACTACTTCTCTATTGCACTACATTTGACTTCAAAGAACATACTCTCCGGAACTTTTCTAATATTTTTTTAAAAGGCTTTTTTCAGTATTTAGTTTCAGTTTTGCTTTCAGTGAACTTTTAGTGATCTCTGATTACATAGTTGAATTAGATAAACTGTTGGGGGATACCTGATGAGAAAATCAGGAATAAAAGATTAGAAGATAACATTACTTAAAGGGCTTAAGTAATTCTTATGGAGAATTAGAATGATTTATATTGTGTGCTATATTCTTTTTTTTAAAACATTGCAGTAGTCCTATTAAATTTTTGCTTCTAAGTTGGATTGAATTCTGAAGTTCACTTTCATACAATACCAACTTGATAATAGTGGCGAGGAGTCCTGTGGCACCTTATAGACTAACTGAAGTGTTGGAGCATAAGCTCCATGCATCTGATGAAGTGGGTCTTTGCCCATGAAAGTTATGCTCCAACACTTCAGTTAGTCTGTAAGGTGCCACAGGACTCCTTGCCGCTTTTGCAGATTCAGACTAACACGGCTACCCCTCTGCAACTTGATAATGACATTTGAAATCTGAAAAAAGATTGTTTGTTAGAAAGGATGAATGCTTATTTAAGATTGAAGTAAGTAAGAGGAGGATTTTTTACCAACTTCTTATTAACATGGATGTTGAAATAAACCATTGGAAATACAGCTTATTAGGGCAACCATTTATTTTGGTGATGTCAGTTACATTGGAGATTAATCTCACAGAATGGCTCAATTGTCTCAAACCAGAAAAATAGTATGACAGTCTTATTCCATTCATTTCTTTACTTATCTATGGGCAGCTTGGTTAAACAAAATCTGCCATTTTATTTGCACAGCAAAACTTTACAAGCATGCATATTTACTTAAATGCTTTTTATAATAGATTTCAGTGTTAAAATTTATTTATCCATTTATATAAAGTAGAACCTCAGTTATGAACAATCACCATTCCCAAAGTGTTTGTAAGCTCTGAAATAATAACTGAACAAAGCATTATGGTTTTTCTGTCAAAAGTTTACAACCAAACATTAACTTAATACAGCTTTGAAACTTTACTCTGTCGAAGAAAAATGTTGCTCTTCCCTTTTCTTTTTAGCAGTTTACCTTTAACATAGTACTCTGCCCTGTGTGCTTGCTACTGTTTGGCTGATTGGTTGGTTGGTTTTGAGGTTGGTGGGTTGGATTAGTTTTTCTGCTGCTGCCTGGTGGGGTACTTCCTGTTCCAAAGAAGGAGTGTGGTTGACTGGTCAGTTCATAACTGTGGGTTTCTACTGTATTCTTTTTCTTATTATTGATTCTCTGTACTTACAGTTTTCAATACATTGTCAGAAAAGTTAGGGATATTAGAAAGAAATATACTTTCTTTTGTCCTGAATGGAAATGATGGGATGTCTGATATGTTCTGTATCAAGATTAAGACAAAAATTGTAGAATTTTCTTAATTTGCTCCACTTACTGACCTATTTGGAATTAATGAGATGTTGAACATTATCAAAGTTGGGAAACATAATTAAAAAAACCAACATGGATGATACATAGTGATATTTTAGTAATGGTTCTGTATCTGGGTTTAATTTATGATACTGTAGTTATAAAGCAAAATACTTGGAAGTGTGCAATGGCTTATTCTTCTAAGCCATTGAAATCTTTCTGATGTTAAAACTTTGAGAAGTTTCTTTGCAGTAGTCTGCATTTCATAATTTTCACAATTTTCCTATTGTACCAAAGACTATCTGCAAATGAACTTTGGGTGACTACCAACACAAGAAGAGACCCATAATTTTCATATTGACTGAATGATCAAAGAGAGAACAATAGGCCTTTCCCTCAAAAACTGTAAAGATATAACTTTCAGTCCTTCAGTAGTAAATCCACACACAGTTTGCTGGAGTATGAAAATGTTTGTGTTTGGTATAAAATAAGCTTTGATAGGAAGATTAGCAATTTTAACCAAAAGGTTAGTCGTCCAGGGAAATTCAGCTGTCTGAAAATCAGAGAGCGATTAATAAAGGTCCCATTCAGGCTGATTGCTCATGCTGAGATTTCTAATCCTTCCTCAGTTGGGCTCTAACCTGATTGATAGCACTGATAATGACAGCTTAATAAATTTCATTGTCACCTTACAAGAACATTTTAGATAATTTGTGTGCTAGTAGCACCCCTTGTTTATGGCATGATTGATTCTTCTGATATCTGGGGCGGATTGTTATTCTTTTTTGAAAAGGAAAGGAAAATAAAAGGAAAGGGCAGTAATCTATTTCCTAGCCTGTCATTAGGTCTCCCAGCTCTACTAGGTTTATAAACATTTTTGGGGGGCTATACTTTATCTTGTTGTCAGTTTGACAAGATACAAAAAATATTCAAACTTTCAGTAAAGTGGTAAAGTAGAATATGCAAAGACATTTATTTCTAGTTCCTTTATGCGAAGTAGAATATGCAAGACATTTATTTCTAGTTCCTTTATGTGGATTATATATTTAAATTATTTAAATTTCAAAATATAATTATGTTACATTATTGGTAAATCATTGACAAAAAAGCATATAGAGAAGAAAACTATAAATATTAATTTAATGTGCTATATTAAAACCTGTAAACATTTAGGGTAAACATTGCAATTAAAAATACAACCATCACCTAATACAAAAAAATCAGTGCACTATTAGAATATAATAATTTGTTGATTCTTAAGAGCAGTACTGCCACCATTTGGAAACACAATCACAACCAAGATGTCATTTAAAAAAATAGTGGGATGGAAGAATGAACAACATCTAAGTTATTCATTAGTTGTTTTTAAAACAAGCAAACAAACCCAATTTGTATAAGAAAGCATGGAATAAGATACACTAGCATCATTGCACTAACCATTTAAGTTAACATTAATCAAAATATTACTTTTCATTTAAAAAGTTATATCTATATCAATAGGTAGATAGATAAATAGATAGATAAAATCCATCTAAAACAGGGGGAGGGAACCTTTTTAGGGGTTGAGGGCCACTGACCCACAGAAAAATCAGTTGAGAGCCACACACAAAAAGCCCTCACTGATGTGGCACCCAAATGAGAAGGAGAAAGACATTCCCCTCACACACCAGAACCTAAGAGGGCCCAGCCTAGTAGACGACTGTGTGTTCTCCAACATCATGATGGGTCAGCGGTGGGAGGGGGGCTGGAGTGCCAGCAAAGGCTCCTTAATATTGGGGGAAGCCCTGAGCATTGGGGGCCGGATCCAGGCAAGCTGGGGGCTGTATCCGGCCTCTGGCCCTGAGGTTCCCCACCTCAGTTTAGAAAAATAACACAAAATTTGGAAAAAGCACTGGGAGCTTTTAAAATGTAAAGTAATGGAAATGAAACTTTACAAAATGTAACTGAATTCAAACATCATGTGGTGTAATTGAGTAGACACTGAGGCCCAAATATAATTTTCCTGCTTAATAATTTAGAATGTACTTGCATTTCTACATAATTCTCTCTCTCTCTCTCTCTCTCTCTCTCTCTCTCTCTCTCTCGCTCTCATGATTAATGGGTATAAGAATCACAATAGGTCAATATACAAACAGAAGAATTGGGCATGGCAGTGGTAGGGATTTTATACATTGAAAATGATGAGACGAAATCATTCGGAATGTGATTTTCTAAAAATGTAATACAAAGGAGGAGAGAGACTTGTATGTATGGGCTAATCTCAGGATGACTATGAGCTTCCAATGTCACATGTCTAATAGTGCTTGCTAGCACCTTTTCTCACAAAGAAGCTCAAGTGTAATCACCACTGTAGGTTGGGTTCCTTTCAGCTTTTTGTTTGATTTTTTTTCTAGAACACAGGTGAAATTGCTTTTACACATGATTAAACCTCTATTTCATATTTTTTTGTACTGAAGCTCTGTGATCTGGAAAACAACATATTTGTATTTATGCACTATTACACCGATGGGAGCTGAATTTTGTAGACTTCCTTGTTGAATAACTTGGTCTAAATTAATTGGAATTTGAGTAGTGCATAAAACCAGCATTGACTTATTTTCTACTGATTTTTTACATGAGATTTGTGGGATCTGGAAAGTAATATTGCTGTAGTTTAACATTGTTAGGAACCTAATTTTATAGAATTTTTATCTGAATAATCTGACAAACAAGCAGTTCTGACTCAGTTCCTTATTGACTTTTTTGAAAGCTCTATCATCTGGATAGTAATTTGTCTTCAATACTTGGGTCCACAGTTAGTGTAATGTGGTAAAAGTAAAGTTTGTCTTTTTTCTGTGTTAAACCAGTCCTCTATGAACTGAAAGTCTTTTATATTCTTAGGCTTTTAAGTACATTAAAATTTTAATTTGCCCTCACAACACCCATATGAGCCAAAAAAAATATCTTCCGGAAATAGCTTATTTCGAAGTAGAATGTCCACACTACAGAGAAGCCTCGAAATTAGTCCGAGGCAGGCTCCTCTAATATGGACGCGCTGTCTTGAATTAGAGCCCCAGGAGGCACCAGGGAGGAATGACTTTAGAATGGTTCTGGTGAGGAGCTATTTCTACATAGCAGCAGTGGAACGTCTACATACATCCTCTTCCAAAAAAACTTTTTTGGAAAATGGCTTATTCCTCATGGAATGAGGTTTACTGCCATTGGAAAAAGCTGTCTGTTATTTCGATTTTCTGACTAAATAATGCAATTGCCATGTGGACGCTAGTGTAGAGGCACCTTAAGACAACCAGGAATAGAGTCCAGATTCCATGCACAAATAGGCCTTGAATGTTTACTTAACAAATTCAGTACCACTAATGGGGTATTTTGTCACTCTAATTTAAATAAAGATTAAGAAAATCTGAAAACTCAATTTCTTTTTGAACACTGTCTTTTCAATTGGTCTATCAGTTGTGGTAATGTTTAGTTTTAGGTAGTTTGCTAGTTCATACAGTCAAGTTAGTTGATTGTATCTGTGATAAGATGATAGAGGACAGATCCTGCACTCATAAATGTCAGTGGATGTTTATTTGAACTTGGAAGATTTCATAATTCTATTGGATATTTCTTCCCACATGAAGCAGGAGCATCTTTTATGCTTGCATTAACAGCCACTAATATCACCTCATGGAATATTTGTTCATTTCTGAACCAAAAAAAAATAAGAGTTGCCTGTTACATGTATTTGACCCTGAATGTTATGAAACCAATTTAAAACCTGTGATTGGTCACAGAAAATGCAATTTAAGTCAAGGTAGTTAGAGACAGTTTTGGAACACACATAAATACTGACATTTTGTAAGGTGTTTTGGGCTAAGCTAGTGGTTTTCAAACTATGGGTTGCGATCCAGTCTGGGTCACAGAACATCAGGCCCTGGATTGCCTTGCTGTAGAGGTAGCAGGTGACCAGCAGGGATGCTAAGGCAGCTTCCTGCCTGTCCTGGCACCCCAGACTGCACTGCGCCCCAAAGTGGCCAGCCAACCATCTGGATCTTAGGCAGGGGAGTCATGTGGTTCTGAGCTGTCTCTACCCTGAGCACTTGCTCCATATTCCCATGCCAGTGTTTGGCCAGTGGAGGCTGGTTGGGCCTGTGCCTGCCGGTGAGAGCAGAATGGAGACTTACTTGCTTGCCTCCACCTAGTATCCAGACCTTCTGGCCATTTCCGGGGTGCAATGTGCTAGCACGGGCAAGAAGCGTGCCTTAACACCTCCACATTGCTGACTGGGAGCCTCTGGAGGTAAGCCCATGCCCAAACACTGAGCACTAACCTCCTGCCCTAGCCCTGAGCTCTTCCCCCAACCCAAAGTCTCTCCTGCACCCCAAACTCCTCATCTCCTATCCCACAGTCTGCATCCCCAGATGGAGCCTGCATCCCCTGCACTGCACCCACCTGCCCAGCCCTGGGTCCTCTCCAACTCTCTTAACCCTTCTGCTCCACCCCCAGTCTGTAATCCCCTGCTACACTTAAACATCTCATCCTTGATCCCAGCCCAGAGCCTTCACCCACAGATGGAGCCCTCTCACCTAATATTCCCTCTAACTTTTTCTATGCACGTCCTGAATACATTTTGTTATGTGCACCGAGGCATGTGTTGACATACACGACCAGAAGAAACAGGTGTTGTTCTACTCATCAGCTGGAAGACATTTGCATCTCTCCTGGGTGGCTTCCTTCCCAAGTGCACAACTTACAGGGACCACCTCTCCACTGTTCTCTCTTGCAACCCGAAATCCTCAGCCCTGACCCCACCACAGAGTCTGCATTCTTGTCAAAAGATATAATTATGATGTATCATGGGCATCAAGAATTTTCTTCACCTGGGTCACAAGAAAAACATTGCTCTGAGCTGATCTTTTATCAAAATTCATTTGCCTGGAGACTTATCCTGCTATGATGATCACTTCAGGGTTTTTTTTTTTCTTTCAAAAAGGATTTTTGAAGTTTTGCATATGGATTTAGTGTTAATGAAAGTACGAAACAAATAAGAATGGTTATTACCAGGCATATTAAACACAGATGTAGGTGTTGTGCAGATTTTGATTGCATACCTCTTGGGGTTTTTTTTTTTTTTTTTTTTTTTGCCATGTAAACACTTATGGAGAGGAGCTGAAGCTGAGAATTCCAAACTTGTTTTAACTTGTGAACCAAGCAGCATTTTCAGCATGTTTCTAGGTACAGAAAGTTGATGCTTAGAAGGTAACATTTAGGTCTTGGACAGCCTAGTCCCCTATTTTATTAAATATTTTAGGAGGAAATTGGCTAAATATTGGTATCCTAAAATCAATTTTGTTCATTTTCAGAATAATCAAAAAATTATGTCTCTTGTATGTTTCAGATGATGTTCCACCCTACTTCAAGACTGAGCCTGGTTTGCCCCAGATCCATCTAGAGGGGAATCGTCTTGTACTTACATGCCTTGCAGAAGGCAGCTGGCCTTTGGAATTTAAGTGGTTACACAATGATACTGAGATAACTGCCTACTCCACTGAATATAAGTAAATGCTTTTTAAAAATATTGTTTAATTGCAATAATATTTGTGATTGCACTTAGAAAGATTGCTATTAGCCACAATAACAGTGTGATAATGATGACAGTGCCAGTGCATCATGAAGAAAATTGGAACAATGGGACAAAATAAACAAAAATTAGATGTTTTGTACAGTTAATTGGTTAGATTTTTAAAATGTCTTGCTGTTTTGCTAAAAGAAGGCTAATAACTTGTAACAATAAAGGCCCTAAAATGGGAATTCAGTAAAAGGAAATGCTTACAATATCATCTTCTAGTGTACTCACCTTTGAAAACAGGAATTTTCTTTTAAAAACACAAATTTTTGTTTTAAATTAAACGAAAGGCTTTTCATTTCACTTTCCATTTTTGCCTCACTCCAGCTGCTACTCTAGTACCTTCTGTCTCCATCTTGGAGACCAAGTATGGTGGGTTGAAAGCAGAGTCAGATTTATACAGTATGGCTACGTCTAGACTGGCATGATTTTCCGCAAATGCTTTTAACGGAAAAGTTTTTCATTAAAAGCATTTGTGGAAAAGAGCGTCTAGATTGGCATGGACGCTTTTCCGCAAAACCACTTTTTGCGGAAAAGCATCCGTGCCAATCTAGACACACTTTTGCGCAAAAACGCCCCGATTGCCATTTTCCATGGACAATCTAGTGGTGAGGAAAATGTTCTTTTTGAGCTCCAAAACAAGTAACCAGTGCAATTCTTACAGCAGACCATAAAACCTATTTACATCCTGGTCTATATGGGAGGGAGGATGGGTGCTGCTGCTTCAGGGTGAAATATGACTGTCTGCAGGCAACAGAGGGAAATATCCTCTTCCTCCCCTCCTCATCAGGTGCTCATAGGCCATTGGCCCACCTGAGTTCCTTCCAGTCAGTCCCCTGACTCAGGTGATGCTTCTTTCTTTAGCTCAGAAGGGAGGGAGTGGTCTCTTAAAGTTGCCACAACTCTGTTTCTTCTCCCTGGCAGACAGAGCTCCCCCGCATTCAAGATTATAGGGAATGAACAATGCAATCCCTAGTACAAAATCACCACTCTTTTTTTGTTTAAACTTAAAAAATAACAAATGGTCTGATAGCACTTTATAGACTAACAATACAGGTAGATGGTATCATGAGCTTTCATGGGCACAGCCCACTTCTTCAGATGTTGAAAGGAAGCCAAATAAAAATATGGGGAGCGTTTATCTTTTTTATTTTAAAAAAAGTTTTTGAATAAAAATGCAAAAATACAAATTGTTAAAATAATAATATAATGCAAGCTGATAAATTCTGTGGCCTCAAGATTCATGTTAGCTCCTTGAATACTTTATGTGACACTTCTTTCTAGATTTGGGTTTTTTGTAGTTGGGTCTTGTGTCATTTAGAATAAATTAAACACAATTAGTACAATGAAGTTTGCTAATACAAAAGTTGTCACTTCACCCATTTCCATTTCTCTACTCCAGCCATGGCCAACCCACGGCTCGCAAGCCACATGCAGCTCTTTTCCTCCCCCAGGGTGTGGCTCACAAAGCCACCCCTGCGACCCTGAAAGTGGCCCCTGGCTCCCAGCTCCCTGTGCTCACTGGGGCAGGAAATGGCATCGTCAAGATGGTGTTGGCCGGTGGGAGCCTGATGTGTCCAAAAATCCTCTAAACGTGTTTCTTAAACGTGGTGGTTTTTTTTTTTTTTGCTTGACCAAATGCGGGTGGGGGCTCCTTTTAAAAAATTTTATGAGATGTAACAGTTATTTCGAGATAAGGGCTTTCTCTCGAAATAACACTGCTACATGGGGAATTTTATTTCACAATAATGTGATTTCAAAATGGTGCCTGGACACGATTATGCTAATTAAGCGCAGGATATTGAAATCCCGTGCTTCATTAGCAATTTCAGTATACTACCTTTGCATCTCTATCTTAAGATAGGGAGCAAGTGTAGACGTACCCTAACAGAATAACTCAGCTACCCCCTGAAGCTTCCAAAAATTATTAAGGGAGTAGAAAACATGATCTATGAGGAAAGACTGAGAAAAATTTGGGGGGATTGAATTTTTTCAATCTGGAGAAGAGGACTGAGAGGGGACATGATAACAGTTTTCAAGAACCTAAAAGGTTGTTACAAGGAGGAAGGAGAAAAAAAAACTCCTCTGAGGATAGGAAAAGCAGCAATGGGCTTAAATTGCTGCAAGGGAGGATTTGGTGGACATAGGGAAAATTTTCCTAACTGTCACGGTGGTTAAGCAATGGAATGAATTGCCTAGGGAGGTTGTGGAATCTAGATCATTGGAAATGTTTATGAGAAAATTAGACAACCACCTTTCAGCAAAGTTCTAGATCAGTGGTTCCGAAACTTTTTGAACCCCCCCCCCCCCCACACACACACACACAAAGCAAAACTTAAGCAAAAAAAAGGAACTGACCAGGGGCAGTAAAACTTGATGGAGGGTACTGGGGGTTGCCTCCTAGAATTTCTTCACGCCCCCCACTTTGGGAACCCATGATCTAGATAATACTTAGTCCTGCATCAAATGCAGGGGACAGACTAGATAACCTCTTGAGGTCACTTCCTGTCCTAGGATTTTATGATTCAGTTCTTGGAAGAAAAAGTCCTCTTTACTTCTTGTAGGAATAGCTGTTAATTTCTTCATTCAGGTCTATTCTTGTCTAGTATAACAAGACAAATCTAAATTTCCTTACTGTGTATAAATTTAGATTTATCATTTCTTCTGACAAAGCCCAGGAAAAAGTATCTTTCTATGACTTTCATTTTACCCCAGTGGATCTTATCATGAAGGAAAGAATCTTGCTTTTTCCCAAAATCAAAAGTTCTGTTACTTCATGGAATATGTGGGTTTGAGTAATAATTAACAGAATTCCCTGTATCCTCTTTCATTATTGTATAATCTGCCTTCCACCCCAAAGAAGGGAATTCTTATGGAGGTCACTACTTCCACATCAACTTTACTTCCATTTGCACTTCCCCTCAATATTAAGGGATTCTGCTTAATGTGGGACAGTGATGGGACTGCTGTACCGACTGACCCAAGATCCGCAAACCCGAGCCGAGATCTGTCAGCTGCTGGTACCCCAACGGTTTCGGATGGCGGTGATGTGGTTGACCCACGATGTGCCCTGGGTGGGTCACTTAGGCCGGGAAAAGGCGTTATGCAGACTACCCCAACGGTTCTTCTGGCCGGGGATACACCATGCTGTGAGAGACTATTGTGCATCATGCCCCGAATGCCAGCATGCTAACCCCGGTGGGGTTCTCCAAGCCCCGTTGGTCCCACTGCCCATGGTAGGTACTCCTTTTGAACAGGTAGGACTGGACCTGGTCGGGCCGCTGGAGCGAAGCACCAACAGGAACAAATACATTTTAGTCATCGTGGACTACGCCACCCGATACCCGGAGGTGATTCTCCTACAGGTCACGACCGCCTGCGCCATCGCCGATGAACTCTTAAAAGTGTTTGCCAGGGTGGGCCTCCTTAAGACGATCCTAACAGATCAGGGAACTAATGTAACGTCAAAACTCATAACGGAATTGTGTCGCCTACTGAATATTCGATCCCTGAGAACCTCCGTGTACCACCTCCAGATGGATGGACTGGTGGAACGATTCAACAGGACGCTGAAGTCGATGCTGCGCAAATTCGTCAAGGACGACCTGCGGCAGTGGGACAGATGGCTGCCGGCTCTTCTCTTTGCTGTAAGGGAGGTTCCCCAAGCCTCCACGGGATTTTCCCCTTTTGAATTATTATATGGGTGCCGACTGTGGGGGATTATGGACCTAGTGAGAGAGACTTGGAAGGGGCAAGAAAGATGCGCCCAGGGGTCCAACCACTATATACTACAACTGCAAGAGCAGCTAGAAAATTGGGCCGGCTAGCCCAGGAGAACTTATGGATGGCGCAGGAAGCACAGGTGCGCCACTACAACCAGAAGGCAAAGGTGCGGACCTTTCAACCCGGGGCCTGGGTGTTGCTCTTGTTGCCCTCCTCGGAGTCCAAGTTGCTAGCGAAGTGGCAAGGACCGTTTGAAGTTGTGCGGAAGGTGGGGCAGGTCGACTATGAGGTATAGTTACCAGGGCGGCAGAAGGACTTATGAATATACCATGTGAACCTCCTGAAGGCATGGAAGGAGAGGGAGGCAATGCTGATCACCCCATTCCCCCAGAGGATGAGTTGGGGCCGCAAGTTGGAGCCTCGACGGAGTGCCCCCAGGTGGATATCGGGCAGGACCTGGAGAAGGGACAACAGCAACAGCTGCAAGAACTCATGGCACAGTTCCCACATGTGTTGTCCAATAAACTGGGAAGAACCCCATTAATCAGTCAGAAAGTACTGGATAATCATTGACCCCTGCCCAGGAAAATGTGCGACACCGTGTGCCAGGAACTAATGCGCGTATCATGTGCTGGTATCTAGCATTGCAGCCGTATTCGTTTCAAGTGGCACATAAGCCAGGGAGAGCCCACGGAAACGCAGACTTTTTTTCACGCATAGGTTCTAAGGAGGGGGAGGACAGACTACCAGGGAGAATGCTCTTAAGGGGGGAGGTGTGTGACGGGGCTGGCCTGCCCCACACTGAACAGGGGGGCAGAGAGCCCGTCTATTGGGTAGAATATGCCCCTCCCCCACAGCCCTGCTTGGCATGCTTGAAGTGCAGTCCCAGTATAAAAGGCTGCCGGGCTGCTCAGTTGGGGCTGACCTCTGGGGAGGAAGGAGCTCCGGCCCAACCCCCAGAGCCACAGCCAGACTTGCTGTTAGAACCAGAGCCGTTGGGACCGCAGCCGTTGCTGCTACCGTCCCCAGGTCGAGCATGCCCACAACGTCGACTCCAGGGGGCCATCTGCCCCGCCGTGGTGGATAACCCCTTCGCTGCTGCTCTAGACACGGGACCTGTCAACATTACAGCCACCGCCAGCCCAGCTTCACCAGGTGGGGTCTCCGTCGGCCACAGAGCTGGGGTAGGAAGCAACCCAGGGCAACGGGCAGGGAACCCCCCAGTGGGCTCAGCGTGTTTCGGGGAGATCTCCCCGCCGAGCCGGTGGTGGGAACCACCCACCACTAATAGGGCCCTGGATTGGGGTCCTGTGGAAAGGGAGGGCCCGGACCCCCCTACCCCATCCCCTCAGGGCATGGACTAGGCCTCAGGGCCTGAGATTGTGCTGGACTAGGCCTCAGGGCCTGCAATTGTGCTGGACTAGGCCTCAGGGCCAGCTTTAACCTTGGGGAGAAGAGGGCGGGGCTGGGGACCCCGCCACAGGGACCACTTGAACAGTTTTTTGAATACCAATGACATGTCAAAACGTGCTATACACACACCAGAGAGTACATTATTTAGCTTATAAAAATGGAGATTTTAAATACTTTTTCAGAAGAAAACATCTAATAGGTTAATTAATCAGAGCAGGAAGCAGGAGCATCACTGAGTCAGTGTGACACTTGTTTTGATTGACAGGAGCAAAGTTAACTGCAGTGTATCAGCAGCAGGGAAGCTGGTAGAAGGATTTGAAAACATTCAGTGTCCCTCCAGGGTAAGAAGGAAGAGCATAACGGGAGGGCAAGACCCAGGACCTGTGTGGTGTATCAAAAGGGAAAGGGTAGGACTCAAGAACATTAGCAATGCTAGAGTGAGTGGAAAAACTTATTATTTGCCCCTGGAAAAAAAATTTGCATAAGAATATGTCTGACACATGTGAATTGAAACAAAGAGCAGATTGCCATGGTATTCAGTATTCAGATTTGCACAGATCTCTAGTAAATTAAAAGAAGGACGGGGAACCTTTTTTTTTTTTTTTTTTTTTTTTACAAGATGTCACTGATCTACAGAAAAAAGTAGTTCCAGGCCACACACAACTTTGCATGGTGGAGGGAGGTTCCGAGCTTTCCCTGCAGTCAGGTGAGCTGGCGCTTATGGGTCCAGCCCCACAGAGGGTGTGCCGTCTTGAAGTGGAGCCAGAAATGAGGGGTTCAGAGTGCAGGAGGGGCTCTTGGGTAGGACAGGGGGTTGGTGTGCAGGAGTGGCAGACTCTAGATGGGGGTACAGCCTCTGGGGTGGAGTTGGGTATGAGGGACTTGGAGTGCAAGAGAGGGCTCCAGACTGGGGCCAAGGTGTTTGGAGTGCCAGGAGGAGGTTCCTTATGGGGGTAGAGAGTTTGGGATGGAGGTGTTGGATCTGGGAGGAAGTTATGGTATAGCTGGAGGTTCTGACCTGGTGGAGGAGGTGCTGGTTTTGGCCTGGCAGTGATTATCTGAGATGGCTCTTTGTCAGTGGTGCAGCCATGCTAAGGCAGGCTCCCTGCCTGCCAAGGACCCTTGCTGCTCCTCGAAGTAACCACTATGTCCAGCTCCTAGGCAGAAGGACCATATGCCTCTACACAATGCACGCTGCCTGCAGTCACAGGAGCTGACCCTGCAACTCCCATTGGCCACAGTTTCCAGACAGTAGCACTGCGGAGCTAACATTGGGGGTGGTGGCAACATGTGGAGCTTCGCAGATCTCCTGTGCCTAAGGACCATAAGGACATGTTGGGGCTTCTGGCCTGCAGCATGGAGAAATGCCACGGGCTGAATGAAATTAATAATCAGGCTGATACTGCTTGAGGGTTGAAGATTCTTCATCCCTGATTTAAAACTATCGCTACCAAGGTACTGGTCTTGTAACACACTCAGTGGACTGTTAACATCTTTCTTTTGTGTGTATATGACTACATAACTATCTTTATATTCAATTTGGGTGAGTGAATTTTAGGCCATGAAGCAAGGCATGGTTATTTTATTTAGCATTAGATGGGTTCTTGTTTTTCATATCTAATTAAAGCACATTTGCCACAGCTATATATGCTTGAAAAGTTAATAAAATATGAAGTATTAATAATTGCAGAAACATTTCCATAAAATATTAAATTGAATTATACAAGTTTGTTGAGTTGTAAAGCTCTCCAGTGCTGAAGATAAGCCCAAGAGATTTTTGAACTTGTATACATGGGAAACCTCTAGATTTGCTGTCTCAGTATTCACGTGTTCCCCCACAAAGGATTTTATCCTTTAGGTATTTTAGAATATATTGCAAGAAAGGGCACATTTTGACATGAGTATTTTGGTTTCAGGATTTAAATTTTGGATATGAAATAATTGGTTCTGATTACGTCTCAGGAGATATGCATCCTGGTTAAATAAGGGTTATTTTTGATGGAAGCTTGAGAGCTGCAAACTGGGGATGTTAAATATCGGTTAATTGAATAGTCAAGTAAACTTACGAATTCTTATTGGTTACTCGACTATTCTATAGTCCCCGGGGGTGGGGCCAGTAGCCAGTGTGCTCTGGCCCCACCCCCGAGAAACCTCCTGCCACTACATGCTGCCTGCTCTGAATCAGAGGCAGCAGCAGCATGGGGTGCCAGGTGGGAGCTGGTCCATGAGGGGAACCAATTTAAAAACCAGCTCCCTTTGCAGGTCAGCTGCCTGTAGCCCCATGCTGCTGCCTCTGATAAAGAGGAGTCTGAGTCTGAGCTCCCAGACCTGGCACGAGCTGGAACTGAGCCAGGCTGCTGTCCACTTAGCTCCTAATATATTTTAAATGCAGAGCTGTAGCATGAGTAGGTCCCAGACACAGCGGAAGCCAGGACTGAGCCAGGCTGCTGGCCAACCTGCTAAAAAATAAAACGTACTGGCTGTGGCATGGGGAGAATGTTTGTAGTCTATAGCATTAATCTATAAGCTTTTGTTTATTTTTGGTTAATCAGTTAATCAACTTCACTGTTACATCCCTACTGCAAACCATTAATGCCTCCACCTGCTAATCCCCACACATCTTTGAGCGGTAATCTAGCACTTTTTCCCACTTCTGGAGTGCAATAAGTATGGAAAAGTTTGTGCTAAATATCATCCATTCTAGCTATGTGATTGAGTTTATTTGCTCCCTCCAAAACTACCTGCTCACCTCCTCTCAGGGACCATCCTTATGAATAGATTCTCAAATAAGAAGCAGAATCTCTCTTAGAGTGAGGTCCAATATAGCTCTGGTACCTCCTCTGCACCAGGGGAAGGTCTTTTACTCAGTCTACTTAGTTGTAAGCAAAACTCGTGAAGTCATTCTGCCACTCTACTCTACACTAGTTAGGCCTCAGCTGGAGTACTGTGTCCAGTTCTGGGCGCCACATTTCAAGAAAGATGTGGAGAAATTGGAAAGGGTACAGAGAAGAGCGACAAGAATGATTAAAGGTCTAGAGAACATGACCTATGAAGCCAGGCTTCATGAACTGGGCTTGTTTAGTTTGGAAAAAAGAAGATTAAGGGGGGACATGATAGTGGTTTTTAAATATATAAAAGGGTGTCACAAGGAGGAAGGAGAAAATTTGTTCCTCTTGGTTTCTGAGGACAGGACAAGGAGTAATGGGCTTAAAGTGCAGCAAGGGAGGTTTAGATTGGACATTAGGAAAAAATTCCTAACTGTCAGGGTGGTCAAATATTGGGATAAATTGCCAAGGGAGGTGGTAGAATCTCCCTCTCTGGAGATATTTAAGTACAGGTTAGATAGACATCTGTCAAGGATGGTGTAGATGGAGCTTGGTCCTGCCTTGAGGGCGGGGGGCTGGACTCGATGACCCTCTTGAGGTCCCTTCCAGTCCTATGATTCTATGAGTACCCAAGAAGAAGGATGGCTGGATACTTAATGCCATTCTGCAATATCTCAACCATTTTATTTGGAAACTCAAGTTATATGGTGACACAGACATGTTCTAACCCTAGGAAAGGACATGTCATTTGCAGTTCTTGATATGAAGGGCATATACTTTTAGGTGGGCATTCACCCTGCCCCCAAATATTTACAGAGCAAATGGAGTCTTTGTACAATATTGGCTTGACAAATTATCCTGAACGAATACTTTATGTTATCCAGGTTATCTCTGGTTACATATTTTGAATATGCATTAGTCTTTCCAGCAGCTTTTTGTTTAAAACTAGTATGTTTAAAACTAGTCCTTTCACCCCCATGAATTTGCTGTGTATATGCATCTTAATGGCCACAGCTATGAAGTCCTTCTGCAGTGCTTAATTTATGCCAGGGTTTGACAGTGCTAAACCTTGGTACCCCTAAACTTAGCAGTTTATAGCCCAGTACCTCTGGGTATGCTGCATCAATTATGAAAATTAAAAAAAAAAACTTGAGACCTGGAACCTAATTGCTTGAGCTCTGGCACCTCTTTCATTACAAATTAAATACTGTCTTTCTCCTGCAGTCTTTTAACTTGTATGATGCATTAAACCAAAATGGAAATTGGAAAAAGTCTTCTAAAGGAATAAACTAAACTTCAACTTGGAGCTCTGCATAGGTCTTTGGTCAAGGTTTTGTTCTTGAATCCCAGATCTCACAATCAATCTCACCAAGTGAGGCCTTATGTTCTGGAACAGGAGCTTTTTTAGGTTTGTTTTGATACACGTCACTATCCATCTTGCAATGGAAACCTTCTAGACAGCTAGTCTCTACTTGGCTGCTCCATTCAAAACAAATAGGCTGTCCATCTTTCTAAATTACTTGCAGAAACTTTAAGTGCTCTGCTGGCATCCAGACAATGGAAATTCCTTTTCTCTTGTGGTTTAGAATGCATACAAAATAAAATCAAAATAATCTCTTGATCACTGTAAAAATGCTGTTTATTTTGGGGATGAAGTTATATTTGGATTAACTTTCTCCTTATGAATTTAGAATGTGTTATATTTCTCTTATAGAAAATTCTGAAGCTTTGTTAAATGTAGAGAACATAACATAAAATGGCCTTTTTTCAATAGCTGAATGGATAATCATGATTTTAAAAACTCTTTTTTATTACAGTTATGTTAACAAAATATAACCATTTTACTTACATTTTCCTGAATTTTTATCTGAGTCTTAAATCACTGAAGTAGATGTGTTGCAATTGTTTCTTTAGTTTCATAATTTTAGAATTGTAGAATTTCAGATTTTATGTAGCAGTATTTTCTGCTAAATTTCATACATAAAATGCTCATGTATTCTAAAAAAGACAAGTTCAGGGCTTTATTAATATCCTTACTGAGAGAATAAACTCAAACCCAAAATTGTTAAGCAAATATCCTATGCTATACTTTCAGCCTACATGACCTTGTGGTGTATTGAATTTCCAAAGTCAAAGAATTCTGAAGAGATTCTACCTAGCTTTGCCCCTCTATCAGCATTTGCAGTTTGAAGTCAATGGGACTTGTGCTTCAATATCATTTGAGTTATTTCAAAAACCCACCCTTGTGCCTAAATATGGGCTAAAAAGCCTAACGTTTAGGTGCCTTTTTTTTAGGAAAAAATAGCCTATTTTGTGTTTGAACACACACACACATTAATGTATTAGATATCTAAATAATTTTTCATTGTTAATACTGAAGCAATTTTGGTTTGAAATTACAAAGATTTCATACCTCTAAGAGGGATGTTTTTAATAAAGATACCATTTTAGCCTCGTAATTCTGCAATCACATATGCACATATTTTAAACACATGAATAATTCCATGCAAGTCAATTGGGCTAGTCACATGAGTGAAGTTACATTCCTGTTTAAGTGTTTGCAAAATCAGGGACTTAATTTTCAATATAATATTTATTTCCTTTAAGAGTCTGGCAGAATTCAAATGATTCCCTAGCAGTAGTGGCATTTGAAAACAGTGTTTATAATTTTGTTCCCTATACATTTTCCATAATTTTCAAATTAGACAAACTTCAAACTGATTGAAATCACCTTGATTTCAGTTGTTCTGTTATATTTGACTGATTAAGGGTGTCAATTAGAGATTAAAATGGAGTTTTGTCACTGCTTGAGGATGATACTTTTTTTGACTAGTCATAATGCACTTGCTGTTCTCAGAAATGTCAAGTTATCTAGACAGTGGTATGGTATTTGCATGTGTATGGATATGAATATCTTTGACTTATTGCTAATGCCACTAGCTTTTTGGAGCCAGAGTTAAAACAAATGGCACAGTTTGTATTGGTAATGTTCTTTATCCATAATAAACCTCAGAAAATGTTGGTAAATGGATCAGATTGGAACATGTTTTTGACTTACTTCAAGTCCATTGAAATTGAAAAATGTCAAAAGTACCACTTAAGAGCAGTGTGCCTTCTAAGCTACACAGGAGCACAGTTTCACAGGTGATTAATCAGCCCGGCCCAGTTGGTCAGCTTCCTGCATGGAGCCCTGAGCCTCTTATTGGGTGGGGCTGATTAATCAGCTGTGAAGCTGTGCTTCCATGAGGCTTAGAAGGAACATGAGGCTTAGGAGTTAAAGTGCAGCATTTGCTTGAAAACTACAATTCTATGATTTTATTAAATCAGAAGAACTGGAGGGGACTTTGAGAAATCATCTAGTCCAGTAGCCTGTACTCATAACATGGCAAGTATTCTAGACCATCTCTTACAACTATTTGTCTAAACTACTCTAAAAGATCTCCTGTGATGGAGATTCAACAACTTCCCTAGGCAATTTATTCCACTGCTTATCTTCCCTCATCGTTTGGAAGTTTTCCCTACTGTTCATTGTAAATTTCCCTTCTTGCAATTTAAGCCCATTGTTTGTTGTTTTCTCCTTGGAGGTTAAGGAGAACAATTTTTCATCTTCTTCATTGTGACAATCTTCTATGTACTTGAAAACTGTTATCATGTTTTCCAATCAGACTTCTCCAGACTAATCAAACCATTTTTTCCCCAATCTTCCCTCACAAGTCATGTTTTCTAGATCTTTTATCATTTTTGTCACTCTTCTCTGGATTCTCTCCAATTGTCCACATCTTTCCTGAAATATGGCACCCAGAATTGGACACAATACTCCAGCTGATGCCTAATTAGCAGAAGAATTGCTTCTTGTATTGTGCTTACAAAATGTCTGTGGATACATCCCAGAATAATGTTTGCTTTATTACAACAGTGTTACACTGTTGACTTGTGATCCAGAATGACCTCCAGTTCTCTTTCCACATTTTTTCTTGCTAAGCAGTCATTTCCTATTTTGTATGTAGACAGCTGATTGTTCCTTCATGAATGGAGTACTTTGCATTTCTTCTTATTGAATTTCATCCTTTCTTCTCCAGTTTGTTCAGATCATTTTGAATTTTAATAGTATCTGCCAAAGCACATGCAACCCCTCCCAGCTTTGTATTTTCCACAAAATTTATAAGAGTCTATTCTATGCCATTATTTGATGATGATATTGAATAGAACTGGACTTAGAACTAATCACCAAAGGACGCTAGTCAATATGATCTGTGAATAGTCTTTTTCTTCCTGAATAAAACTACTCTTAGGGTAAGAAATTGTGTGTAACTAGTTTCAGAGAATATTAAGCCTAATTGGCATGTTTTATTTTGCTTACTAACTTTGATCTGTCTGTTATCACTTGCAACCACTTAAATACATCTTGTTATATTTAATAAAATCACTTTTGATTATTAATGAACCCAGTGTAAATAACTATTAGCTGGGGAGTATAACAATTGTGCATATCTTTGATAAAGGGGGCAAACTTATGCTCTGTGTAGAACTAGCAGTGTAGGAAGGATTTATCTGAGATTTTGATCCCATTGGAGCTGCGCACCTGCATACTGTGTTAAATCCCTGTGACTAAGTCTTCCCAGAGCTGAACTATTCTCAGAGTTTGTGCAGGTCTTCTGTAGGCTGGCTCCCCTAGCTCTGCGCCTTTGGCCGGGGGGTGGGGGGCAGGAGAACAAAACTTCGAGCTCAGCAGGACAGGGTGGTGGGGCACACCAGAGGGCAGGTAGGTGGGCTCAGTGGTGTGATCAGCCCATCAAGTTACAGACTCAAGGACTATGTCTACACCGCAGTGTTATTTTGGAATAACTGACGTTATTCTGAAATAACATAGTCCGTGTCTACACAGCAAGCAGGTATTTCGACATAATGTCAAGCTGGAGGACTTCTTACTCTGACTTCTGTAAACCTCATTTTACGAGGAGTAAGGGAAGTCAGAAGAAGAGTGCTTTACCTCGGACTTCCTGCTTTGTAGACAGTGCCAAAAGCCAGAATAAGCTATTTCAATTCATGCTATGCAACTGATGTAGCTCAAGTTGCATAGCTTATATCGGCCTGAGCCCTGCTGTGTAGACATGCCCAAGGGGATCTCTGTGTCCCAGTCTGTCACATCATGGATTCACAGATATTCAGGAATACTTAGGGAAGGATAGGTAGACTGACTTCTCTCCTACATCTGTTACCACTGGGGTTTGGAACTGATTGAATTCATTCTCCCTTTGTGTGAGACTGAATTAGTTCTGCTCTTATGATGTTTCTGGCAGAAGGTTGGAGAAGAAAAATATTTCGGAGATTGAGTCTTTCTGGTTCTGAATAGCAAATGCCTTTTATAGTGAGTCTGGTTAGTCATTTTTGTAAAGTTTTGTAAATCAAGATCTGAGCAATAAAAGTTGGCAGGCATAAGCACTAGTTTCTGTGATCCGGGTCACATCTCCGGCTCCCTGCAGCACTGTGAATGAAGTTCAAAAATCTTGTCCTTGCTTTTAAGGTTCTACATCATAAAGTTCCTGTCTAGATACCTTTCCTGGCTGTTTAGCATTCTTCTCTTTAACCTCCCCACATGCAGCCAATCCACCAGTTATACCAGCCTGGATTCTCATTTCATCTGCTTTCATAAAAGGTTTTTTTGCCTTCTTTCATGCTGCCACTTGCTCACTAATCACTATTCCAAAATATTTTGGAATCTTTTGCCTTATTCAGATCACTTCTAAATCATATTATTGGTGCATTATCTACAAAAAAGGATCAGGTCTTATGCTCAAAATACAAACTAACAAAAATATGTTGAACCACATTACATATGTATATCTAAACCCAAAGGCTTTATCTCTATAATCATATCCTTAATCTCTCCTTCCCAACGTATGTTGCAGCTTCACTGTCAGATCCATGATCCTGTCTTGAGAATTTTTGGCCAGGGACTTTTTCTTTTTTAGTTCCTTTGCAGCACATGGGAGTATGTATTATTATTTTATTGTCTAATACTTATATTGCATCTAAAAGCCACAACCAGGCACTATATAAACATATATAGTAAATGACAATCTTTGCTTGAAAAAGTTTATAGTCTCCCAAGACAAGACCTAAAAGGTAGATGGATAAATAAGACTGGGGTGGGGGAAATGGGGTAAAAAATACATATTTATGAGTACAGAGAAATAACAGTAGTTATGATGCAGTTGTGATGTCAAACTTAATATTTACCAGAAGCCAATATCTGAAATCAATAGGGCAATTTGCCACTTTAAAACTGTGGAAGCTTCTGAAAAAGAAAACCTGCCTAAATCACAATACCATCCTTCCATCCCATCCTGAAGACTTCCTGGTGTAGGGTCGATTGTTGAAATGGAAACTAGATGTTACTAGAGAGAAACAGAATGATTGCCTTCCCCCAAAGTGTGGGAAACTAATTATTTCTTATACATCCAGTTGTACTTAGGAGTTCCATTTCTCTATTCAATAGAGGAATGGGGCTGGAAATTTAAAAAAGACCAAAGCCTTGAGTACATTTCATTGGACTATAAATTGTGTAACAATTTTCTGCCACAGTATACTCCCTTCAAGTGTAAGCAGATATCTGCATAATTTTAGATCACCAGCTGCAAAGATTCCATAGTAACTTAGTGCCAGAAAGTGTCTCCACTTGCCCTACTTGGTACACAATAAGACAGTAGATCCAGAGTTAGAAGGCACCCTTTAAATGAGTTTAGATGGTTTCTTTTTTGTAACCTTTAAAGGGTTTTCTTTCCTTCAGCCAAACTAGAAGTATTTTCATTCTGATACACAAATACATCTGAGAAAAAGACAGACATCAAAGCAGCACACTCCTGATCCACTGGATCTGTTTTATTGGCAGGAAAATTAACTCTGCCTGCCTGGGTTGGTGCATAAGAACCCAGAAGAAATAAGTGTTTTAATTTGGGCTTCATTTAAAACAAAAAGGGAAAAATCAATGTTGACCAAACAGACAATAACATCTTTTAGGAAAAGTAATATAAATATATTTTGGATTTTAAGAGCTAGAAACTATAAATAAAAATTAACAGTAAAAATGACTTGTCAATTTCCAGCAAAGTCAAACTATGTTTTTGTGGTTCAAAGTGTTCAGCTTTAGTCTTTTGCTTAGAAAAAGAAGAAAAAAATACTCATGTTTAATTTTAATCTGTGGATTCTAGGCTACCTTACCTAGATACAAATGGGTATTTGGTGTAATTATGATACAGTATTCATAGATGCAATTCAGGTAGGGGGGTGTGTGTGTGTGTGTGTGTGTGTGTGTGTGTGTGTGTGTGTGTGTGTGTGTGTGTGTGTGTTATTTTCCCCCCTTCCCTCTTTCTGATTGCATCTGATTCTGTTCATGGACTCTGTAGTGTGTGTGTGTGTGTGTGTGTGTGTGAGAGAGAGAGAGAGAGAGAGAGAAAGAGAGAGCATACCTATTCTTCTAATGGAATAAAATTTTAAAGATAAAAATTCAGCAGTATTATTTTTCCTTACCTTTTCATAAAGGGTTTCATTAATCCTGCCATAAGATCTCAAAAAGGTGACTGGAGGGAATATGTACTTTGATTAATATTTGTTTAATGCAGGATTTCTATATTACTCAGATGTTTTATTCACATTAAAACTGTGCCTATCAGCTCATTTTCAGGTTGACTAATTGGATATAGTTGAATGAAAAAGATGAACAATTAGTGCACTAAGTGACTTTAAAGCTTGCTGAGGGGTAGAAAAATACAATATATAATGCACCTTTCCTGGTCCAGTATTCCACACCTGAGGTTTAATGTTCAAAAGCTTTCCCAGTGCCATTATTTAGATTTCTGTTTTGTTTTATCACCAGGAAAACGTTAGACTTTCTTGCCTTATGGATGAAGGTAAATTGAGTTGAGGGAAAAAACTCAAATCAATGCAACCATGCAAAATGATGAGTCTAGTTAGTCATATCATAAATGTATCTTTAAACTGAAAATTTGACATGCAATACAAATATTTCATTCTTGGATATAATACAGGATGTATCGTGTGATCACTGCTAATTGAGAGTACAAGTCATTTATCCATCTTTGCTCATGTGAAACAAAGTCTAAGAGTGGATAGGACACTCATCTCAAGGCATGACCTGTTTTTGGAAATAGACCATAATATTTTCATCCATAACAGAGGAAATTCTAATTCTGCCTTTCTCTGTGTTTCACAGATACATTATCCCCGCCTTGCAGAGGTCTCATGCTGGGTTTTATCAATGTGTGGTGCGGAACAGAATGGGGGCCCTCATGCAAAGGAAATCAGAAGTTCAAGTGGCATGTATGTTATCTTGTAACCTTGCTAACAAACCAATGAAGTTCTTAAGTCTAGAAAGAACAATATAGCAGTAATGTTTGTCAGTTCATTACTGGTATCTCTTGAGATAAGTCATATATTTAAATATTATTATATTGCAAGAATTTTCACATTGACAGTGGTTGCTACCTGGGAGCAAAGTTCAGACTGGAGCAGTATGAATTGTTTGCAGCAAGTATTGAATCACTCAAACTGAGACTGGATCACAAGCTTTCTATGCTTTATATTCCAAATCCCATGGGTCTTTTTGCACAGCCAGTAGTGTCCCTCTATTTACAATTGCAGCAGACATAATCAGACTAATGGTTTCAGAGGGAAGACAATATTTTGTGGCTTAACTATGGAGAAATGAGCCCTTCAAAAAAAATGGCACAGACACAGAAAAGTGAGTTAACAGTTTAAAGTCACTTACAGCAGAGCTTTTAGTGTGTAGGAAAGAAAGAAAGAAACTTTGACAACTTGGCAAGAAATGAGAATTTAGTGGAAATCCATAAGGATTTTGAGACATGGTGATTATGGCCAGGAAAGACACCATGCTGAGAGGGACAGATTGTCTTCACCAATGGATCAAAACATACGAAGAGGAACTTTGAAGTTGATTTGTTATGTAGTTCATATAAAATGCAGGCAACCACTGAGTGTCATAATTTCTATGTCCTCCAACTTTAGCAGTCACTTTTATTTGTGATACCTTACTCTGGTAGGGAAGGATGGAGGAAAGATGTGTCCCAATATAGATTAATGTGAACACTCTCTTCTCACAGGAGTATTGAGAAAGGCATGTGGTACTGTCAGGGCCTTGCAGAAGAAGGAATCCTACAGAACTGCCTCACTAACATGCTAAGCCTAGAGGAATGTTAGCTGTCCCTGGGTTTAGTATAGGGTCTGTACATCAGAAGATGAAGGATTTACTTCTGCTGCTGTTTCTGGGGGAAAAGATGTCAGGCAATTTTCCAGCCCTAACACAACCCTTTTAGTTGGCAAATAGTGGCCCTACCTGGCCAGTCCTCGCTTCCTAGTCTCCAACAATGGAAAATAGAAAGAGCTGTCAGTGTCACACTCTTCTCCCAAACCCTTTAAAAAACCCTCAGATGGGAGGCACCTTGGAGACAGCAGAATGATAATAGAGACTCCCATGCTGGAAGACACCAATGATAGAGGTGCTAGAGCATGAAGAAGGCAAGGCGCTATTAGGAACACTGGCAGAAAATACCTGAGGAAGAAAGATGGGATGTTGACTAGGAGGTTCCAGTTAATCGCTCTCACTGTAGAAAATTAATGGGTTTGTTCAGTCAGAAGCTCGCCAGCCAAAGTCTTAAGATTCTGTTCCAGAACATGATTGTGAACCAAATCTTGTAGGAGGTTCATATCTCTGGTTCAGACTACAGAGTTTGTCATAATTTGACCTCTGATTTGATTTTTATCTTTCACTTGGAAATTTTAGCTTATTTTTCTCAATCATTGGCGCTGAGTTGCTAGACATGATTTGTATGATGTGAAAGATGTCATAAATTAGTGTAGTTTTGCTTTTATTTCTGTTAACACCTAGAAAATCAAATAACTTGTTTGACGGGTTTTTTTAAAGAATTAGACTCTGATCAATACATTGCTCTTTGAAAAGTATATTTGAACATATGCTACCTTTGGATTTAATTTCAGCTTCTTACCTCCTTTCACAAAAGCTTTCTTGTGAGATAAATATTTCAAAATCTATAAGTACCATTTGTTTGTGCACTACATGTTAGCTGTCTGATGCATAAGATACTGTTCCTCAGGGTACATAAATAGAAGGTCAGCACTAATAAAATGGATAATGCTTGATAAATGGAAGTAAGATTAAGTAGATGAGTTGAATTCTTTATTAGTCATAACCATTTTCAAGTAAGTGATTAGACTGAATAACTGTTTCATAAGGGAAAATGCGTAGGATTTCCTTTCCTGTATTTTAAAATGAAAAGTGATAATGAGAATAATACATTGCATTTATATACTGCTTTACAAAGTTCACGTAATTTATCTCTTAAAACATCAGTCTCCATTAAGAATTATCCCAATTCTACAGATATGAAGATTGACACACAGGATTTAAGTGACTTACCCAAGATCACACAGCAAGTCAATTGTAAAAAATGACTTTAGGACTAGGGGCCTGAGCATGGAATTAGGATTTCCCAAGAGCATACTGCAACAGCATGGTCATTTTTCATAACATAACAGTACTATACAATTGTTTCTCAATAAAAAATATAAAATAAAATAGAAAATATTAGTAGAGGAGATGTAGCATAATAGAACAACTGGAATCCTGTTGTAAAGATACATTTGAGCATCCCTGTTCTGATGGTTATACCCAAATGATCAATAAATGCAATTTCAAAAAACCCTCTGAATTCCCAAATAAGACATATCCTCTGAAGTAGAACTTTTGTCTCAAAAGGACAGAATGTGGTCTTCTCATTCAGTCTGATTAGATTTATCTCTAATAGCAATCCTGCAAGATAGATGTGCTGTTCTACATCGGTAATCATGTGGCACCCAAGAAAGGTGTAAAATTCTTTCATATCTTTGGAAATAAACAATAAAAATTACAGAAATTACTTCTAATTTGTTTTTCAAACCTGAATGTCCCCTGCGTAGAATACATGAGGCACAAATATGTCAGCTACACTATAAAATAGCTTTTGAAAAATCACTTTGATCCATTAATGAATTATCTATGTAAAATATGGTTATTAACATTGAGATATCCAATAGTTTGAGCCAGGGGTGAACATGAGAGCATCTGTGGGCCAGATCTGGCCTGCCAAGTGGGTTGATCTGGCCCATGGCCACCCTGCCACTCCCCTGTCCCTAGGCCAATCGACACCTGTGATCGGGGGCGCGCGCGAAGTCTCCTCCCCAGCCAGAGATGCACGGTGCCTAGAGTGAACCGCCAGCTGTTTTAAACAGGTGGCGGTTCACTCTAGGGTCCATTTTCAGGGTGGGAGCAAGGCAAGAGAGATTTCACATGCTTTCCTGCCCCCAGACTCTGGTTGGCCTGGGTGTGGAGGGAGCTCACAAAGTCTCCTCCCACCGCCAGGGGTGCACGGTGCCTAGAGGAAACTGCCAGATGTTTAGAACAGCTAGTGGTTCTCTCTAAGCACTGGGGGTGGGAGGCAAAGCCTTCACATGCTCCTGCCCCCAGGCTAATCAGGATCTGTGAGGCTACGTCTACACTGGCCCCTTTTCCGGAAGGGGCATGTAAATTTCACTAGTCGTCGTAGGGAAATCCGCGGGGGATTTAAATATCCCCCGCGGCATTTAAATAAAAATGTCCGCCGCTTTTTTCCGGCTTTTAAAAAAGCCGGAAAAGAGCGTCTAGACTGGCCCCGATCCTCCGGAAAAAGTGCCCTTTTCCGGAGGCTCTTATTCCTACTTTGAAGTAGGCACTTTTTAAAAGCCGGAAAAAAGCGGCGGACATTTTTATTTAAATGCCGCGGGGGATATTTAAATCCCCCGCGGATTTCCCTACGACGACTAGTGAAATTTACATGCCCCTTCCGGAAAAGGGGCCAGTGTAGACGTAGCCTGAGTGAGAGGGAGGATCATGGAAGTGTGCAGGCTACACCCCTTCTGCATGGGGCCCTGCCCCCTCTGGGGCGGCCTGGGACTACTTCAAAAATTTGTGAAGTGGTCCCCTTCTAAAATTATTGCCCATTACTGGTTTAATTGGTTTTACCATTATATTTTAAAAAAATGAAATATCCAAAAGCTAATTTTGGTAACAACAACCTAATTTACTATAACGCAACACAAATCTGGAAACTCAGCATTCAAGGTTAAGATCTGTTCTTACCAACTTAAATATCATAGAAGTTTATTTGAATGTATTAAATGTTCAAGGGACTTAGTGACTGCTGCTGTCTTACAACTAATCATTTGAAGTATTTTTTCAAATTTAAATTGTTTTACACAATGTGCACATAAGGAAGCACCTCAACTTCGTAATGTTTTACTGTTGTCACTTTTACAATCTAAAAACACTTTGCCTTTTTTTATCAACTCCTGCTCAGAAAAATTAGTTGAGAGATAAATGAGTAGGAAAAGATGTTTATTAAAAAATGCTGACCAGTTCTTTTTGGGACTAAAAATGTCTGAATTTTGAAGGTTAGATTAGTCACATGATGAGATTAATGAGAATGACCTACATGATTCAAAACTTCTTTTCAAGCAGGCAATCTGATTAGTTATAAACAAAAATATGGAAAAACAGTGTTGATTATATCTGAATAAGTAATGTAAAAATCATAAAGATGATTAAAACCCTTGTAAGAATATTGTGTGGTTTTTTTCCCAGTTTTTGCTCTGCCTTCAGTCTCATACTTCTATTCTTACACAGGGTTGCGGGATCATGCCTTTCTACATCCCTTTCTGCTCCAGAGAACTTTAATAGTGACTGCCTGGGCTTTGGGAGATGGAAATTCAGTGGGGAAAACAAAACAACTATTTTTGTACACCAATTTGCTAATTTAAGGAAAAAATAAAATATATTCAGGTTTTTTGAGGGCAGGAGAGTAGAAATCTTCAGCTCAAAGAATGGAAGTATGAGGCAAGAGAAAACAAAAGCAGGGAAGAAAAACTGTATTTTAAAGGGAGGACCATAGTAGAAGTTTACATTTTTAAAGTGTCAGACCTGGTCTACACAAGGACCTTAATCCAAAATAACACCCCCACAAGTTCAAATTTGTAAAAAGTGCATCCATACTACCAAGCCCATTATTCTGAAATAAGGGCCTATGGAATTCGAACTCTGTACTCCTGCTTTTCATGAGGAATAACACTAATTCTGAACTTCTATGTCCAAAATAACATTTGCGCGGACACTCCAGTTTTGCTAATTTGAAGTAATTGGCCTCCGGGAGGCCTCCCACAGCTCCCCAAAGTATTTCCCAGGGGCACTGGGTCCACGATAGGGTGTACACATTAATGGAGCCTGTCACAGACTAATTTCAATGCTGAAATATTGCAGATAACCATCGCCTTGATCCTGCAGGGATAGCCAAGTGAGCCTATAATGGTCCCTCAGGGTATGTCTACACTACAGCACTAATTCGAACTAACTTAATTCAAATTAGTTAATTAGAAATAAGCTACTTTGAATTAGTGCATCTAGACCTAAAAACTAATTCGAATTAGCATTTTGCTAATTCGAAAAAGCATGTCCACATTGGACCCTGAACCGAAGTTAAGGCTGGCCGGAACCAGTGTCAGCAGGGCATCAGGTTAGAATTTAGGGTGTAGAGCTGCTGCCTCAGGCTAGCCGAGGGCTGTGCTTAAAGGGACCCGACTCCCACCCCAGACAGACAATTCTCAGGGTTCCCCGCTTGCTTGTCGAACTCGATGAGGGACAGCAAAGCAGTCCTAACTTGGAGTGCCCTGAGTGCCCACACTCGGCACATCACAACACTTGGCCATCAGCCCAGCTGTACTTGCTGCAGGCTGCCATCCGGGGGGGTCAATCGGGGGGCTGTCAGGATCCAGGAGGCCCTGCAGGAGAGCTTCCACCCCGAGGAGCCTGCAGAGCCACCCCAGTCCTCCCCATCGGTGGCTCGTGTCCCATTCCTCTCTCACCTCCTTCCACTTACCCTTCCCTAGCCCCCCTTCCTGATGTAAAAAATAAAGGACATGTGTTCAAAAATAGAAACTCTCTTTATTTAACAAAATTGGGGGGGGGGGATTAACCTCTGGGGAGACTGGGAAAAGGAGGGGAGGTGGAAACCTGGGAGGAGGGAGCTGGAAGGGGGAAGCCAGGGGAAGAAAGAGGAGGGGAAGTATAAAACTATGGTATGCCATATTTTCAGTACTGTGTACAGATGTGGTCTCCTCACCTCAAAAAAGATATTTTGGCCTTGGAAAGTGTTCAGAAAAGGGCAACTAAAATGAGTACGGGGTTGGAACAGGTCCCATATGAAGAGAGGCTAAAGAGTCTGGGACTTTTCAGCTTAGAAAAGAGGAGACTTAGGGGGGATATGATAGAGGTATATAAAAGCATTAATGGTGTGGAGACGGTGAATAAGGAAAAGTTCTTCATTAGTTCCCATAATATAAGGACTAGAGGACACCAAATGGAATTAATGGGCAGCAGGTTTAAAACTAATAAAAGAAAGTTCTTCTTCACACAGCACATAATGAACCTGTAGAACTCCTTGCCACAGGAGGCTGTGAAGGCTATAACTATAACAGAGTTTAAAGAGAAGTTAGATAAATTCATGGAGGTTGGGTCCATGGAGTGCTATTAGCCAGGTGGTAGGAACGGTGTTCCTGGCCGCTGCTTGTGGAAGGCTGGAGATGGATGGCATGAGACAAATGGCTTGATCATTGTCTTCGGTCCATCCCCTCCCGGGGTTCCTGGTGGTGGCCGCTGTGACAGACTACTGGGCTAGATGGACCTCTGATCTGACCCAGTATGGCCATTCTTATGTTCTAAGCTCAGGGCTCAGGGTCGGGGGTCTCACTGGAACAACTTGATTTTCATGCAAACCTGCTTCTGGGTTCGCATGTGGCCTTTGGTGGCCAGGCTGGCAGCTATCCTGCCCTAGACGGCTGCATTCCTGTGTCTAGTGTGGAGATCATGGACGTTGGAGGCCTCCCCTCAAACCTCGATGAGGTCCACGATCTCTGCACTAGACCAGGCAAGCGCCCGCCTCTTGTGGCCCCGGGCAGGCTCCTGGGAGCCGCCAGCCTGGTCCTGGAAAGAGGCGGAGGGCTGGGTGGCAGCGGGTGGCTGGCTCATGCAGTGCCAGGTGCAGGGTCTGCTGGCTGGGTGCTGGCAGGCTTGGAACTGGCACAAGCACTATAGCCAGACCGTGCCCCTTTAAGGGCTCCAGGGCCGGGAGGGGGGCAGAAGAGTTTCCCTGGTTTGGCCTAGAGTGGGCACCAGGGCAAGCTGGGAAGGGCTATCCTCCAACTAGTTCGAATTAAGTGGCTACACAGCCCTTAATTCGAACTACTTAATTTGAACTAGGCATTACTCCTCGTAGAATGAGGTTTACCTAGTTCAAATTAAGCGCTCCTCTAGTTCGATTTAAATTCGAACTAGCGGTTTGTACGTATAGCCACTATTAAAGTTAATTCGAACTAACGGCTGCTAGTTCTACTTAACTTTGTAGTGTAGACATACCCTCGGTGTCAATCTGATTTCCTACTGGTATGATTAGACCATGGTGCTGATATGCCTGTGGCTAGAGGCAAAAGGGAAAAGAGCACTGGAGTAGCATGACCAGAAAGACTTGGAAGCAAGAAAACTGCTAAAGACTTCATAAAGCATTTACACTACTTCTGCATCTATATTAACAATTATTTTTTGCAATGTAAAAATATATTCCAAAATTATCTGTACATTTAAAAAGGACACTTTCTGCGGGGGGTTGAAGTCCATTATTCCACAGGATACATTACATCATTCACCAGTGCTGAATGATCCACTTCTTGTGTGCACTGGAGGTACTCTGTTTTGCCTTTTGTCTCACTGCACACCTGAATTTTGCATCAATCAACACTCCAGCCATATCTTTTTCTTAATTATGGCAATCATGACTATAAAATGTAACTTTTTCTCTGATGCCTTTAAAATAAAAAGAAAAGAGATGGAGAAGAAACTTCCAGGACTTTGAATAATTTTTTTTCCTTCAGATATGGGAAATTTCATGGACACAGACCAAGGAAAAACAGTATCGCAAGGACAAGCTGCAGTTCTAGATTTCCTCCACATCATCAGCTATCCCAGACCACAAGTGACTTGGTTTAGAGATGGACACAAGATTATACCGAGTAGCAGAATGTAAGTTGATGTGAAGTTCAAAATAATAATGATGTGAAATCTGACTAATTACATTTGATAACATCATACATTTTAAGCAGACTAATTAAGGTTTAAAGAGAATGAAGTAGTCTAGCTTATACCAAGTTTGAGATAAATGGCGTTTCAAGATTGGCTCTGAAATTCTTAAGTAATTCAACAAAATAATTCATGTGATCTTAATGGTTGTTATACAGCAGCAGGCAGAGGTAATGGAGAATGGTTACTTTCTCTTCCTCCCATTCATTTTCTTGGTGTGCTTCAGAGAAGTGTTAGTCCCTGGATTGTATTTACTTGAATGCACTAATTTAATGAATGCTGGTGTTTACTTATAAGGCTGCATTTTATTTTGAACTCTGCTTGCTGCTATTTTCCTTGACACTAAAACTGTAATCACTGATTATTTCTCTTTATCCTTTTATCCTACCTGCAGTTTTATTTCTGTTAGTCTAATTAGCAGTTCACCCACTCATGGCAAGGTTGCACTGTGATTAGGTAAGCATTTTTTCAAGGTGTACTAGTTTATCCCTTACCTAAGATATTTAAAATGCCAACTTCTATCATTATGCTCAGGATTTATTTACAGCTTTATGTTGTTAATTGCAGCATTTACAATTTTTTGGGGCCCCTGCCTCCTTGTCAAATCTAATAGGGAACTACTGGGTTATCAAAGATTTTTGGTGAACAAGATTTTCTGAAGGATCCAGAAGCTGGTAGCTTATGGTGACAGATAATTTTGTGTTCCAGGTTGGCTGCTGAATGTTAAAGAGTTCTTAGTAGGGAAAAAAGGCTTTTGAGTTTGACTTTTAATTTGGATAGTCATGAGGTACATCTACACAGCAAAGTTATCATATATATAGTAGCCCAATGTCTGTGACTCTGTAATTCTGAAACGCTGGCTGTTCCCTCTGGGTGGCGCTGTTGCCTCCCGCCGTGGCACTTGGCTGACTTTGGGAGCAAGCTGCGCAAGCGGCTGTTTGGGGTCTGCGCTCCCCACGCAGCACGGGGGTAATGGAACTATCCAGGTTTGGGGGATGCCCCCAACATCCATGATCTCTGCACTAGATGGAGGAATGCGTCCATCTATGGTGGGATAGCTGCCAGCTTGGCCACCAAAGGCCACATGCTAACTCAGGAGCAGGTTTGCATGAAAATCAAGTTGGTCTGGCCAGAACCCCAAGCCTGAGCCCTGAGCTTCCCCCTCCCCCTTCTTCCCATTGCTTCCCCCTTACAGCTCCCTCCTTGCAGGTTTCCCTGTCCCCTCTCCCACTACCGTTACTCCTCGCACTAATGGGGGTTTAAAAATGGCGGCTCCCGGTGAGATGCAAATGAAGCCCTGGATATTTAAATCCCGGGCTTCATTTGCAACTTCGAATGACTACATTAACCACCCTAGTTCGAACTAGGGTGGTAGTGTAGACATACTCTTTGATAGGAGAATGAGTCTTGTGGATAAGGGAGAAGCAGTGGATGTGGTATACCTAGACTTTAGTAAGGCGTTTGATACGGTCTCGCATGATATTCTTTTCAATAAACTAGGCAAATACTACGTAGATGGGGCTACTATAAGGTGGGTGCATAACTGGCTGGATAACCATACTCAGGGTATGTCTACACTACCACCCTAGTTCGAACTAGGGTGGTTAATGTAGGCAACCGGAGTTGCAAATGAAGCCTGGGATTTGAATTTCCCGGGCTTCATTTGCATATTGCCGGGCACCGCCATTTTTAAATGTCCACTAGTTCGGACTCCGTGCCCGCGGCTACACGTGGCACGAACTAGGTAGTTCGGATTAGGCTTCCTATTCCGAACTGCCGTTACTCCTCGTGGAATGAGGTGTACCGGTAGTTCGGAATAGGAAGCCTAATCCGAACTACCTAGGTCGTGCCGTGTGTAGCCGCGGGCACGAAGTCCGAACTAGCGGACATTTAAAAATGGCGGCGCCCGGCAATATGCAAATGAAGCCCGGGACATTCAAATCCCGGGCTTCATTTGCAACTCCGGTTGCCTACATTAACCACCCTAGTTTGAACTATGGTGGTAGTGTAGACACCCTGAGAGAGTAGTTATTAATGGTTCACAATCCTGCTGGAAAGGTATAACAAGTGGGGTTCCGCAGGGGTCTGTTTTGGGACTGGCTCTGTTCAATATCTTCATCAACAATTTAGATATTGGCATAGAAAGTATGCTTATTAAGTTTGCGGATGATACCAAGCTGGGAGGGGTTGCGACTAATCTGGAGGATAGGGTCATAATTCAAAATGATCTGGACAAATTGGAGAAATGGTCTGAGATAAACAGGATGAAGTTTAATAAAGACAAATGAAAAGTGCTCCACTTAAGAAGGAACAATCAGTTTCACACATACAGAATGGGAAGCGACTGTCTAGGAAGGAGTACGGCAGAAAGGGATCTAGGAGTTATAGTGGACCACAAGCTAAATATGAGTCAAAAGTGTGACGCTGTTGCAAAAAAAGCAATCATGATTCTAGGATGCATTAACAGGTGTGTTGTGAGCAAGACACTAGAAGTCATTCTTCCGCTGTACTCTGCAAAGATTAGGCCTCTGTTGGAGTATTTTGTCCAGTTCTGGGCACCATATTTCAAGAAAGATGTGGAGAAGTTGGAGAAGGTCCAGAGAAGAGCAACAAGAATGATTAAAGGTCTAGCGAATATAACCTATAAAGGAAGAATTGGGCTCATTTAGTTTGGAAAAGAGAAGATTGAGAGGGGACATGATATCTAAAAGGTATTTCAGGTATCTAAAAGGGTGTCACAAGGAGGAGGGAGAAAACTTATTCTTCCTGGCCTCTGAGGATAGAACAAGAAGCAATGGACTTAAACTGCAGCAAGGGAGGTTTAGGTTGGACATTAGGAAAAAGTTCCTCTTATCTGTGAGGAATATATTCATTGACTCCTTCCAAGATACAAAGCTTGTTTTACAGTGCTGGCAACAAGCCAAACAAAAGAGCTACAAGCGGTTTTTAAACGTCTTTGCAGGAGATCAAGCACATGTTTGGGAACTGTTTTCAGAGAAGAGATTGACACAAGCAGACTCCTGTTTGAGTGTCTGAAGAAGCAAGGCCTTTGCAGGGTGGGATGGGAGAGGGTTATGTAAGATAGATATGCAGGCTGGCTGGCTGTTGTTTTCAAATCAAATTTCTCTTTCCTTATGCTGTTTCCAACTGAAGATAAAACTTTGATTTAAGAAGGTTGCTTCACATCCCTGTGTTAACTAGTGGTCCTACAAGCTCCTGCCAGAAAGAACTGCAGGTATCTAACCTAGTCAGACCTGTTGGGTAAGTGTGGTGTATACCCAGGGTCCTGCAGCCCAGGATCTGGCCTAGGAGTGTGAGAATCACAGGTTGCTACCTTGAGAGAAGTGAAGACATGAAATCTGCAACCTGAGGGGTGTGCCGTTGGAAGCTAGAGGCACAGCTAGCTCTGTAATGGTGACAAATGTGTAGTGCCTCCCCTATGGAGACTGAACTACTTGCCCCTGAGCAAGAGTTTTCTGAGCCACTGCCTTCCTGTTTGAAATCAAGTTCTATCGATTTAACTGAATCATTTTTTCAACCCTTTGTGTGGATGCTTTTAAATTGCTTTGGGTGACATGTATTCCTAAATTGATACAGATCACTTTATATCCTATTTATGAGTATTTAGAGAAGGAGGTTGCGCTCTCCCCGCCCCCACAACTAAATCAATCAGCCAGTCAGTCAGCTACAATATCTCCCATTTGACAACATTAAACTTTAATCAGGCCTGTGATGGGTATTAAGGGTGTGACCATCCCCTCCCACCCGGAAGGGGGGTTCAGAGAACCCACCGCCTGACTTGGGTCTGGTTCTTTGGTCCCCTGCCCTTCGGGACAGGTCTTCGGGTGCGATCTGCCTCTCCCGAATCGGGAGGGAGTGTTCAGCGAACCCGTGAGTCCCCCTATAAAAGGGTTGAGTAGGGTCCACAGCCCTGAAGTCTAGCCCATACCCAGGGCGGGGTCCAGAAAAAGTATCTGGTAGCTGGGTTAGGTTTCTGGCTTACTGGCGTGGCCGTGAACCCTTGGGGTAGATGTGGGTGGGGGAAGGGGGACCACTTGCACGATGGACGGGGGTTATTCCTGCCCATGCGCTCTCCCGCTGAGCCGGAGGCCGAGATTGCCCCAACCAGCGATGGCGGCGGCCGTGGGGGGACGGGGCCTCCCCCTCGGCAGTGCGGACCCCCGTGGGTCCGTCAAAAGGCCGAAGAAACATTCAGGGTATGTCTACGTTGCAATTAAAACCCATGACGGGCCCTTGCCAGCTAACTTGGGCTTGCAGGCCTCACTCTAGGGGCCATTTAATGGTGGTGTAGAGATTTTGCTCAGGCTGCAGCTCAAGCTGTGAGACCCACCCACCTCACAGATTCCTAGAAGTCAGTCTCTACTCCAAGCCCAAACGTTTATACCACATTTAAATAGCCCCTTAGCTCAAGCCCCATGAGTGTGAGGCACCTGGCGTGGGCCAAACTCAGGTGTCAAATTGTGGTGTAAACATTTTCTCAGTGCACGAACTGGAGAGACCATAGAGGGTTATTCCATGCTGAAACATCTTATCACTATTCCAAAGAGAAAGCTGGGACTAATTTTTTTCACTGTGATGCCATTTAAGAAAACCATTTGCTCAAAAACCTGTTGGAACAAGTTCTTATTTACATGAAGGCTCCTCTGCTGTTTTGGCAGTGTAAAGTGGACTTAAAAGTAAGCAAACTTTAAAGTTATACACTCTTTAAGGTTCCTTTATAGTTCCAGGATGCTGTAAATGGGTGTTGGTATGAATGAGAGTCAGGCCAACTGGGAACATAGGGATAACTACCATAATTCTGTAGTATTTACATCACTGTAATGGAAATTCAGGAGAGTGTACAGGCTTTGTCATTATTGTATGAACTTAAAAGATCAAAATTAAGAATAATTATTCAAAAATATGAATTCTTCAGTAGTTGGTAAGAAACTGTCATTTAATTTTCCATTATTAGAATTGCAGTGGCGCTGACACTGCAGTGTTAAAGCAGCTAATTGGTTTTTTAAACTGATATTTAAATTTTCATTTTTTCCTTGACAGAGTGTTAATGTTTCAGTTGTGCCTGTTTAGCATTCTAATATTAATTTGTTTCTAGAAAACTCAGATTGCAGAAGGTATTGCACTGTCAATTTCTGGCATCACTTTATTATTTTGGAGGTATTTTATAAATACACTGAATAGGACTGGCTTTTGTCTTATTTTCGTCTAATATTAACTTCACATCTTAGTATGGTCTCTAGTTGTAACAGATGCTTCTTAAATTCTGAATAAACAAATATAATAAACCAATTTCTTACTTGTTTCTCAATCATTAGCTGAAAATTGTCAGTTGTTTAGATTGGAGAAAAAAATACATTGATCCAATGGATAAATTACTGTCTCTTCTTCCACAAGTGAAAAGTCGTGATGGTAATCCTGCTGTGTAAGGCTATGCTACACTGCACACTTATTTTGAAATAAGCTGTTCTGGAAGAAATACTCTGAAATAGCTTATTTCGAAATAGCATGTCTACAGTACAGCGAAGCTTCGAAATTAATCCGAGGCAGGCTTCCTTAATGTGGACGTGCTAACTCAAATTAGAGCCCCAGGAGGCCCTGAGGAGTAGTTACTTTGAATGGTCCAGGGGGGGAACTACTTGAAAATAACAGCCATTGCACGAATGAAATAATGGAATTGCTGTGTAGACGCTCACATTGTTATTTCAGAATAACACCTGTTATTATGAAATAGTGCTGCTGTGTAACACATCACTGTAACTCAAAATATGATACGCAATTTGAGCTACGTAAATTGCCTATCTTATTTCAATGCAATTTAGAAATAGCTTATTCTCCTTCGAGTGATGTCCCCGTGGATGCTCCACATTAGGTGCTGGGCTTGCCCCGGCACCGCAGGACGGAGATGTTTAAAGCTATAGTCAGCTGGACCGCGCATACGTGGGGGGGGGGGGCGTCTCGCGGCATTCACGGTCTTCCGTGCTGCGCGATCCGGTCTCAACCAGTTCCTCTTCAGCCGCCTCAGGCTGCAGTTGGAGCAATCATCTCCCCTTCTTATTCAACCTTTTTGTGAGAAAAAAAACCAACAGTTATAATTCCTCAGTTCTTTTTATAATAATTCTCTATAGTTATATCTGTTGATGTTCCTGTAAAAAAAAAGTTTTTTCCTCTTAGCATATTCCGTTAGTCCCACTTTCCTTCGCTTCCCTGTTATATCTTATACATAGTTGAAAAAAAAAAGAGAGGGGAAAAGAAGAAAGAAAGAGCTGCGCAGCAAGGCAAGGAGCAGCATTGAGATCCATGATGCCGGGCTCCCCTGGTTTTAAAAAATGCTCCCTATGTAAGGATTCTGCCTGCCTCAGATGGCTAGGCCGTGTGCATCCGCTGTCTTGGTGAGAGCCATGTACCGCAAAAATGCGTACACTGCTCAAAACTTACAGCCAGGGCCTGCCAAGACCGCGAAATGAGGCTCCGGATGATCCTCTTCAATAAGGTGCTCCAGCCACCTTGCCAGCCTCCCCAACCCAGCCTGTGCACCAGCCTCAGAAACGGAGTGCCTCCTCTCCGTCTAGGGCTCCTCCTAAGAGACCCAGACCCTCGCCGAGTAGATCTCTGTCTTTAACTTCTCATGGCAGAACTACCTCAAAATCTAACTTAAGACACTTCGGTTTCAAGCATTTGTCCTGCCTCGAAACCGTCTAAAAGTGTGCCCCCGGCATCTCACCATGCCGCTGAAACTTCTCCAGCAGCCAAGTCACCCTCAGCACCGAAGTCATCGGCACCGACTCTGCCAACGGCACCGCAGGCACACTCGGCACCGCTACGTGCCATGTCCATTTTTTTGTCTTCCTCTTCAGGGGACCCAATAACTTCGGCACAGGAGCAGACAGCACTGGGCTCGGTGCGTGACCATTTGGCACCCTCCCGAACTTGGGATGGAACGCCGGCACCGGCACCAGCCCAAGAGCGTGCAGCTGCCAAAGCACATGCAATGATGCACCATTTTCGTAGCCCATCTCCGGTCTCACTGTCGCCTATATTTTCGCCATCTCCATCCCCACCATCAAGTAGGGTATCACCATGGCTTTCCAGAAGATATACCCCTCCTGACAGACTTCCATCTGCATTTCTGACGCCTCCTTGTAGCCAGACAGGAACCCCCCTTGTAACATCCATTTTTGCTTGCCTGGAGCATACAGGGCACACAGAGCAGAAGGCCCAGGCTGTGTGACCGTGAATGGCTGTAAACAGAGATATGCCAATTGCTGACTAAGAGGCTGCCAAGGAGTGCCCTTGACTTAACCCATATTGATATGAACACACAGCCGTCCGTGGGGGGAGGAATCTCTCGCCCAATAAAAAAATATCTAGTACTCACAATTTAGTTATCTCTCTTGCAAGTGTAAATTAAGTTGAAACTTGCTTGTAAGAACTGGTGCCACAAAACGGACCAGTACAATTTGGCATCTTAAGATAAGAAAGAGGATACGGGCCCCCAGGGGTATAAAGATGGATCCAGCAGCACATTTACTCTGAGCGTCAATCTACCATCTATCTGCTGGTCGGGTTAGGTGTTTGATCTCCCGAGGTTCCAAGGGGACGCCCACCTCGTATTCGTCTTTCCTAGGAATTGAGAGACCGGCCCTGGCCTGACACACTGGAGTCGAGAGGCACAGAAAGGGGTAAAAATTGTACCTGGATGTGGTCCTTTTTCTTAAGTGTACAGATAGACTTAGAGCTCTTTAAAGATTAAGCTGTCACTTGGTACCATTATTTCTATTTTCTATCTTTATTTTCTTTGTAACTATTTTTAAAATCTGTATTTGCTAACAGTTAAGAAAGAGAACAATAGCCATTGTAACCATGTGCTTTTATAAGTCTTTTTAATAAACCTGTAACTGTTTAAGTTTTTAACCTGACTCCTTCAGTTGCTGTAATAGAACCAAGCACAATTTAAAAGAACTTCAGCTGGTCATAAGGGACAGGTATAGGAAGAGCTTGGGCGTTTGGATCTGTGTCACTCCCAGGTGACAGGTCCATTGGGGCACCTCTCAGTCTTTCCCTAAGGCTGCCCACTGCGAAGGAATCTTGCATTCTAGCAGCTAAAATCTGAGGTGTAATAAGCTCTTCCTATAAAGGGGCGTTTGTTGGCCTGCTGGCTACCCTCTGCGATGGGACCCCGGTCCTAGCAGTAAAGACACGGACGTTAAACCTTTTCTCGGAAACACACACACACACTGCCCTGACCATCGGCTGACACTCCTAGACATCATTGAGTGTCTCCTCGTCTCTTCTCTGCTTCGCCTTCACCACTCAGGCATAGATCATACTCCCCTCCTCCGTCTCTTTGCTCGAGAAGGTCATCTTCATGCTACGATTATACCGTGCATCGTCGTTATGTGCGTTCTCCATTGTGCTCTTCCTACTATTACTGGGATCATTGTCACCATTCCCTCTATCATAGGGACTTCTCACCTCATCATCACGGTGGTCATTATTCACCCAAATCGCCTCCACGTTCCATAACGGTCTGTTCCTCCTCTAGACACTTCCCACACTCTGTCCCACCACCTTCTGCTCGGGACTCGTCACCTCGTCATTCATCGCCTCTCCTCCAAGACCAACAGCCTCAGGTTACCTCAGAGTCACATCTCCCTGTAGTATCTCCCACTGATCAGTCCTCTTCTCCTGATGACATAGTCATTCCTGGAGACATCTCGCCACCAGATGACTTGAGACAGTTTCAAGATCTTTTTAAGAGGGTAGCAGTCTCTCAAGAAATCCAACTCACTGAGGCTAAGGACAAACAACACTGTGTCTTGAAAAATTTGCAGACAACCCCTTCTACTAAATTAGCCATACCTTTGGATGAGGCTATCTTGGAGGTTGCTAACGAACTTTGGCAGACTCCTGCCTCTGTCTCCCTCACTAACAAGTGGGCTGATAAGAATTATTTTGTGCCTCCAAAGGGATCAGAATTTTTGTTCTCCCACCCTCATTCCAAATCTCTGGTACTCGATGCAGCCCAGCAACGAGCCAAAGCTCCTCAGTACAAACCAAACATGTCTGACAAAGACTCAAAAAGACTCAATTTGTTTGGGAGGAAAGTATACACCTCATCGACTTTGCTCCTTAGAATCGCTAATTACTTAGCGCATTTATCAAATCATAATTTCAATAATTATGCAAAGCTCACGGACCTTATGGAAGCCCTTCCTGAAGCTAAGAGAGCCCTTCTTAAATTAGTGGTCCAGGAAGGTTACGCTGCTACTCAAACCAGTCTCCAGATTGCCATGGACGTAGCAGACACCTCAGCCCTCACCACGGCCACTGTTGTAGTTATGCGTAGGGCTCAGTCCTCCAGTCAGCAGGAGTACCAAAGGAGCTACAATCCAAAGTGGAGGACTTGCCTTTTGAAAAGGAGTCACTCTTTGGGGATAAGACTGACTCAGTTTTACATTCCAACAAGGACACTAGAACAACTTTACTGTCACCCAGAATGTACATCCCTCCTTACAGAAGGAAACGTTACTCACCTTTTCAAAGGCATTATGATTATCCCTATCCCAGACAACATTGGCAACCACAACACAGCCAGTTCGACCAACCGCGGCAAGATCAGTGGCAGAGACCAATAAGACGCCAAAATCAGAATAACCGCGTGCAGACGCAACCAGGCTATAAACAGCACATTTGACGCATTGGTTGAGAGCAAGCATGCAGCCCCCCAAGAGTCTCGGTCACATCTTTCACCATCTTTCACAATCAATGGGCCAAGATCGCTACAGATGCTTGGGTCTTAGAAATAATCCATTCAGGTTATGTGATTCCATTCCGTTCTCTCCCCCCCGCAACTCCCATTCCCGACCCTCTTCAGGGACCCCTCTCATGAAGATCTACTGCAGGTCGAAATCTCTCATCTCCTCCACATAGGAGCAATAGAAAGGGTTCCATCTCAGTTTCAAGGGAGAGGATTCTATTCCCGTTATTTCCTCATGGAGAAAAAAACTGGTGGATGGAGACCTATATTGGACCTTCGACAGTTAAACAAATACATTCAAAAACAACGTTTCAAGATGGTGACCTTAACTTCTATTCTACCGGCTCTGGAGCAGGGCAATTGGTTTGCTGCTCTCGACCTCAAAGATGCCTATTTCCATGTGACCGTTCATCCCGCTCACAGAAAATTTCTACGTTTCACAATTGGTGCGGACCACTTGCAATATTAAGTACTTCCTTTCAGTCATGCCACACCGCCAAGGGTCTTCGCAAAGACATTCGCGGTCGTTGCTGGCCATCTTCGACGCATGGGAATCACCATATATCCTCACTTAGACGATTGTCTAATAAAAGGATGTTCATTGACAGAAACTTCAGACATGGTATGGATGACTACCGGTACTTTCCTTTTCCTAGGTCTCCTTCTCAACAAGGACAAATCCACTTTGCTACCTACTAAGAGCCTAGAATTTATAGGTGCATGCCTCGACTCAGTCACAGCAAGGGTATATCTACTCCTTCCCAGTTTCCGGGCATTGCAAGACCTATTGGACCAACTTCTATACAGGCGCTTAGTACAAGTTGTCACGGTTCTCAAATTAATGGGTCATATGGCTTCCACGACTTACGTCCTTCCCCATGCCAGGCTGCACTTTCAGTCACTACAACACTGGCTGATGACAATATATGATCTCATAACGCACAACGTATGCAAGTGGGTAACCATCCCTTCCATGGTCAAGTCTTCCCTCCACTGATGGAAGGTCAACGACAATTTACTTTTGGGCACTCCATTTCGGCATCCCCCCACCTCGCTGTCACATTATTACCAATGCCTCCCTTGTTGGCTGGGGCGCTCACATTGGCAATCTTTCTGTACAAGGTCGCTGGTCTCCACAGGAGTCTCTTTTACACACAAATCTTCTCGAGTTGAGGGCTGTTGCCAATGTCTGCAGACATTTCCGTATACTCCTCCGCAACTCCACAGTGGGCGTCCTCACAGACAACATAGCCACCATGTATTATATAAATTGTCAGGGAGGTGCACAATCCCGATCGCTGTGTATGGAAGCAACCCGACTATGGAGTTGGTGCATTGCCAACGACACGACCCTTATGGCGTCCTATTTACCTGGCATCAGCAACACGATAGCTGATTCCCTCAGCAGGAATTTCACAATGCACCACGAATGGGAAATCGATTGACACATCCTTCATTTTGTTTTTTGCTGTTGGGGTTTCCCACGAATAGACCTTTTCGCCACCGCCAGCAACAGAAAGTGTCACTGATTCTGTTCCAGAGCAGGCCTAGGTCGCCACTATTTAGGTGACGCTTTTCTCCTCAGTTGGAACTGTCTCCTCATGTACGCTTTTCCGCCTATCCCACTTATCTTCAGAGTCCTTCAGAAGATCAAGTCCGACAAAGCCTTGGTCATCCTGATAGCACCAGAGTGGCCTTGCCAACATTGGTATCCAATTCTCATGCGACTGGGATGACGTCCACCATATCACCTACCATTAATCGAGAAACTTCTGACACAGAAGCGACGCTGTCTCCTTCATCCTCAACTACATAAGCTACACCTGTCAGCCTGGTACCTTGTTGGCTCATCGCCTCTGAGGCTCTGTGTTCCGATCGTGTAAAGGATGTTCTTATACACAGTAGGAAACAAAACACACGTGTCACTTACCTTTCCAAATGGTGACGTTTTACTTCTTGGTGCTCTGAACACAACCTCAATCCTCAAATAGTCCTGATCTCCTTCATCCTAGATTATAAGATGCACCTGCAACAGAACGGACTAGCCTTAGTGTCTATAAGAGTCCATCTCGCGGCACTGACTGCGTTCAGACAACCAATAGAGGGAACTTCACTCTTCGCTCACCCCCTCACTAAGAGGTTTCTCAAAGGTCTATTAAATCTAAACCCTCCTCTCTGCACCCCCACTCCACTGTGGAATCTGAACTTGGTACTCTCCACCTTAACAACACATCCCTTTGAACCTCTAGCCACCATACCTCTCCAGACTCTCACCCTAAAGCTGGTCTTCTTGATTGCTATCACGTCAGCACGTAGAGCAAGTGAGATCTCCACACAAATGGCTTCACCTCTGTACACCATCTTTAACAAGGGTAGTGTTATTCTGAGATATCACCCAGCCTTTATTCCTAAGGTCTGAGTTTCATCTTAACGAAGCAATAGTTCTACCTGGTTTTCACCCAAAACCTTATGCATCTCCACGCGAGGAACACTAGACGTACGTAGAGCTTTGGCCTTCTACTTGCAGCGTACTAAATCTTTTAGGAAAACCGATAGGTTGTTAGTTTTCCTTGTGGAGTGATCCAAGGGACAATCCCTGACATCCCAGAGAATTTCTAACTTAATTGTCTCCTGTATAACCCAGTGCTATACATTACGAAATGTTCCTCTTCCACAATGCCTCAGGGCCCACTCCACTAGGGCAGTAGATACCTCTACTGCTTTCCTTAAAGGCGTACCCCTTGCTGATACATGTAGAGCTGCCACCTGGTCTTCCTATGACACGTTTGCTAAACATTACGCAATTCACTCTAGATGGGTCTCGGGTCTTGTTGTGCAGTGCTCTCTTCTCTACATACATAATGACATCCGAATCCCACCTCTTTCATTCGGGTGGGTACTGCTTCTCAGTCACCTAATGTGAAGTACCCATGGGGACATCACTCAAAGAAGAAAGCGAAGTTACTCACCTTCGTGCAGTAACTGTCCTTCGAGATGTGTGTCCCCGGGGGTGCTCCACTACCCACCCGGCCTCCCAACTTTGGAGTCTGTTTCTCTTTAGCAGATCCTGAGGCGCAAGTCCGAGGAACTGGTTGGGACCGGATTGCGCAGCGCAGGAGAGCACAAACGCTGCAAGATGCCCCTCCACGCACATACATGGTCCAGCTGACTACGGCTTTAAACATCTCTGTCCTGCAGCGCCGGGGCAAGCCCAGCACCTAATGTGGAGCACCCACGGGGACACACATCTCAAAGAACGACAGTTACTGCACGAAGGTGAGTAACTTCGCTTTTCATCATTTGGTGCTCTCTGCACAGTGCCAAATTTCGAAATAAAGCACTACACCAAAACCTCCCTTTATCCTTGTAGAATGAGGTTTACAGAGACATCAGAATAGCGAGCCTGAAATAACAGGTTTGCTGTTAAGACACAGGATAGCTATTTCGAGATGCTCCGGTATCCCTAAATAGCATTGCAGTGTAGATGTACCCAAAGAGTGCAAAGCTGTGATATTTACTGGGATAGGGTTTCTTTTCATATAGACAATTTCTTTCAAACAGAGTGATTTTTTATTAATTTAAATGGCAATGTAACTCATGGTGGAAAGAATATTCAACTTTGTACCATCTAACTGTATTAATTCAGATGTTAACCAGTAGCTTAGCTGCACTGATGAGATAAAATGCTTTTAAATTGTGTCAAAAGCCACAGGATATAGATTAGAATAATGACTTAATTTTTAGAAGCTTTTCACTTGCAAATTCACTCTGAAGAGCCTTAGTTCCTGCTTCATAAAATCACAGGTAGGCTAATGTAAAGATAACAAAACCATATGGAGTTTATCATTTTTAATAAGGGGCCTTTCATATAATCATGAGGTTTCTGTTAAAATTCTTGATATAAGATGACTGATATGCCATGGCACATTTATTCCTATAAAACAATGGAATATATTTACAGTATTTCAAAGCCCCTGAGTTCGTTTTCTTTCCATCCTACATAAGCATATTCATGTATGGTGTATTATAAGACTTTGAAAGTCTTATTTTGATATTTTAAAGGGATGTTTGTGCACCATGAAAGAAAAGTAATGTTACTTTCCCTGCAATAAAATTGTATAGTACTCTTAATAATCATTCTTCTCAGTAACCAATAATGTATTCAAATGAATTCGCATCGTGGACAAAAAGGTGTATTCATGTAAAAACATCATAAAGGATTATAATGGGTTGTCCATTATTTACTTATGGAATCTCGGTTTAGAAAAGGACTATGAAAATGTTATATTTGGTGTTCTGCTACCTTAGTCACCCATTCATTTGTTGCATTGTTTCTTCTGGCATATCCAATTTTTCTCTGCCTATCCATGGATCATTTGGATTTTTGTAATGAAACAAAAATACTGGGAAACCAAACAGCACTTTGTAAAATGTTGGTCAAGTATGTTGTTATTCAGATAGACTTTTCATATGCAGCTACGTAGAAGTGTTTCTACAGGGAAATGGTAACTTTCATCGACACTCAAAGTAAATTTTAGAAAATATAGGAAAAATATGGAAATTCAGTGGAAAGACTTCTGTTGACATCAGTTGACTTAGCATCAGGGCCTTAAATGTTGTATCACAAGACCAAATTTTGGTGTGGAGCACAAAGGTTTGAAGCAATTTACAGCTATTAAGTTACTAGATGGAGGTACTACAAAATAGGAATGAGGAAAGCAGAGAACTGTGAAAATCTTCATTTGAGAGGAAAGTAACTGGAAATAGGATGGAACCAAAAGTTATCCAGAAAAATATTTTTCTGTGTGGCTAAGTTGTCTTTGCTTTGGAAACTTCCCAGACAAATCGCTTCTGATGTAGGTCATTTATTTTAATTCTTCCTTCTTTAATGTTTCTGTTCTGTGAAATCTATTCTGTAAATATACACACAGAATACTCATTGAAGTGTGGATTTGAAAACCAAGAGTCTGATTTTCAGCTCCTAATTGGCTGCACATTTACACAGACCCATAATAAAATGTGCGCCTCCCCCCCCCTTGCACCTTGCTCAAGGGCACATGGTGGCTGTTGGCCCCATTGCATAGTAGCTTCCACTTTCTATCATCCCTACTTTACCAAGAAACTCCATCCCATCTGATGGACGAACCTGTTATTTGTGTCTATCGCCTCTCAGGGTGCTTCTAGACTACAGGGTTTTTTTCAAAAAAAGTGGCCCTGCATCTAGACTGCCGCGCGTTCTTTTGAAATTAAATTGAAAGAATGCTGCATTTTTTTCGACCACGGTAAAACCTCATTTTATGAGGAATAACATCTTTTTTCAAAAGTGCTCTTTCGAAAAAAGGTGTTATTGAATGCAAACAGGGCTTTTTCGAAAGAGAGCGTCTAGACTGCCTGCGTGCTCTCTTTGGAAAAAACGGCTCACTTTTTCAAAAGAAGTGGTCGCAATCTAGATGCCCTCTTTCAAAAGAGGCTGTTTTGAAAGACTCTTTTGAAAAAGCCTCTTTTGAAAGAGGCTTGCAGTCTAGACGTAGCCTCAGAGTTGTTGCAGCAATGGGCATAGCTGGGCATGAAGGCTTCAGCGCTTAGCAAATTTCCTCTAGTTCAGGATCCCCTCAGCAACATAAGCTACCGTGAATATGTCAAACCTGTCCTCTGCTCTCTACATTTGTAGAGCTTGGCTTTCCATAGAACTTTTAATCAAGTTCAAGGTCACAGTCCTGCTTTTCAAAGCACTCTGATCTGGTCCCAGGGTATGTAAAAATCATTTTAAAGTTTCTCTAGCACAATTGAACTCTTAACTAAAAAGAGCAAAGCTTTTCTGTGAAAGAGACAGAACTTTCTCCAGTGCAGGTCTGAGATTATGGAATGAGCTCCCCCATGGACAAAGGAGCGTCAAAAATCCAATCACTTTTAACTTCAAGTGTAAGGCATGTTTCTTTGACTTTGCTTTCTCTAAAATAGATGCAGACCAACAGGTATGTTTACATTAAAATGAATAAAAATCCTTAACCTGCTTTGTCTCCGCATGCTCGAGTGTGTTGGAAAGTAGAGAACATTTAACTGTCCCCTCATGGGTTGTGGGCATAATGAACATTAGCACCTTTAGCCCGACATTTCCTTTTCTTGTTTATGGTGAGGAGCTAAATTCTTATTGTTCTTCAGTATTTTCTGACTTTTTTTCAGTGTGGCGATTTTTCTCCTTTTGTATTGCAGAGTCTTGTTTTCCTGGTTAGGTCATCTTTTGTTCTTTTGCTATAATTGCTTTAAAAAAATAGCTTTTCTTGTGAGGGGACTTGATTTTGGCCTCTAAGGATTTGTTAATTTATAGTGAGTTTTTAAAAATGTTTTATTATATATTTTTTATTTTTTGCCACTGAGATTTTACAGTGTGTTACTCCATTTTCTTATGGTTGTTGTTTACATTTCTTTTTATTGTAGAAAGCGTCTAGTATTGAAGTGACATTCTCCAGTGCTTTTAAGCCCTAACCCAAGTGTGACCAAAAGATGTCACTCATAGCCTATTATATGCTGGGGTTGCCATATTTGCTCATAGTTGTAAGAATTGCTTGAAGATTTCCTCAGAAGTTTTCAAGGTCCACTAGACCTAAAGAATCTCCTGATGTCTTTCAGTATGAAAAGATCTCTGGGTCAAGTAGATGCCCCACTGGCATAGGATCCTGCTTCAAAATCCTCTTCTTCCAAGGAGTCTCAGCATGCTGTGTCCATGAATGAAACCTTGAAATGATTGAAGTGTTCCATAACTAGAGCTTAATCAGAGAGAAAGGGGAGGTGTTAAGATAGTGAAGAGCCCTTTTGGAATGATGCTATGCTTCATCCTCTGCACCCTCTTTAGATACATGATCCGCAGCATTATTTGTTGAAGAGCTTACATTATAAGGTTTTGAAAAGAAGTCTTCAAATTATTTTCTTAGGAAGATACTCAAGGTTCAATATGAGGAAAGTCTTAAAGAAATTTGCTTAACCCCCCCCCCCCCCCATCCCACCCCAAACCTAAAACCTAGAACTGGTGAAAACTAAATAAAATGCATTTATCATAAGATTCATTACAACCATGGCACGGAGAGAAGCTATCAGTGGTTTTCACCAGAGTTTAGTAATTGAGTCAGTTATTAACAACTTGGAATTTGGGATAGAGGGAATAATGCAGTGCCAGAATTGGTAAGCACCAGTCATTTGTTAATCATGATTAGGAGGGATTATAAAGAACTCCAGAGCGTGTGATAAAACTAGGTAACAATGCAACATGATGGTATTTAAAAAAAAACAGAATTCAAACACAGAGTGGTGTGCCTCAGAATGAAGAATTTAAAATACTTATACATCGTGGCAGAATCCTGAATTATTTGTAGTTTAACAAGAAATAGTATCTAGATATCATTGTCAGCAGCTCAATGAAGACAGTTACTTGAGGCATTATAGAAGAAGTCAAATACGTTTTTGTTCTGAGGCAACCAGATAAGGATATGAGCAATATTATGTTTCCATAATATAAAATAATGGTATATTTTTCATATTGGATGCTGCTGTCTGCAGGCTTACTAGCTTCATATGAAAAAACAACAACAACAAAGAAACAAACAGTGGCAGAGTAGAATAATCTAGTGGTTGATGTTTGTCAATTAATCAATGGAATAGAAATGGTCAATCATACGCTGCTAATATAAGAAAAAGGTGAACCTCTATAACATTACAAATTTTCTAAGTTATTTGCCTTAATTTTCTATGTCAGCAGCTTTTAAAGAAATTATGTTTATATGAATTAGAACAGAATTGTCATTTTTATCCTAGCAAATTTGGGTAATTAATTGATCAGATCATATATTGATTATTAAAGAACAATTCTACCTCACTCCTGAATGGTATACTAATGTATACTTGATTAAGCACAGTTATAGAGGAGCTTACAGTTTCCTCTATATAATATACCTGACCTTGTAATAGAGACTACACTGGACTAGAGAAGGTGCTGTATAAAAATAATAAATCACTGGTGTGTTTCATTGTGGAAATTCCTTTGTTTATGTGCCTCTTGTTGCTTTTAAAATCTTTACTTATGCCTTTGGATGTAGTTAAAATTGTCTCCTTGCTAAGGGAAAATTGTAAAGATTCTTAAGGCTGATCCTTGTAACTAAACCTCTAATCAAATACTTCAGTGAAGAGGATGACCAAGGTGAACAAAATATGAAAATTACCTATTAGGCAGTGAATCTATGTTGTGTTTTGCCTTGATGGTGACAGCTCAGTGTAATGTTCCATGTACAGCTTTTTCATTTGAAAACAAACATCGCTTCATTTTACATGAGTAGATTCATTGCCAACAATGCATTTCTCTACAAATATTAGCCTGTTACACAACTTAGCTAGTTGCACATAATTGCATTTCACATACAGCAGATAATACTTTAATTAAAACTGTGATAATTAGCATGTATATTTAATGAACAATACATTCTTAGATTGCTAAGTCTGTCTTGCATTAGCTGTATAATACTTAACTTTTTTTAAACAAAGGTTCTAAATTTGCAATTATGAATTGGAATGGGCAGCCTTTTTGAGCAGTTACAGTAACTGAAGAATCTGGGATGTGTCTCTTCTCTATCTGTCTGTCTGTCTGTCTGTCTATCTATATCTATATTCAGGAGTACAGATTTCACAGTTTGTAAATAACCTCTTTTAGTTTTTTGGGAAGAGTTTATGGTTTTGTCTGTGGGAATAACAAAATTATTTCTTTAAACTTATAAGCACATTTTTTTAAACCAAATGCTCTCTTCCAACCACCAGCCAGGACTAGGAAATGCCTAAGATGAGGTTTTATTATTATTCCTCTAGGGCTGCATCTATTGCCAGAAGTACAGGGAAATCTTCCAAATTTTGCTGTAGCAGTGGTACAGAGTGAGCAGTGCTAGACAGTGCACTAGGGCAGTGATTTTCAAAGTATGGGTCGCAACCCAGTTGTGGATTGCAGAAAGTCAGGCTTGGGCCACCTTGTGGTAGAGTCATGAGGTGACCAGCAGGGATGCTCAGGCAGGTTTCCTACCTGTCCTGACACTGCAGGCTGGGCTGTGCCATGGAAGTGGTCAGCAGCAGGGCCGGCTCCTACATGGAGGTGAGTAGCCAACTTTCACAACAAAAAAAAGCACTACAAGCCAAAAAATGAAGCCAATCCCATTACAAAACAAGCCCCAAATGAGTTCTGTCCATTTTTGCTTGGCAATGCCTGGCGATAAACCAGGACTGACCAATGAGTATGTGGAGCCAGAGTTTGGGGCGGGGAGGCCGTCTGCAGAGCTGAACCTACTGCTGGCCACTTTCAGGATGTAGTGCAGTGCACTGTGCCAGGTCAGGCAGGAAGCCTGTCTTACCGTCCCACTATATTACTGACTGGGAGCCGTCGGAGGTATGCCTATGCCCCAACAATCCTGTCCCAGCCCTGAGCCTCTCCAAACCCAGAAACTCCTCCTGCATCTTAAACACCTCATCCCTGACCCCGTCACATAGCCTGCACCCTCTGTACCCTACACTCATGCCCCAGTCCAGAGTCCCTGCCTATATACTGAACCCCTCTGCCTCCCAGCCTGTACCTCAAACCATCTCTGGCTCCACGCCAGAGCCCACATCCCAGGCGAAGTGTTCAACCTCCTCTCCTCCCTCCCTTAACTCCTCATCCCTGTGGCCTCACTCTGGAGCCTGCATTCTAGTCCAAAGATATAAATATTCTGGGTCACAAGCATCAACAATTTTCTTCAACTGGATTTCAAGAAAAAAAGTTTGAAAACCACTGCACTAGGGCAAATGGTTTGCTATTATGTATGGTAGAACAAGGACACAATATGTCAGAATAAGGGAAGCCAGGATTAATTTGCAAAGTTGAGTTGTTGGGATTCCATCCTAGGGAATGTATAGGGAATGTAGGTTCATTCCTTTGCTCATATTGTCTTTTGGAATATGTTCCCCACTGAATATTAAATGTATAGTTCAGAGATTATTTCATAATTTTATGGAAGGTCTTTGATAAACTATGTTTTTGATAAACATTGATAAACATTTTTGCTAGAAATATGAAGTACAAGTATATATGATGGGCTTCTTAGACCAAGTTGTAACTGAAAATCTTTCAGTGCAGCCTTCAGTAGTCATAGGGTACGTCTACACTTGCTCCCTAGTTCAAGCTAGGGATTCAAATGTATCTGACCAAAATTGCTAATGAAGCAGGGATTTAAATATCCTGAGCTTCATTAGCATAATCTCACCCACGCGTTATTTCGGTCAACAGCTGATTTCAACCAGGAAGTACGCTCCGGGACACGTTAGTTCGAATCAAACTCATTGAGGAGTAATGTTAGTTCGAACCAAGGGGTTTGCTTCAAACTAACGCGTCCCGGAGCGCATTTTCAGGTTAGAATCAGCTGTTGAGCGGAATAATGCGTGGGCGAGATTATGCTAATGGAGCACGGGATATTTAAATCCCCGCTTCATTAGCAATTTCGGTCGGCTACATTTGCATCCCTAGCTCAAACTAGGGAGCAAGTGTAGACGTACCCATAGATGGGGCCATTGTGAGAATCTAGTCTCATCTATATAACACAATCAATAGAACTTCCTCAGATTAATTCCTAGAGGATAATAAAAAAAATTCAATCTTGATTAATAATGGTCAGTGATGCAGAATCCACCATAACCCTTAGTAAATTGTTCCAATGGTTAATTACCCTCATTATCAAAAAATAATGCCTTATTTCTGGTCTGAATTTGTTTAGTTTCAGCTTCCAACTGCCTATATCTGCTAGATTGAAGAGCTCATTATTAAATATTTCCCCGTATGTAAATCAAGTCATATTAAAATACATACTGCTTGCTTGCTTCAATTTTTCTAAACCATCATCTAGATTGTTCTTAATCATTGACCTTTCCTCTTCGTTATTTACTGCTTTTGTGTCATCTGAAAATTGTATTTGTGATAATTTTGTTTTTCTTCCAAGTTCTTGACAAATATATTATAGAACATTGGGCCAAAAATGTATCTCTGCAGGACTCCACTGGAAACACACCTGCTCAGTGTCAATCCCACATTCAGAATTACATTATTAGACCTATCAGTTAGTCAGCTTTGAAATCCATTTAATGCATGCTGTGTTCACTTTATTTCATTAAAAAATTAGAATAAAAATGCCATACATTACCAAGTCAGTTGCCTTACAGAAGTCTAAGTATATCACATCAACATGATTCCATTCATCAACCAAAACCTGTAATCTTATCAAAAAAAGATATCAAGGTAGTTTGATAGGATGTTTTCCATAAACCCATGTTAATGCTTTTGAACAACACTGTGCGGGAGAATACACTGTTGCTGGATTGCCCTTTTAAATGTGGTGGAGTTTAGAGGTCAGCATTATGCCTGGATTGCCACAGTTTGTTAACTATAGCTATGGATCTGGTGAAAGTAAGGAGGATGGAACATTAATCCTAATTAGACAGAAGCTCTTTAGTATTAAAGATGATTCAGTTAATTCTGCTTAGGCTAGGAAGTTGATTTACAAATGTGTATAGGTTCTTATAGGCAAATGGATTCTGAGAGTAAATGCAAATTCCCAATAAGGAATGGATAACATTCCTCTTTCAAAAGGGACCTATGATACATCTTTTCAAGAAGGAATCTCTAATTTTAAGTAGGAAGATTATAGGATTTAAAAATATAATTTAAATTTCACTCCTGTGATTTATAATATGAAAATTATTTGAGATCAAGACAAATAACTATAACAAGCAGCAGGTTTTATCAAAGCATTATTTATTTTAGAGATGGCTGGATATTTTGCCTCACCCTGATGTGCTGTGCTTTCTGCAATTATTCTTATTGTAACCAAGAAAAAATGTGCTTAGCTGTTTTTGCAATCCCCATTCTTGGGAGTTGGTTGTGCAAACAGAAGAGTCCTGCATTGTGCTTGAAAAGTTGAAACACTCCAGATCCATTGGAGCAATTTGCCTCTTGTGACCACTTCACATAGGTATATTTTTTTACAGAAATAGGCCTTGTCTCCACTTACCAGGCAATCAACTCTGCGGAGATCGATGTCCTGGGGGTTGACTTCGTGAATCTAGTAAGGACCCGCTAAATTGATTGCTGATCATGCTCTCATCGACTCTGTTACTCCACAGGGTTTCAAAGTGTAATGAAAGTCAATGGGAGAGTTTCTCCCATCGACCCCCCTGAAGTGGGGATGCTGCAGAAATTTGAATTAAGATATGTCGACTCCAGCTATGTTATTCACGTAGCTGGAGTTGCATACCTTAGTTCAACTTTGCCCCCTAATGTACACCTGGCCATAGATGCAAAATGTTTGTGATTGACACACTAGGCAATGACTTGTTTTTACCAATTTTATTTTATTAATTGAAACTGACTTGTGTAAAATGCATGTGTCAGTACTGGTTGCTGCAGACCATGATGAGACATTAATTTTGTTCTTGTGCAGATGCAGTCTTATTGCAGCCTTGTTTGGTTCAGATTCCTAGTGAATATTTTTATGATGCGTGAAGAGGAGTAAATTAGGAATTACATGATGTGGATTTTTGCTAAATGATTTTAGAAGCATTAGTCAGTTTGGGGAAGATGCCTTTTCATATAAAAAAATTTTAAACCTAATACAGACCCCACCCCCCACAACATTTGGGTATATTGAGGGGGAGGGAGTTGGTTGATTTGTGCCAGGTCAACTCTGAACAAAATTCAACTCTTACGTTAAGAATTTGGTCCACGGAAGAAAATGTGAAGCAGACCATACATTAATTAAAGCTGGAGAGGAAGGAAGGAGCTGGCAGCCTGCCTATGGCTTATCTCTGATCGTTAGTTGTGAGTGGAATCTCTAGCTATTTTGTGTCTGGCCTTCATGTAGCACATTCAAAATGAATATAAATAAATTGTAAATGCCTTCTCTGAGAGTTCATGGGTCTGTTTGATCTGTATGAGAAACATGAATCTCGTCTCTGCTGAAACCTTTTGAGCGGTCATGGCAGCTAGGAGCTCTGGGCCCTTTTGAATTGCTGGGCCCCGGGGCAACTGCTTCCTTTGCCCCTACCCTCATGTTAGCGGGCCTGGGTTAACCCAGTTCAAGCACTGAGAATCCTTTTCCGTATGCTTAGAAATCTTTCCCTTTCCAAGTACAAGCAGCAAAGAGACACAGTTTCTTCTTGACAGGTTTTTATTATTAACTAATTACTTAGCTATTATTCTTATTATTCCTTTCCTCCAACAATTCAGGCTGATGAGATAAGTTCAGCCGTGGGTCTCCTCTTCATGGGTTGGCAAGGGAGGAATGCAATTAACAAAATCTTTGCCCTTTGATATTTTCAAGATGGCTCATTTCATTTTAGTGGGTCCTGCCATTATGTTAATTAATGCTTCTTTCCTGTTTAGTGAATTACACAAGTACCAAGGTTTGCAATGCAAATACTTAACTTCATAACATGTATACTTGCTAAGTGAGAATAATAATGCAGTATCTTACAATAATTTCATAAAGCCTAAATACTAAACACATTTTTATAAATCAAATCCCTATTTTAATAATACTACAGTGCAGGTGAGCGAGGCTGGTTTCCAGTTTTGCATTGGTCAATGTTCAGTTAGGACTAGAGTTGCCAACTCTCCAATTGCACAAACCAGAGCACCCTAGCCCCATCCTTTCCTTGAGGCTCTGTCACTTGATCACTGCCTCCCTTGTTGGCTCACTTTCTACCTCCCTCCCTCCCTTTCACTGGGCTGGGCAAAGGGTTAGAACGAAGGAGGAGATGATGACTCTGAGGTTACGTCTACACTACGAATGTTCTCAGCAAAAACATGCTAATGAAGGACTCATTTGCATAAGTTGCGATCACATTTGCATATTTTCTGCCGATCCATTTTTGCGCTAGGGGTTTTTGCGCATAAATATGCAGTTTGGACATTTTCTTTTTGCGCAAAATGCCCTTTTTCTGCAAGATCGGTATACCTCCTTTTTTGGGGCATAAGAATCTTGAGGAAAAGGGGGGTTTGCACAAAAAGAAAACATCCACACTTCTTGTTTTTGCACAAAAACTCTTTTCACAAAAATGGACTGGCAGAAAATATGCAAATTAGATCATGACTCATGCAAATGAGTCTCTCATTAGCATATTTTTTGCCAAGAAAATTTGTAGTCTAGACGTAGCCTAACTGGGGGTGAGGCCAGAAATGAGGAGTTCAGCATGCTGAAAGTGGCTCAAGGCTGAGGCAGAGAGTTGGGGTGTGAGAGATGGTAAGAACTCAGCTGGGGTATGTCTACGAGGAGTAACGGTAGTTCGGACTAGGAAACCTAGTCCGAACTACCTAGTTTGTGCCGCGTGTAGCCGCACGGCACGGGGTTCGAACCAGCAGGGATTTAAAAATGGCGGCGCCCAGTTTATGCAAATGAAGCCCGGGAAATTCAAATCTCGGGCTTCATTTGCTTCCTGTCAAAGGTAGGGGCCCGGGCAGAGAGAGGTGCATCCTGGAGGTGAATGCCTGGCTGCGACGATGGTGTCGCCAGGAGGGATTCGGCTTCCTTGATCACGGGGTGCTCTTCCAGGAAGGACTGCTTGGCGGAGATGGAGTTCACCTTTCCAGGAGCGGGAAGGCCTTGTTTGGACAGAGACTGGCTAACCTTGTGAGGAGGGCTTTAAACTAGGTTTGTTGGGGGCAGGTGAACAAAGCCCACAGGTAAGTGCTGCATGTGCGGGACTGGGAGATGGGTTGGAAATGGGGGGGACTACGGCCTATAATGGGAAGGAGAAAGGAGGGTCAGGGCACAACAGGGAGGCAAGATCAAATCAGTATCTTAGATGCCTATATACAAATGCGAGAAGTATGGGTAATAAGCAGGAAGAACTGGAATTGCTAACCAATAAATACAACTATGATATCATTGGTATTACAGAAACCTGGTGGGATGGGACGCATGATTGGAATGTTGGTATGGAAGGGTACGGCTTGCTCAGGAAGGACAGACAGGGAAAAAAGGGAAGAGGGGTTGCCTTGTATATTAAAAATGTACACACTTGGACTGAAGTGGAGATGAATGTAGGAGATAGCTGTGTAGAGAGTCTCTGGGTTAAGCTAAAAGTGGTAAAAAACGAGGGTGATATCATGCTACGAGTCTACTACAGGCCACCTAGCCAGGTGGAAGAGGTGGATGAGGCCTTTTTTAAACAATTAACAAAACTATCCAAAGCCCAAGATTTGGTGGTGATGGGGGACTTCAACTATCCAGACATATGTTGGGAAACTAACACAGCGAGGCACAGGCTATCCAATAAGTTTCTGGACTGCATTGGAGACAACTTTCTGTTTCAGAAGGTTGAAAAAGCTACCAGAGGAGAAGCTGTTCTGGATTTGGTTTTAACAAATAGGGAGGAACTAGTTGAGAACTTGAAAGTGGAAGACAGTATAGGGGACAGTGATCATGAAATAATAGAGTTCATGATCTTAAGGAAAGGTAGAAGGGAGATCAGCACAATTGAGGTAATGGATTTCAGGAAGGCAGATTTTGATAAGCTCAGAGAACTTGTAGGTAAGGTCCCATGGGAAGCAAGACTGAAGGGAAAAACAACTGAGGAGAGTTGGAAGTATTTCAAAGGGACGTTGTTAAGGCCCCAAAAGCAAACAATTCCGCTGTGTAGGAAAGATAGAAAATATGGCAAAAGACCAGCTTGGCTTAACAAGGAGATCTTGCACGATCTCAAAATAAAAAAGGAGTCATATAAAAAATGGAAACTAGGACAACTAACAAAGGAGGAATATAGGCAAGCAACACGGGAATGCAGGGGCAAGATTAGAAAGGCAAAGGCACAAAATGAGATCAAACTAGCTACAGGCATAAAGGGAAACAAGAAGACCTTTTATAAATACATTAAAAGCAAGAGGAAGACCAAGGACAGGGTAAGCCCACTGCTTAGTGAGGAGGGAGAAGCAGTAACAGGGAACTTGGAAATGGCGGAGATGCTCAATGGGGGTATGTCTACACTACCCCGCTAGTTCGAACTAGCGGGGTAATGTATGCATACCGCACTTGCTAATGAAGCCCGGGATTTGAATTTCCCGGGCTTCATTAGCATAAGCGGGGAGCCGCCATTTTTAAATCCCCGCTGCTTCGAACCCCGTGTAGCGCGGCTACACGGGGCTCGAACTAGGTAGTTCGGACTAGGGTCCTATTCCGAACTACCGTTACTCCTCGTGAAACGAGGAGTAACGGTAGTTCGGAATAGGCACCCTAGTCCGAACTACCTAGTTCGAGCCCCGTGTAGCCGCGCTACACGGGGTTCGAAGCAGCGGGGATTTAAAAATGGCGGCTCCCCGCTTATGCTAATGAAGCCCGGGAAATTCAAATCCCGGGCTTCATTAGCAAGTGCGGTATGCATACATTACCCCGCTAGTTCGAACTAGCGGGGTAGTGTAGACATACCCTGACTTCTTTGTTTCGGTCTTCACCGAGAAGTCTGGAGGTGTGCCTAACGTAGTGAATACAAGCAGAGAGAGGGTAAGTTTAGAAGATAGGATACACAAAGAACAAGTTAAAAATCACGTAGGAAAGTTAGATGTCAGCAAGTCACCAGGTCCTGATGAAATGCATCCCAGGATACTCAAGGAGCTGATAGAGGAGGTATCTGAGCCTTTAGCTATGATCTTTGAAAAATCATGGCAGACAGGGGAGATTCCAGAAGACTGGAAAAGGGCAAATATTGTGCCCATCTATAAAAAGGGGAATAAGAACAACCCAGGAAACTACAGACCGGTCAGTTTAACGTCTGTCCCAGGGAAGATAATGGAGCAGGTAATTAAGGAAATCATATGCAAACACTTGGAAGGTAATAAAGTGATAGGGAATAGCCAGCATGGGTTTGTGAAGAACAAGTCATGCCAAACTACTCTGATAGCTTTCTTTGATAAGATAACGAGCCTTGTGGATAAGGGAGAAGCGGTGGATGTCATATACCTAGACTTTAGTAAGGCATTTGATACGGTCTTGCATGATATTCTTATTGATAAACTAGGCAAATATAACTTAGATAGGGCCACGATAAGGTGGGTGCATAATTGGCTGGATAACCGTAGTCAGAGAGTTGTTGTTAACGGTTCTAAATCCTGCTGGAAAGGGATAACAAGTGGAGTTCCTCAAGGGTCTGTTTTGGGACCCGTACTGTTCAATATCTTCATCAATGATGTAGATATTGGGATAGAGAGTATGCTTATTAAGTTTGCAGATGATACCAAACTGGGTGGGGTTGCGACTTCTTTGGAGGATAGGGACATAATTCAAAATGACCTTAGCAAGTTAGAGAAATGGTCAGAGGTAAACAGGATGAGGTTTAATAAAGAGAAATGCAAAGTGCTCCACTTAGGAAGGAACAATCAGTTCCATACATACAAGATGGGAAGCGACTGTCTAGGAAGGAGCATGGCGGAAAGGGATCTAGGGGTCATAGTGGACCACAAGTTGAATATGAGCCAACAGTGTGATGCTGTTGCAAAAAAAGCAAATATGATTCTAGGTTGTATCAACAGGTGTGTTGTAAGCAAAACTCGTGAAGTCATTCTGCCGCTCTACTCTGCACTAGTTAGGCCTCAGCTGGAGTACTGTGTCCAGTTCTGGGTGCCACATTTCAAGAAAGATGTGGAGAAATTGGAAAGGGTACAGAGAAGAGCGACAAGAATGATTAAAGGTTTAGAGAACATGACCTATGAAGCCAGGCTTCATGAACTGGGCTTGTTTAGTTTGGAAAAAAGAAGATTAAAGGGGGACATGATAGCGGTTTTCAAATATCTAAAAGGGTGTCACAAGGAGGAAGGAGAAAATTTGTTCCTCTTGGTTTCTGAGGACAGGACAAGGAGTAATGGGCTTAAAGTGCAGCAGGGGAGGTTTAGATTGGACATTAGGAAAAAATTCCTAACTGTCAGGGTGGTCAAATATTGGAATAAATTGCCAAGGGAGGTGGTGGAATCTCCCTCTCTGGAGATATTTAAGAACAGGTTAGATAGACATCTGTCAGGGATGGTGTAGACGGAGCTTGATCCTGCCTTGAGGGCGGGGGGCTGGACTCGATGACCTCTCGAGGTCCCTTCCAGTCCTATTATTCTATGATTCTATGATTCTACGAGCCCCCGATGGGAAGGACTGGGCTGGCTCTGCGGGCTTCTGGGGGTGGAAGCTCTCCTGCAGCCCCCCAATTGCCCTCTCTCCCCAGATGGCAGCCTGCGGCAAGTGCAGCCGGGCTGATGTCCGAGTGGTGTGATGTGCCCAGTGTGGGTACTCCGGGCACTCCAAGCCAGAACTTCTTTGCAAGCGGGGCACCCCTTAGAACTGTGTGTCTGGGGTGGGGGTCGGGACCCTTTAAGCGCAGCCCTCGGCTAGCCTGAGACAGCATCTCCATGCTCTAAGTCCTCCTCTTATGCCCTACCGGCACTGCTTCCGGCCATCCTTAAGCCCTGTTCAGAGTCCACTCAATGTGGACTTGCTAGTTCGAATTAGCAAAACGCTAATTCGAACTAGTTTTTAGTTCTAGACGCGTTAGTTCGAATTAGCTTAGTTTGAATTAACTAATTCGAACTAAGTTAGTTCGAACTAGTGCTGTAGTGTAGACGTACCCAGAAAGAGTGAAAATGACGATCACGAACATGCTCCACACAATTGGTCGTGTGGGTTTATAGGCCCATTTTTGTCATCTATAATTCAACCCTCAAAGCCAAAATCAGGTTTCTGCACCCTATGATATTTGTGGGTGTTCATATTTGATTGGAGAATTAAATTAAGGCATCTCTTTGAATATGCATGAGTTGTCACGTTGTGTCCTCATGACTATGGGCATTTTTGACTAAAATTTGAAGAAATGCTGCATGTTACCCACCGTTCTTACTTTCCTAAGAAAGCAGGATGTTTGCCCCTGCAAGTCAGGGTATTTTAGTGCCTATTGATATTAAACTCCGATAATCATGTCATAATGCTACCAGTGATGAGACAGGCATTCGATACCATGTATGATAGTTCTATTTTCAGGACATAGAATATCTGCATGCTGCATTCTACATCAGAATATTGGGTTTTCAGTGTCAGCATAATGGCTTTGTGGTATGACCTGACCCAGGCAGAAAAGCTAGATCCAGCACATTCTAATATCCATAATTCTTTAATACTGTATTCCACACGTTTAATGTTTAATTCCATCTACTACTTTTTACTTATACACAATCTACCCTACTGTCAAAGCTAACTTCTTACAGGATAAGATCCCTGTAGGTTCTTGCATTACTGCTAAAATAGAATAAAAACAATAAAAAGCTTATAGCGAGTATTTCAGTTTGCGGGCAAGGTTAGGCTTACAGGCTACAGGGTGCAAATTCTGGGCTGAGGATGATGGGTTCAGGATTGGGTCAGGAGGTGGAGGCTTAGGGTTGGGGCTCAGGCTTACCTGGCATGGCTCCTGGTCAGTAGTGCAGTAAACTAAGTCAGGCTCCCTGCTTGTAGGGTTGCCAACTTTCTACCTTCATAAAAATAAACAGCTTGCCCCAGACCTTCTCTGAGGCCCCACCCCTTCTCTGAGGCCCTGTCTCTTGCTCACTCCATCCCTTGGTTTCTCACTCTCCTCATCCTCATTCACTCACTCATTTTCACTGGGCTGATGTGGGAGTTGCATTCTGGGGGATGTGAGGGTGCTATAGGTGCAGGCTCTGGTTTAGTGCTTAAGATGCAGGAAGGTGCTACAGGTTGGGATGGAGGAGTTTGGAAGATGGGATAGGAATTACGATTGGGGAAGGGGCAGGGGCCCCCGGGGGTAAAGACTCCAGGCAGTGCTTTTCTCAAGCAGTTTCCAGAAGCAGCAGCATGTGCTCCCTTCCCCCCTGGGTCCTAGGCAGAGGTGCAACCAGGCAGTGCCGCACACTACCCCATCCACAGGTGCTGCCTCTGCAGATCCCATTGGCTATGGTTCCTGGACAATGGGAGCTACAGAGCTGGTATTTGAGGAGAGGGGGTGATAAGAGTAGAAGGAGGGAGGCTTCTCCTTCCAGGAGCTGCCTGGAGTGAAGGCAGGCAGGGAGCCTTCCTTAGTCTATTTAATACTGTATTCCACACATTTAATGTTTAATTCCATCTACTACTTTTTACTTATACACAATCTACCCTACTGTCAAAGCTAACTTCTTACAGGATAAGATCCCTGTAGGTTCTTGCATTACTTACTACAGTCCTATCAACTGGACTTTTAATAGTCTATTCAGCGGTGCTGACTGGAGTGTCCAGGGTCCATTTTTAACCAGAAATTCTGGTTGAAAACCTGATCCCTGGCAACACTAATTGCCTCCATGATATGCCCAGGAAGCAGCCAGCTAGTCTAGCTTCTAGGTGGTGGGACCAGGAGGTTCTGCATACTGCTCTTGCCCAGAGGCACTGCCCACCTGGCTCCAGTTGGCTGTGGTTCCTGGGCAATAGGAGTGAAGAGATGATGTTTGGAGCAGGATGCAATTCTCCCTGCTCCCCCCACCCAGAAGCCAGACCTGTTGGCCATTTGTGGGGTGCAGTATAGAGACGGGGGAGGTAGAGACTAGACTACTGTAGCACGATAGCACCACCAACTGGGCTTTTAATGGCTTGGACCATGGTGCTGACTCATTCATAAGCTGACTTTTTTTGGAAAAAAAATCCCGCTGTGAAGATTGGGGGTCGGCTTATGAACAGGTTCTAAAAAAAAGGCAGAGCCTCAGTGTCTGAGACCTGGTGTGAGCTGGGACAGAACAGTCCCAGCTCGCACCAGGTCCCAGACACCACGGCTCTGCCTTTTTAAATTATACAAGTGCCTGATTATACAGATATTGAGTTCAGGCAACTTCCTATCTGTTGTAAGAATATACATTATTGGCTATTACAGTTCTCAAGGAGGAGGTGAGGATAGAGTGGGCGGGAAAGGTTTAAAGGAAACCTATATTTGTTATATTTTGTGGGCTACTCTCACACATGATTGGGGTACTTTACTGAAATCGAACAAGATTTGGGTGTATAGTAATATATTTTATATACTCTTTCTTTGAAAGTTCAAACACACACTTTGAAAGAGACTGTTTACTAAAGTCACCTGGTGTTGATGAAGCTGCATTTGGAGTTGTCATACAGCAACCAATGACATTTGCAAGAGTTCTGACTACATTGTGTCTTGCTTCCAGCTACCATGTGTTTTTATTTCCACTCCTTTGGGAATATGGGAAAAGCAGTGAGGCCCTTTTATTAATGGAGGTTGGATCAAAATACTGATTATTTTAAAGCATCATTTCTCATTTTTGGCAATCCATCACCCTGTTTCCATGGGAACCAGAATGGGAGCGAACAGCCGCCAGAAGCAGAGTTTATGGGAACACTTGTAAATTTCTGTGACTGCTGGTAGACAGCTGCAAATGTTGTTTCCCCCACAGCACCTGCAGATACTAGGACACAACACACTTCCAAAGCCCACTGTACATTAACTTTGTAATCATTTTAATTAAAAATATCTTAAAATAAAGAAAGCATCACAGATTTTTTTTCTTTTTCTTTTTCTTAGTGTTGTATAAATGTTAAGATCAGGGAAAAAGTAAACTGGCCAATGGTTCCTAGTACATGGAGTTAGTACTGGATATTTGCACCATCAGAATTCTTGTAAGCTTACACTGAATGGCTCCTTTTATGTTGAATCTAATACATGACGTAAATTACTATAGCAGTGTGTATTAACAGGCTGTTTTACAATGGGTCCTTATTGAGGAATAGAACATTTCAAGAAAAAATCAGGCAATTAGCTGTATACAGTATCAGCATGCATGGCTTAAATTGACCAACAGTTTATCATTTTTCTATCTCCTGTTTTTTATTAGAACATCTTAGCCTTTTCTTCCCCTACTGTATTTGTGCAAAACAGAGACAGTTTGGATGTCCAGAGAAGCTGTTCTATTACAAGGTGTAATACTCAGCAAACTACCCTATTCTCATGTTCCCCATTCTGCAATGCCAGCTGGATAAGTCGCAGGAGAAGGTGTATGCGGGTGGAATAAATGGTGTACTGATAAGTGTGCTGATAGAGCGACTCAGTAAAATAGTGGATGGAGGTTTCTTGTTAAATAGGAAGAGTGAGGAAACTGTGATGTGTCCTTTGTAGGGCAGAGATACCAGGGGAGACTTGTTTATTTCCTTAGGGCCTTAGGTTACTACCACAGAACTCAGACTGCATGAAGCATCTCAGAACACTAATCAAGAGGATAGCAAAAAAACCCAATCACTGACTCCAGCTCCACCTATCAGCTGCCAGCATCCTGAATCTTTCTTCTCAGTCAAGCTTCAGGCCAGTGCACAATACATAGACATCACTTGTTGCTCTGATGGATGATCTGATCCTGCCCTCAGAAATGGGAAGCACATCCATTCTGTAGTAATTCTATATAGTATTTGATACCACTGATCACAAAATATTCCTATCCTCTAAGGCCAGGTCTACACTGGGGGAGAAAGTACAAGTAAGATATGCGACTCCAGCTATGTGAATAGCATAGCTGGAGTCGAGTACATTAGCTTGACTTACCATGGTGTCCCCACTGTGGCGCTGATTAAAGAAACTGTCCTGTCAACTTTCCTTACTCCTTATGACTTCATGGAGTACCAGGGTTGACGAGGATGTAATCAGCAGTTGATTTAGTGGGTCCTTATTAGGGCCACTAAATCAACTCCTGAAAGATCAATCTATGGAGCATCTAGCTCCAGGTAAGGATAGACAAGGCCTAAAAGACTACAGCAATGAATGGAAATGCTCTGAAAAGGTTCATGGTAATTTTGTGTGCTCATTTTCACTGGAGATGAACCTAGACCAGAGGTAGGCAAATAACAGCCTACGGGCCAGATCTGGTCCACCAGGGTTAGCTCCTGGCAGGCCCTCACCACCTGTATAGCTGTAGTTACAGGCGATCACTGCTCCAATTGGCTATTGATCACTGTTCTTGGCCAATAGGAGCTGCGGGGGACGATATCCCAGTCTATGTCACTTCCTGCTGTTCCCCTTGGCAAAGAATGGTGATTTGCAGCCAATGACAGCTGTGATCGCTGATAACTGAGGCTGTGGCAGGTAAATATAGCAGCAGCAGTCCACCAGACGCTAACCCTGGCGAACTGCCATTGTGTTATTGCCCACTCCTGACCTAAGCTATGGAAGTCAGTGTATCAAGAGATAATAATTATAATTGAATTAACCATTTTCAGAACTAAATGTAAAACCTTATATCTTTCATTTTGCTTGTCTTTTCCTCAGTACATCTTTACACACAGCCACACAAATTATAAACAAATCAAGCTATTTCTCTTTTTAGATTGGGAAGAGGGTTGATTATTTTGATTTCTCTTTTTAAAATACTTAGATGGCATTCAGGCCCAATGGTGATGGGAATACCTAAAAGTACTTAGATAAGTAGAAGATACTCACCACAGTACACAGCACTGGCGAATGAGCACTGAATGCCATGCTAGCATTTTAACTGTGTGCCAGAGCCTGCATAAATTGCTCCCCCACCCCACCGCAGCTGTAGATTTGGCAATATTGTCTAAACTGACTGTCAGTAGACAAACAATAGAGCACTATGGCTTTTGTTTATTTTTTAAACTAAGATGCCATTTTGATTACAGGTGTGGAAATATGACCTTGTAAATAGTGTTTTCACAATGTGTTGTCTACTTAAATTTCCATTTGCAGGGCCAAACTGATACATAATTGATAAATTACAGGACAAATTGTTTGCAAAATGTTTCTGTTTAATGGAAGTAAAAAGAAGTGAAGTTTTAATAGTTTAGTGTCTGAAAGCTTTTAATCCATAGATGTCAGTGTTTATTTTATTGAATAAAAAAAAGATCACGGCACTGAGCTTTACTAATCAAGTTTCATAAAGGTAGAATTTCACGTTTTTGCCTTCTTATTGCTCATGATAAACCAATTTAATTCAGAAAAATGCCATTCCATTGAATAAAGACCTATCATGTTAACTTCATTTGAAACTGTGTATAGTTTTCTCTCCTGAAAAACTTCTAAGCAACCTCCTGATATATTGGCATTTTTTTTAAAAAAGGCCAATGTAATGTGCAGCTCAGATTATTGATTAATAATCTGAGTTCTTTTGTAATTCACTGTTAGGGGCTAATGAAGACTTATAAACACTGGAACTCACTGTTCCCAGTGGGATATTTATTTAATCTTTTCAAATAAATGATAGTACTAGGTACTGCTTTTTAATCTTCATCATAGCAAAATATGTGTTCATTAATATTCTAAAAACAATTTTATTCTGTTCTGTGGGTAAGTTTGTGTCTGGTAATGACAGGCAGGTTTTTATGTTAAAGCATAATGGACACCCAAACATTTAAAACAATTTGCCTTCTTTTGTTTTAGAGATCCCTGAGTTATACCAATAGCATATGCATTAGCTTAGAATGGGGAAACAATATGAAAGTTTGTCTTACATGTCCAGGTAGATGCAGATTGATTTGCTAAATGTTTAAATCCCACAGTCCTTAAAGTTTCATTCATGCCTGTGAAATAACATAAAAATAGTGTCTTTTATTGGCACTATTATCAAAGCACTTTAAAAATACTGGATTTATTTTACTTCTCTGTTTTAGCAAATGGTTATTAACTTTTCAGTCTCATGCAAATGTTGAATTTCTCTTCTTAGTAAACAAACAAGAAGAATTTATCAGAACTCCATAAAATATTCTGAACTTGAACTTTATAAAATGCTAAAATAAAATCTGCTGTTACCCTTTTTAAAATGTAATTTTTTTAGAACTTTGGGTCTACCTTTAAAAACAAATCTCCCCATTTTGATAGTTTCTACTTATTACAATAGGGTTTCCCATTCCGTTAACAGAGCCAGAACTTCTCATTTATTAGCATGGTAGGTAACCCTCCCAGTCTGTGTCAGCTTAGTTATGATTGCCATGAGGATGGAGTCGGGGCTGTGTTCACCCATTCCACATTCAAAACAAGACAATCTGTAAAATGGGGATAATGAAGCTCACATCATAATCTACTTTAAGATCCTCTGATAAGAGATTCTGTATGGGTACGTCTACACTAGCCCCCCAATTCGAACTAGGGAGCCTAATGAGGGTGACCGAAATTTCAAAAAAAGCGCGGGATTTAAATATTCCTTGCTTCATTATCATGTTCCCGGGCAGTCGCCATTTTGGAAATTGACTAGCCCAGAGTAACTGCCCGCATCTACATGCAGCAGTGAAACGGGAGTTTAAAGTAAAGCCCTAACTCGAATTAGCTGTTATTCCTCCTGGAATGAGGTTTAACAGCTAATTCGAGTTAGGGCTTTACTTTGAACTCCCATTTCACTGCCGTGTGTAGATGCGGGCAGTAACTCTGGGCTACTCAATTTCCAAAATGGCATCTGCCCAGGAACATGCTAATGAAGCGCAGAATATTTAAATCCCGCGCTTCATTTGCAATTTCGGTCGCCCTCATTAGCCTCCCTAGTTCGAACTCGATGAGAGCTAGGTGTAGTGTACTCTATGAGAGCTAGGTATTGTTGTCATTTATTCTCTCTCTACATCTTTTCGCCAGCTTCTGATACCTGACAGCACTTTGCCTCTCATCCTATGACTGCTTATTGCAATTTTGGGTGATGACCCAGCACATGTTCACTTTCAAAGCAGACTTGATCAAATGCAAAGAAGATACCAATGTGAGTTTTCCTGAAATAGATACAACACTTGACCAAGATTTAGAAATCTGAATTGCCCTCCAAATCTGCAAGGGATGAGTTGTGGTTCATACATTAAGAAGTCTTAAAAAGCAACACTCTAATGGAGAAACTGTAGAAATGAAACCACTAAAACAAAAACCAACCTGCTAGTGCTGCCATTTGACTCAGATGGTAGAAATAAACATGCACTGGTCTGCTCTGCTTTGGATTGTTATCCAGCAGAACCGTTCGTTGGCATGACACATGTCCTCTGGAATGGTGTTTGAAGCATGAAGGGACACGTGAATCTTTAGCACATCTTGCACATAAATATCTTGCAACGCTGTCTACAACATTGCTATGTGAATGCCTATTCTCATGTTCAGATGACATTGTAAACAAGAAGAGGGCAGCATTATCTCCTGCAAACTTGTTTGCCTGAGTGACTGGCTAAACAAGAAGTAAGATTGAGTGGACTTGTAGGCTCTAAAGTTTTAAATTGTTTTATTTTTGAATGCAGTTATCTTTATACATAATTCTACATTTGTAAGTTTCAGCTTTCATGATAAAAAGATTGTATTGAAAAAGACTATTTATTTTTTTACCGTGCAATTATTTGTAATCAAATATAAATATAATGTGAGCACAGTACACTTTGTATTCTGCATTGTAATTGAAATCAATATATTGAAAATATAAAAACATCCAAAATAATAAATGGTATTCTAATACTATTTAACAGTACAATTAATCACAATTATTTTTGTAATTGCATGATTAATCACAATAATTTTTTTAAATCATTTGACAGTCCTATTATTAATACTTTATGGCGTTTGTGTAGTTAGAACTCCTTTTGGATGAAAGATGTATAAGAATGAGATTTATAGGCTCACAGGCTATGTCTACACTACAGGCTTTTTGCGCAAAAACAGACATTGTTGTGCAAAAACCCGCGGAGCGTCCACACCTCAAGCATGTTTTTGTGCAAGAAAATTTACAGTAAAAAGGCAGAACAGAGGGCTTTTGCAGTATAGGTACACCTCTTTCTATGAAGAATAACTCCTTTTTGCTCAAGAGTTCTTGCGCAAAAAGGTGTGTGTAGATGTTCAACAAGGGTTTCTTGTGCAAATAGAGCCTATCAGAAAAAGTACAGGTGCTCTGATGGCCATTCTGTGAATGGCCATCAGAACTTTCTTGCGCAAGAGTGTGCATGGAGTGTGGCTTCTCTCTCACACAAAAGCACATTGCTTTTGCGATGCGCTTTTGAAGTGTGGATATGCTTTTGTGCAAGAAGTTTTTGTGGAAGTCTCTTCCACAAAAAGCTTCTTGTGCAAAAAGCCTGCCGTGTAGACAAAGCCATTGACTTTAAGGCCAGAAGGGACCATCATGATCATCTAGTCTGACCAACTAAACATTGCAGGCCAAATATCTCACCCACTTCTGTAATAGACCCTAACCTCTGGCTGAGTTACTGACGCCCTCAAATCATGTTTAAAGACTTCAAAGTTATAGAGATTCCATGATATACACTAGTTTATATCTGCAAATGACCTATGCCCCAGACTGCAGAGGAAGACGAAAACCCTCCAGAGTCTCTGCCAATTTAACCCCATGGCAAACATTCCTTTTTTCAGAATTTATTAAATTAACATATCTACAGTTAGACAAAAGAAATCCTAGATAATAAGGTGTTCACGTTTTACATATATATTGATTTAAGAGACCCCCAACATAAATAAATAAATAAAAATCAGAGGACATTCTGGATTTTAAATAAAATGAATATCTGAAAGTCAAGAAATTCTAAGTAAAGGTTATAGTTTAAAAACCCCTAAATATTGGAAATCATGGCCATAAAAAAGCAGTCCACTACATCTCTGCCCTAGTATCCACATTGTGCAATGCCAAGTATTATACTACATGAGTGACATTTAGAGTCACAACACCCTCCCTGGCTATTCCACTAGGAAGCCTGTGGTCTGATGATATAATACCAGGTATACTTTGGCATTTTGCCTCTAACTGTGGACATATTAAATCAGATCCATTATTTTTTATGCTGCAGAGTACCTAAAGTGTATGAAAAGAATAAAGGGTTTTAAGATAGTTAAATAGTTAAAACAGCCATAAAATTTTCAAGCAGGAAGTATATTAGGAAGGTGGAGGATGGGAGCTGAGTAGGTTTGGCTTGTATATGAAATATAAACATGAGATCCTACCGTTGTGGTGTTTTCAAAGTAGGGCAAATCAAAAGATAGCATCTGTTTGAATAGTTTACATGGTGGGCAGGTGGCACATGTATTCTCTCTCAATAATAAGCCAGTTTTCCTGTTCCTTAAGATTATTCAGGGATGAATGCTGCTGACTATACATAAAGTACTCCCAAAGCACCGAAATAAATGAAGGCAAATATAGAGAAAATATCTTTTAAAATGTTGTCTAATAATCATTATCACATTTGCTGCAAAAATAGAGAAAAACATTTTAGACCAAAATGTGATTTGTTTAAAAAAAATCTGATTGTATTTCTTTAGCACTTCCCAGAGACAAACAGGACCAAAATATTTGAGTTTCTAATTTAATATGTTTTTTCAGCTAAGCAAGGGGAAGTTTAAAGACATGAAAACATTCATTTTTAAACTTCCTATCTCTTCAATGCTTTGCCCAACAATTTCCCTCAAAATATCCAGAAAAAACTCTACAATTGTATAAGGACATCCATATTAAATTTCAAGGAGATAAGGGTTGTTTTTTTTCAAAATTGTTTTTGAACATGGACGTGCGTCAGAATTGGGTTTATAATAGAAAGCTGGCTTCAAGCTTAACTATAGAGAGATTGGTCTCTTTGTACCATATTTATTTTGAAAGAGGAGGGGATTGTTGAGTCTTGCCTTGAACTGTGCTTGCTATCACCTCCAAACAAAGGATGTTCAGATAGTGATTCATTTAGGTGCTCCGCAAAAACCTGGTATATTACTCATTTAGGAAATGACAGAAGGAAGGCACTATATACTAAGCAGAGTAGTGAAACATATTTCAATGTCAACTTGATGTATTTGATAATCAGATCAATATTTTCCCCACAAACCACAATAATTAGTAGCAAGGAATTTCTTTTTATGATTAGCATCTGTCAGAGATTCGCATAATTCCCAAGCAAAATTCTACGGTTTGTGGGGCAATGTTCCCTCCAATCTTTTCTATCCATGTGCAGAATATTTTTATGTGCACTGAGGCATGTGCGAATGTGCACTGCCAGTAGAAACACAAAACCTAAGTGTGGGCGCTCTGCTAGTCGGCAGGGTGGCATTTGAATTTCTGCTGAGCAGCTGCACAAGCACACAGCTTACAAGGAACACTAAGGTGGAGGTTTTGAGGAAAATGCTGTAACTACTGCATATAATAGCACAAGAAATCTGGGACAATATTGGCTATTTGGTCCTGGATACTGAATAACAGAATTTTATACTGAAAGGACAATAGTCTATTACAACTGCATATGCCAATAGAAATGCACATCAGTATCTTTCAACAATCGTATGAATATTTAAATATTTTATTCTGATTCCTAGTTACTTCTATAGTGGAATGAGCAGATAGTGTTCATATAGAATATGGTATGCCATGTAAATACAGCACAAATTTGTTATTACTGTCCCAGTCCTTTCTTTTTAGAGAAACAAAGCCATAAAAAAAAAGAAACTTTTGTTGTAACCATTGCTCTTCATACTGAGATCATGAGTCTTATCATGAGATCATGTCCATAACTGGTATTGCATTTCTCAGGGAGCCCACTAATTTGGAATCTGGACTGTTTTCTCAGTATCTATAAAAAGGGAAATAAGGACAATCCAGGAAACTACAAACCAGTCATCTTAACTTCTGTGCCAGGAAAGATAATGGAGCAAATAATTAAGGAATTCATCTGCAAACATCTGAAATATAAGGTAATAAGTAAAAGTCAGCATGGATTTGTAAAGAACAAATCATATCAAACCAACCTGATCACTTTCTTTGATGAGATTACAAGCCTTGTGGAAAAGGGGAAGCAGTAGACATGGTATACCTAGATATCAGTAAAGCATTTGATAAAATCTCACATGACTTTCTTATCAATAAACTAGGAAATACAACCTAGAAGGGCTACTATAAGGACAGTTCATAAGTACAGTAAAACTCCCAATTGTCCGGCATCCAGTGGTTCAGCACTCCTGATAGTCCGGCACCAGCTGGAACCCAGAAGTGCTCCAGCCAGCAAGACAATTGGAACTGCTCTGCCCCCGGCTTCCCCAAGTCAGCCACTGGTCAGTTTCAGCAGCGGCTGACTTGGGGAAGTTGGGGGCAGAGCAGCTAGGGTGCTGCCAGGTTGGTCCTGCAGTGCCACCCTCTCCCACGCTGCGCAGTTCCCCGCCGACTCCCCCACCCCAACCCAGACCTCTCATAGCCTCCCTTCTGGTACTCCGGCATATCTGATAATCCAGCACCCCCTAGGTCCTAAAAGTGCTGGATTATCGGAAGTTTACTGTAGTTGGATAACTGTTCTCAGAGAGTAGTTATCAATGATTCATCATCATGCTAGAAAGACGTAATAAGTATAGTTCCACAAGGATCAGTTTTGGGACTGGTTCTGTTCAATATCTTGATCAACAGTTTGATGCAACACACTACCCACTAGCAACATGTGGCTATTTGGCCGGTTGTGTGTGGCTAGTTCACTATAGCAGTAGCCACAATCATGGCTACTGCTTCAGAACTGGTTGGACACCATGGATTTAGATAATTGCATAGAAAGTACGTTTGTGAAGTTTGCAGATAATATCAAGCTGGTAGGGGATGCAAGTGCTTTGGAGAGTAGGGAGGTAATTCAAAATGGTCTGGACAAACTGGAGAAATGGTCTGAAATTAATAGGATGACGTTTAATAAGAACAAATGCAAATTACTTAACTTCAGAAGGAACAATCAGTTTCACACGTACAAAATGGGAAGTGACTGTTTAGGAAGGAGTACTGCAGAAAGGGGACTAGGTATCATAGTGGATCCACAAGCTGAATATGAGTCAATAGTGTGACACTGTTGCAAAAAAAGCAAACATAATTTTGGGATGCATTAACTAAAGTGTTGTGAGCAACATATGAGAAGTCGTTCTGCTCTACTCTGCGCTGATTAGGCCTCAGTTGGAGTATTATGTCCAGTTCTGGACACCACATTTCAAGAAAGATGTGAAGAAATTGGAATGAGTCCAGAGAAAAGCAAAAAAAAATTATTAAAGATCTAGAAAATGTGACTTATGAGAGAAGATTGAAATAATTGGGCTTCTTCAGTTTGGAAAAGAGATGACTGAGGGTATGTCTACACTACAAAGTTAGTTCGAACTAACGGACGTTAGTTCGAACTAACTTTAATAGGTGCTACACTAGCGCTCCGCTAGTTCGAATTTGAATCGAACTAGCGGAGCGCTTAGTTCGAACTAGGTAAACCTTATTTTACGAGGACTAACGCCTAGTTCGAACTAGCTAGTTCGAACTAAGGGCTGTGTAGCCCTTTAGTTCGAACTAGTGGGAGGCTAGCCCTCCCCAGGTTTCCCTGGTGGCCACTCTGGCCAACACCAGGGAAACTCTATGCCCCCCTCCCGGCCCCGGACCCCTTAAAGGGGCACGGGCTGGATACGGTGCCCGTGCCAGGTGCAAGCCTGCCAGCACCCAGCTAGCAGACCCTGCACCTGGCACGGCACAGAGCCACCCATCCGATGCCCCCCAGCCCACCCCCCCTTGCCGGGACCAGGCTGGCGGCTCCCGGGAGCTTGCCCTGGACCGCAAGAGGCGGGCACCTTCCTGGGCTAGTGCGGACATCGTGGACCTCGTCCACGATCTCTGCACTAGGCACAGGAAAGTGGCCGGCTAGGGCAGGAGAGCTGCCAGCCTGGCCACCCAGGACCAGGTGTGCATGAAAATCAAGGGGGTCCACTAAGACCCCAGACCCTGAGCCCTGAGCTTACAATGGCCGTCCTGGGTCAGACCAAAGGTCCATCTAGCCCAGTAGCCTGTCTTCCGACAGCGGCCAACCCTAGGGACCCTGGAGGGGATGGACCGAAGACAGTGACCAAGCCATTTGTCTCGTGCCATCCCTCTCCAGCCTTCCACAAACTTTGGGCAGGGACACCACTCCTACCCCCTGGCTAAGACTACTCCATGGACCCATCCTCCATCACTTTATCTCACTTCCCTTTCAACTCTGTTCTAGTTGTAGCCTTCACAGCCTCCTGCAGCAAGGAGTTCCACAGGTTAACTAATTGCTTTGGGAAGAACAACAACTTTCTCTTACTAGTTTGAAGCCTGCTACCCATTCCTTTCCTTTGGTGTCCTCTAGTCCTTCTTTATGGGAACTCAGGAAGAACTTTTCTGAATGCACCCTCTCCACCCAACCCCTGCTTTTAGAGACCTCTATCCTGTCCCCCCTCCGTCTCCTCTTTTCTAAGCTGAACAGTCCCAGTCTCTGTAGCCTTTCTTCATCTGGGACCTGTTCCCAACCCCTGATCATGTTAGTTGCCCTCCCCTCTCCCAGCCTTTCTCTTCCCCTCTCCCACCTCCTTTTCCCAGTCTCCCCCAGTTTTTTTTCAATAAAGACAGAGTCAATGTTGGAAGAAACGTTATCTTTATTTTGTACATCAATAAGAAGGGGGGCTAAGGAAGGGTAAGTGGAAGGAGGTGAGGGAGGAATGGGGTACGAGCCCCCGATGGGGAGGACTGGGCTGGCTCTGCGGGCTTCTGGGGGTGGAAGCTCTCCTGCAGCCCCCCAATTACTACCTCTCCCCAGATGGCAGCCTGCGGCAAGTGCAGCCGGGCTGATGGCCGAGTGGTGTGATGTGCCCAGTGTGGGCACTCAGGGCACTCCAAGCCAGAACTTCGTTGCAAGCGGGGCACCCCTTAGAACTGTGTGTCCGGGGTGGGGGTCGGGACCCTTTAAGCGCAGCCCTCGGCTAGCCTGAGACAGCATCTCCATGCTCTAAGTCCTCCTTTTATGCCCTGCCGGCACTGCTTCCGGCCATCCTTAAGCCCTGTTCAGAGTCCACTCAATGTGGACTTGCTAGTTCGAACTAGCAAAACGCTAGTTCGAACTAGTTTTTAGTTCTAGATGCGTTAGTTCGAACTAGCTTAGTTCGAATTAACTAATTCGAACTAAGTTAGTTCGAACTAGCGCTGTAGTGTAGACGTACCCTGAGAGGGGACATAACAACAGCTTTCAAGTACCTAAAGGAGGACTTGAGTGAGGAGGAGTGAGAAAAATTATTCTCCTTAACATCTGATAACAGGACAAAAAGCAATGGGCTTAAATTAAAGCAAGGGAGGTTTAGTCTGGACATTAGAAAAATTTCCTAACTGTCAGGGTGGTTAAATAAATTGCCTGGGGAGGTTGTGAAATCTCCATCTCTAGAGATATTAAAGAGCAGGTTAGATAGACATCTATCAGGTTTGGTTTAGATAGTACTGGGTCCTCCTGTGAGGGCAGGGGACTGGACTCGATGACCTCTCGAGGTCCCTTCCAGTTCTAGTGTTCTATGATAGTTCTGAAGATAGTTGTCAAAGCCTCTTACATGCCTTTATAGTACAAAGAGGCAATGAAGGAAAAAGAAAGCCTGAACAATTACATGTTTGTTAATGCAAGCAGGTTTCATATTGCACATTGTTTGAAACTTTTAATGAATCAGCAACTAAAACTAATGAAAAGTGTCTTTTTAAAGATAAAATTTCAGAGCATCTTAACTATTTACATAAAGATTTTATAGTGGGGATTATCTATCTATCTATCTATCTATCTATCTATCTATCTATCTATCTATCTATCTATCTATCTATCTATCTATCTATCTAATCTGTTTAAAATTTTATGCTGCAATCATCACAGTCATGCTTGAGAATGCTATGTTCACCAGATCTCTGGGACACAGCAATTGATGAGATCATGAGATTGGTACGGGTTTATGAAGAATGGCTAGAACATCCACTTTCCGTTGATATGTGGCACTGATGGTGCCTACTCCATATCTAATGGGAAAACACAACAAAAGATTCCCCGCCTGGTCTAGTGCGGAGATCGTGGACCTCATCGAGGTTTGGGGGGAGGCCTCCAATGTCCATGATCTCTGCACTAGGCACAGGAATGTGGTCGTCTACAGCCGCATGGCTGCCAGCCTGGCCAGCAGAGGCCACATGCAGACCGAGGAGCAGGTCCACTACAAAATTAAGGACCTGCAGCAGGCCTACTCCAGGGCCTCCCAACCAGGGGCCAACCCAGAGGCCTGTCCTCACTTTGAGGCCCTGGACCACATCCTGGGGACTCATGCAGTCCATGCCTCCTGGGTGATGGTCAACAGAAACAGAGGAAGAGGAGGACGTTGAGAGCCAGGAGCCTGCAGGGAGCCTGCCCAGGACCCAGGACCCCCGAGTCATCCCACAGAGGCATCCCACAGAGCACATCTGCTGTGTCATCTGAGGCCGGGGATCGCTCCACATGTGAGTGCCATCATGGTCCCCTTATGTGTATGGAGGTGGTAAGTGGAGTGATAAGTGGAGAGGGAGCCCAGGGACTGTGCGCCTGGGCCTTGCCCACCTTGGAGCAGCTGCTGGGTGTCATGCAGGGGCCTTGGCCCGTTCCCCACACGCCGACCTCGCCTTGCAGAGGGGGGCTGAGTTTCACCCTCTGTTTCCCCAGGGAGAACTGACCACTGCTCCTGTTTCACCACAGCCGCAGCACCTGGGCCTGCAGGGCACACCACCCCACCTGGAACAGCCACCCTCACCCGGGCCAGCAGGCGCACCCGCAACCAGAAGGAGTACCAGCGGCAGCACCTGCGGCTACTGGGGCAGCAGCTCCGCACCCAGGAGCACTGGATCCACGAGGACCTGCGGCTGTGGCAGAGGAGCTTGGAGGTGCTGGAGGATCAGGGCCCTCCTAGGTTATCTCCAGACCCTGGTGGACAGGTTCCTGCCTCCTCCTGCTCCAGCTCCTGTGGACGCCCCAGCTCTCGCTCCTCCTCCCACCCCTGCTCCCCCTCCCACTTCCTCTGCCCCTCCTCCATCCCTCCTGACCCACCATCCACAGCCACTCCCCCCCCCCGACGCCCCCACACCTGGTGCTGCAAGACGGGAGAGCCAGCAAGACCCCTCACCCAGAGCTTTCCCTTCCCTTCTTCCCCTTCCATCTCCCTCCTCCCAGGTTTCCCCCTCTTCTCTCCCACCCTCATTCCTCCCTCCCCCCACCCCAGTTATGTAAAATAAAAGAGATTTTCGTTTTCAAAACAGGTGTCTTTATTTGACATTATGAAGGGAGGTTAGGGAGGGGAAAGGGGAAAGAGGAGAGGGTGGAAGAAGGCCCCAGGGGGGCATGCAGGGAGAGTTCAGTCCTCCACCAGGAAGCTCTCCCGCAGGGCTTCCTGGATCTGGACGGCTCCCCACTGGGCCTCCCGGATGGCAACGGTGCGCGGCTGCTCGTACTGGCCAGCCAAGTGTTCTGCCTCAGCCATCCAGGCTGGCAGGAAAGCCTCCCCCTTCCACTCAGATAAATCATGTGGCACACAACATGCTGCCACCACGGGAGGGATATTGTGCTCAGTGAGGTTGAGGTGGGTGAGGAGGCATCGGAATCAGGCTTTCAGGTGTCCAAACGCCTCCTCCACCATGATGCGGGCCATGGTGAGCCTGGCATTGAAGGCCTGCCAGGAGGGGTTGAGGTGTCCCATGTAGGGCTTCATTAGCCAGGGCTGTAGGGGACAGGCCGCATCCCCCACCAGGCAGATGGGCATGTCCACGTCCCCGACCCTGATGTGGCGGTCAGGGAAGAAGGTCCCAGCGTGCAGCCTCTGGCACACGGAGGAGTTCCAGAACACCCTGGCATCGTGTGCCTTGCCGGACCAGCCCACATTAATGTCCGTGAACTGGCCCCGGTGGTCAGACACAGCCTGCAGGATGATGGAGAAGTACCCCTTACAGTTTATATATTGGGAGGTCTGGTGTTCCGGGGCACGGATGGGGATGTACATCCCATCGATGGCCCCCCTGCAGTTGGAGAAGCTGAGGGCGCCGAACCCCTGGATTACTGTGTCCAGGTCGGTGAGGTGGACCACCCTGCGGAGCAGCACCCTGTTGATGGCCTTGACCACCTGCAGAGAGACACAGCAAACCGCGAATCACTGGGGTGCTCGGATGGCTGGGAGTGTTAGTTCCCTGGCACTGCCCTGCGCCCCACTCCCAGAAGCAACCCCCGCTGCCGCTGCGGGTGGCATGTAGTATGACCAGGACAGACCGAACCCTCCCATGTGAGGCACTTTCGCCTCCTCACCCCCCGTTTTCTCTGGGGCGGCCCATCCCCTCCTTGCGGCCCCCCAACCCCACAGTGGCCGGTGAGTGCTGTACCTGCGTGAGCACTGCTCCGATGGTGGATTTCCCCATGCCGAACTGGTTCCCAACGGATTGGTAACTGTCCGGCATGGAGAGCTTCCACAGGGCGATGGCCACACGCTTCTGGAGGGGGATGGCGGGCCTCATGCGAGTGTCCCGTCACCGCAGAGCAGGGGCGAGCCACTCGCAGAGCTCCAGGAAGGTGTCCTTCTTCATCCTGAAGTTCTGGGTCCACTGTTGGTCTCCCCAGCACTCCAGGACGATGCGGTCCCACCAGTCGCTGCTGGTGTCCAGACGCCAGATGTGGTGGGGCACGCTGACGTCCTAACACTGCTGCGGCTCCTCCACAGCCCCAAGGGAAGCCAGGGGGAGGGGCAGTGGGCTGACATGCACCAGATGGTGCCTGGCAGCCTCTAGCCATTGCTGGACCAGAATGCCCAGGGTGAGCTCTGGCTCCATGGTGCCAACTGCGGCGGCGTCTCCAATGAGAACCACTGACACAGGCGGGCAGAGAAGAAAACGCTTTGCTGTCCCTCGGTGAGGTAGGCAAGCAAGCGAAAAAGCTGAGAACTGGCTGTCAAGGGGGGTCCCTTTAAGCATGAGCCTCAGATAGCCTCAGACAGCAGCCACACAAAGCAACTACTGACCTGATGCTCTGCTGGAACCGGTTTCAGCTGCCCTTAAGTGCGACCCAGCGTCCAATCAGTGTGCACACGCTTCTTCGAATTAGCAAAACGCTAATTCGAATTAGTTTTTGGGTCTAGAGGCGTTATTTCGGATTAGCTTATTTTGAATTAATTAATTCAAAATAAGTTAGTTCGAATTAGGGCTGTAGTGTAGACATACCCTAACTATTTTAATATGAAATATTTTTAAAAGTCTCCAAATAAATTAGCTGCATTGGCAATTATCATATTGGAAATCACACAGAGAGAGGATTTAATATACCCTTTAAAATTCTGCAGGATTGCCTTGACAAGCAATGTTTCACACTAGGAAAGGGCAGAGCACTAGGAAAGGACACTGGGTCCTTTCTTATCTCTGCCTTTGTTTGTAAGGGTCAAAACAATGTAAATGGATCCTAAACAAGTCTATATTCGGGTGGGCCAGGATTCCCATGGTGAAGGCACTGGTCAAGACAGCCATAGAGCTGCCTTCTAAGGATTACTGAGAATGACATAATGGAGGAGGTGCATCAGGGCCAGGACTATGATCAGAAATGGCATGTTAGGGATGGGAAGCATACGTAGCACAGGAGCACTGAGGCAGCATTGTGAACCATAGGCCATCTGTGAGAAGCTGCTGTACTTCAGTTTGCCCCCAAGGTTATGCAAATGACTATAGAGGCTGCTGCAGCCCTCAGAGGATACTAAGTTCAAGGCACAAATATGGATGAAAGGTACTTGAATTCCCCTTCTGACATGCAAGTTTTGTGTTACTGCTCTAAGAGGGACAACAGAAAATCTTACTTTGCTATAGACAAGGCCTTAGAGACATTATCTGTGACTTGGAAGAATTATATGATCTTTGCCTTTTAGTAGCATGCCATTTTTGAAAAACACTGCCTGTAAAAATCCATTGTGGAACAATTTTATTGATTTTTTTTTTTGAGATCTTAGCCTTCTAGTGTAAGCTTAAATGAGTTTTAGTTAACGTTATTCCCAGTTAGGTTTATATTCTCTGAAGGTTCAAGTTAAAGAAGCTGTGAGGAGTAATTTAGTGCTTGACAGCCAGTGCAACACACATATTTAAGCCAATACCACAGTGTAAGACAATCCTACATATGAGACTATGAATAGAATTAGTGATTATGTGTTTTGAGCTATGAGAAACTGGAAGCTTCCGAGTGCCCTCCCATAGCTAGATTGCTTTTGCAAGCAAAGAAGATTGCCTCGTGTTGATTTCAGCTGGATAAATATGACGACAATTAGACTTTATGAGAGTTGGCTGTGGATAAATAGTTTTAGTGTCTGACAGAAAATATTAACCCTAATAGTCATTTACTTTCTGTATATTTAAATATATACTTTACTTTCTGTATATTTATGCTTTAGCTTATTTATTATATAAACAAAGAGACTGTTGAATTCCCAGAACACTGGACCTTGATTGACAAGTAATCCCATTCAGGAATTCTGTGTTAGAGTGTATTTAACAGTGTTGTGCACCGGAAAGTTTAACGTCAGCACCAGGCAAATTAGGTGAAACTATAGTAAAGAATAAAATTGTCAGACACAGAGATGAACATAATGGCTACGTCTAGACTGCAAGCCTCTTTCAAAAGAAGCTTTTTCAAAAGATACTTTCAAAAAAGCCTCTTTTGAAAAAGAGCGTCTAGACTACAACCAGTACTTTTGAAAAAGCAAGCTGCTTTTTTGAAAGAGAGCACCCAGGCAGTCTGGATGCTATCCTTTGAAAAAGTACAGTTTGCATTACATAGTGCCTTTTTTTCGAAAGAGCACTTTCGAAAAAAGGCGTTCTTCCTCGTAAAACAAGGTTTTCTGCAGTCGAAAAAACTGCTGCGTTCTTTCAATTTACTTTTGAAAGAATGCAGCAGCAGTCTAGACGCAAGGGAAGTTTTTTTGAAAAAAGGCTACTTTTTTCGAAAAAACCCTGTAGTCTAGACACACCCAATATGTTGGGGGAAAATCAACATGGTTTCTGTAAAGGGAAATCATGCCTTACTAATCTACTGGAGTTCTTTGACAGGGTCAACAAACATGTTAACAAGGAGGATCCAGTGGATATAGTGAACTTAGATTTCCAGAAAGCCTTTGACAAGGTCCCTCTCCAAAGGCTCTTAAGTAACATAAGTTGTCATGGGATAAGAGGGAAGGTCCTTTCATGAATTGATAACTGGTTAAAAGACAGGAAACAAGGTAGGAATAAATGGTAAGTTTTCAGAGTGGAGAGAGGTGACTAGTGTTGTCCCCCTAGGTTCATACTAGAACCAATCCTATTCAACATATTTATAAATGATCAGGAGAAAGGCATAAACGGTAAGGTGGCAAAATTTGAAGATAATAAACTGCTCAAGATAGTTAAGAACAAAGCAGACAGTGAAGAATTTCCAAAAGATCTCACCAAACTAACTGATTGGGCAACAAAATGGCAAATGGAATTTAATGTTGATAAATGTAAAGTAATGCACATTGGATACAATAATCCCAACTATACATACAATATGGTGGAGACTAATTCAGCTACAACTACTCAAGAGAGAGATCTTGGAGTCATTGTGGATAATTCTCTGAAAACATCCATTTAGTGTGAAAATGGAAAACAAGAAAACAAAAAACAGTCAAAAAAGAAAACAGAATATTAGGAATCATTAAAAAAGTGATAGATAAAAAGACAGAGAATATCTTATTGCTCTATATAAAACCATGGTACACCTACATCTTGAATACTGCATATAGATGTGGTCACCTCATCTCAAAAAAGGTATACTGGCAATGGAAAATGTTCAGAAAAGGGCGACAAAAATGATTAGGGATTTGGAATGGGTGCCATATGAAGAGAGATTAAAAAGACTTGGACTTTTCAGCTTAGAAAGAAGGAGACTAAGGGGGGAGGGGGGGAGGAGGATATGATAGAGATCTATAAAATCATGACCAGTGTGGAAAAAATAAATAAAGAAAAATTGTTTACTTATTCCCACAATATAAGAACTAGGGGTCACCAAATGAAATTAATAGGCAGCGGGCTTAAAACGAACAAAAGAAGTTTTTCTTCATGCAGTGCACAGTCAACCTGTGAAACTCCTTGACAGAGGATTGTGAAGACTAGGACTTTAACAGGGTTCAAAAAAGAGCTAGACAGATTCATGGAGGTGAGGTCCATCAATGGCTATTAGCCAGGATGGGTCGAGATGGTGTCCCTAGACTCTGTTTGTCTGGAAATGGTTGACAGGAGAGGGATCATGTGATGATTACCTGTTGTGTTTCCTCCCTCTGGGACATCTGGTATTGGCCACTGTTGGCAGATATGATAGTGGGCTAGGTGGACCTTTGGTCTGACCCAGTATGGCCGTTATGTTCTTTATATCCACTGAACACTGGATAGTTTGGGGAACCATTCCCTTAATATATGGCTATTGCTTACATAAGCAAAGATAAACTTGGAAGTTGATTAGACTTAATTGTTACAGCAGATAAGAAAGAATAATTATGAGGGAAGAAAGACCCACTGAACTATACTATCATATTAGTCCTCTGTGCTGTAATTATACCTTCACACACAAATCAGGTAAATTGTATAGAGAATGTATAGAAATGACATCAAAACTTGATTATTTTGGCAACAGAGGTTTTCTTTGTTAGAAAAACCCATGTAACCTATCTTTAGTTGTGGAATGAATCTGCCACTTCCCTCCAGATACATTGAAGGAGAGACTCATAACCAAATGTTTACTATCAATCATCGTCATCACCACATCAAAAGGTAATAATGTTTCTATGTTTCAGTATAGTTCTTTTGGTATTTTGTATAGTGCCCAGCTGCTCCAGCCCTCCTCCTAATATAAGCCATGCCACAGCTTCTTAAAACTTTCTTTGTGTGCACCCTCCTTGCTCAACAGTAGGGGTACGTCTACACTGCACACTTATTTTGGAATGAGCTCTTTCAGAAGAAATACTCCAAAATAGTTTATTTCAATATAAAGCATCTACACAGCAAATGCCCATTGAAATGGTGCTGAGCTATTTTGAAATAGAGTGTCCACACTCATTGGACACTGAATCACATTTAAGGCCACCCAGAAGCACTTCAGGCAGGGCATCAGGACAGCAGTTACTTCCTCGAGCTTAAAGGAACCGACCCCCCCCATACAGCTGTGTCTTAGGCTCATCTCTTTTGCCTACTTCGAGGAACAGCAAACCCGTTCTTTTGCCTGATGTGGTTGCCCTTGTGAACACCTTAGCTCTCTAGGTATGTAGTCAGAGCAGCTTCCGAGCACTCAATAGCCTCCAAGCACTCAACAGCTCTTATCTAGTCTTAGCAGGTCATCCGGGGTCAGGAGGCTGCCACGGGTTGTGTCGACCGGCTCTTCTCGAAGCTGGTCTGGCTGTGGAGAACAGAGAATGTCAGTCATCCTTGGAGACATTCTGCCGGAAGCCTTGCCCTCATCTGTGAGCCAAGACCGACAGTTATCGGGTCAGACAAAGGCAATGTACCTGGAGCAAGGCCATCTGTGGTCTAGATGGTGAGCCCTTTCCTACAGTGGCTCAGATGATCAGTGAGGAGCCTCACTACCCCCACATCCTGGGGACAAGCAGGCATGGGAAGGTGCCATGCCTCTTTCATCACCTGGCAGGGTCCTGGGAGCCTGCTGCCTGTTCGGCTGGAGCCATGAAGGGCTCAGATAGAGCATGGGGGTGACTCAGGGCAGCAGTGACAGCTGTGCAGACTGCTGCAGTGTGGCAGAGGAAAAGCAGGGTCTGCTGTTTGCCACAAGCCCTTTCCTCTGGGGCTGCAGCTTTAAGGGCTGCAGGGGAAGAGGGATACAGACTTTTTTTGAGTGTGGACAGAGAGTCCAGCAGAGCACCTGTGGGAAGGGCTGGAGGCCAATTATTTTGAAATAACTCCAGCCTTCCTACACACGCACTATTCTGAAATAGCTATTTCGGAAAAGGCATTATTCCTCATAGAATGAGGTTTACAGAATCTGACATAAGCTGTTATTTCAAAATTATTTTGAAATAACGGACTTACTGTGTAGACACTCGCAAAGTCATCATCTATATAGTGATGGTCGGCGCTTTTGCCTGAAATGCTGGCAGTTCCCTCTGGGTGGCCCATGCTGCATGGGGAGTATGGGGCCCAAAGAGCCGCTTGCGCCGCTTACTCTCCCGCAGTGGCCCGGCTGAGTGGTGCAGAAATCAGCCGAGTGCCACGGTGGGAGGCGAAGGGGGTCGGGACGGTGACGTGCGGCGTGACAGCAGCTCCAGGCCCCCTCTCCTAGCCATGAACGTCACTGCCCCCCCTTCGCCTCCCGCCGTGGCTCTCGGCTGACTTCTGCGCTACTCAGCCAGGCCGCCGCGAGCGACTGTTTGGGCTCTGCACCCCCCATGCAGCACGGGGAGTGCGTAGCCCAAATGGCCATTTGGGCTCTGCGGTCCCCCGAGTGAGAGGCAGGAGGGGGAGGAGAAGTGAAAGAGAGAGACAGAGAGAGAGACAGGAGGCGGAGGAGAGCTGAGAGAGACAGGGAGGGAAGCAGAAGGAGGAGGAAAGAGAGAGAAAGAGAGAGAGAGAGAGAGCGGACACTCAGGAGAGAAGACCGACGTGGAGGAAAGACTTGAAAATCCCGTCTTATGACGGGCTAATTGGCTAGTTTTGGAATAATATCCGTTATTCCAAAATAATGCTGCTGTATAGACATACCCTAGTAAGATTCCCTCATTTTAAAAGAGGGCTATTTGATGAGAAAAAATTTAGGATTGACAGAAATTCAGTACAAAATGTTAATTAATTTCTGATTTATTGGTTCTCTAATTGCCTTGTTGAATAGAATATTGAATTTAGAATGAACATATAATTGCAAATAAACTAATACCAGTAAGGGAGTTTTTCACTATTTTAACCACTGTGTCAGATATCAGAGCTGTTGAGATGTGGAAAGACCTTGATATTTTAGAGGCTGATTTTCTAAAGAAAATATAATTTATAGTCACAAAATTCATTGCATCTATTAAAAGGCACTTTCAGATATAGCTGTGTATTTTTTAATTCCTTTGAAGAACTTAATAAAGTATGGTAGCCTCTCTGGGTTTGTTTGTTTTTTTAAGACTGAAAATTATAATGTGAAAGAGAAATGTTTTTGTTTCCTGAATTTCCCTTCCCCAATAGTGTCAGACCAATGTCTGTAATGAGACTAGACTTGGGTGAGTGAAGTGAAAGTCATCCATCCTCTGCCAGCATGCTACACTCTCTTTGGAAAAGAATGGTAATGATTCCGTGTGAGATTGTGGTTTTTAAATAGGCTGTCTGCTAATTATAAGAAAAGCCAAGATAATGAGATCTGTGTAGTGCTAATTACTTGTGCCTTTCCTGCCTATTGTAATTTACAGTACAGGCAGTCCCCGGGTTATGTACAAGATAGGGACTGTAGGTTTGTTCTTAAGTTGAATCTGTATGTAAGTCGGAACTGGCGTCCAGATTCAGCCGCTGCTGAAACTGACCGCCAGTTCTGACTTACATATAGAATCAACTTAAGAACCCCAAGCGTTCCCAAGTCAGCTGCTGCTGAAACTGATCAGCAGCTGATTCCAGGAAGCCTGGGGCAGAGCAACTCTGCCTCAGGCTTCCTGTAGTCAGCGCTGGTCAGTTTCAGCAGAAGCTGACTTGGGGACGCCTGGGGCAGAGCAGCTGGGGTGCTGCTGGGTTGCTCCAGTAGCGCCGCTCCTCGGCACTACTGGAGCAACCCAGCAGCACCCCATCTGCTCTGCCCCAGGTGCCCTGATTCAGCCGCTGCTGAAACTGACCAGCAGTGGCTGAATCAGGACCAGAGCAGCTGGGGTGCTGCTGGGTTGCTCCAGTAGCGCCCAGAGCGGCGCTGCGGGACCAACCGGCAGCACCCCAGCTGCTCTGCCACAGGCGTCCGGAGAAAAGCCTAGTCTGCTGGGGGGGGGGGCATACTAGCTGCGCTCCCACCCCACCCCAGCAGACCAGGAAGACTCGGGTGGCGGAACGAGATGCACCGTGGTCCCGCCGCCTGGGTCCTCCGCGGCTTTGCTCCCCGTCTCCCTGGTCTGCTGGAGACCAGCAGACCAGGGAGACGGGGAGCGCCTCTGAGGACGCCGGCAGCGGAGCAGCCCGAGCCCCCCCCCCCCGCGGCTTTGCAAAGCGCGGGGAAGCCGGTGGTGGGGCAGTCCAGGCGCGCCTGGGGTGCCTCGCTGCCCAAGCCCCCCCGCGGCTTTGCAAAGAGCGGGGAAGCCGGCGGCGGAGCAGTCCAGGCACGCCTGGGGTGCCTCGCTGCCCGAGCCCCCCCTCCCCCACGGCTTTGCAAAGTGCGGGGAAGCTGGCGGTGGGGCAGTCCAGGCGCGCCTGGGGTGCCTCGCTGCCTGAGCCCCCCCGCGGCTTTGCAAAGCCGCCGGGGGGGCTCGGGCAGCGAGGCACCCCAGGCGCGCCTGGACTGCCCCGCCGCCGGCTTCCCCGCGCTTTGCAAAGCCACGCGGGTGGGGGGGGGGGCTTCGGGCAGCAGGGCTGTCCCGCTGCCCGGGCCCCTCCGCGGCTTTGCTCTGCGTCTTCCTGGTCTGCAGACCAGGGAGACGCAGAGCAAAGCCCCAGAGTACATGGGCGGCAGGACCGCGAGGTCCCGCAGTCCGGGTACTCTGGGGCAGCCCTGTTCGTAACAGTGGATCCGACATAAGTCGGATCCGCATAAGTCGGGGACTGCCTGTACTTATTTGGAATGTCACTTGCTGATCTAGAACTTCTTGAAATCTGTGTGTTTGAAACAAAGCTTATCTTCAACCAATAAAATAGAAAAGTGTTTCCTAAATGGTGTTCCGTGGTACCCCGGGGTTCCTCAAAGTAAAAATAAGGGTTCAGCGAGAAAATTCCATTACAACAACATTTTGTGATAAAAAAATTATATTTAAGCATTTATTAATTTTATTGATAACAGTTTTCATTTGTGCTTGCTACAATAAGTGCCGCTGTGTAATGCTAGCTTAGCCAGAGAGTGGGGACGATGATGTCACTACTCAGCGCTGATGTCCATATATAAGACTGTTATTAGGGGTTATGCAAAATTCTTTCGAGTTTAAAAGGGTTCCGTGGCCAGATAAAATTGGGAAACACTGAAATAGAGGAACCTGGTGAACATTCGGGCAGGTTTTTCCCTTCTTTTTCTCTGACCCCTTTTGTGTGTTTCTTCCCCACCTGGTCTGATAGATGGTGGTGGGAATTGAACACTTATTGCCACAACTGCATATTTTCCACTTGAACCCAGCTTTCACAGGCCATTGTGTTAGGTCTTGTTTACACTTGGTGTCGTATTCTAAAATCTCCCTTTGGCTCAGCTCCAGCATGCGGAATGCCAGTGTAGAAGAGGCACCAGTGACGACCAGCATTTTAAACATCATATTGTACAGTCTTGCTTGGAATAATTAAGGCAATGTGATGCTTAAAACTCCAAGAGCCACTTGAAGTGTTCTCTGTAATAGTGCCTGCACCATTGTTGCAACCAGTGAAGCAGAAGTGCTGAATGCAACAACTGAAAATTTTGGTCAAAATATCAAGTGTACGTACCCCCTTAAAGACAGCAGTTGTTTTCTGGCTGCATTGTTTTGGTTTAACTCCCTATTTACCCTACCTCATTTTCCCACTCACCTGCAACATATGGGTTGGAGACCCCACCCACCCCCCAGCTACTATAGCAATCTGGATTGATGTTCTTTGAAGAAAATGAATTCCATCTTACTCTTTTATTAATTAAACATTTGGATTCATGCCATGTAATTCAAATCATATTCAGGAGCTAGGTCCCTAGGCATGGGATTATGTAGTTGATCCTTAGTTGCAGCTGTGTTTACACCACTCTAGGAGTTGTGGGAGTCTGACCCTTCTGCCCCAAGGCTCTCAAGTTCCTATCCCACATTTCCAAACCAGGTGCTTCCAAGAGTATAATTGCTCTTTAATTGGACTGTGATGTGTGGATGTGAGGAAAAACAGTAGCCAAAACAGGGTGACTAGTGTGAACTCACTACATTATGGCTCTTTACACTACTGCAGTACCATCTGTTAAGTTACATAGATGTTCAGTAAAGATAGATGTTCTTTTGTAAAGATAGATGTTCAGTGTCAGAGTCCATACTTTTAACCCTTCTTTGTTTCCAATATGTGACACTCTTCATCAAAATGAATTCTTAAAAGGAAATTTTGTGTGTATGTTACAAAACAAAATAAAAATGGACAATGATGTATGGAAACTCCAGGCTTCTTAATTAGTGTACATGTTGGAAAGGTAGTTTGAGTACTCTTACTGAATGAAAAATCAGTATCTCTGATTGCTCGCTATAATCCAAGGTAATTGCATTTATAAGTAACATTCAATTAACATGAGTACTACTAACTTTAAGTACCCTGTGACACTATATTCCATAGTCTATATGAAAATATGCTTATGATACAAATGTGCCATAACTGAGATATGCTTTGTGCAAGATAATTCATGAAGGGTGCCATTGGAAAAGTCTTGATTGTTTGAATATGATTATCCTATTTGTAGGCATGTATCATTTTTGTATCTGAAGTTAGGAATATTGACCTGTGTATCTGTATTTCAATTATGCTACTTTGGATGACTTCCACTGCTGACACTTCAGAAACTATAGTGAAAAAGCCAGACAGGTCATTTTCCCCATCAGAAAGAACAATGGGCTGTGAAAAGACTTGACTTTTCCATGCTGCTGCTGACTCATGCATGCTGGGATGCTACTGAGTCAGGTGACCTGGTCACCTGATATTAACCATCACCTTACTCTGCTGTACTTTTCCACTGAGGAGTGGGGAAATCAAAAACGGGATTCCTGCCCAATGGAAATTCCATCTCAGATGGGGGAGGAAAATAATGATTGTCTTCAACTTGCTTCACCTCTGTCTTCCATTCCTGGGATGAGGCATACCTGGAAGGTCGACAAATGCCTTTGATGTCGACCACTGAGCGTCCAGACTACCACGCTGAGCTGACAAACAGCTGATCGGTTCAACGCAGCAGCCATTTAAATTTAAATGAAGCGGCGATTAGTTAAATCGCTGCTTCATTTTCCTTTTTTCACCAGAGGCATGTAGTCTAGACGTACCCTTTGTTTCTCATAAAACCGTGCAGAAAAGAGATAGAATCACCAGGCAGGTGAAAGAGGCTCGCTGGGGGTGTGTTCCTGCCCTCTGCCATCAAGGACTGCCCCCAACCTGAGCCTGCCACCCTCAGGTGCTCTTTAAGAGGGGGCGTGGGCTGAAGATCTCTCCCCCTCCAAATCATATAGGAACATAGTGCTGGCTGTTCCTCTTCATCGTGGAGTGAGGGGAAAGTGTACAGTTTGCTGCATTCCTCACTTTGACTTGCGAGCGCAGGGGGCAGATGAGCCCCTTCCCCCGGCTGTTCCTGCTGAAGCTGCAGCAGCCATGTAGAGGTGCTTCTCACCTGGCCCCAAGCTTCTGTGGCCTCTCCCCCTTGGGCAGCCTACTTACTAAACCTCACATCCCTAACCCCATCCAAGAGCAATGATTTAAATGAAGCGTGACATTTTTCATTTTATTTTCGAAAAAACAAATATTAATTGAGTGAAGGACCCTGAGCAATGCCGGGTAAATCGTCTAGCATTAAATGATCAAGGACATTGTTATTGTTTCTATTTTTCTTCTAGAAACACTCCTTTTCATTGGATGGTGCTCATGAATGATGTTTTCTCCTTTCTCTAAAACCAGAGTTTGCAATTATAATAAAGTTTCTGACATTTCAGCAGTACGGAATCCAATTACATTAAACTGTTTGTGCATGCAATGTACTTTTACAACTTTAAAAAAGAGTATTTTCATGCCCACCCAGGATGCTGCAATGAGTTTCTTTGGTAAAACCATGTGAGAAAAAACTGTACAGAAGCTGCCTGTACTTTGTCTGGCCCTAACAAGTGTTTTCAGTCTTTGTACTAGTGAGGCTATGAGTAGACTAAGGGCAATGATATGAAGAGGGTGTGAATATTAAGACACAGCATGAGAAATAATCTAGATCTAGGAATACAGATAGCAAAAAGAATTAATAATGGTTCACATATGGGGACAAATATGATCCTGCAGAAGTATGTAATCTGTAAAAGAAAAGAAGATTATAAAACACAGGCTAGAAATAAACAATAAGATTAAAAGAGACTTTTTCTCTTTGAACTCTTCTTAGGGCTATAGGAACATTATTCTATTTTTTCCACAGCCTGAAATGGTCTCATGGCCTAAGTGTCACCTCTTAGTTTGTTTTCCCTTACTAGTTTAAATTAACCCTTTGTTAAAGTAAAAATAGAAATAATTAGAAAAACAGAAATAATTTTTAGCAGTACACCGATTGCAAAAGACAGGACAATGTTCTTGTTTTCTGTCAGTCTACTTAAATTCATGAAGTCAAAGGTGAATAGATTAGTTTATGCCATCCAATTACAAATGCAACCAAGATCAGGAAGAATCATAACAAAAGAATAATTAAGGGTTGGAAAGGTATATATTTTATAGCTTCTATTAACAGGAAATCTTTCCTTCTTTCATAGAGCAAAAGTTCTTTCCTCTTTCCAGATACCATTGTACAGTATTTTAAAAACTTTTGTTGGAGAATATTGATTAGGATAAAATTTCCCAAACAATTGTATCCCCATCTATATTCCCTTCCAGGTCTAGCATCATGTAGATGTTTTAAGTGACATATACTAATACATTATTTTGTGAGCTATCAGTTACTTGTTTACTATCCTCTTGAATCAAAGTAATAACTTAAAACAACAACACAGAGCTAATTTTTTTCAGTTCGTCTTGAAGATGCATGCACTTTTTATATTTTTGACCTTTTGTGTTCTGATAAAACTCACTGTGCTTAGGAAGATTTCTTAGTTTCCAAAATGAACACAAGTACTGTTTATTACAAGTGTCACAATCTGCCTAACAGCAATATTGATCATGAGAGAGATGCCTTCTTTTGACTGACATTCCTGGGAATGTGATTTTTAGTCTTTACAAAGGTGACATGACTGTGATAAGAAACAAGAATGGGTCCTTTACTGTTGTTACAGAGACCCTGATGTTTCCTGTCATTGAAGAGTATTGATTTTTTTTATTTTGGCTTGCATCATAAGTAGGGTTTGGAAAAAAGTATCACTCAATGACTGTGTATATGGCAGCAAGAGAATCAACTTACTTTTAATTTAAAAAGCAACCTCTTTGCTGCATTGATTTTATCTGACTCCTGTTTGTTTGTGTGCACTGATCTAATGTGTAATCACAATCACTAAACAGGGAACACAGTCAGTAACTACCATTATGTGTCAGCTAACAATAGCAGGAAAGTACAAGATTTGTTTCCAAAAGAACAGTGTAAACCTTGGCTTTAACCTTTTCAACTAGCTATTAAAATAGCTAACAATAAAACATCTAGTCACTGTATTATAAGAGCATAAGAATGGCCATGTCGTGTCAGAACAATGGTCCGGCTAGTCCAGTAAACTGTCTTCCAACAGTGACTAGTGCCAGATGTTTCAGAGGGATTGAACAGAGCAGGGCAATTTACTGAGTGATCCATCCATCATCTAGTCCAGGGACAGGCAAGATGTGGCCTGTGGACTGGATCTGGCCCAACAAGATGCCAGATCAAGCCCATAGGCTATTCTGCTGGGATCCCAGGCACAAAGCAGCCCTACGCCACTTTAAGATGGCTGGCTGCACCCTGTGATTCGCTGTTCTGGATGCCTGGGGGTGGGGCAGGAGTCTTTGCACACTGCTCCCACCCCCAGCACAATTTCTCAGATGCTCCTGGCCAGTTTCCCTCAGAATTTGTGGATGAATATATGATCCTGGTGATTTATTATTGTTTTATTCATTGATTTGCCCCCAAACCTCCTCTGCTGACACTTCAACCAGGGACAATTCCTTAGATTTGTCACCTAAAATAATGGTTGGGGAGTGAAGATCTCTCCCATATCCTCTGCAGTGAAGACCAATGTAAAGAATTCATTTAGCTTCTCTGCAACAGCCTATTATGCCTTGAGTGCTCCTTTAGTATCTTGATTATCCAGGGGCTCCACTGAGTGTTTGGCAGGCTTCCTGCTTCTGATGTACTTAAAAATGTTTGCTGTGAGTGTTTGTGTCTTTAGCTAGCTGCTCTTCACATTTTTTGGGGGGAGGAGGGTTTGCCATATTATACTTTTATTCTTGATTTGGCTGAATTTATGCTCCGCTTTATTTTCCTCAGTAGTATTTGACTTCCAGTTTTTAGACAATGGGTATGTCTACACTACCCTCCGGGCTTCATTTGCATAAGTGGGGAGCCGCCATTTTTAAAACCCCGCTGGTTCGAACCCCGTGCAGCGCGGCTACACGGGGCTCGAACTAGGTAGTTCGGACTAGGATTCCTATTCCGAACTACCGGTACACCTGTAGGCAGAGGCAGCATGCACCACACAGAGCTGTCTGGCTGGGCCTTCACCTACAAGCCAAGAGACATGTTGCTACTTTTGGGGAGCCCCTTGAGGTAAGGGCCACCTGGATCTCATCCCTGCTCTCCCTTCTGAACTCCAACGTATAACCCCAGCCTGGACCCCCTCCTGCACTCTAAACCCCTCATTTCTGACCTCACCTCAGCCTAAATCCCATACTCCCTCCCACACTCCCACCTATGGCATCTGCCCAGAGCTCCCTCCCAGACTCTGAATCCCTCAGCTCCACTCTTCTGAATCTGGAGCCCCTTCCAACATCCAAACCCCTCATCCCTGGCCACACCTCAGAGCCTTCTGCCCCAGCCCAAAGCTCCCTTCTGTACCCTGAATCCCTCCTTTCTGGCTCACCTTGAAGCCTGCACTGCCAGCCGGAGCCCTCAACCTCCCCTCCAATCCAAACTCCTGCCCCAGCTCTATGAAAAGAAGCAAGTGAATAAGGGTGAGGTATAGCAAGGTTGGGGGGAGTGAGCGGGCAGGTCTTCAGAAAAGGAGCTGGGCAGCAGCAGTATACAGGTGTTTGGTTTTGAACGTTTAGCAAGTTTGCAATCCTACACTCCCCCTGTGCTCTAGAACGAGTGTAGGCATTCATTTTTGATGGGGGCCCACACCAAGATTTTGGTAAGTGGTTAACGCCACACTTTTCTATGGAGGGGCTGTGGGGCGTGGGCGATGTTGGGTACAGAAGGGAGCTTCAGACCGAGGTTGAGGTGCAGGAGAGGGTGTGGTGTCTGAAAGGAAGTTTCAGTGAAGGAGGGGGCTGTAATCTGGGGCATGAGATTGGTGTGCAGGATCTGGTAGGGGGCATGGGGCATGAGGTCAGAGGATTCTGGTAGGGGGCATGAGGTCAGAGGATTCTGGCCTGGGGGAGGGATATAGGAGGAGAAGACATGTTTTTTTGGGCGGAGTTGTGACCTGGGGTAGGAGGAGGAGGGTACAGAGGGATTGGTTGTGACCTGGGGCAGGGGATTGGGGTGCAGGGTCCAGGAGGGGGTATGGCTGTAGGAGAAGGATTCTGGCCTGGGGGAGGGTTTAGGAGAGGTTCAGGGTCTGGGAGGGATTTGGGAGGAGGAAGGAGCTAGGTAGATTCTGGTCGGAAGGCGCTTACCTTAGCAGCTCCCAGCCTGCAGAACTCTTAGGCAGGTTTCCCTCCCAGCAGCTGCTGACAGTTGGCTGGCTGTGCAGGTGGCTTTCTGTGCTGCCAGAAGTGGGGGAGAGAGGGAGAAGCTTCATGTGCTACCCTCACATCCCCAGCAAAATCTCTCAGCTCCCGTTGGCTGGTTTCCAGCCAATAGGATGTGAGAGATTTTTCTGTACAGTGGGGGCAGTGTGCTGAAGCCTCTCCCTCCCTACCTCCCTTCTACCTCCAGCACAGAGAGCTGCACAGAGCAAGCAGCTACTTTAATTGGCGCTGATCCCTGCTGCAGGGGTAGGTGTGGGCCAGATCAAAAAGCTTGGTGGGCAGATCTGGGCCACAGGCCATATCTTGCCCATCTTTGCTCTAAAATCTAACCTTCATCAATTTATTTAAAATTAGTCTCTAGCACTCCTGGAACTTGTCTTCATTGGCTTTTTCACTTGAGTTAAGATTTGGCTGTTCTATTTATTTCACTAACAGTCCAGACAGATCCCCTCAACTGTGTGTGATTGGTCAAATTACTTGAGACAGCTGGCATATTTAGAGGTACAGGGCAGATCTTGAGTGAACTTCACCTGAGAGCTGCTCACATGAACTATTTTTAGTGTGGACTCATGTTAGTGCTGTGATGCAAGAATCAAGAGTTGCCAGTCTTCCAATACCTTCCCACAACTCCCCAGGATTCCCCACTCCTCCACCTTGTGACCTATCTCATCATCTACCTAGTCTCAGTTCCCTGGCTGGAAGTTACATACCATTAAGTACACTGCTTGGTCCTCAGTTCCAGTCTCAGCAATGCCCTGGATTTCCAGTACAGAGCTGTGCATTTGAAGAATGCCTGTTGTGAAGTCATCTCAGTGAGCTGCTAGGAGGCCAGAGACAGAGGCTGTATCTACATTAAAGTGCTCAAGCGATCCTGCTGTAGTACTATAGCTGTGCTACTGCACAGCAGAAACATAATACAGCAATGGAAAAGGCTCTTCCACTGTTGTAGTAATCTTCTCTCCCAGAATTGCGGTGCCTACACTGGGGCTTAGGCTGGTTTAACTACTTTGCATGTGGCATGACATTTTTCATATCCCTGAATACTGTAGTTAAGCCTCCCTAACTTTGTATTGTAGACCTGCCCTGACACCATTAGTGAAATTTTTGTGTGAGCCTAGGAGGGCCCATAAATTCAGGGGAAAAAGAACAGAAGTGCAAAGTTCTGCCAGGAGGTATTTGTGTAATAAAATGTGAGCTGAATATAAACCAATGCCATGACATTTGCCTGAAAATGCAAACACATGGAAATACCTCTGAGAGATTTGTGAACTGCCCCGTTCAAATCAAGGGAGTGTGGACAATGAAGATTTAGGATGACAATGTAAATATTAACATTTTTTTTTAAAAAAAGATCATCAGTGGTCAAAACACACAAGAAAAAAGTGCCTCATTTTGTATTTCAGTGTATGTCTATGTTGCAAATAAAAAGTGTTTTCATAACTCCAGTTAATATATCAGTTTTATATTTATTTTGGGTTATTTAGTATCTTGAGTTCAACTCAAGGCTCCACTGTAGGTTTTAACTCAAGTTGTTAATTTGAGTTAAAAGTTGAGTTGCCGTATCTTTACTGCTATTTCACTGAAGTTAGCTAACTTGAAGTGAGAAAACACCTTTGTTTAAAAGTGAAGATATACCCTTAAAGCTTGTTTACTTGGGAAAGTTATACAGCTAAAAGGTTTGGTGTAAATTTAAACCACTCTAGTTGTAACTTAGCATAGCCCCATATAGACACTTAGGGTATGTCTACACTGCATTGCTCTTTTGGGATACCGGAAGCATCCCAAAAGAGCAATGCCGCGTCTCTAAAAGCACCCATCGTTTCCCAAAATATTGGGTGCGCTATTCTGGCAACCCTGTAACTCTCATTCCACGAGGGTTAAGGGATTTGTTGGAATAGTGCCTTATTTTGAAATTTGGCACTATGTAGACAGCGCCAAATTACAAAATAAGCTCTTTCAACTTCGATTCGGAATAAACTACTGTATTCAATTTGCATAGCGCAAATTTGCAACAGCGCATAGCGCAATTTGCATAGCCTATTTATTTCAACAGAAGGGTTCTGTCTACACAACACCCCAAAGTCAAAATAAGATACGCAATTTGTGCTATGCAAATTGCATCTTTTATTTCAATTCTATTTCAAAATAGCTTATTTTGAAATTTGGTGCATGTACACAGCATCAAATTTCAAAATAATGCCCTATTTCAAGATATCCCTTAACCCTTGTGGAACAAGAGTTACAGGGATGCTGAAATTGCACTCCCATTATTTCGAAAAATATTTCAAAATAATAGGTGGCTTTTTAAGATGCAGGATAGCTATTTCAGGATACCTCCAGTATCGCAAAATAGCTGCACAGTGTAGACGTACCTTTATTCTGGAAATATAGTCCTTTTATACCAGTTTAGTTTCTTCTCTAACCTTTTGTCACTTTTGAAACAGTTTATGCTAAGATGAAAAATGCTACTTTTATTCTGAATATGAGGATTTACATTGGGTATGTGTGTGTATGGGGGGTAGGGGTGGGCAGGGATTACACCAGTTTACAAATACAGCACTCTAATTTTACTGGTATAATTATTTATAATTATCCTGGTATAGTTGGAAAAAAGTCAACAAGCCCTTATTTTGGTGTCATTGCTGGATGGAATTTGGGAAAATAGCTCTTTTTTTCTCAGTCAGACCCCTATAGCTCTAGATCAGACCCTCCTTTAAGTGACTGTCAGCTGCTGGCAGGACTTGCATGAAAAGAATGGAAATGTGTGCTCTACACATCAAACTTTCAATCATTTCAGCTAATATGGCTGCATGTTCATGTTGTATTAATTTTATGCTGTGGGTAAAAGGGTTGTCCTTTCCATTTCCAAATGCCTGGGGGCTTGTGCAGGAGTGGTCATAATCTCAGGATTTGTCTACCTGGGGAAATTGACCTGAATTGTTATTGTGGGATCGCTATTTCACAGCAGATATTTTCAGAAAATCTTCTTTTGTACATGCTGCTTTCTGAAATGAGTGTTCATCTGTGGAATGCTTGTGGAATATCCCTGGTACTTTAAATAATTCACACCTACCTTATTCTAGAATCACTTGCCTGTGCAGACTAGCCCTGAGTACATGTTGAATTCAAATTGTCACAATAGTCTTCCTAATGGGAGAGGGATCATTGACCTCCCTTTCCCCTTTGTAGTAGAAGAGAGCACACACTGCACCCTCTCAAAGCAGTGGTCACTTGATATGCACTGCTCTAGATATCTGAGAAACACGCACAATAATGGTGGAACCACCTGATAGCGGACTGTTCTTCCACAACCTCCGATAGCGTTCTGTAGCTTTGCACAACAGTCTAGTCTTAAATTGCTGGCATATATTGTAGCACTCTCTTTTCATGTCAGTTTCCATTCCTTAAATTCCTTAAATCATGTCACCATCATCAAGGAAAATAGGAGTGAATTCTTACTTGTGTTAGCAGGTACCCATAAATAGACTACTCAGCTCACATTCGGTATCTGACAAGGAGGTTCAAGCCAGAGGTCTATTTAAATAGAGAAAAAGACAGAATAAAAACACTTTCCCATACTGGAAAACACTCTAAATTGATGCTTTTAGAAAGACTTTGTAAATCTGCCTGTCTGTTTTTTTAAAAAAGTAAAGGAAATGTTGATTGTCTGCTACTAATTGTGAATATGTGAAAAAATGTATAGAATATAATCTCAGAGAAAGATAAGGAGGCCAAATTCAGCAAGAGAGTAAGATTGTTTAGAATCCCTTCCACTAATGGACACATGTTTATGCTTAGCTAGTATCCAGTGCTATTCGGTTGATGGAGGAGAGGGTGTAAATGGTCATACCTTTTGTACTTTTTTATACTTCCAGTTCCTAGGACATAAGTAATACACAATGAGACTCTCTCACAGCTTGGAGCAGGATTAGGTAGGTCTAAAGAAGTAGGGATATAATTTATACCTCAATACACACCATTTCTGAAATAGGCCCAAAGGTATTGAATTTGTTTTTATAACAGAAAATATGTTTCCAGTACTATCAGGCTCTTACTGAGTTTAAACTTTTAACATATTTTATGGCTTTTGCAGGGTTTACAGAAAATCTGAACAACATAATGAGATGTGAAAGGATGTTGAGTTTGTCTTTGGAAAAATCACATACACAAAATATTCATTTCTAAATCAGTTCGATAAAGCATAATATGAGACAAAGATAGGTGCTTCTATTTTAACTCACTTAATAAGATTGTGTTGGAAAGTACTGAATTGTGCCTGTAATTTGCTTGGAATTTTTTCTTTCTTCGTTTTTCTTTCAGCTCCAAGTCTATCAAGTAATAATAAACTTCGGGTGTTAGAAAGATATCAACCTAGATGGACTGAAATATTTAGTCAAATATTGTTTCCCTTCCAAAATCAGAGAATGGTATCTCTCCTTCTTGAGCAAACATAATAACAGTTAATTAACCAATAACCCCATTTATAATTTTAGATGATGTTCACAAATACCAAAGGCTGAAGGCTAAATTATTTTTGAGATGTGTGAGACATTGATACTGATTAGTCCTGATGCATCTAAACTATTTCTGTTTATATAGTGGCTCTTTGGATAGATAAGAGTTCTGTCATAAAACTATGTGTCTATTCCTCTACAGCAAAAGATGACAATCATCTTACAGCTATGGTTTGGCAGAAGTGAAAAATGCATAAAGACACACATATACATCTGCACTCAAAATAACTTTTCATTTGGCCATTGCTAATAGCAGCATTGCGTCAAGTATACTGTGGCATCAGAATGACTTTCCTTCTATTCAGTGGTACAAATATCAAACACAAAAATGACTCCTAAACCTCACCACTTCCTCTGTCCATATATTTGCATGCATACATGTGTGTGTGTGTGTGTGTGTGTGTGTGTGTGTGTGTGTGTGTGTGTGTTACATACTGTGGAGGAATCATAGTGACTCTGGGTATGTCTACACTACAACATTAATTCGAACTAACGGATCCAGACTAAAAAACTAGTTCGAATTAGTATTTTGCTAATTCGAACTAGCATGTCCACATTAAGTGGACCCTGAACCGGGCTTAAGGATGGCCGGTAGCAGTGCCGGCAGGGCATCAGAGAAGATCTTAGAGCGTGGAGATGCTTTCTCAGCCTAGCTGAGGGCTGTGCTTAAAGGGTCCCGACCCCCACCCTGGACAGACAGTTCTCAGGGGTGCCCCGCTTGCAAAGCAGTCCTGGCTTGGATTGCCCGGACTACCCACACTGGGCACAGCACACCACTCGGCCATCAGCCCAGCTGCACTTGCCGCAGGCTGCCATCTGATGAGAGGGGGCAATTGGGGGGCTGCAGGAGAGCTTCCACCCCCAGAAGCCCGCAGAGCCAGCACAGTTCTCCCCATCGGGGGCTCGTGCCCCATTCCTCCCTCACCTCCTTCCACTTACCCTTCCCTAGCCCCTCTTCTTGATGTACAAAATAAAGATAACGTGTCTTCCAAAATGGAATTTGTCTTTATTGGACAAAACTGGGGGAGACTGGGAAAAGGAAGTGGGAGAAGGGAAGAGAGAGGCTGGGAGAGGGGAGGGCAACTAAAATGACCAGGGGTTGGGAACAGGTCCCATATGAAGAGAGGCTAAAGAGACTGGGACTTTTCAGCTTAGAAAAGAGGAGACAGAGGGGGGACAGGATAGAGGTCTCTAAAAGCAGGAGTGGGGTGGAGAGGGTGCATACAGAAAAGTTATTCATTAGTTCCCATAAAGAAGGACTAGAGGACACCAAAGGAAAGGAATGGGTAGCAGGTTTCAAACTAGTAACAGAAAGTTGTTCTTCACAAAGCAAAGAGTCAACCTGTGGAACTCCTTGCTGCAGGAGGCTGTGAAGGCTAGAACTAGAACAGAGTTTAAAGGGAAGTGAGATCAAGTCATGGAGGCTGGGTCCATGGAGTGGTATTAGCCAGGGGGTAGGAGTGGTGTCCCTGCCCAAGGTTTGTGGAAGGCTGGAGAGGGATGGCACAAGACAAATGGCTTGGTCACTGTCTTCGGTCCATCCCCTCCAGGGTCCCTAGGGTTGGCCGCTGTCGGCAGACAGGCTATTGGGCTAGATGGACCTTTGGTCTGACCCAGGACGGCCATTGTAAGCTCAGGGCTCAGGGTCGGGGGTCTCACTGGACCCCCTTGATTCTCTTGCACACCTGCTCCTGGGTGGCCAGGCTGGCAGCTCTCCTGCCCTAGACGGCCACATTCCTGTGCCTAGTGCGGAAATCGTGGATGAAGTCCACGATGTCTGCACTAGCCCAGGCAGGTGCCCGCCTTTTGCAGTCCCGGGCAAGCTCCCGGGAGCCGCCATCCTGGTCCTGGGAAGAGGGAGAGGGCTGGGGAGGCATCGGGTGGGTGGCTCGATCTGTGCCAGGTGCAGGGTCTGCTGGCTGGGTGCTGGCAGGCTTGCACCTGGCATGGGCACCGTAGCCAGCCCGTGCCCCTGTAAGGGGTCCGGGGCTGGGAGGGGGGCAGAAGAGTTTCCCTGGTGTTGGCCAGAGTGGCTAGCCTCCCACTAGTTTGAATTAAAGGGCTACAGACCCCTTAATTCGAACTAGCTAGTTCGAACTAGGCTTAATCCTCGTAAAATTAGGTTTTCCTAGTTCGAACTAAGCGCTCCGTTAGTTCGAATTAAATTCGAACTAACGGAGCGCTAGTGTAGCGCCTATGAAAGTTAGTTCGAACTAACATCCGTTAGTTTGAACTAACTTTGTAGTGTAGACATACCCTCTGTAATTAAGGTTGTTTTAAAATCTGTACTAAATTTGCAAATTTCTTTCTTATATAGGAATAATATAGGGTATCCTCCTCCAACTTTCACCACTAATGCTACGTCTAGACTACAAGCTTCTTTTGAAAGAGCATCTAAACTACAACCAGTACTTTCGAAAAAGCAAGCCGCTTTTTCAAGGGAGAGCACCCAGGCAGTCTGGATGCTCTCTTTCAAAAAAACACAGTTTGTATTACATAGCGCCTTTTTCCAAAAGAGCACTTTCGAAAAAAGGCGTTCTTCCTCGTAAAATGAGGTTTTCCGCGGTCGAAAAAACTGCCACATTCTTTCGATTTACTTTTGAAAGAATGAGGCAGCAGTCTAGACCCAGGGGAAGTTTTTTCGAAAAAGGACTACTTTTTTCAAAAAACCCTGTCGTCTAGACACACCCAAAGTCTTTGTGTGCAGAATGAATGTTCTGCATATTTATAAGAATATCTGTTAAAGTATGTGCATTTTAAAATGTACACCTCTACAAAGCGAATGTAAAGAAGATGAAAAATTGTATTATCATCACTTGATACCGTGTTGTACTCACTTTGCCGAGGTGAAAAGTAGCGGAGAATGGGACCTTGAGGTTTTACCATTTTTATGGTAAGTAGTACAGACATGTTCCATGCATACAGCTGCTTATCAGGAGTAGATGCTGAAGCCATTTCCTCATTAGAGTCTGGATAAAAAATCCACTAAAATATGCAATGCTCCTTCATGCTTACTTTTGGATGCTCTACACTAATTTCAGAGTTTTTGCAGAAAAGTGCCTTGACATTTCTCACTAACTCTTACAAAGACTCTAATTTACTCAACTTGTTAATTATTTACTCAGTCCCTTAATTATTTATATTACCATCGCATCTGGAGTCCCTGAACAAGACTGGGGCCCTACTGTGTGTGGTGCTGTACAGACACACGGGTAGATTCGGTCTCTATCCCAAAGACCTAACAATCTAATGTTTGGCTCAAAAATGAAATATGATTCCTTCAAGACTAGATTCTATGTAGTGCAATTAATATGGATCAGAACTATGCTTCTCAACACGTATAAATTATGGTTAAAGGTCTAGAAAACGTGACCTATAAGAACATAGCATAAGAACGGCCGTACTGGGTCAGACTAAAGGTCCATCTAGCCCAGTATCCTGTCTACCGACAGTGGCCAACACCAGGTGCCCCAGAGAGGGTGGACCGAAGACAATGATCAAGCGATTTGTCTCCTGCTACCCCTCTCCAGCCTCTGACAGACAGAGGCCAAGGACACCATTTTATCCCCTGGCTAATAGCCTTTTATGGACCTAACCTCCATGAAATTATCTAGCTTCTCTTTAAACTCTATTATAGTCCTAGCCTTCACAGCCTCCTCTGGCAATGAGTTCCACAGGTTGACTACACGCTGTGTGAAGAAGAACTTTCTTTTATTAGTTTTAAACCTGCTACCCATTAATTTCATTTGGTGTCCTCTAGTTCTTCTATTTAGGGAACTAATAAATAACTTTTCTTTATCGGCCCTTTTCACACCACTCATGATTTTATATACCTCTATCATATCCCCCCTCAGTCTCCTCTTTTCTAAAGTCGCTTTAACCTCTCCTCATATGGGACCCGTTTCAAACCCCTAATCATTTTAGTTGCCCTTTTCTGAACCCTTTCCAAGGCCAAAATATCTTTTTTGAGGTGAGGAGACCACATCTGTACACAGTATTCAAGATGTGGGCGTACCACAGTTTTATACAGGGGTAGTAAGATATTCTGGGTCTTATTTTCTATCCCTTTCCTAATAATTCCTAGCATCCTATTTGCCTTTTTGACCGCCGCTGCACACTGTGGACGTTTTCAGAGAACTGTCCACGATAACTCCAAGATCTCTTTCCTGATTTGTCATAGCCAAATTTGCCCCCATCATACTGTACGTATAGTTTGGGTTATTTTTCCCGATGTGCATTACTTTACACTTATCCACATTAAATTTCATTTGCCATTTTGTTGCCCAATCACTCAGTTTGGTGAGATCTTCTTGGAGTCCCTCACAGTCTGCTTCTGTCTTGACTATCCTAAACAGTTTTGTATCATCTGCAAACTTTACTACCTCACTGCTTACCCCTTTCTCCAGATCATTTATGAATAAGTTGAAAAGGATTGGTCCCACGACTGACCCTTGGGGTACACCACTAGTTACCCCTCTCCAATCTGAAAATTTACCATTTATTCCTACCCTTTGTTTCCTGTCTTTTAAGTTCTCAATCCAAGAAAGGACCTTCCCTCTTATCCCATGGAGGAAGACTGAAAGAATTAGGTTTGTTTAGTTTGAAAAAGGGAAGACTGAGAAGGGGACATGATAGCAGTTTTCAAGTACCTAAAAGAGTGTTACAAGGAGAAGGAAGAAAAATTGTTCTCCTTGACCTCTGATGATAGGACAAGAAACAATGGGCTTAAATTGTAGCAAGGGAAGTTTAGGTTGGACTTTAGGAAAAACTTCCTTACTGTCAGTGTGGTTAAACACTGTAATAAGATGCCTAGAGAGGTTGTGGAAATATTTAAGAGCAGATTAAATAGACATCTGTCAGGGATGATCTAGAACAGTGTTTCTTAAACTTTTTGAGACCACTGAAGACCAAACAATAATATTTTTTTATGCGGAACACCTATGACAATTTTCTTTAAAAAACAGTTGTCAGACAAAAAAAAAACAAAAACAAAGAAGTAACAAAAACAAAGATGAGGTCGTAGCACACATGCGAGTTGTTCACAGAACACCAATGTTCCACGAAACATAGTTTAAGAAACACTGATATAGATGGTGCTTGGTCCTGCCATGAAGACAGGGGACTGGACTTGATGACCTCTCAAGGTCCTTTCCAGTTCTACTATTCTATGATTCTATAATTACTGGTCTAGATTTAGCATTGTGAAATTCCAGTTTCATATCAGTGGAGTCAGATCACCATAAAACTAGAATAGCAGAGCAGTGAATCAGACCCTCTTGTTCTTTGGTGTTCACATAAAACTAGTATATTGTTTCTCTCTCATCCTCTCACCATGGCTGCTTGCCCTGCCATATAAGTTCCTGTACTGCGGAAACCTATTGACATCAATGAAACTGTGATCGTGTCAGGAAATTTATTACTGTGAAAATGAGAGACAAAACAACGTATAATGCAGAAGGAAACAAAATGGGTAATGAGAATATTTTATAGACCCTAATTTCATTATTCCACACCTCAGAACTCAATCAGATGGTCTAATGTAAAATGGTGTTACAGAAGGTCAGATGGGAAGAACACCACTCAGTATTTTTAATGAGGATAGCGAAGAGGTCAGAATTTAAAAGGGCAGTTAGATTATTGCAAGAAAGATGATAAATAAAATACCTCTCCCAGCATAGATGGTTATTTCATGCACTTTAAATTAAGAATCACTCGTGGTACAATTTTTTCTGTGAAATGAAATGTGGGAGATTTAGAAAGAAGTGTTAGACATTTTGAGCAAAGAAATGCTGAATTTAAAAAAAAACTAAGAAAACCTTTTGTGCTGTCACAGAAAGGGTTACATAGCATATTGTTTCCACATTCCTGTTTGAAGTCACATTTCAGTCTATTTTCTTAGGTGCTCACAGCAATGTACACTCCTAGTGGAAGGGGAAATCTGTAGCAATAACCAGAAACTGAAAGTCAACTCAGTGATTCTGAGAAATATTTCAATCTTTATCAGAGTTGACAGTTTTTTTTCCTTATGATATCAAAGTAAAGGGGAAACCATAACAACTAGGATTACATAGCTATTTGTTTCTTTTCTGTTAAAACTTAAAGTCAAAATCATGGGTTAGAATTCGTTCACAGGTAGGAATTTATATATAATTATTCATGGATGTTGCTTGGGCAACTGTCAAATAGCGTAGATATATGTAAGGGGAGTTAATTTTACAGCTGAAAAGGTAGTTTGTTTATTCATCCAAACTAGTTGTCTCGTATTAATTAGCTCTGTGGGCATCTCCCTTGAAAACATTAATTAGAGCACTTGACTGGTAAAGATACATTCTCCCACTCCACTTGTTGCAGAGTTACGTGAAATAGGATCAAACCTCCTGTAAGAGGTAAGGCAATGTGAACAAAACCCTGTTTGGGTGGTACTGTCCTGACCCTGAGGCCTCAAGCCCAGCTCCCCTAGGATCACAGGAGCAGCCATACTCCAACCCTCCACCTAACAGCCTGCTGCTAGTGACTTACCTGGGACCCATGATTGGTCCACTAGCTCTGTTTAAGCTAGCAGCAGGAACTTAAAGCTGTCTAAACAATTGAGTTTTATCCTGCTCCAGATTGTGTGCCTTTTATTTTCACTGAGTGATTTCCAGGCCTCTGGTATGTCTCCTGCATTTGAGCCCCTGGTATACTAGTTCTTGACTTGTGGTTCTGATCTCTAGTTTGTCTCCTGATCCTGACTCAGCCAGCTTGACACTCCTATAGAATGATAGCTTCTAATGCCAGAAGGGACCATCGTGATCATTTAATCTGACCTTCTGCATAGAAGCCACAGAACCTCGCTCAGCCACCCTCTGGCTCTGACTGCTAGGTCTGGCTGCTCATGATCTAGCTGTCACAGGTATAAGAGATAAAGCAAGCCACTTTCCCAGAAACATTATGGCTGTGTCTACATTGGCATCCCTTTCTGGAAAAGGGATGCTAATGAGACACTTCGGAATTGCAAATACGCGGGGGATTTAAATATCCCCCACGGCATTTGCATTTACATGGCTGCCACTTTTTTCTGGCTCGGGGTTTTTGCCGGAGAAAAGCGCCAGTGTAGATGCGATTTTCCGGAAAATAAGCCCTTTTCCAGAAGATCCCTTATTCCTACTTTCAAGTTTTTCTCCGGCAAAAACCCAGAGCCAGAAAAAAGCAGCAGCCATGTAAATGCAAATGCCGCGGGGGATATTTAAATCCCCCGCGGATTTGCAATTCCGAAGTGTCTCATTAGCATCTCTTTTCTGGAAAGGGATGCCAATGTAGACACAGCCTAAGAGAATGGCATATTTAAACATTCTTGTAGTCTATAGGAGAACTGTCAGTGTGATAATCCTCTAATTGATGGGGAAAAGGGGAAGGGAGGTTGGCAGATGTGTGCTGGCCTCAACCTTTTGTATCTTATACTGATAAAACTCTGAAATTATGTGATTTTCCAAAGCTATTTGGAGGGACATGAGGCCTCATCCAAAGCCAATTGAAGTTAATGTGTAGGCAGTAAAAAGGAAAAAAGAACAGACACTATGGTTCTTTGGGGGAGAAGAGAAAAAAAGTCACCTTGAAAGAATAACTAAAGCATAGATTTTGCTGTTTAGAATTAAACAAAAACACACCAGAGACCCATACCAAAAGGCAAACTACTTAGGTGTTTTGTAGATTATTGCATGGTGTATTTAGCATATATAGGACATTTTTATTTTCCTTGTATAACATTATTGATAAATTTTATGAGATGGTTTACAAGTATATAGTCTCATAGTTGAAGGGGTAAAATTGATTTTGTTACTTGGCTCACACAAGTCTTATTCTGTGTTATGTAGGGCTGTAAATTTTTACAGTCTGTTTACTTAATTAATTTAGATCTAATTTTTTCCTGTGATATGTTCCTGTAGGCACTTTATAATTCCTTTTCTTAATTCCTTTTTGACAAGCCTTTTTTTTCCTTCCCGAGGTTTGTCATGCCTTTTCCTTTAATATGTATTTTCAAAATATAAGGACTGAATATATTCTTACTTTGTGTCTTCACTGGATTGAATACAAAAATATGGAGTACAAAATATTGTAACTTGCATGCTTGTAGTATCACCTGGCAAAGTGACAGCAAAAGAGATGTAAGGGGTTGGGGGCTATTTCTTTTACAGTGATGCCCAAAACATGGATTCATGTTCAAAGAATATAAAAGGCATTGGTGTAGAAAAACACTTTTATTTTTATATACCTTTTATCACTTTTTCCAGACCTTTGATATTCTGCCATTATCTAAAATTCTACATTGGAGTTGCACCATTTTTATATACCTGCTCAGGATTTTAGTTTTTCCAAAAGTACACCAACCTCAGGAAGAATTGACTCAACTGAACGCCTCTTTATATGCCTCATGATACATTATATTGTACACATTATACTGACACAAAAACATTTATCCTTCAGGGCTTCCCTTTTTATAAGAAAGTGCTAATGTTTTTTGTTGGAAACAAATATCAGTGCTGGAATAGTAGCAAGCATTTAAATGGCATATATTTTAACTTTTTTTTTCACTCTAGCCTTAGGTCTTGCCTGTTTCCTTTATTCTCCTGTCCTGTTCACACATGCTTTTTCTTTCCCTTTATCTCTCTGTATATAGATTATATGAATTTAGCCTATTGTAAGTTACCCAGAGCATTGGAAGGAGTTCTGTTGCTTGATTAGCAATCAAATTTAAATTTAAATTAAATTAATGGAGATTACCTATCTTCTAGAACTGGAAGGGACCTTGAAAGGTCATCGAGTCCAGTCCCCTGCCTACACAGCAGGACCAAGTACCACCCCTGATGATTTTTTTTTTTTTTTTTTTTTGCCCCATATGGCCTCCACAAGGATTGAACTCACAACTCTGGGAAATACAGGGCGTCCCCACTATAAGTCACCCTGGTATACATCCATTCTGCACTGAAGTCATTGATGCTTGTAGGAACTGATGCGTTATAAGTCCTCCCATTCCCCACACTTAAGTCATGCAAAAAAAAAAAAACCAAAAACCAAAAACAACCAATTTGTGCAAATGGAAGTCAGCCATGATAAAAAAAATTCCAGCTTTAAGTTGTTTCTTTATAAGTCCAAATTTTTTGGAACATATCTTGGACTTATAGCAAGGATGGCCTGTAAATATTTCATGGGTACTGTAGCATCTGTACCCCTTCTTCCTCTTTCCATCATGATTAAGAGAACATACCAACCATTCTATTGCTGCCATTCATACTTTGAATTTATGAGCTTAGGTACTGGACGTTACTGGGCTTTTCCTGAGTTGTGAATGTTGTTTTTAACCAATTGTCAAGATTCATTAAGAGTTGAACCTTATTTTTTTCCTTTCCATTCAGGACAGAGCCAACAGTTTTCATGCCTTTTTCAGTCCTTGACTATCCAAAAAGGGAATAGTCTCATCCAAGGATCAAGTATTTCTGCATGACTTTCACCAGTTCATTGGGTCTGCCTTATTGCAATTCTGTGTCTGATAGCTGAGGGATTCCTTATATCCTTCATATGTCACTAGCTTTAAATATTAAAGATGTGACTTGCATTTGAAACAGACTCGGTATTTTAATCTGTACTGAGTGGACTGCCAAAGTAAATAATTTGGAAGAAATCTTCTATAACTTGCTACTTGAGATAAATTTTCTTACAAGCCACAATGTGTGTCAATGAAATAAGTGAGATGGAGTTCTCTGTGGTGTCTTTGTACGTCTAAAGTTTTACACTTTGTATTTTGACAGTCAAAATCATTTGAAGAAGCTGTTGTTTCTGGGAATTCAGTCACACTCCATTGTGGCCAGAGAGCAGAACTATGTTTTTTCTCATTGTCGTTACCTTCCTTCTAATAGATGAGGTCAGAATTCTGTTTGTCAAACAACCAATTTCAGAACAAAAACAATGCACGCTTCTGAAATCTCAAAGGAAAATTGAACTTTATAAGTAAAAGTTAAATATTGATCTGATGAAGAAAAATCAGTTTCCACCAGAATACCTTTTCTTTTGTGCACCATTTTTTTTACATATTTGAACATTGAGAAAATGTATGGCTGAGGAATTTGCAAGTTGTTTGGGAACATGGTTTCTGAATATCCACTTGTGGTATAATAACAACTGTGAAGAAGGGTCAAAAACAGAATCTTTATTCTACCGAACTGAAACTTTTTTACGGGCAAATTGTTATCTTTAAGTTGCTGTCTTGGTTGGTATTTGCTGGGGATTTGTGTCAAGCTCATAATTGAATATTGAACTTTTTGTGTCTGAATACCAATATTTATTACTTTCCCCCAACAAAATTTGTTCTTTCTGTCATAATATCTTTAAACCATATCAGGTAATTTAGCACACATTAATAGTTCCCTTCTATTTTACATAGCTTGGCAGATGTTCTTGTAGGTAGTGTGGAAAAAAAGCTTTTAGAAATGAAACTCAAGAATGATAGCTTATTATATAGTGAATCATTTTAATTGAGTTCTGGAAGTTTTCCATCATTAATTTCATTGAATCCCTCTGAGATAAGCTGATGGAACTTCTTTTCCTGGGAAGTTTAGGAATGAGAATAAAACAATTCCTCCTTCAACACCCATACTTTTTTCCTCCCGCAAAAAACCAAAAAAACCAAACAAGGTTTGGTTATTCAGGGTATTCTGAATAATATCGGCATGACCTGGTTTCCAGGCAACCAGAAAACCTTGTCAGTGGTAACAATACTCAATGAATAACTCCAGGATGATGAAAGAAAGGGTCTCATCTGACAAGATAGCACCTGTTTTACTGTAAACAGGCAGTGTTGAAATAATGATGGCATTAGTCAGGGGAATACAAGAGGTTCAAAAGGGTTTTTGTGATTTTGAAAGTGAATTGCGGCACAGAGATCCATCCCTACTTTCCTCTTTAGAGATCACCTGTTATCCCTGTTATTTATTTGGTATCTTTTTATGATTGTTTTCCTCTTCCTAATCTCTTTCTGAACTCTTGCTATGGCTGGTTGCAAATCTGGATGGGCTTACTTCTGAAAAATGAATTTATCTAACAATATGAATTATAATAAGGTATATGAAAGCTCTTGTGTGTAATGAGAAAATGATTACAATGTTGGCAGAAATGTTTCAGTTAGTGATTGTTCCCATGTGTGTCATAAACAATACTTCACTGATCTTAGTTAGCTAGTACATTAACTTTTCTCCTGCTGAACTGTCACCCCTTGCAGTTATATTGCAGGTTAGGAGATTCATAATCTTGCGGCGTGAAAAGATGCAAAAGAAAAGTAAGTAGAATATACAACAGTTTAAAAATGGAAGGAGTACAGACTAAAATGATCCAGAAGGGGAGCAAGCACGAGGGAGAGTGAAGGCATAAATGTAGAGAAGAACTGAGAAATCCAAAAGTCGTGCAAGCACCAGAAAGCAGGAAGATGGGGAATTATAGAGGCAGCTCTGTAGGGAACCAAAAATGTAAAATTGAAATATTCAGATGATGAAATAATGAAGGATCAGGACTATAAAGTAGAATGACTTAAACATTTATCCTGAGGGAACTACTAGTACAGGCAGTCCACTTACGAACGGGGCTTTCTCGCCCCGGAGCTCGCAGGCAGCGGGACCGCCCAGAGCGCAGCGGTCCCGCCACCTCGACCTCCTGGGCGAGAAAAGCTGCTCCGGGTGCCCCTGGTCTTCTGGGGACCATCTCCAGCAGACCAGGGACACCCGGAGCAAAGCTAGGGAGGCGGAGGGGTCCCACGCCTCTGAGGCTTTGCTCTGGCAAAGCCGGGGAGGCGCGGGACTCCGCCGCCGCTGCGGCTTTGCTCCCGGTGTCCCTGGTCTGCTGGAGATGGTCCCCAGCAGAGCAGAGGCACTGGGAGCAAAGCCGCAGTGGTGGTGAGTCCCGCGCCTCTGAGGCTTTGCCAGAGCAAAGCCTCAGAGGCGCGGCACCCCGCCGCCGCTGCGGCTTTGCTCCCCATATCCCTGGTCTGCTGGGGGGGCGGGCGCAGCTAGTGAGCCCCCCCCAGCAGACCAGGGTTTTGTTGTGGACCCTGGGGTAGAGCAGCTGGGGTGCTGCCGGGTTGGTCCTGCAGGGACCTATCTGGCAGCCCAGCTGTTCTGTCCCAGGCTCGAGATTCAGCCACTGTTGAAACTGATCAGTGGCTGATTCCAGGAAGCTGGGGGCAGAGCAATTCTGCCTCCAGCTTCCTGTAGTCAGCCCCTGGTCAGTTTCAGCAGCAGCGGCTGAATCTGGAGCCAGTTCCGACTTAAATACAAATTCAACTTAAGAACAAACCTATAGTCCCTATCTTGTACGTAACCCGGGGACTGCCTGTATAACATTAAGGGACATGATTTAGGAAAACTAGATAGACTAGAAACAAAATTTCTGATGCTTCAAGTGACTAGTATCTGCAACAGTTTACAAGGCCGTTCATCTCTAGATCAATCATTGAAATCTAATCCAAGTTGTTAGCGGCCACGATTCATTTCCATATTATGGTGATTTGTTGAAGGATGTGAAATGAGTTTGTGATACCTGGCTGCGTCCATCAAATAAATATCAGATTTGTAATGGCTTTTGATCACTGTCGTTTTGGGATCGATGTGAGATAATGCACAGGTAAAAAGTATCATCTCTCATGCACCTTAGCCTATCCAATCACCTTTGTCAAAGTAAAAAAAATGCATGGAAAGAGAAGAGAGGGGAAATAGATGAGGTTAAATGAAAAAAATAGACAGTAAATGGGAAACACAAACACAAACAAAGTAAAACAGACCAGTAAAAGAGAGGCATTAATTGAATATGGAAAGTTCATCACCATCTCTTTGCAGTTCAACTCTGGCATACCTCTGACTTGTAAAGGATAAAGGAAAGTGATTTATATGCAGAAAACCAAACTTTGAATTGGAAAAAAAAGTTGGTTTTATTTGTATTGAAAAATAAGTGGTAAACTGGGATTAGATATCAGATGGACTATCAGGCAAAAAATTCTCCACTTCTTCAGTTTTAATGCACAAAATTTGAGATATGTTTATTCTTTTCGTGAAATATTACCCAATACAAATTCCCAAACTTCCATCATAGATTCAACTTTTCCATAGTATAGAGAGTTGGCTATTTTTCACCAATGAGCATGGCTTCTTATGACTAGATAATAAAATTTCCACCATTGCCTCTAGACAAAAAACATATGATACTGTAGTGTGACAGTATCCAAAAGTACACTTTACCTTGGGAGGGAGACACATAGCTTTCATGCCTAGACAGTGTCAGAAACAATAGTGTAGGTTTGTCGCGGGGTGTCCCACCCCGCACGGCTCGGCCCTGGGGTCGAGCCTTAACTCACAGGCCCCGAGGCATAGTCCAGCACAAACACAGGCCCAGAAGCCTAGTCCAGCACAAATGCAGGCCCAGAGGCCTAGTCCAGCCTCGGGGTGGATGGATTAGGGGGGTCCAAGCCCTCCCTCTCCACCGGACCCCAGCCTAGGGCCCTATTAGAGGTGAGAGGTTCCCACCACTGGCTTGGCAGGGGGTTCGCCCCAAAATGCGCCAAGCTCACCGCAACGTTCCCTGCCCTCTGCCCTGGGTTGCTTCCTACCCTAGCCCTGTGGCTGATGGAGACCCCACCTGCAGGCGCTGGGCTGGCGGTGGCCGTAGCGTTGGCAGGTCTGGCATCTGGGGCAGCAGCGACGGGGTTATCCCCCGCGGCGGGGCAAGCTGCCCACCGCGGTCGGCGTTGCGGTTGTGCTCAGCCCGGGGACTGTAGCAGAGGCAGCGGCCGGCCCGACGGCTCTTGCTCCGATGGCAGGTCCGGCTGTGGGTCTGGAGGCTGGGCAGGAATTCCTCCCTCCCCCGAGGCCAGCCCCCTCAGAGCTGTCTCCCTGGCCTTTATATCTGGCCTGCAGTTGGAGCATGCCTAGCACTGCTGCAGGGGCGGGGTTTGCACAGCCCAGCAGGCCAGCTGGCTCCGCCCTTGGCCAGTGCGGGGCTGGACCACCCCGTCAGAAGGTTCCTGGAATATTTCTGAGGATTCAAAGAGTGGTGTGGGCTTGGTGTTTATATTGTGGAGAGGGAACAAACCTACACATTATAACAATCCGAAGCTTAATATAGCTTTTCAATTTTAGAGTTAAAATAAAAAGGTTTTCTGGTGGCCATTCTCCCAAAGCTAGGGGATAAAATGCACAAACATACTTTTCTTAAAATTGGCCAAGACTTGCTTTGTGAAGAATTCTTATCATATACAGTAGTTCAGCCTGCAATCAGATGGAAAAGTTTGAGAATCATCTGATGCATGCACATAATGGTGGATGGCAAACTTTGAGGAACGCCTCCATTTTTTTCTAATTCGAATGAAGTTCAACACCTGACTTAAAATGTTTAAACTACTTTGAAGAAAGAGAAGGTCAACTAAAGGGATATAATGGTGTTGCTTTTGGACTTATCGATATGGTGTTCCACATGTGACTTTTCAGGTTATACAGTCTCAGGATCTGGTTAGGTATGAGATGTTGATGGCTTCTTAAATTGAGCTAGTCCAGTGTCATTTTGAGACTTGATTTTTTTTCTTGCTGAGGTTAATTTTGTCTGCTATTTGCAATCAGCAGTCAAAGAGTAGAATGTCATTGTCATAGGAAAAAAGGGGGAATCCTCTCAAAGATTCAGTGGACTCCATTAATACTTAGTTATCCAACCTGTTTCTGCATCCCCATAACTGGTTGGAGTAGCAACCTCTTTCCTGTTCTTCAAATTCACCTATGTCCACTACACACAAAGAAGACAATGCATGTGGTACTCTTGCCAAAAAAAAGAGGAAACTTCAGCAATAGTTTTAAAAACATGAAATAAGTTTTTGTCAAGAAAACCATCAATGTTCAAGACTTCTTAGTAAAACAGTTTTCAGAAGATGCTGTGGTAAAATCTGTAGCTATCTATTAGACTAAATTGCAAATATTGTGGGCAGGTGTAAAAGTGCCAATAAAATATTGAAATAAAGTGGGTGAGACAATCTTTTATTGGATCAACTTCTGTTGGAGAGAAGTAATGTGTAAGCTCTAAAGCTTATCTTTCTAGAGAGACAAGGTGGATGAGGCAGTCTGTTTTATTGGACCAACTTTGCTGGTGAGAAAGACAAGGTTTCACATTATCTCTCACCAACAGAAGTTGGTCCAATAAAATAGATTACTTCTTCCATCTTGTCTCTCTAATATCCTGGTACAACTGCTTGCAACTGAAAATAATGTTCATTTTCAGAAAATAAAGTTCAAAATGCTGACCATAACTGAGATTACAGAAACAGATGTTGATGGAAAAAATCTAATAGTTTGTCAGACTTCATTGGCAGAGAGACTGATTGGATAATCTCAAATAAATATTAGGAGTAGATCAACTAAATATAGCAGGCACCCTTAAATTGTGTCCTTTTACCTCTTTGCTGATGTTAGCATTACTTTTCATTCTCAATTAATTAAATATGCCAAATACCATAAGTATCTTACTCACTGTTAAAACATTATAAGAAAACTTTCTTTAGGCTGTTCACTGTACACTCAGCATATTTGCAAGAAGATCTGAGACTTACTGAGGGGACTCTTCCGTCTTGCTGGTTAAGTGTATAAAGTTATTTTCTATTTTGGCCTTTATCTGATCCCTATAGACCAGACACCACATGCTTGCATTGGGTCAGCTATCAAGAGAAATGCTGTAGTAGCGCCTCTCTTAAGAAAAAGCAGAGATCAGGGCCATGTGGATAAGTTTCCAGTCAGAGAAGAAATCTGTAACACAAAGGTTATGCCTAGACTACAAGCTTCTTTTGGAAGAAGTTTTTCCGGGAGAGATCTTCAGGAAAACCTTTTTTCGAAAGAGAGTGTCTACACAGCAAATGCACAATGAAAAAGCAATCTGCTTTTTCAAAAGATGGTGTCCACTTTGATTGGACATTACCTCACATTTCAGTTGTGATTACTGTGGATGGAGTGGCTACCAGGGCTCCTTTGCTTTTTCCTGGAGGACTCTTCTTTTGAAAAAACACTGTTCCGCGTCCACACATGCCTTCTTCTGAAAAAGATTTTTCAGAAAAAGGCTTCTTCCTCATAGAAAGAGGTTTACCGCTGTTGGAAAAAACCTTCTGTTCTTTCGACTTTCTGTTGAAAGAATGCAATAACTGTGGACGTAAGTGTAGTTTTTCCAGAAAAATAGCCGTTTTTCCAGAAAAACTGCAGTGTAGACATACCCATAGTGTGTTTATTTCTATAGTGTAACTTGTTTTATTTACACTACATAATGAGTTGAATGACTAAGATGGCCAGCCTGCAGTTAGACAATCCTCTCTTTCAGGAATCTCAGGCAAAACACTCTTGCCAGGTTCTCAGGGAGCAACTCTGCTCCAAAAATTCTCTCTAATTAGAGAGGTTAAGGCACAGAGCACACTCTACTACTGCTTGTGACGGCTCCCTCTAAAAGAACTGCATCACAAAACTACCAGCAACACAACATTTCTTCAAAGACAGAGCAGCACTCAGATGCTGGTCTGTGTATGTGTCAGCACCATCTGACTTAAACCATATCACTAATAATACCTGTTTTTCAATTGGATCTTTGAGCAGTCTCATCTCATGAAATATTTGTTCCTTAAGCAATACAATCCCATAGATAACATTTTCTGGTATATAATGGAAACATAAGCTTGATTAAGCTCCTGGCCATATTTGTTTGTTATGGGGATAAATTGCTTTCATTTGTTAAAACAAAAGAGAAATAAATTTGCTAAGAGGAATCAGCTTTTTCTACGGAGTTGGAATTGGATCAATCTCCTGAGATTGGTATCAATGATCCTGTGGCAGGTAATTCAGTTGTGACACATTTAATCCATCTTAAACGAGGAATTTAATACTGTTTTCTTTTAGTGTTTGAAATACTATAATACACTAAAAGATAGTTCGCTACTAAGTTTCAGCAGGGTTTTTGTGTAGTTTGTTACAGATGTCTGGGTTAGGTTTTTGTTTGGTTGGTTTTTGTTTTGTTTTGGTTTATTTAATTGGGGTGGGAGGTGGTGGTGGGGGACAGGTTGGGACAGAAGCATTTCCAACTTGTCCTTCAACTCTTAGGACCTGATTCACCACTACAGTTCTCCAAATTTTCAGTATAACACCATGAAACTGCAATAGTTCAGCCATGAAACTGCAGTCATTCAGCCATGAATCTGGAGCATATTCCTTATACAGAATTGCACCAAGAAATTATGTGTTTTAAAAGTGATATATGAACATATAATGAATATGAGGAAATTCCTTTATTTATTCATTTTCTGTAGCCCTAAAATATTCCCAAATAAAATTTAGAGACTATAACTGCCCTAAAATAGACTGTGGTTCAGTGGCCTGATCCTGAAAGCTGCTTTCAACTTCCACATTGTCAGGCTATGCCAAGAGCAGACAGGAGACACTGGATGTGGTTTTATTAGGCCTTAACTTTATTAACTGTTGAGAAGCACCTGGCATATATAAGTGTCCAGTGCAAGTAATTCAGTGACTACTTCAATATATGTGTGGGGAAGATTCCCTCCCCTTTATCATTGTGGTCCCCAGTTCTGCAGCTACTGGGACCTTACCATGCCCCTTTGAATGAGGATTAAGGTGAGCTATAAAAGAAGGGGGCAGGGACTGGCTCTTTGCCTTGCCACTCATAGGAACCCTGAACACTCCTTCCCCCTTCCTACCTTGTTTCTACTCCTTTAACAAATGCCTCCTTTAAAATCCATTATCAGTACATTTATCTGATCTCTCTGCATCGGAGATACCTGCCCTGGACATCTACTCTATACCAATATAATGAGTTATAGCATCATTGCCTCATTCCCATGTTTGTCCCCAGCCAAGGCCCCTGCTGGGCCTGCTATGGAGAAGGGGGAAAAAAACAATCAACCAAACAAAAGTCCACTTTGTGAAGGCCAATCTGGCAGCGAGGGAAAAAATTCCTTCCCAGCCCTCTCCACCCAAATAAAGGAGTAACTAGTTTAGTGCCCACCTGGTATTTTACCATTTCTATGGTTAAGTGGGTGGATGCTGTTCCCTCTGGTCCAGGTAAAAGAGCTTTTTCTGTCTGGCATGTATTTAAAAAACCTCCCTTTTCTTCTGGTCACTTGAGGGGATGGGTTAGTGATCTTCTCTGCAAGATCTTTCTTAAATAGGTACACACCTTTCTCTAGCAAGCCATACAACAGCCACCCCTCCCCCGCTTATTGTGCATGTGTGATCATTGACATCAATAGGAGCTGTGGGTGTTCATTCAGCAACTCTTCGGCTTTGAATGACTGAATTTAATGTACTAACATTGATATATGTTCAGGGACTGACATCACTGACAAACGACCAAATTTTTTCAGTGACAGTTCTAACATTTTACGCTTGAAGATTGACATCTTGCATCTTATGAAACAAACTAACCTGAATTTTCTATGTTCCGGATGTATTATAACTATGTAATAAGATCAGATTTGCCACCTTGGTATTTCATATACATTGGTAATGTGAAATATGCAAATAATTTTCTATCCATCTCAGTCTGAATGCTCTGCAAATTCATGCTTCAGTAATCTGATCCATTTTAGACATACAGTCCAAATATCATTACCTACAAACTGCGTGATCTCCCATTCCTTAGATCTGTTTTATTTTAAAGATTTCAGATTAGGGCGTTAGCTGGTGCCATGGGGACTGGGGATTTTTTTTAAAAATTCAAACAGCTTTTTCCAGTGCTGCTGATGAAAGCTTTGTCAGAATCAGTATTTGAAAAGTGTCTTCCATGGTGTGCTTCACCTAATTCACAGTGAGACAGTATGAGCACTGTCTAAATCAGAAGTTTGTAACTGCACTTTCTCCTAGGTCTTTTTTGTAAGTGGAATGATCATGTCAGGTTTTTACTTAGATAATCAAGATGTTGAACACTGCTTGTGTTTTAAGTGATGGTTCCTCTTGGGTGACTTAAAAACAACTTAAAGATAAAACTCAGTGTCTGTCTCTTACTGACACAGTTTGATGTCTGATTTTTCTATGACTTAAACATTTATTCAGCACATCGCAAAGAAGTTAGGGCAGCACAGGAGAGGGAAAGGTTTTATACAGGAAGTTCAGTTTTTATTTTCTTTTTTAAACAGTCTTAAGTGCAATGTAGACAAAAAGGTGGGGAAACACTTTTTATTCTTCGAGTCCTCTGAGGGACAGAATTTGTTGATGGAATGAGAAAATACTATACTATACCTAAAGTCCCAATGAGAAAATACTATACCTAAAGTCCCAACTAAAGTGAACTCCCAAAAAGACTTTCTAAAGATGATACTTACCTGCTGAGTGAAAACATCAGAGTTAAGTAGGTAGCTTTACTTTTAATGTTAATTTGTCATTTAATAAGATGTCAAAGATTACCTTCTATTTTATTAAACCCCATGAAACTGTGCATAGTAGATATGTTGTGGGATTCTCCTGTACTTAGTCTCCATTTCAGTGAACATTTAAACTTTGAGATGTATGATCAGTTGGTTAAAAGCTTGCATTTCAAAGGCCTCTTAGGTGGAAGGAACAGCTACCAATGGGATCTGAGTCTGTGCTTTTGCTGTCTAAAAACCATGGCATATTTCCCATTACCCAAGACAGCTGACAAATTATTTCTGGAACTCCCAATAACTAACTCTGAGGTTTTTTTTTCTTTTGAACTCTAAGAGGATATTGCAGCTGCCTGTTTGAAATAAAAGCCTGTTTCAATTTTTCCTCCTCTCCTAATGAAACTCTATTGTATCAGCTTTACAAATTCAATTACAATGCTTCTGTCATTTCCTAGTCTTAAACCTTTTTGTCCATCTTGGTATAATATAGGTTACCACCCCGACCCCTATGTGTCATGATCACATTCATCATTACTGTAAGGAAATTAAACATTAAGACTTCAGTTTAAGACACTTGTTATGAATCCTATCTTGTAAGAGTGGCTTATTAAACACAAACATTCTTTTCAGTGCTTTGAACCAGTTTGAAATCTTCATATCAATAGCATCAGAATGAGTGAATGACTTACCAACTGTGACTAATACCCACTTGCAAAATTAAGTTGCACATTACATGAAAAATCTATTTAATAAGCTTTTCTCCATTGACAAAATATGCAAAGATGTATAACAGGGAGCCTGAAAGATGCACTGTCAAGTCTACAAATATTTACTAAAACTTATAAAAAAAAACCCCAAACCCCTAAAAACCTTAACCTGTTTTTTTTCCAGCATGAAAACTTTTCCCTACATAAAACAGGGTCTTCAGCAATAGGTGTAATGAATTGTTGGATTAATAACTTGTTTCTTCCTTTCACTATCCTATCTAATCCTAAATGTATTACTTTCCACTGATACTATAAATTTACCAGTGTACACACAAATGATCAAAAAAAGTAAATTTGTTTTTCAGCACTTCTGTAAATGTTGATTTTGCCCTCCTAGCTTAATAGACTATTGAGTCTCTCTTCTCCTTTGAAATTTTGTGCTGTATTTACCCAGTGCATAAATCTCTAAATATACACTATTATTATTCACAACCAGAAGAACTCCTGTCTGTATAGTAGATGAAACTGACAATGTCTGTAGACATGTTTTGCCCCAGTGAATATTTTCCTTGTTGATTGAATATCTTGCAGATCATTACTAGTGAGATTACTGAAGTACATAGAATAAAGGCTGAGAGAAAAAATAAACTCACAGTAGAAAAAAGTCACTTTAGAAAATACACCCCACAAAGTTAGGAGGGAAGTCAGTTTAACCTTCTCTCCCTTAAGATTTGATCACATGAACACTAAAGTGAGTGTTCTCCAGACTTTGGTGAAGAAACACGAATAGACTATTAAAAATCATCCTGAGAGCAAGGCTGTTTGAAAAACAGAGACAAAATAAAAAGTGTCCTTGAAAGTTGCTACAATTTATATTTGATCATGCATTTTTGTGAGAATCAGACCAGTTTGGGGACAGAGCGCTTGGTCACAAAGAGCATCTATTTAGATGCAAAATGTTCCTTTCTCTTTAACTAGAATTTTTCAAAAGGAAGTGTGTGCACATAAAATAAAAGCAATTCAACAGGCAACACTTGGGCCAACTGTTATCTCACGGTTACCTTGTAGTCACAAAATTAGGGAAGAAAAGCTGAAATTTGGTAATTTCAGATAATGCCATGGGATCTGTTAGTAAATATTTTCTTCAGCAGGAGATGTTGGGGCTCAGGACCCACAAAATCAGGTCACTTATTTTGGTGTGCACACGTAAATATGGAGTTAGGCTCCTAACTGCAGAGACCAAGTGTGGTATAAAGGCTCACCAGTCAGAGACTGAAAAATGCGGTTTCACCTGTGAGATCTCATTGCATAACTCTTTCAGGGCTTGCTTTAGTCCCAAAGCACAGTCTCAAAACTACCAGTTACTTAACAGCTGAAGTGTTTCCATATTCATCACTTTAGTAGCTCTTCTTGGCTACTGTGAATATAGCCATAGTAGGTCTTCCCTAAATGTGGATCTGTGGAAGTGTCCCAATGCCCAGTGTCATTACACCATGACTGAATTTTTTTGCATGAGTTAAAAGCCCAAATATACTTTAATGTCCAACACTTGCTAATTGCACCATGTTGTAATATTCAGCACATAATTCTTCACCACTGTAGTAATGGAAAACTAATCTTTGAGTTGCCAATTGATTTGCAACCGGAAGTAGTGCATTCAGAATAGTCGCAATTTTTACTTTTAACTGTTCAGCCACTATTAAAGTGATTGGAGGACATCATGTAAAATTGGAGCTTTGATTAATAATACTGTGAGATGTGAAGAGGCACTTTCTTAATAAAAGACTGCTCATTTCCCCAAAGTTGATTTACATTTGCCTTCAAACACCAAAAAGCAGAGTGTGAAAGCCAGGGAGAACTGGAAATGTTGTAGTTTGCCTTTCCCCAGGATATTGGTTATCACAGAGAAGAATGACTCTTCCTTGCCAGAGTGATGATAGTAGATTATTGTTCCAGGTCCACTTTAGCTAATGCTTATAATTTTATTAACCATTTTTTCTGCTTACAACTACCATCCTTGTCAAATAAGTGTGAAAGGAAGCAGGGGAGGCATAACATTTTCTGGAATCTGATCAGAAAAGCTGTTACTTTGAAACTCTGGAGGATACAGAGCAGAATGGTATAACATGATTACACTGCATTAACTGGAGGGTAGACACACAACTCAGGAACAACTGGTAAGTTGTATCTCACACAAGCTTATACCCTAATGCTCTAAAAATTGTTAGTCTTTAAAGTGCCACCAGAGTCCTTGTTTTTGTTGAAACATACGAACACGGCTACCCCTCTGAAACTCAAGAATAGCATTATAGTGAGAAAATAAAACAGGGATTCAGCATGGTGATAAAGTAGCTTATGATCACTACTAGGGAAAAGTTCTAAGATAAGTCTAGTAGATATCGATGTAGATACAGATATCGATACTTGAGTATTTTATTGAGCAACTAGGTATCTTTCCCAATTTCTTTATTGCCATTCTGTCTACTCATATATTTTTACGTCCATTTTAAATGGAACAACAATTCAGAGGAACTGAATTTTTTATTTTACTTTAATTATGGTAATATATAATATACTACGAACTGCATAAACATACAGAAAAATATAGTCCCTATCCCAAAGACTTCAGAGCCTGAAAGGAAAAATACAATTGGCAGTGACCATAGTAATTGTTAATGTGTAATGTAAATTTCATGTTCTTGATCTCAATCTTTCACATATAATCTCTTCCCAGTTGCTTCTCTTCTTAATCATAATTCTTTGGCAGTTGCTTGTAGAAGTAATAAAAAAATGAGTCTTCTTGAGGATATGAATGAAGAACCTTAGATTATTGTGGACATTTCCAGCTAATTGGGAGGCGGGTTTCTGGAGAATGATGTATCTTGCACCACTTAGGTGGTTATCTATGCTATGGGTTGGCAAACATACAAATGCACATACATATTCTGTCCGATTCTCTTTCAGTTTTGTATTCAATAATAAGTTAAGTCACACCGAGGAAACTTGTCTTGAAAAAGGCTCACAGAATGTGTTTTGGCTCTCTTATATTTATTGATGCTTAGATCCTACAATAATAGGTGCTTTAAAAACATCTAAAATATATCAGAGGTCATTCATATTAGTAGCTTTGACCGTACAAGCACCCTGTCACCAAAAGAAAACACAAGTGGTCTCAGTCTTTTGGCAAAGATGACAAGATGAGTGTAAAAACTGACTGGTAGGACCCCATTCTACCAACAGGGATTAGAACAGTGAGATACAGGCATCAAACCAGGTCTTGTTACAGTCCTAAGGCTATTATTCAGTGGTCCTAGTTAATAAGCATACAGCATTACCATGGTGGGTAACATACATCAGATTCATGGTCTATGCACATAATGTGTTGTACTGTGAACAAAGTATATGTAATACTGCATAGACCAGGCCTGGGCAAAATATGGCCCATGGACCAGACCCGGCCTGCCAAGGCACTGGATCCTGCCTGCAGAGGCTGTGGGGAATCCCAGGCAGTGCCACATGCCACTCAGAAACACAACTGCGGGGCACTTTCTCTTTGAGTCTGGAGGGGAGGGGGAAGATTCAGATGCTGCTCCCGCCCCCAGAGCAATCCCATTGGCTGGTTTCTGGACAGACACTGGCCAATGGGAGCTGCCTGTTTGCATAACAGGCAGCCACAAAGCACAACCCTTCTGCTCATTCACTCAAGCACATGGCGGAGCAGGCAGAAACATTTTAAGCTCTGCAAGCCTTTAGCTCTGCAGGCAGGCTGGCAGGTCTCCTGGCGAGAACCTACCTCTGGCACCTCAGCCCTTTCCTTCCCCAACCCTCTGCTACTCCACATGCACCCATACCCCCTCTCAGATATGGCACCTCATCTCCTGCCCGAGATCACAATCTCCTCCTACTCTAGGTCACTAGGGTTACCAGATGGCTTCAAAAAGAAATACTGGACACACTTGATCTCATATTCGGGGGAGAGGGGAACCAGTCAGGAGGGGAGCGGGGCTAGCTGGGAGCGGGGCGGGGGGGAGGGGGGAGAGAATCAGCCAGTGGGGAGCGGGGCTGACCCGGGCACATGCAAATCCCAGGGTGCTGCCCATTCTGCGCAGTCCCGGCGGGGCGCACGGGCAAGTCCAGCCATGGAGATTCCATCTCGTCCCGGCCCTGCCCCCCTCTTCTCTACTGTGTAGTTGCTTATTGCCTGGCTGGTAGACACACTCACACAGTGTGAGCGTGTCTACCAGCCAGGCAGTGCACAACTACCTACTGATACTCATAATAATAAAATGTACTTAATTAGAAAATACTGGACATTTATATGTCTAGTATTTTCTCAATTTGTTTCCCGGCCAGAAAACTCAAATACCGGACTGTCCGGTTCAAAACCGGACACCTGGCAACCCTATAGGTCACATCCCAAAAATGTATACTCCAGTTCCCTGCCCTTGGTCACAACCACCTCCTTCACCCAAACTCCGTCCCAGACTCCATTTTTCCTCCTGCACCCCAGTCCTTTACCCCAAACTCCCTTCTGCATCCCAGACCCCACATCTCCTCCATTAATACCGTGGAAGAGGGCGGCCCTCAACCACCTTCCAAAATCTTGGGAGTGGCCCCCGTCAAAAATTATTGCCCACTCCTGGTATAAATATATGTGTTTTGTAGATCTGCAGAGATCTGTGCATACAATAAGTAATGTATTTAAAATGTCTTATGATTTGCAAGTTTTATTAAGAGTCAGATAAACATGCACTATATAACTAATTTAATTTTGTTTTAAATCTGAACTGAATAGATTTTTTGGAAGAGGGACACATCAGATTCTACTTTTGCAACAATGCTTTAAATATATTTTAACCTGAAAGTTATCTCGTGTAAAAGTGGCACCATCTTACAAATAGTTCTGTTCCTAGAACATGTTTAGTCCTATCTGTTTACCTTTTTGTCAGAAATAGGCTTTGACTGTTTTTATATTCTGTTAGCAATATGGCACCAACACCAGCTATTGGAGTGTGAGATGGATTCTTTTCTGGGTTTTGCACAATCAATGGAATTGCTATATACATTTCAGTTTCAAGGTAAAATTCTTCCCTCGGTTACCATTGTGCTACTTTAGTGGAGACAACCAATTAGTCATTTAAAATCCTTTGCACATTGTGATAAGTGGTTATGTAGGTGGTTTTCAGGACATAATTTGCAGACTACGAGAATCTTTATTACTAATGATGATGAAGATGAAGATCTATAAGAAGAGAGAGAGCCAAACTTGATTCTCAAATTCATTTGGTGTTTGCGGGGCTAGTAAATAGGAAAAAAACCTTCTCTGACTTCTGAACTGAGAAAACGGAATCAGGATGTAATTAAGGGTGTTTCTAGACTACAGGGTTTTTTGGAATTTTTTTTTTTCAAAAAAATTTCCCCTGCTTCTAGACTGCTGCCGCGTTCTTTCAAAAGTAAATCGAAAGAATGCAGCAGTTTTTTCGACCACAGAAAACCTAGTTTTACGAGGAATACGCCTTTTTTCGAAAGTGCTCTTTTGAAAAAAAGTACTATGTAATGCAAAATGTGCTTTTTCGAAAGAGAGCCTCCAGACTGCCTGGGCGCTCTCTTTCAAAAAAGCGGCTTGCTTTTTTTAAAGTATTGATTGTAGTCTAGATGCTCTTTTTCGAAAGAGGCTTGCAGTCTAGACGTAGCCTAAGAGATAGTAAATAGAAACCTACTATGCCATTTTTGCAGTCATTTTTTTAGAAAGGATCCAACATATGGAATAAGGTTGCAGGGTCCTTTGGAGTCCATTACGTTAGGGTGCTTCTACACTGCACCCTTACCTTGAAATAAACTACACAATTTGTGCTATGCAATTTGTGTAGCTTATTTTGAGGTAATTTCAAAATAGCTTACTTCGAAAGTTGGTGCTGTATACACAGTGCCAAATTTTGAAATAAAGCACTATTCCAACAAGTCCCTTAACTCTTGTGGAATGAGGGTTATAGGGACTCCAGAATGGTGTGCCCATTATTTCAAAATCTATTTTGAAATAATGAGCTGCTTTAAAGAAATGGAATAGCTATTTTGGGAAATGTCAAGTATTCCGAAATAGCTCCGCAGTGTAGATTTAGCCTTAAAGTGCTGCAATGATTGTACATTTCTAGACAAAATTTTACCATACAATATTATTAATGTGGGACACTGAATAGCAGAACATCATTTTTTACTTAAGTAACTTCCTCTTAGTATAGGAGATCTGTTAGGTTTGTGGGTTTAACATCTTTGAAAATTAGTAAAATTTGGGATCCTATTGTAACAACTGTTTTATTACATGGCATTTTAATTGATTGCCTTAGAATAATATTAACTTAATAAGAAGAACGGTAAATTATTGATTCTCTCTTCTCCCCTTTTTCCCCATCAACAAAGAAATCTGCAGGTTTTCCTTTCAGGTAGTACTTTTTCTGTATCTATTGATATGAAATACACATACAGCAATTCAACATTAGCTGATCAAATACAGTCTGAAAAGTACAGAGTTGAAGTTTGCCAAGCTGTCTTTCTTAAGCTGCAGAAATCAATTACAGTAGAGCTGCAGTTGTTTAAAAAGGTCCTGCAATAAATCCCTGTTCTTGAGCAATGTACGCAAATCTGTCTTCTGTATTATGGTTTACAGGATTACAAATGGTGCTACAGGGAAGAAGTAGGGGAAGAAACACTTTCTTTTGTAGCTATAAAAATGATGTCTGTTGGTGATTTTGGTGTTACTAGTGCAATAGCCTGAAAATTCTTCATCCAAGATTTACATATCCTGCAGGAGTAAACAATGTTCAGTAATGTAGTTTCAAAGTCTTTTGAGAACAGTAGTTCCTGAAGACAGCTTGTTAGTAGCTTTCTTTTTTGGGATAGACACATTAGTATCACTTGGCAAGAACTTCAGTGTTTCACCCATTAAAAGAAGCCAGTGTGGGAAAAAACAAACCAGCTAAATTGAATCACCAAGAAAATCTATGATATCTGTGAGTGCAAGAGTAATAGTCATTAGTCTATGCCAAAAAAAAAAGAGAGAGAGAGAGAGGTGTAACATTTGTTGGAGAATATGTGTAACTAGTAAATAAAAAAGTTTACCTTACAAAACTTCTCAGAGTAATATTTTTCAAAGTGTGCCATTTTTCAAACTTATTCAACCTATTTTGTACACCATAATATCAAAGGAAGATGGCTCTTTATCAAACATCTTCAAAACACCACATTCTGATGACATAACTCATCAGTGGGAGCTGTTTCTGGGAATTCAGCACAGTAAGAGCTTTTTAAATAGAAGGAACTTGATGTCAGAATCCATCTCACTTGCCTCCACTATGTCAAGTAATTTGTTTTTCACTAGCACAGCTGTTTTTGTTTGTTTGAATGGGGTGTGGAGGTTTTTAGTCTTTTTGTTCTTGATGTTTGTTTTCAAACTGAACACCAGTTGTAGGCATACAAAAATTGAAGTAAATAAAGATCCATTTACAAGCCTAGACATCGGCCATTTTCCTGCCTGTCTTTTGCTGTATGGAATTGGGATTTAGTTCACAGGGGAGGGGTTTTTTTGGTGCAAATTATTATTAAAAAGCTGTGTATGGTTTTGGTTTTTGTTTTTTAAAGAAGCCAGTGAAGGGTAAAAGTAAGTTTCATGCTCTTACATTACTTTCCTTAAATCTCTGAATCCTTCCTTTCCTTTCCCATCCCTTGTCTCTTCTCTATTAGGACCCATTTATGCACTCTGTTGACCCCCCTATTTACTAAATCTTATTAGAAAATGATCCATATGTAAAATTTGAGAAGGAAGATGCTTTTAAATGACTTTTAGTTTCTAAAATTGAAATGAAATTGTTCTTGGCCCTTTAAGTTTCATGTAAACTATGTTAAAGGTTATGGTGAAGAACAATAAAAGACACTTTGCAGTGAAGGTAAAGTGAAATCTTAATATGTTCCCCAATTGTAAGGCACAAATGGGAACTACACTAAGATGCTGAAATATGGACAATGGAGTAAAAAGAAAAATCAATGACTTTTGGAATTGGAAATAAAGAGAATGTAACAGTCTTGGAATGTTTAACAAGACTCTGAACTTGAAGTGGCATGTGCAAGTTTAATATGGACTTTGGCTCACTCACTGCTGAATGTAGTCCCAAATATCTCCCCTGCAATATGCATGCCCTGTCAGAGACTGAGGCCTGATATACCTTACAGAGTTAGTTCTATGTAAGGAAGCTTATGTTAACCTAACTCTCTAAGATCTACACTAAAATGTACCTCCCGCTAATGTAACTTGCTCACTATACTGACTTAATAACTCCACCTCTGCAAGGTCTGGTCTATGCTAGACCAGGCAGGTCAGCATAAGATATGCTATCCAGCTCTGCAAAGTGCATAGTTGAGTTCAGGTGACCTTAAGCCGAGCCGCCATAGTATCTATACTGCGGGAGGCTGATGGGAGCACACACTCCCGTCAGCTTCCCTTACTCCTTGCACATCGAGGAGTACTGGATACTGGTGGGGCTGCCCTCAGCGTTCAATCTAAGGGGTGATCTATACTAGATCCGTGAAATTGAATGCTAGACTGTCCAGAAGGTTGATCTTCTCGGTAGTGCAGACATGCCCCAAGAGACATAGCGCTTAAATTGGCATAATTAAGTTAACACAGTAATAGTCAAGACCCATTTCTACCATAAGTTACTGGCTATGTTGTGAAGATCTGTAACCCCATGCTAGACCCATTTAAATGCTTGGTATGGAAGAAAGGATAAGAATACTGTGCCCCTGTACTTTGTCAATAAAGTTGAGGTGTGTTGCTTAAATCCATTGCTGTTTTGCCCATTTGTGTTCTGATCAGTTTGTAACCTAGAACAGTCAGAATTTCCTTAGAATCTCTTTTCAGAAATTCCCCTATACTTGACAAACTCTTTACCAGTCCTTTGCAGCACTGTAGGGACCCTGTATTGTTGGTGCAATAGCATACGGATGAGAATGGGAAAGAATCTTTCCCTTGAATGTTAGCCTCTTCCCAGAATGAACTGTAGAGTCAGCATCAATATGTGACTGATTAATCACAGATCTCTAGCCTTTATTATTCACATCTAAGGGTACATCTACACAGCGGTGCTAAACTTGAAATAAGCTATGCAACTTGAGTTACACTAATTGTGTAGCTTAAATCAAAATAGCTTATTCTGAATTTGGGCATGTCTACATAGCACTTATTTCGAAATAGAGCACTTTTTCTCCAACTTCCCTTACTCCCCATACAATGAAGTTTACAGAAATCAGAGTAAGAAGCCTGTTATTTCAAAATTATTTTGAAATAACAGGCTTGCTGTGTAGACACGCAATGCATTATTTTGGAATAACATTAGTTATTCCAAAATAATGCTGCACCCTGAGGGTGTGTCTACACTGTACCATAAGTCGAAATAAGATATACAATTTGTGTAGTTCAAATTGCATATCTTATTTCAATCTTATTTTGAAATAACTTATTTTGTAATTAAATTTCTACATAACCCACTGTTCTGAAACGTCCCTTACTCCTCATGGAATGTTGGAATAGAGAGCCCGAAATAACAGGTTTGCTGTTAAGATGCGGGTTAGCTCCAGTATCCGAAATAGTGTTCGAGTGTAGACGTAGCCTAAAGTCCTATGTAATACCCATACATTTGCTCTCTACTTTTGCTACACACTGGCACCCTATAGTGTGTGCTTAATGCTAAATAATATCCATAGTCTCTGAGATATTTTAAAATTAAACACAGATATTTCAAACTCACTTTAAAAGGAAAACTGCTGGGAGGAGCTCTTGTGATATACGAATATTTGGATGTTTTTGAAGCTTGGTAATGGGATATTGAACCTTTCACATTTAGGTCTATGGTAGTGACCAATTTGTGACCCATATGAAATGAGTTCATTATGTGCTCTTGTAATCAACAGTACTTGCAGCAATCAGACTAATTGTAAAGCCATCCCTACTGGACTGCTTGTTGAACTCTTCTGAAAAGGCCAGAAAGCAAATCAGAACAGCTTCAGCAGCTAATTGGAGGACTCCCATGAGAGTGGCTTAAAGATATTAGGACCTGTCCTGAAGAAATTCATGCTTCTGCAGAGGACCAGCACAAGGGTCGTTCACTACTTAAGTTCCATTTTAACCCTATTTAAACAGTGCATAGAACTTCTTTGTCTTTCTGCACAGGAGTGATTTTCACTGTGCAAGTGCTTGCATGTTACTATAGGTTAAGTAAATTGGACTCATTTCATCTAGGAGTTCCAATATTTGTCATTAATTATACCAGACAGAAAAAGTTTTTTTTTGTTCCCCTTTAAAAGAGATGTACTGAAATTTGGCCATTTTCACTTGTGTCTTTTTTTTCTGGGGATTTGGGTTGTGATGGAGTGAAAGTTGGCAGCAATATGGCATTGTAGTCTGACAATCTGTGAGTAACTCTAAAGGTATAATAGAGAAGGTAGAAAACTGGAAACCACTCAATCAGATGTTTGTTCACTTTGTGTTTTTTAGTAGAAATTGTTAATTTATTTGGAGCTTAATTTCGGGTCAGTTTAGAAAACAGAACTGTTATCCACTGTCAGTGAAATAGGATTCCCACCTCCCTTTGCCCATTGCTGTAACAGAACTTTTCTTACTCATTTAACACATATATGAGCTTTCCCTGTAACATTTTATAGTAGGTAGCTCATTGTTAATTCCCTTCCCCTCTAGAAAGTTTCCCATGATGGCCCCTTAGTGCATTGGGAAATATAATGTTTCAGGGGTGTGTGCAAAAATCCAGTGCTATCTAGTGTTCTGTGGCTTTCTTACCATAGTTGTTAGATCTAATCAGAAGTAATAGTTCTTTTGGGGAAAAGTCACACAAGCGTAATCTTTCCCTGCATAGGGTTTCTTCTCCTGTAGTATCATTATTGTTCAGCAGTATTAAGCACAGTCATCTTTGAACACCTTAGGCAATTTATTGTGCAAAATCTAATAATATCATTGTAACTGTGCTTTAATTAATATGCACATATAGTAACACCTTTTGCCAAACTGCAGTATCATGTCTCATTAAATTCTGCTAGGTCAGTTTGATTATCTGTTGTGTGATTTCTCTGAACTATGATAGCCTCTTATTTTCCTAATTCTAGTTTCAACTGGGTGCAGTGTTTATATTTATAATTTGTTGATGTGGTTGTTGCTATAAATAAAAAAACCCAACTATATTGATTGTACTGAGCAAGGTTGCATTTAAAAATAAAGATAGAAAAAGCCTACTTATTCTCTGCTCTCAGGGCTGTATTAGAGAATAGATTGTCTCAATTAATTTTCCTTGCTAAGAATTTTTTAATGCTATCTTTTGAGAAGCTAAGTGAGAAGAACTCCATAAAGCACATTTGAACTACTGCCAGTTATGGAAACTAGAAACAAGATATGGCTTTATCACATGAGGGTTTTTTTTTCAATGCAAATGTTTTGCATACATCATTTGGATTTTTGTCACAAATATTTTAAGACATTAAAAATGTCTGTAAGGATGAAATGAGAAGTCAAAAATGGGAAGTCTGCATTATGGCAACACCAGTCATTCAGCAAAGGTAATAGATAAAATTACTGGATGCTGTAAGGTCAGATTGCTGTATAAGCTACTATATAGGAGACCTCATTAAACAACAAAAAACTCTGATATAAAATTTTATAAACTAAAAAGTGTGTCACATGGAGTTTCCTAAGTGCACCTCTGTTATTCTGAACTGGCTACTGTGTATTTATAGACCACTGCCCTTCAATGTACAGACTCTGAGGGTCTACAGGGTTTTTCTGAAAAAAGTGGTCTTTTTTCGAAAAAACTTCCCCTGCATCTAGACTGCTGCTGTGTTCTTTCGAAAGTAAATCGAAAGAATGCGGCAGTCTTTTCGACGACAGAAAACCTCGTTTTACGAGGAATAATGCCTTTTTTCGAAAGTTTTCTTTTGCAAAAAGGGGCTATGTAATGCAAACTGTGCTTTTTCAAAAGTACCGGTTGTAGTCTAGATGCTCTTTCGAAATAGGCTTGCAATCTAGACGTAGCCTGAATGTCTGAACTGAGTCATTCAGGTACCAGTTTAATACCGAGTGTCCTTTAACTCAGTGAGAGAAGCCAGAGCTTTTGGAAAAGGAGGATTCAAGGTTAAGCTATGCTTCTGCTGTGAAACTCAATGGTTGGCTGTTGTGTGTGTTATATATATACAGGGCACCTTAGCTTGCCCTGAATTTGTTGCACTACAGTGGAAGTAGAGTAGAATACACAGACAGGAACCTTCAGGTTAAATATTTTAAAAATTGTGGTTTGACAAAAAGTTTTCCATAACAAATGAAATATGATCCATACCAATGTAGTTTATAATCTGAGAATCAATTCACTTTTCATATATACATCTTTGAGAAAATCCAGAGATTCAAGTTATTTTTAGGGCATTCTATTATTGACTCAATAGATGTTTTGATAGTTCTAAAATAACTTTTTTCTAATATACCAGAAAACAATGGATGTTTTTAGAGGATCAACAATGAACAAATGTAATTGAAATTCATTCCTTCCCCTTACATGCCTCCTGCTACAAGGCATTGGCAACTGTTGTAGCCAGTTTGGTTGTGACCTTATTTAGACAAAGTTGTGGCTTTACAAGATTCCTTTTCTTCTCTTTCCTTTGCATCAACAAATATGTACAAAAGTGTAACTTCTGTTCACACAGGCACAGTTATATAAATATTCTTATGTGTGATTCCAAAGTAAATGCTTAAATCTGTTAAAGCTTATAAATGGTAGGAATTCAGTGTGCTTGATAATACATAGTTCAATTATTGAATAATATTCAAAACATTTCACAATTATCTGTAAGCCTTATGTGAGCAATAAAACAGATGATGTACTAACTTCAAAAATTACAACAATGTAAAATCATATTTAAATTACCCTTAGATTATCTTATTGCATAAGTTCAGCAGTCATACAAAAGAATGCCATTCCTGCACCCTCAAGTTCTGAACTTGTCTAGGAGAGAGAAAGTACTTGGAAATAAGCTCTCAAATGTACTGTTATCAGTCCTGCTGGATTCCTTCTCCTGGCCCTAATAGATATGAAATTACTTGAATTACTGATTTAGAAAATTGTTCAGTATAAAAACAGATTAACTATAAATGGGCTCCTCCCTGATTTGCTTCAACATTACTTATTAAATAACAAATTAGCATGTTGTGAGAATTGAGGAAGAATCAGAACTGCCCTGATAATCAGCATATAATTTGCACAGGCACTTTTTGGACTGTTTTTTATTCCTATATTGTTTTCCCCTGGCTAACAGATCATGAGCCATGACCAAATCACTGTCTTTCATCTTTGCTATGATGACAGAGTGGGGTGCAGCCTCTTCATCCCAAGAGCGAACCCTTATGTTAAAAAAGCTCTGTCATGTAGTTCAATTTATTTTAGATCCAAGGGAAACCAGGACACTCCGGAGAGACTTAACCACTTTATTATTTATTGGTAGCACTTCATAGACTAACAAAACATGTAGATGGTATCATGAGCTTTGGTGGGCACAACCCACTTCTTCAGATGAAGAAGTGGGTTGTGCCCACCAAAGCTCATGATACCATCTACGGCTGTGTCTACACTGTGATACGGCTGTGTCTAATCAGCCGCTTTTCCGGAATAACTTGCCAGCTGTCTACACTGGCCCCTTGAATTTCTGGAAAAGCACTGACGATCTACTGTAAGAAATCAGCCGCTTTTCCGGAAATACTATGCTGCTCCCGTTCGGGCAAAAGTCCTTTTTCCGGAAAACTGTTCTGGAAAAGGGCCAGTGTAGACAGCAGAGTAGTGTTTTCCGCAAAAAAGCCCCGATCGCGAAAATGACGATCAGGGCTTTTTTGCAGAAAAGTGCGTCTACATTGGCACAGAAAAAGTGCTTTTCCGGAAAAGCATCCTGCCAATGTAGACGCTCTTTTCCCAGAAATACTTATAACGGAAAACTGTTCCGTTTTCAGCATTTCCGGAAAAAGGTGCCAGTGTAGACGTAGCCTACATGTTTTGTTAGTCTGTAAAGTGCTACCAGACCATTTGTTGTTTTTTCCTGTACAGACTAACTTGGCTACCCCCTGAAGCTTCTTATTTATTGCAAGCTTTAAGCAGCTAAGATGGTTGTTTAAGTTTTACAAGGCTTAAAAACAATCACTATATAATTTAAACCTTAAATACTATAAATTCTAAAACAATTAGTACAGCACAAAACAATACAAAAGCAATTAATAGAAGATTTATTATATTACAGTAATTAAGCATAGTTCACTTACATTTCACCCATATGTCACCTACAGTACCAGTCAGGACATCGTGGTCCCTGTTACTCACGCGTGTCAGGATGCTATGCACTGCTGTAGCCGGTGTGATGGATCTATTTACTTCTACTTACAACAAGCAGGAACTGTGGGTCAATCCTGCTCTCTACCTCCCATCGAATCGTCTTACTAACCTCATTTTATAGCAAAGTGAGTCTTGGTCGTTCTAATAATATTTACCAATTGATTACATATTGTGTAAGATGCCAAAAATGCCCAATGCCCTTATTTGGGGTACATCCTGCGACTTAGGATCTTGCAAAAACTATGTGCGTGGTTAAAAGTTTTATGGCTATATCTGGAATTTTTGCTTATTAGAAATAAAATGTACCAATACAAGGTTCCTCCCAATGTCCTTGACGTGGTCTCGCTGTACCATATTGTATCTGCATGATTGTGCAAAAAACGTTCCTGCATCTCAAACCTTTGCTCCTTCCCTCCCCTGAACCCCCGGCCTTGCCTGCTTGCTTACCAGACTTAAGATAGGCCTGGATTGTGTTTGTTAGAGATCCACACTGTGGTCAAGCCAGACATTATTATATGTCAAGGCAGGGCCGTCCAGGCTCCCCTACAAGGTCAGGGTGGCATATTTAACACTTTGGGTCACTTGCTTTGCCCTGTTCCTCTCCCTTTGTACCAAAACAACCCACAGGTTACTTGCACAGTTCTCTCTTTCCTGGCAGCCTCTGCAGTGTGGGGAATGGCACAGTACATTCTGGTTCATGGGCAGTGGGTGAATTGAGCTGGGGGAAGCAAGCCCCCAGTCCCACCCTAGCCCAGCCCCACCCCTTTTGCCCAGGCCGCACCCCCCAGTAGTACAGGGAGATGGGGCGATGTGCCGCCCCAGCCTCCGCAGCCCTGGAGCACCAGCGAGGGAAGAGGATGCATGGCCCCAGCCTTCCTATCTCCAGAACACTGGGGAGGGAGGAGGGCACTTGGCCCCCTCCTCCCCAGCCCTGGAGCTCCAGGGAGGGCAGGCACAGGGCAAGGGTGCCATTTCGGGAGGATAGGGGGAATAGCAGCTATGTGCTCTAGGGCACGGTTTGCTTTTCATCCTATTCCCCGGACTCTAAGGGAATGAGGGGAAAGTGTTTGCAATCCATGCATGCCTCTCACACCTGGCTGGTGAAGGGAGCTCAGGGAATAGATTGTTATTTTCTTCAGTCTCCTAAGGATCATAGGTTCCCTCTGGGTTACCACAGGTTAGATACTTTTATTCTAGGGCACTGAATGATGCCGTTAACTTGTATCGATAATCAAATCCTAACATGGCCACCGACTTCATAATATTTAAAAAATAGACACTTCCAACAGGACTACTAGATCCTTTCCTCCTGCTTCTTCCTCCAGTGCTCTGCCACCATTCGCTCCTCTTCCCCTCTGTTCCCTTGCTCACTTTTGCCTTCTCCTCTCCCCACTGCCTGGGTCAGGAGAGACTCCCCTTCAGAGCCAGCTGAGTAGGGCCTGGCATGGGTGACTACCTGGTGCCTCTCCATTCTCAGTAACTGGACTCTGGGGCTATGTCTACACTGGCATGATTTTCCGGAAATGCTTTTAACGGAAAAGTTTTCCATTAAAAGCATTTTCGGAACAGAGCGTCTAGATTGGCACGGACGCTTTTCCGCAAAAGCACTTTTTGCGGAAAAGTGTCCGTGGCCAATCTGGACGCGTTTTTCTGCAAAAAAGCCCCGATCGCCATTTTCGCGATCGGGACTTTTTTTTGCGGAAAACAGTACTGTGCTGTTTACACTGGCCCTTTTGCGCAAAAGTCTTTTGGAAAAAGACTTTTGCCCGAACAGGAGCAGCATAGTATTTCCAGAAAAGCACTGACAGTCTTACATGAGATCGTCAGTGCTTTTCCGGAAATTCAAGCGGCCAGTGTAGACAGCTGGCAAGTTTTTTGGGAAAAGCGGCTGATTTTCCAGAAAAACTTGCCAGTCTAGACACAGCCTGGGTGTCTGGTCAGTAGACTTGATTGGAGTCTGTCAGGTCCCTTTTTTGACCAGACTTTCCAGAAAGAAAAAAAACCCTGGCTTCCTGGCTGCTCTACTCCCAATGTCAAGTAAATGTAAATTAGTAGTTATAGAAAGCCATAAGTGGCTCACATGATATGTATGATGCCTTGTGAAAAACAGCATTTTTATTTTGTGTAAATATCCTTCCCTCTTGCCTAATTTCTTCTTTTCCTCCTTGTCATGATTTTTTGTTTTGTTTTGTTTTGTTTTACATGTAACCCTTCTGCCAGGTAGTGCCGGCAGCAGCCACGGCCATGTTCAATATCTAGGGGTCCCCTTTTCCTTCATCTCACACAGAACTGGCTTGAGCCCCCACCCAGGAACCTGGGAAATTCACACACCCCTGGGCGCCTCTGAGAGGCAATGCTTCCCCACTCGTAAGCACAGAGTCTGAGGGTATGTCTACACTACCCCGCTAGTTCGAACTAGCGGGGTAATGTAGGCATACCGCAATTGCAAATGAAGCCCGGGATTTGAATTTCCCGGGCTTCATTTGCATAAGCCGGATGCCGCCATTTTTAAATCCCGGCTGCTTCGAACCCCGTGCCGCGCGGCACGAACTAGGTAGTTCGGACTAGGCTTCCTAGTTCGAACTACCGTTCCTCCTCATTCCACGAGGACTAACGGTAGTTCGAACTAGGAAGCCTAGTTCGAACTATCTAGTTCGTGCCGCGTGTAGCCGCGCGGCACGGGGTTCGAACGAGCGGGGATTTAAAAATGGCGGCGCCCCGCTTATGCAAATGAAGCCCGGGAAATTCAAATCCTGGGCTTCATTTGCAATTGCGGTATGCCTACATTACCCCGCTAGTTCGAACTAGCGGGGTAGTGTAGACATACCCTGAGTGTAGAAAAGAAACTTTTAATGAAAGAGAGAGAAGTCACGTGGCATTAGCTTGGGGAAATAACACAACCGGAGTTCATAACCAGCCCATGACTAACCATCCCAGCTCAAATGAATTGAGCAATGTCCTTTGCCTCTCAGGCTCACTAGTCACTTTCTCTGTACCCCACTTCAAATGCCCCGCTTACAGCTCTGTCCGATCAGTGCGGACCCAGACACATCATCCTGAGGACTCCACTCATTGAGTCTGAGGCCATGCCACCTTTGCACTGTTCCTGTGGTCTGTTGGTCATCTGCTGCCATTCCTGCCAGCTACTCCACTGGCCGCCCGCCAGTTGTTCCCGCCAGCCGCTCCTACTGGCCGCCCACCAGTCGTTCCCGCCAGCTGCTCCCCTGGCCGCCTGCCGCCGCTCCTACCAGCCATCTGCTGGTTGTTCCTGCTGGCTGCTCTGCTGGTCGCAATAGGTCTAGTTCCAGGCCAAACCAGTGATTTCAGCTCTTAATGATTTCAACTCTTTAGCCACCACCTAGGCTGGCAAAAGATTCCAGCTTCTGCTGGAATAGCAACAAGACTCCTGATGGAGTGTGCTTTAGGTCTATCCTTAGAACAAGGAGTGGGGAAGGGGGGGAGAGAGAGGGAGGGCAGGTTGAACCAGTCTTACAGCTCACACCTGGCAGGCATGAAGCAGGCTGGCTCAAGCCCTTTTCCCCCCACCCCACTCAGTTCACTCAATTCTGGAAGTGGGAGGCTTGTTCATCAGAGACTTCTTTCAATGATGGTGTCTCTCCTGCAAGCACTGGTGTCATATTTTACAGTTCCTACACTGTAAAGGTTCCTACACTGTAAGGGTAGCATGATTTTTGACCCCCCACAACAGCCCAAATTAGTTACAATACATCACATTCCATTCTAACAACCGATCCTCCATCAGCCCTGGCTGAATTGGTTTTACATAACTACACCCCGGATTCCTTCCCCAAACCAGCATGAGCTGTATTTACATAGCAACAGTTAATTATCTTGCAGAGCTAAACAACTTCAGCTGGCTGCATTGCAAATAGTCCTTCAGACCCCTGGCTTACATACACATGTAAGTATTTTGGGGCCAAGCTCTGTGTAAGCTCAGAAGCTTATCTCGCTGTCCAACAGAAGTTGGTCCAGTAAAAGATATTACCTCACCCGCTTTGTTCCTTTATTGAGGTTGTAACTTTCCGTGGATACCGAAATCCATAATCAGATATTTAAGAATAACAATCATAAAGTCATCCATGCCATCACTGCTCGGGAAGTTAGATGCAAATAGGTAAGTGGAATGCTCTCCTGGGGCATGTCTACACTAGGAAATAATTTCAAAATACGTAAAATTGAAATAGTGCATCGAAATAGCCCAGAATGATTTAGAAATAGTGCATCCACACTGATTGGACCCAGCCTCGGACTTAAAGCCCTGGAAGCTCTCCAGGGAGGGCACCAGAAGATGGACACTTCTTGGGGCTGCTTGGTCAGGCAAGCTGAGACATGTGCTTTCAGGGGCTTTTCTCTACGGCCACATCTCACACGCCACTCCTATACTGCCTCCCCCTCATGAGACACCACACCAACACAATGTGCTGTGGTTGCCGTTGAGGATCCCACAACACTCAGTATGGAGCTGGTACTGCTGCAAAGCAGTGTTATGATCATGGGCCTCACACTGCACCTCATGGCACAGTTCATCCACACTGCCTGCATGCTGCTCCAGCAGGACAACAACCAGCCCCAACTGGAGGACCCCTTCACCCATGTTCTGGTGCTCCTGCTGCTGAAAATGTCCTTAAACTCTCTGGACAGCATGGAACGACACTTCTGGCGGAGGGTCACCAATTCCGACTGGTGAGACCGCATCATCCTGCAGCCAAGGGATGACCAGCAGTGGCTCCAGAACTTACCCGTTCAGCAGGCCACCTACCTGGACTCACCCCTGCCCTCAGGTGACAGGACCCGTCATCCCCATGTAGAAGTGTGTTGCCATCTCCCTGTGGAAGCTCACCACACCGGACAGCTACTGCTCCATCAGGAAACAGTTTGGTGCGGGGAAATCCACAGTTGGGGCTGTGGTTCTGCAGGTAGCCAAGACCATCAACCACATGCTGCTGCGGAGGGTCATCACTCTGGGCAACATCGACACTATTGTCAATGGCTTTTCTGCAGGGGCTTCCCCAACTCTGTGTGGGGGGGAGGCCATAGATGGTACACACATTGGCTCAGCAGGTGCCACATGGTTGTGAAGTGTGTGTTCAGCTGCTTGAAGGGGAGGGTCAGAAGTCTCCTCACCTGCCTGGACCACAATGAGCGAAACATCCTCTTTGTGGTGGCAGCCTGCTGTGTCCTCCACAACCTTTGTGAGAGCAAGGGGGAGACTATCCTGTCAGGGTGTGGAGCAGTGGCTGAACGGCTGACCAGGGCATTCGAGCAGGTGGACACAAGTGCCATACAGAGAGCACATGAGAAGGCTATGCTCATCCGGGAGGCCTTGAGGGAAAGTTTCAGCCAAGGCCATCTGTGAGACTTTCCTCCATGCATCTCCACAAAGGGTCCCTGCATTGCCCCTTTGTGCCTTTCCTTCCCCACCTCTCCCTTCCCCTGCCCTCCCATCCCACCTTCCCCCCTCTCCTGCAGAGCAAATAAGAAAAGCCTTTTTTTGGTTAACAAATAATTGTCTTTAGTTGGGGGATATAAAATAGGGGAGAGACTGGAAAAAATGAGGAGGGGGTAAGTGGGGAAGGGGTTCAGAGATGGGGCTGGGAGTGGTGCCCTTCCTGTTCAGATCTGGAGGCATCTGCTGCCCTGGAGGTCCCACCGCCCCATGTTCGGGGGCCCCAGAGGCCCCTGGGGGGCTAGAAGGAGAAGCCAGGGCGGGAGTAGGGAGGTGGCTGGTGGCCTACTCCAGGCACAAGGCCATGCAGTCCACCACCAAGGTGGAGCACTTGGCCTCATGTTGGCTCAACAGCTCGTCTTAGGTGGCCTTTCGGTGCTCCCAGTCAGCCCAGCACTCCTCCCAGTCAGCAGCCCACTCCTGGCACTTGTTGTCAAACCCCTGGATGAGGGACTGGAGGCAGGCCATCTGCTCACACAGCTGGTCCTCACGGATTCTCTTTCTCCGGTGGATCCCACAGAGTTGGGAGGATGGCATGGGAGGTGGTGGACACATCACACTCGTAGCTGGCCCCTCTGTGAAGAAAAGTGACAAGGACAGTCACCCCAGGAGACACTGTGCATGAAGCCTAGCCATAATCTCTGAGGGTATGCCTGGCATGGGTGACTACCTGGTGCCTCTCCATTCTCAGTAACTGGACTCTGGGGCTATGTCTACACTGGCATGATTTTCCGAAAATCTACACTACAAAGGTATGTCTACACTACAAAGTTAGTTCGAACTAACAGGCGTTAGTTCGAACTAACTTTCCTAGGCGCTACACTAGCGCTCCGTTAGTTCAAACTTAATTCGAACTAACGGAGCGCTTAGTTCCAACTAGGTAAACCTCATTTTACGAGGACTAACGCCTAGTTTGAACTAGCTAGTTCGAACTAAGGGCTGTGTAGCCCTTTAGTTCGAACTAGTGGGAGGCTAGCCCTTCCCAGGTTCCCCCTGGTGGCCTCTCTGGGCACAACCAGGAAAACTCTTCTCCTCTCCCCCAGCCCCGGGCCCTTAAAGGGGTAGACTCTGGCCAGACGGCACTAGAGTCAGCCAGCCCTGCCAGGAGTCTCTGCCCCGAACCAGTGGCCCCACCATGAGCCAGGCGGCCAGTGCCAGTGACACGTCCCCTGCCCAGTCCCCCAGCACCCAGGGGCCAGCCAGGGGCCATAGACGGCGCGCGGCCTCCTTGTCTAGTGCGGAGGTCATGGACCTCATTGAGGTTTGGGGGCAGGCCCCCAATGTCCATGATCTCCGCACTAGGAGGAGGAATGCGGCCGTCTATGGGCGCATAGCAGCCGCCATGGCCAGCAGGGGACACAGGCGCACCCAGGAGCAGGTGCGCATTAAAATTAAAAAGCTGCGCCAGGCGTACGCCAGGGCCACAAGAGGCGGCACCGCTGCAGGGGCTGCCACCTGCCCCTACTTCACTGCCCTCCACCAACTATTGGGGGGCAGGGCGGTCCGTGCCAGCCTGGGGGACCTCGAGCCGGGACCAGAGGGCCCTGACCTGGGCACACCAGAAGGGTCACCGCCAGCAGTGTCGTCCAGGGAGACCGTACCAGGTAAGTAGTTTGAATTAAGTAGTTCGGGGGGGGAGGTGGCAGGGAGACCAGGGACCGCGCGCGTAGGCCATGCCTTCCATGGATCACGCAGACACCTGTGCACGTGCAAGCACGTGCCATGCCACCCTTGGGCAGGTGGCTCCAGCTGCGTGACACCCAGGGGCCATTGCCCAATAGGCACATGCTTGTGCAAAGAGACGTGACATGCTCCCAACCCCGGGGCAGGACCCAGCAGGATGATTTCCCTTCACATGTCCCCTCTACACGGAGGCAGGGGACATCTTCCCCCCCCCACCCCCACCACCGCTTCTGGGGGTGGAAGCTCTCCTGCAGCCCCCCGATTACCCCCTCTCCACAGATGGCAGCCTGCGGCAAGTGCAGCCGGTCTGATGGCCGAGTGCTGTGATGTGCCCAGTGTGGGTACTTCAGGCACTCCAAGCCAGGACTGGTTTGTAAGCGGGGCACCCCTTAGAACTGTCTGTCCGGGGTGGGGGTCGGGACCCTTTAAGCGCAGCCCTCGGCTAGCCTGAGACAGCATCTCCACGCTCTAAGTCCTCCTCTGATGCCCTGCCGGCACTGCTTCCGGCCATCCTTAAGCCCTGTTCAGAGTCCACTCAATGTGGACTTGCTAGTTCGAATTAGCAAAACGCTAATTCGAACTAGTTTTTAGTTCTAGACGCGTTAGTTCGAATTAGCTTAGTTGTAGTGTAGACGTACCCTGAGCCAGGACCAAAGGTGTTGGTTCAGATGATAGCGATGTACTTCAACAAGGCCATCTGTTGCCTACACAACAAGCACTTTCCTGCAGTGACACAGATGTCCCAGAGAAGCATTGCTACACCCACGTCCCAGGGACAAGCAGGCATGAGAAGGCGCCGGCTAGGCCAGGAGCCTATGGGTCAGGGGGCAACGGGGTGGCTCGGCCACCTTATGTGTCCTGCATATTCCAGGTCTGGCACTGACAGCATCTCACAAAGAGAGAACTTTTATCCCTGCCCGCTGGAGGAAAGGGGAGGAGTATTGGGGGAGGTGCTGGGCTGTGAGTGGCAGAGGCCGCTTGACAGAGAGAGTGTTACTGAGGTCCCCTCCTCTTTCTCCATCCAGCAGGTTCCCATGCAGGGGATCGGTCTCTTCTACATCACTGTTCTTGACCAGGAGCAGATGCTGCCCAAGTACGGGCATGAGCCCGTGCTGCGTGCAGCACTGCTATGTGTTTTCATGACCCCAGCCTCCTCATTGGTGGCTTATCATGGGAAGGTGTCCCACCACAGAGGCTGGAATAAGGTAGACCTCTCCAGGGACCTTGTGAGAAGGAGCGAGGGCTTCCTGTGTGAAAACTTCATGAAACCAACTGCTCTGGAATGGAACTCCATGTGTACAGACTATTGTGCGACCCCCGAGGCCAAGCAGGCCAAGGAAGGAGCCCTTCGCAGCTTGCTGCCTGCCCATGTGTGTATAGGGAGAATTATGGAACTCACCTGAAGTGCCTTCCCTGGGATTGTCTGAGCCCGGGAGACATCCTGGGGGGGCGTAGGGGGGTACCAGCTCCAGGCTGAGAAGCAGCTCGAAGTTTGCAGGCATAGTCAACTGACTGATCGTCTCTTCCTCCTCTTCCTCTACAACCCGGCTCTTGTGGAGGCTGATGCTAAGCCAGACTTGACAATGATGCGGGGAGGGGAAGATGACTGCCCCCATCTCCCAGGATGGCAACTTAGTGTCATAATAGTGGCACACATATGGTGTCGACCTAGAGCAGTGGTCCTCAACCTTTTGGGGCTGCCGGGTGCCCGGGGGTGGGGACTGCGCATGCACTGGGCGCCTGGGGTGCAAGAATGGCTCAGGCCAGCCCTGGTCACTAGGCGGACACACATAAATGCCCCAGCGGGCCCATGGCGCCCGTGGGCACTGCGTTGGGGACCACTGACCTAGAGCATCCTCTCTGCTCCCTGGCCTTATTGTAACCCTTCCTGAGCTCTTTAATTTTCATGCAGACCTGATCAAGGATCCATGTGTATCCCTTCTTGGCCAGGCTGGCTTCCATCTGGCCATAAACATCTGTATTGAACCTTCTGGTGTGGAGATCCTGGCGGTTGGTCTCCTCACCCCAGACCTTGATGAGATCCAGACTCTCCACACCAGTCCATCCTGGTACTCTTCTGCATCCCTGGCCAGGGGAAACCGAGGATGCTGCAGGAGTGCTGGAAGCCGTGGGGGAGGGGGGAGTTAGAGGGAGTGCTGGGTGCTGCTGCAGTTTGGCACGGGGCTGGCAGAGGTCTGCACATGCCACAAGCTCTTTTCCTACGGCCTGTTGCTTTCAAGGTTCTGCAGGAGAAGAGGAGCTGTGGAGATGTCAGCTGTGGCCAGAGCAGCCACAAGGGCAGCTGTGAGAGGCCTCTGGAGGCCAGTTATTTCAAAATAGCAGCAGCTGAGTGTCCACGCTCACACTATTTTGAAATAACTATTTCAAAATAAGAGTTATTCCTAATGGAATGCAGGAGTTATTATTTCTAAATAACGAGTCATGTAGATGCTCTGCTAGTTATTTCAAAATAAGGGGAATGTAGTGTAGACAGCACTGTGCAGGTGATTTTTGCAGCTCAAGAGTAAAGCTTAAGAATTCAGTTGTGATCTCTTTAAAATTCTCTTCTGGCTGCAGGAAGCTAGCTCTTCAGTCAGGGTAAAATACAGTTCCACTTTAGTAGGTAAGGGGTTTTCCCTGAAAACAAACTGGGTAGCAGTTGAGCTACGTAAAGTCAAGAACCATACCCTTATGCAGGATAATGAAATCAGGCATTTTGCAGCTTTTGAAGAGAGAGAGAGAGATCCTAGAGACATGGTTAGAGGACAAATTATGCTTGAGACCCTTTCAGTACCTCTCAGATGTTCCCCTGTGTGGGGAGGTACAGCTTTGTACCTTCACCCTATCTTGAGGAGAACTATGAAGCTCAACCACTCTGGGGCTGGATCTCTAGGCAACAGCTCAATGTTTCTCAACCATGTTAACGAGAATGGCCACAATTGGGACTGGCACCTGCAAGCTCTTGCACTCTGCAAACTTATAACCAGTGAGCTTATTAAAGCAACTCAAAAACAGCATTTTAAAAACAAACTGTTTGTTCACCCACGGATACAGAGGGTAGGGCAAAGGATAAAAACAATCATATATTTCTCCTTATCGAACCCTTAATTTTTCATTGCAAGTTTTGGTGCTTTTCATCAAGTGCAGTTACCTCTCTGGATTAGGAGAAGCAGACTGTTGAAGTCTCTCTGCATCCTTAAGCAGCATTTGGCCGCTCCCTCAACACCCATAATTTTCTAGGCCTAGGGTTTTCTAATGTTTGCTAGTCTACTTTTGATGCTAGGCTTAATCTGGGGAAGAGCAAGTCATTCTTATCCTGGCTGGAATCAGGTAGGAGGTGAGATATTCCCTATTAAACAGCTTCCCCATGATTTCTTCAAATACTTTTATTTGTGTCACCGTTTTACCTGGCCTGTTTGGTTCCTTTAATAATCCCTTTTGATCTAACTCCATAGTGAGTACCCCATCACAAACAAACACTGACACATGCACAGTATTCATAAAAAAACCCCCACAGATTTCCCAGCTTGTTACACCTGGTAAGAATTGCCTTTAGAGAGTGTAGTTATTAAAAGCAAGCATTCTGTAGGGCTACCATGGGCTAGCAGTTAGGGAAATGAGACAGATATAGTTAAAGAAATCAGTATTTTTTAAAAGCTTAGTATTTTACTGGCAATTTTAAGGTTCATCAGGATAGATTCTGAAACATCTGAAACCATTTATTTCTTTTACTGACTGAAAACTAAAACAGTTTTACAAATTTCAGCAGTTGGTTTGTTTTGTGTTAGACAAAACAGATTGTACTTTCTATGCCTGCCAGGTAAGAACATGATGCACAAACTAAAGGAAATGCATCACAAATGCTTACTATATCAAAGCCCCTGTGCAGAGTAGCAGAATCTCATTGTGTATATTATCTTTCATCTAGGTCCTTATACCACATCCATCATTGTGTATGTGGCTTTTGTGCTTCAGTAAACTGTATACGAAAAATCTATCTTCTTTGTGCAGTTGCTGGTTTGGTGCTTATTGAAAAGTAGCTTAGCAAGAATTTGCTGTATTGCACAGTGTGGTCACTTTGCGAGTCAGACTTTCTGATGTCTCTTATTGTAACAAGATTTTTTTTTAATTTGGTACTATTGAGCAATGTTGGTCAAGACCTTTGTGTAGCTTCTTAGTCAACATTAAATGGGGGTCTATTACAACTGGTATCTTTGGAAATATGAAAACTACTTATCATTGTCTTTGCAATAGATGATATTTCACCACTTGTAATCCCTAAGAGATGAAGGCATAGTTTTGTCTGAGTGTGATGGTTTATTATTTTGAAAAGAACTGAGGAGTGGTGCTTAATGACTGTTAGCAGGCACAGGTTGTAGACCTCTGAGCTTTGAGATCTGAATCTGCACAACATTCACAGAGTGGTGTCCATTTATTAGAACTACAAAACAACATGTATAGTTCAATAACTTGTTAATGTACCAGAACACTCATTTTAAGACATTAAGAGCTACAGAAGGCCATAACTATTAATTATGCATAGTACAGAACACATAATATAGTTGATATTGAATATCACAAAGCATAATGATCATAGACTGTAGCTCTCGTAATAATGGTTTTATTGTGGTTTTCTTTTTCTTTATATGCATCAATTGTTAGGAGCTTTTAAGCAGACCCCTGAATTCTGCCCTTTGCAGCTTCTAGGCAGATTGCTGCTGTGTTGATTCTGTAGTCCTTGTCAGCTATTCAGCATTCTAATTTTTCTTTAATGCTTTGGCAGAGATGAACTGCGTAGTTTTTAACCTTTTGCTCTACTGCCACTTATTTAGCTGTTGGAAGCAAAGCTTGAATAGGAGAGTAGGCTTTGAGGATACCATTTGCTCCATGGTCATATGCTTTTTCTCTCCCGAGAGCTCTTGAAGGAACAGAGATGATTTAAATATAAAACGTAGTTGGTTCTTAGACATATGTTAAAAGTCTAAAGAGAAATAAGAATTTAAATAGTTGCTTTTTAATTAGCATTAACACTGTTAGTTTCCATAACTACCATAGAAATTCCCTCCAGGCAGACACTTGTTTTACAGATTATCTTTAATTTAGAAAAAAAAAAATTACAAGATTCTGCAAATATTTGTAGAGACGCTGGGACATATTTATTAATTAATGGCCTGGGCCTGCAAGCATTTAAGCACATGAATATCTTTAGTCATTTGACTAGTCTCACTGAATTTGATGACTTGTTGATTATTGTTTAATATTAGCACTGCAGTAGTAGCTACAGGTCCATATTTTATCCAGTCAGGGTTCCCAAAGTGAAAACCATAGTTTTCCTGCATTCCTTGAGCCTCTAGCTCAAGTTTGGAAGTTAATGGAATTTAGTACTGGGCGAAGAAAGCAGGATCAAGCCCACAGTGCAGCCAGACTTTCATATCCCTTTTCATATCCCTTTATCTACAAACAGGTTATTACAGATGTAAAAATCTCCCACGGAAACTGCTCAAAGTAGCATATGACCAAGAGCAACAAAAGAATTGAAGTGTATAACTGTGAGTTTACACTGCCATTTTTGCACATCGCCTTAATGCTATCCCAGCATGCTTCATTGAGTGTGTGAAGATGATTTGATCTTAAATTGTGAAATTTCCATTCCTATGGGTACGTACTGTATGTTTTATGTTTACTATAACAATGATCACAGAAGAATATTCTGTAAACTCCTTGGTACAGCAGAAATCCTGCCTCTCTGTAATAGCTAACAAGAGCAAAACTTCCAGAATGATAGCATCAACTAGGAAAGCGCTCTTCTATTCAGTCCTAGAAGCACTGTGTTTCTTCAAGCAACAAGCCCTTCTTCCTCAGAAGATACTCAAATGGTGTTGTCACCTTTTATTTGTGCCTGGACTAGCAAAAAAAACTATGTTTTCTTACAGAGTGAAAAACTGAAAACTTGTTTCACAGAATGATTCTCTAGTCAATCTCCTCCCCTACTATATGCAAACCTCTGGGAAAGAGTAAAGATGGTGGGAAAAGACATTTGTTGTATTCTTGGTTTTTGATTATGTTCAGGCATTGTCTAGGGAGCAATACCTTTAGCTCTGTTGAAATGTGATTCTCAGATTATAACAATCTGTGTACCATGCAAACACGACTAACCTGTTTGAGGCATTGGGGAATTTCTTGAATCTAAAACATCTGCTCCAAAAACACAAGGCTGTCCAACAAGCTAAAGGAACAACTTCAACACTTCTGTCAGTGAAGGACTCTGTAAAGTAGCAGATCTGATACTTTGCTGATGGCACACAGCATGCATATGTATTGTGCACACTGACAATCTTTTTTAAAAAATCATGTTTGGGTTTTGGTTTTTTGGGGAAGTGATCCCCAAGATTTTGTAGAAAGCTTTCTGAGGTAAAAACTGAACTTAAATACAGGCAGTCCCCGAGTTACGCGGATCCGACTTATGTCGGATCCGCAGTTACGAACGGGGCACTTCCTCTCCCTGGTCTCGAGCAGACCAGGGAGAGGAAGCAAAGCGGCGGCGGCCAGCTTTCAAGTAGGAATAAGAAATCCTCCAGAAAAGGGCTTATTTTCCGGAGAATCGCGTCTAGACTGGCGCTTTTCTCAGGCTTATCCCCAAGCCGGAAAAAAGCGGCAGCCATGTAAATGCAAATGCCGCGGGGGATATTTAAATCCCCCGCGGATTTGCAATCCGACTCGTCTCATTAGCATCCCTTTTCCGGAAAGGGATGCCAATGTAAACGTAGCCCATGACTTAGTGACATGGTTGTGCCACTAAAGCCATGACACTAAAAGGCACACAGGAAGCCCTCACCTGCCAACAAAAAACTTTCATCCCCCATGAGCAGCAGAAGCTTTGTGGTTTTCCACTAGTGGTTTTCATTGGTAAACATTTTTTCATAGCCCTGGTCTGTACTAGGGAGTTATTTTGGGAGTTAACCCTCCTCACTTCCAAATAATAAGCAGAGCATCCACAACTACCAAGCCCATTATTTTGAAATTTGAAATTATTTCTAAATTTTTATTCCTGCTTTCCTTGGGGAATAAGCTTAGTTCAAAACAGTCATTATGAGAGTTGCTAATTTGAATTTAGTTATTTCAAAATAATTTCCTAGTGTAGACATGCCCATATCAAGGGGGACGTTTAATACCCCTGAACAACAAAAGATTTGCCAATGAGGCTAGTGTAGACAAACCTAGGTTTGAACACTTGTCTCTTTCACCAACAGAAGTTAGTTTGATAAAAGATATTATCTCACCCACCTTGTTTTTCTAATATCTTGGAACTGACACTGCTACAGCATTGTGTATAATTCATAGTTAGCTGATTTGGGGGGGTTAAAAGCCAAGCATTTTTAAATATATAGTCCAACTTAAATTTTTTGCTTCCTTATGCATGTTTATCATTAGGAAAACTCATCTTAGCTTCCTTGCAAAATCCTACTTTCTCACTAATTGGGAGCAAGAAATTTTTGCTTTGCATATAAGTAACTTATTGCTTCATTAGCATTCTTCTGGTAAGATGAGGTGAGTACATTTTGTATCTGGGTTGATACATTTTCATGAGTGTTTATCTTTTAAATCTGAAATTCACAGCAGTCTGATCCATGACTTAGTCATAAGCTATGTCTACATTGGCAAGATTTTGTGCAAATACTTTTAACGCAAAAGTTTTTGTGTTAAAAGTATTTGCGCAAGAGAGCATCTACACAGGCATGTGCTTTTGCGCAAGAGATGTACTTTTGCGCAAAAGCATCCGTGCCAGTGTAGATGCTTTCTTACACAAGAGAGCTCCGATGGCCATTTTAGCCATCGGACTTTCTTGCGCAAGAAATTCATGTTGCCTGTCTACACTGGCCTCTTGCGCAAGAACAGTTGCGCAAGAGGGCTTTTTCCTGACTGGGAGCATCATAGTTCTTGCGCAAGAAGCACTGATTTCACACATTAGAATGTCAGTGTTCTTGCGCAAGACCTCCCCGCCAGTGTAGACAGGCGGCAAGTTTTTGCATAAAAGCAGCCGCTTTTGCGTAAAATCTTGCCAATGCCAATGTAGTGCCAGGCCTAAAATAAAATAATTGTGAGGGTTGTACATCAGTGTCAGCTAGCCTCATCTCTGGATTGCCACATGTCCATTCTGTGTATTCCTCTGATGTCCTGTCAGTGATATCACACCTTTATTAGCTCACACTTTCCTAACCTTTTTAGATTTTTGCCGCTCTGTATCATCATAAACACAATTGCTGCTTCCCTCTCCCCCAAGATTTTAATCCTCTTGTGGTTCAATTTAAATGTTCAAAATCCAGAAATCAGTTTAAAGGAATTAGCTGAACCAGTTGTTAATATTTTTGCACTCATTTGCTCTCCTCTTTCTCTTCCGCTTCCCTTCCCAAAAAGAAGGAAACAGTCAGGAACTAATAATATCACCTATAATATGAGAACTTTTATATGTAAAATAAGGTGTTGTCTTAGACTGATTAGAAATTAATAGAATTTGTTTTTAATCTAACCTAAGTAAGATGTACTGGAATTTCCCTTATTCATCTTTACAGTAGTAATCAAATCATACTTTCAACATTTATGAGGTTTGTTTAGAAGAAAATGAAATAAATATATTTATGTGGTTATTTTCAACTGAAAAACCCTCTGCTCTTTCACATTTATGTTCCTGCAGCAAAGTGGTAAGGACACTTTAATGTCTTCCAGCATCTATGTGTATGTTTTTAATATATTGCAGAATTAGTAGATAACTAATCCTGCTATTGCTTAACTCAGGAATTACACCTCTTTTTCTTGTGATGAAAGGATTCACAACCAACAACATTATGCTGAATTATAGGAGCAAATCCCTAGAACTTGGAAAGTGTCCACAGGTGAAAAGATTATACTAAAGGCTCTGAGGGATCACAGGCTTTCATTTCCCAGTCTGACTGCTAGTGTTATGTGTGTTGCATTCTGATCACTCCAATTCATCTGATGAAGTGCGTTTTGCCCACAAAAGCTCATGATTCTATATATTTTGGTTAGTCTCTTAAGGTGTCATGGGACCTCTCGTTGTTTATGAAACAGTTTGGTAATTTTACAGGTATATTTTTGAGGAGTTGTAAATTTTTATATCCAAGTATTTTTAGCACTGAGGATAAAAAGGCTGTACATGGCTTCAGGGTATCTTGCCAGACTTGCCAGGCTCCCGCACAAGATGAGGGGCCTGACTCTATACCCCCAGAAGGGGCTGGCCCGTTTGCAGAAGGGACCTAGCCTCCCCCATCCAGCCCCTCCACGTCACCCAGATAATGCCGCTTGGGGCGCCAGTGACAATTTAAAGCACCTGGGGGCTTTGGCCACCACCATTGCCAGAGTAGTGGTGGCCTGGAGCCCTGGGCTTTTTGTTTTAAATCGCTCTCCCACCCCCTATATGCAGCCCTGCATTGCACATTGTAGCAGTAAACCCAGAGGAACCAAAGTGCATCCAATGACAATAGTTCTGTGTTCCTCTGGACTGCTCACTGGGCATATCATTTATGTGTCACCCAACAGATGTGAACAAAGCAGACTTTCAGTTGAATCTCCTTAGTTCCACATTGCCCTAATGTTGGTGGGACAAAGGGGAGGGGTGAAGCTCTTTGCTCCCCACATTATTTGACAGGTACTTTAAAAACAAATGCTACTCTTATTTGGGGTTGCCAGATGGTTGAAACAAAATTACCGAACACCTTCCCCTCCCCCTCCCCCCCCCCCAAAAAAAAAACACTGGGAAAAAAATTCTGTTGAAGGGGAAAAAAGTTGTTGAGCAAAAAAAAAAAAAAAAAGACTCCAAAATGTAAGCAAAAAAAAATTAAATAAAATAAAACATTAAAACAGCATGTCCCCTTTAAGAATGAGAGCAGGGATAGGAACAGTGAAGTGGTTGAGCACTAAGACCCACAGGAAGCATTGGTCCCCTTAGTCAGCAGCTATTTTGTGTGGGCAGCCTTGCAGAAACAGGTAAGCAGGAGGGCTGGGGGTGTTGGAAGCCACAGGGGGAACTGGGGCAGAGGGGAGGCCGAGCACTGAGTGTTAGTAAGGTTGCCAGGTGCCCGGCATTTTCGCCTCCTGGCTGGGGAAAAAAATCAGAAAATACTGGACATTTTAGGTATCTGGTATTCTCTGAATTTTTTACCAGACAGGAGGCATAAATACCGAACTGTCTGGGTGAATACCGGACACCTGGCAACCCTACTTCTTATTCTATTCTGAGGCTGGCAAGATCAACTGAAACAGCTTTGTTCTTCTAACTTACTTAAGCTATACTGGTCTAGAAAATAGAAGTATTTGTTACTATCCTACTGAAGTGAATGTTATGGCTTTAACTCACAAATCATGTAGCCTGTAAGTCATATAAACAACCAATCTATTGATTTAATTTAGAAATAAATGGAGTTGATATATTGCCTATCTTTCTGCTTTTGGGAACATAGCCCAGGCTGAAATAAAAAACCCTATGTATGATCTGCTGTGTTTTAATCATATATAATCCAAATTTTTGTTGGTTATTGAACTCATCTTTTATGGTTATGGACTCAAAAGCTACACATTGGTTTCAGGTACAAATACAAATGCATTCTTAATGGAGCTACTTCTCAGAATTTCTAAGAAGCTATCTCACAGAGTATTTGTTTTTAAAAGGCACTGACATAAGTGATGTTTCATGGATACAAATATGCATGCTATTGCAACTGGTGGGATGAAGAACTTCTAATAATAAGTATATTGATAACATAAGGGGATGTCATGTTCCCCGTGTCAGCTGCACGCAGAGGACACACTGCCAACAGGCTCTTCTCTGTTATTATAGAAGGGGGGTGATTGGATCTTCTGTGGTACAATTTTACTTTCTCTCTCCAGCATTGGCAGATTTCACCTTATGCCATTCACTTGTCAGGACTTGGAAACCTTCATCTATGTTCTGGGAGATTTTAACTCTTGTTGGATAACAAGTGTAGTTGTGGAATCTCTATCATTGGAGAGTTTTAAGAGTAGATTAGATAACGATCTGTCAGGAATGGTCTAGAATGGATAATCCTTAGTCCTACATGAGTGCAGGGGAGTGGATTACATGACCTCTTGAAGTCCTTTCCAGTCTTATGATTCTTTGATTTCTGTTCATTTCCCTATAATATCAAGCTTGTAGAAGTCTGCAGCAATAGTAGTAGCTCTGGAATACCAAGTCATTATACATCTAAACCTAAAATACTATAGAGAGACCAGGCAAGTCAGGTATTACCTTTTTTGAACCAATCTCTGGAATCATTACAGGCAGTCCCCGAGTTACGCGGATCCGACTTATGTCGGATCCGCAGTTACGAACGGGGATTTCTCGCCCCGGAGAACTAGAGCAGCGGGACGCCTGGTCCCGCCGCCCGCCTTCTCCGGGGCGAGAAAAGCTGCTCCTCGTCTCCCTAGTCTGCTGGCGGATCAGCTGGAAGCGGCGCGGGTCCGGCCGGGTGCTCCGCCGCTCTGTTCAGCGTCTCCCTGGTCTGCAGACCAGGGAGACGCTGAGCAGAGCGGCGGAGGACCCGGGCTGGACCACAGCGCTTTCAGCTGATCTGGAAGCCGCGGGTCCGTCCGGGTCCTCCGTGGCTTTGCTCAGCATCTCCCTGGTCTGCTGGGGGGGGGGACGCAGCTAGTGCCCCCCCCCCCCAGCAGACGAGGGAGACATGGAGCAAAGCCGGGGGCCTGTGGTAGAGCAGGTGGGGCACTGCCGGTTGGTCCCGTAGCACCGCTCCTTGGCGCTACTGGACCAACCCGGCAGCACCCCAGCTGCTCTGCCCCACGCGTCCTGATTCAGCTGCTGATCAGTTTCAGCAGTGGCTGAATCAGGATGCCTGGGGCAGAGCAGCTGGGATGCTGCTGGGTTGGTCCAGTAGCTCGAGGAGCAGCCGCGCTACTGGACCAAGCCAGCAGCACCCGAGCTGCTCTGCCCCAGGCGTCCCGAAGTCAGCCGCTGCTGAAACTGACCAGCGGCTGACTACAGGAAGCCCGAGGCAGAGTTGCTCTGCCCTGGGCTTCCTGGAATCAGCTGCTGATCAGTTTCAGCAGCAGCTGACTTGGGGACGCCTGGTGTTCTTACCTTGAATCTGTATGTAAGTGGAACTGGTGTCCAGATTCAGCGGCTGTTGAAACTGATTAGTTTCAGCAGCGGCTGATGCCAGTTCCGACTTACATACAGATTCAACTTAAGAACAAACCTACAGTCCCTATCTTGTACGTAACCCGGGGACTGCCTGTAGTTCATTTTAAATCTCTGTTAAAGTCCTAGTTTGGATGTTTATTTACTTGGCTGTATTTTTTCCTTTTATTTTGTAGTTACTAGATTAAAGTACTCTGAGAGGCTTGCATGGAAGGCACCATTCAACCTAAAGTGAACGGTGGACTGGCTTGGAAAAAATAGTACAGAAGAGAGGCTTTCAACAGAGAAATGAAATTTACAGGGATCGAGATAAATACATCTGTTACTGAATGTGTGTCTATATTAAATACAAAATCATTCAATTTAAGAGAGAGTGCAATTGTAGTTGGCAAAGTATTGGAAGAACACAAGTTATTGGAATACAAGTGTTTGAAATATAAATACACTATGTGTGGGTGGGTGGGAATAATTAAAGAGATATTAAAGGAATTTTAAAATGAGCAGGCAAAAAAGGAAGTTATCTCTAGCCTGCAGTCATAACAAAACTTCTGATAGTTAAACTGAAAAGCAGCAGGAAGGAAAATTAAGACCAATAATAACAACGTTTATATAATCTTTTATATCTGTGAAGTGCTGTGCAGAATAACAATTTCATCCATAGAATCCTTTTCTGAGGTTAAAAAGTATTAATGCCATTTTACTGATGGCAGAACAAATACATGTCATTGGAATACAAGAATTAGAACTTTGTCATTGTTGGCTCTGAGTCCTGTGCTCAGTCCATGTTGGGTCACACTAGTATGTATGTTGATGGTGGGCAAGTAGCAATAATTGTACAAGCCCCCAGATTTGTACATAGACAGTGAATAGCAAGAGGAAGTGAGGTTTACAAGAAGATTAATAAATTAATATATTATAAAGCCAAAAGAGCCCATTGAATTTCCAGACACCGTTGTATCTTTGTCTGTTTACACTGAAAAGCCCTCTTTTACTAAAGTTCTGTTTCCCACATAGATACTTATAGACTACGATCAAGTCATCCTTTAACCTTCTCTTTTTTAATAACTGTTCTTGAGTTTGTCACCATAAGGAAGGTTTTCAAATCCTGGCAATTTCATGGCTCTTTTCTGAACTCTCTCTAGGTTTTTGAATTGTGCTCACCAGAACTGGACTCAGTATTCCAATAATATAACTTTTACTTCTCAAGAGTTCCCTCTTTATATACCCAAGGACTTCATTAGCCTTTTGGCAAAAGAATTGATCTGAGAGCTCGTGTCCAGCTGATTATCCACCATAATACCCAAGGCCTTGTCAGTGTCATGACTTCCCAGGGTAGAATTGTCCATCCTGTAAGTGTGGACAGTTGGCACAAAACACTGCCCAACTTGATGTGTGGATATTGAGGGAGTAATGGATTTTAGCCAAGAAAATTGGGAAACAGCTATAGAAATGACAGAGTTGAATTGTGTCCGTCAGGGTTTGAACCTAATTTCCAAAATGTCTAGATACTTCAAATACCAATACAAATGTTTAAGACCATGTCTTTTTGAAAAGCCATGGGTCAGATTCTGCTCTGAATTACACTGTGAAAATGGAAACAGAGTGTTCATGGAAGAGTTGCAGAAACAAATGGAAAATGGCTGCAGCGATGTCAATGGCTGATGCAGTATTGGCAGTGAATAGACGTAAGGGCATCAAGAATAGCAGTGTTGTATGGCTCTTCTAAACTTATCTACTAAATAAATTATTATGGGGTTGAAGATTCATCTCTGTCATTGTCATTTAATCCATCATCTGTTCATTGTGATACTTCAGGGCAAGAGGCATGCCACGGCTAATTTGTTTTTGTTCAATACAGTTCATTGTCATGGCTCTCATAATTAGTTTCAAGCATAGCTATCAATGAAATAGTACTAGAAACATATAAGATGCTTCCAGCAGAAGTTCTTTATAACCAAATTACAAACACTAATAATACTTCATTATAGTGATCTATATAGTGGTAGAAAGGTAGGTGCAATTTAATAACGCCAAAATATTCCTTTCACAATAGAGGACGTAAAAATGAAAGTCAATGTAAAAATGATGAGAGAACTCTTTTTTTTACTTCCAAGAAAATGTTTCATAGTGAGGAAATATTTGCTTTTATTTGTATCTTAAAATTGGTTGACCCTTCCTCCAATCCCAAACTAATGGAAATAGCCACTTGCTCATCTTTAGTGGAGTCAGTTAGCTTTATAGATCAGTGACTTGTGAATATCTTCCAGGAGCCAGATTTTGTTTAAACAATCCATTTGTATTTAAATATTTCCACTGTTCCTTTTTGTAGTAGTTACTAGCTATGACCATAGCAACAGATAGTGATGTTTCAAGTGAAGTTCAATGGGTTGATTGTATGATAAACTAAAGAGAATGAGCAAAAAATAGATATTCTGTTGCACACAAATGCCTTGATTACAAGAACAATTTTATAAAAGAACAAATACTTGAAGAGAAAATTGACTTTTTTCAGAATTTTTAGCTTCCATTCTTGGAGCTGTGGTGACTGGGCTTTTCTGCAGGGGCCTTCGAAAAGTACCTGCCATCCTTTTCTTTTTAAATAAAAGTTGAGATTCTGATAAACAAGATAGTTCTGCAGGGATGCCATTCTACCACATAAACAGGGCCGTATCAAATTCACTGCCATGAAAAATGCATCAAGGACCATGAAATTTGGCCTCCCCTATGAAATCTGGTCTCTTGTTTGCTTTTACCAGATACAATACTGATTTCACAGTTTTTCTCAAATTGGGGGAGAGGGCTGACCCAAAAGAGAGTTGCAAGGTCATTTTAGGGGGATTGCGGTATTGCTGCCTTTTCTTCTGCTCTGCTTTAAAACTGGCTGGCTGGAAAGCTCTTGGCCAGGAGCCCAGCTCTGAAGACAGCAGCCTGCCAGCAGCAGTGCAGAAGTAAGGGTAGCAATCCCATACATGCCACACCACCTTTACTTTTGCACTGCTGCCTCCAGAGCTTGGCAATGGCACCTGAGAATGGCAGCTGCTGCCAGCTCTACAGGCAATAGCGCAGAAGTAAGGGTGGAAATATCACACCATGCCATCCCTCTATGCTGCTGCTGGCAACAGATCTGCTTTCAGAGCTGGGCTTCAGGCCAGCAGCTGCCAGTCTCAAAGCAGCCCAGCTCTGGCGGCAGTGTTGTCACCAGCAACAACAAAGAAGTAAGGATAGCAGTACCACAACCTCCACTATAATAACCCTGCAACCCTCCCCCTACAATTCCTTTTTGGGTCAGGACCTTTACAGTTACAATGCTGTGACATTTCAGATTTAAATAACTGAAATCATGAAACATGATTTTAAAAATCCTTACCCATAACTGAATCACTGTCCTTTTTAGATCTCAAGGTAGTACACTCCTTTTTGGAGACAGCCTTCCCCAGGAATGGTGCCCATCATCACCACCTTCCACAAAGACCAAAAAAATCAAACCCCAAAACAAATAAACCCAAAAAACCAACATTCCCAGAATGAACATTCATAATTCAGAACAAACTATTAATAGGGGACAGAGAGCAATGGACTTCTTTATGAATGGTGTTCCATCATCTTAACTGAATACAGTGTTTTGCTACCAAGGTGATAGACACCCTAGGAATATCTAAAATGGCTAGATATGTGGAAGGGGCTAAGGGAGATGGGTCTTCCTATCAGTGGGAAGTGGGATGGGATCAGATATGTGTGGGAAGTTGAAAGTGGGAGGTAGAAGGGATAGTTATGACAGTGAGCATGACAGTGAGCATGCTCCCAGGGGCAGCATGAAGAAATCTTTTTAGAGTTACTCCTTCCAGAGCTAGAGAACTGGGAAAACTCAACTTAGAAAAAAAAAAAAGTTCTGCCCACCTCTTTTCCCCATCACAGAAAGATAATCACCATTAACAAGAAGTCTCATTTTGTTTACAGATAGTCTGTCCCCATTGGCTACTGGTATCCAACCAATGCTAATGCTGTTTTTGGCCCCCTTCTTTACTACAGGTCAGCTAAATGGTTGTGTTTCACCTGTTTTGACTATGAATCTTGGGAAATGGTTGTTCCACCATATTCATATAAATTGCAGATTTCTTTTTTTAAGTGTGAAAGTAAAAAAGATGATAGTTTTTTTTTAAAGGAAATCTTCATAAGAAATATTGATTGGCTACAGAAACCCTCAACATTTAAAAAAAAAAGTTGTTGGCTAATGACTGTCCAGCAGACCTTTAAGCAGAAGTGTTCAGCAGTTAGAATTTAGTTTGTTCTGTTTCATGCACTGCATTAACTGATTTGCATAGATGTACTCCGTATTCAACTTCTGTGTGTTTGTATGTAAACACCTATTTGCAGTATTAAGATCTGTCCAGGACCCTCATGCTCTGTTGCTATGATTATATTATAGTCAACTTCATAATACTTTACTCTAGGATTGAGTCCTGATGAAGGTGAGCTCTTAGTTTTGTTTAAAATGTATATTGTTCTTTTGTCTGTAACAATTAACAAAAGTGATAAGTTAATTTTGGAGGAAAACATGGTGAAATTCTTGCTCCACTGAAATCTGACAAAATTCCTATTGTCTTCAGTAGAGCCAGGATTTATATATATTTATAGCCAGATTATGTACATTTATATATAACATAACTGCATATTTTCTGAGGCCAAAAATCTGTTTTCAAATCCGTCAGTAATTACTTCACCATTACTCTCTAATCTTTGGATTTCTAAGTAAAATCATTGTTCTTGGGGGGTTCAGTCCTTGTGGAGACGGATCAGCTCTGGTTACATGATATAAACAAAAGTTTTAAAAAGAAATACAGATTTTCTGGAATTAATATCTTGTAAAGCGGGTTTTGATGTGTGTATTAGCTGGATGGTAGCATTGGAAAAGAGGCTTTATCAAAAGCCTTTTTTACTAAAATATTACATTCTGGAGTTTGAACAGATGGCTCTATTTTAAGCAGAGGCTGAATCAGGTTATTCTGTGGCTTTTGTTTTATTATTGCAGTGATTTAGCATTCCAACATCTGTTTATCCAACAGTCTGGTAACTACCAGTATACCAAAATATAACTTTATGAAAATTAGTCCTTTATTTTAAAAATTACTATTTTTTCCATTAATTGTGATTTTTTTTCTATGCAAAAATCCAGCGGTGTGGTAATCTGAGATTTCTTTGGGATATTTTGCTAAATATTTACACCTATGAAAATCAGGTAATCTATTTAGGAACCTGGACGTGGCATTAACTGTGCTGATTTAGGTATCTACTGTTGAAAATGCTAGTCTGTATTTTTCAAAATGATCAATGGGAGTTAAGCATCTCGGTGCTTTGGGAAATCCCACCAGGCACTTATTTGTTTGTTCAAGTGCCTAAATACCTTTGTAAACATGTCTCTTTTTTCCTTCTACCCTCTGAGCATTGCATTCTCCCATTCTGTCAATTACATACCTTGGCTAGGCACTAAGTCATAGATTCAGGGCTTGCCCTCACCAGATGGATATAGTCTTGATTGAAACAGAACTACACCAACTCACACTGTATGAATACAACATGAGTTGGTAGATCCTGATACTGATGCACACACTTTCAGGAATGTCCTCTTTTTTTGAAAGTTCAAATACGGTAACCCTATTAATACATTAACATGCACTAGAGAACTTTTCGTATGCACTAGCAGTTAGTGAACAATATGCTAGTGCAGAGTAACATTTATAACCCCATAAGTGCGAACTGAAACATCCTATAGGACAGCCCACAGCTTCGGGTTTCAACTGTCTTCTGCTTCCCCTTCTCCTTCAGATCACAATCCTTCTGTCTGCGACTGTTTTTATACTAAAGGTGAGATAGAAATTGTATTTGGCCAATGTTACACCAATTCAATCGTAATACTTGATCAGGTGTACCATTTGGGAGAAATGTACATTATTCTCTATAAAATATCTGTTGTTTCCTATATCTTTCCATCCAGCTTTAGAGGGGTTTTCCAACCTTGTTTACCAATAGATGCCATTTTAAATGCATGCTTGATTTTTTTTCCTGTAAACTAGACACCCTCAAAGGTCATAGTGACAGCACCCTTGTTTGCATGCCTAGTTTGCATGCCAGTTGTCCCTTTCTGGAGGTGTTATTTTGAGTTAAATTCAGTTTTTCTCTGAAATAGTAGCTGTATAATTATATGAGCTATGAATTACTGACAGATTAAAGTCCATCTGTAAGAGATGTCTACCTCAGATAAACTATTAAATTAACAGTGTGCACTCAGGTTTGTTCTTAGAATGTTAGATGTGATGCTGCAATAATTAAAGTTGTAACTGCAAATGAAACAAATAATAATTTTAATACACATTTGAAGATGACCTTCGTGTGAAGAGCAGCCTCAGGGCAGCCAGAGATCAGGACATTTGCTTCAAACTGATTTAGAATCATTCAGTAATGTGTTTTCACAATGTAAATAATTCAGCCACCCAGTGTGAACAGTCTCAATTTAACTCTTTTTAGATCCAGATCTGAATCCCTATAGCTGTGTGACTTCAGATCTTGCTATTCCACTTCAGGTCCCTCTCTTACAACTAACTTTTAATTGAAAGACAGAAACATTTTTTTCAGAAAATACATCAATAACTCAACTGAGTTTTGAAGATTAATTGGACAATTTTAATTAAATATATAGAATACTGTCATCAGTAATTTCTTATCTCCTGTTTCCCAACTCTTGTTGTACTCTTATATTTTTCATGTCATTGTGATGTAATGTATAATTCTTGGCTATGGGATAAGGATACTTTCCTGTACAAATTATATATTTATATTCAGATAGTCTTTAAAAGTGTTCTAAATTTCACCCATGCATCTGAATTCACATAGGCATTCTAATATAGTTCATTTTGTTTATTGCTATTTAGGGTCTCCTTCATTTAATAAAAATCCTTGTAAATTTATCTTAAAATTTGCTTTGCCTTTCATTCCTGAACAGTGGCTATATGCTTTATTGCCCACTATTTTGGGAAATCCCAACTAATCACTTACACTAGTTAAATTAATAACAGCAAGGTAATTATACATCATTCCTTCTAAAAGTGCTGCATTGCTTATAAAGCTTTTGGTTACAATTGCAGCTGGTATTGGAACTACCTGAAATGTATTTCAGTATTTTAAAATAATGTGCCTTATTGCTATTTCTTTTTGGAATAACTACAGTAGAAACGTAATAGAAATGTAGCCGTGTTAGTCTGGTGTAGCTGAAGCAAAATGCAGGACTATGTAGCACTTTAAACACTAACAAGATGGTTTATTAGATGATGAGCTTTCGTGGGCCAGACCCACTTCCTCAGATCAAATTAACATTAACTCACAGACACTTACCTTCCTTCCTTCCCCTCCCCCGCATTCCCCTTCTGTTCTAAAATGTGATTTGTCCTTTTCACATGTGTTCATTTTTTTAAACTGTATCCTTTCGTATATATGGTTGTGACTATTTTCTTCCACTAATTGATCTGAGGAAGTGGGTCTGGCCCACGAAAGCTCATCATCTAATAAACCATCTTGTTAGTCTTTAAAGTGCTACATAGTCCTGCATTTTGCTACAGTAGAAACAAATATTATATGCATTGTATTTAATTATATTATTATTATTATTTAAAAGGAATTTTCTCTTGTTTGCTTTATTAAATGCTGTATTAATTACCTTTTATATCCTCATTCTATATATTAATCAAACATTTCCTTTGATTAAATTTCCAAGTCAATTAAGCTAATACAATTCCATTCAACATGGAAAAATGACTATTTTGTGTGTGTGTGTGTATATATATGTGTGTGTGTATATATATATAAATATATATATATATATATATATATATAAAAACTTTCAAAATATAATACTATGGTCTAGGAGTGAAGGACATGTCCTGGATAAAACATGACAAACATTGTTTAAATAGAAGCCATTAAATTCCAGTAGTTATTTTGTTCCTCATTGTCCCACATATAGGCCAGCATATAGCAGTTGGGATACATATTCCTTTCATTGCTGTCCCTTTTACGAAGAAGAACATTTCTCCAAAAATATAATAAATGTGAGTTAATATTAATGAAACCAGACCATACAGAAACACCATTGGATAAAAACTCCTACTGATCTATTGGAGTGGGAAGAACTGAAAACATTCATAGGCTATATGGGTAGTGTTAATATATAAAATGTTTCCATCTAGCATAATCATTTAGATCTATAAATGTTCCTTTAACATATATCGAACATAATTTATTTACTTTGTTACATAATCCATAATAAGAAAAATCCAGGTCCCTTGATGGAGTACTTCTTACTCATATAGCATGTGTCAACATTATTCAGAGAGTATTTCTAAAATGATTTCTGCAGTGGGTTTTCTGAAAACATAACATTTTAGATCAAACATGTTAGATGATACTGTTTGAAAATCAGATCCGTATCCTTTACAATCTTTTTTACTTGCTTCTCTTTCCTAATCAGTGGGATTACTGTCAATATATCAGATTAAGTACATGCATACATCTCTGGCTTCAGCTGTGAAATTGTTTTTTCTAATAGCAGTGTATTCATTATGACAGGATTCAGTAGTTAGTTCATCAGTGCCTTTGAAATATTGGGCATGTTTTATGAGATAAACCTTGATAACCGCCCCCCCCCCCCCCCTTCATTAACAATTGTAAAATCATATTGTATATCTTTGGCCACTGCTCTTTTGCTAACAATTGCAGTATAATTTTCTAATTTATTTAAAGCTCTCTTCTAGAGCCAGTTTATGGAGGGAGGGAGAAAAAAGTCACATTCCTGTCAGTGCCTGTATATACAACTTAGTAAATCTATAGAACTCTTAGGCTATGCCTAAACTGCAAGGAAAAGTCAGAAAAAGATATGCAAATTGAAAACCTCAATTTGTGTATCTTTTCCCACTTTTTTTCTGAAGAGGCTTTTCTGAAATTTGGCCCGTCTACATGGAGCCAAATTTCGGAAAAACCTCCCCTTTCAAAACCTCCCCTTAGTCCTCGTGCAATGAGGAATAGAGGGATGGCGCAAGAACGCGTCCACTTTTTCGGAAACTGTTCCGAAAAAGCGGATGCATTCGTTGGACATGGCAGAGCTTTTCCGGGTTACTGAAGTATCCTGGAAAAGCTCTGCAGTGTAGACATAGCCTAAGTATAGAAGGTTTAGATTAAGATTTTTCTCTTAATACACCCTCTAATTTCCTCAGTCTGTGAACTTGGAGTACTAGTGAGATAAATAAAAAACAGGACTATGTAGCACTTTAAAGACCAACAAGATGGTTTAATAGGTGATGAGCTTTCATGGGCCAGACCCACTTCCTCAGATCAAATAGTGGAAGAAAATTGTCACAACCATATATACCAAAGGATACAATTAAAAAAAAATGAACACATACGAAAAGGACAAATCAAATTTCAGAACAGAAGGGGTATGGGGGGGAGATAAATGTCTGTGAGCTAATGATATTAGAGGTGATAATTGGGGAAGCTATCTTTGTAATGGGTAAGATAATTAGCGCTTTATTCAAATTTGAGTGTAAAGTGTCGAATTTAAGCATGAATAACAGTTCAGAGGATTCTCTTTGAAGTGAAGCCTTAAAAGGTCTTTGAAGCAGGATGCAGGTAATCAAGTCGTTGAGACAGTGTCCTTTCTGGTTGAAATGGCAAGAAACTGTTTTTTCTTTGTGATCCTGTCTGATATCTGTTTTTTGGGCATTGATCCTTTGGCGAAGTGTCTGAGACGTTTGTCCAGTGTACATAGCGGACAGACACTTTCAGCACATGATTGCATAAATTATATTTCTGGATGCGCAGGAATATGTGTTCTTGATCTTATAACTCACTTGGTTGGGTCCAATAACGGTATCAGCAGAGTGAATATGTGGACAAAGCTGGCAACGGGGTTTGTTGCAAGGGGAGGTACCAGGGTTGGTATTAGTGTGGTATGTCCTGTGGTTGTTGGTAAGAATCATCTTGAGGTTAGGTGGTTGTTTATAGGAGACTATGGGTCTGTCTCCCAGAGCCTCTCGGAGTTTAGTGTCCTGTTCCAGTATAGGCTGTAGTTTATTAATAATGTGTTGTACAGGTTTAAGTTGGGGGCTGTAGGTGATGACAAGTGGTGTTCTACTGTTGGTTTTCTTGGGTCTGTCTTGAAGTAGTTGGTTTCTAGGTATATAAACCTTGGTTTATAAACCTCAACTACCCACCCAGAGAAATAAAAAAGCAAATTGAAAGAGCCAGACCAATACCTAGAAACCAACTACTTCAAGACACTGGACAAACGTCTCAGGCACTTTTGTATCTTACCCATTACAAAGATAGCTTCCCCAGTTATCACCTCTAATATCATTAGCTCACAGACATTTACCTCCCCCCCTTTCCCCTCCTCCATCCCCCTTCTGTTCTGAAATTTGATTTGTCCTTTTCATATGTGTTCGTTTTTTTTAATTGTATCCTTTGGTATATGTGGTTGTGACAATTTTCTTCCACTATTCGATCTGAGGAAGTGGGTCTGGCCCACGAAAGCTCATCACCTATTAAACCATCTTGTTAGTCTTTAAAGTGCTACACAGTCCTGTTTTTTGTTTCAGCTGCACCAGACTAACACAGCTACATTTCTATCACTAGTGAGATAAATATTATTATTCCAGTGTTAAAGGTGATGGAATCAGGTCACAGAGAGAGAAAGTGATTTGGCCAAGATGATAAAAGGTTCCATTCTGACACCCCTATTCATGCTGAATTATTCCTTGCTTGACAACAAATTCCCATTAATTTCAATCAGACAGATTTTGCTTGTCCTACATATACGCACAGGTGAGAGAGACCCCAACACTCTCACTGAACACACACATCTGTGAAGCTACAGAGGACCAGTCCCAATAGCGGTTCTAGCATAGCTGAAGAAACAGAGGACTGTATGCATAATGTTGCCTTATGGTCAAATGGACAGGGAAGGACATAAAGGGTATGTCTACACTACGAAGTTAATTCGAACTAACAGACGTTAGTTCAAATTAACTTTGATTGGCGCTACACTAGCGCTTCGCTAGTTCGAATTTAATTCGAACTAGCGGAGTGCTTAATTCGAACTAGGTAAACCTCATTTTACGAGGACTAACGCCTAGTTTGAATTAGCTAGTTTGAATTAAGGGCTGTGTAGCCACTTAATTCGAACTAGTGGGAGGCTAGCCCTCCCCAGCTTTCCGTGGTGGCCACTCTGGGCACCACCAGGGAAACTCGTCTGCCCCCCTCCTGGCCCCGGAGCCCTTAAAGGGGCACGGGCTGGCTATGGTGCCCGTGCCAGGTGCAAGCCTGCCAGCACCCAGCCAGCAGACCCTGCACCTGGCACGGATCGAGCCAGCCACCCGCTGCCACCCAGCCCTCTGCCTCTTCCCGGGACCAGGCTGGCAGCTCCCGGGAGCCTGCCCGGGTCCGCAAGAGGCAGGCGCCCACTTGGTCTAGTGTGGAGTTCGTGGACCTCATCCACAACCTCCGCACTAGGCACAGGAAAGTGGCCATCTAGGGCTGGATAGCTGCCAGCCTGGCCACCCAGGAGCAGGTGTGCATGAAAATCAAGGTGGTCCACTGAGACCCCCGACCCTGAGCCCTGAGGTTAGAATGGCCGTACTGGGTCAGACCAAAGGTCCATCTAGCTAGTAGCCTATCTGTCAACAGCGGCCAACACTAGGGACCCTGAAGGGGATGGACCGAAGACAATGACCAAGCCATTTGTCTCGTGCCATCCATCTCCAGCCTTCCACAAACAGAGGCCAGGGACACCATTTCTACCCCCTGGCTAATAGCACTCCATGGACCCAACCTCCATGACTTTATCTAACTTCTCTTTAAACTCTGTTCTAGTTCTAGCCTTCACAGCCTCCTGCAGCAAGGAGTTCCACAGGTTGACTATTTGATTTGTGAAGAAGGACTTTCTGTTATTAGTTTGAAGCCTGCTACCCATTCATTTCATTTGGTGTCCTCTAGTCCTTCTATTATGGGAACTAATGAATAACTTTTCTTTATGCACCCTCCACACCATTCATGCTTTTATAGACCTCTATCATATCCCCCCTCAGTCTCCTCTTTTCTAAGCTGAAAAGTCCCAGTCTCTTTAGCCTCTCTTCATATGGGACCTGTTCCAAACCCCTGATCATTTTAGTTGCCCTCCCCTCTCCCACCCTCTCTCTTCCCCTCTCCCACCTCCTTTTCCCAGTCTCCCCCAGTTTTGTTCAATAAAAAGAGTTTCTATTTTTGAACACACGTGTCCTTTATTTTGTACATCAGGAAGGGGGGCTAGGGAGGGGTAAGTGGAAGGAGGTGAGGGAGGAATGGGGTACGAGCCCCCGATGGGGAGGACTGGGGTGGCTTTGCGGGCTTCTCGGGGTGGAAGCTCTCCTGAAGCCCCTTGATTGACACACACACACCCCGGATGGCAGCCTGCAGCAAGTGCAGCCGGGCTGATGGCCGAGTGCTGTGATGTGCCGAGTGTAGGCACTCAGGGCACTCCAAGCCAGGACTGCTTTGCAAGTGGGGAACCCCTGAGAACTGTCTGTCCGGGATGGGGGTCGGGTCCCTTTAAGCACAGCCCTCGGCTAGCCTGAGGCAGCAGCTCCATACTCTAAGCCCTAATCTGATGCCCTGCCGGCACTGCTTCCGGCCATCCTTAACCTCAGTTCAGGGTCCATTCAGGCTGTATCCAGACTCAGGGTTTTTTTCGAAAAAAGTAGCCTTTTTTCGAAAAAACTTCATCTGCGTCCAGACTCAAGCCGCGTTCTTTCGAAATTAAATCGAAAGAACGCGGCTTTTCTTTCGACAGCGGTAAACCTCAATTTACGAGGAAGAACGCCTTCTTTCGAAAGTTCCTCTTTCGAAAGAAGGCGTTCTTGAATGTAAATAGGGCTTCTTCGAAAGAGAGCATCCAGACTCACTGGATGCTTTCTTTTGAAAAAGCAAGCCGCTTTTTCGAAAGTTCAATGTGCAGTCTAGACGCTCTCTTTCGAAAGAGGCTCTTTCGACAGTATCTTTCGAAAGAGCCTCTTTCGAAAGAGGCTTGCAGTCTAGACATAGCCTTAGTGTGGACATGCTAGTTTGAATTAGCAAAACGCTAATTCGAACTAGTTTTTAGGTCTAGATGCACTAGTTCGAATTAGCTTAGTTCGAATAAACTAATTCGAATTAAGTTAGTTCGAATTAGCACTGTAGTGTAGACATACCCAAAGAGAGCATAAATTTGAAACCCCACACATATGTTCTAGCCTGGACAGTTGGGGCACAGAGTGGAGATAAACAAAATTACTTCCCTGAGTCTGGGCAACAATTGTGCCCCCCAATTCATATTCAGGGCTATGAATAAAAGTACATGTGAGTCTAGTGGACTTCTCAGAGTACTGTGACTAAGCATGGCAGATTTGGGCCCAATGTTAGAGTCAGAATATGAATGAGAAGTTGGGACTTGAAGCTCAAAATTCCTATCTTCAAATAGCTGGACTGTGCCTTTATCACCATCAGCATGAAAATAACTGCTGCCTGTACCAAAACTCTCCCACTAGAGCTCAAAGGGGTTCCTATTTAATTTCCATATCTTCTTTCAGTTTCCCATTTTCTGCTAAACCCCCTATCCAAGTGTTTCTCAGCCTTTTTGCTACAGGGACGAGCTTGCTACCTTCCTAATATGTATCTGGGAGATCTCAAGGACTTGCACCAGTCCACGGACTGGTCATTGAGAAATACTGCCCTATTCACACTAAGACCTAATCACATCATGGCAGTGCCTCTCAATGTCTCCAACCCTGGAAATCCAAACAAAGACCCAATTCTGGACACTGAGGCTGTCTAGACTGGCCAGTTTTTCTGGAAAATCAGCCGTTTTACATTTTCTCTAATACAATCAAAAAGACTATACAACACGTGTAAAATGCAAACAAACTAATCTTACTGCAGTACAAATGGTTAGCACTGTCTTACAAGGGAGTTTATGAAGACAACTGTTATGTAGCAGCTCTTAGAAAGATTAAATTATATCAGACCATGACATTTATTGACTCCCCTAGGACTACATAATCACCATCTACAGAAGAGTGCTTTCATACCTGGTTTAGATTAAATAGTTTTGCTCTTCGCTCTCTCTGTATACATGCTTCTTCAGCTGAGCATGTTAATTAGTCTCTTGCTCTTATTGTATCTGAAACTGAGATAATTATACAGGCCATAAATACAGAATATTTATCTCCTGAGAGTCTGTTGCCTCTGATTTTTCACTGCAATGTAGGCTCTCATTCCAGAGTGCTGATCCTCTGTCTTTCCGAGATGGTTTTCAGTCAAATGAGGTTTACAGCAAAATGTTGTTTACCGGGAGCATCAACCCTAACTATATGGGTTACCTGTTCAAACCCTTTCAATGACCTTTGCATATTGTACAGTTGTATCCCACCTGCGTTTCTGTACAGCTTATGCTTAGTTAATGTCATTGTTCCTGTTTTAACATAATATTTTGCTTTCCTACACAGAGCTATAACACTGGAGAATCAGTTGGTGATCCTTGCAGCAGAAGCAACAGATGCAGGAGGTTACTATGTCCAAGCAGTCAATGAAAAAAATGGAGAGAACAAGACAAGTCCATTTCTTTATCTGAGTGTAGCAAGTGAGTATTGAAATCTCACTAAATTTGCTTTGGTAGTGAGGTCATGGAAAATGTTACTAGAGATCTCCATGCTGAAAATAATTGACTAGCAAAGTGATTTAGAAAGGAGCTAAGCTTCTCCTGGGAGGCAGGCCCACTGATGTGGGGGAGGAGCAAAGTGGGCAGTTGGTCCATGGCTCCAGTCACTGCCGTCATGGCACCTGGTCCTTTAAATTGCCACTGGAGCCAGGCACAGTGTACTCCCAGCAGCACTGAGGGCTGGGGTGCATACCATAGTCTGGACAGTGCTGCGGGCTGGCTGCCCGCCCCAGCCTCACATTTCCGGCCAAGGCTCTGTCCTTTCAGGGAAAGTGAAGCTGTCCTGCTCCCACCTTGCACAGCAAGTCTGTTGGCTCCCCTGCTGGGAGGTACAAAGTGCCCTCAACTCCCAGTAAAGTCAGTGGGAGTCAGAGGTATTCAGCACACTGCAGGAGCAGGCCCAAAGCTTTTTGTCTGCTGATATTTTAGGAATATTTGGGGGGAGGGGGAGAGAAAAGCACTTCAGGAAACAGATGTCACAAACTGGGGAGTGGTAAATAATGCAGTGGACAGGTCACTGGTTCAGAAATTCTGGATCTTTGTCAAGGTATGGGCAAGCAAACAATATGCCTTTTAATATGGCTCAATGTAAATTTCTATATCTATGAAAAAAGAATGTAAGCCATATTTACCGGATGGAAGACACTATCCTGGGAAGCAATGGCTCTGAATAATATTTGAGGGTCATGGTGCATAATCAGATGATCTCTCTGTTTGACTCTGTGGCCAAAAGAGCTAATGCAGTCTTGGGAAGCATACACTGGGGAATCTCAAGTTGGAATAGAGAAGTTTTTGGCATGGCTATGACCACTGTAGGAATGTTGTCTCCAGTTCTGGTAGCCACGATTGAAGAAAGATGTTGACAAACCCACCTGGGTAAGCTTGTCTTTGTGATAAATAGTCCCTTGCCCCCCAAAAAAGTTACTCCCTGTCCCTATGAACCAGTCACTTACTCCAGGCATGATCTTAACATAGTCCCTGACTTCTGTCAAAGCCTTTTTTGTTTGGACCTTTCTGTCTCACTTTTGTAACTTTTTCTACTATTATTTGTGGTTGTAGGTTTCTGTGACATTTTATGATCTTTGATTTAATTTTCACAGGTGAAATCACAATTAGGGTAGACTTGTAGACCCAGTTATCACTACAGGTCCTTTTGAACAATACCATGCTAATCTGGGGATAAAGCTTGGCTGGTTTCTGTCCTTTCAACAACAATTGGGAGGATGTGTACTGACATCCAGGGAAGGGTCGCAATGTTCTACTTTTTGCAATTTATACATTTAGGCCTTAGGATTCTCTTTAATGTTTTAACCTCATTTACCTGAATATTGTATTTCTGCTGACAAATAATGCCATATTTTGAAAAAGCCGACCTCTATCACTGCAACATTTGCTGGTTACATAGCTCCCAAAAGGGTAGGTCTCCAAAGGAGTTCCAAGGTCATTTGGACCTATTAGAGGAGCTATGGTGAGAAACAGAGATCCTTATCCATAGCCCAGTCTTAAAGTAGTGGAGTCATGGGGCTTCCCGTTGAATAAATTGCAGGAACAGTGCCTATTCCTAAGCAGGGTGCATTCCCAGAAAAACTGCAATACGGGCTGGAAGCAAATCACACCAGTGTTCCCTCTAAATTGCGTGGCAACACAGCTTCACAGGTTTTTAATCAGCCCCACCCAGTCAGCTCCATGCTCAGAACCCTGAGCCTCTGACTGGGCGGGGCTGATTAATCACCTATGAAGTTGTGCTGCTGCGTAGCTTAGAGGGAACAATGAAGCACACCCTAGAATACTATGACATATTTAAACCTGATACCCTTGGATTGGAGTGTGAAAGACAGAAACAACACAGCAGCAAAAAATGAGATCTGACGTGATATTTGTTAGAAAGTTGGTGACTGGGATTTTTATTTGCTCCAATGACAGCTGAGATTGTTAACAGTAGCTGTGCGTTGGAGTAAGGAGGATAGTTTTTGGCAAAAGTTACAAAATTTGTTTTGAGTAAACATAATTAGAGATGACCATTCTGAACATAGATACAAGAAGAAAATTAAACAAATTTGATGGAAGTGAATGAACCTCATGGGTCTTGTAATCAGATAATCATCAGATAGGAAGTGGTCCTTAAGAGTAGATGGAAAAAAAGGCAGCAGAGAAATGCTAGACTTCAATCTATTTTTAAGGAATAAGCTATAACAAAATGAATGGAAGCAGAGTTAACAAAGCCCATTGCAAAATGTGGAAAGATATTTAAGGAATTAGAGGGTGATGATTCAACCTAAGTGTAAAAACAATGCCACAAGCTAATATCTTTCAGGAAAGAGGGTGAGAACAAAACAAGGAAAAAATAGAAATCAGGCTGACTAGAGCAGATTAGTCAAGATAACAATGAGTCAAGTACTAATCAAAACAAGCATCTCGGAATAATGGCAAGTTGACTGACAGTCTTTTGTACAAGCATTTAATACAGTATATTTGTATTAACATATAAGGTGCACCCCATCCCTAAGTCTCAGGGCACATAAACAGCATTAATAAGAAACACATTTTTGCACCACTTATGAGAGGCAGAAAGAGTATTATCCCAGGAGACAAACCCCCTCTATGCACATCCATGTCTCATATAAGCGATTAAAAAGATATGGAACTGCTAATGTTCCTTGAAAGTCATCAGAATTAGACTGTATTCAATCTGTAGCAAAAGAGAATTCTGCAATCAAGGGCTGGCCACTGAGAATGCCCTGGGCCTGACCCAGTTTTTCAGGTTAATATTTAGGGACTTTTAGCTCAAGTACCTCTTTTGATTTTAGTTAATGGTGGGTGCAAGACAAGAGAGGAGCTCTCTGACGTAAGCATAACATAAACCCCAGAGGGGTTTATGTTGCAGATTAGAGTTAGTACCTTGAATTACACCAAATAAAAACCTTTGGTGGTTTCTGGCGTGGTGTGGTATATTCTCTGAGGCTAGTAGGTGGGTATTGTATTTTCTGCCTATTTAGTCTCCAGGGTATTTGTCGGTGTAGCCCCAATTAAAAATCCCATCTAGAAGTCATAAAGGTATAGATTCCTATAGTGAGATCCAGATAGGAAAGCCAGTTTGCAAGAAACAATATTTTAAAAAGCACTTTTTGTTCTAGGTGCTACTTGAATGCTAGGAGCAGTCAGTTAGCAGAGAGCACCACCAAATTTCAGACATGTTGGATGAAAGATGAAAAGTGATTAATGTGGAGGAACATACTTAGGGAGATCAGATCACAACGGTAAAATATTGGGACAATCTCAGCCCCGCTCACTCTCCATGCCCACTCCAACAAGGTTCCGCCCCCTCCCGCGGTCCCACCCTTAGTTGCACCTTCTCCCCACTTGTCCCCTCCCCAGCCACCACATCCTCCCTCAGTCCCCACCTCGACACTGGCTTGCTGTGTCTCTCCTCAGACCCCTACCCACTGCTTGCCTCTTCACTCCCTTGCCATATGCTCCTGTAGTGCTGGGTGCATTCCCACTCGTTGCTTGCTCAACATTGACTTCCTCACTCTCCTGCCAGACCCACCTCCTCACCCTGTTGCTGGCTCACTGCCCATCACTTGCCTCACTGCTTACCTCATTGCCCTGTTTGCCTCTCACTTCCTTACCCCACACTCACCGCTCACATCCTTAGCCTCCTGCCTATCACTCACATCATAGTTCACCTGCTTACCCTCCGTGCCCACCACTCTCCTTCTGACTCCCCACCTGCCACTCACCTCACCACTCATCTCACCTTGTCACCTACCTCCTCTCACATGCACCCCGACTGCTGCTGACCTCACTGCTCACCTTCTCACCTTCCCCATCATTTGCCTCCTCACATGAATATTGGAACAAATGGAGTCCTAATTGCATATCATTTGGGATAAAGGATTAAATATCAGGACAGTCCCCATTTTATAAGGAAATCTGGTCACCCTAGGCATGTTTCCAAGATCTTTCATCTAGCCTATTAACATTGCTTTAGTCTTGTCTGGGTTGAGCCTCATTTCACTGGAGGTTGGTCGCAGAGTGAAAAAGTTGGCATAGCAACATATGGATTGGATGAAAAAAGAGAAACAGAGCTTTGTGTAACCTGTACTGTGATGATTGTGCAGCCCAAACTGCCTCATTGTCTGCCAGTATTGAACAAAAAGATGCAAACCAATGAGTAGTTTCATTGTGGCAGTCTAAAGCTCAAAAAGTTCAAGCCAAGTTTCATTTTCTCAGTTATTGTTTTCCCAATGTTGGACACCTGGAAAAAGTGCTAAATACCTACCCACTGAAAATCAGGACCCTTTAAGGCATCAAGTTGACTGCCTAAAAACTGAGGCACACAAAATAGTTATAATAAAAAGATAGCCTAGAGGTTCAATCCAGCTCCCCTTGAAGTCAGTGCAAATACTTCTGTTTATTTCCTGGGCAATTGATTGAGTCCTTGATGACAAAGGAGCGATTTATGAGCTTATATACCACAGTGATGAGTGCCATGGCAATATCTATAAATAAATGTAAACAGAGAAGAAAGAGAATTGTGGAAATAATAGAAGATGGGCTAGTGATGGCTCATCTTTTTGTTCTGAGGAGGTTTCATAGTCTTATTACCTCACATAAGCGAGAGTGAATTATGATTGTGTTCAACAGACAGCACGGTAAGAAAATGTCACAGTTATCTGTCAAATGCAACCTGGACCAAGAAGTCATAGATTAGTCATAAATTTAAAATGCCTTATCTTCAACTGAAAAACCTATTTACTGAACTAAGTCATGATTTTTATAAACTATGTATCCCAGCTTCTGTGTAAATCAAGAAGGAATTTTGGCTAATATAGCCTGGGAAACAGGAGTTCTGTTACTATTTCTGTCATTTGACTTGCTACATAACTTTGGGTTTATCATGTAGACTCCCTGAGAAGGATCATCAGCTGGTGTAAACTGGTGACTTCAACAAAACTAGGTGCTGGAGTTAAGGGTCTGGTCCCAGTATGTTGTTGTATCTACATCAGGTTTACACCAGCCAAGGGGCCACCTTCCCCCACGAATGTAGCAAGTATAATAACCAGCAGCCTGGGTTGTGCTGTAAGGCGTAATATTTATAAAGCACTAAGCTCCTAAAATGGAAACACTGTACTTTGTAATAGAAGTATTATTTTCCATCATGAAAACAACTGTGAAACCGTGCATATGGGTGACTTCACCAGTATCACAGCCCTGGTCAAACTCCCCTGAAAGACAATTGATAAACTTCTGTGTTTGGACCCTCACGTTGGGCCCATGGGACTTTTTTTAAGCTCCCCTGGGTCTCAGTAGGCTCCAGCCACCATTTTTGGCCTGTTTGGCACACTTCCTGCACAGAGACTATTATTCCTTTTTGGAAATGTGGCCCTGTAGACAGCTGTACTAGGCCGTAAGACCAGTGCTGACTAAGATTCCCCAGTAGCTTAAGCATGCACTTTCCCAGAGCACCACTCTTGTAGACACTCTGGTTGCTAGTTTACGCCTTCAGGGACATGTGATACTTGAAGCAAATAGACAGAAACTTGGCAAAAGGGTTTCTAAGAATTACTTTTTATTTTAGACAGCACAAGAGACAAAAAACACGCAAAGTGAGAAACACCTGTACATAGCTCTCTGCATGGGAGTGGGTGAACAGCTGATTTGGGAAGACAAGCCCTAGCCTCGCCCTTTCTACAGTAGGACTCACCCTTCCATGCCCACTGTAGCTCACCCAGCTCCGATTGTAACAGCTGGCTCCTGCCCCACCGCCACAGCCTACTCCACTGTGGCCACTAACAGGTCCCAGCCGAAGGCTAGCATGTCTCCTGCACAGGAACACCAGATTTCCAGGCACTGTAGTCCCCCACTGGGCAGTCGTGCAATCCCAGCTTTCCTGGCTGGCTAACCAGTTGGGGTAGCTACCCAACCCCAGTGTTCTTAGCTGAATGGATCACTATTCAGCTGGTTAGCCACATGGCCTCAGAGCTCCCATCAGCCAGTTGACCACATGGCCCCAGCCTTCTTGGATGGCCAGAGTGCTAGTTGTGTGGGCAGTCATGAGGGCCCAGCCTTCCTGGCTGGCTTAAGCACCAGTTGGCTAGGCAGCCACATAATCCTAACTTTCCTGGCCCTGGAGCACTGAGAGGCTGGGAAGCACAGGCCATGCTGCCAGACCCAACCCTCAACTACCCATCTCCTCCAGCTGCGAGCCCCAGTGCTGGGTCAAGAGCAGCCTGCTGCATGCAGGTAAGAGGCCTGACCTGAGGCAAAGCAAGTGCGAGGCCACCCTTGTCTATTTGGGTAGACAGTGCCTTTCCTTGCTTTCATTACCCAGCACCCATGGTTCTCTATTTCAGTTTCCTCCGGACTTGAGTTTTCTTTGAGGATTTGGTAAGAATCCTTCAGGAAATCCAAATTCCATTCTTTGGTAAACGGCTTCTCCTTCAGAACATGGAGTGTCCTGTCTGACCTGTCAGCCAACCTCTTTCACGTTAACATTTCCAGCAGTCAAAAAGCTTCCCTTTCCCTCAGGAAACATGGCCCTTTATTTTTGTCCGCTAGACTTCTCAACCTCTGTGATTTTCAGATGTTGTACCAACACCTTGGTTCCTTTGTTTCCAGCCTGGGAATTTTCTGCTCTTTTTCTCGAGAGATTTGTAGAGGGCTGGGTTTCACCTTGACAACAGCCTCCCCATTGTTCTGTATATTCATCTGTTGATAGTGCTAATGACTCTCAATCAAATATAGCAGTGTTTCTCAAAGTGGTCCGCGAAGCCACTGTTCACTGTCCATGCTGGTTTGTTTACTAACCAGCACCACAGCCATGGAGCCTTGTGGCTCCTATTGGCTCCATTTTGCCATTTGCAGCCAAAGGAAGCTGCGGGAAACAGTGGCCACACCGCAGCTTCCCTTGGCTGCAAATTGCAAAATGGAGCCACTAAGACTCCATGGCTGCAGTGCCAGTAAGTAAACAAACTGGCGCGATCAGTTAACAGATTTCTCCAAGTGATTTCATGAACCACTTTGAAATACAGACACTTGGCTGTCTCCTTAGCACAAGTAGTATCTCTGGAAATAATTTTCTTGAGATGAAGTAGAAATATAACAGTAACTGTGTAAACTGTGTTGTATATAATTTCATAACAGAGAAATTTCTCACATTTCCCACACCACAGTTCTCTTTTCCTAGCCATATCAATGATGTATATACTATGTGGTGATAGCATCTTCAACTGGTATCAGGTCCTGTTATCTACTCTTTTCCCTCTCACTCACTCTCCTGTGCAGAAATACAGTAATGCTTTAGCACAGATCATCAGCTCACATCCTGAAGCTTTTAGTTTGTCAGTGGAATTAAATAACATACTTTTGATCTTATGAGACTTGGCAGAACAATTAAAGATATAACTGTTCCATTACAGTAAGGTCATCAGAAAACTCTGACACTTCCTCCAGGGGCACACACTCTGTACCCAATCATAGTGAAGCCTGAAGCATCTTTCACATGTAACATAAGCCAGCTGAAAGTAGACTCTGGCAAACAGAAAATTTCTCTGAAGTTTCAACCACTTATACACAGGGCCGGACCGAGCCATTCCGGTGCCCCAGGCAGACAGTTTAATTGTGCCCCGGGTTGGGGGAGGGCGCATGCGCGGCTCTGCCCCCGCCCGTCGCATGGGGAAGGGGGCACAGAGCTGGTGGCGGCAGGACACATGTGCCCGGCCCAGCCCAGCCCAAAAGGGGGTTAACGTGGCCCCTGCCCCGGGGCGGCTGCTGCAGGGTGGCCGCTGGGAGCTGCTGCAGCCCGCGATCAGGGAGCCAGGCACATGGTGCCTGATGGCAGCTGTAAAGGGCGCTGTGTGCCCCTTACAGCTATCATCAGGCACCCCCCCATAGGTTGGCGCCCCGGGCAGCTGCCCATGCCTTAATCCGGCCCTGCTTATACATGAAAGTTATTTGCAGCTTACAGTGCTGATGAAATTGCAGGTCTTTCTAGAAACCAAGCTTCATGAAAGGCAACTAACTGTAAGTAACCGGGTGCACAAGAAGGTGTGAACCCCACATATGTAAAAAAGTCTCAGAAGGGTAGCTGTGTTAGTCTGTAACTTTAAAAACAAGTAGTCTGTAGCACCTTAGATATGAACAAAAATATAACAAATATATATATAAAAGTATCACGAGCTTATGCAATTTGCTGAGGTTTCTGCTGTCAGCATATAATAAAATGGCAAAGATTATAAGAGAGTGCCCTATGGTATCACTTCAGTAAAAAGGTGGTGTTCTAAGAATCCAAGCTGTACTGAGGCCTAGCTACAAAACTATAGATAATAAGACACACTACACCAGTATAACCCCATCTTAGGAACTTTAACAATGTGCAGTAATAATATCACTTTCTCTCCAAATATTTTATGAAAATCAGAAAGAGAACAGCCCTGGTATAGGAGCGAAGGGGCAAGATTGCAGAAGGTGGGCATAAGTAAGCTGTTCTGACAGCATAGAAACTGCTGGTTGAATTGCTTTTGTAGCACTAATCAGCTGGAACTGCAATTCAGGACTTTGCTGCTGGACCTTCTTGTTAAGCTGTGAAATGTTGAGGTGCACGTTGCTTCAGTAAATATATTATTGTAAATTAAATATTCTGAAGACTTATTCATATTGCTAGGAAATACAGAGTTTTCTGCCGACTTTGACGTCTTTTTTCTGATGCAAGCTTTGTAAAACCACAAAATAAGATTGATGAAAATTGCAAAAACCTTGCCAGCTAGCATTTCTGAAGAGTCAAAAGATAATAAAGACAATTATCATTTAATGAAGATAAATTTCTTCACTGAGCATTGGGAGTGTAAAAAGAAAACTGTTGTTAAATTGGTAAGATTGGAATAGTTGGGGTCTAAAAAATATAATTTTGGCATGGTTGTATTGTAATTAATTTAAAATACAAGGATGTCATGTTATCATGCCTAGCTTCCACTTGCAGTATTCTTGGTGGTAGAGTCATCTTTCAGATGAAGCTAAATAGACCTAATTGTCCCTGGCTGAAACCCATTTAATTATTCAATTAACTGTTATCAAACACTAAGTTTAACATACAAAAAAAATCAACTTCAGAACTGTAGGGTACCAATTTTTCACCAAATGCATTTGAATAAGAAAAGAAAATGATCTTATTACAGTATAAGATGTTTAGGTCTATGGAGATCAAATAATTATAAAAAGAATTTTACATAAGAAGCATAACATTTTAGAAATTAATTGCAACAAGTGGAGGCAAAGTATTAGTTTGGGGGCCATACTTAGATTCTTTTATCACATTCCTAGGCATGCTTCACGGCAGCCCAACGTCATCTTTTTTTTTTCCTTTTTATATAAATAAATTAATAACTCTCTTATTACTTGTCTTAATTTCCTTGACAAGAGCTAATTCAGCTTAATGTTAGCCAAATTTGCTTTTTCCCCTACATTTCCTAACCTTTAAGATGTAGCTGTCATTGCTGATCAGTCACTTCTCCCATTCGCTATAGCATTCTGCTCACTTATAATATTTTTGAGGTTGTTGTTCATTCGTCTTAGATTGGAGTCTTTCCCTACAAGCTTTTCCCCTTGCAGAGGGAAGATTTTTTAAAATACTTTCACCTGTCAATATTGGTAGGAAGATAAATCATCAGTCAGCGGGACCAACAGCCTCGCCAGGCCCTTGGGCAAGCCGGGGAGAAAAGGGGCCTGCTCTGTGCCCCAGTAAGTTGCAAGGCCCCAAGTGGAAGGGGCAGGGCTGGGGCCAAGCAGCACTCTGTTCACCACGCCTCCCCCAGACCGCCCTCAGTGCTGCCCGGAGTGTGCCACGTGGTGCTCCAGCAGCAATGTATAGGGCCTGGGGTTCTGGCTAATGCCACAGTAGCAGCAGCAACTGGGAGCTCCATGCTTTTTTGTATTGCCTGGCTCCAAGGAAGCTGCCCCCTTTGCTCTCCTGTCTGTAACCCTGCCATCAGCAGGTCCTGAGTAGATATTTTCCTTTCAAGAAGAAATTATTCCTGAACCATAATTTCTCTTTTTTACCATCAAAGTGTCCTGCGAGCTAAAAGAGATGTTTTAATGTGAAGTAAAGCCAGCAGAAGTTGTGGAAATCGAGGGGCGGGGGGGGAAGGTTGAAACATATTGCTGCATGAATTTTTCATAGCTAGCTTCAGCAGTTCAGGTGGAGGCAGAAAGAAAGGAATTGTCCTGACTCTCTTGAGACCAGACATTTCTATTCTGAGGTCAAAGTCAAGCAAGCTCTGTAAACTTGTCAAACTGTTTTTAGTCCTTGCCTTGGGAATTTTACATTCACTTAGCCTCCATGGATTAGTTCTGCTGAAATATAATTAATGCTTCAATAAGACTTTCTTTGTCTAAAGAAAAGGTACCTGGGTTGGAAGCTCAGAGGAGAAAATTAAATTTCTGAGCAACGATTGTACTTTATAAGCCATCAATTCTGATCAAATGTTAGGAAAGTCCAGTACAGCCCAACTCTAGGTGCTTGATCAGCTGTGCCATTTTTATTTCTTTCTTCAAAATAATGCTATTTCATTTCCCCTTGTTTCTTCCCAATATTTAAAGTTCCTCCTTGTCAAGCAGTTTTCCAGAAAGACTATCATTGTAATTGTTCCTGCTTGCCAGGCTGGTCATTATTTGTCATTCATTCTCAGAATTGATTGGATGCAATTTAAATAACTTTTGTGGGAGGAATAGATACTTTCTTAAAAGTCAAACATTTTATAATAAAAATATTCCAAAAGGTTTGTTTTTAAATTGCAGAAACAATCATTAAAGTTGGACAGTGGCTGATCAAAGCTAGCAATTTTTAGCTAAGGCTAATGTTCTTACTAATTTAACCTATTTTAGCTACCTGAGAGAGTGTATCTGATATTTAAAAGCGTCAGGGAGTAGCCGAGTTAGTCTGTAGAGGATAAACTTAAAAAACAACATATAGTCCTGTAGCACTTTAAAGACTAACAAAACATGTGGATGCTACCATGAGCTTTTGTGGGCACAGCCCAGTTCTTCAGATGACCAGAGTGTTGGATGTCCAGAACTAATGTTGTATGTGTTTCCTTTTCCTTTAAGGAAATCTCTCCAGTTTTTTAACAATAACAGTATAGAAAATAAATTATGTAGTAAAATCCTTGAAATACTGAAATAATAAATATTAGCTAGTAATTATCTCTGCAAGTTTCATCATCTCTTTTCTGGCTTTATATCCTTTGTTGCCTTCCTTCTTGCAGAGTACAAGGTAAAGTGACTGTATCTTACCTCCCTCTATTCCATCACACTGGTTTGGCAATGCTTCATCTTCCCAGCAGGTTGCATTCCACACATTTCACATCTGCTATGCCTTCCTGGCTCAGATTGAAAACATCTCCCCTGCTGATTTGAACTTGAATTCCAGCTGACTTCACTCTTGGACACTGGTATTGGAGGTTCACACAGCAGGTGGGGAAGATAAAGATTGAACATCCTAACCAAGGATTGGGGGTAATGAGCAGATAAAATCAACTTTGTCTCTGTTCTTCCAGATAGCAGCTGCCAGATATTTGTGATAACTATAGTGTTAATATTTTAAAAGGCAATGTAATTATTTTGCTAGAAGATAATATTTCTGCGATGAAAAAGGCAGATAAAATTTCCTTTAAAGTTCAAAAAAGCGGAGCTATTAAAATGTATACCCATTAGGTATCTGCCCCCTAGTGTGCATATATCTGTATAGATATACATACCGTATGTATATTACACATGTTGCTCAGCCAAAATAACTGGCTTTGTTTTTTGAAGACCTAGCCCCTTTTTAACATATGCTTATAATATGTATTAAACTTTCTGTATATATATTTATAATATATCTAGCTTGCCAGCTAAATCTTTTATTCGTATCTGACACATGCAATTAATCTCTCCCTCTCGCTAATCAATTTTGCTATTACATTCTTTGGATTGATTTGTCTCCTATCTTTTCCACTGCTCTGTAATTTATATGTGAAGATAAGATATTCTTAGAGGAGACAAACAGGGAAAATAAAAAATTGAATTTACCTTGCAATCATTTTATAAAATGTGACATACATCAATTATACATGCCAGCCTGGGTAATGCCATGTTGTACAAACCATGATGAGTTTTCTAGAAGACCATCATAGCAGTAGTGCCAATTTTTTTTACATACAGACAAGTTGTATTATGGCCGTTTACCTATACTTTGTAACTTACGGATTCCCCTATAAAAATATGTTGTTAATGTTTGCGAATTATGGTGAAAACATGGCAAATGCCAAACAAATTAGGTTTGTGTCAACATCTTAAAGGTACGGAAACTTCCAATGACATACAGAAATGACATTTTTATGTCAGTCAGGTCTTGAGATTTAAATACATTCATGCTATAATTTTTAAGAATAAATTATAAGCATGAATAGTATATGAATTAGTAGAAGAGATGGGTAATTAATAATATTGAGTCTCTCCAGACATGGGAAAATTTCTTGTCAAGTAACCAGATAGTTCTGTTCAAAGTACTGTACAACAGCAAATGTTTACATTTGGTTCTTAAATATCTGAGTTAGAACACATATGTCCAAATTCTCAGCTGTGGCTGAAGAGTGTTTGGCATAGCTGAGGAAGGAGGAAAACGGAGGCTTTAAGCAACATTTGTTTCCTTGATCCCAGAGCCCTCTAGTCCCCAGAATACATTAAAGCAGCTTTGTTATGTCGTGGGGAGTTTCATAGTATAGGAAGAAATCTGTGGAAATGCAGAGAGCTTGAGTAGTTGCAAGTGTCCATTTTATTGCATAGCACAGAACTCACTAGCACAAGCCCAGACTAGCTGGACTGACCCAAGTGACCTACTCATTATTGTAACAACAAGATCTATATCTACAACCCAATACACAACATATTCCTCCCCCCTTAATAAAAACATCCCCTTAAGAAAACAAAAACTAACTAAGAAATGACGGTAGACCACCTCAAATTCCCAGCTAACCCTGGAGATTATTTTGCCCCAAACTGAGAGTTAATCTCAACTAAAGGTCCAACCGTTGAGGAGGCCTCCTTTTTCTAGGTGGATTACGGCGGACATCTGGCGTTCTTGCACCCAAAGAGGTTATGGGTGTAGGCCTCACACTGGGCTGGGAATTTGAAGTGTGACCAGGGGAGGCTGTTGGATCAGCCTGCTCAGGGAGGGGGTTATTGTTCACCGCTGGTGGTGACAGAAGAGGCGAGTCAGGAGCAGGTGATTCTTGAAACAGTAGCTCACCAGCAGTGGGAAGGACGGGCAACTCAACTGGAGATGTGCCTTGGGGACAGGAATAACCTATCAATAACTGATCTACATGCCGCCGCCAGATGAGATCCTTTGCAGTCTGGACTGTATAGGAAACAGGTCCTGTTTGAGCAATAGTAATGGCAGGGACCCATTTAGCTCCAGGAGCATAGTTCCGAGCCAAAACTGTCTTTCCAGGACTAAAGGTTCGATCTTTTGCTCTGGACGCACGCCTGAAGATTTGACCTTGCTGCTGATGTTGCACAGTTTGTCGCGGTTCTGAAGGTTTCAGCAAATCAAAGCACGTGCACAGCTGACATTCCATCATTAGAAAAGCCGGGGACACTTTGGTTGTAGCACGAGGAGTGTTTCTGTAGGATAGTAAGAAGGTGTCCAGACTCTTTTGTATGAGTGAATGTCCTCTGACCAATTTCAAAGCTTGTTTCATTGTCTGAACAAACCTTTCATCCAATCCATTTGTGGCTGGGTGATAGGGTGCTGAAGTGATATAATGGATCCCATTTGCTTTCATAAAATTTCCAAACTCCTGAGAGAGAAACTGTGGACCGTTGTCACTCACAAGTTGTTCAGTAAGACCAAAATGACAAAAGATTCCCCGTAGTTTTTGGATAGTACTCTCAGCAGTAGTGGAAGGCATTATAGAGAATTCTGGCCATTTGGAATGAGCATCTACCTCCACCAATAACATGCTACCTTCAAATGGGCCAGCAAAATCAACATGAATATGTTGCCATGGCTCTTCAATGTCACTGTCCAAGCCAGGCCACCAAAAATAGCTTTGTGCAATTTCTTTCATGCGCACCATTCCACAGTGACCTGAATGTAGCTGCTCTAACATCTGTTGTCTCAGTATTTTTGGAATAATGACACACATTCCCCACAACAAGCACCCTGAATGGGTTGATAACTCCATTCTCCTGGACATGTAGGGGACAAGGTCAGGTGAGACCTGAGAGTTCCGTAGAGATGTTCCATGCATCACTAGTTTCATTACTTGGGACAGTACTGGGACAACACAAGTTGCTCTCTTAACTTGTGCAGCAGTGATGGGCATGTTCTCTACCTGTTCAAAGTAAAAGATTTCCTTCTGGCCACTATCTTGATGTTTGACTGGCAAAGGCAGCCTAGAGAGACCATCTGCATTGCCACGCAGAGTGGCTTTCCAATATCTGATCTCATATGTGTGTCCTGAAAGCCACAATGCCCATTGTTGCATACGACTAGCAGCCATTGGTGGAATACCTGTGTGTGGACCAAAAATTGCCGTCAGAGGTCGATGGTCAGTGAGAAGTGTAAGCTTCCGTCCAAACAGGTACTGGTGAAATTTCCGAATCCCGAAAATGATTCCCAATGCTTCACGTTCAATTTGTGCATAGTTAGTTTCAGCCTTGCTTAAGGTGCACGAAGCAAAAGCAATTGGTTTCTCCTCTCCTGAAGGCATAACATGTGACAAGACCGCCCCCACTCCATATGGGAGTAAAGCCAACTGTAAAGATAAGGATGGATCAAAATGCGTTAGGACCTCTGCGTTTAGCAATGCACATTTAGCCTTGTTAAATGCAACATCACAGGCGTCAGTCCACTTCCAGACCTTGTTCTGGCCAAGGAGCTTGTGAAGTGGTTTTAATAGTGTGGCTAGCTGTGAAATAAACCTTCCATAACAGTTCAGTAGTCCTAGAAATGAGCGAAGTTGACTAACATTTTGAGGGGGTGGAGCCTCCACAATAGCCTTAACTTTTGAAGGGGACTTATGAAGACCAGTAGCATCCATGATGTGTCCCAAATATTCAACAGAGGGCTGAAAGAATGCACACTTATCTTTACGGACTTGTAGGCCAAACTCTTCCAGTCTTTGTAGGGTAGCCTCTAAGTTCTTAAGGTGATCCTTCTCATTTTCGCCTGTGACCAGGATGTCGTCAAAATAGCCACACACGATCTGATCCATAGCTCTCTGGAACAAAGCTAGGGCAGAAGTTATTCCAAAGGGTAAGCAACAGTAACGATAAAGCCCTTTATGCGTCACAATAGTCAACTGCTTTTGGGATTCCTCATCAACTTCCATCTGTAAATATGCTTGACTCAGATCAATCTTGCTAAACTTTTGTCCCCCAGCCAGTCCCACAAAGATGTCATCGATGCGAGGAAGGGGGTATTGCTCTGCACATAACACAGGGTTAACAGTGACCTTAAAATCCCCGCAAATCCAAATAGAACCGTCTTTCTTCAATATTGGAACTATTGGAGTTGCCCATGGACTATGGGTAACTGGTATTAGGACTCCATTTTTGACTAGGCTTTCCAGGTCTGCTTCAACTTTTGGCCTGATAGCATATGGCACAGTTCTGGCCTTCAGATATTTTGGCTGGCTACCAGGTTTAATGTTCAGTTTCATGGTGATTCCCCTCATACTTCCCAGATCCTCTCCAAAAACAGCAGCATGTTTCTTTAATATATCAGTCAGACCTGTTTCTTCTTTAGTCATTCGGTGCACTTCTGCCCAGTCCAGTGGGATCTTCCTAAGCCATGATCTCCCCATTAAGACTGGGTAATGGCCTTTCACCACAAACAGTGGTAATTCTGCAGTCTGTCCATTTAGTTCCACCTTAACATCAGTAGTGCCTAATAGGGATACTGCTTCTCCTGTATGTCTTCAGAATGATCTTTGTTGCCATAAGTGGAAGATGCTTCAGCTTTTCCTTATACACCGTGTCTGAGACCAATGAAACACCTGCACTAGTGTCCACTTCCATGCATATAGGTTTGCCATCCAACAGTGGGGTTACCCAGTATTCATGGGAGCCCCCTTCCAAAGACAAAACATAGCATGGCACTTCTTCTTCAGACAAGGTGTCACTTTGATCATCAGGCATCTATCTGCTCGATGGTATGCAGGTTTTCCTTTTTGTTCCGCCAGCCCACTGGCCTCTTTTTCTTTTGTTTGCAGGCACGCTCAATGTGTCCTTTTTTCCCACACTGGTTGACACACTAGGTTCTTACACCAGCATTCTGATGCATGATGACCTGGCTTACCACATTCCTGGCTCCCTACTGTTTTGTGAGTATGTTCTTGGGACATTTTATGCACCCCAAGGGGTGCACTAAGGTATTGTGGCTCCTGTTTGGCCAGTTCCATGGAGACCACAATATCAATGGCCTTCTGTAGGGTGAGCTGAGCTTCTGTCAACAGACGCCTCTGTATAGCTTCACTGTGCAGGCCACACGCTAACCTGTCACGTATGGCATCATTTAACATCTCCTTAAATTCACAGTGTTCAGCAAGCTTTTTCAAATTGGCTACAAATTGTACAATTGTTTCACTTTCTTTTTGGTCTCTGTTATGGAACCTATACTTTTCTGCAGTTACCAGTGGTTTTGGAGCATAATGTGACCCCAGGATTTCCATAATGTCACTGTAAGACTTGGTTTCTGGCTTAACAGGGAGCAGCAAACTGCGAAGCAGAGAGTAGGTCTTAGCACCTACAACACTTAAAAATACTGGCACTTTCTTCTCTTCTTTAATGTCATTTGCAATAACAAAAAGTTCAAAATGCTCAGTATATACATGCTATTGCTCTAAAGTCTCCTCAAAAAGTCTCAGAGGCCCTGTAAGTGTAGCCATGGCTGCTGCACTCCCCCCCACCCCCTTTTTTTTTCTTTTCCAGTCTCTGGGCTCCTTGATATTAGTTTCAGTTTGCACAGTGTAGCAGTCAGTTCTTACCCCCACTTTCCAGAACAGCCAAAAAAAGTTAGTTTCCTTACATTGACTTCTACTTCTTTTGTTGCTGGAGGCAGCACAGGTATCCCATCCTCATCGCCACTTATTATGTCGTGGGGAGTTTCACAGTATAGGAAGAAATCAGTGGAAATGCAGAGAGCTTGAGTAGTTGCAAGTATCCATTTTATTGCATAGCACAGAACTCACTAGCACAAGCCCAGACTAGCTGTGCTGACCCCAATGACCTACTCAGTTACTATAACAACAAGATCTATATCTACAACCCAATACACAACAAGCTTTATTAGAGCATTTTCATTGTAGGGTTGCTCTGTATCAGTAGCTAAATTGTGTGCATAGGAACTACTTGAGGCAGTTCTATATCTCTCAGAAATCCTCTTAGTCTGTGGGGGATACCTTGTGGGGTCTGACAGCTGCATCAGTTTTAAGGCAGCCTTGCATGACTAGAGTGCTGGAGAGCATCTTTAGAACACTGAAGAACCAGGGCCATTGACCTTTGTAAATGTTTCATTTTTCATTCCCAATCAGAATAATGAAATGAAAAAAAGTGAGAAACTGCAGGTGCTGGAAATGGTAACAGGAAAAGGATTATCTCCTACATGCAAACTCACCCATTAATAATAAGACATGTACTAAACCAAGAAACACATTCTTTTCTGCTTTATACTGTGTTCAGCTTTGGTTAGGTATATTTCAGAGTTAAATATTACAGTAATAAAGGTATTGACAAATAATTATTTGTCATCTGGCTTAACCTTGCTATAGGTCCAGCTATAGCTCCTTGTAGTATGAGATCTCACTGTAAAATATGGCAAGGCCCAATTGCTAGTTGTATAGGAAATTTCCAGGAAATTTCTGTGTGCTGCAGGAAGTGATAATGATAATTGAATAGGTGGCTGTGGCCAGGTTTCACTGGCAGCAGGGTGGCCTAGTGGTTAGATCTCAAATTTAGCTGGCAGAAAAGGGGTGCAGACCCTTGCTGCTGATGCCCTGGGACTAGGAATTCTGGCCTACTATCTGTGTACAATCCTTATGTTTGGGGCATGGCCCCAAGAGTCCAAATTTCCCCCTCCTCAGTGAGGGTTCTGAGTAGGTTCCCCCTGTTTGCCCCAGGGAGTGGGGTTGGAGGCTTACTTGCTCCTGTGGCTGGCCAAGTGGACGTGCTTTAGCTCAGGTCCTGAAGACTGCAGAATCAACTCCTGTCTCCTTGCTGGATAGTCCCTAACTGAGCCAGGCTCCTTTCTTTTTATCTTCCTCCTAGGCTTTGCAATAGCTACAAGCAGGGTGGGGCTAGCTGAGCCAAAGGCCTTTGTTTGACTCCTGTGATGCCAGACCCTCCTCTCTTCACTTCCTTACAGTGGCACATTCTTGACTATATCAATTTTGAAGCCTGGAGGTAGATTTGGCTGCTTGAAGATGGTAACTTTGATGGGAAGTAAAATTAAGCCTTTATCCACTTTTGATCATTCAAGCTCTCATTCCAGTTTTTAGAAATCGGGATCTAACCTTAATATTCTGAACCAATTTCACCACAAGTATATTCTGCCTACCAAAAATCCCTTCTGCAGTTTCAACTGGCTCTACTTCATTAGTTTATTTTTTTAAACATATGCTATTAAATAGCTGCAATCTTGTATCCTTGAACAGTTTACATTTTTTTTCTGTTCAGGAAGTAATAATTATGTATGTCCAAGTTTGCAAAGTACTTTGGGATCTTTGAAAAGCTCTTTTGTTATTATTACTAATGCATTTAAATGACATATTATTATTAGAGTAGAGAAGACATTCAAACTTAAAAAAAATCCCATACTGACCATTTCCTGGGACTCTATGACTAATAGCAAATAGTTTAGCACTGTCAGTTTTCCTCAACAATGTATGCCCACCCAAATGGTAAACATACATTGAACATTTTTAAACTCAGAGAAGAGATCTTTATTAAACATATTTTAGGAATGTTTTAAATCAAGATTTTAATATTCTCGACCCTACCGAGCAGAAAGAGATCTTTTGGTGTTATGTTTTTCTGGATTTTTTTTTTTTTAATTCTGTGAAGTCTAAAAAAGAATAGCTTCTGGAGTTTTACAATCAGTGTTGTTGTCAATTTTTTCTTCAATGCTTAGTTGAACGTTCTGCCATAGCCATTGTTTCCCATTTGGTGCATTCCTGTGTAGTAACAAGAGCTTACTGGGTCAAGAGCAGGGCTGGGCGAGCCGGGCAGCTGCCCAGAGCACCAACCGATGGGGAGTGCCTGATGGCAGCTGTAAGGGGTACACGGCGTCCCTTAGCTGCCATCAGGCGCCGCGTGCCCGGCTCCCACAGCGCCGCCTCCCTTTCCCCCCATTCCCGCGGCGGCGCCAGCCAGGAGTGCCCTTCCACCCACAGCCACAGGGCCCCGCATGGCCAGGCGCTGTGCCCCAGCAGCAGTGGCCGGGCCAGGCTGGGCAGCGCATGCACCGTGTGCCCTGGAAGCGGGCCCCGGGCTGCGCACCAGCAGCTGGGCTGGGCAGTGCATGTACCGTGCGCGCCGGGGGCAGGCCCGCGCATGTGCCGTGCGCCCAGGGGCGGGACCGCGTGCCCAGGCCCGGAGCGCCAAAATGGCTCGGGCCGGCCCTGGTCATGAGTCCAACATCAGAACAGACTTGATGTACCCAGATAATAGAGGGTCTGCCTCCTGACTGCCTCCAACACTCAGGGTATGTCTAGACTACAGAGCTTTTCCGGGATACCTCCAGTATCCCAGAAAAACTCTGCCACATCCAAGAAACATGTCTGCTTTTCCAAAAAAAAATTTGGAATAGCAGAAGCGTATTTTCAGCATCCCGGTAAACCTCGTTCTATGAGGAAGAAGGGATGTTCCAAAAGAGGTTTTTTTTCCCAACATTTGGCCCTGTGTAGCGGGCCAAATGTCAGAAAAGTCTCTTTTGGAAGAAAAGCGGAAAAGGATGCGCAAATTACAGTTTGCAATTTGTGTATCTTTTTCTGACTTTTCTTTGTAGTGTAGACATAGCCTCAGTTAGCAGAATTTTATCCCAGATGTTACAAGTTACCCAGAGAATGTCGTTTGCTGGAATGTCTTGTGATATTTTGGTGACATGTCCAAAAAGCAAACAAGGCACCAGGTACAAATGAAGTCATTCCACTTTATACCCAATATACAACATACACCGGCATTTTTTGTGGAAAGCCTCTAGCTTTCCCAGTCTGAGTTGCATAATGTCCATGTTTTACAACCACAAAGCAGTATCGAGAAGAAACAGCTGAAATAGATCCTGAACTTAGTTGTCATGCTGAGAATATATTAATTCCATATTTGTCATAAAAAACCAATGGCAGACACTGCAATTGGCAGAAATCAATGGCAGAAACTGGCGAGTAAAGAACCCAAATAGCAAAAGCTGGAGACTGCTTCCACAGTTTTATTGTTCGAAGAGATTGGAGTTGGAGTGGGGGGATTTGATATAGGATTTGAAGCTTTGTCTTTGACCACAAAACCTGTTGACCACAAAACCAGTTTACCCACTTCGGATATTGCCTTCTGATCTTTTGTATGAGTCTTTATACTGATCCAACCTATTAGTGTTGTAAACCTCTAGGATGACTGATTTACATACTCTTACAATCTAATCTATTTATATTGGGAAATTCATCTATATACATTTGCTGAAAGACAATGGAAGGTGCCTGCACAATTTCAGATTTCATACAGTTCTAAGGTACACAACAGGAGCCACATTTGCCTGTGATGTCAGGGATTCTAGAAGCTCTAACCTTTTCAGTGAGACTTACTGAAAAAAGCATTAACTTAGAATTGCTATTTTAAGAAGAACTAATCACAATTATTTTTATATGGTAAGAGGATGCAGCAACTCTACATGATTTTGTAATAAAATAAGATTATATGCTATCAGTTCTAGGAGTTATAGTGTGAAACCATATAGATATCTTGCTCAGCCTCTCAGTGAACTTCATGTCAAAATATAATCATCATTTAATTTCTTACAAATGAAAAGATGTAATTTAAAATGACATGTTCCAAGTACATAAGCAGGGCTCACATGTTCACTCATCCACAGTAAACAATTTTGGAGATATTTAACATCAAATAAGTTGAGGTTTTCTTTTTTAACTACTCCTATATAAGAAAAGTTTGCTCTGTCTTCTAAGTGTCTCTTGTTTTATGCATATTTATTTCTTAGCAGAGTAGCTCAATACAATATTCAGTCTCTGAAAAATTCTGCAGATGGTGTGTTTTATATATATATTAAATAATTCTATTAATGAAGATTATGACATATCTGTGAAATTGTATATTTTAAAAATCTACAGCTTTCCTGTTGCCTTTTTGGCAAACAATCTGACAAAAATAAATTTGTGAAAGATGAGGGGTTGTTATTTTAATAAATGCTCATATTAACGTGTTTCTTTTTAATTTTTCATCAATATAAAACATGGAAAAAAGAATAAGGCCACTTGCGGAGAGTATATTATTATTAACCATGTTTACTACTTAAAATAGTAGGCTGTGTCTACACTGGCATGAATTTCCGGAAATGCTTAAAACGGAATACTACTGCGTTTTCAGTTTTTCCGGAAAAGGAGCGTCTACATTGGCAGGCTGCTTTTCCGGAAAAGCCCTTTTTCCGGAAAAGCATCTGTGGCCAATGTAAACGCGCTTTTCCGGAAAAGAGCCCCGATCGCCATTTTCGCGATCGGGGCTTTTTTCCGGAAAAGACTACTGTGTCTACACTGGCCCTTTTCTGGAACAGTGTTCCGGAATAAGGACTTATGCCCGAGCGGGAGCAGAATAGTTTTTTCAGAATAGCGGCTGATTTTGTACAGTAGAGCATCGTTGTTTTTCCAGAAATTCAAGGGCCAGTGTAGACAGCTCGCAGCTTATTCCGGAAAAGCGGCTGATTTTCCGGAATAAGTGGCCCAGTGTAGACACAGCCGTAGTGTTTAAAGGCTAACCAAGAGTGGGGCACCAGTGTGCTGGACACTGTTCAAGTATATGTACTCAACTCTAAGCTATATATGCAATGACACACAGAAAGGCTGTATAAACATAGTAAGGTTGTAAATTCAAGCAATCAAAAAGTAGGAAATTCCAGATTCAAGGTTGCCCATGCAATCTTAATTCTGTAATTTTTGTGTACACATTATGATACCATCTGTAACATGATTACATCCTGTTTTTTCAGTTGGAGTTCTGCTTCATTCAGTGCACTGGATGGACAGTGCTTAATGAATTAGTGAGGATTCTACAATGAGTGTGGTTGTCTTTGGGAGTACTGAAGCTGAAAAGTGTGCAGTAAATGGGACTACTATGAGAAAATGGATAGTCTTGTGGTTAATGCACCTGACTACAACCCAAGAGGCGAATCTTAGAAATGTAAGGATAGAAGGGACCCTGTGAGGTCATCTAGCCCAGCCCCCAGTACTGAGGCAGGACCAAGTATACTTGGACCATCCCTGACTAGTGTTCATCTAACCTATTCTTGAAACCTTTCCACAGCCTTCTTTGGTAACCTGTGGTAGTACTTAACTATCTTTAAAACTAGAAAGGTTTGTCAAATATTTAATCTAGAACTTTTTTGCTTTAGGTTAAGCTCTTTACTACTTCTCCTACTTTCAGTGGACATGGAGAACAATTGATCACCATCCTAAGTCTAACAGCATTTAACATATTTGAAGACTTTTATCATGTCCCACCTAAGTCTCCTTTTCTCAAGACTAAACATACCTGGATTTATAATCTTTGCTTTCTTTCTTCAGTTTCTCCACATCTTTCTTAAGTATGACTCCCAGCCAATGTTGGCGACAGACATCACTGGGCAATGTGTGTGAGGGTTTGGCTCTGGGCCCCCTGAAGGGGTGGGGCCTCGAGTGGAAGTGGCATGTCTAGGGGCAGCTAGCCCATAGCGCCACCTGGAGCATGTCCCTCCCTCTCCTCCCCTAGGCCTCAGAGCAGTCTGAACAGCACCACATGGGTTTCTGGTGGTGATTTAAATGGCCTGGAGTGCCAGCTGCCACTGATGCTGTGGAAGCAGCAGGCCAGAGCCCTGGGCCCTTTAAAATTGTTGGGCCCCAGGGCAATTGCCTGTTCTCCCCAGCCTCCCCATCAACAGGCCTGCTCCCAGACACTTAGTACCCACGGTGAGGCCCCACCAGCATAAGTAGACCATAACAATTACTTCTCATAACATTAACTTCTGTTAATATGCCCCAGAATTATGTTAGCCTTTTTTGCACCCGCATCACACTGTTGACTTGTGTTCAATCTATAGTCCTCTATAACCCATATCTCTTTATGCTGTACTACTACCTAGCCAGTTGTTTCCCATGTTGTAGTGTAAATTTGGGGGTTTTCCTTTCTATGAGAAGTAATTTGCATTTCTCTGAATTTTGTTTTTGTGAATTCAGACCAATTAAGGCTATTTTAATTCTAATCCTTTTTTGTAGAGCTCTTGCCATACCCACACCCTATCTTGGTGTCATCTGCAAATTTTATAATAAACTGCACTTCAATAACCAAGTTATTAATGAAAATATTGAATATTATTAGACCCATGACAGACCCTTGTAATTACCAATAGATATGTCCTCCCAGTTGGACAGCAAATTGTTGATAATTATTCTTTGAATATGGCCTTTCCATTTGTTATGGGCATATCTTATATTAAAATTTAATCTTGAACACATTTCCCTAGTTTTCTTATGAGAATATCATGGGGACTGTAGCAAACATTTCACTAAAATTAAGATGTCTACAGTTGTCCCCCATCCACTAGTCCAATAACTCAGGCAAAGAAGGGAAGTAGTTAGTTTGGCATACTTTGTTCTTGACAAATCCATGATGGCTATTACTTAACACCCTATTATCTTCTAGGTGTTTACAAATTGATTTTTAATAATACATTCCAGTATCTTTCCAGTTATTGAAGTTAGGCTTTCTAGTCTGTAACACTACATGTGCTCCTTGTTCTCCTTTTTAAAAGAAAGATATTATGTTTATCCTTCTCCAGACACTCATCTTCCATGAGTTCTTGGAGCTAATCATGAATTGTTCCAAGATTGCTTCAGTTACTTCCTTGTATATCATCAGGCCCTGCCAACTTGAATTTTTATCTAAATATTCTTTAACCTGTTCTTTCCCTATTTTGGCTTCTGTTCCTTCCCCTTTGTTTTTTATATTATCTGTGTTAAGTATTTGGTCATAATTAACCCTTTTAGGGAAAACTGAAGCAAAATAGGCATTGAACACCCCGGCCTTCATGATGTCAGCCTATTTTTCCTTCCCAAGGAGTGGACATAAACTTTACTTCATGTTTCTCTTGCTCCTAACTTATTCAAAGAACCTCTTGTTAGTGCCTGTTATGGACCTTGCTAGAATGACATAACTCACTTCATCCTTTAGCCTTTTTTATTTTGTTCCTGTATGTGTTTGCCTTCAACAGCATGCATCCAGCCGTGCCTTCACCACTATGTGGGTATTTCATGTATCCCTACGAGTGATAGTTTCATAGCAATTAAAGTAGGTAATTGGTAGTGAGTGATTAAAATTGCAGATGGTCTTTTCAAGGAGATTGCGAATATTAAATCAAGCTTTAACAGTTAGGGTCTGTGAAACTGAGAAGAGATTTGAAGATGGTTGCAAAAAAATGGAATAGTCACATTCACAATTTATCTGGCATGAACTTGTCATCACAAAACACTGGGAAGCCTGGCAAACTGCAACAAGTTAAATCCCTCAAGGCTAGGATATTTTACATGTAACAAATCTAGTTATATACTTCAATATTTATCAGCCATGGTCATCATTGTTAAGACTGAGCATCTACAGATCTGAATAGTTCTATGCACACCTATGATACTATACAATTAATAACAATCTTGGCCCTCTCCTCCCTTGTTATTCCAGTCTGTAAGTGATCATGACAAATGCTCACTTTCATATCGTCTCTGCTTCTGGAGCACAGGCAAGAATTATTACAGAGTAGATTTTAAATTTAATATGGTGAGCCTTGTGTCACAATAAGAAAAGAATAGTGGGGGCACTGTATTTTAGATAGGCATGCACAACCTTTTTAAAAAATTTTTAAGATTGGAAATTTAGAAGAACTTTGATCGAAAGAAGTGACAGCTTGAAAAGAAATTAATTCCAACATACTGTGTCCTGCACAGTTATATATAAGCTACAATGAGAGTCTGCAAAAGAGGGTTCATGTTATGTTTAATATAATAGCTTAGAAAGATAAAGCCTCATGGTTTCTTTGTTGTGAATGTCATGACTATCAATCAGGTTTTGATTGATGTCTGTTTTCAGACAAAAAGATTTTGCATGGTTGCATATACTGCAGCCGTGTATTATTAGAGTATTGATCTCCTCTTCATACTGACCTATCTAATCTGCAGTTGAACTGTAAAATAGCATAGGTTTTATTGTACAGAGATTCCATGTAAGTGTATTGTGTGTTTATCATTTATTGCCTTTTGTGTGCCTGGAAGCAATTTGTTTGTTTAAAAAAAAAATACTTAAAATATTCAAGAGAATTCTTCTCCTTATCCACATTTTATTCCACATTTTGCAAGTCCATTGTTGTGTTAAAAATCTGAAATGTGTTGCTTCATCAACCAAAATGAATATGCATTCATTTATGGCAATTTCCCTGGTAAATTTGATCCACAATTCAGTTTTTCCACTTGAGTAATATTTATTTCTAGTCATAATGCTTATAGCTTTGCACTTGCATTTGCCCTGACAAACTGAAGTATTTGTACTATGCCAGTATTTAAAAAGCTGTCCTTAAAAACCAAATATTCAGTATAAGTCCAGTGCTAGTGAATATAACAGGCAATGTTTTCAAATAATGGACTGTTTAAACAGATGATCACCACTTGTCAGCCGATGGTCAGGGCAGTGTGTATGTGCTATACACCCGAGACTTTACCTGCTGAGATCGGGGTCCCTTGCAGCAGGCAACCTGGAGGAGGCTGACGGGTGCCCAATAAGTGTACAGGGAGAGCTTATAACACCTTAGATTTCAGCTGCTAGAATGCGTAATTCCTTCGCAGCGGGCAGCCTTGGGGAAAGACTGAAAGATGCCCCAGTGGATTCTGCCACCTGGGTGTGACACAAATCCAAACGCCCAAGCTCTTCCTATACTGTGTGTGTTCTATACACCCGAGACTTTAACTGCTGAGACCGGGGTCCCTTGCAGCAGGCAACCTGGAGGAGGTTGACAGGTGCCCAATAAGTGTGCATGGAGAGCTTATTACACTTCAGATTTTAGCTGCTAGAATCTGTGATTCCTTCACAGCAGGCAGCCTGGGGGAGGTTGAGAAGTGCCCCAACGGATCTGCCACCTGGGAGTGACACAAATCCAAATGCCCAAGCTCTCCCTATATCTGTCCCTTAAGACCGGCTGACATTCTTTTAAATTGTGCTTGGTTCTGTTACAGCAACTGAAGGAGTCAGGTTAAAACTTAAACAGTTACAAGTTTATTAAAGAAGCTTATAAATCATATGGTTACAATGGCTATTGCTCTATTTCTTAACTACTAGCAAAATATAGATCTTAAAAATGGTTACAAAGAAGATAAAGATAGAAAAATAGAAATAATGGTACCAAATAACAGCTTACTCTTTCTATGTGTACACTTAAGACAGAGGACCACATCCAGGTACAATTTTTACCCCCTTCTGTGCCTTTCGACTCCAGCATGTCAGGCCAGGGCCGGTCCCTCAATTCCTAGGAAATACGAAAATACGAGGTGGGCGTCCCCATAGAACCTCGGGAGGTCAAACACCTAACCCGACCAGCAGGTAGAGGGTAGAATGACACTCAAAAGAGAGTGTGCTGCTGTACCACCTTTATACCCATGGGGTCACGTATTTCTCTTTCTTGTCTGTCATGCCAAATGGTGCTGGTCTGTCTTTTGTGAGACCAGTTCTTACAAGGGAGTTGTGAACTTAATTTACACTTGTAAGAGAGATAACTAAATTGGAAGTACTGGGCATTCTTTTCTCAGTGGGAAATTCCTCTCCTAGGGACTGTGTGTGTTCGAATCAACATGGGTGCCAGCCTGGGCAGTTCTTGCAGCCTCGAGGCCAGCCTATTGCCTTAATCGCTCTCTCTCTCCTCATATCTATGTTTTCAGCTTCTCAGGATCAGATGAGCCAGCATAGACTATGCTGATTTTATTGCTCCTTCTCTGTCCTGTATGCTTCAAGAACCTCAGAGAGGCAAATAAGATCGACGAGATGGGGGCAGGCTGTCTGGCTACACCACTCCAATTTAGCTGGGAAAAGGCAAATTTCACTTTTCAATGCAAATGGAAAACAACCATGAAAAAACAGATTTTAAAAGAGAAAGCAGCAAGATTTTTTTCTCATGATAAAAAAATCTTTATTCATAAAAACATGCAAAAGCAATATGTTGATCTTTGGCAATATTATGTTCCTTTGCTCTGATGACATCTGGTAAATTTCCAGCTATAAAAATAATTTGAGTAGGTTTTGGAAACTATCCAAACATTTGGTGCCACTCTGAGGATTTAAGAGTCTACTTCTTATGCCCTTCTTAAAATGAATGAGCACCATATACCATAATATATTTAGAAATTGATGTGTATAAATATATCCCAGAGCTATTTCAAAATAATGTACTGTCCCTTATATTAGAATAGAAAGAAATTTTTGATACATCTTTTAATCTCCTTAATTGTTTGAATCAATTTTAATAAAATTTAGCCCTTCCTAAATATATAAATATTTTTCAGTACATTCCAATTTTTGGAAATGATTTCTGTAAGAAGGTTAGTGACTTACTTAGCAAATTAATATGCTATTGGTGATTGCTATGACTCAACTATATTAATGTTTTTTTAAGGTGGGAGCATAATTCCTATACTTTACACAACTTTGTAGATCAGGTTTAGTTTTGCAAAATGCAATTAACCGTGAGTAACAGATAAACACAATTTTGTTTTCAGTTTTGTAGCACCAGTATAGACTAATCAATTCAGTGGAGTGGCAGTATTTGTAACTGAGGCCAACATTTAACAGTGACTTTTGTGGGCTTGATTACAGGTCTCATGTTTTAGGACCTAATAATAGTAATGACTTAATTCTCCTTTAAAAATACATTGAAATTTTGACATGGGGCTCTTGAACAGATAATAAAAATAATTATCACCCAAAACAAAGTGATGGAATAACTATGCCTCATCAATTTGAAAGAGTATGAATTCAGTATATGGGCTTAGGAAAGTATCTCCATTTATAAAATCTATATTTGAATGGAGCATTTGTCTTTTGATCAATTTGGTGGCAAATATAATTTGAAATGTTTACATTCTAGATATTGAGGAACTGATTCTGTACATATTTCTATTAATAGTTCTTTCCTAGGTTATTGGTTGCTTTCACTTTGACAATACTCCTTGGTAAGGACTACTCATATGAGCATTTGCAGGTCTCCTAGCATGTAGTCTGATGGAATACCAATTTTCCTGATGTATCTCAAGTCAGACAAAAAGAGGTCTGTTATCATTCAGAAACAAAAGTATAACTCAGATTCATGCTAAATGAAAGTGCACATACTGAGGTCAGAGTACATCACAGAAAATGTATTAATTGAAAGTTTGGGCTGCAGGAAGAATATCTTCTATTCATAAATGCATTGTTAAAAGCACCCAGTATGAGGGGCCAATCACAGCAATGCAATATGAAAGTTCAATGGACTATCTCTGGGTGCATGTGGCATTGTCTTAAATGTATGTGAGAAATCCGAATAAAGGTATGTACAAAATTGGTACGTTACAGATTAAAGTTTGTGCATAAAACCCATCATTCATTATATTACTTCTAAACACTGAAGGATGCTGCGAGAACTTTAGATTATCTACTTGTTATGTTGGGGCTGTGAAGGGCTTGGATACTTTAGATCAGTGGTTTCAAAACTTTTTGGCATCACGTCCCCTTTTTGATTTTTGAGAAACCCTCACGCCCCCCCCAAAAAAGCAGCAAAACTTGAGCTCCCCTCCCCCAAAAAAGGAACTGACCAAGGCCGAAAAACAAAATAAGCAGCAAAACTAAAAGCAGAGTAGTTACTGCCCTTTTAAGGCAGCCATTTTGAAGTCTTCCCCAGACAGACCAGGCTCTTTCTTGGAGGGGAGGGGGGAGTCTGGGTCACCTCGCACCACCCCCCTGAAATTTCTTCACGCCCCCAGTTTGGGAACCCATGCTTTAGAGAATCTAAAATAATGTTATTCTGTTGCCAACAAAACAAGCAGTTTCATTAGACAAAATGAAAGAAGGTGAGAAACATCACCTTAGATTAAACTGTGAGTGAGAAATCAGATACTATGTTCATTGATGGAGAAGGCAATTTGCACTTCACAGGCTAATGCAGAGAAAAATTATGGAATTTGGCAGATCTCTTTGGACTTCATAGTGTCTGCTGAATTCCTATCTCAAGTATAATGCTGAATCTATTTTGATAAATTACTCTCAAACTATTATATATTTTGGTTATGGATTGGAATGTCACTGGTATCTTGCCATTGCCTGTGTTGCACTTATGGTTAATAAAGTAGCTGGCTATTTATTTCTTCTCATTCTTTCGTTCCATCAGTGTAAATTCATAAATCTTTTCTAAAAGTCCATTACAAACATCTCGAAGGAAGTATGATGGGGTGGGCATACCCACACTAGACAAGACAGAGTTAACCCCACATTATGAACAGTGGAAATCTCACCTCCTAGGCTGGACTGGGCATGCTCCAGATGTTATAGCGGTATAAAGGGAGGAAGCCCAGAGCATTCTGGGCTGGATGCCAGAGGGGAAGGACCTAGGTTGGAGGCTCCCTGTGAGGACAGCCCCTTTCTGCAGAGGCCCAAGGTCTCAAGAGCTGGCTTGGATCCCTGCAACTGACCGAGTTCCAGGAAGCAACCAGTGCTGATGGAGCTGGGGTGGATCTGATTTCCTCCCCCACCCTGCCACCAGCCGGCCCCTCTTACTGGCAGTTGCTTCATACTGGCTGCTAGGCCAGGCTGCCTTGCACAAAAGGGCCACTCTGTTTACTCCGGTTGCAAGCCAAGCTGAGCTGCTCTAGGAGGCTGCTCTGTGGATTCTAGCTACAACGCCATGCTACTCTATACTAAAGGACTTCATTATTGACTCTGACTGTTAGGCCTCATTACCCAAGGCATCAGGGTTATTGGCTTACACTTAGATCCTGGTGTAGCAGAGTTTGAGGTGGACAAGCAGACTTAATGGTGGTGTCCATGCATCCACTAACTTCCCCTTTTGGGTAGGGATGGGCTAACACCACCACACAGAGTTTATAATGGAAAAAGTGACACATGCTTAATTATGGTGGCAATAAAAGGCAGATGTGTGCAGAGAAAGGTGGGAAAGGAAATGGAATGACAGTTTTCACAAGTCTAGAATGACTATATAACTTCCAAGTGGAGGAGTGACCAGAAACCAAAAGTGAATTGTGTTAGATCATCTCTAGGAAAGTGTAGGTAGATTATATATTCTTTCACCTTTCTATTTTATACATGCCTGCTAAGAGAAGGTGCTTTTAATTTTGTCAAAATATTTTTAAAACTGGTGGTGGTCAGTGAAACTTAAAATACACAGACTATGAACATGATGATATTACATCTAATAACTCGGACAATTCTTAAGGCCATGTCTACACTACAGATTCAGAAGCAGCTGCAGTCAATTTTCTGGGGTTCAAATTAGCAGGTCTAGAGAAGACATGCTAATTTGAACTGAGATGGCACTCCTATTGATGCTAGCAGTCCTGATTCTATGAAGAGTAAGGGAAGTTGAAGGGAGAGTTTGCTCCCTTTGACTTCCCACAGTATGGACAGTCCCAAAATTCGTGTTAATATACTTCAACGTAAGCTATGCAATTAATGTAGCTAAAGTTATGAGTCTTAATTCAAACTTATCCCGTAGTGTAGACCAGGGGTGAATGAGCCTTTACATGTACAATTTCTTTAGGGGGAGCATAATAATTTCTCTACACATTTCAGTACTTTATATTCAGTAAAATGCCACCTGGAAAGGAGCATTGTGCCTTTAAAACAGAGTGGTTTATAAAGTCAACTGACAAATCTTTTTATTGAATTTTTTAAAAGATAAGATTTTAATTAGGTAGTCATCCTGTGTTAGAGTTTCATATGGGACTGATAATTCGTTTCAGTGTATTATTAATGATAATGATGTTGTAAGAAATCTTGGTGATTTTCGGTCTCTGACTGCAGCATTTACACTAGTTTCATGATCTATCAGTAGGACTGCAAGTTCAAAACTAATCTCTGTATTACAGTTATAGATATTAGATTTGTCACAAATGGTTATCTTTAATGGGACAATATTCTGAAAATACGCAGTGCAAGCAAGCTATCATTTAGATCAGTAATATATGTGATGTGAACACTTCCCAAGCATATTTTAATAAGAGCATTCTAAATGAAGTAGGATTAACTTGCATGAATTATGTGATTTATAGGAAGGTTTGTAAATGATGACTCTGCATAATACCACTAGTAAAACCTTCTGCATAGACAGCCCTTGTGACTCTAGGAGAAGTAGTTTTGATTTTGATTAAACACTGGACTGTAGTCAATCACTTCTACAATTTTGCTCCATTTAGCACCATAGAATGGTTTCAAAAACTACTGCAGAAGGAAGAAAACTAGTATATACCACTAAGAATAGTGTATGCTGTGAAACCTGTTAGTTTTTGAAAAATCAGATGGGAGATAGAGATGTATTTTATTAGAAGAACAGTACAGCAATATGTATTACATGGTGTCAACACACAGAAATGGATGCTGAGATACTAGTTTTAGAGTGGAAGTAGCATTGAACTGAATTGAATGATCAGTGCAGAAAGAAGGGAGGCATGCATTACAGTAGTTGTGTACTAACTCTAACTTCTGCAAAGTAAAAACCTAGTGCTTTTGTTTAGTTCCATAGGTATTCACTTTGAGAAGTTTTTAAGAATAACACTGTAAGTTAGGATAAACTTAAAAAAACAATGGTCTGGTAGCCCTTTATAGACTAACAAAACATGTAGATGATATCATGAGCTTGCATGGGCACAGCCCACTTCTTCAGATGATGAGTGTGTAGAGTTTTTCTCCTTTTTATCTTTCACCACCTTAGCATCAATGTAATCTGTATTTTAAAAAGGAATACAGATGCCCCCTGGGTTGCGAACGGTCGAGTTACGACCGTTTGCACTTACGACCAAAGTTCCCATGGAGCGGTCGTAAAGGCGGTCTCCGAGTTACGAACACGACCCGTGCTCTACAAACAGCGCGGTCGCAGGTATCTCAACAGGGTCCGAGTTACGAATGGATCGAGTTACGGCCAAGTGTTTGGTCCGTAACTCGTTCGTAACTCAGAGAGAGGCTGTACTGGCTAACAGCCAATGCAGATTTGTGAAGCTGATGAACACTGCATGATAGATAGTAGCGACTGCTGGGAAGGGACACCAGGAGGGTCACCAGCCACATGACTCCTCCCCCCCCCCCCACGACTCTTCCCTGCTGCTCCTCTGGCCCAGGGCCCATACGCTTTCCCTGTCCTATTACCTAGCAGGGGAGAGGAGCTCTGTCTCCATCAGCATCTCCTCTTCCATTCAGGCAGCGTGGTTGGAGGCCACCTGGCAGAGAGCAACAGCCAGGCAGAGTGGCCAGAAGAGCAGAGGCTCTGGCCCTGCTGGCTTTTGTTCCTCCCTCCCCTCTCACTTTGAAGGCACGTGTCCCTTTGTCTCCCCACCCTGCATATTGCCCCTGAAGTTAAATGGCGTCTGCAGGCGAGGGGGTGGAAATGTGCTGCATCTGAGACACACAATTCTGAGTGCATTACTAGTCTTGGGCACAGCAGTTGTAAATGTACGAGCCTTATGAGCCTTGCAAAACATGGAGAGCAGTAACATTTGGTTAAAGAATGCATCGTATGCAGTCTAGTAAGAAGCTGTCAGTCATTTTAGGAAAGGATGAGAATCCTTTATAAGGCTGCTGACTTTTAAAGAGGTTATTTAGGTCTCCACCTAAATCAATCTGCTCTCATGAAGAGAGAGGGTCATTTGTAGTATTTTACTCTGGTCTGATTGTAGTAATTGACTATTGCAAGGTGTTTTCTGTTTCTTGCATGGTCCTCAGTTTATCTGCTATGGTTTCAGGAAATGACAAGTGAACAGGAAATGTGAAAATAACCTTTAAAGGAAGCTAGAGTTATTTCAGTGCTTTTCGGGAGAGAAATTGGTTATTTATATAGGAATGGACTTATGCTAACTTGGTGTTCATTCAAAATGAGATGATGATGATCATGATTATTATTATTATTATTTTATTATATTTTTGTGAATGCTTCTTTACAAGATGCCATCATGATCCTGAAGTAATTCACAGAGATTGATTTGTAAAACGTTCTGAATCAATTAAAGCTCTAATCAGTAAGCAGCAAACTTCAGATGGCTTGTGGACTAATTTTACCATCTCCCATAATCATGAACCTAAGCTGAGAAAAGAAAACAATTAAGAGGGATGTAATTATCTGTCCTGATTAGTGAATTAGAAGAGTTTGTGTTCATTCCATCCTTATGTAAAAGGGGAAATCTGCTTTCAAAAAAACAGTTCAAGATAACTGCGGAAATGTTAAGGTTTTCAACGTGGAGCTCAGATGTTTGAGAGAGCTTTCAATATGCAGTCAATGACTGTAACGCAAAATGAACAATAATGCACCTTCTTACCAAGCTTGGGATAGTCTGGCCTCGTAGCCGGTGCTCTTCATGATGCTATGCCAGCCTTGGGTTTGAGACTGTCTTTGGTGCTTCTGTTGGGCAGGATAATTAGTGTTAGAATACATTGGTCTTTTGAAGCAGGATGTCACTAACAATTACTTTTCCAAGCTCTCCTCAGATTGGTCACTTCAAATGACCAAACCATGATAGTCTCACAGAGGCCAATGCACTTATATTTAAACTTCTGCATAGCACTTCTGGGCAAGAAGTGGAGGGACAAAACGCATTTTCCAGTGATTGGGTTGGCAACCTACTCTGATGTACCCACATATGATCTACGCTAGTGAGTACCTGTGTCACTTCTGCCCTGTTACCTTTATGCTCTTTGCCACTTCAGCCTCCAATTTCGAACTGCTCACCGCTTGATCTGTGTGTGAGCTGCAGCATAACACACTAGGATCTTACCAGCTTGGTTATATGCAGGGTGACCCAACACACCCTTAGTCCTAGATTTTCCCCCAAAAATGTGTGTCTTGGACATTACGTGCTTATTCAAAGTCCATCATTTTTAATAGAAAAGATAGCCACGTGTCCTGGTATCCTAAATGGATATTTCAATTCAGACACATTGGATTACATAAAACAGTAAAATAAGTTTATTAACCACAAAGAGAGAGATGTTAAGTGAATGCAGCTAATGAGGCATACACATCAGAAATGGTTATGAGAAGAATAAAGATAAAAAGCAACTAATACTTAATTTAAGAAAGTAGGTTAAACTCTAACAAAAACATTTTTCTCGCCGCATTCTATCAGCAGCCTTATTGGCCAGACTTCTTCTACCAGAGCCCCTTTTCCCCATTGAATAGCTGCCCCTTTATTCCTTTGGTCCAGTGAATCCATGAATAGAGATTGAGAAGGTGGTGGTGTCTGATTCCTTTTTTTTTTTTTTTTTTTTTTTTTTTTTTAATACTGTCCTGTCTTCCCTTTGAGAAGCATTTCCATCTGGGAGCATGGCAAAAGGCAAATTGTGGCCAAGAACTCCATGCTGTTTCTTTGCTGAGAGGTAGGTTGTTTTTTTCTTCTGCCCCATTTTCTGTCAAAGAATAGCCACTTAGCAGGTAAGGAGGACCCATCGAGCTGGCTGACAGGTTAGCTTGCCCTGAAGAACTAGTTTGGCTGCTCCCCATGTTTGGAACATGTTTAAATAACACCATACATTGGAATCTTATAACTTTCACACAATATTGCCACACATCTTTTATCAAAACAATAATGACCAACAAACTATGAGGTTTGAAATGATCTCTCAAAAGGCCTACTTTGTACAAAAATTGTTATGGGGTTCATGTTCATTCTGTCTCACCTGCCCAACTAGGGATTTCAGGATTCTCCTGCCACCAAAATTAAATGATTTTTAAACAAAAATTTGGTAGTTTGATTTTGACAAGGACTTGGAAAATTATTTAGATAATTTGTTTCTTGAACGAAAAGTCCATGTTTCAAGGTAATAACCAATATGAGGATGTAGATAGAATGCCAACTACATCACGGCATTCTGTTAAGCAAATGTGAAGGGTCCCATTTGAGATATGTAGTTAATATCTCGGTTCTTCTATGCTTGCTTTTTTCATGTTATCTCAGTTCCTGACAAATTAAATTTCAACTGCCCTCATATTGACTGGGTATGCGTTACCTCAGGATGGGATGCAGAGATAAAATTTCTTGATATCTTAAATGACTGCTTCTTGGAGCAGGTGGTTCTGGAACCCATAAGGGGAGAGGCTATTCTTGATTTAGTGCTAAGTGGATCATAGGATCTGGTTCAAGAGGTAAATATAACTGGACCGTTTGGAAATAGTGACCATAATGTAATAAAATTTAATATTCCAGTGTTGGGAAAAATAAATCAGCAGCCCAACACTATAGCATTTACTTTTGGAAAGGGGAACTACACAAAAATGAGGAAGATAGTTAAACATAAATTAAAAGGTACAGTGACAAAAGTAAAATCTCTGCAGGCTACATAGAAACTTTTCAAAGACACCATAATAGAGGCCTAATTTAATTGTATACCCCCAAATTAAAAAACACAGAGAACCAAAAGAGTGCCACCGGGTGTCTTTAAAATAAAGTAAAAGAAGCAGTGACCAATAAAAAGACATCTTTTAAAAAGTAGAAGTCAAATCCTAGTGAAGAAAATAGAAAGGAGCATAAACTTTGTCAAATTAAGTGTAAAAATATAATAAGAAAAGCCAAAAAGGAGTTTGAAGAGCAGCTAGCCAAAAACTCAAAAAGTAATAGCAAAATGTTTTTTAAGAATGTCAGAAGCATGACTAAACCTCCAGTGGGTCCCTTGGACGGTCAAGATGCTAAAGGAGCACTCAACGATAATAAAGTAATTGCGAAGACGCTAAATGACTTCTTTTCTTCGGTCTTCACGGCTAAGGATATTGGGGACATTCCCAAACCTGAGCCATTCTTTTTAGGTGACAAATCTGAGGAATTTTCCCAAATTGAGGTGTCATTAGAGGAGGTTGTGGAACAAATTGATAAACTTCTGAATTTAAATAATGGGATCATAGTGGATCGGGAAAGCTGCTGCCAGTGAAAGATATATTTGTAGTCCCTCAGTACAGGAGACATCGAATTCATAAGATAGTCATACCCGTGTAAAGTGGAAAACTGAAAATATTGAGATTTCCTTCATATTGAGATTGAGATTTCCTCTCCCGTCTCATGTCCCACATCTGTGACTTTTGTCTCTAAGATTCTGGAAAATTGAACTCTTTCTTTCTTTCTTTCTTTCTTTCTTTCTTTCTTTCTTTCTTTCTTTCTTTCTTTCTTTCTTTCTTTCTTTCTTTCTTTCTTTCTTTCTTTCTTTCTTTCTTTCTTTCTTTCTCACTCTCTCTAAAAATCAGAAAAATATCCCCAACTTCAAGTGAATCCAGACTGTGAAAATAAAAAATTATTTATACTGTGTGACCTGCCTAGACAGAACCCATCTCTGTGTTCCTTTTCAGTTCTCTTTCATTTAAAAGACTGAGAATCTTTGGCCTTTACATTCCCATCTCTGACACTACCAAAAAGCCTGAGATTTTTTTAAGGTAGTCCTGAGGGAACAAGAAGTTCTTAAAAGCCTTGAGATTAATGAGGCTTTGGCACACGTGGAGCAGCTTGCCAGGTTAGGGCCTTAATATATGTAGCCTGATTCTTCCATGCATCTGCCACAAACTGCTGTGCCAGGCAGCTGCAAAGTATCTAAGTTCAGAAGAGGGAGCAAATACTGAGTCTAGAACTGGTATGTGTACTCACGGAAGGAGTTAGGGTATGTCTACACAGCAAAGTTATTTCGAAATAACAGCCCTTATTTTGAAATAACTTCCCTAGAGTCTACACAGCCAAACCGCTATTTCGAAATAAATTCAAAATAGCGGAGCGCTTATTTCAAATTTGGTAAACCTTATTCTATGAGGAATAACGCCAAATTCGAAATAGCTATTTCGAAATAAGTGCTGTGTAGACACTTATTTCGAAATTGGGGGCCTCCAGCCTTCCTAAGGTGCCCTGGTGGCCACTCCAGCCTCAACTAAGAATGCTCCTCTCCCTCCTCCCCTCCCCGGAGCCCTTAAAGGTGTTGACTTTGGCCACAGTGCCTGTGCCAGCTCCAATCCTGCCAGCCCAGCGCCAGCGGTCACTGCCCCTGACCCAGTGGCCCCAAAACATGAGCCAGCAAGCCAGTGCCAGCCAGCTCTCCACCTCTCCCGAGGAGCAATCTGCCAGCTCCCAGGAGCCTGCCAGGGCCCAGAGAAGGCGGGTGCCTGCCTGGTCCAGGATGGAGATTATGGACTTTAGTCAGGTTTGGGGGGATGCCCCCAATGTCCATGATCTCTGCACTAGACAGGGGAAAGTGGCTGTCTATGGCAGGATAGCTGCCAGCCTGGCCACCAAAAGCTACCTGCGAACCCAGGAGACCCCCAACCTTGAGCTTCCCCTCCCCCTTCTTCTCCTTGCTTTCCCCTTCCAGCTCCCTCCTCCCATGTTTCCCCCTCCCCTCTCCTACCCTCTCTTCTCCCCTTTCCCACCTCCTTTCCCCAGTCTCACCAAAGTTTCATTCTCCCTCCCCCCCCCCCAGTTTTGTTAAATAAAGAGAGTTTGTGTTCATGAAAATATGTGTATTTTATTTGACATCAGGAAGGGGGGCTAGGGAAGGGTAATTGGAAAGACGTGAGGGATGAATGAAGCACAAGCCCCCAGTGGGGCAGACCGGGGAGTTTCTTAGTGCTCCTTAGGGTGGAAGCTCTCCCGCAGTGCCTCCTGGATACTGACAGCCCCCTGATGGACCTCCCAGATGGCACCCTGCAGAAAGTGCAGCCAGGCTCGCAGCAACGCATCCAAGATAAGCATCAGAGTGGCCAGGGTCAGCTCTGGCTCTATGTTGCAGAGTGGTGTGGTGTCCCGAGTGAGGGCAACCAAAGCACGCAGAGACAAAATGTTTTGCTGTCCCTCATCGAGGTAGACAAGCAAGCAGGGAAACCTGAGAACTCGCTGTCCGGGGGGGTCACTTTAAGCACAGACCTCAGATAGCCTCAGGCAGCAGCCCCACACAGTAAGTCCTGACCTGGTGCCCTGCTGAACTGGTTCCAGCCAGCCTTAAATACGATTCAGAGTCCACTCAGTGTGGACACGCTATTTTGAAATAGCATTTTGTAATTTCAAAATAGCGCGTCCGCACTGAGTGAAATGCATTTTGTGTGTAGATGAGTTATTTCGAAATAACACTGTAGTGTAGACATACCCTTAGGGAAACAGTGTTGGGGATTTCCTTTAAAATAGAAGAAACATCTGTGATTCCCTAAGACTCAAATTATCACTCCAGAGCTCCTTGTTAATGTGCTACAGCTGATACATAAAATCACATGGCACTGGAGCATGAGCAGTAAACATCACACACATTATCCCTTGTGAAGTAGCAACATTGTCTAAACTAGCCTCATGCCAGAGGTATAGATAAGTTGGTGTGTGGTGGTGTAGAAGTTATTCAAAGGTTATTGATCCAGTGACCTACTGCCTGAGTCAGTGGGTAATCAGGTTGTAGGTATGGTGGGAGAAAGCTTAGTAACATATCAGAGCAAATGCATAGTTTGTAGCCACCACCAGCAAAAGTTCTATGAGTTAATGATTAAGGGAGGCAGAAAAAATGGGAAGAGAGGTATAAAGGGCATTATGTTATTTCTGAAAGAAGTGTGCAACTAACAGGATTAATAAAGACTTAAACATGGAAGAAGACATGGAGTCCAGGAACTGGCAATACTGGAATTCATAGATGAAAATTCAAGAAAAAGTATGTTAGCTATGTGTGAAATGAACTGATAAAACTAAGGGAAAGGATTTCAATTGTGTGCCACTTCTATTTTGCCCTTTGTGGAATTTTACTAACAATTTCAGCTGAAATGAGGATAAAATAGAGGAAGATTTCAATTTACTGTTAAATTTTCTCTTGTACTCTGGCTTTTCTTTTTATTAAAAGACTTGTACTTCTCTTACTGCTTTTCCATTGCATTAGTGGGGTTTTTGCTTAACTGAGAGATAAATATCATCTCTTAGCTGACCATTACTTATCCTTTATATCTTCCCAGAGCCGATCAGAATCCACAGATAGCATAAAACTGCTCATAAAACCCTTTTTACAACTCTAATGTAATTTCTATTTGAATGTTTAGCAGAATGTTAATCCTGACATATTTAGCTGCCACAATGAAGGATTGCCGCTGCATTCTGTGCAAAGTTCAGAATAAATGCCCAGAGCTCTGGTGAGTTATAGGTCATTTACAGTAATTGGAAATAAATGTAATCAAGTAACCTCAGTATTATGCAGCAGGAATGATAACCTTTATTGTTTATTAATGAGCAGTAAACAAACCTGTCACCGATCACTGAGTCTGAAAAAATTGTCATATAATTTATTCCAATAAATGGTATCTCTGCAGAAAGGATGAGTCTCTTGATAGCACTGGGGTTATTAAATACTGTTGAGCAAAATCTTCAGTGTAATGAGATTAAAACTGTCTACATAAGGAAACTAAATTTTATTAAAGAAGAAAGAAAGAAAAAGGACTGCATTATCAATGTTGACTTTATAGTGTTGGCGACACCCAATTAATGGCTTTCTCTTTTTTAAGCCTTAATTTCCATTATTATTAAATGAATTAGAAACTCAATGCATGTACAAATAATATCCCTTCTGCCTGCTAGGACACAGCTAGTACAAAGACCCAACAAGGCTCTCATTTATGCTGAATAACACACATTAAATTTTAATCATATTGTAATTTATTCTGCTTTAATGAATATATTTGGCTTTCAGTACAACAAAACTGTTTATCACATTATTGTAAAGGTAATGATCAATGCTGTTGTCTGCTGTATTTCACTTTTCAATGAGGAGGCTCCATAATGATACATATATTTGAGAGAAGTGTATACAGGTTCCCTAAACGCCTTCAGTTTTTGTTATTCATCTAATTCATTACTGTTTATTATATGTAGCTAATAGGTTATGCTTCTGGTGGCATCTGGAGCCCTCTTTGAATACCACCTTCCCCTCTAAGAGCACGAAACAATTGTTGCTAGTTTATTTGCCTCTGTTACCTAGTTCAGCAAGATGACTAAGTGCAGTTTGTAGTGAAATTCATCTGCAACTGAAAAATAAATTATGATCAAGTGAATGAGAATAGCTGGAAGAAAGGGAAATCTGAAGTCTGTTGACTTTTGTCATTTGTGAATTGTATCAAGGCGATTGTGACTTGTTCTGTTTCTGGAATTCATGCTGTCGGACAGTGGTTCTCAAATGAAATTGCTGAGGTCTTGGTGGGAATCAATAATCTTTCCAGGGGTACGTCTAGACTACAGGCTTTTGTCAACAGAAGTTTTGTCGATAGATACTGTCGACAAAACTTCTGTCAACAAAGAGCATCTACACTACATTCAGTTCTGTCGACAAAGCAAGCTGCTTTGTCGACATGGTAGTGTAGACGCAAAGGACAGTTTACATGCAATAACACCTTCTGTCGACAAAAACTCTGTCGACAGAAGGCATTATGCCTCGTAGAATGAGGTTTACCAGCGTCGACAAAACTGCTGAGTTCTGTCGACGTTATGTCGACAGAACTCAGCGGTAGTATAGACGCAGGTATAGTTTTGTCGACAAAAGTCCACTTTTGTCGACAAAACTCTGTAGTCTAGACACACCCCAAATGTTGTTTGTACCATTAGCTATTTTAAAGTAATTTGGATAAAAGTGCTAGGTAAACAAACCTTAGTAATAATTAACATTTTTAATTCTGTAAATAAAAGCACTCAACTCATACTTGAATAGCAGTAGGGGTCTCTCCCCCACCACAGGAAGCACAGAGCTGAGGCTGGGAAGGAGGGCCATCTTTCACCAGCAGCCACCTCCCTGGAGCTGGGAAAAGTCTTGTCTTTCTCTGGCCACTGCAGCCCTGCACATCCCAAACTCCCCTCACCTCCTCTTCTCACCTCCCTCCCTCCTTACCTATCTCCTATTCCTTCCACCTTAGTTCCCTTCATCCTCCCACCTATCCCATACTACCCCCAAGGCCACCACCTCACATTACATATGAGGATCTAGGGTCCAGCGCCTAATTAGTGGGGCCATCCCTGCAAGCCACTTGTTAAGTGGGCAGCCATTCATTCTCTTGTGTGCCGCTGCACGGGTGTGCACGTTGGAGTTCACTATCCATGGGCCATCTCAATGGAGTTTGCAGGCCACTGGTGGTTTGCAGACCACAGTTTGAAAACTTCTGCTCTTCTCCCTTTTTTAAACAAAGGAAATAGAAATCTATGTGAAGCATTTGTGAACAAAAATTTTCCCTGCTTTTTGTCACTGAAAAGCACAAACGTGCAAGGGCATATTGAAAAGTCGGCCGAACTGTCTCTCAAAGATAAAGATGGTAGTTGAAGTAAGTTTTAAAATATTATTCAAATTAAAAGTTATCATAGCACAATGCCTGCTGCATATTTTTTTAGTTCCTTTTATTCCTTGTGATAAGGAAAGTAAAATGCTATAAACTGATATTAAAAATGCAAGACAGGGTTCATTATTCCCATGACAGTACATTTAAAAAATGTATCTTTTGGATACATGGATTTAGTTTAGACCATTTGGCATTTGGGCTGTCATCCTATGATGAATGTGATTTTGGATTGTGGACAGTCCTTTCCTCGTATTCTTGTCACTCGCTTTTTCCAACCAGGCGTAGCTTGTAAAGCTGTGCACTTGTTCATTAATTCTTTCAGTTGAGATTTCTGATTGGTGAGTCTTTTGCAGAGATTGGGAAAAAGTCATGCTTTACTTTAGAATATTGTCTGTTACTCTTAATGCAAGCATGTTTAGCGTTTGCTGCATGGGCGATGCGTGACCCCATGGCTTTAGGGAAACTAGCCAGCCCCCATCTCCACTCTTTTGGCACACACAAGAGCCCAACCGCTCTCCCAGTGTGGCTGATGGCCCTTGCCTACTGCCTCAAGGTTGCAGCCCCAGCCTGCCCCACCCCTGGAGCTCCAGAGAGCCGGTGGCAGTGTAGTTCCAGCCGGCCCTGGAGAGCCAGCAGGTGGCATGGCTGGGGCCTTCCCTTGCTGTGCCTGCTGACCAGACCTCTGACCAGTAGCCCCTCAAGCCACCAGCTCTCAGCAGCAGGAGGACTGGCAGCACAGCACCCAGCCTGTCCTCCTAGTGGAGTGAGCTTTGGAGGACTCTGCTGGAGCATAGACAGAACCAGGTGAGGCAGTTTGGGAAAGCCTGTGATAGCCCCTGCCCGTGGTCTGTTATATGGAGAATATTTATTGCATCCTAGAGAGCTAGAGATCAGATTTCTGAAAAATACCTGGAAATGCTGGTATAAAACCAGGGCCAGGCAGAGGACGGCATCTCTCCCAATATTTATAGTGGCTAAAACAGGACACAGGTATGGCCTGTCTGCCCCTCTGTAGATGGACACAAAGAGGCAGACAGGCAAATTTTATTGACACTGTGACTTAAACTTTCAGTGCTGCTCAAATTTGGCCTACCCCACCTCTTCTTACATAGAGATGGAGAGGTGGCTCCATCTAGTGCAGTGATCACCAACCAGTAGATCGGGATCTACTGGGATATTGTGGAGCCTTTGACAGGTGACCCTGACAGGTTTGGCTGGGAGGCTATCAAGTGCTGGCTCTTCAGCTACCCCTCTCAGCACTGCCGTGCTGCTCCTGCCCTCTGACTTGGAGCTGCCCCCCAGCCTCAGGAGCTTCTTGCTTGCTGTGCAGGGAACAGGAAGAAGAGGAGAGGGTGCTGATGTCAGGTTGTTCCTCCCTCCCCATCTGTACAGAGCAGAGGGAGGCAGAGATGGAGTGTTTGCTGGCTGCTTTTGGGAGTGGTGCAGAACCAGGGGAAGAGTGAGTCTGCGTTAGCGCCCCACACCACCACCACCCAGCAGCCACCTGTGGTAAGTGGTGCCCAGCTGGAGCCTGCATTCCAAACCCCGGTCCCAGTCCTGAACCCCTCCTGTACTCCAAACCCCCGCCCTAGCCCTGAGTTCCCCTGCACCCAGACGCCCTCCCAGAGCCTGCATCCATTCTGCACCTCAACTCCCTGATCCAGGCTCAGCTCAGAACCCCTGCCACACTCCAAATCCTTTAACCCAAGATCTGAGACCGCATTCCCCTTCCTCACACCCCAGCCCTCACCTCCAGCCTGATCAAAGTGAATGGGGTGGTGGAGGGAGGGAAGGAGGATGGAGTGAGCAGAGGCAGGGCCTTGGAGAAGGGGCGGGAAGGAAGCGGGGTAAGAATGTTTGGGTTTGAGGTAGATCCTGGATTGCACTTAAATTCAAAGAGTGGTATTGTGCTTAAAGAGGCTGGAGAATACAGTACTGTCCTGTGAAATTTGGGGACTGTTGAGAGGGCTAGGAAGAGTTAACTTTTTTTGTGAGACATTTTACCAGATGGTTTTAACTTTCTTGTAGGCTTCTAAGATTATGGATGTTTCTCAGATTGGCTTTTGAAATACCCTTCTCACTTGAGAGTTCCAACTTCTGAATTGTTGCGCATGGGAAATCTTTCGCAGAAGTAGCATTGCCATCATCTTTAGCGACTTTGGTTGGTGGAGAGAAAACATGGAACGGATAAAGCAACACTTCATACATTTATACACATCTATTTTATACTGTACCCAGATACACATACCAGGAATGAATCGCTTCTGCCATGTGCACACTGATTTGTCGTCTACAAGTAGAACTATTTAACGGTACTCCAATCCATAGTCCCAGCACAGAGGCCTAAACTGATGTGTCAACATTAGGGATGTAAGGGTATGTCTACACTACCCTCCTAGTTCGAACTAGGGTGGTAATGTAGGCAACCAGAGTTGCAAATGAAGCCCGGGATTTGAATTTCCCGGGTTTCATTTGCATAAAGCCGGGCGCCGCCATTTTTAAATGTCCGCTAGCGTGGACTCCTAGGCTTCCTAGTCCGAACTACCGTTACTCCTCGTGCTTGGAGTCCGCACTAGCGGACATTTAAAAATGGCGGTGCCCGGCTTTATGCAAATGAAGCCCGGGAAATTCAAATCCCGGGCTTCATTTGCAACTTCGGTTGCCTACATTACCACTCTAGTTCGAACTAGGGTGGTAGTGTAGACATACCCTTAGCTACTAGTCAACTATCCAAGAAGAATAAGCTTACCAGATAGTCAAATAGTTACTCGACTAGTCGCTTTCCCTCACCTTGCTGCCTCTATGGGGGTGGAGGGTGCAGGAGCTGGTGCTGAAGGAGCCGGCTTAAAAGCTGCTTCTCCCCAGCACCGTCTCCACAGAGTGCAGGAGAGGAAGAGGCATAGTAGGGGGACTGGGCAAGAGCTGGGAATCAGCTGATTCTCAGCTCGCACCCAGTCCCAGGTGCTACTACACTTCTGTTTTTTAAATGTATTAAGAGCCTGCCAGGTCTTAGTACATTTAAAAAGTTGAAGCATGGGGGCGGAGGGGCGGAGACCAGGCATGTGCTGGGAATCAGCTGTCCCAGCTTGACCCTGATCCACTCCACTGCACTTCAGCCTTTTGAATGTATTAAGAGCCTGCCAGCTCTTAATACATTTAAAAGGCTGACCTGCAGCGGAGTTAGCTCCTGGGACCACAGGCTCCACAGTTTCCCCTGCTTATTGACTCATCAGTTAACCAATAGAAATTCCCTCAACTAGTTGATTAGTTGATTAAATGCAATTTAACGTCCCTAGTCACTAGTCTCGAGAAAGGAAGCAGTTGTTGGGAGCAGTCGATATAAGAGTAGGTTAGTGAAAACACATAAATGCAGCCACTCCATTTAAAGAAGTGGGACAAAATCAGGGCTGGCTCTAGGCACCAGCAAATCAAGCATGTGCTTGGGGTGGGACATTTCCAGGGGTGGCATTTCCATGTAAGCAGCTGCCCCTGGCAATGCCCTGCCCCGCCCCGCCTCGCCACTGCCCCGCCCCGCAGCACTGATTTTAAAGGTTCACAGGAGCTCAGCTCTGGCTGTGTCCCCCCGGGAGCTGGCTGCAGAGCGCGGCGCAGCAAGGCTCTGCCCTGCCACACCAGCTCCAGTCCTGCCACAGCCCCAGCCCCCTTCGCTGGCGAGAAACTGCTCCCTGCCAGCCACCCGGCTTGCTGCGCCCACCCCAACCCTTGCCCCTCACCTCTACCTCCACGTCACCTGTTCCCCGCGCCACCCCTGACCCTGCACCCTGCTCCCCTGCACCCCAGGCCCCCTGCTTTCTCTGTTCCCTGCGACTCTCTGGCTCTGCACCGCCCTTGCACACCGCACTCTGCTCCCCCTGATCCCTGTGTCCCTCTGGCTCTGCGCCCCCTCTGCACCCTGCAGTCCCTTTTCCCTGCGCCCCTCTAGGTGTGTGCCCCCCATTCCCTGCACTGCCCCTGGACCCCGATCCCTCTCTCCCTCCTGTTCCCTGCATCTCATACCCCGTGCCTCCCCTGCTCCCTCGAATCCCTGTGTCCCTCTGGCTATGCGACTCCTATTTCCCACCTCACCCCTGTACCCTCCACACTATTCCCCACACCCCTCTGGCTCTGCGCACCCTGGCACCCCAGTCCCCCTGCTTCCCCCGGTCTGCATGCCCCTCTGGCTCTGTGCCTCCCATTCCCCACGGTGAACCCTGCTCCCTCTGTTCCCCATTGCCCTCTGGATCTGTGCTGTCCCTGCACCCTGCTTTCCCTGTGGGTTGGGAGTGAGGGATGCTTGTCCATAGGGAGGGGCTGGACAGGGCAGAGAAAAGACTGTTGTGATCCAGCAGCTAATGAAAGGGGAGGGGGAGTTTGCCTTTATGGAAAAAAAGAATTAAAATTATATTTGCTATTTATAGGGCTAAAATCCCAGGACAAAAATGAAAACGAGAAAAAAATTGCGTAGTGCAAACGTGTAAAAGCCAACAAAAAAGGGGGAGGGAGGGTTTTCTTGGAGTGGCAAAAAACCTAGAACCAGTCCTGGTCAAAATAGCTTTTATTTCTCAAAAGACAAGGTGTAGGCTCAGCCATTCAGGGTTAACAGACATAATCAATGTTCCCTCTAATTTTTCCCATTCTTGTGCAGAATAAATTTTGTTATGTACACCAAGGCACATGTGAATGTGCACCACTAATAGAAACACATGCTGCCAGCTGGTGCCAGCTATGGGCACCCTGCTAATCAGCTGGGTGGCATTTCAGTCTCTCCAGAGCAGCTGCCCAAACGCTCAGCTTAGAGCAGGCATGTCCAAAGACCGGCCCGCGGGCCAATTGCGGCCCGTGTTCCGGTTTAATACGGCCCCCGCTTCCTCCCCCTCTCCTGGCTCCCCAGCGCTCTTTTGAACTGGCGCGCCCAGCGTGCTGCTTCCAGCCATGCCGCCGCTGCGGCCCATGGCCTCCGCGGTCCTAGAGCCTGCCCTGTAGGGCACGTCCGCAGCCCCGCTCCCCCGCTCGGCTGCGGGTTCGCCCTGCCCCCGGGCCGCCGTGAGGCCGGCGTGCCCTGCGCTCTCTGCCCGCCTCCGACCCTGCGGGCCCTCCGCCTTGGGGCTGAGAGTGCGGGGACGGCCCTCACGCATTTCACTTCTTCAAATCTGGCCCTCTTTGAAAAAAGTTTGGACACCCCTGGCTTAGAGGGAACACTGGACTTATGAAACAACTTCAATCAATCAGTCCAGTTTATATTAAAAAGTAATATGAAAATTTGCTATAAAATTTTCAGTCATCCTAATAAAATATATGAGTATGTGTATGCATGAAATTTACTCATATATTTTTAACATTTAAAAAAATTACTCTAATTGTGTGGACATTTTGCAAACTTGGAAGCTGGTAAATTAGGATGCAAAACATTGCTACAACTATTTCTCCGCTTTGAGATTGAGCTGATTCTGTTTTAAGAGTGTTTTCAATCAGCCTATGCAGAGCAATGCAGAGGTGCTTTAAAAATCAAGGTTCCCTTATATAATTATTTTCTGTCTTTAGGTTTATCTCACTGATAATTACCATCCAGAGCTCAGAGCTTTTACAGCAGTTAAAACTCAAATGTTAAAGTAATCATTCCATATTATAAAATAATATCAGGCCCATATCATTCTAACACGTCAATCAATAATGAACTTTAGGTTTCCTGTTACATTGTTTCTCCCCAAATGCTTGGTTGGAAAGTCACCCTTTGAAGTGTGCCCAAAAGGTTAATGGAGTAATGTTCTGATGGGGTAGGTATGGACTTGAACCATTGCATGAGTACCAGAAGTATAGGTGTTCCCAAAGAACTCCTGGCCTTGCAGTCCTTAGCAGTTATGGATGGCAAGGTATGGAGGGAAATTTAACAGGAATTCTGTTTCCTCTTTTTCTATGGTGATTGTGCAGTGGGGAGGGCGGGATGTACTTTTCCTGCTTTATGACCTATAGTTTAATGAGCTATATGATATACCTGACATGTTTTATAGTAGAGCGTAATGCCCCCAATCAAAATCATGGCCCCATGTGCTAAGTGCTGTACAAACTCCTAGTAAGAGCAGTCCTTGCCTCAAAGATTTTACAATCTAAATAGACCTAAATGTGCAAAGGGTAGGAGGCAGCAAGTCTTATCTGCGTTTTCCTGTGATGAAGTGAAACACCGAGAGATTAAATGATCTGCCAGAGTCACACCGGGAGTTTGTGGCAGAGTCTCTAATTGAACATAGATGGATCTCTTGAGTCCAGGGCAGTACCTTAAGTACTTGGTCAGAAATGCCTTGCTTTTCCAATATCAAATTTCACTTGTGTTGTTGTAGTTTTGCTCTCTGGTTGCCTATCTTGTTTATTTAAACTAGATTTCTTATGTGATGTTATCTCCTGGAAAAAGTGGAATGAACTGGAAAAAGGCCAAAGAGGCAATGTTTGGATCCAGATGGGGTTTAGCCAAGGGTTTGGGTTGAGTTCAGTTAAAGGAAGGCACTGAATTGGATTTCAGTTCAGATTTGATAGCTTTGACATTTCTTATGTTCTTCTCCTGAGATTTTGCTCCAACGTGATAGAAATCTTGTGAAATGAAGTTCTTGCAAGATCCGTCATCTTGAATGACAAAATTTCACAAATAGTCATTCTAATGAGAATTTCAGAAATTTGAGACCGAAAAATAACATTTTCCTGGTCTGGATCCAGTGCAGAAACAGAAGATCAAAATGACTTTGGATCTAAGGTTTTGACTCTGAATCCCCCTTCTTCCAATTGTAAAGAGATTCAGATTCACAGTTCCTGTTTTGAATCCTTTTCTAATATTTATTTCCAGAAAATTATGTTTATGGTGTTTATATATAAAGGAAAAAAGAGATAGAACAGGAATCAAAATATAGTTTGGTTACTTATGCAGCAACATCGACAATAAAATTTGGATTTGGAAAAAGCAGGACATTTCAGACCCAGCAGTATCTTTAAGAGTCAAATTAGGTGGATTGAATAGGTTTTACTGGATGGAGGAAAAGTCTTCCTTTGGAAGGATTACATATTTTGTATATTTGGGTTTATTGTATAATTCTGGAAATATGCTCACAGATGGGTGGATTTAAAAATAAACCCAAATAAATACATTCTCTTCACACACTGTTATGTTCTCTTGGTGGTGGCCAGTTTGATTTTTCAGTCCATGAAGACTTGGTATGCTGAAATGAAATAAAAGGAAACAATTGAATGTTTTAGGTGTCTGCTTGCCTGATAAAACAACGAGGGAGGAGTTTGAGTCCACATGCCACCTGTCGTAGCTTGTCCCCCCCCTCCCTTGCAGTATAGTGCTTATTTAGGGCCAGCTAATGGTCCTGGAATCCTCCTTTGAAATATAACAGTAAAGCATCCTGAAAATTGTATCTAGCAGATGTAGCATCATACCTTGTGCATTACAGTGCTTTATTGTGATGTAAATGAGCCTTGAGATGAGGATAAGTTTGGTCTAGAGAACACAAGCAACGCTGTGGGCTTGTTTCTGTATTGCATCAGGTAGATCAGCTGCTGCTAGAATTGCCAGGGATCCGGTTTTCAACCAGAAAGTCTGGTTGAAAGGGGGCCTGGGGCAGTGTCCACAAACTTAAAGTCCAGTTACCAGTAATCCAGTACAGTAATCACAGTAAAGTCCATTAATCACAATTGGCCTGGGAGAAACTAATGCAGATTTGTCTTTTCTTTTTATATTCCAAGAATGGCACTTTCTTCCCGTATCACAGGGGTTAATATCCTTTAATAAATAAACACTTGATACTACTCACTCTAGGAAAACTCCCCTAAATGAAAGATGTGTTTGACTAAGGGTACGTATGCACTGTGCGGCTATTTTGGGATACCAGAGGTATCCCAAAATACCTACCCCATGTCTACAGAAGCTGCCCATTATTTTGAAATATTTTTCAAAGTAACGGGTGTGCTATTTCGCCATCCCATTAAACCTTGTTGCATGAGGGTTAAGGGATGGCTCAAAATAGCGCATTGATTAGAAATAAGATATGCAATTTGCATAACACAAATTATGTATCTTATTTCAAGTTTAAGGTGATATGTAGACGCACTCTAAGATGTGAGCCAGGAACACTGAGGCCTGTAATAATGTTAGCAGAAGTTTTTAAAAGGAATCCATTGTTTTAATGTCAGATCAGGGGACTTTTGACTTTTGTAATATCACAACAGTGATGTTGCCACAATGCACTTATTTTCCTTATTCCCCTTTTACATTGCTAGAATAATGTTTATAATGGGGTGCTGAGAGTCATTGAACCAAATTGTAAATCCTGTATATAATGGGAACCACTTCAATACAGAGGTGCTACAGCACCCACTAGCCCTACTTCCAGTACCTATGAGCATATTTGGAGATGGAGAGAGAGCCCCTGGTTACAAAGGTGATTTGTTTCAGATTTTCAGCTAGTGAACTGCTGTCTGGTTTTAACCCTAAACTGGAGAAAGGCTCTAATTCTCTTTTTTCAATCACCCATCATTATCCTGCCTCCATTTACAGACAGATGCCTAGGCTTAGTCTTGTTGTTCAGTTGATAGCATTCACATTCTCTTTTTTGTCTCTAGTTAATGTACCATATTTCTTTTTCTTTTTTTCCCCTTAAACAAACATTGCCAGGCTTGAAGTGCTTCTCCTGCTTGCAGAAAAGTTATAGCCTGGGATGGATGATAACTGTGCTCTGATTAAAGTGATTAAAACTATATACAGCATATATAATTAACCTTTGCATTGGCTGTCATGGGGAGCTGATGCATGGAGCTGATACAGTATCTATCCATGGCAGCAGGCGTATGCTACATGACCATTTTTTTTCCTGGGGAATTTTAATCACTTGAGATAAAGAGCCAAGAGAGAGCGAGATCAAGGCTGTATTAATCCTCTCAATGGCTTTATAATTTCCCTACTATTCTGCTGCTGGTAATCAAGAAAAATAATGCTGCCTTAATCCTGGATGTCAAGGTCAATCATCCCTGAGCATTTTAATAGTAAGGCTGTTGTTATGAAAAGTTTTTTAATGACATAATTTCTGATGCATGCTTTGGGGGCAGGATTGTGTCTGGGGATTTCATACTGTCTATGCTCTAAAAAACAAATGGAAAGCCTCCCTTCCCCCTATGTTTGGGTAGAAAAGTTAAAAAATAATTGGTCTGTTATGGAAGTAAATTCTTAATGGCTGGTGAAGGCAGCCACATTAGGCAATGACCATTTGGAAGGTACAGTGGGAGGGCAACACCAGGTAGGCAGCAGGTGAAGAGAAGCAGCAGGAGGGCAATTCAGGTGATCAGCAGGTGGACCAGGAAGTACAAGGACCACGGGAGACAGCCAGCAGGAACATAACACTTCTTAACGTTAGTTGCCTTCTTGGAATTCTGCCAAACTTCTGCACAGACATGCAATGACACTTTAGAGCCACATGTTCCTTTTTAAGATTGTGCAAGCTAATGATCTTTTGGGTCACTGCTGCTGGTATGACCTTGCAGATGGCCAGCAAAAAGGAAAGAGGCTGCTGGGTCTCAGAATCCTGTTGCCTGGCTTGAATCCATTTTGTCATGACTTTGGAACACAGGAATATTGCAGAGGTCAGTTTCCTGCTGCCTTTAACTAGCAGTTTATTCATTCCATTAAGTGCAAAGGCTTTTTAAAATTTGTTTTTCTAAAAGCCTGTATTTGGAATACTTTGAAAACCTGCAGTGTAAATTATATTATTTACCATGACATTTAATATAACCCTGCAATAACTTCAAAAATTAAAAAGGAGAGAAGTGTCTATCCTCCAGTCTGATTACTCCCATCAATTACAATAACTAAAAAGACAGGCATGGAATTAGTGCTGCAATTATTGGTAATATGGAATGCATGCTTTAAGAAAATAAGTCTGCTCTCTTGGTTTTGGTTCTGGGTTATTTTTTAGAATCTCAATTTCAATTTGGGAAAAGCTGTTTTGTCCTTATAGCTCAAATTAAGATGAGGTATGATTTAGAGTGATTACTTCATATCCCAAGTCTCACACTATTGGTCAAAAATATTTAATTCCCACCTTTTAGAGACATCTGTTATTTCAGATTTGTAAATTGTAGCCTTTTTTCCTCCTGGTCGTCTTCAGTTTCACCAAGAACCGAGTGATAAAGTCAAAGGAATATTAAAAGAAAAAAATTCCATGTAAAAAGGATCTTTGGGTAACTTAGCCTCTTGCATTCAGTCACCAATGTATCCTTAATAGTCACACCTTCATTTAATGCTAGTCCCAGCATGAAACAATGCTGAACTTTGTAGCAAAAATATTAAATTCAGTAAAAAAAATATACCCAAGTAAAAGTAATGTTAAGATTTTGACTTAATCCCACAAAAGCCAGGAATTTCAGGGTAAAGGTTGAACTCAACTTCCCCTGCTATGTGTTGTTATTGCAGCCCATATATTGTATCTACAATCACATACTGTTCTCAGACTCTAGGAATACCTAGGCAGACTAGTTAGCTTCCTTGCAATTATATGAAATCCTTTAACAGGCCTTTAGAATCCAGGCTTTTGGGATTTAGGTGGCATCAATTTCTGCTTTCTGGAAATACAGGAGTTTTATAATACTGGCCTTTTGTAATTTGGCACTTTCATAGGAGGATGCAGAACATTCATGATGAAAGAAGCTACTTGGGATTAAGCCATTGGATTTAGGTAAAATGGTGTCACAGAACTTAGATTCTCTAGTGACAATGTGTATTGTTTTATCTTGAATGTGGAAATTGTTGGTCTTTTTTCTATGGCGAGGTGAGTTCTATGATCTAAAACACCACCCCCCCCCCCCCCACAAAGAACTGATAGAGTTTTCTAGGGGCACAGACAAGAAAGTTTAAATAGCTTTTCTGAGCAATATTTTGGTTGGACCGAAACAAATGGCAGTCCCTCCTCACAATGCCCTTGAAACCCTAACATACTCTAAGCAGACAGTATATCCAGTATCATTCCTTGCTATTCTATTTGCTGAAACATTACTAGAGCCAGCCTTTAGCTAAAATGCAGACTCTAATTTTTCAAACAAGATGCTTCTCGTTCACATATTGCAAGGGAAACCACATACAATCTTTTTATATGTTTGAATAATTGTATTTGTTTATTTTAGACCAGTGGTTTTCAAATGATGGAGCACAGCCCAGTACTGGGTTGGTGAATGTCAGGCACCGAGTCTCATTGCTGCAGGGTGATTAGGGGACCACTAGTGATGCTAAGGCAGCTCCCTGCCTGTCCTGGCACCGCAGACCACACCGCGCCCCAGAAGTGGCTGACAGCAGGCTCGGCTCCTTGCGGGGGGAGGGAGGACGCACACGGGGCTCTGTGCACTGCCCCTGCCCTGAGCACAAGCTCCACACTCCCATAGGCTGGGAACCTGCTGCTAGCTGCTTCTGGGGCACAGCGTGATCTGCAGTACCAGGAGCAGCAGGAAGCTGCCTTGGCATCCCTGCTGCACTACTGACCAGGAGCTGCTCCAAGTAACCCCTCTTGCCCCAGCACTGACCACCAGAACCCGTCCTAAATCCCCAAAGCTCTCATCCTCAGCCCCACCCTGAAGCCCACACTCTAGTCAAATTATGTTGGGTTGTGGGCATCAACAATTTTCTTCAACTGAGTCATAAGAAAAAAAAAGTTTGAAAACCGCTGTTTTAGCCTACGTTTTGAAGATGGTGCTCATGATACGGAGATGGAGATGGATATGCACATTCGCACTATGTAGGATCACGTGGTTTATATAGCAATTAATGTACAAACTGCAAACACTCACAGTTGTTGCAGTGAAACCCAAAATGGGCTAGTTGCTTTCCATATTTATAGGAAGACACAATCCTTGTTCCAAAGAGAGTACAGTTTTAAGAAGTGCTATGAAGCTGCTTGCTGCTACATTCTTGCTGCTTGAGCCCTGAGTTTTACTGAACAGAAATGGTAGTGGTACAAAATTGTGTGGCTGCTTTGCTATGTGAGCAAACAGGTTTTTAAAAAAGCTAAATAACAATATTTAAAAAAAAAACATACTTTTTGGTTTTCTAGATTCCTCCTCTTGGTCCCTCCTGTGGAAGCACAACTACACTGAAAATTAGGCCACTTATTTAGGTACCTAATTCCTGGAAGAGTTTTGCCTCAGGCCATATATGCCAGTTGCTCATTAATTCCCCAGAAATGCCATGGGCTAAGGTTGTTATTGCTAATCTAATTCATTTGTTATTAAACAAAACAAAAAAGAACTTGTTACCATTTTCCCATGGAGTCCTCATTTCTTCCAAGAATTGCAAGGATAATCAGTCTGAATATAGCACTGCTGTGGTATGAGGATCTTCTAGATAATTAATATACATTCCAATGGCCAATCAAGTTTCCTTTCCTTGGTTCCAACCAGGAATCTGGGTTATAATTAAGAACTAATGTCATTGGAATAGAACATTGTCACAGGATAATGGTCTCCTGCTGCTAGATAAATGTCAAGACAAAGCAAGAGGTATTTCTGAAATAAAACACACCTACTGCTATGGCATTATTAAACTAAGTAAGTGATATAGCAGAAATCATTTTGTCAGATGAGTGCAGATGCAGAATGGTCTACGTTTTTCATTATTCCATTGCTGACTTGCCTAATTTGGAGCTACTAAAAGAGCCACCTTACTGTATGCTTCGGTGAAGCTGATGGCAGGTGAACTATACAAAAGTTTGGTTTTTGTTTTGTAAAGGGAAATATTACTTTAATAACCAGCCTGGTTTCTGATGTCTGAAGATTTTATTTTAGTTTCTAGCTGTGAATAATTGTTAGGCATTCAACATTCTGAATGTCTGACACACAGAAAGAAATAATGTGACTTCGTTTCTGTTTGTCCTGTGTCTGCTGTTTGTTATTAAGACAGTGGATGAGTCCCTGTTCACAAACCAATATAGTGAACAGTGGGCGAGTCCCTGTCTAAACCAATATAGTGTTTTCCTATTGACACTGCATCCTAAAATCTGTTCTCCAATAGCCCAGATGTTATCTGAGCAGTCTACTCTAAAAGCAAAAAGGAAAACAATATGAACCATGCCCTGCCGAGTGGTTATATAGACTAATTGCACTAATAGATACAGTGAATTTTACAAAGGCTTTTGTGGGCCAAAATACAGGGCACATCACTGAATAAATCAATAGGAATGCATTAATAGACTATAGCTCCTAGATAATGATGTTTTCTTCAGTATATCATTTCAAAACAATAGTCATTTCACCACAGTGGTAATGGCTTTGATAAATTATACATGAATGAGGTGCTTGAAGTTCGACTATAGATCTGATATGGGACTATCGGAATTCATGGAGAGGATGATTTTATTTGTGCTCTGTGATGGTACTTGAGTGTGAACATTTGAGTAAGATATTTACAATTTAAGACCCTCAACAATTTTAGTAGTAATTCAAAAAACTACAAAGCCAGACACAGAACTCAAGATTGTTATAGTTTTACATTGGTATTTTTGTGTATCCCACTGTGAGATAAATTGTGCTTCAATTATCTTCTCACTATTCGTGAAAGTAAAGCTGGAATAGACTAAGTCATTGACAGGAGTGTTGTGAGCAAGACACGAGAAATCATTCTTCTGCTCTACTCTACACTGATTAGGCCTCAGTTGATGTATTGTGTCCAGTTCTGAGCACCACATTTAAAGAAAGATGTGGAAAAATTGGAGAAGGTCCAGAGAAGAGCAACAAAAATGATGAAAGGTCTAGAAAACATGAGCTATGAGGAAAGACTGAAAGAACTGGGCTTGTTTAGTTTAGGGAAAAAAAGAAGAATAAGGCTATGTAGGAAAAGCCCGGAAAAGCTCTGCCGAGTCCAGGGAACAGTTTCCAAAAAAGCGGACGTGTTCCTTCGGCATCCCTGGATTCCTCATAATATGAGGAATAAGGGATGTTCCAAAAGAGGAGGTTTTTCTGAAATTTGGGTTTTTCTGAAATGTTATAGATGGGCAACATTTTGGAAAAGCCTCTCGGGGAAAAAAAATGGAAAAGTATACACAAATTGCGGTTCAACACTAAGAAAAACTTCCTAACTGTCAGGGTGGTTAAACAGTGGAATAAATTGCCTAGGAAGGTTGTGGAATGTCCATCACCTAAGATATTTAAGAGCAGGTTAGAAAGACATTTATCAGGGATGATCTAGACAGTGCTTGGTTCTGCCATGAGGACAGGAGACTGGACCTGATGATCTCTCAAGGTCCCTTTCAGTTCTAGTATTTTATGTTCCTATGGTTTTAAAAGTCTGATGTGATCTGAAGTCTGAAACAATTGAAGTTTCTTTGAACTTATTTAGTACTTTTCACTCAAGGATGTCAAATCATTTTACTGTTACTAATACAGGTTGAATCTCTTTAGTCCGGCACCCTTTTGTTCAGCAACATCCATGGTCTGGTATGATCTTAGTTTGTTGTATGTCCGCTTATCAAGGGTGTGGCCAAGTATCCTGCACTTCCATAAAGTTTTCTGATAGCCACCAGTCCTGGTTCTCATTTTGCTTTAATTTTCCCCTAAATGTCTTCGAAGAGCCCAGTAAAAAGTGGAAGTGTTGGTAATGCTGCTAGACAGTATTGACCTCGCATGGTTCAGCATCGGTCAGGTCCTGAGGGTGCAGTTCAAACTTTATGAATAATTATAATCATACCTAATTCTTAGAGGTTTTTGTGAGTAGGTCTCAAAGTGCTTTACAAAAAAGATACATATCATTATCCCAATTATCCTTATGTTACGTATAAACAGATGGAGATACAGGGGGGGGGGGTGAAATGACTTGCCCAAGATCATCTAGCGACCATCAGTAGCAGAACCAAAATTAAAATTCTGATTTCCTGGTTTCCGGTCTGATGCTCTTACCACTAAATAAAACTTTCTCTTAACCACAAGTTATTTTCTAGAATATCTAACAATATGTTCACAAAAACGAATCTTTACTTTATAGGACAATGCAGTGTGAGTGGGAAGAGGAGGGAGCACATATCAGCGCTGGTCAGATGAAAGCTTGTGGCGAGGATGAGGAAAGGGAAATAGAGATAAAACCTAAAGACTAGTTCTACTGACACTGAGATCTTTTTCAGTGAACGACGGTATCTGAGATCGCATTAATTTTCTTCCTTCTTTTCTTTTCACAAACATTAAAATATTTGTAGCATTTTGAAAGGGGCCTCTCTGAGCTTTTTATATTTTCTTTTTTACGCTGACTCTGACCATACTGTAACCATACTTTTCAACAGTGCATCAGGAATTCTTGTGGGCATGGTCAGCTAATGTCACAGGGCCAATTTCCATTTTAGCCTAAACAATTTCATTAATGACTAATTAAAGGAAGGAAGAATATGGCCATAGACTTGACTGCAGGTGTGAAATATTTTATTGTTGGCATTCAGAGGATCCTTGGCCATGTTACATGCCCAGTGTCCTCTAGAGCATCACACAAGGGCACATCATAGTGCCAAAGAAAAAAGTAGAATAGATTTTGCCAAGATTCAGACAAATCTTAATAACTGTCCCTACGTTTTTAGGATGGAGATAGATTTTGTTGTTGTTGATAAATAATCAACCTATTTTAGGTGATTTGTCTAGCAAAGAGAATGTTATTACAATCAGTATGTTTTCAATAGATATTAGCAGCAGTTTGTTTTTCCGTGTATTTTGCTATTTTTTTCCAATTACTTTGGATTACTTTGATTAGTTCCCAACAAATGTAGAGGAAACAAATAGTACTGAGTTCATCACGGCACTCAATTTATCTGCAAATGCATCTAGTGCATAATGAGGCATTTTTTTGGCAGGATGTAAGCAATAAATTGGAATTATAGGGAATATAACATAAAACTGAAGAATAAAATATTGGAAATTAGGTAATGGGAAAAGAAAGGAGTCAGTGCCCAAAGAATGTATGGGTGCAATTTCCAGTAAGGTTAACAGGAACTATTCACATAAATCTCCCCCGTATAATAATGCCAAGAGAACAAATGCCCCCAAACAAATTACACTTATGAATAAACAGGATAGGTACAAAATGTGATGCAATGCAGGGGGGAATGTTTCCACTTTGACTTGCAGGGATTTACATGCAGGATTTTGTGTTTACAAAAATGGTGAATGAATATAGCACATGGAAGAGCAAGAAACCTACTAATCAAGGTTTGAGCCATGCATCTTACAGACTGGCAGCCCTCTACAATCTTCCTCTACACAGCTCTGCCAATGCCCCTGAGGCCTAGCCTGCTGGATTCCCTATTATTCCACTTGTAGGCCATTCTTAAATAGACTGTCCATTTTGCCAGTTATCACATGGTTTGCTGAATGTGTCCTTCACTGGTTTCTTTATATTACACCATAATCCCATATCCATTTAACAGTCACCTCTGAGATGTGGTCAGAAGCCTGTAATGGGTAATCAGGGTTATAACATAGTGGTTCAGTTTTACTAGCTTGTCGCAGATTTAAAAGCAGGTGTTATTTTGGTGGCAGGACTGTGATTCTAACGCTTCTCTTTGTGCGGGCTAAAGAGGAACAAAAAGATGCCCAAGTAGTGAAGATGCTTTGCTGAAGTGCCTTCAACGGGTGCTTTGAGCAAAGTCCCTGATGATTTATATGCAGGTTAAACATGAGAGAAGGAACAACAAAATAAAAAGTGAGAAAACAGTGTTCTAAAAAATAACTAAAAGGCATGAGTGAAGAAGGCAGGATGCTTCAGGCAGATGTGATGGGGGGGCACCTGCCCCCCATTTGGTGCTTGGCTTGTACTGAGCATGCTCAGTAACAGTGCTGAAGCCAGCTGCCCTCACTCTGCCCCCTCTCTATTGGCAGGCACTGGCAATCTCTGGTCACATATATCCATAACCCTGGGACCTGATCTCCTTTGCTTTATATCCGTCTAACTCACTTGCAATACAATTCTCGCTCAACAAAGAATGTCTTTTCATTAGCAACTGACTCTTTGCGTATCTGTCGTTTGCGGAGAGAAGTAATCTTTTTTTAAATAACCAGAGCCTGCCTGTTCTTAGCTCTACAGATTCAAACCAACACCTCATGATAAAAGAAAAAAATGTGGGCAGGTTGTCCATTTAGAGGAAAAGTCACAGTTATCTAAATGAAAATAGTAGCCTGTATCTCAGGCTCATGTGTCTGTGCATTCATGTGTATGTGTCTGCAAGCTACAGAAGTGATTAATCCAAGACCCAAGACTGTGTCGTGTTCTGCCCACTACAGTACAGATACTTGGATGATGCTGTTAGGTTCTGCTACTTCACATAAGTCCTTAGATTTATTTTAAGCTCCAGTTTCCAAGTTTCCTTAAAGAGAATGGAAAGACAACAGCATTGACTGTGCTGAGTAAGAAAGAGCTGTGTAGCACAGGCTGTCACCAACACATTGATGGCACTGTCATCCTTGACATGTCACAATCTCCACTAGAGATAGAGTGGTGCTTAGATGCTGAATGTAACATTTCCAATCTCGCAAGAAGTAATGGAATGCAGCAGTTAAAATTATAATGGAGAAACAGACATCTTTGTGTTTGGAGAGGGAGGTTAGTTACGGTTGTTTAAGATGGTAGTAAGAGGATGCAGAGACTGAACACTGGAGCAGAAGGAAAGCAACAGGGTGAGATGTAAAGGGATCAGCATCTTAGGACACATGAGGGCCAAAGAAACCACAGGGCAGAAATAGAACGGAAGAGCAAAGAATGTTGCCAAATAAAAGGAAAGCGAGAAAGGTAGAAAAAGACACAGAAGTGTAGAAAATGTCTGACTGTAAGGCTGCACAGATGAGATGGGATAGGTTGCAAATCCACAATCTATCATCTCCCTCTATCATTCTGGCTAGCAACTCAGGTGAGGCTAATTTCCTTCTAGATATTATGAGCTGTGATTATGATTACGTAAATTCCTTCTAATATTATGATTATGATTTGATCTCATGGTAGATTTTGACCACATGTTTAGAGCTAGGTCACTTCATATGTATATTTGATTCCTGGCTGCAGAATGCACAAAACGTGTGACTATTAAATCAGAGTGGTTTTTAAACATAAAAATTAAACATTATATGTTGGGCACTTGGGAGAAACAATATGCTTGGGAATTCTCAGACCAGAGAAGTAATGCTGGTCACACGTTATTGTGTGACAAAACCTACAGATTTTCCAGAATCCCGGTTTCCATGAATCCTCAACATTGTCATTTGTGAAGGTCCTGATTACAAATTCTTACACATAGCCCCTGCTATGAGCATTCATAGATTAAACTAGACAGGTCCTTTTCTAGTTGTACTTCATCTTTGCTGTATTTTCTCCTGGGGCTATCTATAGTACATTTTCTAAGCATTAGAGAACGAGTGAAAAAATTATAGAATGTGAAGCACCTCAAAAACATTCTTGTAAGGTGCTGGATTTAAAAAAAGGAAGAGAGGACTGACTGAACTTTGGGTCAGTTATAATTGTAACCACAGTGTTCTCCAAACTATAGTCTGTCAAATGCCTTTTTGACCAGGGAGTTTTTGGCAAAGTTGTTGATGAAACAGTTAAAACATCTTAATATTTCTTACCCTAATTAGGGTTTTTTTGTTTATGGCAGCTAAACAAAAGGGGTACACTGAATAATATTGACATTAGATTAATGCATCCCAGCAGTACTGCTACAGTTAAAGGCCTTCAGCATCATTATCTACAAATTTGGTATAATATTAAAGATACAGCCTATGTGGTAGTATGATTCACCCAAAATGCTAATAAATATGCTATAAATTGTATTTCCACTTGTGGTTTCTTTCAGTCCTACAATTCTGTGGTTATGCATAGGAAACACTACCATTAACATATAGTCTTTTTCCCCCCAATATTTGTCAGCTGTTTAGCAGCTCATAACAAACAATAGGAGAGTTTAAGGGCTGAAGTGTAAAAGGATTATTTATCCAATAGAACTTTCAGGAAGAATGTTAGGTTTATAGAATGTAGTTACTGTAACTAGACTCTGGTCAGGACACCAGAGTTTATGTACTCTTGTAAAATGTACAATGGGATTTGAGTCAGGAAATCTCAGTTTTGTACCTCACCTAAAAGTTGTAGGCCCTGTACCCCAGAACTCCCTAATGCCATTGTGGAGCAGTAAGTCAGTACAGACTCAGAGAAAAAAGGGCCAGGAATTTTTGATGGACATAATTTTATATTAGCCTCAAAAGCCTTAGAATTAATCATTTATTTATAATTGAAAATGTGGGATTTAACATATGCTTTTGCCAGTACTTCATGACTTGTACTAATATGAGTAGGCTGCAATCAAGCTATTCGGTAATACAAAAAGTTTAATGTTTTTCTTGTTAAAATTTTACAATATTGAAGAGGTATTTATCAAGCAAAAGAAGTGAAACACTGAAATAATCCACTTGCTCTTTCCTTAACTTGAAACATAGAAAATTAGTAAACTCAAAAGTGACAAGGAGTCCTGGGGCACTTTATAGACTAACAGATGTATTGGAGCATAAGCTTTCATGGACAAAGACCCACTTCGTCAGATGCATGCATTCTCAGATCAGAGAAGTAACGCTAGTCACAGGTTATTGTGTGACAAAACCTACAGATTTTCCAGAATCCCGGTTTCCATGAATCCTCAGCACTATCATTGGTGAAGGTCCTGATTACGGATGCATGCATCTGATGAAGTGGGTCTGTGCCCACGAAAGCTTATGCTCAAATACATCTGTTAGTCTAATAAAGTGCCACAGGACTCCTTGTCGCTTTTTCAAATCCAGATTAACACGGCTACCCCTCTGATACTAAACTCAAGAGGTGATCTGTCAGCTGTGTTTTCGGTTGAAGACCCACCGCCCCCCACCTCCTGCAGATCAGCTGTTTTGTAGGGTGCAGGATGTGCTGTAGAGGAGAGGGAGAAGTGGGAAAGGAGCGTGTTAGTAGAGGGGGCAGAACTTGGTGGAAAGAGTTGAGGAAGAGGTTGGGTGGGGCCTTGGGGGAAGGGATGGAGTGGAGGTGAGTCATGGGGTGGCAGGAAGAGGTGGTGTGGGAGTGGAGGTTTGGGGACCGTGAAGGAGTGGGGACAGGGCCTGGGGCAAAGTGTGCATTGAGCCCCCCCCACCCTGGAGAAACTTGGAAGCTGGTATCTGCTACTCAGGAGAGTAAAGGTGAGTCTACACAGAAGGGCTTAACTTGAAATAAGCTATGCAAATTGAGCTACATCAATTGCGTAGCTTATTTTCAAATTGGGAATATCTACACTACACTTATTTCGAAATAGAGCACTCTTCCTCCAACTTCCCTTACTCCTCGTACAATGAGGGTTACAGGAGTCGGAGTAAGAAGTCCTCCAGCTTGACGGTATTTCGACATTATGTCGAAATAACTGCCAGCTGTATTGACGCAAACTAAGTTATTTAAAAATAACATTAGTTATTTTGAAATAATGTTGCAGTGTAGATGTACCCTAATAGTCTAAAATGACCTAACTTCCCTGTAACAAATGCATTTATCTGTGCATATTTTCAAGCTTAGTATTTGAGTTGTTGCTATTCCTTGTATCCTAGAATCTAACTTTCCTTTTACCCTCATGTCTTATTTATTGATGGGAGAGAGAAATTAGCTATATCTTTTCAAGTCCTAGAAGGTACATGCGGTGTATATATGTTGCTCAGGAAACATATATTTACCTAACAAATAAGGGCTAGATGCACACAAATGAATAAAACGTGTCCCCAGACCGAAAAGCATTCTGACAGGAGTGTTATTTTAACTGAAAAGCAGTTTCTTTCTTTGCTGTAATGGAATGACTAACTATATGAATGGTTCTTTGGCACTGTTCTGCACCAGCAAACGGTCTTCATTTGATTTTCTGTGGAGTATGAGGTGCTTTGTGTGTCTGTTCAGCAGGCCATGTGCAGAATCACAGGGTTATTTTTTCTTACATGTTTTAAGACAAACAAAACAAAAATAGACTCCTCTGCTATGCTGTTGCATTATTTTACCACAATAGCCTATTCATGACAGTCTCTTATCAAAAATGTTGTTCAAGCAGAATTAGATGCACCCAAATTGCTCTGTTCTTATAAAGGCATTCTGTATTTACCCGTGAATTTGACTGTGCTAGTTATATAGCTACATATCATAAAAGCCAGACTGGCTCATTAATATACAAAGGTATGGAAATAAATATGTCTGATTCCTTATTTTTACGTAACATAAATGTCTGTATGCCATATAGGGTCCGTCTACACAGAAGAGTTATTATTATTTTTCCGAAATAACATAGTGCGTGTCTACACTACAAGCCTTTATTGCAAAATAATGTCAAGCTAGAGAACTTCTTACTCTCACTCATGGTAACGCTCATTTCATGAGGAGTGATGGAAGTCGAAGGAAGAGTGTTCTTCTTTCGACTTCCTGCTGTTGACAGTGCCAACAGCTGAGTTAAGCTATTTTGATTTAAGCTACTCAATTAATGTAACTGAAGTTGTGTATCTTAATTTGATTTTAGCCCTGCAGTGTAGATGTACCCGTACTGTGTGAACCATGTCACCCTAATCATGTATCACTTGGTGCCTTGCTCCTTAATCATTTCCGCATCCAGTCTGCTATAGCTCTCTAGGTTTTCAGAACTCTCCACAGACCTGGTCTGTTGCACCTTTCTGATTTATTATCTATTTCTCCTCCTAGCTATTTCGGGTAAGGGGAGGTGGCATACTGAGGAGTCTATGTGTATTAAAAAGCCATTATTTCCATGAGATAATATTGTCTTTTATTAAAAAAACTGATAGCATTTAGTGGCACCATAACTAGAATAAACTTTTCTCTACCTTTTAACACTAATCATTGAAATGGTAGTATTGATAATGCCTTTCAACACAGTTAGCCACGATCATCATCTTAAAATCTTTTCTTTCTTTGGCTTCTGTGATTCTGTCCTCTCCTGGTTCTCCTCATACCTCTCTAGTTTGTTCCTTCAAGGAATTCTTTTCATCTCCCATTCTGCTTTCTATGGGAGTTCCAAAGGACTCTGGTTTTGGTCCACTTCTTTTGTCTCTAAATACCTGATCTTAAGGTTATCTCATCTGCAAACATAATTTCAACTACCATCTTTATGCTGAAAACTAACAGGTTTACTTCTGTTCTCCAGTCTTGAGCCTTTCTTCCCAACTTCTCTCCCAGTGACTTGGTCACTTGGCTCCATATATATTATATAGTCCAACTTTATATAGGCAATCTTAAAGTTCAATATATTCCAAATCTTATTTTTACATACGGCATAAATGATACCACAGATGTAAGGCAGTGGGCTGCAGGAGTTTTGGTTCTTTTGGATTTTGGGAGGTGAAATCCACATCTAAAGGACCTCCTCCCAGCCTACAGAGAGGGTCCACAGAGCCCAGAACATCAAATGATTACTGGGGACAAATAAAGAGAAAATGGGGATGGATGTGGGGGTCATAGGGTCAAAACGAGGGAGTCAGATGGGGACACTGAGCAGAGAACACCGGACAGCACCCACTGCTCCTCAAAGGTCTTGAGAGAGCCAGCGGACACCACCCAGTGGAACTCTGCCCAGATGTGTGAATGGATGCAGGAGTGGAAATAGGCCCCACAGTCACAGTTCCCTCTCTCAGCCACCCTCTGCTCCCTGGTTTTTATAAATTGCCGTCGTGGGATAGTCAAGAGGATGTTGACAAGGAGGTCCTGCGACTTCGTGGGCCACAGATGGGGTACGTGTAAATTAAAGGTGAAGAGAGAACTGCAGCCAGAACCTCACCAGGAGGTTCTGGAGGAGGCCGGAAAAGGGGCTGTAACCTGGCGCATTCAAGATAAACATGCACCAGGGTCTCCCTCAGGCTACAGAAGGGGCAAGTGTTAGGGACAGGGGTGAACCGCGCCAAGTACATGCCCTTGCTCACAGCTCCATCAAGGATTCTCCAGCTGATATCCCCGGTGGGCTGTGGAACCAAGGTGGAATAGAGAATGGTCCACCGGGGCTCCCCACCCTCCATTGGTGGTAGGAGGTCCCACCACTTGGTATCTGGGCAGTTACTTCGGGCTAGTAAGTTTCCAAAATGATGACCGGCAGGGAATATGCTAATCAAGCATGGGATATTTAAATCCCGCACTTCATTAGCAATTTCGGTCGCCCTCATTAGACTCCCTAGTTTGAACTAGGGGGCTAGTGTATACGTACCGTGAGAGAGAAAGACGAGTGCATTGGGGGAAGAAAATTGCAATGGAGTAAGAGACCAGGAAAATGTCAGGAGATATACTATAGACTTGCCACTTATTGTTTTATTTCTTTTTTTACTACTTGTAATTGTGCATGTGCCTAGAATACAGATACCTCATTTTAAAAATCCATAACAATAAATACTACAGGAAGAAGTTTACTGGTGGTTGGCAGGGAGTAAAGCTGACATTCACCACCAGCATAAATAGGTATAACACCACTGACTTCCAGTTATGCCAGTGATTGTTTAGGCCTAAGGGAAAAGATATAGAGAGTGGAGGGATTGGGGATGGCAGAAAGGGACAAGGGAAGATATAGGAAGATAAGGAGTGCACACTGAAGGAAGCAAAACAGAGGTGGGGACATATAGATGTAATAAATGGTTCCAGTGCTCCTCCAGTTTTAATCTCTTCTCAGTCCGTCCTTTGACTTTCCATCGTTTGGGATGCATATGTGAAAGAGGGTGTCCTGTGTATGTGCAGCTTTTTATCCCTCCCTTTCTCTAAATCATACACCACTGAGTCATTCATTCCCCATAGTTCCCACCTATAAGGAGTCCTCATTATGTTAGGCTGTGGTTTAGATTAAATCTCATCCACCATTTCCTTCTTGTGTTCCTATATTTTTCCCTTCTCTTAATATATTTAATATCCTAGACAGCTCATCTGCAGTAGTTATGCTTTGAAATTATCTTTTTCTTCTATTCCTCTCACTTTGTTGTTTTTGCCTTGCTGTGTGTTTACCTAAGTCTCTAAAGGGCTTTTACTTTCTTTTTCTAGAATATTTTAGGATACTATATATAAAAAAGCCTATATAAAAATAACTAGAATTGAGTGTGTGTATGAACACAGATAGACTATGAGGCTGTGACAGAGAGTGCAAGCAGAAGTTTGCCAATTTAAGGGAATATTCATGCTTCCATAACCCACATTTCTGAAAACTAAAAACTGAAATGTTTTGTTGCTTCATAATAGCATCTAATTACTTTGCTATTTATAAAAAGAAAAAGTTGTGAAGCATGGAAGTCCGAAAACCTGCTGCTGTGCACAACCTTTTACAATAATTTCGTAATGATTTTTAGCTTGAGGGCAAGTGGTGTGCATTTGTGGCAGCCAAATTGATGTGATAGTGTGTAACTGCTCCAAAAGAGCTATTACAATCTTTGGGGTAATTAAAAGTTGATGGAATATTGAGAAATGATCCATGCAATCTGATTGGCTAATTTCTTTGCTTTTTGTGGATTTAAATTACTTAAGACCATTTTGTCATTTTGTCATGGGGATACATGTTTAAACCACCATGAAATCATATTCAGCCGCAATGTTATGTGAAGTGAGTTATCAAACTATCTCTGCTTTTTGTGTATTCTATATGTAACTTTTGCATCTCAGGCCATATGTCACATTTATTATGTGCAAAAATGTGATGTTTAGGGCCCTACCAAATTCACAGTTCATTTTGGTCAATTTCCCACTCATAGGATTTTAAAATAATAAATGTCATGAATTTAATTATTTAAATCTGAAATTTCATATTATAATTATAAAGGTCCTGACCCAAAAAGGAGTTGTGCAGTGTTGCAAAGTTATTGCAGTGTGGGTGGGGGGTTGCAGTACTGCTACTATTATTTCTGTATTTCTGCTGGTGGCAGCGCTGACTTCAGAGTCCTAGGCTGAAGAGTACTGGATGCTGGCTGAGAGCCCAGCTCGGAAAGCAGAACCACTGATGGCAGCAGCACAGAAATAAGAACGGCATCATAAGGTATTGCCATCCTTCCTTTTGTGGTACTGCCTGCAGAGCTGGGCCCTCAGTCAGTAATCACAGCTCCTCAGTTCCCAGATCTGAAGGAAGTGCAGAAATAAATCCTGACCTTGACCTTGTTTTAAGGTAGCATCAGAGGAAACTGAATACCAAATTTGGTGGCCCTAGTTCTTAATGTTTAGAAAGAGTTCTTGAACAAACTCACACATTTACAGGCAGATGTACTGACAGACAGACAGACTCTCTCTCTCTCTCTTTCTCTCTCTCTCTCTCTCTCTAATATATATATATATATATTAGAGTGAGAGAGAGAGATATACTATATCATTCGAATTCTCTGCCCATTTTGCTCCCTTTGCACTGTTCATGTAGAGCAAAAGGAGCATAGACAATTTACATAATAGAATTTTCCCCAGTATGAGGGCGTCCCCAATGGGCATAGGGCTGGCATAACTGCCTCCTATTTTACTGTTCCCAGAGTTCCCAAGGTGGTTCAGAATGAAGAGGAGGCATGGCTAAAGAACACTGGTCTTGAAAGTAGGAATAAGGGATCTTCCGGAAAAGGGCTTATTTTCCAGAGAATCGCGTCTACACTGGCGCTTTTCTCCGGCAAAAACCCCGAGCCAGAAAAAAGCGGCAGCCATGTAAATGCAAATGCCGCGGGGGATATTTAAATCCCCCGCGGATTTGCAATTCCGAAGTGTCTCATTAGCATCCCTTTTCCGGAAGGGGATGCCAATGTAGACACAGCCTACCTGTCTTTAGGTAATGGATGCCCCTTAGGGACCATTTTCTAATGCTCCCCAGGTTTTTCTAACCAGTGTCTCAGGCCAGGGCTGAATGGAGAATCAGGGGGATGTAACTGGTTCCCTGATTGCACCTCACCCCTTTGCTCTCCGCAGTTTAGCCCTAAGTTACTACTATTGAGTTTTACTGAGGTCTGGAGTTCTGTGACACTTCAGAACCGATTTCTGCTCCTGCATTAGTGAGGATACAGCTGTATTTTACAGATTCTATTGCAGCATGCCTACACATTCTATTGTTGCAGAGTTCAGGAACTCTTTTTGTCTTTTATTTAAATAGCTTAGATGATGTATGTTTTCAACTTTGCCAACTGTAAATCAAGCTTTTTAAACAGAAGACAGGAAGAGTGAGGAGCATCAGTATATGGTACGATGGTCTTTCTGGGTACATGGGCCTTTTTAGAAGAAAAATGAATGACTTTGAAGTACAAAATATCCTGCTTCTTATCATACCATTATGATTGCTTGTTGAAATATTTGTGGGCATCTCTAAGGCAAACAAAAAAAAGGACAGGGTGGGGCTGTGCATAGAGTAGGATTTAAGTAAGGAGGAAGAATTTTCATGGATACCAGATTTAAAGGCATTTCTATAGTCATCCATTGATAACACAATATTTCCCATAGTCACAAAATCAGGGTATAGTGTAGGCCCTGATATTTTGTCTCCTTTTATGTTTTCTGAATACACTAAAACCTTAAAATAAGCTCAGCAATGCTATGCACAAATTATTTCCAGTATTATTCCTATTCCTGCATCCTAAGGGTACATCTAGACTACAAGCCTCTTTTGAAAGAGATCTTCTAGATAGCCAGAAGAATTCCGAAAAAGCAATCTGCTTTTTTGAAAGAGAGAACCCAGGCAATCTGGACGCTCTCTCTTTTGAAAAAGCCCTGTTTGCGTTCAAGAACACCTTTTTTGGAAAGTGCTCTTTCAAAAAAAAAGGCATTCTTCCTGGTAGAAGTAGTTTACAAATTTTAAAAAGAACGCAATGGCAGTCTAGATGCAGGTGAAGTTTTTTCAAAAAAAGGCCTCTTTTTTCCAAAAAACTCCGTAGTATAGACATACCTTAAGGGTATGTGTCACAAATACACTCGTGGATTTCCACCAGTTTTTTCCCCTTTGGACTACTTCTCCCATGAAGCACGTAGTTGTGGCCAAAATTATTCAAAGATTACTCCAGTCAAACAAGATTCCCCTCAAAAAGATTAGACAAGGTCCTAAACTGTATGTTGAGCAAAGCTTGTATGTGCCAGGTCTTACTCGTATGGAGGAAAAATCCCTCGTTTTGAATTGCCATCATTATTCATTGAATGTGGTCAGTGTGATCAGAGTTAAATAAAGGTAAGGGAATACATGGGACCAGATCTTCCACTGGAGTGAATAGATTTAGCTATTTGAAGTCAATGGATTTCAGCCTAGCTGAATATCAAGTAGTTTGTACCTTGTACATGCACAAGTTCTCAGTTGTCTTTGAGTATAGGCATATGCTGTATCCACAGACTGAATTCCTACTGTTAACTCTTTCTTTCTTCTAAGGCCTCTGATTTGTAACTTCATTTTGATGCATTCTACAGCCAGACCTTTGTGTAGTAATTAGTAATGATCTTACCTGCACACACGCTGCCATGATATTTTAATTCCATTAGTTACTCTAATTTCTTCAACCTGCTTTAATTCTCCCCCTCTCAAGCATGTGACAAAGCTTTTTATATGGAGAAGGGCAGCTATCCAATATCTTGTACTTCATGTTGCAAGGGGATGTGGATTGCAACTGCTTTAAACACTAAGGAGAGGGGATCACCACATGGGAGTGTAAAGGATTTTTTATTCAACTAAAACTGGGAAGGGAGGGGAATCTCATTCATACATTCAATCACACTTACAGTCCCAGGCAGGATGATAAGGCGAGCAGAAGGCAGTTCATATTCTTTGATCTTCCCAAGTTGACTCCTAAGCTGGTCTGCTGGCCAGGCGATCCGAGCAGAGGGCATTCTGGGAGGCTTCACTTGATAGTCCACCACCACTGTGTCTCTGTCCCTCTCTGTTCCTCTCTCCTTTAAGGATCAGCCACATGCAGCCTCTGAGTCTAGGCCTCTTGGGGCCGTGTGCACACCCTGTTGGGGGCCGTGTGCACACCCTGCTGGGGGCCGTGTGTATTGTTGTTTACTCCTGCTATTTACCTCAGACATTCTTCTGCACTCACTCAGGGAAGGGGTAGGGGGTTAACAGACAACACTCCAACAGTTTAAGGAACCAAATAACATTAACAGGTGAGAAAGAACAACCACCATTTTAACTGTCTATTTACTTCTCCTTTGCCTCCAACACTTCAGGCTTTGGAATCTCACTAACTGTAGCAGTTATCATTTTAAACCTCTGGCTGGGGGTACAGGGAAACCAACTGCATATGCGCAAGTAGATCAGAACCTACAAGTCCCAGCCCTTTAATCTGACCCTTGACAACGGCTCTCTGGGTTAACTGTCACTATTTTATTTTCTTCTTAGCTTCTTAACTGCAGTTGTAGTATAAGTCTATCTATCAACACAAGGGGTTGAGGAAATGAAAAGATACACAGCTATTTCTGGGTGCTTTGGCTCTCAAAGTAGCTTCTCAGCCCCATGGTTGTGTTAGAATCAAGACCGCTAATAACTTTTTGGTCATATGTTGTTACAGTGTTGAGTAAGAGTACTGAAAATGTTTTGAAAAACAAACTTCAGAATTGTGATAACATTGGCTCATTGTTACTATGATCCACATGATAAATGAGCCAGGTCATAGGGAGTAATGCAGCAGTAAATCCTCAGCCGCTTGTACTGGCTAATGGAGGGAGGGGGGAAAGGGACGTGTTAAATATTCTGTGTAGAAGTAGTAGTCAATGGTGTATAAACAGTGTAGTCTATAGCAGCCTGATCATTGCTCAAGTTATTGGCAGAAGCTGTCATATTTCTGTAGTTATTAGAAGAAGCTGTCACTATTAATCTGCAGTCTCTTAAGTAAACAGGTTTAATCCTGAAGCAGATCACCAAATAATGGGAACATCTAGTAGTGCTTCATTGATTCCTTCATCAATAGACCAACTCCTGTCACCGATGGTTTAGATGGTGCTTTGGTTCTGCCATGAGTGGAGGGGACTAGACTTGATGACCGCTTGAGGTTCCTTCCAGACCTATGAATCTATCCAAGTTGTTGGAAAACCATTCCCAGAGAGTAGTTATTAATGATCCACAGTCATGCTGCAAAAGCATAATGAGTGGGTTTCCTTGGGAATCAGTTCCGAGATAATTTCTGTTTTATATTCTCATCAGTGATTTAGATAATGGCATAAAGAGTATGCTTATAAAATGTGTGGATCATACAAAGCTGGGAGGAGCTGCAAGTACTTTGGAGGATAAGATGAAAATTCCAAATGATCTGGACAAACTGGAAAAATGGTGTGAGATAAATAGGAGGAAATTCAATAAGGACAAAGTCAAAATACTCCACTTTGGAAGAAACAGTCCATTGCACATATACAAAATGGTAAATGACTGCCTAGGAAGGAGTACTGTAGAAGAGGATCTAGAGGTCATAGTAGACCACAAGCTAAATATGTGTCAGCAGTGTAACACTGTTGCAAAAAAGCAAACATTATTCTGGGATGTATTAAGCGGGAGTGTTGTAAGCAAGACCAAGAAATAATTCTTCCACTCTACTCCTCACTGATTAGGCCTCAACTAGAATATTGTGTCTAGATCTGGGTGCCACATTTCAGGAAAGATGTAGACAAAATTGGAAAAAGTCCAGAGAAGAGCAACAAAAATGATTAAAGGTCTAGAAAACCTGACTTGTGAGGGAAAAGTGAAATAACTGGGTTTGTTTAAGCTGGGAAAGAGAAGACTGAGAGGGGATGTGATAACGGTTTTCAACTATCTAAAAAGTTTTTACAATAAAAAATGATTCTCCTTAACATCTGAGGATGGGAAAAGAAGTAATGGGTTTTAACTGCATCAAGGGAAGTTTGTATTGGACATTAGGGAAAACTTCCTATCAGTGTGATTAAGCACTGGAATACTTTGCCTAGGGAGGTTGTGGAATCTCCGTCACAGGAGATTAAGAGCTGGATAGATAGGCACCTGTCAGGAATAGTCTATATGGTGCTTGGTCCTGCTATGAGTTTAGGGTTCTGGACTTGATGTCCTGTAGAGATCTCTTTCAGTTCTATGATTGAATGCATTGTTATTTAATCACTTGACTGCCAGTCTAACAATGTGCCAAGGAGGGCTATGGAATGTGGCTTTCAATCTTAACATCACTAATTTGATCATGTGCATTAAAGAAACTTCTACCCACAATCAGGAAGGTTCATTAAGGACTGGCGTTTCTCTGAGATTCAGTAGCACACACTGTGTGTATGCAGGTAAGCACCTTACTCGGTGGCTGTTCAACATTCAGAACATGGCTCATTTATCAACCAGATCAAGGGTTAAGAAGCCTCAAAAAATCTTATCTAAATACAAATAGGTGGCAACTTGGTGATGCAGCTCAGGAGGGACTAAAATTGTGAGTGAGAGGGCCCTAGCTAATAATAACTCAGTGGACAGTTGGATTTTGTGGCTTTAGCTCTGGTTGAGGAGAATCTTGACCAATTTCAGGATTGTATTCCAAGCATTTCCCAGGTTAGGTTGAATTAAGCTCTCAAAGAGATGTCAGAGAACCAAATCCTCTTTCTCCTTCAGATAGTCTAGGGGGATTTGAGTCCCATCCATAGATTATGGAGGAGGTGACTATATAATTGGCGGTGTTGAGGCTCTTTCATCAAAAGATGGTCCCAGCATGGATTCACAAGACACTCAAAGCTATTTCTGACTTGCCTGTATTCAAACTTCCCCTTCCTCTAGAAATACCTTGGTTTCTTCCAGGACATATGGGAGTCTGTCACCACAGACCAATAGGAGGCTGTGATTCGTAGAAGTTACTGAACAGAATTCAGTTTCCTTGATCTCCACTCCCATGTGGATGCCATCCCCCTTTCCCAAAAATCTCTTGAAGTGCCCCAGGATTTGTGATACCATTTCTCATTTAAGCTTCATGAACACAGTTCTTCCAGTTCCAAACTCAAAATAGTGGTATCCCAGGGTACATCTAGACTACATTCTTCTTTCTAAAAGAGATATACAAATTCAATGTTACTTTGCATATCTTCTTCCTATCGCTTTTTTGAAAGTGGGTTGTTTTTTGTTTTGTTTTTTAAAGAAAGTAGGTTAGATGTGGTTCTTCTGAAGAAAAAAAAAACTTTTTTCGAAAGAACACTGCACACTCATTTTTTGAGGAAAAGGGTTCTTTAAAAAAGGGGTTTTTTTTTGAGAGAACCGTGTCTAAATTGCTTTCTTTTAAAAAAAAACTTTCAAAAAAGCGATCGGAAGAAGATACGCACATTAGCGCCAAATTTGCATATCTCCTTTCGAAAGAAGAACGTAGTCTAGATGTACCCCAAGTGAGCAGGGGAAAACAGACTAACCCTTAGTCTCAATAGTGATAGAAATGTAGCTGTGTTAGTCTGGTGTAGCTGAAACAAAATACAGGACTATGTAGCACTTTAAAGACTAACAAGATGGTTTATTAGATGATGAGCTTTCGTGGGCCAGACCCACTTCCTCAGATCAAATAGTAGAAGAAAATAATCACAGCCATATATACCAAAGGATACAATTTTAAAAAAATGAACACATATGAAAAGGACAAATCACATTTCAGAACAGAAGGGCAATGCGGGGGGAGGGGGAAGGAAGGTGAATGCCAGTGAGTTAATGATATTAGAGGTGGGGAAGGGTAGATGTCTGTGAGTTAATAGTATTAGAGGTGATAATTGGGGAAGCTATCTTTGTAATGGGTAAGGTAACTGGAGTCTTTGTTAAGTCCCCTGTGGAGAGTGTCGAATTTTAGCATGAATGCCAGTTCAGAGGATTCCCTTTCAAGTGCAGATTTGAATGTCTTCTGAAGTAGGATGCAGGTTAGCAGGTCATTGAGACAGTGTCCTTTCTGGTTGAAATGACAAGCAACTGTTTTTTCTTTGTGATCCTGTCTAATGTCTGTTTTATGGACATTGCAGGAATATACATTTTTTGGGTCCAGCTTTTTGGGATACCATTCCCCAAATGGGATCAGAACTTCAAATGAATTATTTAGGTAAGACCCCTTTAGCAATGAAAGAGGGGATGTACACACTGTTTGCTCCCCCAGGTAACAATTATTTACACTGGGCTTGGTAGTAAATAAAAGTGATTTTTAATAAGTACAAGCAGTAAGATTTAATAATAAGTGAGAACGGGCAGAGCAAAGTAGATTACAAACTTGGAATTATCTAAGCATTTTCTGTTTTAAAACTAAAACCTCAGTACAAACTTATTACAAAGTCACCCTAAAACTCTTCCTTTTCCAGCTAAGCCTTCAAACCAGGGACACCCTCTTCCTGGGGTCTTTGGATCATTCCCTTGGTTGTGCTGTGCCAGCCAGACAAAGACACAGACCTGCTAGTTTCCTATTTTAAAGGTTCCCCCTTTTTGCAGGAGAAGTTACCTGGCTAGTCCCTACCAGTTAGAGAGGTCATGTGACTTCCTAAGTCTTAGCAGTGGTTAGTCTTAAGGACAAAAGGCTATTTTGATATGATTGCCCAGACATTGAGGCATCCCAGCATTGGAAACACCCTTGATGGCTTTCCTTTGCACATTTAAAACCATAAAGCATTCCATACTCTATGTGTCTAATTTTGCACACAAGAATGATACATACTCCAAACCAAGATAAACAGATCCAGCGGATTATGACAAAAAGTTTGATAGGTTAAATAGGGTAATTTGTCCCAAGCGTCTTTCAATTATGTGCATTTGTGTCCATAAGTCCATTTCATAAAGCATGGAGGGGGGGAGGGGGATTTCATCATTGAGTCTCTATCCCAGATAGTTTTAAGGCAGCTCTCAAATTGTCAACCAAGTATAAATCAATGCAATGATGTGTGCCTGAGTCTGCAAGCAGCCTGAAGCAATAGCTTTGAAAGGTATGAACTGACTCTTTTATACTCATTTTGACATAATGTGTGGTGGAGCTTGGGCAGAATTCAGTGACTTATTTTTTTGCAAGGTGATCATTGTTGGCCAGACACACTGTGACCAGACACACTACGGCAGGGCTACTGAACTTTGGAACACTGGTGGCCTCAATGATACTCACAAGACATGCCGAGGGCTGCAACTTATGTTTGGTTGCATCGTTATACAAATACATATGCAAATACCTTCTTTCACACTGACGGGCATAAATACAAAGTTTAAGCCTTAAGCTGTGGCACTGGACCCAAATGTGGCCAGTGTGAGCCAGTCAGCACCTCTCAGGCTCTGCTCAGAAGGCTTAGCAGCCAGCACTTCCCACAATGCCCTGGCACTCCTGGCACCTCTTCTCTGGGAGCTAGAAATGCCGACTCCCTGTACCCATCTGTTCCAGCAGCCCGTCCGCTTGTATCATTCAGTGCTCACTCTGCCTGGGAGATGCCTCTCCGTTGTGGAGTGTGTTCCCAAGGAGGCCGTGTTCAAAGGATCACACCTGTAGGATGCATGTTGAGTCCCGTATAAATCCCAACTGCACCGTGGGCCGCAAACAAACGGGCTGTGGACCTCATATGGCCCGTGGGCCACGTGTTGAGTAGCCCTGCACTACTGTATCAAACTGTGACGCACTCAGCTTTTCTTGCACAGAAAAAGGCTTGAAAAGCATTTGTTAAATAAAAACTTCAAATTCTCTCATTCTTTTTGGTCCCTTTTGTTTTCATGTGTCGTCATTTTAAATTTGTGTTCTGGTGAGGGGCCTCAAAAGCTGGAAATGGCCCTGGTCTCTCTAGACCTCAGAGAGGGCCTGCATCACAGTGTAAATTTTGAAAAGGTGGGGAGGGGGCACTTTCATATTTTATCTCAGGCCACCCAAATCCTGTGTACCTATCAAAAAGAGGAAGCTCAGAGAAATGCACAAGGCCACAGTCCTGCAAATATTTGTGCACATAAATAATCCAACTGAAGTGAAAAATTAAACACATCACTGCTTCCACAATCAGAGCCCAAGAGGTGAACAAATAAGACCATAAAAAATCAAGTCTAGAGTATTGGTGAAATAAGGTGCTTTTAGACATCTGGGAAGCAGGTAATATAAAGTAAAATAGCACGGTAAGGAGAACTTTACAATGTTGCTGTAGTGGAATATAAAGCCACCATAAAACAATAAGATGAAATATCAAGGTTTTGTTAAAAAAATAAAAAGTAAGAATTCATTGATTTTCTTTTCTTTTAGGGTCAATAATAGTTCAGGATTACTTCTTGAAAGAACTATTGAGAAAGCAAAGCTTTAACATTGTCAAAAATATTGCAGACAGTCTTAGGTTTCTTTTATATCATCATTAGACTTTTTTTTCCTTAGTGGTTTGATTAGTTCCTGCTTTGTTTTTGTTTGGGCACTGGAGGTGTTTGGGTTTTGAGGGATTTTTGGCTAGCTACGTAACAAATGTTGTTGTCCTAACATACCCCGTATAGAGAAAATATTGTGATTTTGAAAATCTCCTGGATCCATTTAAAACCCTCCTTAGTAATCACTCTGGCTTTACCAGAATCCGATCAACTGCATCTCTCCATCTGTGGAGTGCTTCTAAGGATCTGTAAAGATAGCCAGTGTTAGTTTTTTCATGTCGTGTGTATGATCTATTCACTTTAGTGTTTCCTTTTGTCACAGATGGTTATGGCTGCTCAGAATTTGTAGAACTAATAGCAAAATCAAAAGAGGACAGAAGTCACAAAGCAGAAAGGGGAAAAACACTGTGTAGTCTTGGTGACTGACAGGCATTCTACAGAGAGAATTCTGTTTGCCAATCAGCAGAAACCAGCTAGGTGTTTTTCTACTTAGGATGTCCAGTTTAATTTCAACTGCCTGACATAATTTAATCCATATCTGAAAGGCATTTTAGATTAAAGGAAAGAAAGTGCCACTTTCGCCTATCTATCTATCTATCTATCTATCTATCTATCTATCTATCTATCTATCTATCTATCTATCTATCTATCTATCTATCTATCTATCTATCTATCTATCTATCTTCTAGAATATGTAAACATAACAATATGTGAATATAGTAAAGGGCAGCCTGTTTTGTTGTCAGAAGACACCTGTTATGCTTTTCCATTTCTTTTGCTGCGGTAAAAAGGTTCTGTCCTCACTTTTCCCCTTAGATAGTAAAATTAATTCCAAAACAAATCTAAATGAAGATATGTTGACTAGAAAAAAAACTTAGCTGTGGAACAGACTGACTGACTATAGGACCAGTTAATTTTAAATAGATAACCTGGAGGCATGTCTCAAGCTGTCTTGCACTAGCTGAGCACTATGTTTCTACAATCTAGGAGTAAATTTATTCCTTTTTTAAGATAGGTGGGGAGATAGGAAAGGAATACATACATTTCCATTTCGTTTTATCTTTCTTTCACTCCCTAGATTTTTCTATATCTGTACCTCTGTTGTAACACTCTATAGTCATTGTGATATAACAACTTCAATAAGAAGCAGCACAAAGTAGAGGTTTGCACAGGTGGGTGATGGGTGGGAAGGGAGACATGAATTTTCCACAGACACAAGTTTCCATTTTTTTCTGTTGAAGCAACTGCCATGTGCAGTAAGTGTTCACCATTCGTAGTGCTAAAGACGATTATCCAACAATTCCGTAGCGGGTAAAAAGCCAATATGAGACCCAAGAGACTGCTTCTGAACCCCTGTCTTATCTGGGAGCACCAGATAGAAGATCATCAGTATACTAATGCAAGCAGCCTTTGTACTGGGCAAGTAAGGTGTATTTAACAATTTACCCGTAACAATGCTGACACTTCCCGTATTACAGAAATAATAACAACGAAGAGCCCTGAGAAATGACTTCCCCTTAGCTTTCTTTTTATTGTATTTGCAGCATTGTAGTAGTATGCATTTATATATTGTATATAAATAGATACAAAACCCATTCCATCTTTCAGAAGACAGATGCTGTTTTATTCCAACTTCAGAAAATTAAATGCTTATCCATCTGTGGAATTATTTTTGAATGAATATGTTTGTAGGCTTTGTTTAGTTGGTTTATTGTTTACCATTTGGAAACATTCTATATATTCACAGCATTTTTGTTCTTGGTAGAGTGGAAATACGGCACTCTATTTTTCTCCTTGCTGAGGTCTGGGGTGACCTTATAATATAAAATATCCAAAAGTGTGGTAATCACAAAGACTGCATAGGGAAAGCATGTTATTATTATCTTCATATTATTTGAAAGAACTTCCGTGCTTAAAAATGGATGTCTGTGTGGTAGTGGGGATTCTTCACACTGGATAAATTGTTTCTGATCTGTTTGTGGTTCTGCCCTGCTTTTAAGTTTTACAGGACACAAAATATGTAAACGAAAGATTTTTATTTGCTTCTGGGTCCCTGTGAACCGAGCAAATTATTAAAGATTGTATTTCTTTGTAGAAGAGAAAAGAAAAGGGAAGTAGCCTGATTTGATGAGGTGGATTGGGAACTTCAAACCATATGGGGTGGACCCCAGGCCCCTAGTAACCTATTTTTTAAAATATTATTCTGACAAGTCATTCCATATGCTTGTTTCAGTTAGTTGTTGGAGGAAGGCTGTGGGGTAGCTTCTTGGTTTTTTAGTTCTGTTCCCATTATGAAAAGGCTCAAAAACAACTGACCTTTGGGAGCAATGTAGCAATCTTGATCCAAAAACATGTTTCATGTATAAATATATAAATAGAATACGGCAAAAGTTGACCTGGAGTTTAAAATGCTGTATATGTGCCTTTTGTATTGAACAATGGTTTTTACAGCAAACAAAAAACTAGTTTTGTAAATGTCTTTTCATAACTCTACATCCCTTAATAAATGGATTAATATTCATAAATTACAGGGTTTAAAGAGGGGTTATGCAATTTTATTGACATTTTCATGTATGAAAAGCATTAGGTGTAATTAATTTTCTTTAGGGCTGAGGTTGGGTTTTCTGTAGATGGCTTTGACTGACACATCACTTATCCAATGGCTGATTTTTCCTTGGTGGATGACTTATGTAAAAAACAAATGATTTTCAGAAACTTAAAACTAAAGCTGCATTTTTGTCAGAGGAGATGTGGTTTCTTTTATTTTATTTTTAAAGCATTTAGGACTTTTGACATTTTACTTTTTTATGGGAAAGTGTATGAAATAATAACCAGTTTCAGGGAAACCCATAGGAATCTGCCATATTAAAATCTGGACTATATGGAAGGATAAGACAGGTGAATTCTCATAGTATTAGTCCTGCCATCAGATCCTCATAGGTGGACCTTTGTGCTAGTTCAGATCCCCACTAACTTCAGCATAACTTGCCATACTTGCTCAAGGAGTAATACCAGTTTCATGGATCTTTCCTGGGTTTTTGGCAGTGTCATATACTAATCATCTAATCACTGAGCCACTAACCAACATTGTTTTGCAATTCAATGCAATTCAGACAATTGAAGAATTTGTTTCTGTTCTGAAAAGTTAGGGTAAAAATTCCTTTATTTTATTTAAAATATTTTACCCTGCCTTTCTATCTAAAATATTTGAGGTGGCTTATAATTTTTAAAAACACAACAAATATATAAAACTAAAATAAAAGACCTCAAAAGGGGGACATTAAATCTGCTGAGACACCCCAGGAAGAGGGACACACACAGGCACACAAACTCAAACACCTATAAAAGCACAGATAAAAACGTTGGCTTTTGTCTGATGCTGAAACAGTGTCAGCATTGGCACCAGGCAAATGTCCCAGGGGCGAGAATTCCATAGCTTAGGGGCGAAGGCTGAGAAGGCCCTGCTCCACCTGGATGTTAACCTTATCTCCATACGTGGAGGAACGTGGAGCAGAGCCTACCCAGCTGACCTCACTCCCCATGGAAGGTTAATATGGGAGGAAATGGCCCTTCAAGTACCTCGGTCCCAACCCATTTAGGGCTTTATAAATCATAACCAAGACCTTGAATTGCGCCCAGAAACATACCGGAAGCCAGTGCATCTGCTGGAGCATTGGCATAATGTGCCCCATATAATTAGTTAAAACTTGAGCAGCTGCATTCTGGACCAATTGAAGCTTCCAAAGACTCTTCAAAGGCAACCCACGGTAGAGTGCTTTGCAGTAGTCCAATCGGGATGTGATGAGCATGAATCACCGTAGCCAGTTCATTCCTAAATAGGAATGGCTGCAGCTGGTGGATCAAAAGCACTCCTGACCATCGAGGAAATCTGGTTCTCACGTGTAAGAAAAGAGTCCAGGAGGACTCCCAAGCTGCGTACTTGTTCTTTCAGTGTAAGTATGACCCCATCCAGAAAAAGATACATCATCACATTCTCAGACAGATAGTTTCTTGATCCACAAGACCTCAAATTTATATGGATTCACTTTCAGCGTATTCAGTCTATCACCACCAGCGTATTCAGTCTATCACCACCTCCAGACACTGGTTCAGATTGGTTGCCACCACACCCGGATCTGAGTTCATAGAAATAGGTTAGAGTTAGGTGCATTTTGCATATTGATGGCACTGTCCTCTAAATCTCCTTATGACTCTCCCAGCAGTTTCATGTGTATGTTAAACAGCATAGGGGAAAAGATAGAAACTTGTGGGACCCCATAGCACAGTCAACAGGGATGTCGAGCAGCAACCCCCTAGCTCCGTCTTCTGAAAGTGTCCCAACAGGTAAGACCAGAACCACCACAAAATAGTGCCTCCAATACCCAATTCCGCCAGGCACTCCAGAATGATGCCATGGTCGATGGTATCAAAAGCCATCTAGATGCCCAAGATAATCAACAGGGACTTGCTCCTCCATCTATCTCGCAGCATAGGCCATCTATGAAGGAGACCAAGGCGGTTTCTGTTCCAAAACCAGGCATGAAGCCAGGCTGAAATGGATCTAGATAATCTGTTTCTTCCAAGAAAGCTTGGAATCGCAAGGCCACTACCCACTTGAGTTCCTCACCCAAGAAGGGAATACTAGTGACTGGGCTATTGTGATTCAAATTGCATGGGTCCAGGGAAGGCTTCTTAAGGAATACTTTTATCACCACCTCTTTCGAGGCAGTGGGGACCATCCCAGATCTAAAAAGCATTAATAATCCCCTGATCACGATCAGTTGATTTTAATCTGGGGTTGAGCGAGCAAATGGTTGGTTGCATTCCTACAAGCACCATGTCCACATCCTCAGTCTGCAAAAGCTAAATCTGATCCAGAGAAAAATGACTAGATGGTGCACTTAGCACATTCTGTACCCCACTTATGTGACAGCTGGAGTCCAAATCAGACCAGATGTGAATAATCTTATCCGCAAAGTGCTTCACAAACAAGACACACTAGATTGCTGAGGGCTTATCCATTTCTTCACAAAGGCAAGGCTGTAAAAGGCCCCAAACCACTAAACAATCTGCCAGACAGCACTGTGCAGACACGATGAGGGCAGAGACGTAACTTTTCTTCACCGTCTGCACCACCACAGAATAAACTCACAATTTGGCTCTAATGTGCAATCGATCGGACTCGGCTCAAGTTCTCCTCCAGCGGTGCTCTAGCTATTGCACAGACCATTTCACCACCTGCAACTCCCCAGAAAACCAGGGAGCAAACTTGGTTGGACTAACCTGAAAAAGGTGCGTAGAAGTAATCATGTCAATCGCCTGGGCTACCTCGATGTTCCATATATCGACCAGGGCATTGACAGGACCACTAGCCATAACGGCCAAGCAATCCCTCAGGGACCTCAGAAAGCCCTCTGGATCCATCAGCCTCCGAGGGTAGACTATCTTAATCGTTCCCCTGCCTCTGCAGAAGGGAAGGTCAGCAAATAGTCTTAACTTGACCAGGTAGTGATCGGTCCATGGCAAAGGGAGTTTAACCACATCCCTTACCGCGAAATATCTATCACCCTTAGTCCAAAAGACCATTTCGAGCGTACGACCTGCCACATGTATGGGAGCAGTTATTTCTAGGGATAGTTCTAAGATCATCATGGTGGCCATAAAATTTCAAGACGGATCAAACAGGACAGCCTTGGCATGAACATGTAGAATGCAATCAATAACAAATGCACTCACGGACATCATGGTGATGTCAGTAGTATAAACAGATGAAAAGGGTAGCCATCTTTAAAATAGTCTGTGAACTCTAATGGGTTTTCTACGGTGTTTAATTTGTAATGAAAGAGATGCCTGGGCCTAAGCATTTTTTTTTTTACTTTGAAAATCAATGTAGCAAGTCCAGAAGTGCTGGGGTTATGAACTGTCAAGTCTAGAAATGCCAGAACCCAGCCTTGCCTGTTCCTCGCAAAAATAAGTACTGCTTTTCTATAAAGCTTGATTTAGGAACACTGAGGTGACTCTCCTTGCAGAACTCAAAGCTGCTCACTTTACCCATATGATGAAGTCTCATAAGTTTCAGTAGTACTCAATGTGAGAATTGTGATAAGGATTTGGCTCACACATACTATGAAAAATATCCCCTTCCTCAGCAGAAATTCCACCCAGCTGTGGGCAGAGAGGCAGAAATCCCCTGCAGATCTCTATTGTTTCTGCTAATGTCTTTTGATTAGCATGGATAGACACTAGCTGTTCAGTTTTCCCTGACTTGCAGAGAAAGTATGCTCTGATTTTGCATCCATTATTTTCAAAACAAAATCATCTACATTAAAATGACTTAATTAAAAAAATTAAGTCTTCAGAGAACTGACATTATGTTACTCCCCACCTGAATTCTCTTACATGTAGCAGCCTGTCATTCAAATGTTAAAACTGCGAATGCATCCAGTTTTATAAACCAGAATTGTTTTAATAGTTCAGGCCCTGATGCACCTCTATGAACCCTCACACTCACCTAGATTTCCTTTGAATTCAGTGAGACTGCACAAATATAAAGGTCAGCATGGACAGGAACAGAGACCAAACTGAACTAGATATTTCCCTGGCAACTGCTGTTTCAATATTTAGACCTGTAAATTAAGTTAATTTAATCTCATGTGAGTTCTTAAATAACTGTATCTGAAAGTGCCTCCTTACCCCTTAAAATGACCTTTTCCAAGTGCAGAGTCAGCAGAGTAGCTTTGCTTTTAATACCCATCATTTTTCTTCATCCAAGAAAAGGCAGATGAGATTGTTTTCCTTGTTACATTCCATTCATTTGAAATGGAGTCATGTTCAGATGTGTTACAAATGGGGGGAGGGAAGCAATAGCCAGACAGTTTGTCAAATTGTCATATTTTATTTATTTTCTCTTGTCAAAAAGAAGAATCCTGAAGTATATAAAATGAGATAAAAACGGTTAGAGAGACGAGGTTGGTGAGGTAATATCTTTTATTGGACTAACTTCTGTTGTTGAGAGAGACAGGTTTTGGGCTTACAGAAAGCTCTTCTTCAGGTCTTGGAAATATAATCAGTGTCCCTACTAAAATACAAGGTGGAACAGATTGTTTAGCAGGTATCTAGTGTACCACATACATAGCTACCATGAATGAAAGAGACAGTTATTGCACTCACAAATGAAGTTGCACAGAAAAATAGTAAAAGGCAAAAGCAGCGTCTTTTCTGTGGATGAACACTGTCACAAAGTGATCACTCTACATCTGACCTCTCAGTCCTCACCCTCACAGGAAACGTGCACAACACCTTCAAAAGATGAGCTTAGGAGCTTGTATACATAGTTTAGCTAAATATTAAAATAAAATAAACCAAATAGGTACACTGTATTTATGAATGATTACAACAGTCTATAATCTACTTGCCTTCTATCCAACGTGCTCCACCCTCTCTGTCCTTTGTTTGGAGAGAGATTAATCAGCTACTTAACCTTGAATGGTCTCTTGATGTTTTATCTACATACACTAAACAATCTGTTCTAACTTTTATTTAGCTGTGATACTCATTTCCCAGACCTGAAGAAGAGCTCTGTGTAAGTTCAGAAGTTTCGCAGCCGCAGAAATTAGTTCAATAATGGATATTACCTTAGTAATAGACATGTAGCCGTGTTAGTCTGGTCTTGCTAAAACAAAAGACAGGACTACGCAGCACTTTAAAGACTAACAAGATGGTTTATTAGGTGATGAGCTTTCGTGGGCCAGACCCACTTCCTCAGATCAAATTGTGGAAGAAAATTGGCATGACCATCAATACCATATATACCAAAGGGATACAATAAAAAAAAGTGAATACATATAAAAACGACAAATGAAATCTGATTTGTCATTTTTATATGTGTTCACTTTTTTCTGATTGTATCACTTTGATATATATGGTCATGCTAATTTTCTTCCACAATTTGATCTGAGGAAGTGGGTCTGGCCCACGAAAGCTCATCACCTAATAAGCCATCTGGATATTACCTTAACCACCTTCTCTCTCTAATGTCCTGGGACCAACATGGCTACAGCAACACTGCAAATAAAAATGACTGTAGATACAAAGATGAAATTGCAAATAAAATGTGGCACTATATTCATCTAATTTTTCTTCTCTTCCTGCTGTTGGACAGCAAAAAGTGAGAATTCCCACATCTAAGCTTCTGTGAAAGCTGTCATTATCTTTGGTAATACAAGCATGCCTTGCACCCAGCCCTCCCTCTGTTTCTTTCCTCAGCTTTGGTCACTTCATTACTGCACCTCTCTGGCCTGAATTTAATGTTTTAGAACAGATTGTTTGGACTGTCTCATTATCTATTAATCAGATTAATTGGTAATTCTGTTATGCCTTTGTTTGAATTAGGACTGCCAACATGCAGTACAATAAATTAACTCAAATCTATTGTTAAAGGGATGATAAATACATGAAATACATGGTCTAGAAGAAGAGAAAAAGGTCCTGTTCCAGCAGAAAGTGACTCTTAATGTTTGTCACAGATGTTCATGTTCTGCAAAATACCATTTTATTAACTTTTGGAGAGCTGTGTGAACTTTCCAAATCCTTGTGTGCCTATTTCTCTTATTTTAGCATATCATAGAAATACGTAACCTAAATTCCACTTATCAGTTATTTTAAAATCTTTTAAAACCCAAGCAGTCACATTACAGACTATCCTATTAAAAATACAAAAAGATTCTAGTTGTTGGCTGAGGAGAGGGAATCAAAGTATCCGGCTCCCCCTGCTGGCTATCTGGAACAGGCTGCATGTGGCACCTGTTGCTTCTTGTTTGCTTTAAAGACTAGAGCTAATAGATACCATTGCTAGCCCATAGCTTTTGTTCCCTTGACTAATGCTGAATAAGATTAATCAGTCCATGCAGTTAGATATCTGATATTAAAGCTATTTGAAGAAATGAAAAGCACCCGAGTGTTCTCTAGATAAAATGTCTTAGGGCTATATATTTTCTCAAGTTAAAAGCCCTAATGATATGTAGGATGATAAGTTTCTTAGCAAAAAGAAATTGCTCACTGTGCATGGGGGAAGGTCAGGTCAGTGACAGAGACTGAACTTCCAAATTGCTCTTTTCGCACACAGAGTTGCGAGAAGGCAAGTTCAGAGTGTAGAACAGAAATTTTTGTCTGCTTTTGAATTCTACTGCTGAGAAATAATGGGGAGCTGCATAAGCAAGTAGTGTCTTAATTCCATTATGGGACAATGTAGAGAATCCATTTCTGGAATGTTCTTACCAAACCAACCTGATTTATGAACTTGCACAGAACAGAGAACTCAGACATCCTCTTCCCTCTTTAAACAGGCTGTGAGAGAGGTCACTCACAGGGGCAGTGCCTGTACTCCTTTGCATCTGGGGAGCATGAGGATTTTGCCTAGGAGCAGAACTCTGGAAAAAGAGCTAGGGCATGACTCAATGTCCTCTCCTAGCTACAGATACAGGGCTAGAGCATTGTGGGGAGTGATGGACTAGAGTGCTTGCTTCCGGACTACAAGGTGCCAGCAAGAGGTCCAGTCACTCTGGTGCCTCTTGAGGCCATGTGAGCCTGCACTATGCCCCACAGGCAATGCTCTGGTTTAAAAAGCCAAGATCTTGCCCAAAATGTATTTTCTTTCAGTAAATTAAATCTCTGTGGAGCCCCATAAATTGTCTCTTATTGCTCCTGAGGATTAGGTCCTAGAGAACTTCCTCAAAGATTTCAGAAGCTTCTCAGTACTTTCTTTTCAACACTATTACATGTATTATATATAAAGTGCTTTGGTGCCAGGGTATCTGAGGCATGTTTCCTTGTGGGTGGAGTTGAGTTCCTCCATTAATCTTTCCCTGAGGCTAAAACTAACAGTTTTTTCTGTCTGCATGAAAGCCTTAAAGAGGAAAAAATACTTTTTAAAAATGTGCAAAGCTGTTAAGAGTTTAAACATTTGGACATATTTATAATGTGGATTCTAGCTTGTTTCATCTTTTTTCCTGTCAGTTTTTGTTGGTTCACCTATATTTCAAGTCTTTTTTTCAAATGTGTCAGACAATGGAAACAGCTCACAAAATATTTTTTACATAAGAACTACTAGTTTACATGGCTAATCTATTTTCTCTTTTCTTCTAGAAAGCCCTGATCCTGAGAACACTTCTGCTTATGCTTACCATCAGGCAAATAAGTATTCCTGTTGACTTCAGTGGGGCTATTGACATGCCTGAATTTAAGCACATTCAGAAATTTGTATAGGATCAGAGCCTTCCAAAATACGTTGTTGCTTTTATGTGTGCTTTCGTTGTTTGAGGGGTAGTTCATGTTTAATTATGTGCATTGAGTGTACTTTTTATAACATATATGCTGTATGTAACATGTGGGTAAAGAATTGCATTGTATGGGATCCAGTCTTGGTTGCTGTTTGTTTGGGTGACTTCATGTTTCATGAGCAGATTTGGTTAGGATTCTGTTTTAATCTGTAACTGTCTGTAATTAATATGAGGAGTCCTGTGGAGCCTTAAACACTAAGGCTGTGTCTAGACTGGCAAGTTTTTCCGCAAAAACATCTGCTTTTGTGGAAAAACTTGCCAGCTGTCTACACTGGTCGCTTGAATTTCTGCAAGAACACTGACGATTTCATGTAAGATCATCAGTCTTCTTGCGGAAATACTATGCTGCTCCCGTTCAGGCAAAAGCCCTCTTGCGCAAATCATTTGCGCAAGAGGGCCAGTGTAGACAGCACAGTACTGTTTTGCGCAAAAAAGCCCCAATGGCTAAAATGGCAGTCGGGGCTTTTTTGCGCAAAACCGTGTCTAGATTGGCCACAGACGCTTTTCCGCAAAAAGTGCTTTTGCGGAAAAGCATCCTGCCAATCTAGACGCGCTTTTCCGAAAATGCTTTTAATGGAAAACTTTTCTGTTAAAAGCATTTCCGGAAAATCATGCCAGTGTAGACATAGCCTAACAGGTTTATTAGGGCATAAGCTTTTGGGCAAAAACCCACTTTGTCATCTTCCACAGGTTTCCTAATGTTTTTGCAGATTCAGACTAACACAGCCACCCCTCTGATACTTGTCTGTAAATGTAAATTTCACCAGCCCTGCAGCTTTGAAGAGTGCCCTTTGCAGCATAAAGGTGACTAAATTGAGCAAGCAACCCCCTGTGCCACCTCAGGCTATTGACACCCAATCCCTGCAGGCACAAGGTGCGGGAGGAGGCAGATACAGAGTGATGACTTTGTGAAAAGCTTTCACAAAGCAATTGCTCTATAGCTGACCTGTCAGTCTGCATTCTCAAAGCAAACCTGATTGAATAGAGATACTGGATTTATGGCTTGCTACAACAATCTGTAACCCACTAATAACCCCTCCTGCATCTGCTCTCTTCTTCCTTTCCTCCCTATGCCTGGAGGGTTGTTAATGGGTCATTTTACCTAATACATATTTCAAAGAACCGTTTTATCTGTTTATGATAAATGATTGTTCAAATCTTATATTTTGCAGCAATGCTTTGAATTAGTTTCCCAGACATGAAAAAGACCTTTGTCTAAGCTCAGAAGTTTGTGTCTCTCTCCAACAGAAGTTGGTCCAATAACAGCTATTACTTCACCCACCTTATCTCTCTATTATCCTGCGACCAATATGGCCATAACATTGCATAGAAAACCTGAAAAGTTTCTGTCTTACCTCGCTATCTGTAATGGTGATCTACTGTTCCCAGGTGATATTGAACAATAGTTTATATGCTGATCCTATGGTATGCTGAGCCTATGGTATTGTATCCTTTCTATTTAAATGTAGGTGTTCTGCTATTTTCTGAAATTGTATCCTGTAGTTTCCCTTTAGGTACATTATGGGCATGTAGGTATCAACTACATAGTGGCAGTTGTGTTGGGAGCACAACTTTAGTCTTACTTTAACATTTCATTTTGTGTGATCTATACATGGTATGGACTCCATCTCTCTCAGGGAACCATATGGATATCCCTGCTGAGATCCCATTTGGAGCATCAGGGCCATCATGGATTTCAGCAGATGACTTTTTGGTTGTGCAACTGGAACTTTAGACAGTGCTTGAGAATGAATTCCAAATATATATGCTGCTTAGTTAACATTTATGCTGTGCTTTGAAAATGTAGCGATCTATATATCTGCTTAATATTTCTGCAGCTGACATTTCTAGGCATAGAACCTAGCAGCCAAACACCAAGCATTGTGATGAGCTCCGCTGAATGTGAGAAAAGAGCATATTATACCGACTACAGTAACGGACACATTAGCTTTTTTATATCATGATTCAAAAGAAATATGCTAAGTTCATATCTGTATCTTCTTAACCCCACATGTTGAAAAACCATTATCATATGGCTAGTTTTTCAAATAGATTTATTCTAGGATATTATGAATATGGCACAAATTCTATTCATTAGTGCTCTTCTCATTACAATTATTAATAAAGAAGCAAATGAAGCCTTGCCTATATTACTCTTGATGGAAGGAAAATAAAGTGCACTTCTAGCTTTTATGCTTATCTGTTTACTGCACAGCCTGTTTCATATGGTGAACTCCTGGACATTAATACAAAGCCCACTTTTATTCCTTGCTTGTTTTTGGAGTGGTGTGAGCCATACTCCAGAGATGCTGATAAGCAGTGAACATGGTTTTCTATTTTTATAGGTGAAGATAAGTAATAATTAATGCAAAATTGGTACCTTATTTGTGGCCTTTTAGCACTTACTGCCTCTGGTTCTGCTCACACAACCAGTGGAGAACATTAGTTTTTGAGTTATTTTCCTCCATCGGTGACAAATTGTTAGTCTGGTACTCATTTTACATTTCCTGCCATGTTATGAACAGCCATAATATCACTATGGCCATATGTTAGCGTTCCCCTTGTGGGGTTCGAGTCTTCCCCATTCTCGTCTGTCCCCAAACACCAATTTACCCCTTTGCGCCCAGTAGCAATTACGCAGTTTATTTTTATTTTGTATTATGCGGGTCATCCCGGATGGATGCCTACTCATACAACGCCAGTTTAGCTTCCGGGGTACCGGGAAAGGGGGTTGGGGCCCTCCCTCTCTCCGAACTCCGGCCCAGGACCCTAAGGTCCCTGCTCAGTGGAGGGGGCTGTAGCCCCTAAACTCCTCCATTCACGGGGTCCAGGATCCTGCCCTGAGCTACTTCTTCCCCAGTTCCGAGTCCATGTCCGCCAGGTGGACCCGGGTTTAAGCTCACCTTGGTTGTCCACGCATAGCTTGCTCTGGCATCCGCATCCCTCAGTCTCCGGTCCCGTCATTCCTCTCCTGCAGATCCTCCTCCCCTCGGACTTCCTTAGCCCCTTTTAAATATCCCACCATGGCTTCCGGGACTCCGCCTCCCCCGACGTCCCCGCTTCCCCCCTCCTGATGCATTTGGATGATGTCCCGAATACCTTGCTCTCCCGAGGCGGCTCAACAGTTCATCTATGCGAGGCATGGGGTAAGCATCAAACCAGGAGATGGCATTGACCTTACGAAAGTCTATACAGAACCTCATGGACCTATCTGGTTTCGGCACCAGGATGATGGGGCTCCTCCATTCGCTACAGGATTCTCGGATCACCCCCTACTCCTGCATGGACTAGAGCTCTTTCCTTACTGTGTCCCATAACTTCCAGGGGAGTGGGCGTAGATTGTCCCGTACCGTTTTCCCTGGGTCAGTCACCATCTCGTGACAGATTAGATTGATTTGTCCTGGTTGACTGGTCAATACCTGTTGAAATCACCTGAGGGTTCGATATAATTGCTTCTGCTGTAGTTCTGAGAGTTCTTCGCCGATTCGGATCTCCTCTAGTTTTACTTCTGGATCCCCCCATGGCCCGAATTCTATATCTGCTGCCTGGGGTTCAATTAAGAGAGCCTCCCGGGGGTTCCACCTTTTTAACAAATTCACATGATATATTTGGGTTTCTTTTCGGTTCCCGCCCACTCGTACCTCATAGTCCACCACTCCCACTCTCCTCGCTACCTGGAAGTGTCCCTGCCAGCGTGCTAATAACTTGGACTCCCCTGTCAGGAGTAGCAGGAGAACCTGATCTCCCGGCTCGAATCCCTTTACTCGCACTTTTTGGTCGTAATAGGCTTGTTGCCTTTCTTGGGCTTTCTGTAAGTTCTCTTGGGCCCACCCCGCTAAGGCGTGCAGATTCTTCTGCAGCCTCTCTACGTATTGTGTGTCTCCGAGAGCAGGGGATACCCGTGCCTCCCAACCCTCCTTCACTAGGTCTAAAATTCCCCGGGGCCGTCGTCTGTATAATAGCTCGAAGGGTGAATATCCTAGTGACGCTTGGGGTACCTCGTTACCGCGGGTAACAGCTTGTCCCAGTTGCGGGGGTCATCTTGGACGAACTTACGTAACATTCCCTTCAGGGTTCAGTTGAACTGCTCCACGAGACCATCCATCTGGGGGTGATAAACCGACATCCGTAGTTTCTGAATCTGGAATACTTTACACAAATCAGTCATCACTTTTGAGGTCAAATTCGTGCCCTGGTCAGTTAACAACTCTTTAGGTAATCCGATCCAGGAGAACAATTTTACCAATTCTTCGGCTATCACTGGGGCGGTTGCTTTCCTCAAGGGGATAGCCTCGGGGCAGCGCATAGTGTAGTCCACGATGACTAGGATATACAGATGGCCGTGCCCTGATTTCTCAAGGGGTCCCACTAGATCCAGAGCGATGTGCTCAAACGGGATCCCCACTATCGGGAGAGGGACTAAAGGGGCCAGTGGTACCTTGGCCACGGAGGTCTTCTGACATTGAGGATACGACGCACAGAAGTTTTTAATTTCTTGGTATACCCCTGGCCAATAAAACTGCTGCAGCACCCTCTGTTGCATCTTATCGGTCCCTAAGTGCCCCTACCAAGCGTGGTCATGGGCCAACTCTAAGACCTTCCAATGGTAGGGTCGGAGTACTAGCAGCTGGGCTCTTTCTTCCCCTTCGAGGTCCCCTTGCATTACCTTATACAGACGATTGTCTCTTACCTCAAATCGCAGCCCGAGAGGTGGGGTCAGCGTGCCCCCTTTTCATGTCCCCGCCCCGCCTTGTACCTGGTCCCATGCTGATTTCAGTGTCGGATCCTCCCGTTGCAAGGTGAGGAAGTCCCCTTCGTCCAGCTCCAGGCGCCGTGGAATGGGTCGTTCATCCTGCTCGGGCTCTTCCTCCGGTGGGGGTTCTCTAACCTCCTCGCCGTGGGCTGCGAAGGCGTAAGCCCCTTGGATTCCTACATCCCTGTCGGTGTGGGCGTCCCCCCACTGCCTTAACAGCCTGGCCAATCCCATCCAATCTCGCCCCAGCAGGGTACGATATGCTAATTTAGGAGCCACCGCTACCTCGCATGTCGCCTCCACCTCTCTGTCATCTATCCTTACTCGGGTTGTGGGGTACGAATGGATGTCCCCGTGTACACACCACATGTATACTTGGGGGCCTGTAGCGGGCTCCCCGCTCCACCACAGTGCCCCCTGCCGTCTGCTCGGGGAATTAGATCGGCCGGCAGGTGGCGCAGTCTTTCAGGACACTGCCCTCCAGCAATGCCCACTATAGCCTGAGCTTTTCCCCCCTTCCGGGGGAAGGTTTGTTGTAGACCGGCAGGCCTCTGGGAGGCGGATCCTCCGCCCTGGTACAATGGATGGCTAGTCCATCCTATGGCCCACCGTGCCTTAGAGTAGTCCAAGTCCTGGCCTTTTACAAGGTCCGATCCGGATCCTGGCTGGGTGCCAAACCCCTCATACGAAAGCCCAGGCCCTCGAGCAGGGCAGGGCAGCAACTGCTGGCCAGGCCCAATGCAAGGCGGGGCCGCAAACAAACCCACAGGTCTATAGGAGCTCCTAGTTCAAGAGCGGGGCAGGCAGTGCAGCTGCAGCAGTGGCAAGGGGGGTGGGAGACTGCCACCCGGTTAGTGGGTGGCGGGGGGGGGGTGCAGGCCCACCCACTCCACTGCGCCCCGGCCCAGGGGCCCTGGATGCAGCGGTTCAGCTGCTACAGGCTCAGCAGGGTCTCCAGCCCGCAACTTGCTGGCCTAGGGCTGTTCTCAGCCCATGCTACCCCCTGGGCCACTCCTCGTCTCCCCCCCTTTCCCCAGTACCTGTAGCCCCAGCGGCCTGTCGGGGAGTTGAAGCCCGCATCGTCTCCGCAGGGGCCGGCGGCCCAATCCAGGGGTCAAGAGGTCGGAGCTCTGTAGTGTCCCGCGGGGCTTGTCCGGCCCGGCGTTCCCGTACCCACCGGGGGTCCAGCTGGTCCCGCGGCTCGGTTCCGTCCTCTGGGTCTGCGAGTGGTTCAGCTGGCGGTCCAGGCCAGGCCTTAGTAGCCCGGGCAGGGAGTCCCTGGCCGGCCTCTGGGAAGGTGGCTGAGGGCGGCCTAGCCCGGGTCTTAGTCTCCCCAGGCAGGAGCTCCAGCCAGGCCTCTGGCTCCTTCAGAGGCTGGGCCCTGACTGAGCTCTGTGGCAGCCTTCTTATAGTCCGAGCCCCGCCCTTTGACTTCCGGTCAGGTGAGGGGGCGGAGCTAGGCTGGCCCCAAAATGGCTCCCAGAGGGTTTCTTCTGCTTCCGGCTCAGAGGGTGGCCATTCCACCCCTCTACAGGGCCCCTTGGCTTTGTCGGGTGTATAACGTCCCTTTGGACGATGGTTTGCCCACACCCTGAGTCTAGTCCATCCACCTTCTGTTAACTCTTATTTTCCACATTACCTGGGCGCAGCTCATCCCGCCCCGGGTTGCCCTCTCGGTCCGTCATTGGCCAAACGTGCAGTCCATGAAGGGGCAGTCCTTTTTAAAGTGCCCCTCCTGCCGCACTGGTAGCAGGCCCCTCTCTGGGTCCCTTCCTCTTGCAGACTGCGTTCTGGGCCATATTCTTGCTCCCTTGCAGTTCCAGCTCCGCTCGCCGGTCTACTCCACTGGGGTGCCAACTTCCTCTCAGGGATAGGGCCTAACGGTGGCTTTCACCCGTATCCTGGGCGAGGGGTAGTTGCGGCTTTCGGGGCGGAAGATTCCATCTTCTTAGTGTCTCTCGGGCCACTGGCTGACCCCTTCCCTTCTACCCTCTCTGCCGTGATGAAATGCTCCATCAAAGTTACGGCCTCTTCCAGTGTTTCCGGGAGGTGTTGCTATACTCACTGCTGGCCTTCGACCGGCAGGATCCTCACATATTGCTCTAGGATGACCAGGTCGGCCACCTGGACCCCCGTCTTGTTTTCCAGTTCCAGCCATCTCATCCCCGCTTCCCTGACGCATTGAGCCACAACTCGTGGACACTCTTGCGGATCGTAGCGGGCTTCCTAGAACCTTCGATGATGAGTCTCAGGTGTGCCGAGTTAGTCAAGGATTGCCTCTTTGACTTTGTAATAACATAAGGCATCATGGGCCGACATGCCTCTATAGGCCAGCTGGGCCGGTCCAGAGAGGTAGGGGGCCAGAAGCATTGCCCAGTGTTCCTGTGGCCATTTGGCAGCTGTGGCCACTCTCTCAAACATAATCAGGAAGGCCTCTGGGTCGTCCTCTGATCCTAGCTTGGTTAGGCGTATCAGCAGTTGTGATCCTACGGCTCCTACCCCCTCTCCCGCTATGGGGCTTCCGACTCCTCCGGTGGTTACCCCGGTTGGGGCTTCTCTGAGTTCTCTGAGCATCTGACCTTGCTGTTCTTGAAACTGGGTCAAGATTTGTTGCAGCGCCTGCATCTGCTGTTGCTGCTGCTGTTTCTGGTTTTCTACCAGCCACTCCAGGATCTTATTTACCTCCATTTTCCCTAGTGATAAGTCTATTATTAATCCCTAATGTACCTCCTTGTCTCATTACTGACCCCTATCTCGGGGTCAGGGATGTGCCCACATTCTCCACCACATGTTAGTGTTCTCCTTGTGGGGTTCGAGTCTTCCCCACTCTCATCTGTCCCCAAACACCAGTTTACCCCTTTGCGCCCAGTAGCAATAGCGCAGTTTATTTTTATTTTGTATTATGCGGGTCACCCCGGATGGGTGCCTACTCGTACAAGGCCAGTTTAGCTTCCGGGGTGCCAGGAAAGGGGGTTTGGGCCCTTGTGACGGACCGGGCCGTGTCTGGGCACAGCTGAGGGCGTCCGCTCAGGGCGAATTGCTCAAATCCGGGGCTCCTTACAGCCCCCAGACTGGTGACCTCTCCAAACAGGCCACAAACCAGTCCCAGAGCGCTTCAGCAGCCTGCCTGAAGCCTCATGAGCAAAACCCCACCTCCCTAGGAAATAGTTTTTCCTAATATCCAACCTAGACCTCTCTGACTGTAACTTGAGACCATTGCTCCTTGTTCTATCATCTGTCACCACTGAGAACAGCCTCTCTCCATCCTCTTTGGAATCTCCCTTCAGGAAGTTGAAGGCGGCTATCAAATCCCCCTCACTCTTCTCTTTTGCAGACTAAACAAACCCAAATCCCTCAGTCTCTCCTCAGAGGTCATGTGCTCCAGGCCCCTAATCATTTTGGTCGCCCTCCGCTAGCATGTTATTTCAAAATTTGTTACTGTGTAGATGCACCAAATTTCAAAATAAGTTAGTTTGAAATAGATTTGAAATAATATACACAATTTGCCTAACACAAATTGCACATCTTATTTTGAGTGTTGTGTAGATGCACCCTTACTGTGCCTCCTGCTTTCAGCTGACAATGTTAGAGTAAAAGTCTTGTCAGTGAGAGATTTAGAATATTCGATTTTCAAAATGCTACTTTCCTGCTCCCCCCCCCCTTCGTCTCACCTGCTCCCATTTTAAATGTCTCTAAGCCCTTCTACTAAAAGCCTTTTCTATCTAAAATGTGAAGAAAAGAATCAAAGATTCTTTTCAGGTACTAGATAAACAGATATTTATTTCCATTTTCTGCTTCTTGTGGCTATATCCTTGGGGCAAAGACAGCAGAGTTTGGTACCTTTCATATGTGCGTTTCCCATTGTTGTTATCTGTAATGGTGGCTTTTGCATTGGTAATCCTCCTTCACAGAAAGCAATTGATAAGCCAGTTTGGATTTGCCTCAGTTTAGGTGTATTTTCATTTTTTTCCCACCATAATTCTATTGCTGAATTCTTTATTTTTGGAAATCTTTCATTACTCTCATTCAAATTACCCTTGCACCTTTTCTCTTCTCCCCCAAATGAATAGCTAGAAGCAAGGCAATAACACATTGGCATTTTAATTCACTTACTAAATGCATATACAGAGAATTTTAAAATGAAATGAGTAAGACATCAGCCTTTTACCATTTTTCTAGTGCCTACTGACTGATGTATAAGCTAAATTATTTACAGTTTGATGTCTCACAAAAGAGAAGCAGATTTGGGTTATTTACTTCTCTGATAAAAAAAATAACAGATTGAAGTTTCTGTGATATGTTCCTTTGTTAATTTCATATTTGTTCCCTGATATAGAAAGTCTTTTTAAAGAACTAATGCAAGTCCTGGCAGGCTCTTTTGAAATGGTATGAAGTTGTAAGATTAAACAAAACATGAAAAGGTCTTAAAAATATGTCAGCAAGAGTTTGATAAAAATAAGTGCTCAGCAGTTGAAAACCTCTAGGATGCTTAATTTGTTTGCTCTCCATTTGGAAGTAGTCCTTGCCAGTTATGTGTTTTGAATTATTGCAAGCTGGGCATTTTGAAAGTGTGTGTTTGTACAGTATAATGAAAGTAATTGAAAATAACCATACTGAAGATCTCCTTCTAATGAGGAGATTAAGACGCATTATGAGGTTGAAGAGTGAAATTTGCAGCTGTGTCATTTGATGAAATCCTTTACTGGAATGTTTCAGTCACTGCTGTTTGTGAAAGTACAGTGTTTTTACAAGATTTTTTTTTCTTTCTGCCCTTTGTAGATGCCATCAACATGTCTGACACCACAGCTCCTGTTATTGTTGTGCCTCCACGCAACACCAGCGTGGTAGCAGGGAATAATGAAATCACATTGGAATGTGTGGCCAATGCAAGGTATTGTAAATATAGTAGTCATAATAATAAGGAACCGCCCTCTGCTAAAAATGGAGTGAGAACCTCTTTTTTTTATTTATTTCATTGTTGTATACTACATTCTGCTTATTACAAATAGCTTTCCTAAAATGATAAGGAACCCATATTACTTTTTTTAACAAATAGATTATTTCTGGGAAAATACGGAGCTGAACATAATTACTTTCCCACTTCTACTTATGCTGCTACAGAGTAAAAAAGGAGAAGGCAGAAATGTGACATTTGGCCATCAGCAAACACATTGTATCGGGAGTCCATACCATTACTGCTTAACCTTATTACTATTATGTTGGCTGTTGGAATGCAAGATGACTACACTTCCCATTAACTAAATTATGGTGGGGATCCTCCTATTTGCCTCACCCCACATACATAAAATGGCCAAGGCAGAATACTGTGATTACCTGTTACAGCTCTTCTCAGTTTACAGTTATTACAATTAACTTTTTGTGCACCCCATAATGCAGAGTGTGCATTAGGAATCTCACCAAATGCTAGAAATTGCACCTATTAAAGCTTATGGGGAATTTTGCCATTAAAGATATTGGGAGTAGGTTTGAATCCGAAAAGATTCAGAAATTTGGGGCTTTTGGATAAGAGGTCCAGCTGATTTCTTTTCACCCTGAAGTCAGAGATGTTCTTCATTCAGTTGCTGCCACCTCTATAACTGTTTGAAGGAAAGCGCCTTCCATGCAGCTGAGTCTTGCGTACTATTCATTTTTAATGTTGCTTGCTCAGACAAACCAAAACATTAGCGCTTAAATTCTATTGCTGTAATAATTAGCCATGTTTGTTCAGTACCTTTGATGTGTACCTACGTCTAGACTACATGCCTCTGGCGACAGAGGCATGTAGATTAGACTACCAGGCATAGGAAAATGAAGCGGCGGCGATTTAAATAATCGCCGCTTCATTTAAATTTACATGGCTGCCGCGCTGAGCCGATCAGCTGTTTGTCAGCTCAGCGCGGTAGTCTGGACGCGCGGGGGTCGACATCAAAGGCAAACAGCTGATCGGCTCAGCGCGGCAGCCATGTAAATTTAAATGAAGCGGCGATTATTTAAATCGCCACCGCTTCATTTTCCTATGCCTGGTAGTCTAATCTACATTCCTCTGTCGCCAGAGGCATGTAGTCTAGACGTACCCTTTAGTGTGTGACTGTTAAGATCCCAGTGTTGCATCTGGATTTATTTTTAAGCGTCTAATACTCAGTCTGCCAGCGATATTGGAAGAGTTAGGTGAGTTATATTCTTTGTATATTACAGCGTATAGCAAACATCATGAATGTTGTGGTGGTGTTGGTTTTTTTTTTTATTCTCACAGACCCATTGAGAAACTAAGCATAACTTGGAAGAGAAATGGATTAAAAATAAGCAGTGGAGTTAACAGTTTTGGGAGGCGTCTCACTATCACCAACCCAACATCTGCTGACATTGGAATGTACTTCTGTGAGGCAGAGATGAAAGATGGCACTGCTGAGCCAGCAAGAGCAAAGGCCTTCCTCTCCATAATGGGTAATTTTGAATGCAGTCTCTTTTATAGTAAAGCAGGTTTTAGACTCTGTATAATAGGAAATAGAATTGATACTTTAACATTTTGTCAACCTTACAGCTGAACCTCTCCCTTCTTGAATGGGACAAACAAGACAAAGTGGGGGTTTTCTTCCAAATTAATTCTGAGTTTCGTCTCCATGAATAGAATTAATTTAAACATAGGTTTTAAAGCATTTATGTGACTCTACTACCCTATGAAACTTAGGTTTAATTGTGAAGCTTGGGAAACCCGGTAGTAAAATCCTTATAATCCAGCTTCCACATCTCAGCTCTTAGCTACATTAAATCCTGATTAACTCCCACCTTGTTTGCTTCTAGCTTTAATATGTCATGTTGCTGATTCTGCAAGAGAGCTTTTTTTATATTGCCTTTTGTGAATGCCAGTCATGGGGTGAAGTGAAAGAAGAAAGTTGAACTTCAATGTTAGCAGCAATGTCTCCAGGGCTTAATTTGTAATGAAAGAGGTGCTGGGGCTACAGCAGGTTTTTTTACATAACGATACAGGAAGCCCAGTGGTGTGCAGGCAAGGAAGCCCAAGAAGTGTTAAACACTCAACCCTGGCAAGTCTTGGCACAAATTAAGCACTGCATGTCTCTGACTGCTTGTCTCTGGGCTCTGACATTTAAAGTGCATTGTTACATATGGGATACACTTTTAAACTATAGCAGCTTACTAAATGCCCGTGAATTTAGCATGGATTTTTTAATGTTTTCTTTCCAATTATTGCTAATTAGCAACATATGTATGTGTAAATTAAGCTTGTTGCCCATGTGGCCTGTGACTAATTAATCATGGCTTAATCTTTGACACTTCCCTAGGTGTTAAATTTAGACTGACTCCAGTGGGGATGCTGCTTATCACACAGGAGGGCCTAAATACCTTGGAGGATCAGGCCCTCAACAATGTCAATAATCCATCTCTTTGGGAGATATTGTGAAGGCTCATGCACTAAACCTATGGCTTTATTGAATGGATCAGGCAGGAGCAATCTGGTTTCAATTCAGAGAAAACAGAGATTGTACAAATCAAGGTGTAGGGATGCTTGCAGGGGAAACAACTGGAGAACTGCACAGTTGCATCCTCTGGCTTCATAAGAGATTGCAAATCACAGTAAAATACTGGTGGTGTGTTGATACTTTCAGTGTGGAGCCTTTCTAAATATTTGTGACTAAATGGGAGTCTCTCCTAGCATCAGTTGTTTTATGCTGAGCACTTTGAATGCTTTACCAAGCTTGGTGGGAAATCTTAAAAGGAAAAGAAAAGAGAAGCTTCTGAATTACAAGCCACTGCTGACTTCAGACTCTGGATCTAATTTCTTTCTTCCAGATACCAGGACAAATGACTGCCATATAAGTATCCTAAATAGGTAGATTATTGCTTTGTTAATGATATCTTGGCTGTTGATGATACTCAGAACTGATACATATAGTACTTGTTGCACATTATAGATACAACAGAAAATGTTATATTGTAAGACTTAGCATATAGGTTCCATTCTGTAAAAGCACTTTAAGGTACTTTATGTAAGATGAGCAATAGCTCCTTTCTATAGCAAGATGTATTCCAGTTTCATTTTTGTAACACTCTTTCCCTTTATATTTAGATCCTACTCTATGAACTTTGGTTCCAGCTTCTTTCCTCTGTATTCAATTTCTTAGAATTATTACCTTGCAGCCAGTCTTCTTTTAAGGAGCAGGGACACATTTCATTTATTTATGATTTTGATTTAAGCCTTTTTTTATTCATAAGATTGTATTGTGACTAGTTTAATTTTGCTGCTATGCTGTCACATCCTGCCTAGTGTAATACTTAAAGTAGCCTCTCAGTGTAAAAGGTACTTAAATGTAGTTAGAGTAAAACTGAGAAAAAAATCATTGGGGACTCATATTAAAATGGTCATGCCACCTTTGATTAGGAGCATGTCTGCTCTCTTATTGTTAGATGTTTGATTTATTTATTATCTCAGTTTTAGGAGGCTGTCAGTGAATGAAGTTATGGAAAGAGCTGTAGATGTGAACAAAGAGATGGAAAAACAAAAGCAGAAACAAATTGGTTACCAATTACTTTTACTTCATCCTGATGGAACAAGGCACTCTAGTTGCAGGTGTTTATTCAATGTGTCAGCATTGCCTGCTACATTTCTCTATTTATGAGTTTCTTGAACAGCAGGATAGATGTCTAATTCCAAACAGGAAGCAGAATCAAGACATTGGTGGTTAATTCATGAAAGAACTGCTGTTCAACCTCAGAATTTCAAAATTGAACAGAGCCATTGTTTAATTAGCAAGGGAATGGAAACAGGATACAAGACTCAAATAGCAGAGGTGCCTTCTGCTAATGGGTTGTTCTTTCTCTCTCAGCTTTATTTGGAGGTGTTTCCTTTATCACTTATATTATTAAAATCTGTTTGAGTAGCACTTACGAGGACTCAAGTATGCTTTTCTATTTATACGTACAAAATATTTGTACGATACACAAATTGTGTACGATGCCACATCACATCAAGAGCTGCACTTCTGGACTGAATGAATGTAATGAATGATCTCGTGCTGACAACAAAAATTGTGTTAATTGAACAGTTTTTATTTTTAAGTTATTATGACATATAAAATGCATGCGCTCAGACGATGTAGTGATAACAGCTGTGTAAATACTGGCTGGATACATACTTGGATAGATAGACCCTGCGCTTGCCATATTGAACATCAACAAGGATCGGGTAACAAGAACATTACAAAGAGTTAAAATTTCAAAACATATGATTCCACTCCCCAATCAATATGTCATGCAACTAAGAGCGTGGTCCAGAGCTGCTGTGCATCTCCAGCTCCTGACGACTTTAATAGAAGCCGAAGGAATCCTGTACTGAAGGGCCTTGTGGTCAATTTAAACCTTAGTAGAACCTGCAAGAATGTTCTTTTTAAAATACACTTGAGTTATATATGGGATGTAAAATCCAGGTTAACTAGTTACCCAGGTAAATGTTATCTTTAACTGGTTAAACTATTAAATAGGGGTAGGCCCAGATGCCCTCCCCTTCCCACCCCCCACTGCCCACCACAGCTGGGCTGGAGTGGGCCCCCACCATGGGGAAGGGCTGCTTCAGACAGTGAGGGTATGTCTACACTACAAAGTTAGTTCGAACTAACGGACGTTAGTTCGAACTAACTTTAATAGGTGCTACACTAGCGCTCCGCTAGTTCGAATTTGAATCGAACTAGCGGAGCGCTTAGTTCGAACTAGGTAAACCTCATTTTACGAGGACTAACGCCTAGTTCGAACTAGCTAGTTCGAACTAAGGGCTGTGTAGCCCTTTAGTTCGAACTAGTGGGAGGCTAGCCCTCCCCAGGTTTCCCTGGTGGCCACTCTGGCCAACACCAGGGAAACTCTATGCCCCCCTCCCGGCCCCGGACCCCTTAAAGGGGCACGGGCTGGCTACGGTGCCCGTGCCAGGTGCAAGCCTGCCAGCACCCAGCCAGCAGACCCTGCACCTGGCACGGCACAGAGCCACCCACCCGATGCCCCCCAGCCCACCCCCTCTTGCCGGGACCAGGCTGGCGGCTCCCGGGAGCTTGCCCTGGACCGCAAGAGGCGGGCATCTTCCTGGGCTAGTGCAGACATCGTGGACCTTGTCCACGATCTCCGCACTAGGCACAGGAAAGTGGCCGTCTAGGGCAGGAGAGCTGCCAGCCTGGCCACCCAGGAGCAGGTGTGCATGAAAATCAAGGGGGTCCACTGAGACCCCCGACTCTGAGCCGTGAGCTTACAATGGCCGTCCTGGGTCAGTCCAAAGGTCCATCTAGCCCAGTAGCCTGTCTGCCGACAGCGGCCAACACGAGGGACCCTGGAGGGGATGGACCGAAGACAGTGACCAAGCCATTTGTCTCGTGCCATCCCTCTCCAGCCTTCCACAAACTTTGGGCAGGGACACCACTCCTACCCTCTGGCTAATAGGACTCCATGGACCCAACCTCCATCACTTGATCTCACTTCCCTTTAAACTCTGTTCTTGTTGTAGCCTTCACAGCCTCCTGCAGCAAGGAGTTCCACAGGTTAACTATTTGCTTTCTGAAGAACAACAACTTTCTCTTACTAGTTTCAAGCCTGCTACCCATTCCTTTCCTTTGGTGTCCTCTAGTCCTTCTTTATGGGAACTCAGGAAGAACTTTTCTTGATGCACCCTCTCCACCCAACCCCTGCTTTTAGAGACCTCTATCCTGTCCCCCCTCCGTCTCCTCTTTTCTAAGCTGAACAGTCCCAGTCTCTGTAGCCTTTCTTCATCTGGGACCTGTTCCCAACCCCTGATCATGTTAGTTGCCCTCCCCTCTCCCAGCCTTTCTCTTCCCCTCTCCCACCTCCTTTTCCCAGTCTCCCCCAGTTTTTTTCAATAAAGACAGAGTCAATGTTGGAAGAAACGTTATCTTTATTTTGTACATCAATAAGAAGGGGGGCTAGGGAAGGGTAAGTGGAAGGAGGTGAGGGAGGAATGGGGTACGAGCCCCCGATGGGGAGGACTGGGCTGGCTCTGCGGGCTTCTGGGGGTGGAAGCTCTCCTGCAGCCCCCCAATTACTCCCTCTCCCCAGATGGCAGCCTGCGGCAAGTGCAGCCGGGCTGATGGCCGAGTGGTGTGATGTGCCCAGTGTGGGCACTCAGGGCACTCCAAGCCAGAACGTCTTTGCAAGCGGGGCACCCCTTAGAACTGTGTGTCCGGGGTGGGGGTCGGGACCCTTTAAGCGCAGCCCTCGGCTAGCCTGAGACAGCATCTCCATGCTCTAAGTCCTCCTCTGATGCCCTGCCGGCACTGCTTCCGGCCATCCTTAAGCCCTGTTCAGAGTCCACTCAATGTGGACTTGCTAGTTCGAATTAGCAAAACGCTAGTTCGAACTAGTTTTTAGTTCTAGATGCGTTAGTTCGAACTAGCTTAGTTCGAATTAACTAATTCGAACTAAGTTAGTTCGAACTAGCGCTGTAGTGTAGACGTACCCTCTGTTACTATCGTGGGTGGGGGCTGCTCTGGCTGAGCCAGAGTGCCCCGTCCACGGCAGGCCCTGCAAGGTGTTGCTTACTGGTTAATGGGTTAACCATTCACATCCCTAAGTTGTATATTAAAGTCACACATAGCAGTTGACAAATCTGGAGATATATAATATACCAGAACACAGTATAAAGCCTGCTAGCCTCTTGTTATGCTGCCATTTTCTAGCTAGGGTGGCAATGCACCTTCTGACATCTTCATATTGTCCCAGCAAAGATGAACTGAGACAGTTCCAAGCTCTGGTTTTATTAGCTTCACTTGTTATAAATTTTTTAAAGGATCGTATGTTCCTCAGTTGGCAGAGTAACTGTTTGGGGAAGATTTGTTGCAGAGTAGGTAAAAGCACATTTGTTTTACCGCTAACTGTCTGAAGATTAATTGAAAGTCTGCTTATGACCAAACTCATTTGAAAATTGAGCTAATTTTTAAAAATCTTTTACTCCAGTTCTTCAAATTCCTTTAACAGTTATTTTTAAACTGAATTTTTCTACAGGAGATTATGAATTCCAGGACTGCGCAAGTGTGGAAAATGAGAATGAAATGACTGTGCTTGAAAGCAGACAGAGATTGAAAACAAAATCTGAGCAAAATGGGAGGGAAAGTAGCAGCAATACAAAGACATCACAATGGTCTTCGGGGACAGAGTAGCAGTATAAAATTTAGTGGCAGGTATAAGGGAATTGAAGAAAATATAATGGAACAGAGGAAAATTACACGATGAAAGATTAATCTTCCTTGAGTATTCTTTCTGTAGCTGGAAGCATTGGCCAACATTTTCTTTCTTTCTTTTTCCTTTTTTTTCCTGAGAGAGCTTTTGGATCCTAGCTGGATATGGTTATTTCCAGGTATAAGATCCTAACTATAGAAAATAAGGCAGGTGAAGCTTCTAGGCCTTGCTCCTTTCATGTAGGCTGCAGCGTAGGGTTGCCAGGTGTCCGGTATCCAGTCTGGTATTTGAGCCCTCTGCCCGGTAAAAAAAATCAGACAATACCGGACACTTGCAGTGTCCGATATTCTCTGATTTTTCCAGCTGGACACCGGACGGAAGCCTGACGTGGGCAGCCCCACCCCCGCCAGGCTGCTGCTCAATCACAGGCTCCCAGAAGTGTTTGCGGGATGCGGTTGTGATCGCTGCTTATCCCACGTTCCTTTTTTTTTTTTTTTTCTTTGCTGGACCAAAACTACTGGGTGTCTGGTATTTTTTGGGAGACCATCTGGCAACCCTAGCTCCAGGGAGTTTTATCAGGCACCAAAGATACAGAATTTTTTAGTCCATGGGATTCAGATCCCCATCCAAAAACTATTAAACTACCACAAAGGGCTGACCTGGCTGGAAGCTGAGATGAACTATAGTGTGGCTGGCAGTCACGGGTAGGTGGCCCATCTGGCTACCTTTTACAGTAAAAATCAAAAGCTTCAGAGGGGTAGCTGAGTTAGTCTGTACAGGATAAACAAGGATGCCACAAGCCAAACCTTGAAGCCAGAGGAGGGCATTTTAGTTAAAGATTCTGTTTTTGCATAAGGGAAATAAAAGTACAATACACGGCCTTTTCAAAGCATGGAATAATGGGAGTCCCTTGTATATACGACCCACTTGACTTACACAAACATGAATTCAGAGGCTTTGGGGAGGTTACCTAAAGTAGTGTTTCTCAACCTTTTTTTTTTTATAAAGTACCCCTTTAAAAAGAATTATAAGTACCCCCAGTACCTACAGTTTTTAGACACACAATATTTTTTTCTACCATTGCAACACATTTGTTTAAACAACTTAGTTGTAGCTGAGCGGGTGATGAAATTTTTGGGTGTCAAAAGTGCAAAAATAATAAAGCGCTGTAAAACTTAAAACAAAAATTCAGTTTTCTCCAAATTTCAGTTGTTTTGATGTGTACCCCCACCCCCAGACTTCTCTCGAGTACCCCTAAGGGTGCTCGTACCACTGGTTGAGAAACACTGACATAAACCGTCTAAAGAGGGTAGACCTGAGTTGTTCCCAGGCTTCACAAACATTTGGGCTGGAAATGGAATCTTTTTTTGCTTTCATTATTAGATTCATTCTGTGATTGGTACCTCTTTCTCCCTTTTTTAAATTTTGAACATTTTACAAAGTTCTTTCAAGTGTGTATTTATTCAGGTGTCTGTCATACATTACAATGCAAACGTGTATGATACTAGGTTCTCCCTGCTCTGCAGATAATACTGTTCTAATTACAACCATGCTTGAATAACATTGTTTCTAATTTACAGTACCATATTACAGATCACCTGGATGTAGTCTGTGTAGGTCTACAATAGATCTTTAATTTTTTTAAAGGCCTGGTTCAAAGAAACTATTATCAACATTTTTAGTATGGACATGGCTGAATGATACAGTTCTACTCCCAAGATGGACTGATTTTTATCCACCTTCACTCTAAATTACTTTAAAGCCAATGGTTCCACCGTCCTTACAGGATGTTGAGTGACTGACTAATTTAGTTTATATTAATAATGGAGACAGTTTCCACTCAAATATCCAGGGCTGAATTTCTGGCTGATATAGAAATATTGACGTGGTAGAACCCTGGGGCTTTTTCTGCTCTTCCTGATATTCATGCATGTATCTTGGATTAGGTCACACATTTCTGATGCAGCTTGAAAGGTGTGTAATGGATGCTGACTCTTATCTTTAGAATTTTAAAATCACTCACCATGTAAAACTCTGAGAGGTTTGGATAGTACCAGATTTGCTGGCTCCCAAAGGGATTGCAAGGAGTCTGTTTACAGAATGTGAACAGTACTTAAAAAGCCTTAACAAGCCTCAAATATTAAAACTACCTATTTATATTCAGGAGCTTCAGGGGGTAGCCGAGTTAGTTGATACCATCTACATGTTTTGTTATTCTATAAAGTGCTACCAGACCACTTGTTGTTTACTTATATTCAGATAGCCTTTGTTCCTCTTGCTTGTTCTTGGTCCTTTAATTATGATAGACCCGTATCCATACAACTATACTATCTTAGCCAATATAATATCTGCTATTTTGGTCTAATATCTAATCTGCCATTTATTTTTAACCATCACTCTGCACTACCAGGAGTATGAATTCAATGATTTCTTAGGTCTCTTTCACCTCTTACTTCTGATTCCATAATTAATTAAAATCAGACAATTGGCCTGAGCCCAAGACATACTTACCATCCTCTTGAAATTGGTGTTTCCTGAGACTTCCGATATCACAGTGTGAGTTGTGTGGTGAAATTATAATGCTCACCTATTTCCCCACCTCCTTGTTGCCTCAGATGTGAATGCTCAATTCACATATCATATGATTTAATCCAGTTGTTAATCTATACTCTCAAACCTTGGGTCCAAGATACACTTAGCTTGCTGGAGCTGAGCAAAGTTCCCACACCATTTTGCTGGGTTTGGGTCTGTAGATCAAATTCTAGAGACAGTCCCTGTGCCAACACCACCACTGAGGATCCTGTGGTCCAGTTGCTTTGACCCTGAAACTAGAACCAGCTCCCAAGCTTCCCCAGTGACTTTCAGATGCTATCAGAGTTCCTTAAAGCTGTGGGACCCTCCAATTTATTATTTTCCTCTTTCATTGACTACAAGACTATATGACTAAGTGACATCTACTCTGCAAAGAAATTTTTAAACACGTTTTAAACACAAATTTTAATTTTAGGTAGCACAAGAGATACACAGATATAGGGTAAAACAACAAGATCTGTATGCAAGCCCCTGTCTCAGTTTCCTCACCACTCCCAAAAGACATTTGGGATTTGGTTAGAATCTTTTGAGGGTCCTGGAACCCTCCTTCTTCCTCTATCTTCTTCTCAGTCTTAATCTGCTTTTGTTTCTGGTTTCTACTTCCAAAATGGCTTGTGAGAGAGCCCTTCTTTTATGAAGTTTCAATCCCCTGTGTTTGATAGCTACCATAATTGACTTCAAGTCCTTCATCCTGTGATTTCACTTGGAAGAAATGGTATCTCTGGTCAGTAGCTAACTCATTATCCAAAGGAGTTTCTATTTAAGCAGGAGATTCATCAGGTTAACAACCTTTCATTATTTTGAATTGCCTTCTGTCCATGTCTCCATGAATCCCAGTTCAAGATGGAGGCAAAAAAGACAACAGGAAAGGCACAATGCAGTTTAACAATGAAAACAGTAGTCCTGAAACAAAATCGTGGTTATACTTTGATAGAGATACATACACGTATACACTAATCCATAACACTGGAAAAAAGCCCTTTTTATTAATCAAATTTTTATCCTTTTACGTTACTAGTTTGAATTTGGTTCCAGTTCTGTTGTCATCAGGTAGCTATTAGTCTAAGTGAACACATTTGTATCACCATAAAACAAACAACCCCGCTTCTCTCTCTCTCTCTCTCACACACACACACACACACACACACACACACACACACACACACACACACACACACACACACACACACACACACACACACACACACACACACTAAAGCAAAATAAAACACCACCACAAAACCTGAACAAAACACCATTGTAATTGGCAACAAAAAGCTGGAACTTGCATTCAACTGGCAAGGCGGCAAAGGCCCCAATCCAGAAAAGTCACTTAGCACCTACTTTCCTGTTTCAATGGATTAGGGCCCAAATTACCATTTACCATACTGCACCTGTTCTGTAGATAAAAATAGACGTTCACTTAAGGCTGTAAAGCTATAGTACTTTTACAGTACTAAAAATTGATTTAAGTGTGTCTAAAAACACATGTAAATGATTCAGTGTGAAAAGCTAGTAATTACACTGATATATTGTACAGATTTTTTGGCTGCTTATTGTAGGTTTAGTAGTCCAAGGTATTAAGCACTCTATCCTTGGTCTTGCAAAGCACTTAAGCACATTTTACTTTAAGCATGCAAGTTATCTTGATTAAGCCAATGAACTACGTAATATTGCCTGCTGCAATCATTCAAATAATATCCAGAAATCATCAGCTTGACTTTAAAATTATGAAAGCTTAACAAATAATACATTCTGGGTTTCTTTTATTTGGCTTCTGAGTCAGACTTCTCATTTTTATGCTCTTCTCCACCACTTTGAGGGATAGAAACTTATACTTTGGGGGGGAGGGGTGAAAGTTGAAATTGTCACATGATAACATAATTCCAGGAGTTGGGACCAAATGTTACATTAGCAAAAAAAGTCACAAGGATTTGCAACTCCGTTACTCTCATGTTTAAAGTTCAAGTTTAACTTTAAGCACAACATTAAGTTGTTGCATTACCAAGTAAGTGCTCAGCAATGTGAGTTATGCCATCTGTGCCTTGCCCTGTGATCCTACAATGAGTTTTATGTGCAGCTTTTCAATTTGAGTAATGAACGAGACTTCATCTGCAATACATAACAATTTACTGTGTGTGTTATCAGTAGCTGTATTAGTTGGGCATTGAGGATCAATAAGGTTACAGTTAAATTATTAAAATATAAGAAATTGCACGGACAGTTCAGCTTATTGGTTTTGCCCTATAGATGAGTTTTCCAGACCATTTCACATCTTTTTCCCTTCATTTGCTGCACAGACTTTGACAATTGGATTTGTTGTCCTTTGTTTAAAAGAAATCTAGACATGTAATATCTGTAATGGGTCTTTAGCTGGAAACCACTTCTCTACATTGGAGATAACATCTTCTAGAGCCATGGTGGGGAGGTTGGAATCCTGAGTTCTAATTATGTCTCTTTTTTGTACTGACTTGCTATGTGGGTATGGGCATGTCACTTAACCTCTCTGCAAAATCATGTAATACTTACTATACCACTAAGGGTACTGTGAGGAATAGTTAATATTGTAATATAATATACATTGGGATTGTTATATGATCTTATTCTATTTAGGTAAATGAGTAATGCCATATAGTTAGTCCTAAGTGTGTTTGTCTGGACTGTGGAATTACTTTTATATTGTTGAGATGGGTTTGAGATGGAGACAGTCTAAATCTATGTTGTACTGTCTTTAACCCACTATAAATATTCTTGTATTCTTCTAGAAGAAATGCATATAGCTTGCTCTTGCAGGCAAGTCATATCCCTTTTTCTGTATTTTCCACTTTTTTAAAGAGGCGGTTGATGCACTGTTTGTGCTTAGTTATGCTATGATAGCCTTGTTGCTATAATCAAATAAAATGCTTCTGAAAACAGTACTCAAATGATAATCACATTAAGTAAAGTGTGACAGTTATTAGTTACCAGGATAATCACTGCAACTTTAATGCCTGTGGGACTTTGACATGATACTCTTGAATTTTTATGGTGCATAGATTAAGTAGTTACATGACAGAGAGTTCTACAATGTCCTCAGTCTAGTCTTTGTTTAATGCAACCACTAATGTCTTTTGCTTAGTCCTAATAATAAACTGTCAGTTTTGTTGCTTATTACAACATGTTCAATTAGAGCATTAAATCTGTTTTCAACAAATAAAACTATTAGGAGGTTTTTAATAGACTGTGCCTACCCTCTGCAATAGGCTCACTAACATGATATGGCACTCTATTTGACATGTTTCATGGCTTCATGAGAAGCTGGAGTTTAGCTTAGATACTGAAGCAAACTATTCCATAAAAGACTGTGCTGTAAATATAAACCTTTATGAACCTCTTGGGATGGCCCTTCTAAACAGAGAATTAAAACATTCCATGATTCAAACATATAAAATGAAAAGTAGCCCCTGCACTGAGTATTAATTTGCTGTGTGAAACCCTAAATATAAATTGGCATTGGCTCAGCTATCTTTGAAATTCATATTTATCACAGCAAAAAAACAACAACAAATTCCCATAATCCCCAAACAGGAGATGAACTAGACAGTTTGTATAATACTATATTAAATACAGTATTTGTGAGGAAACAATATTAAATTCTTTAAATCAACCTCAGTTTTCATTTTCTTGTTTGTTTCTTTCTCTTCTAAAGAGCCACCTTATTTCACTGCTGAGCCGGAGACTCGAATTTTGGCTGAGGTGGAGAAAACAGTGGATCTCTTATGCCAAGCAATGGGTGAGTGTGCAGTACATAAAGTATATGAAGCTGTTTAACAAGTGTAGAAGCGTGGAAAAAAATAAATGCACACTTCCAGTATCAATTCTTAACATTTTGGGGTGGGTTTCAGTAGAGTTCTGACAATTTACAACAGCTGAAGAGCTGCCCTTCACCTTTAGAAAATCGGTCTGTTCTTTTAGTTTTGTTTTGTACATATGATACAAGGAAATGGATTTTTTTTATATAAGAGCCGGGTAACATTAGTGCTGCTTGTCTGCTTAGCAAAATAGCCCCGGCTCCTTCTCTTCACGTCCCTTGCTTTAAAGGATACTTTCTACAATTATAGTTAGCTAAAAAGGATTAGGGTCTTGAGCCAGTAAATTAACTGAAGTAAAACAATGGCTTTGGGACTCATAACTTGGGATGCCAAGAAACAATCAATAATTCCAGTACTCCTGGCTGAAAATTATGGTGCTTTTATACTGAGTAGAAATGTCTGTTGCAGTATTGTTCAAGTGTAGTAGCATTTCTACAGCAGCATTCTTTCTTTCCATTTTTAATTGTAAGGTGTTTTAGTGCCGTAACAACCTTCCAAATGCTTTTAACTGGACTTAAAATGAATGATTTTTAGATACAATTCTAAAGAAGCAGAAGCATGCCCTCTAATTAAAAAATAGAAAGCATCCTAATGAAATGATTACAAGAGTAAGATGCAAGTTTCTAATCCTGATTATTAAGTTTGACTCTGCCACTGCATATATTTATGATCTTGCCGTATCATTTAACCTTGTGGTGTCTCAGGATTCCCTGACCATAAAAGGGGATAATCATGTACACCCAGTAAAATCCTTTGATGTCCTGAGATGGAAAGCTCCATAAGTACAAAGTATTGTTATTAACACAGTTACATGCAAAAGAGCAGTGTGACAACTGGAAATCATTAACTATTTTCCAAATACTACCTTTTCCAACATCAGCTGTTTTTCACAATATAAATAGTCTTCACGGCATGTTATATCCATTCTTACTAACCCACCCTACCCCCTGCCTGTGCCAAATGAAGTGATGCTGAGTACTATCAGATCATATTATGGTAAATATATTGGAATTTTCTGTTACCCAGATGAAATTCTCACCAAAGTTGCTTCTGTTATTTTTTAAATCACACCATTAGCTAAGCAGGCTATAATAATATTTTTCTGAGATTGATGAAGCATGTGGCAAGCAAATAACTCATTCCCCAGCCGTTAGTTCTCCTATTGGGCAAGGAGAGTCCATCTAAAACCCCAACAGTTGTTAACAATTAAAAGAAAAAAACCTGCACTTGAAGGGTCATGCCAGACCTCATGACTTTCAGACCTACTCTTCCATCTAGCTCTCCAGGGGTACATCTACATAGCAGGACTAAAGTGGAATGAAGCTACGCCACTTCAGCTAGGTTAATTGCATAGTTTAAATTGAAATAGCTTACTTCAGCTTTTGGCAATGTCTACACAGCAGGAAGTCAGAAGTCCTCCAGTTCAACATTATTTCACAATAAAGGCTGGCAATATAGACATGCACAATGTTATTTCGGAATAACACCAGTTATTCTGAAATAACATTGCTGTGTAGATGTACCCTAGGGGACCAGTGGAGCATTCCTAAGTACCCTTATGGCTTGAGACTTGTCTGTGCAGTGGAACTCTCTTATAGTCAAATCAGTTAATATACCTTCATTGTGGATACAATCCCTGAATGTATGGATGGATGGATGGATGGTTGGATGGATGGATGGACCTCAGAAACCCATCCCAAAGCAGTTCTTCTGCAAGGGTGTTGGTTAGCTATCTAACAGGCATGCAATGGGACTCCTGGCCGCATTCCAACTCAATATAAATGAAGAAGAGTGGGGCTCAGAGGCATAGGATTGATGAGGGAAATACTTGATCTGGGATTACAAAGATTGAGCTGCCACAAATCCTGAAAAAGAGGTTGCTGCTCCTGTTTCAGCTCAGGATCTGGAATACTAGTCCTGGAGGTGCTATAGAGCTACCCTATGCCCTGGCCACAAGTATGAAGGTGGATTTGATTTCCCTCTGCTCCCGTGGAGGTCTCTGCACAAAGCATATTTACTCAGCTTTTGCTCACTGTAAGTGTGAGAGACAGATTAATTTCACAGTATAAGTAGAGATTAACTACAGAGAACATTGCAACCTGCACAGATTAGTTTTTTCTTCTTCTTCACAAATGGAGTTTCAGTATATCCAACTGCACTGTAACCAGGCTGTAGTGTATATCTCTCAGCAGCCATTGCTGCTTTGTGCATTTTCAATGCACTTGCTTTATGTTGTTCTTTATGTACTTATAGAAGATCTGGAGCTGCAGGGAGCACTCGTGGTGTCATGGGAGTAGAGTTAATTGGGCCACAGTTCTAGCTGCGTAGGTGGAAGGATGCTTGTGGGACACATCAATAACCTGCTGGGAAATGGTAGTGCTATAAAAAAACAAATAACACAAATCATCATCGAAACTTCTCTAGCCTTTAATCCAAGTTCTCAAATCACTTACAATTGCTAAAATTCAGAGCATGGCCATAAGATTGTTAACCCTATTTACAAGGTGGGGAAATTGAGCCACAGAGTCATTAAGTTACTTGCCCAAGGTCATATAGCAAGTAGGAAAGCAAGAATAAAGTTCAGCTTTCCTGGCTCCCAGTCTCCTCTCTAACCATTAGATTAATTTTCTAATCTTGGTAGAGTGCTTTGAAAAGTGTATGGCACTCTATAAATGCTAAGTATTATGATAATTTTATTTTATTAGACTGCATCCCCTCAAACAGCAAAGTAGGACCTAGGATAGGCAAAATGTCTAAGAATAAAGATCTTTAAAATGTTTTGTTCTCTAGATTTTCCATCAGAAAGCATCAGGGAGAAATAAAGAGAAAATTCATAATTGTTTCTGCTGTTTTTTAAATTTTCATTACAAAATGAAAAAAGGGAATTTTGTACAATTTCAAAGGCAATTTTTCTGGGAAGATCATTATAAGTCCAAGTGAATTCTATTCACAGGCTCCCGCATGCTTAGATAAGATCCTTGTTTATCCATGTGAGATAAGATTCATTACTGTGGAGTAGGGGAACATATCCAGGGCTGACACACAGGAAATCAAGAGATGGAAATATTTAGTTTGTCAGCTGAATTAATTATTAAAAGGTGTATTTCACAGTGATTATAGGATTAGGTTTTTTTGCTATATTGCTAGTGGGAGGGGATTTGAGGAGTGACTCTAATGTTAAAGTTTCAGGCTATGTTTACGCTACAGAGTTTTTGTGGAAAAACAACCATTTTTCCACAAAAACTCAAGAGTGTCCACACTTCCAGCACGTTTTTACACAAAAATATCAAAAGAACAGAGGGATTTTTGCACAATAGGTATTCCTCTTTCTACAAGGAATAATTCCTTTTTGCGCAAGAGTTTTTTGCGCAAAAAGAGGCAATCAGAAAAAGCACAGGTGGCCTGGTGGCCATTCTGTAAATAGCAATCAGAGTTTCCTTTCGAGAGAACGTCCATGCAGTCTGGACTCTCTCTTGCACAAAAGCACATCGCTTTTTCAATGCACTTTTGCAGTGTGGACGCACTCTTGCGCAAGACGTTTTTACAGAAGATCTCTTCCACAAAAAGCTTTTTGCGCAAGAAGTCTGTAGTGTAGACATAGCCTCAGAGGGGTAGCTGAGTTAGTCTGTAACAGGAAAAACTTAAAAAACAACGAATAGTCTAGTAGCACCTTAAAGACTAACAAAACATAAGGTTTGGGTCAAAGTGTTGAATGCCAGGTTTCATTATCTGAATGCCTATCAAATCTAATATGTGGAGAAATTGAGTTGTTATTATTTAAACTTGAAATTTTTTCCAGTCTCTTCTGTATCAGGAGGAATATTCCATTCTGTTTCTTCATTACTGTGTGATAATTTGTATTTGCCTAGGGGATTTTCAAGAGATGAATAACACCCGCGTTGAGAACTCTGAACATAAGAGTTTAAACTAATTTTGTGTATGGGCTGTTGAATGAAATTGAAATTGTGCCTGTTGCATGGTGGTTCTTTTATATCTATTTCTTATCAAACACCACATACTGTGTGCAACGCTTTTCTTTCTGGGGCAATTTTCAGCTTCTGAGGTGATTTTGGCAATTGAGGCATGTTTGTATAAATAGCATTAGGGTGAGTCAGATGCTTTTTTTCTGCTACTTCTTATTTTCTGTTTATTTTATTGGGGTAAATACAACTTTTCCCTCACCCAGAGGATGAATAAAATTCAAAGGAGACACCAATTGATATGTCATGTTAGTAACGCTGAGATTTTCAAAATAATGGTGGTGTTGTGTCCCCTAATAGTAGCTTGAAATTCACTGCCTCTCCAAGGCTCTAGGCATCATTTGGGCCCCATCCTAAGGTCTTAAATGAGGTGCGGGTCCTTCCCTAGAGTGAATTTCACTCCTTAAGGAATAAACTCTGCAGCTGCCTGGTGATGCAAGCAAGTAACTATTACCCCTACTTTACATATATGAGACACAGAGATGGCTCAGCACTGCTTAAAATCAGGCAACCTCAGTTCCCATTGACTACTTCAGTTGCCTAGATATTATTGCAACAGGTGCATTAGAGATCTATAAGGTAGACAGATGGATGACAGACAGGGACTGTAATGGGATCATCTAATCCATACTGAGCATAGATGAGGGGTGGGAGAGAAGGGAGTCTCTCTCTTTCTTGAGATCATACCTTTATGCAGCTTCCAGTCATGGGGGGCTTGCACCCTCAGCTGAAATCAATGGGGAAAACAAGAAGAGGAGAGTGTAGAGCTGGAAAAAAAGGCAGAGGTCGTGTCCAGACTCAGGAGTTCTTTCGAAAAAAGTAGCCTTTTTTCGAAAGAACTTCCCCTGCGTCCAGATTCAAGCCGCGTTCTTTCGAAATTAAACCGAAAGAACGCGGCTTTTCTTTCGACGGCTGTACACCTAATTTTACGAGGAAGAACGCCTTTTTCGAGGGAGATCCGTCGAAAGAACGTGAGTGTGGACGGGGGGAGCCCTTTCTTTCGAAAGAATTGGCCTCCAGGAAGAAGCCCTGGTGGACAATCTGGGCCATGGGTTGCACGTCTGTGGTTCCTGGCTGCAGCCATTCCTTAAAGGGACAGGCACCCTCACAGACACTTGTTGCAGACAAGGAGCCAGAGCACACGGCTACTTTGCTGCAGCATGTCCCAGCCCCAAGACCGTCCTGGCCCTTCCACCAAGCCTTCTGGGGACCCAGCCAAGGGCTCCAAGCGCCGGGCACCATCCTGGTCTGGCGCAGAGATAAAGAGCCTGTTGGAGCTGTGGGGAGAGGAGGAGGCCTTACAGGCCCTCAAAAGCCGGCGGCGAAACGCAGAAATTTATGGCTGCATGGCTGAAGCCCTGGCCCAGAAGGGCCACTACCCCCGCACCCAGGACCAGGTGCGCTCAAAGGTGAAAGAGCTGCGCCAGGGGTACGTTAAGGCCAGGGAGGAGAGCTCCCGGTCTGGGGCAGCCCCCCACTACTGCCCCTACTACCCCGAGCTGGACCAGATCCTGGGTGGCAGTGCAGAAGCACGCACACCACGGAGGTTTGTACAGTCTGGACTGGCAGACCCCGTGGTGGACGCTCCAGAGCAGGAGCTAGAGCACTCTGGAGACGGGGACATGGTCCCAGAGGAGGAGGAGGACAGCGAGGAGACGGCGACCCTCACCACCTTGGAGCCAGTCACCCAGACCTCAGAGGCCTCCCAGGCGTCATCTGGCGCAGGAGAGGAAGCAGCAGGTGAGTACAGTGAGGATGTGTCACACCCGGGGGGGGGGGGGGTAGGTGGGTGCACAGTGGGTGATGCACAAGGGAAACCTGTCATGCTCAGGCTGATGCCCAGGTCACACACACACACACACAGTGTGACCTTCAGAATGTCTGATTCCCCTGTCTCAAGGGAGAGGGCATGCCCTTTTGGACAGCTGTTGCACACATGACTGATTGTGATAGAAATGTAGCCGTGTTACTCTGATCTGAGGAAGTAGGTCTGGCCCAGGAAAGCTCATCCCCTAATAAACCATCCTGTTAGTATTTTAAGTGCTACAGAGTCCAGTTTTTAGGACTGATTGTGTCTTCTTCTTTTCCTCCACAGCCGGACCAGCCGTGGAAGAGGGCCGCAGCACCCCAGCCCCACCTCCATCTCCATCTCGGGGACATGGGAGCCGCAGACACAGGCGTGTCTATGCGGACATCCTGAGGCAGCACGTTGAGGCCGTGCAGGAGCAGAACTCCATCCTGCGAGAGAGGGCGGAGGCAGAGGATCGCTGGCGTGACCGGCTCATGAACGAGCTGGTCCTGCAGCGCACGGTCCTGTACGCCACTCTGAGGGAGGTCAGCGGCTTGCCTGCTGCTGTGCCTGGTCCTGCTCCTCCAGCACCCCATGACCCCACCCCACCAAACCGCCCTTCCACAACAGCAGCCCTTTCCCCCCTTGGACCTCCCTCTCCCCCAGCCCCCACAGTTCCCCAGCCCCTCTCTCCCCCCGGCCCTCCTCTCCCCCAGGCTTCCACGTCCCAAGAGCACCCCAGCCAGCCAACCGACAGGTGCACCGCCCGATCCCGCAGCCGTGGAGCACCCCAAACACGAGGCCCAGGCAGGAGAGGGAAATCTGGCAAGCCCCATTCAACCTGATCCCCTTCCCCCCTCCAGGTTTCCAGTCCCCTTCCCCCCTCCAGGTTTCAAGCACCCCCATCACCCGAGTTAAACAAAGGGTTCAACAAAATGTTTCTTTATTGTAAATAGTTTTGTCAACAACAAAAATGAAAAAAAATTGTTATGTTTGCAACATTTATACTATTGTTTGATAATATGTACAAAAAGTAAACAGATCATTTTATTTTGAAACACACCCTGGTGTAACAGCAGACCGGTGAGCCTGGCGGATGGCAGCTGTCCGGGGCTGGGCAAAGAGCCTCTCCTGGGCATCAGCAGCTCTACCCCACCCTGGTAGGAAGGCATCCCCTTTCCTCTCCACGAGGTTATGGAGGATGAACACGCGGCCACCACCTCGGGGATGTTGCTCTCCCCTATGTCGAGGCGTGTGAGCAAGCACCGGAATCTGCCCTTTAAACGGCCAAACGCACATTCGACCTGGTTGCGAGCCCGGTTAAGGCGAGCATTAAACTGCTCCTTGCTCGCATCCAGCTGGCCGGTGTAGGGCTTCATCAGCCACGGCATCAGGGGATAGGCGGCATCACCCACTATGCACACCAGCATGTGCACATCCCCAACCGCAAACTGGCGATGGGGGAAAAATGTTCCTGCTTGAAGCCTCCGGTAGAGGTACGAGTTCCTGAAGATGCGGGCATCATGTGCCCGCCCTGACCACCCAACACAAATGTCCGAAAACTGGCCACGATGGTCGACCAGGGCCTGGAGGACCATAGAAAAGTAGCCCTTTCTGTTTATGAATTGGGCTGCTCGATGGGGCGGTGCACGGATTGCAATGTGTGTCCCATCGAGCGCTCCTCCGCAATTGGGGAAGCCGAGGGCAGCAAAGCCGGCCATGACGCTGTCCAGATCTGGTAGACAGATGAGCCTGTTGAGCAGCTCCGAATTGATGGCCCTCACCACCTGCAGAACGAGACAGACAACAAAATGTTAGAAGGGGTGCCTTATCTCTTAGGAGGAGAACCCACCGCCCACCTTCCCTCTCAAACACCCCGGGAATCCCCTCCTCAGAACCCCCCCCCACAATTCAGGGTGAGTGGAGGAGCTCCCTCCCACTCCCACTCCACTTGGCCCTTCCTGACAGTCTCCCTTCCCCCCACCCCAAACTGTGACTGTCCCCAGACAATGACTTACCTCCATCAAGACGGCCCCGACAGTAGATCTCCCCACGCCAAATTGGTGTCCCACGGAGCAGTAGCTGTCGGGGGTTGCCAGCTTCCAGAGGGCAATGGCGACCCTCTTTTCCAGGGGGATGGCGGGCCGCAGGTGGGTGTCTTGCCGTTGCAGAGCAGGGGCGAGCCAGGTACACAGCTCCTGGAAAGTGGTCTTTCTCATCCGGAAGTTCCGTAGCCAGTCTTGGTCATCCCAGATCTCCATCACGAGCCGGTCCCACCAGTCAGAGCTGGTGTCAAACCTCCAAACACGCCTGTCCACAAAAAAGTTTGGAGGCAAGGGCAGTGCGGCTGCTTGACGGAGGAACCCCTCGTACCTCTGGTCTGGGAGCAGCTCGGGAAGTAGCCTCATGACAGTGTCATGCAGATGCAGCAACAGCTGCAGTATGGTGGTGTGGGGCCATCGCCTGCCCAGGGGCAGCTCTGGCTCCATGCCAAAAAAAAAGGGTCTGCAAGCAGAAAAACCTCAAAAGAAAAAAGCTGCTGGGGTGTCCCAGGAAGCTGAGCACTCCAAACCAGCACTGCAATGCCTTGCTTAATTCCTCGAGGGACAGCAAAGGCAGCTGCAGGAGCAGAGCAACGGGTGTTCAGGGCGTCCCTTTAACCACGCGTCTCTGCAAAGGGCAGGCAGGCAGCACCCGGAAGGAAATGCTGCCCCCATGCCCTGGCAGAAGCAGTTCCGGGTGGCTTTCAATTTCGAAAGAGCGTCCAGCAGTCTGGACGCTCTTTTTCGAAATAGCGGATCGATCTTTCGATCTGTGCATTGTAGTCTAGACGCGCTCTTTCGAAAGAGGCTCTTTCGAAAGATACTTTCGAAAGAGGCTCTTTCGAAAGAAGCCTGCAGTCTAGAAATAGCCAGAATGGTGGGGGGCAATGTTCCTGGGAAGGGAAGCGGTCACAGAAGATCCCTTGGGACTGTTCCCCCATGTGTTGATTATGCCACTGACCTTGCCTTCTTGCTCTCTGGGGCTCCTCACCATCCTGTCCTGTTGGGCCAGAGTCTTTGGTTCTCCACTCCCCCCCCCCCCCCGTCCACCCAGACAAGGCACAGAGCTGGTGTAACTGCCCCTCTCCCCAAAGAACAATGCAGACACTGAACCACTTTAGCTCTGGAAGGATACAGTTCTAGGGCACAACACCCAGGAAACCAACCCCCCAAATGGGATCAACCCCCCAAATCTGCCTTTCTCTGTGTAAGAGTTTTACACAATGAAAGCTCATTCAGGCAAGCCCCTTTTATCAATGAAAGGCGGATGTGCACACTGATTGTTCCTCGAGGTAACAATTATTTACACTGGGCTTGAGAGCAAGCTAAAGTGTTTTTATTATGTACTGATGGTAAGATTTAAGTGGTTACAAGTGAAAACATACAGATCAAAGTAAGTTACAGAATTAAAATGAAAGGAAAACACATAGCTAATTATTGCAAACTTACCCTAAAAACTGTCCTTATTTCAGGCAAGGCTTCAAGTCATAGAATCATAGAACTGGAAGAGACCTCAGGAGGTCATCAAGTCCAGCCCATTGCCCAAAGCAGGACCAATCCCAACTAAATCAACCCAGCCAGGACTTTGTCAAGCCGGGACTTAAAAACCTCTAGGGACGGAGATTCCACCACCTCCCTAGATAACCCATTCCAGTACTTCACCACCCTCCTAGTGAAATAGTTTTTCCTAATACCCAACCTAGACCTCCCCCACTGTAACTTGAGCCCATTGTTCCTTGTTCTGCCATCTGTCACTACTGAGAACAGCCTTCTCTCCATCATCTTTGGAACCTCCCTTCAGGAAGTTGAAGGCTGCTATCAAATCCCCCCTCACTCTTCTCTTCTGCAGACTAAATAGACCCAAATCCCTCAGCCTATCCTCATAGGTCATGTGGTCCAGCCCTCTAATAATTTTGGTTGCCCTCCGTTGGACCCTCTCCAATGTGTCCACATCCTTCCTGTAGTGGAGGGCCCAAAATTGGATACAGTACTCCAGATGTGGCCTCCCCAGTGCCAAATAAAGGGAACAATCACTTCTCTAGATCTGCTGATAATCCTCCTAATGCAACCTAATATGCCATTAGCCTTCTTGGCTACAAGAGCACACTGTTGACTCATATCCAGCTTCTCATTGACTATAATCCCCAGGTCCTTTTCAAAGATGATTTTTTTATTTCTGACTTGGGTCTCCAGTTGTCCTTGTTCCCCCAACCAGTTGAAGACAAAGGGACTGATAGCTTCCCAGTGCTTAAAAAGACTTTTCTTGGGTGGGAAACTTTTGTTCTATATCCCCCCTTCCATGGAAAAGTAGCTGGTCAAACTGGTATCCCAGTACAAGCTGGTATGGTCACAGGTCTTCCTAGGACCAACCACTCCTTTGACTTAAAGGACAAAATGAGTTGATCGCCCATTTGTTAAGGCTTCTGGAGCACCATTGATGGCTCTCATTTGCAAATTTAAAATCATGAGCAATCCCATACTTCGTATTTCTAACTTTACATATACCAAAATAAGTTATACAGATCCAGCAGATTGTAACATTAGAACTGATAGGTTAAAGAGATATTTTGTCCTAAGTATCTTTGATTTATGCATATGTATATTCATAAACCAATTGCATAAAGCATGGGGGTCCTGTCACAGTTCCCTCTTATTTTTTCCCCAACCATGCATGGAATACATTTTGTTGTTGCACCAAGGTATGTGCAGATGTGCACCACCAATATAAACACATGTTTCCAGCTGTGGGCACTGTACTAATCAATTGGGCAGCATTTGAATCTCTCCTTGGTGGCCACCCAAGAGCCCAGCTTACAGGGCATTCTGACTGATGTGTAGCAAAGAGGAGACAGTGCTGCCTCTAGGAAAACAGTTAGGTGACTGCAAGCCCTAAAATTGGAGAGTTGACAGACTTAATTGGTGTGGTGGGTCCAGGAAAACTGGCCTGACCAAGAACAAACTAATGAGGGTCAGTCAGGGGAATCAGTGATCCAGTGAAAAACCACACAAGGCGAAATGGTGACTGATCTTAGAATCGGTCAGTGGTTCAGATTCTGGTCTGAGTTCCAGCTGTGCTGATACAGTCAACACAGCATGTGGTGGAGACAAGAATAGAGCCAATATAGTTTAAGCCTTTATGACATCCCAATCTTGGGGTCATCCAGCTCCATCTTACAGCAAAGCAATTTTATGGCTGTTTGACTTTAGGCTACTGGGAACTGTTTAGGAAGAACCAGGAACTGCTGGAGGGGGAGGACAATAAAGGGATCATGATGGGGGTGTCATAGGATCTTCTATGACCAGGTGTAGGGAAAAATCCTCCACTGGCCTCACCTGCAGAATTTACAGCAGCAGACCGGGGTGAAGTGGCTGCAGCAGAAGTGAAGATCTGTGCCAATATTTGTATATAAATATATATGCAAGAAAAGAGCCATGCTCAGTTATGAAAGGATTGTTAAATTAAGAATTAAAATACCTGTTACACACACTTCAACAGTTCATTGTTAATGTGCAATTTCCCATTTTCTTTTAATTTTGACCACTTGATTATAGTGGCATATAAGATTCATATTTGGGACGAAGCTACACTTGCAGGAATTGCTGTAGCACAGCATTGCTATCTTTTACATGTACAGGATTTTGGTTTTTAATTTATTTAAAAAAAAAAACATGTTCCCAAACATGAAGTATGATTATGGGAAAGAAAACACCATGCCATCTGTATGCTTTATTGTTATTCGCTGTTTGTCATCACCCTTTCTACAGTATATAACTGTCATTGATAACATGGATTTGCATTCACTATTGATCGTACTGCTTTTGTACAAAATCTATATATGTTGGGTGGGGGTAAGTAAGCTCTATAGGACTCAATTTTGTGTTCAGATATTTGAATATAACACTGCTGTGTATTTTGATTGTACTGATTTATGCAGTGATCTGAATTGGTTTTGTTCACTATGTAGGAGTTCCTGTTCCCACTGTAACCTGGTATAAGGATTCTGTTCCTCTCAACAAGCTACAGAATCCTCGTTACAAAGTCCTAATGAATGGGGGACTGCAAATCCAGGGACTGCATCCTGATGACTCTGGAATCTTTCAGTGTTTTGCCAGTAATAAAGCTGGAGAGATACAGACATACACCTACCTGGATGTAACCAGTGAGTAAGGAGCTATGGTAATGATAAATGAAAGCAATGTTCCCTGTTCAGCTAATTGATTAAAGGGCCACAGTCATTTGTATAAACTTCTGGACAGCTTTGTGGGTGCAGTGGATTGATTCGGATTGACTATTTAAATCTACAGAGACAACACCAGCAGTTCCATAACTTTATAAGTGTTCTAGAACTAATGCACTCTCAAAAATATGCACTTGGGCTTTGATGCAAAGCCCATTGAAGTCTGTGGAAAGATGCTCATAGGCCATCAATGGGTTTTGCATCAGCGTTTATTGCTACATTTAAAAACAAATACATTTGGGAGCAAAGAATTGCTTGCTCTCGCTCTCTCTCCCTTTTAGTTCTGTAGTTGAAGTGTATTGTTCTAATGCTTTATATAATTCAGGCTACTGTTTTATGATTGTGTAGCAACACTTTAGGTTGCTTGTGCTGGGGGAACAAGACATAGAAAGTCAGAAGTTCCAAGCTGAACGTATTTTTCTACAGTAAACGCCAAGTTAAAAGTTTTAGTGACTGAATCACTGTGCCATCTTATTTGGTGGGAAAAATTTCATGGTTGCCAATGTAATGTTTTGTAAAGCTCAAGGACACTATACAAGTACTGACGAGAATTCTTTAGGCTTTAGAAAACAGATCTGCAACAGTTTGATATATATGTGGGAAACGGCAGTAAAAATGTAATAAAATTCAACTAGGGGGAAATAAAAAAGAAAAAAACTTCAACAATGTATAGAATGAGAATAGGAGTCTAACTGTTTTTGGCTGACATTTAACTCTGAAAGTTAGTATCATTCTCAAGTTCCTTTCCATCTTAAAGAACTCTGTATTTTGGAGATGAAAGCAAATAGTTTTGTTTATCTAGATTTCCCTACTTCCCTCAAAACACTAATTTTACACCTTTCCACTTTCATCATTAAGACCTCTAGCTTGTATTTGTACAAGCACTGATAGATTTTATTTTCCATTTAGGTAATAAACTGTGTTAGATCATTCCTAGGAGATGAATAATGAAAGGTTACAGTCACTGCTGAAAGGTTTTCATTTATTATTGTCATGTCCTTCCCCATGATTTCCACTTTTATAGAGCCAGTAAACCTCTCCAGGATGATAGTTAAGGGATTGTTTTTTATAGGTGATCCAATTTAATTTTAACTTTTTTTATTCCAGATATTAAACCAACATTTACACGACCTCCAATGGACACTACTGTTACAGAAGGGATGAGTGCAGTATTAACTTGTGAGGTTACTGGGGCTCCAAAACCTGCCATCACATGGAAGAGAGGTAAACACCTATTTTGTTGTGAAACTATAGTAATTCCTGCTCTATTCTCCCCTCAAATATTTTGGGAGAGTCCATTCAGCATGCACATCTCAATTTTCTCTTGTGTGTTTTGTGCAAGAAGAGATGGATGCATGTGTGTGTGTTCATGTGGAGGCATGAGTGAGTGTGAGAGCATCTTGTGTGGTTAATCTTTTGGAATTTCATTGCTTAATTTATGCAGTGCAAATAACCAGAGTCTTGCTGTTTCCTCCTCCTGTGTTTCAGGGAACCAGATCTTAGCCAGTGGCTCTGTTCAGATTCCCAGGTTCATCCTCCTTGAGTCTGGTGGGCTCCAGGTTATTCCCGTCTTCCCCCAGGATGCTGGCAATTATACCTGCTATGCAGTCAACTCTGAAGGAGCTCTGAATGCTTTCGCTATCCTGACTGTCTGGAGTAAGGATAATGCTTTGTTTGAAATCTAACATTAATCAAGGATTAATCGGTTTTTGGTGTGCTCTCAGGAAACTGTCAAACTATTACGCCGTTCAATTTAGTAGAAAAACTTATATAAATTAATTGGAATAATGTGTCTATTTAAAGAAATCTAACAAATTATCCTTTGTGAAAGGATGGATATACGTTTTGTATATTTGGACAGCTATTCTGAATATTTTTGTGAAAGAAACTCAAATTTAATATAGAATTGGATCAAGTCTGATCTCACACTGGTGTAATTTCATTGATACTGATTCTCTGGCAGGGAAAATCAGTCCTAAAGCTGATGGAGCTGGCCCCGTAAGTATTCTGCCTACTTAGAGGAACCTTCAGATTGTACAGAACAGTCCTCGTAGCTTCTTTGTTACCAACTCCCTGTCTGCTTCCACAGAATGTATGGCCATTGAAAAGGGGGCATGGCCACAAGGTCATAAGTGATCCCTTGATTACATTATTACCTCAAACAGGTAGTGACAGCCAATGCAAAATACATCAGGCTTCAGCTGCTCTGAATTGAGTTAGGGATCAGGCTGGCACCAGTCAAATTCAGGTTTGGCTTGCCCTACACTGTTACCTGGATTTGTATTGAGTAACCTCCTAGTTGGTTTAGAGATTCAGACCCATTGACTTCACCTGATTTACTCCTGGTGTGTGGGAAATAAGATGCAAGCCCAATGTGGGAAAGCCAAATGACTAGTTAAAATAAGGAAGGGTTAACATGTTGCCATTAGAAACAGGATTAAAAAATCCTGAATAGAGAATAAAAATCTCTTTTTATAAAAAGTACATTTCTCTCCTGTCCTTTTCACTCTTTGAAGTGCAGCTTAGGGACTGATTATCCTTACGGTGAATGGTGCACATTTGACATCTATCCATCCCCAATAAATGTAACCAGACACACCTGTCATATATGAATGTCATATTGATATTACTGTCTAGGCATATGGTGTAAGTAGTGGGCTGTGTACTACTTGGTATTCAGATGTCTGTAATGGAGTACAGCAGGAGGTCTTGTCTCTCTCACCAGTGGAAGTTGGCCCATTGTAAGATATTACCTCATCTGCTTAGTCTCTAAGGGTATGTATACACTACCCCTCTAGTTCGAACTAGGGAGGGTAATGTAGTCATACGGAGTTGCAAATGAAGCCCGGGATTTGAATTTCCCGGGCTTCATTTGCATAAAGCCAGCCGGCGCCATTTTTAAATGCTGGCTAGGTCGGACCTCGTGCCGCGCGGCTACACGTGGCATGGACTAGCTAGTTCGGATTAGGCTTCCTATCCGAACTAGCTGTACGCCTCATGGAACGATCTGATTCAGTTGGTCACCTCTTGTACCACTGTGTTTTCTCATTTATTGTGGGTTATCTATATTAGAATGTGGGACTGCATTCCTCTTATTCACCCATTTTCCACACTTTATTGACTGTCTAGCTGCTTCAGCTGATGCTATGAGCTACCACCACTTCTTTGCTAAGCATAATATAGATCTTTCACATTTGATCTAGTTGCTATAGTTACAAGCAATTATTGTGTTCTGTGTCTCGAGAGGTGTTTGAATGAAGATAGTTTGCAATATTTGGGAAAACACCTTTTTTATGAGGAGCATTCATGCTCCATGAATCCTCATTGCATAGGTTTGATGGGATAAGGTGCCATTTACATTTTCCTGTTTCTGAATAATTTTTTGAGTATCTTCTTCCTTTGCACAGTTTTTAACTCCAGAAACTATGACTGGGTTCATGAAAAACACTGTATTATTTAGAGTGGTAGTCATGTTGGTCTGTTTCAGCAAAAACAAGGAGTCGTCCTGTGGCATCAAAGACTAACAAATTTATTAGGGCATAAGCTTTCATGGGCTGCAGCTCACTTTCTCAAATAGCAGGAATTAATACATATAGAGATGGGAGTGTTACATCAGTGTTAAAGAGGCTAATTCAATTAGGGTGGATGTAGCCCATGTCCAACAGTGATAAGAAGGTAAGAATTCCTAAATGGGAAAAATTACTTATTGTAATAAGAGAGTCCTTTTCTATTCAGACACATTCTGATGGTGTCAAATTTGCATATGAATTCCAGCTCAGAAGTTTCATGCTGCAGTCTGTTTTTGAAGGTTTTTTTGCTCCAGTATGGTAACTTTCAAGTCTGTAAGTATGTATCCAGGGAAGTTAAAGTGTTCTCCTACCAATTTTTATATGTTACTGTTCTTTATGTTTGATTTGTGTCCATTTTTTCTTTTTTGTGAAGACAATCTGGTTGTTCAGTGTACATGGCAGAAGGGCATTGCTGGCACATGATGGTGTATATCACATTAGTAGATGTGCAGGTGAATGAGCCTTTGATGGTATGATTAATGGTTAGGTCCCATGGCAGATGTTAAGTGACCAGGTTAGACGTGTGGACAAAGTTGTCAACAGGGTTTGATGCAGGGATTGGTTCCTGGATTAATGTTCCTGTTATGTGGTATGTAGTTGGTGATGTAGTTGTTTCAGGTTGGGGGAGCTCTCTGTGAGCGAGGACTGACCTGGCTCCCAAGGTCTATGAGAGTGAGGGATCATCATCTAGGATAGATTGTAGATCCTTGATGATGTGTTAGAGACATTTTAGCGGGGCTGTAGTGGCCAGTGACATTCCGTTGTTTTCTTTGTTGGGTTCTTCCTGTAGTAGGTGACTTCTGGGTACCCACCTGGCTCTGTTAATCTGTTTTTTCTGTTCACCACATGGGTTTTATAGTTTTTTAAATGCCTGATAAAGATCCTATAGGTGCTCATTTCTGACTAAGGGATGGGAGCAAAGTACATAATTGTTCATTTATGTGGCACCATAAATATTCTTGGTGCTTTATGACTTCAGGGTTGCTAGTAATTAGTGGCAGCAAAGACAACAAATAACATTTAGTACTCATCTAGTGCTTTTCATATTCAAAGCACTACCCACAGATTAACTAACTCAAAACTGCTCAGGCTGGTGCCATCTGCTGCTTCTCTACAGGCTGTCCATCACATACTTAGGACCTCACCTTTACATATTTAAATCAGATGGAAGGGGGGTGGTGAAATCCACATAAAGTAGTATTAAGACTATCCTGTTAGCTGTAACTACTGGGCAAACTTCCATATGCTACACAGAGCTTCACACTTATACTGTGCCATTGCTGGAGAGAAAGAAATCTTCTTGCCCTGAGTGGCAAATAACTCTTTGTTCATTGCCTTCAAGAGAGACAAGATAAAAGTCTCTAATTTTACCTGACTAGTGACTTCTGTTCCTTTCAGATCGCACTTTTATTGTTCACCCTCCTGAAGACAGCATTGTTATTAAGGGAACCACAGCCACTCTGCAATGTGAAGCAACTCATGATCCTAGAATTTCAATCAGGTTGGTGGCATCCTTTATTGTTTGTTTGGCTTATCTGAACTTAATTTTACAAACTATCAGAATATCATTCCGTGAGAAGTTTCAGGATCCCAGATTTCAGCATCAAACCCTTGATTATCACATCATAAGGTTGTAGAGTGCATCATTAATCACATAAATCCCATTTTCTATTTCAGTCTTATATATTATTTACAATGAGCTATGTTCCACTTCATGACTTCAATACAGCCTTCCATGATTTTACTGTCAAGGTTAATACACTATCAATAAAACCAACTTGTCAGGAGCTGCTGCTTAATGAGAGTAAAATCCAAAGGGATCAAATAGGACTTCAGAAGTGTTTACATCGGGAATGCTGAAAGTGTGTGTGTGGGGGGGGGGGGGACTGTCCTCACTTACTGAAACACTTCAATAACTAAGGGCTAAATTCTCATTTAATTTAACCCTGTGTAATGGAGAGCAGAATGTGGCTAGTAAATCTGTACACAGGATAGAGGAAGCTCACTGCTTTTAACAAAATGAGAGCCAGCATTAAAACATATACCATTTAAAGGCATGAATGAAAAAGTTATTTGTGGCTCTGAGGGTTGTTTTGGAAAATGTTAGAAAATGAACCTATAAATTATGTAAACATTTTTAAACCATACTTGACTGTAGGGCTAAGGGTTATATATAAACACAAACACATTTAGTGGCTCTGTGTGTGTAAAAATATAGCCTATTACCCTACAATCAAGTATGCTCTAAAAAGGTTTACGTAATACATACATACACACACACATGCATACACACGGCAGCCACTTTGCATTGTGTTACTGGTATGATCTGGCAATATAACTGATGTAAATAGCTGAGGGAGAAACAGACCAGTGTAAATGTGATCCTGTAATCCATACACCACAGAGGAGTCTTTTAAGCCACATTCCTTCCTTTCTGACGTCATAGAGAATAGAGGTATGGATGGAGAAAAGGGGGAGTCAGGGTGTTTCTAATTTACTGATACTGGGCTGTATTTTGGACTCTACTGGTTAGAACAATAGGGGGGAATGGTCTGCACCAAATATCCGCTGATCAGGAGAGTGCAAAGGAAAATTTTAATTCATCTTTGCACATATACCACTTCTTGACTTGTGCTTTTTGCCCTCCCCTAAGGGTCTAGCCCATAAACACATAAAAATAAGAGTAAGATAAATACTTGTGGAAAATTTTTGCAGTATTTGTTTAAATTGAAAAAATGAATTTACTTTGACCATAGCTACTTTTTGTATTGAGTTTCTTGTGTATTCACTTTTTGCAGATATTATTTGATAGAGATTTACCTGCACAGATGCCTACTGGAGGGCCATTTTAAGCTTATGTTTGGGCATTTGTACCTGAAATGGTATTTTTTTATAGAATGGGATTGTTTTTGATATTACAGAGACAATGAAATAAACCAGACGAGGATTCAGTCACACTGCTTTTATCTAAAAATGTGTATTAAGTTACTTGCAGTACAGTACTACTTAATGGTATTATCAGTTCCTGTTAAAACTTGCCTACAAAATTCACTCATAATTTTTCCACGCATGAGAAATTCAATCATTCCATATATCCCTATGGAAATATATATATATATATGCCATCATCTGTATAACATTTGTGTATAACAAATCTCTTCCTGATCACTTGTCTGAGATCGAGTTCAGAAAAGTCCTGAACATATTTGTAGTGGTCTATCAGTTTAGCACCATTTTTACTGTAGAATGTTACTGTAGAATGCTGATATCACCTTATACATATCTTTTTGAGCTGTGTTGTACTTGTTAACATTTTGAAACATTGTGACATCCAGGTATGTTTGGAAGAAGGACAATGTTGTAATAAACCCATCCGGCAGTTCCAGAGTTACAGTACAGAAAGATGGTACCCTCCTTATTAGCCAGACCTGGTCAGGTGACATTGGAGACTACACCTGCGAAGTTATTTCTTTTGGAGGAAATGACTCTAGAAAAGCTCGAATAGAAGTGATGTAAGTATTCCAGCTGTCTGGCTTTTGATGGCACATTATTTTTATTTCTCTTGAACATTTTCATACTGTTTCTTTCTATTACATTTTTAAAGAAAAAATTAAGCCGGTTTTTGCTAATGATGCTGCCTTAGGAGATCCTCAGTTTTATGTTTGCATGCCACAGTGCAGGAACTTCTAATGGCTGAAGCGAGTTAGCCCTCATGGGAGACTATGGGCCACCATGTATGGACATGTATGCATGTTTTAGATGTTTTAACAAATAGCAATAACAACAGCTCAGCTACCAGGATTCAAAGTTATAAATATGCATCTCCCAGATTTTTTTCTTCCTCACAACTCAACAGATCTCAGAACAGTTGGTCTCTGGGGAGGTATTTTCTATTTTCCTGCTTCCTTTTGCATTTCTAGATAATCAAGTAAAGTTTTCTCAACCACATTCATTTCTCTGCTTTTAATGATGGTTTTAAAAGACCTTTAAAGTGGTGTCTTCTGCAACAGGACAGTAAAAGAGGCATTGTGGGATTCTGTATTTTCTGTCTCACTTTGATCACGTTAGCTCAAATGTTATCAGCTTACAAGTAAGATGCCTTTTTCTGTCTGCCAGCCCAGCATATTCAGGCTGTGTTATGAAAAACAACCTGTTTTCCGGCTTGTGCATCACCAGCAATAATAGATAAATATTTTACAGGCCAAATTCTGCCTTCAGTTTTGCCAGAGGACCAAATTTTGCTTTCACTTACACTAATCTAAATTCAGAGTAATTTCACTGAAGCCAGTGCAATACATCAGTATAACTGAGCAGAATTTAGCCCATTATCTTCATTGAGGACAGCTTTTGCCCTGACACTACTATTTAATTAACAGTTCCGATGATGATGTTTTCTGAGCCAAAATAGAATGTCCTTCATTCACCCTTAGCTGTGTTGACTCTAACAGGAGTACAATGCAATAGAACTGTATTGCTATCACTCAAGTCATAAGTTATGACACTGATGTATTGGGTGGAGCATATCTGTTGAGTAGGAAGGTTATGTTTTTATATAGTCATTTTTCCGAGTTAAACTGCATTTTAATGTAACTAAAATAGCATCTGTTTCTGTTGGTCACTCCTGATCTTCTCTTAGGCTGTGTCTACACTGGGCCACTTATTCCGGAAAATCAGCCGCTTTTCCGGAATAAGCTGTGAGCTGTCTACACTGGCCCTTGAATTTCCGGAAAAGCAACGATGCTCTACTGTACAAAATCAGCCGCTATTCCGGAAAAACTATTCTGCTCCCACTCGGGCATAAGTCCTTATTCCGGAACACTGTTCCGGAAAAGGGCCAGTGTAGACAGCCCAGTAGTCTTTTCCAGAAAAAAGCCCCGATCGCGAAAATGGCGATCGGGGCTCTTTTCTGGAAAAGCGCGTCTACATTGGCCACAGATGCTTTTCCGGAAAAAGGGCTTTTCCGGAAAAGCAGCCTGCCAGTGTAGACGCTCCTTTTTCGGAAAAACTGAAAACGGAATAGTATTCCGTTTTAAGCATTTCCGGAAATTCATGCCAGTGTAGACACAGCCTTAGATTCTGATGCTTCCTTTTACAGCCTGGCAGTGTAATGTGTTCCCTCTGATATTTGCCACACAGAGCTCAGTTTTGTACAGCATTACTCACAGTGCCAAAGTTAGATCCTCTGACCGATTTGAGAGAAGTGTTATACTTTCTCATTTTAAATAAGCCCTCTTCAGCTCTCCTCCTGAAGTGCATTTCTACAGCTGGGAAGTTTCCAAAAGTGGGAATTTTTTAGTATCATTCCAAATATGTTACCTTCACTCAACCATCTTCACTTTTTATTTATCCAGATTTCTTTGGAGCCTTTGTGGGCTTTGGCAATGTATTGTTGTTTGAAAAGTGGACAGGAGTGAAGGAGGAATGCTTTCACATCTTTATAATAAAGGCTTTGAAGCTGATGTAAGGGGACTGTTAGCCCCTTACTTAAACTCTGTGGGAGTTTTTTGGCTTGCCAGCTCCCAGTGTCAACAGGGGAAGGGTCCATGAGACTGACAGACCCCAGAGACAATGGAAAGCAGCCAACACTCCAGCTTAGCCTGATTGACAAGTTGGACAGGCCAGTGAGAAAAGCAAGAGGCCAGGACCCGTCCTCCCTGTGAGCTGGGATTGTTCTGGCTCTCTCTGAGCAAACAGAGAGCTGAGAGACTGCCCAAGGGGGGGGGCAAGCAGTGTGCAGAAGAAGTCCTGCAAAAACAGGGAGCTGAGAGACAGCCCAAGCAAAGCAAGCTGTGTGCTGAGGGGCAGTTTTTGCAGCAGCTGAGCCAGACACACACAGCTCAAGGAGCGCAGGCCCTGTGTTGAGCAGCAGACTAGCAGTGCTCAGAGAGCCAAAAGGAACAGAGAAGCAATGCTAGAAGCTAGAGACTGGCCACACAGCACAGCCTGCAGCTGGATGTGGTGAGCAGCTGGGAACTGCAAAGTGTGGGGAGAGGCTCTGGACTGGGAGAGGGGTCTGGCCACTTAGAGCTTGAGGCTGTGTGGTCACTGCCAGAGCCAGCGTGTCCAGCCTGCAGCCCCCCCCTGCAGCACATCCAAGGCCTCTAAGGAAGAGACTGTGGACTGTCCTTACACTCTGCAGGCTGCTGTTTTGATGTCCCTGTGCTACAGAGCAGGGCTGTGTGTTCTCATTTAACCATTCTCATTTTTTCTTATTCTTTTCTCTTTAATCAGTTGATGTTTAATAAATTGTATTTGCTTTGAACCTTATGAAGTGATCACTGGGCCAAGAAGGCCTGCAGTGTAAAGAGAGCACCTCGGAGTGGGGACACCCTAACTCCTGCCCCTAGTGACTACAAGGTCAGGGATTAAGCCCCAGGAAACCTGGGCCCAGCCTTGTTGGGGTTTTGAGGGCTCTGCTACTCAGGAGAGTGGAGGGGGAGCCCTCAGGATCAGGGAGGCCGTGGGGTAAAGGAAGTGGGAGCGGGGACTCAGATCCTTTCGCTGGTACATTTCACCGGGGTGTATAGAAGCCAGGAAAGTTCCCCACAATAGCGGGACCATTCCCCCGCTTACACTGAGCAACAAATGAATAGTTCTCAAGTCTGTTCAAAACAGGCAGCTGTGATGGGGTGTTCATACCCACACTGAAGCAGGTAGGATTAAGACCCTGTGGGTTGAGGAAGTCCCGCCCCTTCACCCAGACTGGGCATGCTCCAAATGCTGAGGCAGTATAAAAGGCAGCAGAGCAGCTCAGTCTGGGGTGGCCAGCAAAGGAGAAGGATGTCCAGCCTGAGCTGCAGCAGCCAGTGACTCAGTGGGAATCGGAGTCCTAGGAAACGGCCGTGACAAACCCCTGAAGTGTTCCAGGGAGAAGCTGCTGCTGAGGAACTAGAAGACCCAGCTTCTACCTGGGACACTGACCTGACAGAGGTGGTGGGAAGTGACCAGGGAGGGTACAGGAGCAGCCTCTCCCACCCAGGTATTCTCAGTGTGTTTCAGCCAGATTCCTCGCTGAGGGAGTGGCAGACCATTCTGCTGCTCACAGGGCCTTGGGTTGGGACCCAGTGGAGCAGGGTGGGCCTGGGTCCCCCTACCTTGCCCCAACCCTACTGACCCTATCCCTGAGGCCACACAGCCCTGAACCAAGGGCTGCTCATAGACTCTGGCTACTAAGCCACTCTGTCCTGGGACAAGGGCTGCTTAAAGACTCAGGCTAATAGGCCACACTGCTTTGAGACAAGGGCTATTTGTTGACTCTGGTCATTGGGCCATACTACCCTGTAACCTGGGCTGCTTATGGACTCGGTGTTACCCTGAGACAAGGAAATATTTATAGACCCTAGAGACAGTCGGCGACCCTGCAGCTGAGTAGGAGGCATTATCACCCTGGAATAGTGTCAACACGTGGTGGAGAACATGGGCATATTCCAGGACTTGCTGACAGGTCCAGGTAGAGAGACAGTGGGGTAGGGGAGCCTCCCTTTGTTCCCATAGTGAGGTAAAGAAATGAATATGGAGAAATTCGTACAGTGGAAGGTGGAAAACCAGCAGCAGCAAGCAACCCATCACCAACAGGTGCAATTGGTGCAACAGCAGGAGCAACAGCAGCAGCTGCTCTGTGAGCTGACCACCCAACACCAGACCCAACAAGAAGGCCTGCTTCAACAGGTAACGGCACTGCTATAGCCTATGGGTCCACCCAGCTCTGCTGCCGTGGGTCCTGGAGCAGCAGACAACAGGGTAGGGCTGCCCATCCGGCTAATCAAGACGAGACCAGGGAATGACCCCGAGGCATTTTTAGTTACATTTGAACAGGTTGCTACAGCAGCTTGTTGGCTGCAGGACACTGAGCTACTATATCGGCCCCTTACCTTACCAGCATAGACGGCATATCGCAGTTTAGACGCCTGAGATGCACTGGAGTATCCAGGGTGAAGGCAGCCATTTTAGGCATTACCAGTATCAGTTTGGAGACTTACCAGCAGAGGCTGTGTAAAGAAGGGTACTCCCCGAGGCACGACCATGAGCCCAAAGTATCAGAAACCACTGCTGGAAGTGGCTGAACCCACTCGGGTGCTCAGTACCACCCAATATGTGCTACGTCTCAGAGAATGGCTGCAGACCTTGGGTGTCTTCGCACAGAAGAACCTGATACTCACTCAACACAAGAAAGACACTACACCTGGGGGGTTAGGGACAGTAGCTTTGAACTAGGCGACCGAGTCCTGTTACTGTTACTGTTGACTGAATCAAAGCTCCTAGCCAAGTGGCAGGGCCCATTTGATGTGGTATGCCATGTGGAACTGGTGGACTACAAAGTTAGGCTGCCAGGGAGCTGAAAGTAGGTCCATATATACCATGTACATTTATTGAAGGTCTGGAAGACTCGAGAAGCCATGTTTATTTTTCCAGTACCTCCTGAATCTGATCTTGGCCCTTTAGCTGGTGAACCTCTAGACTCTAAACTGGCAGAATTGGGGGAAGGACTCAATCCCTTATAGCAGAACCAAGTACAAAAACTCCTGGCAACCTTCTAAGATGTCTTGTCCACTCACCCAGGATGGACAAACTTAATCCACCACCACATCGCAGCAGAGTCAGGACAGAAGGTGAGAGATGTGCACCAACTCCTGCCAAGGAAGATGTGGAACGCTGTCCGGCAGAAGCTTAAAACAGTGCTGGAGATGGGCGTGATTGAAGAATTAAGGAGTGAGTGGAGGAGTCCTATTGTCCTGTTGTCGAAGCCAGATGGGGCTATCAGGTTCTGCCTGAACTTTCAGAAAGTCAATGTTGTATCCCACTTCGATCTCATTCACTACCCCCGGTCAAAGAATTATTGGAAAGCCTAGGAGGATCCAAGTACTTATCCACCAATGATTTGACTAAAGAGTATTTGCAAATATTCCTCATGCCTATCTCAGGGGCAAAAATGGCCTTCCCCACACCCTTCGGCCTCTATCAGTTTATCACCATGCCATTTGGGTTGAATGGGGCAGCTGCCACCTTCCAGAGGTTGATGAACAAACTACTGCAACCCCGCAACCAGTATGCCGCCGCTTACATAGATTATATTGGCATTTATAGTGGTACATGGGAAAACCACCTACTATGCACCTCAAGGGCGTCCTCCAGGCAGGCCTCATGGCGAACCCTGAAAAATGTCACTTTGGGAAGGAAGAGGTGACTTACCTCAAGTGCATGGTAGGAGGCAGCAAGTTATGACCGATGACTGGCAAAGTACAAGCGCTAACAGAAACACTAACACCAAGAACAAAAAGGAAAGTATGCCAATTTTGGGGCCTGGCAGGCTATTATAAGCACTTTATCCCAGATTTTGCGACAGTTGCAGCCCTATTGACTGATTTAACGAAGAACTCCCAATCACATCAGGTGAAATGGACTGAGGAATGTAAGAGGGTCTTTCAAAGCTTAAAGAGTCAACTAGGACAAGAGTTAGTCTTGGTACACCCTGCTTTTTCAAAGGAGTTCAAGAGTGGGGCTTGAGGCAGTCCTTTCCCAAGAGGTGTAGAAGGGCAAGAACACACAGTTTTGTTCCTGAGCCATAAGTTATTCCCCAGGGAGACAAAATACTCAACAATCGAGAAAGAGGCCCTAGCAGTCAAATGGGCTATTAATGCTTTATGGTATTACGTAAGAACATAAGAACGGCCATACTGGGTCAGACCAAAGGTCCATCTAGCCCAGTAGCCTGTCTGCTGACAGTGGCCAGCACCAGGTGCTCCAGAGAAGGTGGATCGAAGACAATGATCAGCGATTTGTCTCCTGCCATCCTTCTCCAGCCTCTGACAAACAGAGGCCAGGGACACCATTTCTATCCCCTGGCTAGTAGCCTTTTATGGACCTGACCTCCATTACCTGCTGGAAATGATCTTTAAGCTAGTGATAGACCATACTCTCCTCCGGTGCCTCAATCACATGAAAGAAACTAACCTCCAGATCATGTGGTGGTACCTCTCCTTGAAGCTATATGATTTCCGTGTATTCCATTGACTGGGGAAAGCCCACGCCAATGCACATTTCTTCTCTAGGTTAGGTGAGGAAGAAAGGAAGAGAAAACGCCAGATGGGTTCCCTCTTAAGGGGGAGGTTATGTGACGGGGTGTGCATACCCCACACTGAAGCAGGTGGGGTTAAGACCCTGTGGGTGGAGGAAGTCCCGCCCTTTCACCCAGACAGGGCATGCTCCAAATGCTGAGGCAGTATAAAAGGCAGCAGAGTAGCCCAGTCTGGGATGGCCAGCAAAGGAGAAGGACATCCAGCTAGAACTTCTGAGCTGCAGCAGCCAGTAATTCAGATAGCTGGAACTGGAATCCCAGGAGACAGCCACAACGCAACCCCACAGAGTTCCAGGGAGAAGCTGCTGCCAGGGAACTGGAAAACCCAGCTATTACATGGGACATTGACCCCGACAGAAGTGGTAGGAAGTGACCCAGCGAGGGTGCAGGAGCAGCCTCTCTGATCCAGGTATACTCGGTGTGTTTCAGCCGGATTCCCCACTGGATTCCCCGTGACACTGCCCTGAGCCAAGAGCTGCTCATGGACTCTGGCTACTGAGCTGCACTGCTGAGCCAAGGGCTGCTTAAAGACTCTGGCTACTAGGTAGCACTGCTTTGAGACGAGGGCTATTTGCTGACTCTCGCCATTGGACCATAATACCTTACAACCAGGGCTGCTTATGGATTCAGTGTTACCCTGAGACAAGGAAATATTTACGGACCCTAGAGATGGTTGGTGACCCTGTGGCTGAGCAGGCAGCATCATCACTCTGGAATATTCTCACACCTGTGATGGGGTGTGCATACACCGCCACAACAACCTTTTATGTTGTGTTCCAGAGTAGTTCCCTCCAACAGATGGATTCTCTTCCAGATGACAATAGGTGATGTTAATGTCACTGCTCACTTTTGGGGGTTTTATCAATGGGGAATAATGTTCCTGCCAGTGGAGGAGGCACATCTCTCAAGTGTGTTGGGCGTCCCTATAAGTCTGTCCACTTTCTACTCTGCTGGCTGATTTGGGGTCCCCATGCAACGGCATTGGCTCTCTGTCCTCACTTCTTGGGGACATTCTGCTACTGACATGCTATACCCTGGCTTCTGCCCCAAGAACCTAGAAAGTGAATTGGATCCAGTCTCTTTAAAGAACTTCAGTAAATGTCAAGTCATTCAGTTATAATTCTGAATTGCAATATTTTATCTCAGTGAGGAAAAGTACTGCAAGAACACAAAGGAATGCTATCATTTTTGACAACTTGCATTAATGTTATTTGGCTCAGTAGCACAATTCCACAAAAATATAGACATATATAATACAATAGAAGTGAAATTGAGAAGAAAATACATTGAAAGGAAATTCTTGAAGTAAAATTTAAATTAAATGCTAGCTGCTGTGTGCATGACAGATCTATGCAATTCCCTATTCTCACAAATAATTCTTTTGTGGTGAATATTAACAAACATTAAATGTACATTCTCATCTGTTAACACTCACATCAGTGGCTTTGGTCAAATGCTCAAAAAGAGGCTCTCAGTCATTTGCAGCCTTCAATATTATAGCTTAGTTAACTTTGCAATCTGCCAGATGAATTGCCTCCTGCCTCTGCTATGGATACCTATGTATCTTTCCTCTACCTCTGGGAAATTTGAGTGATATTTTCTAAGTGTCACGAATACAATGCAGGCAGTCAGGGTCAAAGGACAGAACAGGGGTAAACCTGAGCATAGCTGAGGAGTTCATAGTTAGGGGCAGACTGGGGCCAATATCAAGAGTCCAAGTCAAGATTCGGGATCAGAGACAGTAGGTAAAGGACAAATCAAACAGAGGTCAAGCTGGGAATTCAAGACTATGGAGCAGGAATGTTCATGATGGCTACAGAAGGTTTTTGCTGTTGCCTGGACACTTCCTGGAATACTCTGTAGAGAGTCAGTCAAGAGCCACGGGACTGCAGTTAGTCCAACTCTTAAGGTAGAACGTCCTGTCAACTGTGGTTCATGAAAAATGGAGCACAAGCTAGTTACAGCTGTTTCTGGCTCACAGCCTCAAAGTTTCAGCTTCCTGTGGGCTCTACATGCCTAGGTTCTAAGCCCATTGGTCCTTATGCTGAAGTGTAAAGAACACATATGCATTGAAAGTCAATCAGTTCAAAGTCCACATCTGCCACAGAATTCTTGTGTGACCCTAGTCTGTTTAATATTTCTTTGACTCAGTTTTCCCATCTGTGAAATGGGAATGTTATATTACACTAGTAGACCTCTCTCTTCTGAACACTCACTAGGCTACTGTGTTTGGCCTCTGTCTCGATGGACTCCTTATGCTGAAGGCTTCCCTTTATCTGAGAAGACTCCCAAAAGCCCCTCATGGAAATGGGACCTTGGGGCCCAGCTGCCTCAGGTATCAGGACCAAGTCTAACCTCTTATATTGCCAAATAGAATAAGCGCATACTCTCCCAGAATTCCACCCTTGTGGGTACTCTGGGTTAATAGTTCACCTCTTCAAGGATACATGACGGGTCCAGCATATAACACATACAGAATTTGCAAAGGTTTCTAAACACAAGTATTCTTTAGCTAGCACAAGAAATATATAGTTCTAGACAAAACAATAAACACATTTCCCTGCTTCAAATTTCTCACTGCTATTTAGCATTCTCTGAGCATAGAGCAGAATTATGTAAAATTTGCTTGCACATCTCCTCCTCCTAATTATGAAGTGTGTGTGTCTGTTCTGTCAGTCAGTTTCCTTCTCCTCACTTCCAAAATTGCTAGTGAGAGTTCCTGCCTCTTATAACCTCCTATCCCCTTTGTCAGATGACCCTCTGCTCAGCCTAATCAGAGTGCCTCATCGGGTGATCCATTACTTAGTAACCTCTCCCCTGGAATTCAGATCTGGAAAACTGGTGTGCTGTGGATGGCTGCAAACCCTGTCAAGTGGTCAGCCATTTGAGTGGATGATTGTCAAAGTTTAATGACCTCTTTGTTGTTAGTTTTGTGCCAGGTACAGCCAGAGATCTCATCACCCACCAGTTCTGTGCTGGTATTAGTGTATTTTCCATGCACTCATTTGCATCCCCATGCAACATACATATTCTTTTCATGCACTGTTTTATTTGATTTCCTCTAGGTTACACTCTCATGCGATGTGGCACCTCTTATAAAACAAAGTTTTAATTTTTTATTGATTTTATACTAGCAACATTTTCTCAACTATAAATAGAGAAACATTTACAGATCTTGCATGCTGAACTTCTATTTCTGTTGCATTCAAACTCACAATGTCAAATCCTGAAAGTAATTGCATATAATAGATCATGCCAACTTCATTCATCTTATCTTTATAGTCTTGTCCAATAAAAAGATATGCACAGAGGAATGTTCCCATTTAACCATAGCTACATAAATTCAGGGAGATCTGGCTATATCTCTCTGGACATGAAGTTTTGTTCATTCCAACTCAAAAGTATCTGATGTGTCTGGATACAATTAAAATATGCTGTGTTAGCAATACCTATATCTGACGTTATTTGCTGCACCGTACACCCCACTCCCACCATTCATTTGAGGAATATTTATTGTAGAATGAATGTGACTAAGAATCATGGTAATACCCTACATTGTTGGGAAAATAAAATCCGCCCCCCCAACCAAAATCTTTTAACCTGCCTCCTCTTCCCCCCATCTCCCAGTACAAAGGAAGTAATTTGTTAAAAATTTAGTAGGGGTAGAAATACCCATAATACAAAAATGGACATTTATATTTGACAGCTAGTTCATCTTGCTACCTTTAGTCCTTTCTCCAGATTTTGTTCCTTCATTGTTCTTCCTAAAATTGGAAATCAAGGGACTGGAATTAACCACTTAATAGCATATATCATCCTATGGGCTCCTAAGTACTCCTAAGCCTTTTCACTGTAAGTCACTGGTGAGGGAATTTTGGTACCAGATAAATAATAGTAGTTGTTAGCAATGTATAGTAACAAAAATCAACATGACACCTAAATAAAAAGCAGACAGGGAATAGAGACTTCCTTCCCCCACAGAGCTGCCTGCAGTTGTGGCAAGAAGCCAGAAGAGTTACTACAGGCAAACCATTATACAGTTGGTGGAGAAGTTGGGCATTGACCTAGATCCTGCATAAGAGAGTTGATCAAGCTTAAAAAACAAAATACAAAGGGTCCCCAAAACCCAACACTTCAAACAAACATGTCCCCACCCTTCTACAGTGTTTATAGAACATAAGAATGGCCATATTGGGTCAGATTAAAGGTCCATCTACCAATGTCAGGAGCCCCAAGGGGAATGGACAGAATAGGTAATCATCAAGTGATTCATCCCATTGCCCATTTCCAGCTTCTGACAAACAGAGGATAAGAACACCATCCCTGCCTATCCTGGCTAATAGCTATTGATGGACATATTGTCCATGAATTTATCTAGCTATTTTTTGGAACCCTGTTATAGTCTTCATCTTCACAACATCCTCTGGCAAGTAGTTCCACAAGTTGACAGTGCATTGTGTGAAGTAGTACTTTAGTTTGCTTTAAACCTATTACCTATTAATTTCATTTGTTGATCCTCCATCCTCCCTAGTTCTTGTGATGCAGGAAGGAAAAAATAACTCTTCCTAATTCACTTCCTCCACACCAGTCATAATTTTATAAACCTCCATCACATGCCCCATTAGTCATCTCTTTTTCAAGCTAAGTCCCAGTCATATTAATCTCTCCTTATATGGCAGCTGTTCCATACCTCTAATCATTTTTGTTGCCTTTTTCTGATTTTTTTTTCCAATGCCAAATTATCTTTTTAGAGATGAAGCAATCACATCTGCCTGCAGTATTCAAGATGTGGGTGTACCATGAATTTTTATGGTGGCAATAAGATATTCTCTATCCCATCTTTCATGATGCCCAACATTCCGTGTGACTGCTGCTGCACATTGATGGATGTTTTCAGAGGTAGATCAGGTGCTAAAATGAATGGTGAAGCAGAAGGCACAACAACAGCAACTCTTCCAACAAATGGCCAACCAACATCAGCAGCAACTACAGCAGCATGTTCTACAGCAGGTTGACATCATACTACGGATATCCACCAGACTTGAGCCTGTGAGCCTTAGTCTGACAGTGGCCCCTTGCCTTTGTCAGGCTTGTAGTAAATCCTGTAGAGCTGCATTGTGCTTCTTTGCTAGTCAGTCCTGAAATGAGACAGGTTCTCTCCTTTTCTTCCCTCTCCAGGACTTGCATTGGCAGCATGTATAGTAGCATGAGGCTAGCTGGGCCTATGGGATTCTTGAATCCTTCTCTGATGGTGTAGGGTTTCTCTGCTCCACCATACCTGGTATTTCACAGTACCATGGAAACAGGAAGGAAATCAGGCAGAAAGCCTTTTCCTCTCTAAGGAGATTTTAGTTTGTTTCCAAGCTCTCTATTGGGTGTTGCCCAGGATATAAAAATTGCTGACAAATCCAAACTGAAAAAAAACCCAGAAAACTATTTTAATTGTTCACCATCAAATGTAAAACAGCAATAATTATTATTAATTTTTAAAAGTACAAGCAGTCCCCGGGTTACATGGATCCGACTTACATCAGATCCCTACTTACAAACAGGGTGAGGCAACCCCGCACTAGCTGCTTCCCCCCAGCAGACCAGGGAGACGCGAAGCTAGCGTCCCTCCCCCCCCAGCAGACCAGGGAGATGCGGAGTGGCTTTTCTCAGCAGACACCTCAGCTTGAGAATAAAGGACTGAGGGAAGAGAGGTGTTGGAGAATAAAACTGAGCTCTGGAGAAATGTTTGGCTAGAGTTTCCCCTACAATATGTACCAGTTCCGACTTACATACTAATTCAACTTAAGAACAAACCTACAGTCCCTATCTTGTACGTAACCCGGGGACTGCCTGTATGTACTTTTTCAGATCAAGAAGAAAGAGTAAGATACAAAATCTCTCCCTAATTCATCTATGGATTTTGCCTCCATTGACATATTGGATCAGCATTGGCTCCAGGAATGAAATAAAAATAAATCTGTCTGGTTAGGCTCTGGCCAAATTTGTAATTTCTCAGTATAGTCTTGGTAAGGGCTCTTGAAGGCAAACTCATCTGAGTGTCTGTTCTCGGGATGTAATCAGACCATTGTTAGGTGTTTGGTGAAGTTTCTATAACAACAGAAACTGGAAAGCTCTGAACAGAAGAAAAGCTCTTCATTTAATATGTTAGAAACATTTATGACAAACCTATCAAGGCAGTGTAATATAAGACTTCCTACTTTGATTCCTAGCAAGTTGTTGGGTCTATCAACTGAGCCACCTGCTCCAGAGTTTAACTTGTATGCTGGATCTGACTTAGGAAATCATTCAAAAGATAGGAGCAAAGTTTTATTTTAAAAAATTGAGAAGACCTGTTTAATTACCCTTGCCTTCTGAGTAAGCCTCTTTTCAGTCACAGTCTCCCTCTAATTACCTGCATTTGGGCCATTCTTCTTAGAAATCTGTCTAACAACATGTCTGGTAGAGTTCCCTTAGCAAGTTGTTTCCTTCTAGCTAATTTTAGAAGACACATTTGTGTGTTTGCTGTGTAAATTTTTCAGTTGCCCACTGGCAGTTATGAGCTGACTCAAAATATTATGGTATTTGTTTCTAACATGTATCATCTGCTATTCTCTGATATTATTCTCTAGCCCTATCACTATGACTGCACGCTCATTCTTATTTGCATAGCCCCTAAATTGCTTTGTCAGAGTCCCATCAGGTGACCTCAGTGGCTTTCTCATTAATCTCAGACATGACAGTATGAGGCAGAAGCAAAACTACATCATCTGAGAACGTTTTCTTGTAGAAGTTATGGAGAAAAATGACCACACCTGACTCATCAGCATGAGAGGAGTGTAGACTCAGCTCATAATATTCCTTATATAAGAAGTTCATATATTCCAACTTGTGGCATGGGAGAGTGAGAGGAAAAAATCAGTTCTGAGGAATTAGACTGATGACAACTGTCCAAAGAATGTTTCATGCCCCATACATCATTATCCCAGGTTTTGTTCAATTCCTTGGTTTGTTAGAGGCGGAACAATTCTAGGTGGAAGTTCCTTTCAATCTGAAACATAATGAAAATGATCATGCAAGCACATGACTTTCAGTAAATTTAAGCGGCAAGGGAAAGCAATTTCTTAGAGATGGCAAAAAGCCAGCATTCTCTTTGGGTGCGTGAATATTCATGATGTTGACTGGAGATTCATTTATCATTGCCCTACACTAGCTCCTCCTCCATTGCCACCGTCTCCTGCGTACAAAGTGTAAGTGTTTTATAAAATGGGAATTAATATTTGTTAATCTCCACTTTTGTGCATTTCAGAGAAAGCAATATGCTTCCCCGCTCCAATTTCTTCCCCACACCAATTTCTTTTTAATTTTAAATGTTCATGTCTGGTCAGGTGTGCTTCTTACACACACTCTGTATCTGCCTCTAGGGGTTTAAATCTGTGCACACCATCTGTTGCAAGACTGTAGACTCTTAAGATTAAAAGAAATTATATTAGTGGTGCTTGGAGTACTGCATGAAAGTTACAGTTCATGCTATTAAGGCTTGCTGTGAACAGAAAGCACCTCCCCTATCCTTCATGCTGCTAACTGATTATCCCGCGTATTAGCATTACCATTTGGTGTGAATCTGATAGAATAAATTCAAACCAAATCCTAAGCCAAAACATATGTTTAAACTCACTTTATGCTTAAAAAAACCATTAACTCATGTATATCTACCCCCAAACAAGTCTCCTGACTGCTTCCTTAATGGGTCTAGTCTAGACAAGCTTGTTAGTCTGTTTTTCATCTGTCACAAAGCCATTGTAGGTCTCTGGACAAAGTTTCACTACAGAACTGAGAGTGAAAAACTGAGAGATTTTCCTCTGTAAAATCTTTTGATACTGACTGTAAAGGAAACAGCTACCTTGCAAACTCTTTCCCAACAGTATAACTTTTGATATTCCCAAATGTACCTTCAGTGCAACCCTCAACATTTGCAAGTAAACAGACTAAACAATCACTATAAACACTGGCAACATCCTTAATACATTCAGTACTTATGAAGTACTTAACACACTTATTTGAGGCTGCAAAGCCTCTCCTCTGTCCAAATAGCCACTGCTCCTATGCTACTGCATATGCAAGTGTTTTCTTCTGGAAGAGGCTAGGGCTGCAGCACATCTTAGCCTCATTCCCACAGGGCCTTGGGATAGATGATGGGCTGTAACATCAGTGAGCTGCTATGCAACCAGCCATTTCCCTCTCCTCCCTTCAGAAGGTTCCTTTGCCAGCTTAATTGCATATGTTTTTCTAAGCCAGAGTGCACAGGTTGATCTGGGGTTAGGATGAAATACAGCACAGGACCTGTAATGTGGTTTAATGTTTGATTCAAAAATAAATAACGCTCCTTTTTCCTCCCACAAGAAATCTGAAATTCAAAGCCTGGTTTGTACTTTTCTGATTTAAAGACAGTCTTCATTGAAATCATTTGTATATTTGTATGTGCAGGCAAAGGAGTTTGTTGTGCTTTTTAGAGAGTTGTAAATATCTGAGAACTTAATGAATTGAAAAAAGAAATGACTACATTTACTAATTCAAGAACATCAAGTATAATTATGGCTTTTTGCGCTGACCAGTATGGATCAGCAATACTAGATATTGAGGAAGAATATATAGTCAGGGGAGGAGAGGTAAAAAACCATCACTTCCTGTTCTTCTGCCTTCCATGATTGGGAGATGTTGGCCCCCAGGAACTCAGGTGGCAAGGACTAGAACCCAGATTTATGACATAAATTGGCTATTCCTGTTTTGTATGTGTTGTAGACCAACACTGAAGGAATGCAGCAGAATCTGGTGTCCACATCTCAGCCATCACTTTCAGGCAATGAATCCAAATAAAGTATTTTATTTTTAGGAATTATCCATTTAAATTGAAGTTGTTTTATTTATTTATTTTTAAATATTTCATTTAGCATTTCCATGGAATTTTCTGCTTGGATGCTTCCAAAAATCCCTGTTATATGAGGGAAAGATTCTACCAATGACAGTTAAAAGGCTTCATCCACCAGTAATCAAGCTCTTTTGTAGTCTAAAAATACAAATGGTAATTCTGATTACAAACTCTGGATGGTGTCAATGTCTTCTGCTTGCTTGAGTATGAAAAATTCCATGTTAAATAATGTCTCCCGCGTGTTTTATTTTTTATATGTTTTAACTTCTGTGCCGTTACTAGGATATCATTGGGGGAGGGAGGGTTAAAGAAAAAAATAAAATGTATTAATGAAATTGTCTCAGGTTTTTTTTTAAGTTTGAAATTGGATTTTTTTCCATTTTAAGTCACAGTTTCATTACCTATTGCATTGTTAACCATAGGAATCACAGCATAAATTGCATTTTAGAAACAAGACAAAACTGAATATCCATCTATCCACCAATCCATCCATCGGCTGCTGGTCCATACTATTGTAAAAGTCTGCTTTTACATGAATGTATAACCTTCTACAAGCATCAGGCCAAATAAAGTGTAGACTGATTTTTCTGTGGGATTTATCCCTTCATTTTTATTTATTTATTCATTTATTTATTTTTTAATAGTGAGCTGCCTCATTCCCCTCAGAATCTTCTGGCCACCCTGAATTCCTCGTACAGCCGCAGCGTGATTCTTTCCTGGGTGCGTCCCTTTGATGGAAACAGCCCTGTTCTCTACTACATAGTAGAGCTGTCTGAGAACAGTAAGTGGAGTCACAATGCATTGTAACCTCTTGTGCTTCTTAACTAGTCCTCCTTTCAGTTTAAAAGTTTCAGTTTAACTTTTATTAGTGCTAGTGACAAAATATTAGTGCTATTTGTATATCCAGAGGGAAGTATGTCTGGCACAGGACTGGGAATTCTTAAACGGTATCCCCGAAGATAACCCAGTGGGTCAAACAGACCCCCTGATCAACTTTTTCCCCCCTTCCTCTTTTCCTCCCTGTGCCTCCTGCATGCAAAAAATGTGATGGTGTAGCGGAGTTATAGCAGGTTTACTACTGCCTTGTCTGTGCACCACTCCTAGAAGCGGCCAGCACATCTTTGTGGGGTGGGGGATTTCCATGCACTGCCGTTGCCCTGAGTGCTAATTCCATGAGCTGTGGGGGCAATGCATTGGAGAAGGGGCAGGGCCGAGTTGGGGCCTTAAGAAAGGGGGCAGGGCAAGGGCTGAGCAGGGAGTTTTAGGGGGTCCCCAATAAGTTTTAAATCTAAATGGAGTCCTCAGATTGCTAAAGTGTGAGTACTGTTTATCTAGAGATTAACATCACATCAGAAAGATTATGGAGAGAAAAAGGCCTGGTCTGGTTATTTAAAGTAATTGGCACACCTGGGCTCTGTCCCCTGCTCTGCTAGTAAATTACTTTATGACCTCAAGCAAGTCACTTAATTTCTCTGTTTCGATTCCCCATTTGTAAAATGTGGAGAGCAATACTTTTTTTCTCTCATACTCTGTTTTGTTTGTGTATTGAAAAATGGATTATCTCGTGCTAGGTATTCATATGGCTCCTGACACAATGGGGTCTCAAATCAAATGGAGCCCCTAAATACTATGGTAATGTTAACAGTTATTTTAATGGCTTACCAAAGATGCTGGAAAGGGATAGAAATGATACACTCTGCCTTCAAGATTTCCATCCTTAATGCACACACAGTTTCATATGTTATTTCTTGCCTTCTCTCTTTGACTATTTTAATGCCCCTCTTCTAAGCTGACAGTTGAGGCTAGAGCCTAAAAGGGCACCTAGTTTTATAGGTTGCAAAAGGTGGTCATTCTGACCTCTCCCTCCTCACAGTGCCCTCTTCCTGCCAGGCTGCCGCTTTGTGGCCCTCTGTTTGCAGTGTTATCCAGGGACATAGCTAATGCCTCTTTGGAATTTGACTGAGGGGTAGGGATGTATAAGGGCAATTTATTTGCTCCTCTTTCCCCTGTTTTGGGGACCAGTCACCTTAGCGAGACTTTCTTGTCTCTGCTACCCCGAGAAGTGGAAATGTAGCCTAAAAATGGATTTCCTAGGTGAAGCAAAAAGTGCTGCTTTCCTACCAACTGGAAGTTAGCTACTGCGGATCTAAAGGTAAATTAAATTGCAGCCACTGGGAGCTGTGGGGGGTGGTGCCCGTGGACAGCCAGCGTTGGCAAGGTGTCCCGTGGTCCACAGTCAGCTTACTCCAATGGGCTGCATGCGGGCTGCAAGTTGCCCACTGCTGATTCAGTGTGTGTGTGTTTGTATATGTTGTGATCTCTGACAGTGGGATATTGATATGTTTAACATTTTGGCCACCTCATTTGTTTCAAAAGAATATCGTTTTTGGATTTTCTTCTAGTACACCTTTCAGGGCTGTTCTCCACTCCGGCATTCTGAGTGCAGAAGGTAGAGGCCCACAAGAGGCCTTAAATACTTGCCTCTATAGGCTCTGCTTTCTAAAACTCCCCAGAGTCATAGATTCACTGTCTTTGGGAGGTAACTGACACCACCAAGTGGAAGAAAAGAAAACCCCTTTCTTCTTGAACATAGGAAGAAAGCACTCGGACTTCCTTCCCCAAGCGTACCCCAAGCTCCTTTGCCACAAGAGAGCTTGGAAAAAAAGAAACAAAAGAAAACAAACTGTGTCTCTGATAGCTGACCTCTCAGGCTAGGCGGACACACACACAGAGACCTCCTGTTTCTTGCCAGGATACAAGAATCAAATCATTTCCTTAAAAAGGTGATTTTATTAACAAAATAAAAAGATATACTTGATAAAACATACTTGGTTGCTAGGTGTTACAGAGCAACTGAGTAAAACAAATTAAAACACAGAGAACATCTCTGGCTATGCTCTTAGATAGTGAATGGTGGAGAGAAGGCATAAATTCACACGAGTTGAACCAACTAAGCAACACAAAGAAAAATGCCCTGATCACAACTAAATATACATTTTCCCTTTACTTACTCACGATCCCTTCCTGGTTCAGTCCACTTCCATGCCCTGAATTCCTTGGAGACATCGTAGTCCTGCCTGGGTTTAAATCATGCTGTTTTCCAACTCCTGGCTTAACTCCCCCACAAAGAAAACAGACAAAGGTATCTTATATCATTCAGATTTCAGCACTGTATCCCATTGGTTCTTCTGGCTCTTTGCCAACCCCCCTACTAGCTACCTGAGCTTGCCCCTTTAGTCACTGGGTACTGGCCAGCATTCCTATCCATCATAACACCTGTGTATGTTTTCTCTGTTTCAAAATGTTACTGCTTTCCATTTTGCTTTGCCAGCAATATCCATAAAGTGGTCTTTTCTATATCTTAAATTACCTAAAAATCTTTATTGCTAGGGATTAGCACTGCATTATATGTTAGTCTCCTGTTGATAATGAACCACTGTTAATCTTCATCTGGAATTCAAATGCAAAAAGCAGGTGATGGACTGGAGTGTCAAATTTCTGCCAGAGCTATGTGGCGATGATTTTACACGTTGTGATGCTTCAAAGAAACCATATTTTTGAACTTTAAATAGCAGAGTGTCTTTTTCATGTCTGTCCAGAATTACTAGCAGATTTGTAACAACTCAAACTAACTTTTGAGTGGGAAGGTTACAAATTCCAAAGGAGCAATGACATGGTCAAGTGGCTAAAAGGGAGTTATAAGGAGAAGGGAGGAAAAAATGTTCTCCTTGGCCTCTGATGGTAGAACAAGAAGCAATGGGCTTAAATTGCAGCAAGAGAGGTTTAGGCTGGACATTAGGAAAAACTTCCTAACTTTTTTTGGGTGGTTAAGCACTGGAATAAATTGCCTAGGAAGGTTGTGGAATTTCCATCACCGGAGATATTTAACAGCAGGTTGGATAGTCTTCTAACGGGTATGATCTAGATGGTGCTTGGTCTTGCCATGAAGACGGGACTGCACTTGAGACCCTCAAGTTCCCTTCAAGTTCTAGGATTTTATTATTCTAAATTGTGATTATTTCTGATAATCAAATCAATAGCATATTGCTTTGCTATATGGAGAACCTGGGGTTGGCATTACCCATAAGACTCACACTTTCTAGGTTGTAGACTATGATCTGGCAGACTTAAAGGGTCCAGAATGGACGATTTTGAAATCAACCAGGCAAATGATATTATCTAATCATTGCAAGCTTTGAAGTACTGCTTATATAAATAATATTTCCTTATTCTTTTTTTCCACACCATTCATGATTTTGTAGACATAGAACATATCCCTCCACCCTTTAGTCATTTCTTTTCCAAGCTGAAAAGTCCCAGTCTTGTTAATCTCTCCTCATATAGAAGCTGTTCCTTAACCCTAATCATTTCTGTTGCCCTTTCTGTACTTTTTTCCAAATACAATATATGTGTTTTTTTAGACAGCGTGACCAGATCTGCCTACAGTATTCGAGATGTGGGTGTACAGTGACTTTCTATAGAGACATTATGGTATTTTGTCTTATTAGCTATTCCTTTCCTAATGATTCACAATATTCTGTTAGTTTTTTAGACTGCCACTGCACATTGATCAGATGTTTTCAGGGAACTATCCACAATGATTCCAAGATCTCTTTCTTGAGTGGTAACAGCTATTTTAGAGCCCCCAACATTTTTATATCTATAGTTAGGAGTCTATTTTTCCACGTGCATTACTTTGCACTTATCACCACTGAATTTCATCTTCTTTTGCGTTGCCCAGTCACCCAGTTTTGTAAAATCCCTTTGTAACTCTTTGCAGTTATTTTGGGATTAGTCACTGTTTACCCCTTTTTCAAGAACATTTATAAGTTTAACACAGTGATCCAAATGCAAATCCCAGTAGCACAACACTCATTCCTACTCTTTTTTCCTCTATCTTTTAAGTGGAGTACCCCACAATGTTTTCATGATGCTCTAATAATCCTTCAGTTACTTGAATGCCCAGCCTTTTGTTATTCTTGATCACCCTGCCTCCCTCTTTTTATAACAAACTCCCTGTGCCAAAGGCAAAGCTGCAAGCAGCCCTAGCTCTCTTGCATTCAAGAACTGCCTCTGAAGCCAGGGCATGCAGCTTTAAGCAGACCTCAAGTATGAAATCCAGGGGTTCCAGTTTCATGAGGGGCTATTGCCCCCTAACCTCCCATAAATGGTGTCCTAGCTTATAGAACATGTAAGAGACTCAGCAAATGTTCTGAGAGAGTTCTCCAGAAGTCATGGGAATAATACCTCAGAATGCCACAGGACCCTCTGAACTTCAATAATTTTTATATGGAGGCATTTTAATCTACCATCACATGAATCTCATCACAAATCATAGATATGTGTACTTCAGAAAGATGGATAACTGGGTGAGGGGGAGACCCAAAGCCATACGGTCTATGAATTGAATACATTCTTCTCAGTGAGAATTGTCTTCTCTTGCGGGGTGTTCTATACTTTACTATACTTTGAGTTTTCACTGTTTGATTCATCTACATTGCATTCATGTTCTCTCACTACATAATCACTTCTTTACACAGGGCAGAGAGGACTCTGAGTTCCTGACTATCCATCCCCTTGTTTCAGTTCTCTCTTTTTATATATGAATTTGCTGTAGATTCCAAAAGAGCTGTAAGCAGTGTCAACAGTGAGTTTGGTTTGTCTCACTAATTTTAATTTGTGCACAGCTTCACTGTTTCCAGAGCTCTTTTATTTTTTGATTTTGGTATGTTTTAATAGTGAGTTGTTTTCATCTGGCGAGTGTATGGTTTACCCTTAGTTGGCAGCTACCAATTTCCTACTTGAGGTCCAGTGTCTCTTCTGTCTTTTCTCAGCAGTGTTATTGATCAATGTTGACATGTGATACTATATGTCAACATTGCTTTGTCTCAGATATGTTTTTAAACACACGTTCCCTTTGTTTTTCATAGAAAATTGTATTTACATTTTTTGTCCCTTTTAATCCAGGGGCCTTTTTATATACAGAAAGTATTGGGGATTTTCGCATATGCTGTCCATGACTTCATGTATCTGTATCTCTTTTGATAGTAAAAGTAATACAATATGTTAGGTATCGTAGTCCTCATTTGCTATTATATAAATGAAGATTGGTGGGGTTATTACTTTTCAGTTCCCAGTGATGCATAGAAGTCTTCATTTTTTATTCCATGCAGTCTTAATACACAAATTTCATTTGCAGTGTTATAGTTGTCAAAATGTGTCCTGGGTTTTGTTCATTTTTCTTTTCACTGTTGTAGTTTGAATAAATTTCTAATAGCTGAAACATCCACTGCATGTTTTAAAATGCCTATATTGAGTGAATACATAATAAAGGTATCTGTTACAGAAAACTAGCAGAAGAAGGCTCAAAATAATGAGTGAAAATTTCAGGGGACTAATTACTAGCTGCACTGACGATTGGCATATTACTACACCTGGCATGGATTAAAGCTCTTTTCCATTGGTATTGGTGCAGTCAAGAGATGTAAACTACTGATTTTAATTAGGAGAAAAAATAGCAGCAGATTGGATAGATGGATTGCAGGAGAACAGCTGATTTCATTCACCTTGTTCACCTAATCTTTAAAATGAAGTATTTGTACCTGGCAGGGCATAGCAGTTCTCAGATTGTAATTAGTTACAATAGACCACCACCATGGATAATTTTTTAGTTGTATGACCTCTAACAGGTTGTATTTGGGGGACATTTATAGTTTGAGTTGTAAAATATATTTTCTGGGAAACAATCATTAAAGCATTCAAACTAAACACATAGAAGAGTAGGAACCCGTATTCATAATAGATATTTCAAACAAGTGATAATGTGGCTTACTGTGGTTTTGTACTGGCATCATTCTGCATGCCTTCACAACATGGTTAATCACTGCTGTGATGAACCTAGGAATTCTGTGATTGTATATATCTTTGAAGAGTTAGGGTACATCTACACGGCACGCTTATTTAGAAATAAGCTATTCTGGAATAGTTATTCTAAAATAGCTTATTTCAAAACAGCATGTCTACACTGCAGGAAAGCCTCAAAATTAGTCCAAGGCAGGTTTCCCTAATGTAGACATACTATCTCAATTTACAGCCCCAGGAAGCACTGGGGAGGAATAAATTAGAATGACCCTTGAGAAGGGTTATTTTGAAATAGCAGAAGTGGATCATCTACCTTATTTCGAAATAGCTATTTTGGAATAGGCCTTATTCCTCATAAAATGAGGTTTACAGATTTTGGAATAAGCCATCCATTATTTCAAATTTATTTTGCAATAATGGAATGGCTGTGTAGACGCTCGCATTGTTATTTCAAAATAACGCTTATTATTTCGAAATAATGGCTCAATGTAGACACACTCTTAGGGTACGTCTAGACTACATGCCTCTGTCGCCAGAGGCATGTAGATTAGGCTACCAGACATAGTAAAATGAAGCGGTGATTTAAATAATCGCCGCTTCATTTAAATTTACATGGCTGCCGCGCTGAGCCGACAAACAGCTGATCAGCTGTTTGTCGGCTCAGCGCGATAGTCTGGACGCGCGGGTGTTGACATCAAAGGTATTTGTCGACCACCCAGGTACGCCTCATGGGATGAGGCATTCCTGGGTGATCGACAAATACCTTTGATGTCGCCATCCGCACGTCCAGACTATCGCGTTGAGCCGACAAACAGCTGATCAGCTGTTTGTCGGCTCAGCGCGGCAGCCATGTAAATTTAAATGAAGCAGCGATTATTTAAATCGCCGCTTCATTTTACTATGTCTGGTAGCCTAATCTACATGCCTCTGGCGACAGAGGCATGTAGTCTAGACGTACCCTTAGAGACCTATTCACATTATTTGCCAGGGTGTCAATGTTTCTTCTGTTAATCAAAAGTTACTTCTATTTGGTAGCTGTCTGAGCAAGTGCTTTAGTGTCAGTGGAGCTCTGTTGAACACAGATCATGTGAAAGTCTTTTACTGTATTCTTGGATATTTGGGCCTTGAGATATAACAGGATAACTCAGAATCACTTGATAATGAGGTAAGGACCCCATTAAATCTCTGCCTCTGCCCCAGAATATGCATAGGCTTAACATTGTCTACTAACTCAGTAAAATTACGCAAATGATTAAAGATAAGTAGTTGCATAAGCCTTTGAAAGATCAGAGCTTAGATATACATGTCTGGAAAGTTGTTTGTTATGACCATGACTCATCTCTATATAAGGCATAGAGAATGGTGGTCTGGAAGACCTTAGAGGAAGGTAGTCTCAGGCCAAGTGAAATCCCTAAAATTGCATATGACTAACAAATCCTGCTGGATTCCTGCAGACTGGTGGAAGCATTGAACTTGACTATTTCACACTCTCAGTTAATGTATTTGGGGAACCAGAGGAAAATCAGCACCAGCCAATAGTCCAGGTTATACAATAGGATCTTGGAAAAGGGAGACATCTGAAATATATTTCAGAGCTATAAAAATCAAGTTTGTCCTAAGAAAACAGTGGTTCTTTATCAATAAGAAGGAAGGAATTGGACATCCACCTTGAGTTAAGAAGTCTTTCAACTTAGTAGATAACCACTAAGAACAGCAGCCAGAATTTGAATGTGCAGAAGAAATTCCTCTTGGTAAGTCACCTGTCTTAGGAAGGAATGTCACTGGTGTCAAACAAGTGTCTCCAAAATGGAAATTCTTTCACAATCGAAACTGAAATTCTTGACAGGTCCAGAAATCAAATAGTATAGAGCCACTTTCTTATTTTCACACAGCTTAATTCGAAAAAGATAAGACAGCACTAATTCAAAATAGCCAGCATCTTTGAGCAGATTGACAACTAAATGAGAAACTTTTTAAGCCAACAGCAATTAAATTGGAAGACTGAGTGAGTGGAACCCAGAGTATGTTCTAGGCAGCTTAAGTTAAATGAAAGATTAGCACTGTCTGTTCAATATAATGGAGGTTTATTTAATAGATTGACCTGGCAAGTCTTTTGTCACTGTGGAACTTCTCTAGGCTTTTTGGGTCAGGAGACTGACAGTAATCCCTGAAGGAAGTTGAAAGTGGGTATTGAAAATTTTATGGAAGGTTTCCTATGTCAAAATTGTTCTTTTAGATGGTGAAACAAGTTCCTTTGAAATTCTGTTGTTGTTGTATATTTAAGCTGGAAGAGAACCCTTTCAAAGGTTTTAGTTTATTGATTGTCAAGAGAAGATTTGCTATTTAAATTTTAAAGATACTCTGCAAACTTGCTATATCCGCTGCTCCATGAACAAGCAAATCCTCCCCAAACCACTTTTCTGTACAAATCAGAGTGCCCAGGAGATGAATAGGGTTCGTTTATGTTAGTTTTCAGTTTAATCTCTCTTCCTGCCAGATCTTTTATCTTCTACCAGGAGAGGAAAAAGAATAAATAAAGTATTCTACAGATGCAGTATATAAACAGAGCAGAGCCCCAAGGTGCTGAGGAGATTAATAGGCCCTGTTGTTGAATCAAACTGTTCACTAGATCGAACTGTTTGGGTTAAGCACTCTCAAGTGGTGTTTACACTAGCAGTAAACAAATGAAACTGAATTGTTCCAGGAAATGGACCAGTGCAGATTACCTCATTTAAGGGTATTCAGCATTCTTGTTAGTGTCTGCTTTTCCATTTTCTTGATTAAGTGGCTTTAGGGAACTTACTAAAGTCAGCTATACCGTAACTCCTGCTTCCCATTAATTTTCATCGTGCACTTGGGTGTAGTGAAGTGAACAGTTGTTTGGCCACAGTCATAGGCAAAGCACTATGAAAGGCAAAGTACAGAGAGTGCAAAGAGAAAATGTAGTCTATAGCTTTTATAGTTAATATGGGTAAGCATAGTCTCATAATACAGGTTACTATCAAGCTCTAGTAGTCAAGATCATTATTAGAAGCCTTTGCCAAACAAACACCACCTAGTGTGAGAAATCTACTGTTCTGCAAGTATCTGTCCAGGATTTGTACTCCTTGCTGTGTTAGGAATCACATTAAAAGACTTTGCTCTCAGGTAGCTGTTACCTTAATAAATATATTTTCAATATTTTAAATAATTAAAAGATGCAGTCAATATAGCCCAACTGGCACCAAGCCTAAGAAAGTTTTAACTTGCTAAAGAACCAGTAAGCAAAGCACTGCATTAGTGATTTGTCTGACATTTAACACATGTGGGGCATCTGATCTTCATTTGCTGGCAGTAGATGGCATTATCTAGGTTGTTGGCAGTACCACAGATATGTTGCCAAAATCTCAGGCTAAGTCCTTAATTATTTCCAGAAATGTTTGTAATTTTGACCGTGTAATGTGTAAACAGCTTGTATTATTAACAAAAAATGAACAAGTATTTAAACTGGCTAACAAGAACCGTCACCAACAAGAACCAACTGTCTTCTTGACTGCCCCAGTCATGACTTGAGGGAGAGTATATGACACCATACTTTGGAATGGAATACTAAACTGTATATATGTTAGCCAATAAGTGGCACTGTCACATATATTATTTAAGACACTCTCAGCCATACCTGGCAGAGCATTAGAGGAACTTATAGTGAACAACTGGTATGTCCTTTTCTGAGAAGAAAGCTCTGTGGCTACTTCATGTCTAGTATAGAAACATGACCTGCTAGTAGCAGCCCTGCAACCTACCATATAAAGAAATACATGATGTGGTGTCAGAAGTAAACTAGTGCCACTGGAGAACAGAAGCAGAAGGAACAAAAGCAACGGAGGTTGCAGACTGGAAAAAGCAACAAAGGTTGCAGGACCTCCCAACATATCACTCTTCAATGCATGAGAGAGCTTCACACTGGACTGACTGGAAGCAGTGGTTTGTATGATTTTGAGTTGCTATAAAACTCTATAAGGAAAATGAATACACATGGGTATGCTCCTGAATTTATGCTATTAGGAAGCAGGCACAGCATATCTTTAAATCCTTTGCCTTTACTGCAGACAGTCACAAAGATTATTATGAAAGTGCTCTGGCTATGTTTGATGCATACTTTGTCTCAGAAACAAGTGGTTTAAGAAGCAGCATGTTTTTCATGAGAGATTTCAATGACTGAGAGGAAGGCTGAATATTTTGAAGGAGTTCTGCATGCATTTGATGGAAACTGAAGTTTTCACAGGAAGTACTTTTTAAAACAGACTGAATTATACACACAGCTATTCAAATAGCAAAACAGCCTGAGCTGCTGAGACAGCAAAACCAAGAGTAACTTATCAAACTTGAAAAACAAGAAACTGGATGCTGTTAACAGCTGCAGTATGATTGCTACAAGTTATTACCATAAGAGTTCTGAGGCAACGAGAAGGAACTCCCAGGCTAAGAGGGACAGATTCTACTTAAACACCAAAGTGTTATAGTCAAAATATGTAAAATGTAAAAAAATAAAAATAAAAAAATAATATCACAAGAGATGAGGCATGTCCAGTCAAAGATGCAAGATATAATAAATGTGTAAAATAGGGATATTTGCAACAATTTGCCACTCCAAACCTATCAAGGAGCTGATTCATATTACACACAATAAAGAGACATTGTTTCTGAGGATCTATCATGTGTGATGACTAACACTATTATTTGGTCATAGACAGACCATGAGCAATCAAGAAAAATGTATGGCAGTCTATTACCTGTCCATAACACTTACTAATAATATCCATGACAAAATGGGGAGTTCAGCTAATGGGTCTGCACACTGCCCTGAAGTGGCGAGGCAGCTGCAAGGGCCCATTCAGAGCTGTGGTGTCCCCCACTGCCTCTGGGGGCTGGGAGTGCCAGAATCCCCCAATAAGTTATGGTAGCTCAGAGATCAGGGCTCCTCCCACCACCCACAGTGGCTGAGAATTTTGGGGCTACTCTGTGGGCAGCAGAGGGACCCTGCAGCTCCCAGTCACCATGGGCTAAAGTCACAGAGGTCACTGGAAGTCACGGATTTTGTGATTTCTGTGACCTTGGTGAAAAACCGTAGCCTTACTAATGGCAAAAAGCCTGCCTAGAGAGTAAAGCTGAATATTAATGGAACGATTTTAAAATTGACTCAGAAGCAGATGGCGGAATTAGCTCAGAAGGGACTTACAATCACGTTCTAACCTCCTGGAGCTGAAGTACCTTGACACATTCTGATTAGTCCTGAATGTATTTGAACTTCTTGGGTGATTTCACCACAGAAACAATAGCTTTGCATTCAGAGTGCATGTGATCAAAGAGTATATTTATTTCAGATTCTCAAGAAAGAGGGTGCTCACAAGAAGGTGGGCAGTGTTGCTCCCTGTCACAGTGCCAGGACAGCTGGTGCAAGCAGTGATAGCTGTTAGCACCTCCCTGCAGGACCTCTGCCCAAGAGTTGGGATGGGTGGGATTTGGCCGCTGTGGCTTCCAAGGGAGTGGTCCATTCAGCTGCAGGTAGAGGTCAGAGTGCAATCAGGAAACAGACTAACTGAGGCTTTTTCTGAGCCGCAGCGTGTCTGCTTTGCAAAAGACCTAGGCATTTCATGTTATTTGAAAAGCCACCTAGACAGAGGATAGAGGCTCAACAAAGAAGCTGTGTCCAGGAAAAAGCCCAGACATATAGTAATCCTATCAAAGACCAACAACTTCAAGCAGGGTGTGCATGATGGGTCTAGTGAAAAAGGTAAAAGAACTTGACAGAGAATTTGAAGATATTGGACTTTTGAAAGGATATTCAGTACAAATAAACTTGAGAGACAATGCCAAACGATATGCTTTACAATCACCTCTTTCAGACAGACTTTGGCAGAGACTAGTTCCATGTTATTGCTAATTCCGAGGACATCATTACTTGATCATACTGGTCTATTTTTCAAGTGCATAGAATTAATGAACTTGATGCATGATGCAGCGTTATTAAGAAATGCAAGTGCTTCACTGTTCCAAAATAACTAGAGACAGACAATGGAGTACAATCTAGTGCAGTAGAATTTAAGTTGTTCCAAACTAAATATGATTTTGATTATATTACTCACAGCTGACATTACCCAAGTGAATGAAGAGGCTGGGAGAATTGTAGAGACAGTTAAGAAAATCTTAAAGCTGGAAGCACCATTTCTTTCTCTTCTGAGTTATCGATAAGAAGCTAAAGCAGTGACTGGATCTAGTTCTGCATCACTTCTGATGGGAAGGTGACTCAGTACTACTCTTCCAACTTTGGAAGAGACTCTGTCTTCAGAGGGGCCAGACATGAAGAGATTTGCCAAACTGAATAAAAATGGGGAGGATAATGAATACCTTTACAATGGGCAGCACTCAGAGAACTGCCAAAACTAGAACATGGGGACTGAGTGCACATCCAGTTGGAAGGAGAAAAACTCCAACTGTAATAAAAAAAAAAATCAGTGCCCAGATCATATATGATGGCGGCTAATAGTGGAGAGTTCATCAGAAACAGTTGACATCTACAGTTTGTTGAGAGAAATTTTATAGTTGGCAGACATTAAAACAAGATCAATTGAGTCACAAAATCCAAACTGAACATACTCAGTTGTTGCAGCCAGATGACAAAGTTTCTATGCATTCAGGTCATGTAATTAGAAAATCACTACAATTCAGAGGCATTTAACAGAATGATCCATACTGAACTTTAAAGATAGCATGAGAGTGTAAATCTTGTAAATGGTAGGAATGTAGAATTTAATGGGGAGAGATAATGGAATGTTAATCTGATCTATCACTAGGTGGTGCAGCATATACTATGCTTTTTTTAAGACATACCTCACTATGGGTATGTCTAGACTACAAGCCTCTTTCAAAAGAGGCTTCTTTGAAAGAATCTTTTGAAAAAGCCTCTTTCGAAAGAGAGCGTCTAGACTGCAACCACTTCTTTTGAAAAAACAAGCTGCTTTTTCAAAAGAGAGCACCCACGCAGTCTGGACGCTCTCTTTCGAAAAAGCCCTGTTTGCATTCAAAAACGCATTTTTTTGAAAGAGCACTTTTGAAAAAAGGCATTCTTCCTCGTAAAATGAGGTTTACCGTGGTCGAAAAAACCGCCGTGTTCTTTTGATTTAATTTTGAAAGAACATGGTGGCAGTCTAGACACGGGACGTTTTTTCAAAAAAGGGTCACTTTTTTTGAAAAAAAACCCCCAACCCTGTAGTCTAGACACACCCTATGGATGCGCCTGCACAGTGGAGCTTAACTCAAAATAAGCCTCACAAATTGAGCTCCATGAATTGCATAGCTTATTTTGAAACTGGGAGCGTCTACACCGCACTTATTTCAAAATAGAGCTCTCTTCTTCCAACTTCCCTTACTCCTCATTGACGGTTACAGGAGTCGGAGTAAGAAGTCCTCCAGCTTGATAGTATTTTGACATTATTTTGAAATAACTGCCTACTGTGTAGAGGATGACTAAGTTATTTTGAAATAATGCTAGTTCTTTCAAAATAATGTTGCTGTGTAGACGTACCCTGTAAGAAGGAAGCTCTGTGGCTGCTTCATATCTGATACAGAAACATGACCTACTTGTACCAGCCCTGCAACTTACTGTGTACAAGAAATATGACATGCTAAGGTGAAAAGCATATTTAATTTCCAACATATTTCATTTTCACCTCTCTGAATCTTGGGAATGTAATTCTGGCAGCAGAGAACTCAGTGTGTGAAGTATGTGAACTGACAATGGAGGTTTTACACTACTGCCGGAGCAGTTTATTCTAAGGAGTCATCCTAAAAAAATTATTAGACTGTGTATAAGACACTACGTTTGTAGAAAATATCCAAGCATGTAGAAACCTTCCCTGGTCTCACAGCAAAGAGCTAATTTGTCTGGCAGTCACTCTTCCATACCTGTTAGAAAGTCAGGTAGAAAAATATTGCAGACTAGCTACAGATTTCATTACAGCCCTTCACCCAGAGGGACTCATAGGTGTGGCGTTGTAAGGGGCTGCCAAACAGATGGGTCACGAAATACGCAGCCCATCTGTCTTTATTATGTTCATTTCCTCTTTTATTAAAATGTTAATGAATACAGTTTTTATTTATTACACAGTGACAAGTGGAGCATCCCTTTCCAGTAGGCAAATGTGCAATCTACATAATCACGGGGGTAGACAAGAAGGTTTCTTTCTTTACTCTGAGGAAAGAAGTTGAGAAGCATAGTGCATTTGTAAACATTCTCATTTTTAAGGGCTGTTAACAAGCACCTCAATATTATTAACGTGTGTATTCCTTCACCAGACTCTCCCTGGAAGGTACATCTATCAAATGTTGACCCTAAGAATACCAGTGTCACTGTGAGTGGATTAACTCCAGCCCGTACCTACCAGTTTAGGATATGTGCTGTTAACCAAGTGGGCAAGGGTCAGTACAGCACTGAGACCAGCAGGTAAAGTCAAAATGGATCCCTATCTAAAATGTGCATTATGTGCTATAACCCCATATCTGTTAGATGCTCAGAATTGTGAAAATGAAATTACCTTTTATACCACAGCACTCACGTGAGCACTCAGCACTCACCAATGGTTACATGACCTGCCTAAGAACACTGAACAGTATTTAGCTATCCTGGCAGTTAGCAGCAAAAGCGCATTCTGCATGCATTGGGAACAGAGGCGCATCCATCTTTGCAGAGTAACAGTAAAATTAGATCATAGAAGGAGATGAAGTGAATGCATATAGGGGAAAAATATTTGTTCCCATTGTCTTAGGCTTTGTCTACACTGGCAGTTCAGTGACAAAACTTATGTCGCTCACAGGTGCTTCACCCTACCTCCGCCCCTCCCAAATGACAGAAACATTGCCATAGCAAGCAGTAGTGTAAACAGTGCTTTGTCGGCAGCTGCACAAAGAAAACGCTGCTTGTAGGGGGATAGAAGTTTACCTGACTTTTAGCGATATGGCTGTTGTCAACACAGCTAAAAAGCTGTGTAGTATAGACATACCCTAAGACTCACGGGTTATTTTTGGAATGGGCAGAGCACTCACCCAATCATTGCATGTCATTTCTGTAATTACTCCACATGCACTAGAAAAGGATGGCTTTATCAAATGTAGTTTTGAATACATTCCCCTTCCTCTGTAAACCAAAGCTTACAATGAGCTTGTATTGTAAAACAGCTGAGCTTTTAACGGCTTTTTTCAAAATGGAGGAGTTTGAGATGAAAAATACTGAAAGAGTCAAAAGAGACAATTTGGAAGGAATCACAGTTTCCGGATCTGAGCTCTAACTTATTCAGGCTTGTAATCTTTTTATATAGTTGCAGCAGCATGGGGGATTCAGACAGAATAAGGTTATCTCAGCTGTCCTTCTTGCTCGCTTTACTGATTTCTATTATGTTGATTCGTTGTAACTATTTCATGCAAGTTGTCAGTAGTTTGATCAGCATTATGCTTTTTCTTTCTAGTCTTTGGACTTCAGTAAATAAAGCTGGTTCACATTTAATGGGCACATAAAATAAAAAGCTATAGCTTTCTTTTTATTCCAATGCTCACAACCCATCACGTTTCATTGTGCTTAGATTGTTGTTACCTGAAGAACCTCCCAGCGCTCCTCCTAAAAACATAGTAGCCAGTGGACGTACCAATCAGTCTATTATGGTTCAGTGGCAGCCTCCTCCTGAAAGTGAACATAATGGGGTTCTCCATGGATACATTCTCAGGTAAGTGATTTCTGCTCTAGCTTAGAAGGATCCTAATATAAAATCTGGTGCTAAATGTCTTCTTGTGTTAGAGGTGGACGTCCTAGTGGTGTGACCCAAATAAAAAAGTGTGTTTAAAACTCAGTTTCAAATTCTGTTCTAATTTATTGTTACTTATTATTTGCACACTGCCGTACGTGCGCATAGTTTTTCGCAGATAGATAAGACTACCTACCCCATGGTGCTTATAATTTGTCAGACATATCACACAAGTGGAACAATTACATTTAGGGTTCTGGGAGAACAAAGATACTGCCAATAAAGTAGAGAGGAGAAATGACAGAGCAGATGAGCCGTATCCAGATTATGGTTTCGAATTGAAAGTAAAATTAAATAAATAATATTGCTGCAGTTCAGATATACCAATTTAATGAAAAGGGACTTCAAACAGGTAACTGAAAAACTGTTATTTTATCCAATCTTTCTGCTTATTTGTGGAGTGGGTGTGGTTCCTGAAACAGGACATGGCCAGATAGAGAGACTTCTCATAGCACATTTGTTTTCTAGTCTCTTAGGGATCCAGTAACCAGTCCAGCTGGACTCCAGGATAGTATGTTTCCCACTTGGCTCCTTAACTGTCCTTGCAGTGACAGCAGGAAGTTGTGGCATTCACTCTGCTCAGGAAGACCTTGTCTACATTTGATTCATTTCTGGGAAAATCTCCCAGTGTTATATAGCTACTGATGTAGCTCCATGCAAGGTTGGAGCCCCAGTTTAGACTGAATATAAGTGGCTGATGACATTTTTACCAGTGTCCTCTAGACCTGCTAAAGGATAAGGTGGAAAAAATGCAAATGTCCTGTTTACACTAGTGTTACCACTTTGCTACCATGGATGGAGCTGCTTTGGTGGTATTGCTGAGAGTGGAAATTTCCCACTAAAGCCTGCTGCTGAAGAATGTTAACTATCTCCCTGCCACCCAAACAATGAGGCCCATATGATCAGTCACAGAGGAAATGACCTTGTGATTTATATAACTCTTGGCTGTATGCTTGTACTACAGCCTGCTCTCCTGACAGTTTTCCAAATGCCAATTTTATTAAAAATATTTTTTTAAAGTAGGGAAAAGATGTATACACAACATATACCATATTTGGCAAGCACTCGCTATGGTAACCTTTCTCCTTCTGTACATTCCTGATCACCCCTTTTCTTTAGTTATCTTTTTCTGTGTTATATCTATTTTACAGATTACGTGCTCCCCTGGGCAGGGATTTGTCTGCAGCAACTATGGTGTCATGCTCTTCTAAGGGTCCATTTATAAATCACAAATGGTAACTGTAGGCAATGCTGTTTGCACACCATCAATCTTGGCCAGTTTACTGCATTTCTTGGTGAAAGCTTGTGAACCAAAATTGCAGGATGCCAAAGACTGCTGAAGCTTTGAGTTCAGATGGATTGCTGGGGAAAGCTATAGGCCTTTTCCCTACAGAGCAGAGATGTAACAGGGAGGGGTAGCCCTGGGGCTCTTTACTTACACTTCTAAGGACTCTTATGGCACAATAGTGTCAGGTTTAGTGGAATTCACCTTTACCATGCCTCTTTCTTCCCCTAATATGCCCCTTCCTCCCGAGCTGTTGAGAGACCTTATTTTAGGAGATTTCCCCCAACAAAGAAAGATATCTTCACTGGGAATTCTGGTTGGAAAGCAGCCCTATTGAATCCGAAAATCTGTTATATTTTCTTTGGGTGCTGATATACTGTACAGTTCAAAGAGGGGATGCTAATGGATCAGCCAGTTCATTCCTTTGCTTTGTCATAGGATTGATTTTGTTTTTCCTAATAGATTGCTACTCAGTCTGCCTTTTAAATACCTCTGGAGATAGCAAATCCACAGCCCTCCCTACCCTTCATGTGCCGAAAGTGTCCGTCTGCTATGTACATTGGACAAACATCTCAGACACTTCGCCAAAGGATTAATGCCCACAAAACAGATATCAGACAAGATCACAAAGAAAAAACAGTTTCTTGCCATTTTAACCAGAAAGGACACTCTCTCAGGGTATGTCTACACTACCCTCCTCATTCCATGAGGAGTAACGGTAGTTCGAACTAGGAAGCCTAGTTCGAACTACTTAGTTCGTGCCGCGTGTAGCCACGCGGCACGGGGTTCGAACCAGACGGGATTTTAAAATGGCGGCGCCCGTCTTATGCAAATGAAGCCCGGGAAATTCAAATCCCGGGCTTCATTTGCAATTGCGGTATGCCTACATTACCCCGCTAGTTCGAACTAGCGGGGTAGTGTAGACATACCCTCAATGACTTAACCACCTGCATTCTGCTACAAAGACCTTTTACATCTGCACTTGAAAGGGAATCCTCTGAACTGTCATTCATGTTAAAATTCGACACTCTCTGAGAAGGAATGAACAAATACTCAAACTATCTTACCCATTATCAAGCTAGCTTCCCCAATTATCACCTCTAATACCATTAGCTCACAGACATCCCACTCTCCTCACCTCTAATATCATCGATTCACAGACACTTACCTTCCTTCCTTCCCCCCCCCCCCCCGCATCTCCCTCCTGTTCTGAAATGTGATTTGTTCTTTTCATATGTGTTCATTTTTTTTAATTGTATCCTTTGGTATATATGGTATATATATATTTTCTTCCACTATTTGATATGAGGAAGTGGGTCTGGCCCACGAAAGCTCATCATCTAATAAACTATCTTGTTAGTCTTTAAAGTGCTACATTGTCCTGCATTTTGCTTCAGCTACTCTTCACAGCTTCTTCCACTGTCTAAATGTTTCATATAACATGCTGACTAATTTTTAGGTTAGCGGTTTCCTTCTGCAGCTCATGTAAAATTAGCGTAAGTGGTCCTCTCTCTAACATTCCTTTTCATATTAGTAGAGAGAGTTATCAGGTCCACTGTTGTCAATCTGCATGAGTTGTGAAAAATGTTCTTTAAAGGTTTAAATTATTTTGTCTGGGCTCCTGAATAGGGAAACAAATCATTTCTTCAACAGGGATTTAAGTCTATCGTATAATAATAAATCTTTCCCCTGAAATATTCCCAGGATGTTCCTGGGTTTCAAAATATGTGTGACAGGAAGGTATTTGATATACAAGGGATTTTCTGAGCTAGTTTCAGATGAGTTAGATTACAGTTGCTCTGGATTAAGGGTACCTTTTGACATTAAAAATGGGTAAGACCCACTATCACATCAGGCCCATTGCTCTATCTTTCTAAGACAGAATCCCGCCATAAATGGTGTATTGGACTTAAACTGACAGAATGCCTGGTCTTAAAAGTGAAAGGGCATTGCACAAATCCTATGCAATATAGATCTAAGTTTATATAGGGCGAGAAAACTCGCTAGGACATGACATTTCTAAACTGGCCTTTTTCCTCTGCTCTTTTTCTCACCAGCTGAGTGTTGTTTTCCTAGGGATGTCATGCTAAGAGCACAATAAATTAGATCAGAGGAGCACTCCACGTTTAGACTGCTACATGTGAGACAAAATTGAGTGCTGAGCACAGAATTAACATAGCCAATGTTCATACAGCCTTCTTATCGCCCCATAAGTGGAGGCAGGCGAGACCTTGCATTGAAAGGAGGCAGAGACCTGGCTACACTAGACCAGGCAGGTCAGTTTTAAAGAATGCCATCCAGCTATACAAAATGTGTAGCTGGATTCAGCTTTCCTTAAGCCAAGCAACTGTGGCATCTACACTGTGGGAGGCTGATGGGAGCACACGCTCCCTTCAGCTTCCTATGCTCCTCACAGAGTGTATCTACACAGCAAAGTTATTTCGAAATAACAGCCGTTATTTCGAAATAACTTTATTAGCGTCTACACAGCCAAACCACTATTTCGAAATTAATTCAAAATAGCAGAGCGCTTATTTCGAATTTGTTAAACCTCATTCCATGAGGAATAATACCAAATTCGAAATAGCTATTTCGAAATAAGTGCTGTGTAGACACTTATATCAAAATAGGGAGCCTCCAGCCTCCCAAGCTGCCCTGGTGGCCACTCCAGCCTCAACCAAAAACACTCCTCTCCCTCCTCTTCCTTCCCCCTCCCCCTCCCCGGAGCCCTTAAAGGGGTTGACTCTGGCCACAGCCTGTGCCAGCTCCAAGCCTGCCAGCCCAGAGCCAGCAGTCACTGCCCCTGATCCAGTGGCCCCAAAACATGAGCCAGGCAGCCAGTGCCATCCAGCCCTCCATCTCTCCCCAGGAGCAGTCTGCCAGCTCCCAGAAACATGCCAGGGCCTGGAGAAGGCGGGCATCTTCCTGGTCCAGGGTAGAGATCATGGACCTTATTCAGGTTTGGGGGGATGCCCCCAGCGTTCATGATCTCTGCACTAGATGGAGGAATGTGGCCGTCTATGGTAGAATATCTGCCAGCTTCACCACCAAAGGCCACATGCGAACCCAGGAACAGGTTTGCATGAAAATCAAGTTGGTCCGGTGAGACTCCCAACCCTGAGCCCTGAGCTTCCCCTCCCTCTTCTTCCCCTTGCTTCCCCCTTCCAGTTCCCTCCTCCCAGGTTTCCCGTTTCACTCTCCCACCCTCTCTCTTTCCCTCTCCCACTTCCTTTCCCCAGTCTCACCAGAGTTTCATTCCTCACCCCCCACCCAGTTTTATTAACTAAAGAGAGTTTGTGTTCATGAAAATACGTGTATTTTATTTGATAACAGGAAGGGGGGTTAGGGAGAGGTAGGTGGAAGGATGTGAGGGAGGAATGAGGCACAAACCCCCAGTGGAGCATACCAGGGCTCTTAGTGCTCCTCAGGGTGGAAGCTTTCCTGCAGGGCCTCCTGGATACTAACAGCCCCCCGATGGACCTCCCGGATGGCAGCCTGTAGAAAGTGTAGCCAGGCTCACAGCAACGTGTCCACGAGATGCACCAGAGTGTCCAGGGCCAGCTCTGGCTCCATGTTGCAGAGTGCTGTGGTGTCCCGAGTGAGGGCAACCAGAGCACACAGCGACAAAATGCTTTGCTGTCCCTCATCAAGGTAGGCAAGCAAGCAGGAAAAGCTGAGAACCGGCTGTCTGGTGGGGTCCCTTTAAACACAGACCTCAGATAGCCTCAGGCAGCAGCCACACTGGTTCCAGCCAGCCTTAAATGCGATTCAGCATCCACTCCACGTGGACACGCTATTTCGAAATAGCAAAAAGCTATTTCTAAATGTATTTTGTGTGTAGACACGTTATTTCGAAATAACTTATTTCAAATTAAGTATTTTGAAATAAGATATTTCAAAATAACGCTGTAGTGTAGACATACAGAGACTGAGTAGACAAGGCCGGTGTGGGCTACCTTCTGCATTCAATATGGGGGTCTACTCTAGACCACTAAATCGAACACTAGAAAATCCACTTCTGAAGGGTCGGTCTTCTCCATAGTGTAGACAAGCCCAAGGAGCTCTGCCGATGTAGTCTCCCAATTCAAAACGTGACGAATTATGGTCAGGAAACTACACTCTTCTCCCCACTTTTGTAGGTTGTCTGTATCACTGCTATGGGTGATCAAGAGCTGCACTGAGATTTCTCTAGGACAGTAAAATCTCTATAAGAATTAGACCTTGTTAAACACAGGGATTGCCCTGATTAAACTTACATTGGTTTAAAATCGCACCATAAATTAACCAATGAAACTTTCTTGTATAGACAAGCCTTTAGTGGTTATTAAGCAGGGGTTGAATTAAAACAGTATAATGAATAAAAATCCAAATGTTTCCATATTTGCCTTTTCACAGAATAGTAATGCTTAATTTGCAAGTCGTCATGCCTTTTGGTCTATTTATTTCTGATACGTTATTAGCATGTAAGTAGCTACTACACAGCTTGTTTCCTAAAGGGAAAAAAGCAAACAGACTTATTTGAAATGCTCAAATTTCCAAGGATTCCTTGTTTTCTATAATTATTATTTCCTCTCAGTGGATTCTCAGAGTGCAAAAGGACATGCCCAAAAATGGGCTCTAAAATATATACCCAAATCCGTTCTATTTCCCATAATATAACTTCTACAGGGAAACATATTTACTTGCTCCGCTGCTCCACATCCCACCTTTTTGACAGAGGTTTCTTGCTCTATATATATATAGAGAGAGAGAGATTACTAATCCGTATTTGGCAAAATATTTGATCTCCATATTGCCACTCTTTCGATTCCCAGTCTTTAGCAAGCTCTTCAGTCCCTAGGCTGTCTCTCTTTCAAGCCTTGTTAGAATCATTCTGTGAAAGAGGATTCCTCATGCAGGCTTGAGCTGGCAGTCCCTTAAACCAGAAATTCTGAACGCCACTACTGAGCTGTTGCTTTGTTCATGTTTACAGGCTGAGTAAGAAAACATTTCTCAAACTGATTTACCCGAAGATCTTTTTATACTTAATCACAGCTTTTACTAGACAAGCCACATTTAAAAAGCTATAATTTTTCTTCAGCCATAAAACAGGATAAAATGCCAGTTTTGTTTAGTCCAGGGCATGTAATCTCTGTGAAATCAGATTATAAACACTGTAGCAGTCAGGCAGGGTGTGGTCTTATCAGGAGTTAGTCTGAGGATGTTCAATTATCCTTTGTATAATTCTGCAGTAAAAGTTTGAATAGCACATCTTCAGAGACGAAGCTGTTTTGCTAGTGAGTGCATTTAACTTTTAACTGACTGCATTGAGTTTTCCTTTTTTGTATGCAGGTATCGCCTTGCAGGCCTCCCTGGGGAATACCACTACAAGAACATCACCAGCGCAGAGATTAACTACTGTTTGGTGAAAGACCTGATCATCTGGACTCAGTATGAAATCCAGGTGGCATCTTATAATGGCGCTGGGTTGGGAGAATTCAGCAGAGCAGTGACCGAGTACACGTTACAGGGAGGTGAGCTCCGCTTTACAGTCTAAACTGCAAATCTTTTGCGGGCACTATTTTGCCATCATTAATTTTTAGACAAAGTGAACAAGTAGTGCAAATATGTTTACATTTATGAAGGAAAACAGATGCTTTAGCAACAGTGGATTTTACTGGAATGATTCAAGTGAGACCGACATTTAACAAGGGGGAAAGGGAGTCATAAATCTTTATTCTCGTTTATACTAATGCCATGTCTACGTTATGTGGAAGATCGATGCTGCCATGGTAAATCTTCTGGGGCTGCGTCTAGACTGGCATGATTTTGCGCAAATACTTTTAATGGAAAAGTTTTTCAGTTAAAAATATTTGCGCAAGAAAGCGTCTATACTGGCATGTGCCTTTGTGCAAAAGATTTGCTTTTGCGCAAAAGCATCCGTGCCAGTGTAGACGCTCTCTTGTGCAAGAAACCTCCAATGGCCATTTTAGCCATCGGGCTTTCTTGCGCAAGAAATTAACATTGCTGTCTACACTGGCCCTCCTGCGCAAGAATACTTGTGCAAGAGGGCTTATCCCTGAGCAGGAACGTCAGAGTATTTGCGCAAGAACCACTGATATTGTACATTACAAAGTCAGTGTTCTTGTGCAAATACTTGCGGCCAGTGTAGACAGGCGGTAAGATTTTGCGCAAAAGCAGGTGTTTTTGCGCATCATTTTGCCAATGTAGACACAGCTCTGGAGTTCCATTTAATGGATGTAGTGAAGACCTGCTAGATCGAACTCAGAGAGTAAGGGAAGGCAACAGAAACATTTGCTTCTGTCAACCTCCTGCTGTGTGGATGGCGCGGAAACTTGATTTAAGATACGTCGACTTGATTTAAGATACGTAATTAACATAGCTGGAATTGCATATCTTAATTCGACCTTCCTCTGTAGTGTAGACCAGGCCTAAGTATCCTTTACACCTCCTTGGCAGTATACAGGTGCCATGAATTGGATGCAAATTACATCTATAACAAAATGATTTGTAATTACTTTCACACCTACTGTAAGATGTGTTGACACAATTGGATCAGTATAAAGAATCCTTAGCATAACTGAAAGTCAGGCCCTTAAGGTTTCCATTTATTTCCAAGATTGCAGGACTGAACTTTGATTAATAGACAGTCTCATGATCTCTGCTTCATTAAGTCATAAAAACAATTCAATTATTTGAAAAAACTTACACATTTACAGTGTATTAGTTTATAATTGGAGAAATAGATGTAATACTTTGCTAATTATTTATAGAAATATGTTATAATATGAATGAATGTATTGTGATTTGTAGTGAAATTTTTAAAACATGCTACCAAGTGCAGCACCAGTTTACCAAGATAGTTAAAGAACAAGGAAACAAGTGATAGCTCAGAGATTCTCAAGTCTTGCAATATAGAAAGTAGTAGAGAGCCTCCAGTCTTTTAGAAACTTTTTATAGCAGAGCTGAATATGCATTTCTTAAAGCCTTCTTTTAACAGATGGGAGTAATATTATGTATCCCAGATCTCTACCAAGAATTGTTTTTTTTTACCAAGAATCTAAAATCTCTTTCGCACATTGGCTCCCATTCTCTTTTAGTGCACCATTTTGTTTAAGTGGACAGTTCAAGCTATCACAGAACCTTGACTTTCGCTATGCTAAGACCCGAATTTCTGACTTGCCACTCTTTTTGTTTAACCTTGCAATCGACTCAAATGTTCCTTGATATGACAGCTGTTGTTATCATTCTTCATAACTTTGCTGTCTGTTGTCATTTATAAGGATATAAATCCTCTGTTACAAATGAAGTGCAGTCAGTCCTGCATTCAGTTTCACTGGTAGAAATATTTATATGCAGGACTATCTACAATGCCTTGTTCATATTTATATAATTCTTACCTAATATTGATGACAAAACTAGGTGTTCCCTTTTTAAGTAATTCACAACAGCAATAAATAGCTCTATAATGGTGTCTACTAATGCATGCCTTGCTGAAGTTCTTGCAGATATCCTCAGGCTTTAAACCCACTTTAAAAACAGCTTGAAGCCTTTTCGCATTTGGAGTTGAACAGAGGGGAGGCTGCATGGCCCCAGTTTGATCTGAAGCAGAGTTCGTATCAGGTCTCCATATGTTAAGAAACGTATTCTGCCCCATGCCATTCTCCTGTATGTTCTCTGTGATTGTACAGAAACCTGTTGTTTGTGACCATTTTTTCACCATTGACTGTGCCTCCTAAACCAAACTAGCAGGAGATTGAGTGTAAATCAGAGCATGGGTGGAAACTATGTTTTGTAATTCATAATATAGTTGTGAGTCTAAAAAATGTGCATCTCTGCACTTTGACCATTTCCCACTCCACCCACACCCACGCCCTAGTGATTTGGGTGGCACTGACAAAGACCTGTCTGTGGACAGAAAAAAAAAAGTCCCTGGCATTAATTGAATGTGCCATACAATCAAAACACTTTCAGCAAATGAGACTGAGAGCATATCAGTACATTAATACTGATATTCCCCTCTGCCTTCCATCTCCCATCTCATTGGCCATATGAGCTGTGGCCTTACCCCTGAATGCATATGACTTCACTTTTATTAGTCTTTTTGGCATTTAGTAGTGACAGCCCAAGAACACACAGTTGACTATCAGCTACTGAGTGTTCTTTTAAAATAAGTTGTGGCCAGTGTCTAAAAGAGAGCCTAACTTGCAAAATGCACAATGACTTGAACTCTCACAGAAGCTGAGTTATAATGCCAATCAGGTCTTCTCAGAGATATTGGCAAAGCATGCAACATCCTGAGGTTTGAGGATTTGACTGTTTCAAAACCTCAGAAGTCCTTTCAGTGGGATATTCAGCGTAACCCTTTGATTCTATGTATATATGCCTTTCTTCATCAGGATTTCTCCAGCTGTTCCTTATTTCTTTGAAGTTATCTTTGACAGGGATTTGTGCCAACTTTCTGCACAGAGTTGCTGTTACTCATTTGAACAGTGTCCTTCAGGACTTTTCATCCCTGTGTGAAAAGTTAAGGCTTCCAACTGTCTCAGCACAGAAGAGTTATTTCATATACATAAAAAATCTTTTGGATGCAAGTCATCTCCCCTGCTGTGTTTGGTCCAGGAGAGAGACATTTTTTCTTCTCTTCACTCTGGGATCTAGCACTTACTTTGATCTCATCAATCTTATTCATTTCTGAGGTGCTTTCCCTTTGAACAGCTCCTCCCAAAGTTAAATGCCTGTCTGTGGATTTACAATAGCCTTCAAGTAACTTATACAGTAGATGGACATCACATTCTCCTCCCAGTTTCATAGTCTTACAAGCTCACCTTTGATGTTTCTGAGAGACTGTGGCTCCAGATGGAGAAGAACTATATCTGGGCATGTCTACACTGGGGAGTAATTTTGAAATAACAAGGTAAGCATCCACACTACCAAGCCTGTTATTTTTCAATAATGGGTTTGCTATTTCGAAATAACTCCTGCTTGTGAAAAGGAATAAGCTTATTTCAAAATTGTTATTTTGGGAGTTATTATTTCGAAGTAACTTATTTTGAAATAACCTCGTAATGTAGACATAGCCTCTGAGACGCCAGTGCTCAAAAGCTGCTGACAAAGCCCAAGATTATATTTTTAGTATCCATCTGTTTGATTTTGTAAGGAAACTGTCTGTGTTATTGATCCCATTCCGTACCCTTTTACTCAAGCCGACAATTGTGAAAATGAAAAAGAAAGTTATTTTTTTAAATACTTGAGAAGTGTTTAAATGCTGAATGAAAGCAGGGGGGTAAAATAGGTTTCCAAATGGCCTCCTGTACTTAGAATCTGTAATATGGAAAATATCCTCCAGTAACAGTAGAACAAAACTCAAAACTACAAACACTCAAAACCTTCAGACATTATGGACATGAGCCATATTACCCAACACATTGACGCAAGCTGTTTTTTTCAGAGAAGATCAATGAGATATTGGCAAAGACAAAGAACCTCTGACAATGTCACATTGTGTGAACACTGCTCTATTCTATTTCTAAACTAAAGGGACATGGGGAAATTGCCCCCATCTCATAATAAAATATTTTCCTGACCCACTCTCAAAATAAATGTGGACACTGGACATTGCTTCAGGAAAATAGTAGGTCTACTTTAAATAAGAAAAGAGAGAACATAAAGTTCAAGTTGTTGTCCAAGGAATTTTTTTTAACTGGAAACTGTAGTGTGAAAGGAAGTGAATCTCTTAGAATTATAGCATTTAGGTCAGAAGAAACCACTAGATCATCTAGTCTAACCTCCTGTATATTATAGTCTGTCCTCAGCACCCAGCACCTATATGCTAAACCCAGCAACTGAAATTAGACCAAACTAATCTATCAACACACCCCACTCACATGAGAGGGAAGAAGCAGAGAATATGAGATGCTGACTTGGTAGCTATGTTGTATGTGACAATTCTGCCATTGTTCCTCCAACCAATAGCGGGAAAGTTTTGAGGGCCAGTCTCATAGCCTAAAGTTCCAAGGAGTGGATACATAGACTGAGCTCTTTTTTTTTCTTTCAAAGGCTATACCTGCCCCTATCATAAAGGCTAGAAACAGTTGAATGAATGGTGCTTCTTGAGCTCTTGAGAGGTAGAAACCACCAGATTAATGAATCCTTGATAAATGTAATAGGGGGAGGCAGAAGAGCAAGATGAGTATACTCAACTGGGTCTGAGGCCATGTCTACACTATGGGCACGTCTAGACTGCCTGCGGCTTTCGAAAGAAGATATGCAAATTTGGCACGAATTTGCATATCTTCTTCTGATCCCATTTTCAAAAGAGTTTTTTTGGAAAAAAAACAGTCTAGATGCAGTTCTTTTGAAAAAAAAAACCCCCTTCCTAAAAAAAAGAGGTGTACCGGGTTCTTTTGAAAGAACTGTGTCTAAACTGCTTTTAAAAAAAAACTCTTTTGAAAATGGAATCGGAAGAAGATATGCAAATTTACACTGAATTTGCATATTTGAAAGCCACACGCAGTCTAGACATGCCCTATGAAATAAGGTCAAATTTATTAAGGTCACCTTTTTAGCACCTGATTATGTAAAGTCAAAAGTGCATGTCCCTACTATGTGCAAGAGTTCAATGTAGTTTGAAATAGTGCATCCCCAGTAAGGTGGCCAACATCGACTTTGAGAGCAATGCACTGTGGGTAAGGTATCCCACAGTGGCTGCACCCCTTTCAATTCTGGGTTATGTTCCCAGTGCATGCAGTGCATCGCAGCCACCACGGACAACAAAACTCTCTCCTGGCCTTCACTTCCAGTTCCCTGCATGCTCTCCTTTCCTCACACTCCGCTTGCAGCATACTCCAGTAGCATACTCTTCCACTTGCTTAGATGCTCTCTGTCCAAGTTGGCAGATCTCATTTGCTCCTTAAACATTTCTTCCCTAGTCCATTTTCACCTGAGTATTTGTGCCAGCTGGACAGGTGGTGGAGCCGGGGGAGTGTGCAGCAGGCTCACTACTGTTCCTGCTATAACGAAAAGCGAAGGGCAGACTTTACTGGAGATCCATTGTGGAGCATAAAACCTAATCTGTTAGAATAGAGGGAAGGTTTGCCTAAAGACAATAGGAACATATTATGCACAACGCACAGTTATGCTTTCAAGTGGCCACTATGCAGCAGGTGTATATCAGAGTTCTTAAGGGAGCATCTGGATTCGGTTTAGTGGCAGGCATGGTAAGGTACAGGCTTGGGCATGAGCCTGCAGTCGGGGGTGTGATGGGGTCCAAGCATGTCAGAAAACCAGGGCAGGGGCTTAGTGGCACCTATGTGTTTGGCATCTTCAGGTTCCCAGGAAATTGCAACTTTCCATTCCTGCAGGAGCAGCCAGGTAGAAGGGGGAAGGAGGAGGGAGTCTGGGTGTGGCAGCGGAGCAGGGACCCATGCAGGACCCATTTGTTCACTGCTCCCACCCGACCCCCTGTTTGCCAGGAGAGTGCAACTTTCCCTTCCCTCAGGAGTGCATGGGAGGGGCCAGAGGAGAGGGGGTCCGAGTGCGGTGGCGGGGGAGGGGCACAAGCCATGCTCCATTGGGGATGCGCAAATGGAGATTTACTGCAGGGGCATCAGCTAATAGCTTCCCTGCTTCATCCAGGTTGCCATGCAAGATACCAGTCTTCTCCAAATCACACAGAGTGATAGGGAGTAGATGCTGACTGAATATGGTCAGAAACCTGGACTTTATGCTCCAATTCTGCAAAGATGCCAGACCACTTGCTTCTGGCATGGCATGGGAAGGTGTCCTACCGTGGAGGATGGAATAAGGCAGGCCTCCCCAGAAACCCAGTGACAAGGATTAAAGAGTTCCAGAATGAGCATTATGGAGATGTGCAAGAAGAATTCTTGCTCCATCTTCAGACACATTAACAAGCTGTTCTGGAGACAGCTCTCCCCCCTCCACCCCCGCCCCATGGGGTAGGCACAGTGGCTGCTACAGATCACACTCAATTGCCTTAATCCACTTTTAACAAGATTTTAAAAATGTGAACTCACTAGAAGTGCCCTCCCGGGGATCAGTGTCCAACCGTGAGATGTCCTAGGAGGAGGGGATTTTTTCCAAGGTTATGAAAAGTTCTTGGCTCTTGGGAACATTGGATGCCCTGCTCTATTGCTGATCATTCCCCTCCTCCTTCTCATTCTCCTCTTACCATGCTGCCCTCCACTCTGCTTGAGTGTCTTGGGAGTAATCCACGGACTGGCTAAGGAAACTGGTCATGTCCCCCCAAAGGATCATGTGCTTGTAGAAGTGGAATGTTTGCAGCAATGCTCCAGATCATCTGTTTGCCTCCTTTGTCTTTTAGTATGACTGCTTCAGCTCTTTTATTTTCACTGGCACTGCTGGTATCCCTGGTGTATGCTTTCTTCTTCATGTGCTTTGCAATCTTGGCATAGATACCTGCATTCCTTTTGCTGGTTTATAGTTCTGCGAGAACAGATTCCTCTCCACACAGCAGTAAGCTCCATGCTGGTGCTTGTTTGCAAACCTGGGAACTCATGGAGCTCATGGAACTTAAACTCATGGTCAGGTGTGCTGCCTGCTCTGAGGTCTGCTTGCCATGCTGGCCACACAGGAAATGAAATTCAAATTTTCCCTGGGCTTTTTTCTGTTCGCCTGGTGAGCAGTAGAGTTGAAAAGCTATAGCCAGAGCGGTCACCGCAGGGCATTGTGGGACACTTCCAGAGGCCAAGAAAGTCAGTTTTCCTTTGACTGCACTATCACAGAATCTACTGTGCAAGGTTGAATTTAGCGATTACTTCTCATGAAGGCAGAAGTACAGAAATTAACTGTAATGCCCTTTAAAGTCAACAGAGCGGGTTTGGGGATGTGGACTCGTTGTTTAGAAAATGTATCTAATATGACTTAATTTGACCTAAACTCCCAGCGTACACCAGGCCTGAAGGTGTTTCCTTTTTAGCAATATGAAGGGAGTCACAAAGGAAATGTCAAACCCTTTTAATTGAAAACTTGCCAGTAGGGCTGCTTTCTGTGTGTAGAAAATAGTCCCGAGGAAAAACTATAGCTGCTCTCCTTGAATCCAGAATATCCTCACCAAGTGTTGGATTCTTTGTTAGTTAAAAAATAGATTTTTCCCTGTTATTCCTTTAGGCCAAGTTGTTGAAACACAGAACAAGGGACTTGCAGCGCCTTATTCATGTCCTGAGGGGAATCTGCTTAGAGCAACTGGTTGTCTGTGGTCAAATTGTGAACTGCTGCTTTATGTTGTATCAGGATGTGAGGGAGTTAGGAGCTCACTTCCCCTTTATGCCCCTACACAAAAGGGACACGGAATTACAGCCCTAGATCTCAGGCCAGGTGCTTAAGGAGAAAATGCTTCATTCCCTTATCAGCTGATGCACAATAAGAATTATGTGCTCTTGAGGCAAAACTCTTTTCAGAGCCCCACTGGGCCTGTGTAGCTTAGCACCTGAAACCACTGCATGAAAAGAACAACCAAATCCAGATTCAGAAAAAATCTGTGAGCCTGCCTTATTGAGATGTGAAAGTTGTCATCCTGAAGGTCAGGAGCTTGGGACCTTTTTGCAGACCTTTGTTGAAGATTTATATTTAAAACTGTTTGTCTGAATCTGTGTGAGATTTAAATGCCTATTCACACATAGCTAGAGACATGAACGCATGCTTATCCTTAGTTTCTTCTTACTTCCAACTCCATATTGGCCAGCCCCATTCAATGGCTTTTATCTGTTGTGCCCTGTGAAGTTTTCTGCTAAGAGTCATTTTAGAATGCTGCATGTTAACGTAAAATTCAAGCAGGTGAGTTCTGATACATTTTCAGTCAAATGAACTTTATTGGGAGGAATACTGAGGTTGGTTCTGTCATACCAACTTTGCTCTGAAAATTCAAGGATGACTCAAAGATGTCATACAAAGTTTGGCACTGTACTCCAATGTGATATCTTCAGTATACAAACATGACAGATGTTGAGAAATTGGAGAAGGTCCAGAGAAGAGCAACGAAAATAATTAAAGGTCTAGAAAAGATGAACTATGAGGAAAGGCTGGAAGAATTAGGTTTGTTTAGTTTGGAAAAGAGAACACTGAGAGGGGACATGATAGCAATTTTCAGTTATCTAAAAGGGTATCACAGGGAGAAGGGGGGGAAATTGTTCTCCTTGGCCTCTGGGGATAGGACAAGAAGCAATGGGCTTAAACTGCAGCAAGAGAGGTTTAGGCTGGACATTGGGAAAAACTTCTTGTCAGGGTGTTTAAACAGTGGAAAGTTGCCTAAGGAGGTTGTGGAATCTCCATCTTTGGAGATATTTAAGAGCAGGTTAAATAGACATCTTTCAGAGATGGTCTCGACCAGGAGTGGCCAACCCATTCCAGACAATAGCAGTGGAGACAGCGTGAAGAGCTGGGGAAAAGTTGTTGAGAAAAAACAAAAAAGGCAGGGCCTCGAAGACCCGGGGGGGAGGGAACGTCCCTGGGTCTTAGCGGCCCTCCTTTTTTTTTTCCTCTCAATAACTTTGCCCTGGCTCTTCACGCTGTCTCCACTGCTAATATGGCTCACAAAAAAGCACTGGGAAAGGGTGAGAGGTGCAAGCTCTAGGAGGGAATTTGGGTGCAGGAGGAAGTAGAGAAGAGGATGCTGGCTCAGGGAGGAGGCTCCAGGCTGGAGAGTGTTGGGGTCAGGTGGAGGATTGGGATGCTGAGCAAGCCACAGGCTTATGGCTGTGAGGGTGCAGGAATTTGTGCTGGGGTACAGGAGGGGCTCAGGGCAGGGAGGCTGGGAATATGATGGGCTAAGGACACAGATTGAAGTGTGTGGATGGTGCAGGAGTGTTGTGGCAGAAGACTGAGGCTGTGGGTGCAGAAGTTTGGGGGTGTGCGGCTCAGGACAGGGGGTTCCAGTGTATGACAGACTCACATTTCGGGTCCGGGGGGTGCAGGAGCATTAAGATGCTGCAGCCACATGGGGGCTTAGCCCTAATTGGAGGCTTGTTGACCAAGCTTCATTTTTAAATACAATATTATGTCAAACACAAAATGTTTCAGCGGGGAACCTGTTTTGAGTCAGGGGTCACTAACCCAGAGAAAAACCAGTCAAGGCCACACAAGTGAGATGCAAAAAAACCAACCCCTCCAAAACCCCCAAGCCTCACTAATGTGGCCCTAATTGTGATGGAGGGGGCAGCGGACAGGGTGCTGGGGCAGGGTACTTGTGGTGGGAGGGTCTGGCCAGGTGGAGGGGACAGAGACAGCTGGGGCCAGTACCTGGGGATCCTAGGTCTCAGCCCATGCACTTCCTGTTCTTCCCCTCCCCTAAACAACTGGTGCGCTTCCTGAAATTTCTGGTCTGCCACTCCGCTGGGGACTTCCTTTTCCCCCTGCCCCCCACTGATACCTGCCTGTCTGCACAGGGTATGTGTGTGTAGGAGTCCCAGGACTGCCTGCCAACTTCTCAGGAAGTGCACGCTTTTCCTCTGCTCCCCAAGACAGCCGCGTGCTTCCTGAGAAGTTGGCATGCAGTCCTGGGACTCCTACGCACACACACCCTGCGCAGGCAGGCATCGGGGGGAAGGAAGTCCCCGGCAGAGTGAGAGACTGGGAATTTCAGGAAGCGCACCAGCTGTTTAGGGGAGGGGAAGAGCAGCCTGCTCTAACCCAGTCCACCTCCCCTCCCCAAAGGCAGGCACACACCCTCCCCAACCCAATACCCCTCTCCTCCCCTTCCCCAGAGGTAGGTATACACACTCCAACCTGATCCCCCTCTCCTCCCTTTCCTCAAAGACAGGCACATCCCCCTAACCCAATTTCTCTCTCCTCCCCTTCCCCAAAGCCAGGCACACACCCCAACCCAACCCAACCCAACCCAACCCAACCCAATCCCTTTCCCCCCTCTCTAACCTAATTCTCAAGTCCTGGGGCCGCCACCGCCGTTACAGCCGTGCGTCTCCCTCCAGGCACTGAGGCACGTGCGCTGAACGGCCGGCTTTGAGCATGAGCTGGCCGGGATGCCGTGCACAACCCAATCCCTCTCCCCTTCCCTCCCTTCCCCTTCCCCAGCGTCAGACACCTCCCCTCCCTGCTGTAACCCAATCCTTTTCCCCTCAACCTTATGCTCAGATCCCGGAGCTAGAGCTGCTGCACCGCATCCGGGACGCCATGCGCACCCGCTCTCCCCCAAACCCTCTTCCCTTCTCCAAAGCCAGGCATCTCTCTTCCCCAACCTTATGCCCGGGTCCCGAAGCTGCTGCCTGAGCTCAGCGGCCGGCTGCTAGCACGTGCAAGCTGGGAGGCTGTGTGTGACCCGGCCTGCACATGCAGGATATGACGTAGTGCGCTGTGGGCCGTGAGTGGAATGGCGCAAGCTGTGAGCACTCATGCGGCTCACAGCGGCCCGGCCGTGACAGTGGCTGACCTGAGCGGTCCCCGTGTTCCGTCCTGGTTCCGTCAGGAGCTATAATTTTTTTCTTTGTGAGCTGCATGTGGCTCGCAAGCCTCGGGTTGGCCACCGCTGGTCTAGATGGTACTGGGTCAAGTAGCTAAACGGGTGTTATAAGGAGAAGGGAGAAAAAATGTTCTCCTTGGCATCTGATGATAGGACAAGAAGCAATGGGCTTAAATTGCAGCAAGGGAGATTTAGGTGGACATTAGGAAAACTTCCCAACTGTGCTATTAGCCAGGGGATAGAAATGGTGTCCCTGGCCTCTGTTTTGGAAGGCTGGAGATGGATGGCATGAGACAAATGGCTTGGTTATTGTCTTCGGTCCATCCCCTCCGGGGTAGCTGGTGTTGGCCGCTGTCAGCAGACAGGCTACTGGGCTAAATGGACCTTTGGTCTGACCCAGTACGGCCGTTCTAAGCTCAGGGCTCAGGGTCGGGGGTCTCACTGGACCACCTTGATTTTCATGCAAACCTGCTCCTGGGTGGCCAGGCTGGCAGCTATCCTGCCCTAGACAGCCACTTTCCTGTGCCTAGTGCGGAGGTCGTGGATGAGGTCCACGATCTCCGCACTAGACCAGGCGGGCGCCCGCCTCTTACAGCCTCGGGCAGGCTCCTGGGAGCCGCCAGCCTGGTCCCGGGAAGAGGCGGAGGGCTGGGTGGCAGCGGGTGGCTGGTTCGTGACGTGCCAGGTGCAGGGTCTGCTGGCTGGGTGCTGGCAGGCTTGCACCTGGCATGGACACTGTAGCCAGACCATGCCCCTTTAAGGGGTCCGGGGCCGGGAGGGGGGCAGAAGAGTTTCCCTGGTGGTGCCCAGAGTGGCCACCAGGGAAAGCTGGGGAGGGCTAGCCTCCCACTAGTTTGAATTAAGTGGCTACACAGCCCTTAATTCGAACTACTTAATTTGAACTAGGCGTTAGTCCTCGTAGAATGAGGTTTACCTAGTTCGAATTAAGCGCTCTGATAGTTCGAATTAAGTTCGAACTAGCGGTTTGTATGTGTGGCGCCTATCAAAGTTAATTCGAACTAACGTCTGTTAATTCGAACTACTAACGTCTGTTAGTTCGAATTAACTTTGTAGTGTAGACATACCCTAGGAAGGCAATGTGCAGGGTATAGAAAATATTTTACAACAGCTTTTGTAGGTATGTACTATTAGGAATGGCTTGATATTTAACTATCATATATCCTGCATAATGATATTCAATCATCTTTGCATGTATTCATTGTACTGTGTGAACAACAGACTTATTCCTTGTAGTATTTCTAATTTAAAGAAACAAGTGATGGAATTTTAGAGAGAAAAATTGTGTGTGCGTGTGTAGTGAGAGAGAGCGCTGATCATAGCTTTCTAATATCAAACTAAGCATAAAATATGTTTAAAACACTTCTCTCCTATAATAGGAAATCTCTGACAAATATATTGTTATAAAAATAATAAAGAAATATACAGGAAAGTAGGGATTTTAATAAAAAAAAGCTTTTCTAATGTGAACCATCAAATATACAAAACACTACACAGGGAAGCTATGAATAGGACTATACACAGATCACAAATACACAGATCTTTGATAAGAAGAGGTTTGTTTATGTGGGATAATATTTCCTAAGCAATGTATTATACAATTGTAATGCTATCAAAATATTCACATGAATCTCTAAGCCATAAGAACTTCATATAGCAGAGATAACATTGTAAGCCTTATAATGTATACTGAGGATTCTAATATTCTACTTCCCAAGGTAATTTAGAGCACCTCTGCATACATTGTGACTGAACTTGCTGATTATGTATAATCCATGAGTAATGACATTAGAAGTCAGTTTAAGGACATAGTATTCTGGTTAATGAGTAATAACATATTTTTATGGTGCATATAGAAGGAGAAAAAAGTAACAAACATGTTACAGAAATTTATCAGGGAGTTTTTTTAGACTAAACAGAAGAGTGATGCATGATTGAGTAGTTTATAATGTCTTTCCCCAAATTCTTGCTTTATACCATGTTTTTCTTTTGTAAGGTTCATTGGAGGAGATCCGCGGCTACCATAAATTTATCATAGCTCTTCTGGCTTCTATGCAGCTGGGACTATGTGTACCTGCCGAGGATCTGCTCCCTTATGGTCAACTGAGTTTTATTAGTTTGGGATGGGTCGTTTTCCACTAATGCTTTTATTTCCACTTAGTGAATTTGAAGTTTTAAAAGCTTATGCTCTGATTTTGAAAGGCAGGGAGCAGTCACAACTTTCATTGGACTTCATGAGAATTAGGAATATTTCCCAGACTCAGTTTTAATTTTCATTAAAAAATACTCATTTGAATGTATTGAAAATAGTACTTTTAAAGCTTCAGAAACACTGATGGGAATTTCCTCCCTTTAAGGAATATAAATAAACATGGCCACCAATGGATAGTTCTCTGAAAACATATTATTTCTAATACATATTATTTTTTCTGACTTTCAGAGGGTTTGGCACATCTTGGTTGAATATGTATGCACTGTATGAAGAATATCATAATAGGATGGAAAAAGAAAATGAGAAAAAAAATCCTTTATTCCGGGGGATAATATATATGCCACGGGAGATTCTGTTTCAGAACAGTAAACGATAAACAGATGCAGTCACCATAATATGATTCCTCAATTAGCATTCCTATATGTTTACAATGTATCTTTGTCTGTCTGCTGAGAGGGCCTGTTTGATTTTAAAGGATTTAAGGAATTTCTTGGTGAAACCATTGATTTGCCCTTATAGCCATGGATAATTGAAAGAGATGTATTCACCTATCATCACCGAAGGTTCTGTCTCAAGTTTCTAGAAGAAGCTCATCAATGGAATAATAAGCCACAAGAACTATTTCATCCCTTCCCTTTACCCATTAAAGGAATCTCCAATAGAAAATGAGAAATTACCCAATTACCTTTCTCTTTAAGTCGCTGCTGGGCACCAAAATCATAAATCACACATCCCTTTTCTCAGCACTGTTGTTATTTCCTGTGAAACTTGAATGGTAGCTAAAGGCTTCTAAATTCACCTTTTCTTCTCCTCCCATCATTCCTCCACCTTTAATCTGTTTTCCCTGATGACTTTTAACAGTGCCCACAGCACCACCTCAGAATGTACAAGCTGTAGCCGTGAACTCCACGACAATCCAGTTCCTATGGACTCCTCCACCACAGCAATTTATCAATGGTATCAATCAGGGATACAAGGTAAGTCAAACAAAGTTTGGATCAAGGCATTTTAAATTTCTTGTTATGTAACTTCATTGGTGTCAGATTGGGGAATTCTGTGCTTCTCTGGAGCCCTGCTGTATATCATCAGTGACAGTGTCTTACATCAGAAGGAAGCTTATGTTAAATTAAATGAGTTGCGCCACTGCTAACATATATCTGCTGACTATGTTAGTTCTCAGTTAGAGGACAGGAACATTCGATCAGTTCCAAATCCTAATTCTTTTGATGCTAAATCTGAGATTTTTAAAGGCATAAATAAATTAGAGAATAATTTGTCCAGTCAATAGGAACCCGGTACATAAAGGGCCTTTATGCTTTTGGAAAATTAACCACTTTATTTCTATCTACACTAAGGCAAAATTCCCTCTCACTTTACTGTGATCAGGATTTCACCCTACATTTTTTTCCAGTTTCCCATATTTTACATTTGCTTTTTTGTTTCGATCAGAAGCACTTAACATACTTAATTCCAACTCTCAGTCCAGCGATGTTGAAGACTTTCGTTGCATAGCTATTTATTCTGTAAGCTGCACATTCCTTAGCAACTGTATAAAATGACTAAAAGCCTGCTACAACTATCAACAGCTTTATTGAAACTGTCAAAACCCTATTTGCTTGGATTTCTTTTAAATTCCACTAGATTGCATCAGTTTTATAGTTCTTGTTTCTCATGGGAATTCTGAATTGTTGGGCATGGGCACAATGTTTCTGCCACATTTACATCCACCACATCATATAGTCAAGGTTCCAACCATTAGGTCTTTCGCTGGCACTTTATAGATCTTTTCTTAAACAAATCTCTAGGGCTACACTACAAGGTTATTTCAAAATAAATTATTTCGAAATAACTATTTTGAAATAATATGTTCACACTACAAATCCCCATTGAAATAGCACAGATCTATATTGAAATAGCCTGTCCACACTGATTGGAGGCTGAATCACATTTAAAGTCCCCCTCGTCAGGGCATCAGGAGAGCAATCACCTCCTGGAGCCGCTGCCTGAAGCTATCAGAGACTTGTGCTTAAAGGCTCCCCTCTTCAGCCATATCTCAGACCCTTCTCTATTGCCACCCTCCTTGATGGAGAGCAAACATTACACCGCATTTTCTGGTTACCCTTATGGATGCTACAGCACTCCTACCATGGAGCTGGACCTACTGCACAGTAGTATCAGTCTCAAGACCTCCTGCTGCACTTCCTGGTGCAATTAATATAATTAATGCAGGGCATCCTCATGGCACTGCAGGACCAAGATGGCCAGCTTAGACTGGGGCACATTCTCACCCCGGCCCGGGTGCTCCTCCCACCCCATAGTTCCCTCCATTCTGCCCAGCATGCCATGCGCTGCCACTTCTGGCAACTGGTGGGACCAGATCATTTTGGAGCGGTGGAACGACCAGCAGTGGCTCCAGAACTTCTGCATGCAGAAGGACACCTTCATGGAACTCTGAGTGGCTTGCACCTGCCCTCTGGTGATGGAACATCCACATACAACCTGCCATCCCCTCCAGAAGTGAGTCAGAATCACCCTCTGGAAGCTTGCCATGCCAGACAGCTGCCGCTCCATCAGGAACCTGTTCAGCATCAGGAGACTGACCGTCGGGGCCGTGCTCATGGAGGTATGACTCTCTTGCTAGTGTCCCAGGAGGGTTGTGAACTACTGCAATAGCTTCCCTAAGGGTGTGGGGGGTGGAATGTCCATCCCAAGGGGTTTTGCAGTCCCAGCTTCACAAAGCCCTGCTGGGGATGGGGTAGTTGGGGTTGTTCCTGCTGTGGGAAGGGACTGGGGCTCAGGGACCTCCCAAGGGCTCCTGCAACCCTGTGAATCTGTTTTCCTATGTTTTTACAGGTGGTGAGAGCTATCAATGTCATCCTGCTGTGGAAGGTCATCGCCCTGGGCGATGTTGACCCCATCGTTGCTGGCTTTGCCTCCATAGGCTTCCCCAACTGCGGGGGAGGAGGAGACACCCATATCCCCATCCCCATCCTGGTCCCCAGCCACTGGGCCTCTGACTATATAAATAGGAAGGCATACTTTTCCATGGTCCTGCAGACCCTCGTGGATCACCAGGACTGCTTCACAGACATTAACGTTGGGTGGTTGGGGAAGGCGCATGACATCCACATATACTAGAACTCAAGCCTTTTCCAGAGGATTCACACTGGCACTTTTTCCCCCGACCGCATCATCAGGGACATGGACATGCCCATCTGCATCATGGGTGATGCAGCCTACCCCTTGCTCCTGTGGCTAATGAAGCCCTTCATGGTCTACCTGGACCCCACCAAAGAACAGTACAACACCAGGCTCAGCGGGTGCTGCATTGTTGTGGAGGGTGCCTTTGGCCACCTCAAAGGGAGATTCTGGTGCATCCTTACCCGCCTCAGCCTTGGCGACTGAAACATCCCCCAGGTGGTGGCAACCTGCTGTATTCTCCACAATTTGTGTGAGAATAAAAGGGAGATTTTCCTACCAGAGTGGGGGGCAGAGGCAGAGCAGCTTGCCAGGGCTTTTGAACAGCCACACACGGCTGCCATAGGCAAGCCCATCTGGGGGCTGTGCACATCTGGAAGGCCTTGAGGGAGAGTTTCAGCTAAGGTCTGCTGTGAGGCTTCCCCAAAAGGGGCCTCTGCATTGCTCCACCGTGCTTTTCCTCCCCCACACCTCCTTTCCCCACTCCCCTGCAGATAAAATAAACCAGACTTTTTGTTTTGGAACAATTAACTCAGTGATTTTTATTGGTGAAATATATAACTGGGAAGGGACTGGTGAAAGAACCCAGTTGTGGAGAGGGAGAAGGAGGGGGACAGAGGGGCTCAGGGATGGGGCTTGGACTGGCGCCTGCCTCGGGCATTTTGGGATACTTCGGTTGCCTAAGAGGCCTCACCACCTCATGTGCGCAGCTCTCGGTGGCCCCAGGGGAGAGCTAGGAGGAGAAGCCAGGAGATGGGTGGGAGTGAATGCTGGAGGGACTTGGAGGGGAGCAGATGCTGGAGGATGGCCACTGGCGCACATTTCTTTTATTTTAATCCGCACCTGCTCCTGGGTGTGAGTGTGCCCCTTCTGGGCCAGGCTTGCAGCCATCCAGCTGTAATTGTCTGCATTCTTACACCTCGTGCAAAGATCCTGGAGATTCAACTCCTCACCCCAGACCTCTATGAGATCCACAATCTCTGCACCAGTCCAGGATGGGGCCCTCTTCCGCCCATAGACAGGAGCTTCTGAGGTGGCTGCTGGTGTGCTTGCAGATGTGGGGGGGTTGGAGGGAGCACTGGGGTCGTTCATGGCAGCAGGGAATGCCGAGGCCGGTGTTGTTGTATGGCATGATGCGAGCAGAGCCTGTGTCATGGCACAAGCCCTTTCCCTTCTGCTTGTATCTTTAAAGGCTACAGGAGAAGGGAAACTATAGAGTTTTGAGGGGTGTGGACAGAGTGGCCACCAAGGCAGCTGTGAGAAGCCCTGGAGGCCAATTATTTCAAAATAAGCACAACTGTGCTGTCCACACTCACCCTATTTGGAAATAACTATTTCAAAAGAGACATTATTCCTCATGAAATGAGGGTTTATTTCAGAATAAGAAGCCCATTATTTCAAAATCATTTCAAAATAACGTGCTTGCTGTGTGGATACTCACCTTGTTGTTTAAAAATAATGTGAGTTATTGCAAAATAACTCTGTAGTGCAGATGTGCCCAAAGGCACTTGACTATAAGTGTCCTCATTTTAGAAAGAGCTGAGTACCCAAACATTCAGAGAGGTCAAATGGTGGTCACAAGTGCTGCGTACCTATGTGAAAAGGGCTAATGAAGTCCTAGCATGCATTAGGTGAGATATATCCAGTAGAGACAAAGACATATTAGTATCATTATACAAGGCACTGGTGAGCCCCCATCTGGAATACCATGTGCAATTCTGATCTCGCATGTTTAAAAAAGAAGAATTCAAGCTAGAAGAGGGGCCTAGAAGGGCAAGTAGGATAATCCAAAGAATGGGAAACCTACCTTATGAGAAGACACTCAAAGAGCTTGGCTTGTTTAACCAAACCAAAAGAAGGCTGAGGGGAGATATAACTGCTCCCTACAAATACATCAGAGTGATAAATATCTGGGTGGGAGAAGAGTTATTTGCATTGAGTGCTTATGTGGGCATAAGAAAATTGGCCATTAAGAAGTTTAGGCTCAAAATTAGCAAATGTTTCCAACCATCAGAAGAGTGAAATTGTGGAACAGCCTCCCAAGCAGAGCAGTGAGGCAAAAAACCTCACCAACTTCAAGAGTAAGCTTGGCAAATTTATGGAAGGGATAGTATGATGGGACTGCCTATGATGGCATGAAGCCCACGGGTGACTGCCAGTGGCAAAAATCCCCTGCGGCCAGAGACAGGACACAAGATGGGGAGGGCTCTGAGTTACTACAGAGAATTCTTTCAGAGGTATCTGCCTGGTGGTTCTTGCCCATATGCTCAGAGTCTAACTGATTGCCCTACTTAGGGTCAGGAAGGAATTTTCCTATCGATTAGATTGGCAGAGACCCTGGGCAGCCGGGTTCACCTTTCTCTGCAGCATGGGGTATGGGTCACTTGCAGGTTTAAACTAGTGTAAATGGTGAATTCTCTGTAACACGAAACATGATTTAAGAACTTCAGTAACTCAGCCAGGGTACGTCTACACTTGCTCCTTATCTCGAGATAGGGATGCAAATGTAGTGTACCGAAATTGCTAATGAAGCGCGGGATTTAAATATTTAAATAAAATAAGGAGTAACAGTTATTTCGAGAGAAGGGTTTTCTCTTGAAATAACGCTGCTACACGGGGCATTTTATTTCGAAATACCACTATTTCAAAATGGCGCCTGGACGTGATTATGCTAATTAAGGGTGAGATATTTAAATCCTGCGCTTCATTAGCAATTTCGGTACACTACATTTGCATCCCTATCTCAGGATAGGGAGCAAGTGTAGACATACACCCAGAGTTTATGGGTCTAGTACAGGAGTTGGTGGATGTTGTTCTGTGACCAGTAATCTGCAGAAGGTCACACTAAATGATCATGGTGGTCTCTTCTGACCTTAAAGTCTATGAGTCTGAAAAATAGCTCGCTTTACGTACTTAAATATGGATAGAGGAACCTAACATTTGGCCCCCAACTTGGAAAAACTATGGCCATTTATTTTTAAAACATGCTTGTTATTTTCTGTCGTGAGTTGATCTTAACATACAAGCTCATCTAGTGAACTCAGAAGCAGCATTGTTTCACGTTGCATAATGATAGCGTTTGCAAGTATTGTGAGTAGAAACAACTTTTAATGAGCGTTAATCTGTATTTACATTTTCTCTCTTCCAGCTCCTGGCATGGCCAGTGGCTGACCCAGAATCTGTGACTGTGGTCACCATTGCTCCTGATTTTCATGGAGTTCACAGTGGCTGCATTACCAACTTGAAGAAATTCACTGCTTATTACACATCAGTGCTTTGTTTCACTACCCCAGGGGATGGACCACGAAGCCCACCACAGCTGTTGTGCACTCATGAAGACAGTGAGTATAGCAAAGTCCAGCCAGCATTCTCCGGCAGTGCCTGAAAATGGTTCTGCTAAAAGTGATGGTCAAAATTTTCAAACCTGGCTTCCGAAGACAAGGTTCCTAAATCCATATTTAGTCAGATAAAAGAAAGAGATCTGATTTTCATCTGTAGCACACACTGAAGTCAATGAAAATCAGGCCGCTATAAATTTAAATATTTACATACCCAAATATGGATTTAGGAGCCTAAATTTAGACATCAGATATGATCATTGCCTGGAAGCACATTGAAAATGTAATTGCTTATTTGCATGCTAGATATGTTTTATGCATTTTTTTTTATTCAAGTATTTGAAAGGTGAGATCATTATTCTGAGCCTGTCTGCCAAATCCAGCTCAAATCTGCACCAAGGATTGAGAATGAGTCTGGAAGTTCAGTACAGAGATTATTCGCTGCATCTCAAAACCTCACACATTTTAGCCCAATTTGGTTCATGTGGAAGTGTCCGCTCAAGAGAGGTTTAGGATTGATATGCCTGCAGGGGCCAGGAGGAGTTACTGCAGGTCAAGATTAAATTGCAGTCGCAAAGCTATCTGAAGGAGGTTTACACAATCGTCTGTCTTCTCTAATCTTAGCTCTGGGCAGTGCTTTTAATCCCCTTTCCCTCACTGAATGCTGTTCTGACAACCCAAAATATAAAAGTAAGTTAGAAAAAATTGCTTAATGTATCCAGGTTATCTGGTGGTTTTTGAAATAGTGTTTTGTTTTAATAACCTTTGGTTAGGCTAGTCATTGTTCCTGCAAAAAAGAGCCTTGTTACGGGCAGCATAAGAGTTCAAGAAGTAAGTTTTCAAATGCTGGACCAATTGTCCGTGAGAAAGTGTTGAAAGGACATAAAAGAAACATATCTACTTATCCAAAGATTTTCTCCTTCATAGTCCATCTCCCCTGGGTGCTAGAAAGTGTGATATCTCTGTGCTCAAAGAGCAGATTACCTGCTGCTAGAACTTTTAAATGTTAGCAGATCACTGAAACAGAATTATAACCACCAGGAATCTGAGCCAATAATTTAACTTTGTATGTGTTTACTGAAGCATTAAAGCTGGAAGACAAGGAGGAAAGAGAAACAGTTATTGTATTTGGCAAATACTGAATAGGTGGTATGATTTTTTAAAAGACTCTTCAGAAAATAATTTCTTTGGTATTGCAATGGCTCAAAAGGAGAGCCAGCATTAGGATATTTGTACAGTCTGTGACTTCAGAGGACACACTACCACATCCTGGGTGTGGCTTCTGGCTTTGGGTTCTTGAGCTTGGTCTGTATGTGTGAATTTCCCTTTCATATTTCACTGGATACATCTGCATGGTGAAAGAAGATGCAAACTTTAAATCCGAAGAGAATATAAACCTTCCAGACTTCTGCTAACAGTTGGTTACATTCTGCCTTTCTTTAGAACAATGCTTGGTGATTCTGCAAAAGAATTTGTTTACTAATCAATGGCAGATCAAACATGAATTGACATCCTAGGTGAACACAGCCTTTGATGGCTTAATTTAGCTGGTTCCATCTTTTCACAATTGTACAACAAAATTAAAATAGGATTGTAACACTGTGGGTTGAGTGAAATCAAGACTAGGAATACCGATTATCACTTCTTCCTGAATACTGCATACTTACTATTGTTAGATATTCCTAAGATTTATACTGGAGTAGCTGTTCTTTCTATAATGCTTTGACTACTGGCTATTGGAGAATGACTTCAGAGGTTTCCCTACCTGGGATAGCACAATTGCAAATGTGGCTATAGCCAGCCTATTGGCAAGCTTTTTTTTTCATAGCAGGAAGGCAATGAGAAACTGCACGAAAGGGAAGAGGAAATAAAATACAAATGTGCAGCCCAGAAATTGCCAACTGGTGTCAGCAGAGCTGGAGGATAGCGTTTTTGGGCAGGAATCCAGATAACAAAAAGCACAGTGAATATAAAATAAGCCAAAAGCTCCCTTTTCCAGTGCATCGACTGAAGAGAGAAATGCAAGTTGGATCAAAAATCAGTCAGGTTGTCTTCCTTGAAGATCAAAATTGAGGGAGGATGGTGTATTCTTGACAGTCATTCCATTTTATAGTCTTTCATTGCACACCAGGGAACTGAACATTTCAAGAGCTCTTGAGCTACACCATAAAAATCCTTTAAAGTTTCACAGAGTTGTATACATTTTGCAGAGAATAGTTACCATTTTCCTGGAGATTTTTTATGTTTTGCAAGAGTTTATCCAAGTGCTGATTGGATAAAACTGACCTTGATTTGCGAAGTTAAAAGACCCTGCCCAGATAGGATTTCTGCTAATGCTGTTTCTGCAGATACAAGACCTGATACCTCAGCCCCTGCAAAGGCACAGGAAGAGGCTGTAGTCTGTGTGAGATAATTTAGGGAAACCAGCAAACGCAATTGCTTTTCAGGATCCAGCAAGCCTGATTGTTCTAATGAGATTAGGCCAAGAAGAGAGACAGAGAACAAGTTGTGTGTCAATCTCCTGCTGCCAGTCTCTTTGGTTCTCTGCGCAGTGTGGATGAGGACTGGATAAAATAATTTGTGATGATAGCCAGAGTGATTCTTAACACCTTGCATTCCCCCTCTCCCCTGCAGTTCTCACAGATGTCTCCTGCTGGGTTCCACTGGCCCTGGCTCAGTGTTTTATTTCTTCAGTGCTAACCTTGCTGCATGAATCACATCAAAAGTAAATGGGGATCTCCTGTTAACAGATTTCCCTTTCTGATTGCCAGAGCCTGGAGCTGTGGGACACCTGAGTTTCACTGAGATTCTGGACACCTCTCTCAAGGTCAGCTGGCAGGAACCTATAGAGAAAAATGGCATAATTACAGGCAAGTATCAGATGTTATCCTTTAAAATAAGGCGTGGGAATGTATTGTTGCAGTGAGGGGGGAAAAAAAGGTTGGATAATAGAACATTTAGAGAGAGCTGCCTACCAACAATGCAGCCTTCCCACTTCCTCTTTAAGGTAATTGAAATATCAACTAGGGCATGTCACCGAAGGCACAGGTCCAATTACCACCAGTCCCTGATTGTGGCCACTGAAAATGTATTAGAAATCAACTCCCCACTGAGCATCAGGCTTGTTAAATCTCACATGTGTTCCACCTGTGTTACTAGATTTCTGAAACTCTGCCAGGCTCTGTTTGACCCTTGGCACTAAGGATCAGGGCCTCCTGATGCTGAATTTGCAGCTGGAAAATCCTGATTGACAACTAAGAGGCTACAATTAAGATGAAATAACAAGTTACCAGAATCCTTCACACACAGATCAAGCTGTCTGGCTATGGATCATTTGACAGAAAGATTAAACATTATTGCTAAATATAGGCTACTAGAAGACTTACCGAGCGTTTCCTAGCTCCTTCAGAGCAGGGGGCCGGTGTGGGGGGGGGGGGGTGCAGGAGTGAGGGTAGGGCTTTGAGGATGTGGGGGGGGGGGGTTCAGAGCAGGAGGCTGGGAATGTGGGGTGCAGGAGTTAGGGTGGGGAGTTAAGGAGCGGCTCAGAGCAAGGGGCGGGGGATTTGGTGGTGAGGAGGGGCTCAGGAGTGAGGGTTAGGAGGAGGGGGAGCTCAGGTCAGGAAGTGAGGGACTCAGGACAGAGGGTGAAGGTGACCACCAGCTTCTCCCTGGAGGTTGCCTAGGGTGGTGGGGACTGCATATGCCACCTGCCAGCTTGTCCCTAGGGCAGGAGGGGGCTGCACACCCTGCCTGCTGGCTTCTCCCTGGGGGGGCCAGGCTGGTCCAGGGTAGGGGAGGTTTGGGTGGGGAGACCTGTGCAGTCTAGCCCTGCCATAGCTCCTTGGTCCTGGATCAGCATGAGAGGTGTGTGCCCAGGCTGGTTCCATTGGCACTCGCTAATCCCAAATCAGGGAGCAGGGATGGGGGGCTGCACAACACTGTCTGGACCTTGGGATGGGGAAGAGGGACCACTCAGGCTGGCTGGGGGTGGGGGGTGGACAAATTGGATGGTCCAGCAATGCTGGGGGAGGCAGGCTGTGTTTCCTCAGGGAGTATAGGGCTGGTGGTGGTCTGGGGAGGGGCCATGGCGGTGGGGCTCGTGGGGCTTTCCCTCCACCCACCTCATCCATCACTACAGCCGAGGGCCACCAGGGAAGGTTTGAGGTTGGAGGGCCATGTACCTGGACCGGTGGCCGGCAAGATGGTGAGCCCTGTCCTTAGCTGTCCACTATCTTCCTTGTGTGACTGACCCCCTGTGGTCACTCTGCAGTATAGCTGTCCCTCTGATCAGCTTCCTCCCTTTCCATGGTATGGAAAACAATTGAATTCCAGGCACATCCCATTTTCCTGGTATAACCAAACCCTGATCTTGCTTTAAGTCAGGATAGGAGGAAGCTGCATACCAGAGTTGGTGGTTTCAGCTCTTGCAGTTTAGGAGGAGTTCTTGAACAAAAGGGCTCACAGACAGACAGATGCAGAAATCCCTAAGATATAGAGATAGTAACAGCAGAGATCTCACACTTGCATGCTACTTCACCCTTTCCTGCTATAAATCAATCTACTGTATGTCAGTTTGGTTGAGACAATAGCCACTCATTTTTCTGTCAAGGTTAATACATACCTGGAAAAGTTCATGGTACTTATCCTCAGAGGTAAGACTGTCATCAGATGTAATGCATTAGAGAATGAGTGGAGGACAGAAGGTCTGTTTCTCAAAGGATTTTGAATGTGCAAAATTTAGCTTTATTCCAATTTTGAAAAAAACCACGAAAACTTCAAAATTCTCCTGCGATATGGAGTAAAAAAACCCACACTAGCATTGGTGATAAGGCTGCTTTGGGCTAGAGGAGCCCTGTCTTTCTGCTTTCGCATAGGATGCCAACACTGGAACAGGACTTAAAAGGAGTGAGCTCCATTCAGAAGGGGGCAGCCCTGCAAAAGTAACAGGCCGTTGAGCTATTCTGACCTCAAGAAGGGGGTGGACAGCCACTAGAGCCTTGCCCTTGCTGAAGGAGGATGGCTGGTGCTAAAGAGGGGAAAAGACTGAGACTTGCACTAGACACCCAATAAATACTGAAGTAGACTATAATGCTCCCTGGGCTGGGTGAAATAAGAGAGGCCTATATCCTGAAGGGAGCTGCGTATAGTTTTTTCCCCTGTTCTTTTGCTTCAGATCTCTAGTTTATGTCATTTATGCAGGCTGTGATATTGTTTCTCCTTTGGCTGGAGGGTTGAACTCTGCCCTGCTAACAGGACGTTGCCCTGTAGCACCCGCTAGAGTGGGAGTAATTGGGCTGTCACCATGTGCTCCTGATGGTGCTACTAAAGGGGTGCGCTTTACCATTCATGGCATCTCTGCAAAGGATTTTTTTTTAGCTGTTTTGGGTCAATGAAACATTTTGCTTTGACCAAAATGCTTCATTTCATTTCTTGGAAATCATGCCTTGAACTCAGTGGTCTTTGGACAAAGACTGATGGTTGAAGATAGCAGATCGGTAGCACTTCAATAAATCTAGCCAAATCTTCAAACCTGGGTCTCTAAAATTAAGCACCTGAATCAGAGTTGCTAAACGCAATCAGCTCCTACTAACGTCATTGGGAGCTCAGCACATCTTAATAAAAGGGCACTTATTTGGTAAACTAAATATGGGTTTTAGGTGCTTAACTTTAAGCACCCATGTTAGAAAATTTTGGACCATGACATTCTTTGAGGACACATTGAAAGCTAAATATTGTCTCCGGTATTTACTAGTGGCATATATTCAGTCTTCTAGATGAATTCAAGTGAAGTATAACTATCAAATGTGTAAAGAAACACATTAGCCATATCATTTTCAACTGCAATCTTATCGTCTCTCATAAGAATCAGGCACTTTTGCCCATGTGAGTAGCTATGTTCAGTTTAACTAATTGCCCTAGTCCTTTGAAGTGCATATGAGATTCTTCTTTAGTTCCTGTCACAAGTGCTTCTGTGTTAGTGGGGGTTATTTCAAACAGCTGTCCTACTCTATCCCAGATGTGAGTGCACCTAGGTATTGGGACAGGGCAGTGACTCCTGGCTGTATGTTTACTATTCTGATTTAATAGGTCATTTCTGTTGCTGCCATCACTGTAATAACTAGCATAACATGCTAACTATGTGAAGGTTGTAAAGCATTCTGGATTCCTTCGGGGTGAGAGGTGCTATACAAATCTGTGATATTATTATTACTATTGAATTGTTTCAGTGCGGCTTTGCTAATGCCCCCCAAATTAACACTGCAATTAGCAATCTGCCCTCTACAAAGCAGTTCACAAGACATTTGCTGCTTGAGAACTCCTATGCTGGAAATAAGCTTCCACCTCCCAGAATGATTTGGAAACCCAATGGAGCGAGGTGATGGGCTGTTTTACACACAGGGTAGATTGTTTTAGAAGGAAAGGACTTTTAAAAAAGTGCTATTGTTTATGAGGAAATACAGGCAGGAAAAAACTGCGCCAGGCAAGGTTTATGACTTCCCCTTTAGTGGTGTGCATTGTGTTAAGGCTGGGAGAAAGGGACAGCAAGACAATTCATTTTCTTGAATGGCTCAAGGACTATATACAGTGCTGCTTAGAGATCTAAGAGTGCTTAGAAACCCTCTGCTTCATCACTTCTGCTCATTGATATCATTTACTGTGACTCTTTTTTAATTCTGGTACATGAAATGAGAGGAAAACACAGGGAGCATTGCAAGGCAGCCAGCCTGTTCTGGTAAACTGCCCGTTGCTCTCATTGTAAATTTCAGTATCTTCTCTTCTCCCTCAGTAAACTCTGATTTATGAGTGCCTGGATGCAGATGGACAGTTTGTGATTGGATGTACTGGTCTCTTGTAGAGAATTTATTCCAGTTCAACAGAAAATTATTTCTGAAACTGCTCTGGTCATTAGTTTTGGTTAGGCAGCAGTTCAGGGAGAAGGTTTAGTGCCAAAGCATAAGGAAAACACTGTGGCTCCTTTTGTCTTCTTGCTTACACTCAAACCAGATGAAACAATTGTTGCTCAGGCCTATTGAACTCCACTGCACACATCCACGGCATGGATTATGTCTGTAAATCAGAGAGAGTATTTTTTACTGGTCACATGTCCCAGAGTTCTGCCCATCTGCCAGTCATAGATGCTTAAGTGCTATATATTTGGATACTGGAATTCCTTTCCTTCATTTTGGAATCCCTTTCCTTCATTGATGAGTTTGTTTGTTTTAATCTTGCCTGATTTCAGTAGGCTTTATGTGTGTGCATATATATTTTGGTTTGTTTTTCTATGGCTAGATATAACTGTTTTATTATTGGAATTGAAATATACATGTAACCCCCTTTTTCCTCCCCGGGTTACTGGGGAGCAGGTCACACTCACAGGTGTGCCTGGGCGCCTGATGTTTTAACCTAACAGAGATCCTGAGCACCCCAGTGGTGATGGTGTTTAGTTGGGGAAAGCCCTATCCACCCCATTGCTGCAGTCCCTTGCTTGTAATGAATGTAAAATGGCGGTGCCTCCATCTGGCTGGCCTTGTACACACTCACTGGTGTGCCTTGAGAGCCTCCAGGAACACAGTCATTCCAGCTATAATCTGGATCCAAAACAACAACTACAGATCATATACATCTAATAGAACACTTTAAAATAAACAATCTTTACTTAACTTAAATAAACAGGGATTAATAGAATTAGAAATGAATAGCCTTAACAAAACACATAACAATAACTGAAGTTTATATAGCTACCATTTGTACTACCAGTGACCCCACCCCAGAGTGTGCACACCCCTAGACTCAGTCCCAGACACTTGCTTGCATTGGCGCGCTGATGTTGCAGCTGTAGTGGAGATTTGGTCCAGGCTAAACAGCAGCTCTGTCCCAGGCAGCACTTTTCCAACAAGGCCCAGAAACTTACTGCCTCATGCTGGGCCTATAGAAAGCAGCCTGCTACCTCCCAGTTTCAACAGGCATCTAGTAGCTGCACTCCAACAGCCCCTGCACTGGATCAATGTCCTTGGCAGCAGCCTGGCTCCCCCTTTGGTTCCAAAACTCCAAGGCAGAGTCCCAGACTGCTAGGCCTCTTCTTCAAGCACATGGAGAGAGCCTCCTCCCTTCCTGTTTTTTCCCAAGGGCTCATGGGAATTGTAGTCTGGATTGTAGCAAACAGGGTCTTTTCTGAATAAAACAGAGGCCCCTTTAGAGTAAGGGGACTGCATACATATTCAATGTTGCCTCTGCTTTTGCTCTACATTGACATTGTAAATGATATTTTTCCAGGTGAATCTTTTTTCAGTATATAAAAGCATCAATAATACATGCCTGACATGCTGCAAACCAGGGTCTCTTTCCACATACAGTAGGGGCTTTGAAGTAGTTATGGGCAGCCCATAAAAATGTATAGAGGTGAACCCTCAAAATGTTGTGATTAGCCAAAGATTCTCCTAAACATGCCAATCAGCAAAGGAAAGTTAACACTGTTTAACTTAGAACAACAATGTTGTCACATGTTGTTTGGACATGGATGGATAGGGAAAACCTTGCAAATCTCTTTATTTTTTTAATTGAAAACTATCTTCAAATATTTTATTTTGTTTGTGCATTAAGGGTGAAATTCCCACTTCCTCACACACAGCCTCAATAATCAGGATTGCAGGGCTGCCCTGCAACTTCTCTGTGGCCCCAACCTCATCTGTGAACTACCCTTTACCAGCGTCTGGGCTAAGAGTGGCCACTGATTGCGTGCCTTCTCTGCAGGGGGTTTGAGTCACAGGATTCTACATAAAAATAATTAGTCCTGTAGCACCTTAGAGCCTAATAAAAATGAGGAAGTGAGTTTATCTCTATCTCTATCTGTTAGTCTCTAAGGGTCCATCTAGACTACAGGCTTTTGTCGATAGAGGCTTTGTTGACAGATACTGTTGACAAAGCCTCTGTCGACAAAGAGTGTCTAGACTACATCCAGTTCTGTCGACAAAGCAAGGTGCTTTGTCGACATGAGAGTGTAGATGCAAAGGACAGTGTAGATGCAATAACACCTTCTGTTGACAGAACTCTGTCGACAAAAGACATTATTCCTCGTAGAATGAGGTTTAGCGCCGTCAACAAAACTGCCGAGCTCTGTCGACATAATGTCGACAGAACTTGGCGGTAGTGTAGACGCAAGTATAGTTTTGTCAACCAAAGTCCATTTTGGTTGACAAAACCCTATAGTCTAGACACACCCTACAGTCCTACAGGACTACTTTTTTTTTTTAAAGTAACAGAGACCGCACGGAGACTTCTAAATATGCAGGATCCTACATAGTTACAGTTTTTGTGGTTCACCTTCCAACCCTCTCTCTCTCTCTAACCATAATGGTCTATTTGTAGCAGCGCTGTTGCCCTCCTGTGCAGCGTGCAAGGAAGGAAGAGGCTCCCCATGAGATCACTCTGCTCACGCTCCCACCACTGGACCGCAGATAGAGAGGAGAGTCTAGCTCTGACTCTGTGGCTGACCTTTATCCTTCATTAATAGGTCAATAGACCCCATGTTCAAAGTCTGCATGCTCACAGACTTACAGACTTCAGTCAGACGGGACCATCATGATCATCTAGCCTGCTCTCCTACACATTGCCGGCCACAGAACCTCGCCCACACGCTACTGCTCTTAATTATTATTTTTTCAATGACCATCTGCTACACAAAGTATGATCTCTCTGGGAAATAATACTCCTCGCTTCATGAAAGTTAATGAAACCCACAACACCGCTGAGATGTAAGGAGGTGGTTGTTGTTATTCCCATTTTACTGATGAGGGAAACTCAGGCACTGAGTGTTCAATTCACTGATTAGCACTGAGGAATTCCTGTTTCCCACTCCAGTACCTAGTTTGCTAGATCACATTGTGTCTCTGAAATAAACACTTCTTGTTAAAATCACTGGACATTTTGTGGTTTCACTTTCTATGTATTAATCACTGACATTGTTTTCAGTGATAACAACATGAGTCTGAGTTCAGAGATGGTAGGGAAGGCACCTGGTTGGAAGGCCTACCTTTCTCTTGACGGTTTGTGCCCAGTACAGTTTGAGGGGTTCCTTTTGTATAATCATTTGAATCACATCCATTTCCTTTAATTTCAAGAGCTGCATGTATTCTTTGCCCTGTGCCAAATCACAAGGGGAAGCTGCAGACAAGCAAACGTTTCTGCCAGCTATCTGGAGACTGACACAGTAAGGTTCAACAGAGCTCAGGGGAGAATAAAGTTACCAGAGGAGTAGCAAGGGGCAGAGCAAGTGAGGAAGATGAGGAGGAGAACAAAAGCCTTCACGGACAAAATTGAAGAAATCAGACTGTAGAAACTTTTATATTCATTTGTCTTCCAGGAACTCTCAAAAGAGCTAAGAAAGGAGACATTTAACAGGCTGCTTCCTATAGAAGAAAGGGGTGGAGGGTCAAGGTTGTAGGGATTAGGACAGTAGGTTGGCTACACTAGGTTCTAAAGGACGGACTAATAATTCACCTTGCTAAAAGTTGCGTGCAGCAGGAAGCTAAGGAGAGTAAAAGTTTTTCCATTTCTCCAAGAGTCCAGCTGTGTTCCTGCAAGATCATTATCATCTGATTTGTAAGTATTTTTAGATCCTCAGCTTAAAAAAGGAGCAGCCCTGGGAGCTGTGCATAGATTTTTCACCTCCTATTCCAACTACTCACTGGTGAGAAGAGTTTGAGTTTTTCAGTGTCTCTTTTCCTGTTCATTTTTTAGAGTTCATAAATCGAAATCCCACTCTTCAAGAAAATTATTCCTGAGGGTTTCTCAACCTTTTAATTGTGCATGCTGCATACATATAGAAAGCTCTTCTATGTAAACCACATCCCTTTCTCTTTGCAACTTCATTGTCACATGATATCCCAGTGGTATCTGCAGGAATCGCTCATGTGGAAAAATACTATTGGAAAAGTACTAAGGTATTTTTAATTGCCTTAATGCATTCAGTGCATTTTTCTTTCTGTAAAAAGGTATCCACTTTGGCGGAGAGTCAGCAACATGACCAGCTGACTCTCAACAGCCCACCAGCAGCAAATGCTCCACCACTTGTGAACCTCTGGATTATCATGCAGGAAGACAAAGAACTCGCCACTGTTATAATTCCTTGACGTCTATGTAATTGTTTTCTAGGCTACCAGATCTCCTGGGAGGTGTACAACAGGAATGAATCTCGTCTGGCTCGCACTCTAGCCAACACAACCCTTGAATACAAAATCACTGGGCTGTCGTCTCTCACCACCTACACTATTGAGGTGGCAGCAATGACAGCAAAAGGGACTGGGGTGGTTACCTCCTCTACCATTTCCTCTGGCGTGCCCCCAGGTTGGTAAAACTATAGAGAATGACTCAAAGTAAATTGACTCCTGTGTGTGGCCAAATTCCAGGAAACACTGGCTTCCTGAGTAAGATAATAATCATGCCTTTATTTTTAAAGCATTGAGGCACAGTACAGCATAATTAACAAAGCATAGAAGGGACTCAGGGATGAGGGGGAAAGGTAATTAAATAGCTACTTTTTATAAATATATAAAGTAACATAAGATGTGGGTCAAGCAGTGATCATTATTTTAAAAAACAAAGAAACCCACACATTTTGGGGAAAGGGTGCTTTTTAAAAAGGAAGCCTTTTTTTCCCATTTGTAAGGATTAGAGCTATAGTGCATGTGGATTGTAGGATATTTATGTGATGCAAATAAAAATATTTCCAAAAGTGGAACGTGTTGGCATGCAGGAAACTTGTAGAAGTAGTCCCATGTCCTAAAGCCCAAATTGCAATAGTGCGACCACTAAAATGGGCGAGGCAGTGTACAGCTTCTTGTCAAAGTGAGATTCCGGGGAAGAGGTCTCAAATGCGGAAACACTGGCTTACATCTGCTTTGAAAATCTCAGTGAAGTTGGCTATTTACTCAGCAGTATTATGTCTCTCTTTGGTATTACCCAGGATTTACATTTCCTCTAGAGGAAGATAGGTAGGTAAATATTTTATAAATGGGGAACTAAATCACAGAATGTTCAATGACTTACTCGAAATCACACAGCAATTCACTAGCAGAGCTGGGAATGAAGCTCAGGTTTCGAGGCCACCTTAACCACCAGACCATGCCTCTTTTTCTTATGTAGCCTTTATAGTGTTAATCTAGAGTCTAAGGTCCTCCAGACAGAGATCTGTCATTTTATTAGTCTGTAAAGTGCCATGGATACATATGGTGCATTATTAATAATAATAATATAATTACGTATGCCAGTGCAAAATTATTTACTGTATTATAAGTGTTAGCATACTGTACTACTTGCTGAAATATTGACTGTCTACTTGTTGATCTGCACATTTGTACTCTAAATTCCAAAATATTTCTATGCTTTTTAATTTCTTTTAATTGCTACAGAACTCCCTGGTGCCCCGTCTAATCTGGTTATTTCTAACATCAGTCCTCGCTCTGCCACACTTCAGTTCCGGCCTGGGTATGATGGAAAAACGTCCATCTCCAAGTGGATAGTAGAGGGGCAGGTACGTACAAGACAGAAATCTGTTCATAAGGTTCCTGATTAGTAATAGATCATCTAAATCTTCCATTGCTATTCAAATCACATTTGTGAGCTACTTCAGATCCAAGGTCTTGAGCAAACGACCAGTGGACTGACTGTTCTGGTGATGTTTGGTCTCTTGGGGGAGAAAGTAGAGGTTAAAACCCAAGAGAATTCATTAGGATTAGCCAAAAATGGCATGAAAGAACCAGATAGTGAGAGAGAGTGCTTTGTAGGTTTCTGTGCACAAGCAGAACAACAACAAAAAATCAATAAAGGAAAGAGAGGAGCAAACTGAAAGTTTCTTGTGTAGGTCCTAAAATATTTTCTGTATGTATACGAGCGATCTCATCCTTGGAATAATTCACAGGACCCTTTGTAAGGAGCTTTGTATGCATTTTCAGGAAAATGTAAGATGAAACATAAACTAAGCAAACTTTCTATGTTTGAAGTCCAACATTTTTTAAAAAAAAAGTAGCAAAGGAAACACTCGTTTGAATTCCTTTAGGTGGCTTTACAGATCATGTGTTATGCCTTGGGTATTAGTTTGTAAGTCACAAAGAAGAAGAACAGTATGAATTGTTTTCTCTAGCAGACTTCCAAACATTAATGAGGCTGTGCAGTTATCATGTAATGCAATATCCATGTTTTTAAATACATATAAGGTGTGTCTAGACTGCATCCCTTTTCCGTAAAAGGGATGCAAATTAGACACATCGCAATTGCAAATGAAGCGGGGATTTAAATCCGCCCCGCTTCATTTGCATAAACACGGCTGCTGCTTTTTTCCGTCTCGGAGCTTTGCCGGAAAAAAGCGCCAGTCTAGACGCGGATCTTTCAGAAAATAAAGCCTTTTCCGAAAGATTCCTTATTCCTTATTTAAAGAGACCATTGAAATAATAGGAACCTCAAAGTCTTAAAGCAGCATAATAATAATTAAAGGCAAAATACTTTCCTCCACATCCATGGGGGGGGGGGGGGGGGGTCCAGATGCCACAAAGACTTTCTGCTGTGCCAAGTAATGGGATTTTTGGAGTCCACACAATATGCATGTTCTGAAGTCAAGCTCTGCATGTGCTCCTTCATGAAGAGGCATTTTGTGGGCAATGGAGAAGCGGAACCTTCTCCTTCTCCTTCCTGAGAAGTGGGAATAGGGGCTGTGAAAATCTAGAACCACCAACTCTTCTCCTCTGAGGAAAGGGCTCACCAATAGTGACTTTGGAGTAGCACTCATACAGCAATGCAGCCTGGGAGCGAGGAAGGATTCCTTCTACCACTGTCTCTGAATGTCTTCTCTGCACTCAGCCCAGCTATTTGGACTTGATATGATGGGAGGATTTGTCCATTAAGGCTCTGAAACTATGTTACTGCCCATAGTAATGAGTTATAGTCTTTCTGATCTTTCCCTCCACTAACCTAACTGCATTTTAATAGCACTATATTTGTAGACAAAGTCCCCTTTTAATTGCAGCATTCTATTAAAAAGAACCCAACTGAATCAGGGATGCTTTGAGCCCGAGATTTATCATTCATGAATTACTGAGGGAATGTTTCTAGTCAGTGGTGCATCTGCTGAAAGCCCAATCTTCACATTGATGCCATGACACGGAAACAACAGCGAGTTTAAAAATAGAAATTGCTGGTTTGAGCAAGGCTTCCTTCATGCCTCTGGCGGTATAGTGAGCCGAGCAGCTTCGTGTGCTCCTCATGTTGTTAGATTTTACCTTTCAGATGCTCTGTCGTAGGGTAGTGTTTTTCCTTTGTCATTTCTACTTACATTTGAATGTTACAGTTAAAGTGCACATGGAAACAGCCTGTTGTTTTCAAATCTAAAGCTTTTTTCTGTTTTTTACTGTTTCTATCAACTAGAATCAAATTTAAGCATCTGCTTCTTACTATTCCATAAAACTGTTTTAAATTGTCATCGATGCACCAGTCACGGTGGCAATGGCTGCTATACCAATGCAATTAAATTTTGTTCCTAAAATTAAAAATGACGTAATGCTTCCTTGTGCATCATAGATACATAATAATTGCTGTGCCCAGAGGCTCCAGCCTCCAAATAATTCCCCTGTTGTAAGGGGATGCTCATTTGTTGCCTCTATAAAGGGTGTGATCGGGGGAAATGGGGTGTGCCTGATGGTAGATAAAACAGATTTGAGGAGCCTTGAGTTGCTCTAATGTGTCTCTTAGGTCCAATCTTTGCTCAGAATGCTCTGTGTCAGGGAAATGCAAAGGGCTCCTATTCTGCAACACAGAACCAGATTATGAAAGTGGCTTTAGGGGCTGCAGATAAGGCCTCAGGCTACGGGGAGGAGCTTTAGCCCAGCACCTTGGGATGCAGCCGTTCAAACCCCCTCATGTTCTGGCTCTGCATGGCAGGGAGGGGTGGAAGATCAATGCACTGCTTTCCCCCTTCTTTCCCCTGGCTGGAGCCGTGTAAGTCACTGCTAGCAGTGCCCACCACCAGGCTCTACCCCTGCCACTCCCATTGGCTAGAAAATGAAGCCAATGGAAATAGTTGGGGGTGGTGGGTGCCTGCATGTGCAGGCCTATGCAGAGCCAACTATTCTCCCTGGGAGCTGTGCCCCCTCCCACATACTGAGACTCTCAATTTGGCCCCATCCCAGAGCCTAGGGGGCCCTGCTAAGTCTACTAGGCCCCAGAAGAGTTAATCCAGCCCTGCTGCCACATCTGAGGATCTGGCCTTCAATCTGTCATAAATGCAATACTGTGTCTTGGGTTGTACACGAGTCCTGCATTCCATCATCTCTGGGATGGCTGGAGGTACTTGAGGAATCACTGATGATTTTCTGTGGCATAATTTAGATCAGAATTACAGGTTAGTATCCATAGTGTGAACAGGAAGGTTTTACTACTTGCCAATACCTGAGTTCAGTGGAATCTTGTCACCTGAAAATGGATGGAGTTCTCTAGGCTGCTTACATTGATAGTGTTGTGCTCAGCTTTTCCAGAAGAAATATAGAGCTCTGAATGGAGGTATTCTCATCTAAGCAAGGAAGAAACTGATTTTGTAATGCATTGCTTAATTTGAAACTATCTTCAATATTCTGCATGTGGACAATGCTGGTTTACTGATTAGGATATCTCTTAAACTTATTTGTATTTTTTTTAAAAAACATAAACTACTCCAACACAATTCAAGGATTTAATTCTACTCCTATAATTAAGGATTGCAGTTTTACTTATTATAAGTACCTTGATTGTCTATAGTGAGATCACTTATGTCAGTCAGAATTATTGGATTAATCCTGGACATATATCACATCTCAATAGCTGGTGTAAAAATTATTTGGAAAAAAACCCCCTAAGTAAAGCTGTAGGACTCTCAATAGTAGCTCCTTACTATTAAGAGTCCTACAGCTTGTACTTAGGGATTTTTTTTCAAATCATTTTATACCAGATATTTTAAAAAAACGTAAACAGTGAATGGTCCTGCAGCACCTTAGAGACTAGCAACAAAAATGTAGATGGTATCATGAGTTTTCGTGGCCACAGCCCACTTCTTCAAATGAATGGTGCAAGGGGTCCAGAGTTGCAAATAAATAGCAGAAAAAGAGGGGATGGGGAAGGAAAGAGAAGGGAAAAATATTGTCAGTTAGAAGGGGCAGGGAGGGAAACGGAAGGGAAAAATGACGGCCACATTTCCACAACCTTATTACAGGTTAGTAACCTACTGACCGTCACACTTACCTACATGCCTCTGGCTTCCATCCGAGACACATTTCCCAGCCAATTGTTTATAGCCTGGTCCTAAGATACAACCGGATTTGCTCCAGTCCCACAGACAGAGACAAACACCTACAGGATCTATATCAAGCATTCTTAAAACTTAAATACCCACCCAGGGAAGTGGAAAAAGCAGATTGGCAGAGCCAGACAAGTAGCCAGACATCAACTTCTTCAAGATAGGCCCAATAAAGAAAACAACAGAACACCACTGGTCATCACCTACAGCCCCTAACTTAAGCACATTATTAACCTATCCTGGAAAATGACCCGTCACTCTCACAGGCATTGGGGGACAGGCCAATCCTCGCCTACAGACAACTCCCTAATCTCAAACAAATTCTTTCCAGCAACCTCCACAAAGCACACCTCCATCATACTCATTCAGGAACCCATTCCTGCCATCAACTCCACTGCCAACTCTGTCCATACATCTATACAAGCAACATCATCATAGCACCTTACCATATAAGTCACTACATCAGAGGGTCATATAACTGCACATCCACCAATGTGATCTATGCCATCAAGTGCCAGCAATGCCCCTCTCCCATGTATATTGGCCATACTACACAGTCCCTCCGACAAAGGATTAATGGACACAAATCAGACATTCGAAATGGTAACATGCAGAAACCTGTTGGGGAACATTTTAACTTACCCGGGCACTCACTAATAGATTTCAAAGTGACTAATGACATTATAAGTTAAGTATTGTGCATTTATAGCCCACTCTATTAGCCTCATTTAGCATGGACACTCTAATTGACAATTTTTTCCCTTCCCTTTCCTTCCCCTCCCCATCCCCTCTTTCTCTGCTGTTTATTTGCAACTCTGGTCCCCTTGCTCCATTCATCTGAAGAAGTGGGCTGTGCCCATGAAAGCTCATGATACCTTCTACATTTTTTATTAGTCTCTAAGGTGCTGCAGGACTACTTGCTGTTTTTTAATTTTTTTCAGTTATAGACTAATGTGGAAATTTTTAATACCAAATATTGTAAGTTAAGTTTAGGAACTGATTGTTTTTTAATCTTTTAAAAATCTTTGGCGTTCTCTTTAAGCTTCAGACCTGACAAACCCATCGCAGCTGTGTGGGTGTACTGTGTTCATGTACACTATGGAGTGCTAATGCCTGCAATATATTTGGAATGCTAGATTTCTCTTAGGCAGTATTAAAAGTGCTCCTTAAATTTTAATGGTCAGGGAGGGAGGTCATTATTTTAGATCCACAGGCAAACAATACTTAGCCTGTGCTTGTGTGCTGACCTATGCCAGATCCTGTAAGATGTTGACCATCTTCTGAGAGATGCTGAGCACCTTTTTCTTGCATTAGCTTCATGAGGGAAGAATGAACAGTGAACAGTGAACAGCTCACTAGATAGGGCCTCAAGCTCAAGGACTCTCAAACCCTTCATAATCTAATTGGCACCTTGTAGAATCCAGCTCCATAGATGATGAGGAGCTGTTCTTGACTGACTTGAAAAAGAAACCATAGGAAATATTCTTGCTCCATTGAAGTCAAGGGGGATTTTGCCATTGACTTCAGTGAGTCCAGAGTTTCACCCTTGTCACAGAAATTTAGATCTTTCCTCCAAATATGGAATTTCCCACAGCAATACATGGATTTGTACTATAGGTCAGTAAGTCTCCGACAATTGAAAGCTTTGAAGAAAAACATCGAGTAGAACATCAAGGCTAGTAACAAGTGCCTATATGCCAGAGGAAATTTAGGAGTTCCCTTCTATTCAATGGGACGGCTTTAGTAGATGGAGACATCTGACACTATCTGATACTATAATTTTGCCACTTCTATGGAAAAAGTTTGAAAAGTCTCTAAATCATTTTAAATAATTCTAAAATATTTGTTTGAGCTGTATCCAATGGGAATTGTGGTAAGGCAGACAGAGGGATATGAACACCAAAAGCTAATATTTTTAAAAAATCAACCTGTGAAAATCATCATAGTAAACCCATTATGTGTTCTCTTTCTCTGTCAACCAATGAGAGCTGAGTAAATGGCAAAATAAACTTTAAAAAATCCACATTCACTTAACTGGGTAAATGAATTTGCTTTGGGTGTGTTTGTTCCCCTTTTGTGTTTGCATGCCAAAAACACTTGAGTGAATTGTTCTTAATAGTGCTTACTAGCATGGCAATGAAATTTTATATTCTAATGAAGTGATTATCAGCCTTTTTTCATTTGCAGACCCCTAAAAAATTTCAAACGGAGATGTGGACCCCTTTAGGTATCTTAGACATTGTCTGTGGAATTGCCTCTCCCCCGCACTGGTCTACAGACTACAGGCTGAAAACAACTGTTCTAATGAATTAATATTCACACTGGAAACTGGATTAGATGTGTGTAACTCTTATAATCAGGGAACAGATATAAAACCAGGTGATTTATGTCAACAGTCACAACCAGTCACACAGATCATGTTTCAGATAGTGAGGATTAATTGGTTGCAGTGAACTGTATGCCACCAACCTATACCGTAAAAAGAATTAATGAAAAAAGTACTGATTAATTTGGAATAAAGCATCAGTCTGAGGAAACTGCAATATGCTCACGAACATTTCAGAAATAGAGAGAGAAGCTGATTTTGTCAAATAAATTATTCATTTTGAACAATTCATTTAGGGCCAAATTGTGACTAATGCAGTGCAATAAAGGGCTACTGCCTGGCAGACCTACAGCACCCATTTGCATCATGGGTAACAGTGCATTAGGACACAGCTACTTTCCCTCTCCCCATATAGATGGACTGTTATGGTGTGGAAGAGAGAGGGTCTAGACTGCACTGTACCACGTATAGACACAATACTCTTCACTCTCTCCAGAGGTGTGGAAAACAGTCTCCCTCCCAGGCTGCGGTTCCGGCGGCAGCACAACAATGTGGGCTCATGACCAAGCATGACAGAGGTCTCAGCTGACCGAACTATGCCATTGTACTCTCACACTTCATGTGTTTTATGTGAGTTTAGTAACCATGAGATTATTTTCCTTTATTTCTGCAATGATGGAATAAGTTTAATTCACTTTGAACTTTTCACTGCATTTGGCCCATTATTCCATTTCTTCTGGGTCTACTTCCAATATTCCAAATCTCTGACCCACTACAAGCAACCTCCATCTGTTGTTTGTAATACACATGATTAAACAAAAGAAATTAACTAGATTGAAAATAGTTGTGATTAATTGTCTTGTAAAAAAAGATCAAAGAAATAGTATTTTTCAATTCACCGCAAACAAATCCACTGAGTCCTGCTTCTTGTTAAGCCAATTTTTAAGACAAACAGGTTTGTTTACATTTACGGGAGATAATACTGTGTCTTATTTATTGTGTCACATGAAAGTGAAAACAGGTATTTGCATGGCACAGCATTGCAAGATGTGCACATGCCAGATATGCTACATATTTAAATGGCCCATCATGCCTAAACATATAGGCTCTAAATTTTCGTTGTTTTGGTTTTGAGTGCAATTATATATATAAAAAAATACTTTTATAAGTTGCACTTTCACAATAAAGAAACTGCCTTTCAGTACTTGTCTGAGGTGAATTTAAAAATACTATTTTTTTTGTTTATCTTTTTACAGTACACGTATTTGTAATAGAAAATAAAATGAGCACCATATATTTGTCATTCTGTGCTGTAACTAAAATCAATATATTTGAAAAGGTAGAAAATATTTAAAAATTGTACTAACTTTAAATTGGTATTCTATTATAGTTTAACAGTGCAATTAAAGCTAATGTGACCAATCACAACCAGCCAGCATGGATCATGCTTCAAATAGTGAACTAAATAATAACAATCATAATTTTTAATCTCACAATTGATTGTGATTGTATTTTAATCAGTTGACAGCACTTGTTTGTATATATAACAACCAGCTGCCATCAAAATGTTCCCTCATTTCTTTCCATATCTGGTAGGAAGCTGAATCAGATAATATAACGTGTCCTGAACATTCTCTTATATTTTGGGTGAGTGTCCTTTTTAATGCCTGTGCACTACCAAATTTTGGTCAAGCCCATGGTCACATGATTTAAAATAATACATTTTCATTATTTCAGCTATTTAAATCAGAAATGTCAAGGTGTTGTAATAATAGGAGTACTGATCCAAAAAAGTACTGGGGTGGGGGGGGGGGGCGATACTGCTATTTTAACCCTTGTGCTACTGCTGGTAGCGGCATTTCCTTCAGAGCTGGGCATCTGGAGAGGTGGCATCTGCAGGCTGGGACCCCAGCTCTGAAGGCAGAGCCACTGCCAGCAGCAGCACAGATTTACGAATTTTATAGTATAGTATTGTCACATTTACTTCTGTGCTGCTGCTGGTGGGATGCTGCCTTCAGAGGTGGGCACCCAGCCAATGGCTGCAGCTCTCCCTGCTGCCCAGGTCCAAAGTCAGCACAGAAGTAAGAGTGGCAATTCAGTGACATCCCCTCTCACCCCCCACTGCCTAAAATAAACTTGTGCCCCCCCTGCAACTCTTTGTGACCCCCCCACTGCAGCTCCTTGTGACCCCCCCTACGAATTGGGTCAGTACTCCCAATTCATGAAATGCAGATCATCAAATGAAATTAATAGGTTGCGGGTTTTAAAACAACCTCCCAGCCAGCATAAATGATCTCCCAGCCACAGGAGAAAGGACTTAGTGGTCAGGTGATATCTTAACAGCTGGCTTGCGAGTTCAGTTTGGGGAAGAATCACAGAGAGGGAGGAAGCTGGGTGCCTGCCAAAGCCTTGAACCAGTATCTGCAGGAAGTTGAGTACTCCAAAGGAATCAGCCTGGGGATGAGTACTCTATCATAGCACCGAGAGGGATGCAAGGAACTGAGCTTGGCAGGGACATCAGATGAACTAACACTGGGGATTGAATGTTTTATATTGGAGCAAGGGATGGCTGGGAAGGTTTCCCAGCAGTGCCAGGAACAGGGCAAGCTGAAGAAAAAGCCCACAAGGATGGAAGAACCTTTTTATTTACTGGCCCTTTTCAGTTGGACTTTTGTTACCCCAGAAGGGGTTATGTTCTTCCTGTCTTGGCCGGAATGCCAAGCTACATCTCCTAACTGACCTAAGTGTGGGAGGCAGAAGAGACTTCTCTCAAGGAAGGAAACTGAGGCAGGGAGCACAGGCTGTGCCACGCTTAAGCAGAAGGAGGCTGTATGAGGTGGCCACAGCTCTATCAAACAGGGTTTCAGAACTGTGGGAGTATGTATCCTATGTGCTGGGCAACAGAGAGTGCAAAGTTCCTGTACATATAATGGAGAAAACTGTCAGAAAACAGATTTGCACCTCAGGAAGATCTTTAAGAGCTACCACCATATGAAGCCATGAGTTAAGAATGAAATGGTAACTTTACCTGTGAATTACTCTTATTTCATGGGTTAAATCGAAACCTCAATGTCAGTGGAGCTATTAGGATTTATCCATTGTATAAGGTACTTCTCTTGATGTCATTTTCACTTTAGAGCTTGCTACATAAAGTGTCTGAAGCTCTGACAGTTTTATACTTTTGTCAATCTTAAAATCAAAAATGGCTGAATCAATTTTAAGTACTCTTTTGTAAGGAAAATATTGCATTTGGGCTGACATCCTCCATACCAAATTTCATCCCAAAGTGACTTCAAATGACTGTTATAAACCTCTACAATGAAAACTCTGACTGCCTGAACTATAGCAGAGCACAAGTAGCCCTTATAACATATACAGCATGTCTGTGCTACAATTAGACACCCATAGCTGACCTGTGCCTGACTAGTCAGGCTCTGGCTAATGGGCTATTTAACTGCAGTGTAGATGTTTGAGGTGGGGCTGTAGCTCTGGGACTTTCCTACTCTACAGGGACTCAGGGTACGTCTACACTGCACGCTTATTTCAAAATAAGCTATTCCGGAATAGTTAATCCGAAATAGCTTATTTCAAAATAGCATGTCTACACTTTAGGGTAGCCTCAAAACTAGTCCGAGGCAGGCTTCCCCAATGTAGACGTGCTATCTTGATTTAGAGCCCCGGGAGGCACTGGGGAGGAATAACTTAGAATGGCCCTGGTGAAATAGCAGCAATGGATCATCTACACATTCCTTATTTCGAAATAGGTATTTCGGAATAGGCATTATTTCTTGTAGAGTGAGGTTTACAGATTTTGGAATAAGCTGTCCGTTATTTTGAAATTATTTCGAAATAACGGAGTGGCTCTGTAGATGTTCACATTATTTCAAAATAACACTAGTTATCTCGAAATAATGGTACAGTGTAGACACACCCTAATCCGTAATGTCTATATAGCAATTAAACAAGCCCTTAGCCTGACTCCCACAAGCTTGATTCAGCTGGTATGGGCCAGCCATGGTGTTTTTTGTTTGTTTGTTTGTTTGTTTGTTTTTAATTTCAGTGGAGAAATGCCAATGGAAACAGGATCCTTTTAGAGTGCTTAGTCCTTGCTAACCATTCTAGGTTTGGAACCATTTCCAATCTTTGTATTAGCATTTCCTGTAAAAGCGAAGAGGCAAACACCTCTGATTTTGCACTCCAATATTCAATGATAATTGGTTGGAATTATAAATGTGGTACTGTTCTATACTGTCTGGTTTCTGAAAGCACAGAAGGTATTACCCTCTCAGTGATAATGCCCTTGGCAGACTGACTGGATGGCTAAAGAGTTTGGCAACTGAATAGACCCTTAAGCACTTAAGGCATCAGTCAAACTGCAGGCTAGGTTGGAAATGAACAATAGCTATCGTTATGTGATGACTGATGGTTTAGTGGCCTAGCTGGAATGAGTTGATGGGCATTATTATATTTGTATTGCTGTAGCACCCACAGGCCCCTGTTAGGATTATGGACTCATTGGGCTGGGAACTTTTCAGATTTCAACTACAAAATAGTCCTTGGAAAATGGAATAGTCCCCTGCTCAAGATAGTCCTCTACATTAAAGAATTGATATTGAGAGAGCAACTAAAAGGTCTGCAACAGGAATTATAAGCAGGGAGGCATCCCAACCCCACTCTTAGTGCAATGCAAATGTACCTTTGTGTGGGTCATTTCTAGACTTAATCCTTTCTTGGAGTTGCTTTTATTGTTATCTGAAACGGCAACAGATTATAAGCCCCAAATCTAAACTTCCTCCTATTCCTAAAGAATTATTTTCCCCGAAGATCCCTTTGTCCCTGCCTTTACTGTTCTCTACCTGGGGAAGCTCCTTTTACACTCCTTTGTTTGAAGCTGATGGGATGTCCTCTGAGTGGAGTGGACATCAGAGTGATTTACCAAAAATAACTGCATCTTTTTGCAGGGTTGGTCCTAGAACCATGTATCAGGATGAATCCCCAACAAAGTTTGGCATCTCTGTGTGGCACCTGGGGCCCTATTAGACATATCAAAACAGTAAAACACAAAATTCCATCTTTACATATTCTTTTGTAAGCCTGATTCCTAACAACTGCTAAATGCATAAACTCTTACTTAATTTACTGTGGCCTACAACTCTTTGTATTTATGTCCATCCACTCACGCACAGTATGCTCCAGTTGTCTTCATTTAGCATGTATACAGAGGACGTGTACTCAGAGTTCTACTGTTGACTTCAGTGGAATTAAATGAGGCCCTGTATGTGGAAGTTGCCCTCTTGCTGATCCCAGGATGTTGGAAGATGGAGGGGATGTTGGCGGGTTTCCACAAAAGTTCTCTGTCTCTATTTCTGTTTTTCTTCAAAGTTCTACTGAGAGACCTGAGCATCTCCTGCAAAGTTGTTTGCTTCTTTTCCCCCTCCTTTCGTCCTCCTCCCTGTACAGGTCTAAGCAAGGTTAATAATTACTGTCTGTAAAGCCATTCTCCCCGTAGCCTCCAAGGCCCTGAAGTGGATAGTATGCCACCTGTTACCCAGCTGGCTTTAAAGTGAGGAAGCTTCCATTGTGCCAAACTGGTCCTGGGTCTGCCTTTTCTCAGAGACTGCACCAGTCATCCTTATCGGATAAAGCTTTGTTCTGGTATGGGGGACACTTTGGGGACATCCTTTCTGAATCTTGCCAAGATCTTAAACACACAGAACCTTCACTGTTACCTAATCAGTGAAAGACTTTTAATGTCTCCGGTTTCACAGCCAGCTGGTAAAGGCATACCTGCAAAACAGGCAGGGAATTGGACATCTCTCAAGCTTGATTCAGTGTCAATTGTTTACAAAGTCTCATGGGCCTCTGTGGTTGAACCATGTGGTCCTTAATGTGTATTAATGATCTGCCTGCTGCTGCATATGGATTGAAACCTGTGGTGTTTTTTGCTTTGCAATAAATAGTCTAAAGGGCTATTATTGTTCTTAAGGCTTAAAAGGAAGAATCTAAATCACTGCAGGAGACAGAAAAAGAAATGTTGCTGTGTTTGAAACATTGTGGGCTTTTACTACATACTTACTGCAGCACTTGGAGGTGATATTAAGAGCCAGGAGCCTGGCAAAAATAACCATTTACTAATGATTTCCTACAAAAAAATAAAAAACTCCTTTCAGAAAGTGTTCTCTGAATCTGTCATAAAAAATCAGCCCACTCACTCCCCAGTTGGCGTTGTTAAAGAAAACTTTTTATCGGATATTTATTCCTTGAGCTCAGTCTGGAGCTGATCAGTTTCAGAGTAGAGATTTGACTTGTGACGCCTTTCCTATGCTTCTGTGCCCATGAACTTTGCAAAAATCTCTGTACTCAACAGAACTGAGATCTTCACACAGTGCTCAACATTTCCCAGACTCTTACTTTTCTGTAAGAAGATTCTAGTTCAGAAGATTCTAGTTCTTTGCTCTGAAGTTATCATTGCCATCCTTGGGACTGGCCCTAGGTATCTGAGGGCATGTCTACTCCAGGAAATTATTTCAAAATAACTAAAATCGAAATAATAATTCCTGAAATAACAAAATCAAAATAGCATGTCTCCCACTATGGGGGAACATTGAAATTAGTCAGAATCATTTCAAAATAGCGCATCACTGATTGGAGGCTGCCTTGCTCTTAGAGCCCCCAGATTCCTGTGGCCTGCTTGGTCAGGTGAGCTGCAACGTGTGCTTTCAGGGGCGTGCCTCTACAGCTCTGTCTCACACACCACACCTCCACTGCCTGCCCCCTCACGGGACACAAAACTCTTCCTCCCCCGGCAGGTTCCCATACACAGGATCAGTCTCCTCCACATCGCTGCACTTGACCAGGAGTACAGCCATGACCCTGTGGCATGTGCGGCACTGCTAAGTGTTTCCATGACCCCAGATTCCTTAGTAGTGGCTTGTCATGGGAAGATGTCCCACCACAGAGGCTGGAGTAAGGCAGGCCTGTACAGGAACCTTGTGAGAAGGACTGAGGACTGAGGCATTCCTGTGTGACAGCGTCATGGGGCTGAATGGTGCTCCATGTGCACCCACATGCATAGGCTGTTATGCGACACCCCACCCCAGGCCAAGTAGGCCAAGTGAGGAGCATGCAACCCCTTGCAGCCTGTCACCTGCCCCCACGTGTAAATAGGGAAAGCTATAGAACTCACCTGAAGTGCCTACCCCGGGATTGTCCAAGGCCTGGGAGACATCCTGGGTGGGGGGAGGGGGGGGAGAACTGGCTCTCTAGGGTGAGGAGTAGGTCCTGGCTGGCAAGCATGGTCACCTAGTTGTCAGCCTCCTCCTCCTCTTCTTGTCCACAACCCTGCCCTCGTGGAGGCTGACACCATGTGGGTCCTGGCCAGACTCGGCGAGCATGTGGGGGGAGTTGACCGCCCCCCCCCTCCCAGAATGGCATCCAGCTGGTCGTAATAGCAGCACATGTGTGGTGCCATCCTGGAGCATCTGCTTTGCTCCTTGGCCTTGTGGCAGGCCTGTTGGCAGGGGTGACCTGTGAGCCTAGGAAAACTAGGCAGTTACCTAGGGCGCTGCCAGCCCGAGCGCCCGATGATATCATGGCCATTGACGGCTGTGCAGGCGGGGGCGCCGATCGCGCCTTCCGCCTGGGGCACCAGCTGCTGCAGCTGGCCTCGGGCCGCTCCTGCCTGTTGGAGCTCTTTTATTTTCATCCAGACTTGGTCCAGGTGTAGCCTTTGTCAGCCAGGCTGGTAGCCATCTGGCTGTAGATGTCGGGATTCCACTTTCTGGTGCAGAGATCCTGGAGGTTGGTCTCCTCCCCCCAGACCTTAATGAGGTCCAGCATCTCCGCACCAGTCCAGGCTGGAACTCTCCAGCATCTCTGTCCAGTGGCAGCCGAGGGAGCAACAGGAGTGCTGGCAGCTGTGGGAGGTTCTAAGGGAGCACTGGGGTCAGCCATGGCTCTGTTAGATGCTGCTATATAGCATGGGGCTTGCTAAGCTGGCCACGTGACACACACCCTGCAGCCTGGAGTTTTAAGCTCAGCAGGAGAAGGGGAGCAGTGGAGCGGGCAGGTGTGGCCAGAGCAGTTACAAGTGCGGCTTTAAGAGGCCTCTAGAGGCCAATTATTTCAAATTAGCAACACCGGATTGTCCACACTTCTGCTATTTCAAAATAACAATTTCAAAATAAGCATTATTCCCTGAGGAAAGTAGGAGTACAGATTTTTAAATAACCAGTCTTTATTTCAAAATAACGGGCATGGTAGTGTGTATACAATGCTTATTATTTCAAAATAAGGGGGGTTATTCTGAAATCACTCCCTAATATAGAACAGGGCTGAGAGACCTCCTTCCCCTCCAATACCATGACTCTGCATGAAAGCTGTTGTCCACCAGAATGATCACAGAACCAATAGTAATAGAGATGTAACCGTGTTAGTCTGGTCTAGCTGAAACAAAAGACAGGACTATGCAACACTTTAAAGACTAACAAGATAGTTTATTAGATTATGAGCTGTCACCTTAAGATTCATGCTTAAATTTGACACTTTATGCCTGGGTCTTAACAAAGATGCTAATTACCTTACCCATTACAAAGATAGCTTCCCTAATTATCACCTCTATTATCATTAGCTCACAGACATTAATCTCCCTCCCCCCCCCTCTGTTCTGAAATTTGATTTGTCCTCTTTAAATGTGTTCACTTTTTTTGATTGTATCCCTTTGGTATATATGGTCATGCCAATTTTCTTCCACAATTTGATCTGAGGAAGTGGGTCTGGCCCACGAAAGCTTATCACCTAATAAACCATCTTGTTAGTCTTTAAAGTGCTACATAGTCCTGTCTTTTGTCACAGAATCAATCACTTTCTGAATCAAGAGCAAAACTCATTTATTTGGTTTAGCTTTCCTTCAGTTTCTCCATGCACAAGCCCATAGAAACACAATGCACCAATTCAAACCCAAACAAGTAAAAAATCTATACATTAATCAAGTGCTTCTTCTATAAGAAGAGAGAATGAGGTAGAGATTTATTTCTACCTACTATATATTTGAGAGAATTTGTCTGTTTCTTTAAGAACTGCTCCTAAATGTTAAGAGCTAGGACCACCAGATTCAGTATATAGCTTCCTCTTATCATTATCTAAAGCAAAGTAAAGGTTTGGTTGTGCTGGGAAAATGAGATGTACTGGAATGGGATTGTTTCTCCTAAAACCATGCAGAAAAGGAGCAGGCTGGTGATGTGTCTCTCTACCCTCCATCCAGAACTCCCTTAGCCCTGATCCTCCCACCCCCAGGCACCCTTTAGGGAGGGCTGAAGCTCCCTCCCAATTCATATGGGGACATCTCTGGCTGATCCCCTTTGTCAGAGAGTGAGGCAAAATGGTAGTTTCTTTCCTCTGGCTGGGGAGCACAGGGGGGCAGACAAACCGAGACTTGCCCCAGTCCGGGGACATGCACACATCTCCCAGCTGTGCCCGCTGGAGCAGCATTGGCCATGGAGGCACTTCTCACTTTGCGCCAAGCTACTGTGGTGAGAGAGGACTGGGGTAGTGCCCTCTCCGCAGGACAGCCCGCATACTGAACCCCTCATCCCGAACCGCACCTCAGAGTAATGATTTAAATGAAACATGTACTCTTTGTTTTATTTTCCAAAACCCCAAAATTACTTGAGTTAAGGAACCAAGTAATGCTGGGAAAATCTTATAGTTTTAAATACTTGGCAGCGCTAGACTCTAAGGCTGTGTCTACACTGGCATGAATTTCCGGAACTGCTTAAAACGGAATACTATTCCATTTTCAGTTTTTCCAGAAAAGGAGCGTCTACATTGGCAGGCTGCTTTTCCGGAAAAGCGTCTGTGGCCAATGTAGACGCGCTTTTCCGGAAAAGAGCCCCGATCGCCATTTTCGCGATCGGGGCTTTTTTCCGGAAAAGACTGCTGGGCTGTCTACACTGGCCCTTTTCCGGAATAAGGACTTATGCCCGAGCGGGAGCAGAATAGTTTTTCCGGAATAGCGGCTGATTTTGTACAGTAAAGCGTCGTTGCTTTTCCGGAAACTCAAGGGCCAGTGTAGACAGCTCGCAGCTTATTCTGGAAAAGCGGCTGATTTTCCGGAATAAGTGGCCCAGTGTAGACACAGCCTAAGAGTATGTCTACACAGCAAAGGTATTTTGAAATAACTTTCCTAGTGTCTACACAAGCCAACTGCTATTTTGAAATTAATTTGAAATAGTGGAGAGCTTATTTTGAAAGTGGTAAACCTCATTCCACGAGGAATAACGCTAATTTCAAAATTGCTATTTCAAAATAAGTGCCATGTAGATGCTTATTTCAAAATAGGGGGCCTCCAGCCCTTCCCAGGGTGCCCTGCCACAAGGTAACTTCTGACCTGATGCCCTGCTGGAACCAGTTCTGGCTGGCCTTAAATGCGATTCAGCGTCCAATCTGTGTGGACACTCTATTTCAAAAAAGCAAAAAGCTATTTCGAAATGCATTTTGTGTGTAGACACATTATTTTGAAATAAGATATTTCAAAATAACTATTTCAAAATTAGATATTTCGAAATAACACTGTAGTGTAGACATACCCTAAGTGAAGTGTCACCTAAGTATCTTGATATGTGTTGCTATAAAGAGTACACAATCACTTCCCTTGTTTAAAGAGGTGTTGACCCTCCCTGCTCAGAGAGGGGTAAGTGGAATGTAGGTTCCTGTGTGGCGTCAACGAAACTAAAATTATATAAAACACGCTCCCTCTGAGACCCTCTCTGCTGCATTCCTGAGTCACCAAACTGATAACTAACTCTTCTCCCTCTCTTTTCCAGCTCCATCCCACAACCCTTGTTACCACCCTATTAGGCCTGACCAAGTCTTCAGCCTACTGCCATCTTCTAAGACCCAGCGCCGAACTCTTGGCTCTCCTCTTATCCACTGGGGTCTCTCTCTTTTAAATCCTGGCTTTTCCTAATTCAGTTTTTCCCTAGAGATGGCATGTGGGAAGTAATGCATTAAATTCCTATGACTGTTCCACACCTTCTGGGAGTATGCTAGCTGAGGGGCTGTGTTGCGTTGGCTCTTGGCACAGACAGTGGTTAATTAATACAAAGTGCTGCATATAGTGGTGCTTGGTCTCAACACAGCCCACAGCTCCTTTGTTCTTTGTCGTCTTTTGTTTCTCTGTCTTCATTACTGCCTTGTTTTTCCTCCACGCAGGCCTGGTTAATCTGCATCACTTACTGAAACTTTGTTTTTGTGTTAACACTAGCCAACTGTTTTGCCTTCTAGTTACAAACATGCAAATGAATCAAATATGACTTTAGCCCTCTTTTCTCTGGGTTATGATGTGTTTTTGATATGGGCCTCACCAGTGAATCAAAAGTGAAATCCCAGTAGTAGATAAGGAAGGAGTCATGGTATCATATTTACCATTGTTGCGTGCCACAGCAAAAAAAGCAAATATTAGCTGGTTACTCTTGTTTTAAAGGTATCCACCCTTCCACTGCAGCAATTACACATGTCATGAGTGGACATGATGTTGTCTGGCTAACATTAGTTCCTTAACTTCTCAACTGTAGGTTGGCGTTCTAGGAGACGAGGAAGAATGGGTGAGTCTGTATGAGGTGGAGAATGAACCTGATGCCCAGATGCTAGAGATACCAAACCTCATTCCATACACTTATTACAGGTGAGAACAGCTGGTAATTAAATGTGGCATCAGCAGCCTAGACAACTCTAGCATGGAACAGCTTTTCCATTCATAAGCAAGCCATTTGCAAGATGAAAGACAAAAATTCCCAAACCATCATAGTATACACTGAAACCAAACTGTTTAGTGCATTTAAATTTTAATCTATGCATAGCAGAATAACTAAGTGTGTTGCAAAGGGGAATAAAAATGACTACATGGTACTATTGAGTAACTTGACCATGAGACCTTGTCTATATGGAACGCATGCACCAGTTTATTTAAACCTGATTACAAATTGGTCTAGTTAAACCAGCACACTCTCCTAATATCTATACCCTTACATCAGTGTAAAGATGCTTCTGTTGATTAAGCTTAATTTGATAATTTAAATTGGTTAAAAGATTTTCTTATAGGAATTCACCAAATTAAGATAAATCAATATATGTAAAGTTTAAATCAAATGTAGTGCATCGTTTAATTAAACTGATGCAGTTTTCAAGGATAGACAAGGTCTAAGAATGGAGATGGAAAATGCCTCCATGAAATAATGTACTGATAAAAAAAAAGTAATTGGGGACTTCTGGGAGCCAGGGCAAAGCAGTCTGCTACAGACACTGTTCACTTTCACACCACAGACAGGTCTGTTACCTGGCTCACAGATACCATGTGTTGCTAAGCAATGAGATACAAACAAGGTGAAGACCTTAGAATTTGTAATTCATTCTGTGCCTGTGCACTAATTTTCTTGACTTTAGTAAAAACCACCAGAGCATATTGGATTTTTCTTCACCAGTAGAGCATATTACTACTCAGTTTTATACGATACATATGAACCTGCCAAGAATTTCTAAAAGCTGTTTCACGGATGTGGGAGATTTATATTATGGCAATTTTAGAAAAAAATGGATTATCAGGATGTCTTTGTAGCTTTTCATGATGGCAGTGGATAGTCATTGGGCCAAGGAAAGGGAGTAGGAAGGATTCCATGGCTCGGTAGTTAAAGCACTCATGTAGGATGTGGAAGGTACAAGTTAAAATCCCTGCTTCAAGGACTCTTTAAATGTTTGTATAAAAGGGCAGTTTCAAAAGGAGTGACTGAGAGAGCTTCATTCCAGAATATTACTTCACAGTGGAGAAGCCCCTCTTTGGTACTGGAGGAGATCCATGCTTTATTCCTGTCTCCTTGTTAGGCCTGGGCGAAACTGAGCCCAGGTCTCCCCGATGCCAGCTCCAGACTAAAGAGATGTAGCAGGACCAGCACCTCCTCCTCTGTGAATCTAGCCCTCTTTTCCTTTTGTCAAAATTCCTGAAAAGCTAAACAGAAACTTTGCCATAATGGTTCATGGATGTTCAGTTCAATCTTTTCAGTTTCCCAAACATTTTTAAAAAATCAGTTTTGGTTTGGTTCAAAACCATTTACCTCAAGTTGCTTGCAAAGCAAATTTTCACCCAGCTCTGGTCATATGATTATTAAAAGAGATAAATTTCCTAGCTGTCACCAGATTCTTGAAGTACAGGTTGAACCTCTCTTGTCTGGCACTGTAAGGACCTGACCAGTGCTGAACCATGGGAGGTCAATATTGTCAAGCAGTATTACCAATAATTCCACTGCTTACTGAAGACATTTAGCGGAAAATTAGAGCTAAATAACAGCACTGAACACTGAGAGCAAGGTCTGGTAGCTATAAACAAACTTTGAAACTGCGGGAAACTTGGCCACATCTATGAGAAGTGGACATCTGGCTAACTAAAATCATGCCAGACCATGGATGTTGCCAGACCAGAGAGAGCCAGACAGGGTTTCCTATAAGGTGCGCCACTGTGCAGGTGTGCACCAAGAATTTCATTCCTGCCCACCCCCTCATCAGAGCTGCACAGCTGCGGACCCAACTGCTTCTGGGGCGGGGCTATGTGACAAATGACTGCCCACCCCAGGAACCTGAGTGGTGGCTGCCAGAGCTGGAGCCTGGGCCGTGGTACTAAAAATAGCACTGCAGCCCATCTCCAGTCCTGACACATGAGGCAGCTGCCCGCTGCATGGCCCAGCCCCTGGGAGCAGCTGGGGCTGTGGCTGCATGGCAACTGTTGGGGCCGGAACTGCGGTACTAAAAATAGCACTGCAGCCCTGGCATGAATCCAAGCACAGAGAGGATGGGGAGGTGGGGCAAGTCCCAGGAGGACTGATGGGAGTGAAAAGGGCAGGAGCCAGGACAGCAGAGGAGGGTGAGGGATTTTGGGGGGCAGCAGCAGGCACCAGGGGAGCAGACAGGGTGAGGGAAGGGTGAGAAACATGGCAGCAGAGAGGCAAGGAGAGGGGATTATAACTTGGGTGCCATGGTGGCACACATCTTAACAAGTACACATGACCTCAATATTGGTGCACAAAACAAAACTCACTCTGCTCATGGATGGAAAATCTTAGTGGAAACACTGGTGCCAGACTAGAGAGTTTCAACCTGTCTTGTCTTGTCAGGAGAGGTGCAATGCTATAGCCAGAGCTTGAGGAGGGAGCCTTTTGCACTCCTTAATCTGGTGGATGGGGTGCAACTCAGATTTAAGTCTTTGCTCAGCCTGAAGCATAGTGTTCTGGGATTTCAAACTCTGCCTTGAGTAAGAGAGGGGTTTTAAAATTTGAGTCTCCCACATTCCTTGCCAGTGCTCTGCTATCAGGCGACCTTCCTGCTCACTCTGACATTTCAAAGCAATTCTATTTTTGTGGAAAAAATTGGAAATTTCAAAACCAAAAATATGGCTGCAAAAGACTGATCATTCCTCCTGTTAGTTCTAGTTACAGCATGCTGAAAGGATAAATCATGAGTGCTAATTATCAGTTAGACATTCTGTTTCAATTGAGCTTCTTTTGCCAATGTTTGAGTATGAAATCAGGGATGGTGTTTGTTTGATGTATTGCCTTTAATGCACTTCCTAAAGTGATCAAAGCAGATAGATAAATGGTGCTACATCATCTAGCTCAGCCTTTATCCACGTCCAGTCATTAAAGACAGATTTCTACTGTTTAATATAAACAAGTTGAGCAGCTACATGGTAGCCTCAAATATTTGGAACTGAAAGCCCCCCCCCGTGTTTGTCACTAGTCGGTATCTGAAGCCTCCAGCAAATCTTAACTTTTTTGTGATTCCTTATGAAGTTGAAAAAAAGGCTTTCGTGCCCTTTTAGGAACTCCTGCTGTAGAAGAGATCATCTGGAGCAAACAGGATGACTTTTAAGCTGTGTATTCATATTAAATAACTTAATTATTCTTCTGCCTGAAAGGAAACAAGGCAGTCCTCAGAGATGTATCAGCCCTCTTTGAACTGATCATTGAAGGGAACGATAGCTGATGCATTCCTGATATTTGCAAGGACACTATGGTATATAGATACAGATGTTCATAACACTCTTTGGGTGTGTCTACACTTCACCCGTAACTCGAAATAAGCTACGCAATTTCAGTTACACAAATTGCATAGCTAATTTCAAGTCAATTTTGAAATCACTTATTTCAAAATCTGGTGGTCTACACAGCACTTATTTCAAAATAAATTGCTATTCCAACACCTACCTTACCAATGTAGACGCGCTTTTCCGCAAAAAAGCCCCGATCGTCATTTTCGCGATCGGGGCTTTTTTGCGGAAAAGAAATCTGTGCTGTCTACACTGGCCCTTTTCCGGAACAGTTTTCCGGAAAAGGACTTTTGCCCGAACGGGAGCAGCATAGTTTTTCTGGAAAAGCACGGATGATTTTACAGTAGATTGTCAGTGCTTTTCCGGAAATTCAAGGGGCCAGTGTAGACAGCTGGCAAGTTATTCCGGAAAAGCGGCTGATTTTCCGGAATAAGTGGCCAGTGTAGACACAGCCCTTGTGTAATACTGATTACAGAGACGTCGAAAAAATGAGCATATTATATTTCAAAATAACGGGCATGCTCAAAAGGCGTGGAATACCAGAGATATCCTGAAATAGCACTGCAGTGTAGACGTAGCCTTTCTGAATGTAACATGAAGGTATCTCAAGGGAAAAAAAATCAGTAAATGCTGGCATAATCGCCTCAAATTTGGTATAGAACACAATCTCCTTACATTGCCTATCTGTGTTTCTAATAGACACAAACTCAGTGTAATTTTGAGGATCTTGCTATTATTACAGTAGTGGACTTAGTTATGAATGCAATGGGCACTCACATCTCTCATTGATAAAGGCCTGATTTTCTTTCATATCGGCGTCATCCTGAGCAAGAAATAGCATTTGTTCGATTTTAGGTTAGCTTTGTTTTGGAACATATTTCACCGTGATTTCCTTATGCTTTAGATTCCGCATGAGACAGGCGAATATCGTGGGCCAAAGCCCACTCAGCCAACCATCTCGAGTCATCCAGACACTACAAGCTCCACCAGACATTGCACCAGGGAGCCTTACTGTACGCACAGCCAGTGAGACTAGCTTGTGGATCCGCTGGATGGTGAGTTAATGTAAATTAGAAAGTCGGGGGAGATGCTGACATTTGAGCTGTCCGTTTCCCTGGAGAATGTATCTAAAGTTCATTAATTCATTTTTTCGATATATTTGACCCGAAGAGCAGTAGCAAAAACATTCCCTTGTCCAAATAGTCTTGAAATCTGAGATTTAACTGTTTTACTAATCACTTCAATTCTCCCACAAGGCAAATATACTCCTTGTATAAAAGGCCAGAGATGCTAGTGCCTTGGCTTTTGAGGCTCTCCACTTCCGTTAGCTTCTCCTCAGCTTCAGTCAGCTCATATAAACAATATAAATACTTGAGCTAATTTGCTGTTTTGTTCTGCAAAGTTCTTCACTGAATTTTAGTCACTAAAGTCTGGTGATCTTGCAGATACTGATATAAAGAGATGGGCTGGGAGAGGGCCATTGAAGATCGTTTTTAAAAAATGGTCACTTGAAGATGAAGAGATGTTGAAATGAGCCGTGTGTAGGAGAACAACAGCAATCTATAACAATGATAAATTGTTAATGAACTAAAATTGTAATAAGTTATATGCTTCTCCTGAGTTACACTGACATGTATCTAGAATAACAACCTTTATTTTTAGAGAGTTACTCTGGTTTTATTCCAGTAGAGTATTTCCATATATACCTACATACCACCTGTGTGGAAACTGTTTCCAGGTGATCGATTGCAGAGCTGTGTGATAAATTGCGGAATCAGGTGATTAATTGCAGAGCTATTCACAAATTAATTTACCATGTACCTTTGACTGCTTTAGTTGCCTGCAAAAATATCTCACTGGGATTCACTCTAATATTCTAACTCCCTTCAAATAGTTGCCTTTCTAAATTATTAATCTACCCCCAAAATAGTTCCTCTTCCTGCTGCCCTCCCACCCCCACATGTGACTAGCTAGGAGCAGTAGTCCATTGAAAAGGCGAGAGTCCAGCTTCCAAAACTCACTCAGAACTTGTCTGGTCCTTCACTGGCTGAGATATCAGTCTTATAAATGAGACATTAGTATGTATAGAAGAGCTATTATAGTTCATTTGGTCTTTGACCTATATAATTCATTTGTGGCTTCATATAAGCGTAACATACTCATCCCTATCCAATGCTGTCACATCTTCGTAGTATATCACACCTTCATATCTCTGGTCAGTGCTCTGATAATTCAAGAGCATTTTAGGGGATTTTTTAAACTTTCATTAGGACTGTTTTGTATTCATCCACCTGTAAAGCTAAATGTCTTCGTTACCATGAGACCAGCAGTGCAGAGGTCAGAGAGAACCACACAAATACATCTAAAAATGACCCAGTTTAATAATGTCAGTATTTTAAAGTTTGATATTTCTGCCCTTCAAGGCCGACAAGTGAGTTCTGTGACCCTTTGGGAACTTCTTTCCAACTGAATGAAGTTTACATTTCTAGTCCTGCTGGGCTGCAGGATAGAATACTTTAAAGCTATGAAATGTTAATGTACAACAAAACCTGTTACTGATGCAGTGTTGAATATTGCTCATACTTGGTCTCCTCCAGATACAGTTTTAAGGGGGAAAATCCACACTTGGGTGGAGCAGGTGATGACATTTCTGGGGCAGGTCAATTTTTCTTTTAAGTGTCTGAATCTGTTCAGGGAACTGGAATGTTAGAATGAATCCTAGTTAGATGGATTGATAGGCAGAGGGACAGTGAAACAGTCTGAGGTGCATGATAAATATATCACATGGCTCTGTAATTTATCAGTCGTTTCCACATTTTATCCCATGGTTCTGTAATTTACCAGTTTGCTATTACCTCCACAAATGTGGAGTGAGCGATGTATCTATGTGTGGGTGGGACAGAGAGAGGTGGTGGTTGCTATAAGATAATTAGGTAGTGTGGCATGCAAAAAATAAAATAATATCATGTACAAAATAAAAATGTTATAAATGGTAAACAAAACAAATTAACCCTCAACCTCTCACACACGCCCCAAAATTTTCTTACTTTCTTGGAGTATTTGTTAAATATATGAATACAAAAGGCAATGCCATATGATTTGAAAAGCATAGCCCACCAATTCCATGCAATAATTTTGTGCTCCTCTTACTATTAATGGCCAGCCTCTCCCTGACGCTCAATATAATGGCAACCCGGAATCAGTGGGTTACAGGATAAAATTGTGGCGAGTGGATCTGCAGTCTCCAGTGCTCATGAAGATAATCAATGACCGACTGGAGCGGGAATATACTATTGAGGATCTGGAGGAGTGGGTAGAATATGAACTGCAGATTCAGGCCTTCAATGCCATTGGAGCAGGACCATGGAGCGATGTGGTGAGAAGTTGCACACGGGAGTCTGGTAAGTCCCTAGAGCATATGTGCTTCTGAAAAGAAGGGGCATGGTGCATTTCAGCATCTTCAGCACTTCCCCTCAACCTTTGTTTCTTGCAGATCTACTAAACCTAAAAGTGTAAATTATGGATTCATTGATGATTTTTTAAAAGACACATCGAGAAGCCAGAAAGCCTGTTGGGGAAGGTTTTAAATGAAGTAGACAGTGACCAAAGAGATAACTAATGATCTGAGGGTATGTCTACACTACAAAGTTAGTTCGAACTAACGGACGTTAGTTCGAACTAACTTTAATAGGCGCTACACTAGCGCTCCGCTAGTTCGAATTTGAATCGAACTAGCGGAGCGCTTAGTTCGAACTAGGAAAACCTCATTTTACGAGGACTAACGCCTAGTTCGAACTAGCTAGTTCGAACTAAGGGCTGTGTAGCCCTTTAGTTCGAACTAGTGGGAGGCTAGCCCTCCCCAGGTTTCCCTGGTGGCCACTCTGGCCAACACCAGGGAAACTCTATGCCCCCCTCCCGGCCCCGGACCCCTTAAAGGGGCACGGGCTGGCTACGGTGCCCGTGCCAGGTGCAAGCCTGCCAGCACCCAGCTAGCAGACCCTGCACCTGGCACGGCACAGAGCCACCCACCCGATGCCCCCCAGCCCACCCCCTCTTGCCGGGACCAGGCTGGCGGCTCCCGGGAGCTTGCCCTGGACCGCAAGAGGCGGGCACCTTCCTGGGCTAGTGCGGACATCGTGGACCTCGTCCACGATCTCCTCACTAGGCACAGGAAAGTGGCCGTCTAGGGCAGGAGAGCTGCCAGCCTGGCCACCCAGGACCAGGTGTGCATGAAAATCAAGGGGGTCCACTGAGACCCCCGACCCTGAGCCCTGAGCTTACAATGGCCGTACTGGGTCAGACCAAAGGTCCATCTAGCCCAGTAGCCTGTCTGCCAACAGCGGCCAACCCTAGGGACCCTGGAGGGGATGGACCGAAGACAATGACCAAGCCATTTGTCTCGTGCCATCCCTCTCCAGCCTTCCACAAACTTTGGGCAGGGACACCACTCCTACCCTCTGGCTAATAGGACTCCATGGACCCAACCTCCATGACTTGATCTCACTTCCCTTTAAACTCTGTTCTAGTTGTAGCCTTCACAGCCTCCTGCAGCAAGGAGTTCCACAGGTTAACTATTTGCTTTCTGAAGAACAACAACTTTCTCTTACTAGTTTCAAGCCTGCTACCCATTCCTTTCCTTTGGTGTCCTCTAGTCCTTCTTTATGGGAACTAATGAAGAGCTTTTCTGTATGCACCCTCTCCACCCAACTCCTGCTTTTAGAGCCCTCTATCCTGTCCCCCCTCCGTCTCCTCTTTTCTAAGCTGAGAAGTCCCAGTCTCTGTAGCCTCTCTTCATATGGGACCTGTTCCCAACCCCTGATCATGTTAGTTGCCCTCCCCTCTCCCAGCCTTTCTCTTCCCCTCTCCCACCTCCTTTTCCCAGTCTCCCCCAGTTTTTTTTCAATAAAGACAGAGTCAATGTTGGAAGAAACGTTATCTTTATTTTGTACATCAATAAGAAGGGGGGCTAAGGAAGGGTAAGTGGAAGGAGGTGAGGGAGGAATGGGGTACGAGCCCCCGATGGGGAGGACTGGGCTGGCTCTGCGGGCTTCTGGGGGTGGAAGCTCTCCTGCAGCCCCCCAATTACTCCCTCTCCGCAGATGGCAGCCTGCGGCAAGTGCAGCCGGGCTGATGGCCGAGTGGTGTGATGTGCCCAGTGTGGGCACTCAGGGCACTCCAAGCCAGAACTTCTTTGCAAGCGGGGCACCCCTTAGAACTGTGTGTCCGGGGTGGGGGTCGGGACCCTTTAAGCGCAGCCCTCGGCTAGCCTGAGACAGCATCTCCATGCTCTAAGTCCTCCTTTTATGCCCTGCCGGCACTGCTTCCGGCCATCCTTAAGCCCTGTTCAGAGTCCACTCAATGTGGACTTACTAGTTCGAACTAGCAAAACGCTAGTTCGAACTAGTTTTTAGTTCTAGATGCGTTAGTTCGAACTAGCTTAGTTAGAATTAACTAATTCGAACTAAGTTAGTTCGAACTAGCGCTGTAGTGTAGACGTACCCTGAGCTATGAGTGCCACATTCCAAAATTGTGCCCATAGATCTGCATGTGTGTAACCCATGTATGCACATTTTAACAAGTATGTAGAACTTGTACTATCTACCTGATCTGAGTATGCAGCTATTACACTAGTTTAGAGACATTCCAGTTGCCAGAAGAAAGCAGTCTCTACAATATCAAGGCATCAACAAGTAACTGGTAACTCTGTAGCAACAGCTGAAGATAGCTCTTGCAAAGCTGTTAGCTAAGGGAACTTCAAACAAAACCTCTTTTTCAGTCCCAGCCTGCATGCTTCTGTTGTAATTTGATTTTATATTGCAGTTGACTAATTAGAAGGAGTGACCCTATTTGGATAAAATATTTAATAGTAAAAGTAAATTATTGTTGCATGTGACCAGTATTTAAACAATGCTCATGTTTTGTTTTCCTTCAAAGTCATTTAAATTTGAGTGCTTTAAAGCTTAATTCTGTACATGCTGTGAGCGTGTATGCACATCTGAGTGTTACATAAAGATAGACAATGTGGAAAAACTACCAACAGCAGCAACAGGTACTCAGGACCTTGCAAGATTTGGTCTATGCTTGAAGCAACTAAGCTTTGAACTAACTAAAGGTAAAAAGCTAAACAAAATCTTTGAGCCCCTCTCTTTTAAAGTGTTGGGTTTCCTAATAATTGGAATGCTATTGCTGAGAGGGATTTTAAACAAGACCTGTTTGGTAATGGAGGTTGAGATAGTAAGACCCAGAATCAAATAGTTTTGAAGCACCCTGTATCATTATAAGGAGATAACTGCATTTCCTCTTTTCTCTATTGCAGTTCAAACGATTCCTCTGAAAAATAGCAGATAGTAAGATTAAGTAGTTTCATAAATCCTTGGGGTTATAGTGGTCCAAATCATCCATTTAAAAATCAAAGGTTCTATGTGTATATGTCAGCACTTTCTCTCCCAATATCAAAAAAAAAAAGATTTAATTTGGCAAGTGATTCCAGAAAACTAAATAATCAAAACGGTCCTTATGTGTGCACTGATTTCGACCATAAGGATTAGTTTGTTTTCCATGTAATTTCTTCTGTATTTGTATGTGTTAGAATAAAGCATTTTGGTGCATGGTAAAGGGTCATATATTAGGCTATACTTTTTTCAGATATGGGTGGAACAACATACTGTGTTGAAAACAAAAAATTCAAAGCTGAAATTAACTTGGCAGGCCTTGTATTCATGAGCATGGCTGGGTTAAAGTGTGAGTAGGGTTATACCTAAAGCCAGAGGGAAGGGTGGGCCATTCAACACAAATGCAAGTCCCATCAGCAACTACTTTCAGGGAGTGAGCAAAATAGTAATACTTACCAGTTAGACAGAGGTGTATATTCTCACAATGCCTTACAAAACTTTTCCCAACACTCCTATGAGGTAGGTAGGACTTGGGTAAGAATTAAAATCCTGTATTACAAATGGCAAGATGTAGGTTGATTTTTAATTAGAATTGTGGGTGTTCATCACTCTTGACAATCAGGCCAAAGTTGACTCATCCAAGGACACACAGTGGCAGAGCCAAAACTATATTAACTCCCATTGCAGAGCTCTTCACCATTAGCCCAGGATGGCAGTCTGAGACGTGAGCTCCTGCACTACATTTGCTCTTGGTATCCTATATATTAGTGCAGCTGGGTGCATCCATGGTCTTTATTAAAAAAGAAAAATTGCATCTGGATGACTGTTTATTCTAAGAGGTGTGTTTATGTCACCGTTAGCTGAGCACACGTACTAACAATAAGTTGCATGTCACTGCAGCTACTCTGTCTTTTAATGCAATTCATTATGAAGAAGGCTTGAGGCAACCAAACAGACTGAGCATGGAGAAATAATACTGGGATTGATGGGGGATGGCTTAGGAACAGACCGCAGGAAGGATGAACAAAATGAAAGGAAGATCCACACCCTGGGTACAAGAACGAGAAGTTGAATGGGGGAGAGAGATAAATTTAGGCTTCAAAAAGGAGAGATTTTATTGATCTGAAATGTTTTCATACTCTGGGAACTTAAATAATTCAGTTCATTTCACTGTGTAATATAATCACAGAATGACAATTTACACACTGTTTCCACTTATTGTGATGGGAATTGGTTTGCAGAATTATATATTTCAACTACAGAAATGCTAAATAGTCCATAACAGTGTTCATACAACCTTGATCTTAATGTTTCTTTCTTGATCCATAACCTCATGTTTTCATATAATTCATCTCAAATATGCTAGTCCCCTGCTTTAGTGTTTGTGGGCTCATAATGTTCCCTGATTACGTGGATGTGCATAGCCACTTGTCTTATAAAATCAGCTGTTACACAAGCACAGTCACGGATCTGTAGGAGGATCAAGCTCTTAGTGTTTCAGAGATTGACCTTCATGAAGCAGTTAAGATACTGAGATAAAGCATTACTTTATTGCAGAAATAGGGCCAAATCCCCAGCTTGCAAAAAGAAGCATTTTTCCATTGTAACCGATGGATCTATATTGATTTACACTGGCTGAGGATCTGGCCTATTGTGTCCCTCACATAACAGACAAAGAGGGCTTTGTGCTGCAACACTCTTATTTTTAACATAGCCACAGGTCTGAACTCTCACTTCTAACATAAATTGTACAAATTATCAGCTTTATTTTTGCTTTCAAAATGTGGCAATGAATCAGTAAACATAAGTGAGCTAATCCAAGGAACCAGTGCACCCCTCCACGTGTGGCATCTTTTAAGACAGTTGAACTTTCCTAGTAAAATGCAAAATAGACACCAATGGATTGTAATGATTGTCACCGGCATGGTGTTCCAGGGCTCCATCCTTTGGATTGCCTTAGGACCAGGCTTCTCCCCCCCCCTTCCCTCTTCCCCCCACATTAGCTACTGGAGAGTTGGGAGAGACCCAGACCCATTACTCTGGGTCCCAGCCCAGGGACCCTGTAAATAGCAGTTGTGTGCTGTGTCCTGTTCATTGAAGTTCTACTGCTATTCTCACTACCGGAGCCACTTCCCCATGGCCCTGCACCATCCCTGCCCTTACCTCAGGGCTATGTCTCAAAGTCCCACCAGTACCCTATCCAGGGTTCTGCAACTCTTTCCACCAGCCAAGCCCCAGTCTTCAGTAGCTGACACTGGGCCTCAGTCCAGTCCTCAGTAAGCTTTCCACAATGAACTGTCCATGGAACTGCCACCGCTCTCGAAGCCAGCCAATCACCTGGTCCTCAAACTACAAAGAGGAACTGCCTGGCTCTGGCCCAGCAGCTTTCTTTATACTAGCTTGTTGGGCCCTGATTGGCTGTATCTCATACCACCGTTCCAGGGAACTTTGAGGACTTTTCTACTGCTCTTTTTCTGAGGTCGGGTGTGGCGAGGCCATAAACTTTCAGCAGTGGGCTTTGGGGCCAAGTCCATCCTGTCACACAAATAGAGAAATTGTGAATTTTTGTTGCATTTCTGTATGACAGTGTTTTGGTCAGGACCAGGATGTGCCTCCCACCACAGTGAGGCACTCCAGTTATAATGGACAGAATGCGGTTATGGTGATAGAGAATATAACGGCAAAAACAAGAGCTTCTGCTGTGATCTATTGGAGAATACCATGAGAGTCTATGTAGTTTCCCACGTCTGATCATGAAAGTACCCTATGCATGGCATTACTTCTAACTACCTCATGGAGAGTAATAGAGTGCCTCTACATTTAGCATTAAATTTTTCTGTCCTTCATTTTATGCTTATAGAACATTTCAACATTGTATTCTGGTGGTGGCATCTGATGAAAAGCAACCCTTAATTCAGCCACCTTATCACCAAACACAATACACAAACACACACATTCCCATTCCTTATATAATGATCATCTTGAATCTGATTCCCCTTTAGAACAGAAACATGACCATCAGAAGAAGAATAGCAGTGGAATGCTAGCACAGAGAGACACTAAGATTTGGTAATCACTTGACACATAAAAAAAGAGTTTCCATCTGGGTACTGCACTTACATCCCTAAGACAATATTTGGGGAAATACTTGGTCTGCCTGTTACTGAGAGGTGAGAGAGTGCATCAGGAGTCGGGGCTAGCAAATCTTCAGGAAGCTTCATTTCCTGCATTGTTATACTCCTGCTTGCAGTAATAAGTGATCACATACACAACCTAAAGATGCATGCATACTCTATGAGTACAACTGCAGCACCTTCTGTGAACTGTGGAGAACTTATAACAACTGACCAAAAAGCAAAAGATTATTCATAAAATAAAGAAGTTTTTTTTTGTCTCGCAAAAGGAAAATTCAAAGCAAAAAAAAAAAAAAACCCCAAACAAACAAAAAAAAAAACCCCAAAAACCGGTGTGGCTGGAAAAGGGCTGTTTTCCTTTACACTTACTCTGATTCCTTTCTCTCTCCCTCCAAAGTAATTCATGTGGGAGTATCTCTTTGTGAAGATCTACAGATAAAGTTATGGCAGGAATCCAAAGACATTCATGGCTCCTGGCAATCTGTTTTCCTTTAACATAATTATATCCTTGTGGGGGATAAATCTAGAAGAAGATAAAAACACTTCAGCATAGAGAGGAAAAAAATCTGATTTCAGGCTGCTGCATTGTTGTGTTATGGTACTCTGTTTCTCATGTCCCAGGTAATTGGTAACAGGGAAATTGTTTCAGAAATGACTGTATATGCAGTTAACCTTCAGTGCACGGGGGTGCGGGTTGGTGGTTTTTTTTCAATATATATTAATTCTTGTGTCATACTCATTATACTGTTCTTGCTGCTTACAGCCTCAGGAGCTAGCCCTCCATAAGAGCTTTTCTCCTGCTTTCATTTGGACTGCAAGGAGAGTGCTGGCTTTTTCAGGGGCATTGTGCTCCCTTGGTGATGCACTCAGAACCTTATTCAAACCTTTTCCACATGTGCTTGTGTAACACTCTCTTCCTTAGCAAATGAATGTTCTCTGAAGCTTGACAGGCGCATCATGCTTTAAAAATGATTATGCCCTTCAGATAAAGAAAAAGAAGAAAGGTCTGAAATAAAATCTTGTTTCTTGAACCTTCCAAAGCAGCCTCCAAATTTAATTACATAACTGAATGGTGTTAAACTTGTGCTTGTGTTTGGTTGGCTCTTCTGTGATGCCTGGAGAGGTAATAGACAGAGGATATAGAATCCCTGCACTCTCTAGTCAGGGACGATTCCGCTATTTCAGTTGCTGTGGTATTTGTAATTTAATATGGCCCAATAATCACATTTTATAGTTTAAATGAAATGGGCGTGCCTTTTATTTATACCCTGATGATCCAAGCCTAGCTCCTCCGTTATAGATCTGCAACATCGACACTTTGTATACTGCACCCTAATCAAAAGGCGTGGAGGTAGGAGCAGTCCTCAGTTAATCAGGAGATCTGGGATCAATTCAGAAGCTGGAATTATTGCCAGGTTTAGACTACATGCTATAATTTTTCTAGGAAGCAGGATAGATACAAAATTCTTGTTGGAATTCTTGTTGCACCCTTAGATAAACCCTTAGGATATAAGGATCTCTAGCTTTCATCACAGGGAAGTAAAACATGTGACATAGAGATGTTTGCATTGGTCCAAAGCTAACTTGATTCTAATTATTACAAAGTATATAGAGTGTGGAGCATTTACATCTCAATTTCCATATTTATTATGTTAATATTATATACAAATAAAACAAATGAATACACAGGAATGGACTGTCCATAGTTTAGAATCTTTTACTGTTCACAAATGTCATGGTTTGCAGGAAGAATTAATGAAAAATTAGCGAGGATAGAAGGAGGGATACAGATAGGAGAAAAAGGATAAGATTTTAGAGAGGGAAATATAGGGTGCATATTTTTACCTGTTTTAGGCTGTGGAGAAGGCTTGCAAACACAGAACACCAAACTAAACAAGACAGAAATAAATGCTCTGTAGGAAGCAATCCTGAGCAGGCAGGGCAATGGAGTAGGTGACCCCAATAGGAAGGAAAAACATATCTCTAACATCTGTGATTCCATATGATTGCAGTTCCTTCGGCTCCCCCTGAGAATGTATCAGCTGAAGCTGTAAGCTCCACCCAGATCCTATTGACATGGACATCAGTACCTGAATCAGAGCAGAATGGACTTATCCTGGGCTACAAGGTACACAGTTGAGGTTTCATGCTATAAAGGGGGTTTTAATACATTTGCTGGGCTGTTTTTCCCTTTGATAGCTATTATCTACCAGATGCATATTAATTTACCCATTTCTCTTTTGAGAAAAGTCAGGAAATGTGCGCTTTCTTCAAAGGAGTGATCTGATTGGCTTAGGGTATGTATACAAGTGAAGCTGGAGGTATAAACTACACTAGCTCTGATCAAGTTAGTATGCTAAGAATAGAGTGTTGCCACGGTCACATGAACAGCAGCAATCATAAGAGTGTTATACATACCATTCCATTCCATGCCCCAGCTTCATGTCTAGTCTCACAGATGGGTGTGTACTTGGGGTAGCTAGCGTCTCCTGCTGCTCCCATCATGAGTCTATATTCTCTTTGTAGCATACTAACGCTGTCAGTATTAGCATCGGTAAGTCTCTTTGAACTGCAGTTTACACCGACAGTTCAAAGCAGAGACCATAGAAAGGAATATCAGGCAGGACCCTGGAAGAAGCCTGCTCATAACGCACCCCTTCATCCCAGAGTCACTGCAGTTCAGTCACCAGAAATGAGGGCAAAGAGTCCAGCAGAGTTGCATTGTTTCGAACAATGGCCTTTGTCTTCTAAAGTCATAATCTCATGGGTTCCAGTTTGCAGTATCCCTGATTTCCCTTCACATACCCAGAACTTCATGGCTTACCCTCTGTTATATAAAGCCTATGCTCATGTCCTTGGGATTACCTGTCTATACAAATGAATTCAGTTGAATCTGTTGCGTTAAGCTCAGGAACTCCCCCAAAATGCCTACCCTCTTTCTTGCAGTCTTTTTGGATAATGACAACCATACTTTTTCCTCTTGTGTTTATTCCTCAGATTCTATTTAAAGCAAAAGATTTGGACTCTGAACCAAAGGCCCAAATAGTGAGAGGTAACCACACCCAGTCTGTCCTGCTGGCCAGTTTGCGGAAATATGTGCTTTATGAGATTCAGGTCCTGGCGTTCACACGTATTGGAGATGGAGTCCCTAACTTCCCTCCAGTCATAGAGAGAACCAAGGATGATGGTAAGTGTGTGGGTCACTCAAGTGTTCTTCCCATTCACTCTAACATTTCTTTTAAAATAAAATTGGTTTTCCTTATGCAAGCTTTAAAATATAGCCTGGATTTGTTTTAAACATAAATGGCCTTAGCCTAGGCTAGTGTCAGTTAGCACAGCATTGTGGGCATGCTGAGGTTCTGGGCCCAAAAACTTAGAACATTCCCCCCCCCCATAACTGATGAAAGCAAAACCTTTGTTTCTCACTCATTAAAACCTCATATAGCTAGTTCCAAGCTGAAGTTTGACAGCCCAATTATGCACTTCCACAGAACTGCAATCTTAGCGCTAAAAAAAGAAATGCTATAATAGGACACAATAAACAAATCCAACCCTGACTGAACCTGACGGTGATATGAAGTTTGGCATTCCAGTAAGAGGGTCTACACCAGGGCTGGGCAATAAGATGGAGGCAGTTCACCAGGGTTAGCCCCTGGCAGGCCGCTGCTGCTTTATTTACGTGTGCCTCCTCAGGTGCGAGCACTTCCAGTTTCCATTGGCAGTGCATCACCATTCCCAGCCAATGGGAACTGTGGAAAGTGGTGCAGGCCGGGAGCTGCAAGTGTGTGTACTTGTGGAGAGACAGGTAAATAAAGTGGCTGTTCTCCAGGAGCTCACCCTGGCGAACCACGTCCAGCCTGCGGATTGGTTAATCATAGAATCATAGAATACTAGGACTGCAAGGGACCTCAAGAGGTTTATACTAATGCTGGTCTATACCAATGTTCTGCAAGAGCATACCCCATGCTGCCTTTACTAGGGAAGGTACTTTGACTAGACAGAAGAGGATGAGAAAAGTCCAAATGTATGCACAGCAGAGAGGGGTTCCCCCCTCCCCTTCATTTCTCTGCGTAGCCATTGGCTGGGTAAGAGGGGATAAGGACAGTAGACTGCCTGCTGTGTGCCCCCTTTGCCCCAGCTGCTTTGGTGGCCCTGCTATCAGCCACGTTGATCACTGCAGGTGTCACGGCAGTCACAGAAAACCATGGAATTTATGACTTCCACAACCTCCATAATTTATAACATCAATTATTGCTGACTCATCACAGAGGTCAGCAGGTGTCTGGGGGTAAAGGTGAGAAGACCCAGCTTCCAGATGTCAATAAGGCCTCCAGAATTGTGCATCTGAACCTTGCTCTCATGAAATAGTGGAACTTCGAAGTCTTTGAGGACAGAGGTACACCTCTCATGCCTTTTTGTGGCCTCTTGTCACTCCATCCTCCTTACACGGAGGACCAGGGTGAAGAGGTTTCACAAATGAACAGAGTTCCTGGCAATGTTTCCTCCAAGCTGGACAGCAGCACAGCTTCACAGGTGATTAATCAGCCTCACCCAGTCTGGGGGAGGGTGGGATGATTAATCACCTATGAAGCTGTGCTGCTGCACAACTAGAGGGAACACTGGTCCCTGGGTAGACCAGGGAGAAAGTATTCCAAGTTATTTTTTTGTTTGTGACAAAAGCCCTGTAACCCTCACTGGAAGAAATTAATTAAAGGGCTGGTACATGAGAGCTGGGGCAGATAGTATACTGACTCTCCCCCAAGGAATAATTAATAAAATTGCAGCCTGCTGTTTAAACCCATCTCATGTGTCTGTCAGTCATTTACCTGCTTGTTCTGGTCAATAAGATATTGACCTTTGAAAAATGACCATTTGTAGTCCCCCATGCTTCCTACAAACAGAGATTACTCTGTGCAGTTTGATGTGCTGAAAGGACAGGAGCCATCCCCTGTTTTTGTTTTAACTTGTCTGCATGGTGAGAGCATTCCTGGTGTATTTTCACCTAAGTATACATCAGCAGTAATAATATTTTTTTGGCTTTACAGATGTCAAACACTTAAAGGTTACCATCTTCTCTGCATTTTTAGTAGCATATGAGCAAGTATAAAGAGTGTGTCAGTTTAAAACTTTTTTTTATTCATCCTAATAAATACAAATAAAATCCCAAATCCATTTGGATCTAAAGCTCCCAACAGAAATTAAATAACTGTAGATTTCCATAGGCAACTTTACTGAAGTAATTACATTGGACTGAGAACATGTTCAGACTTCTGATTTAGTACAATATTTTCCGCAGTCTACAGCAAAGCACTAAGGATGTGCTTTGCACAGAGGAAGAGCGCAATTACCCCCAGTCATTGCTTGAGTTATTCTCCTAACACACTAGCTGCGTGGTAGCATGGCCTTTTTCTAAGGGACGAAGCAGAGAGGAGGTTATTGTAGCAAAACTCTACCGGGAGACTGTGCATTCACTGAATTCCATAAACCAGAATGTAATGAGAAATGTTTAAGGATATTTGTGAAAGGCAAGCTCATTATAGAAGCTCCCTCCTAAAGTACATGTTGGCAAATGACACAAATTGTTCTTCCATCTCCAAACTCCCAACATAAACATGTTGTGTCTTCTTTCAGTTCAATTTAATTAAAAGTATCATCAGTGAGAGTGCAGGTGGGATTTGTGCTTACAGAGAATTTCAGAGCCTGCTTATTTCTGAATTCACATAAGCTCACCTTGTGAGCCTAAGATGGATAACCTGGGTAAAAGCCAGGTTAATGGTCTTCTGACCTCACAAGCATTCTCAGGCTTAGACATAGGAATATAAAATGTATATGTAAAATCAGAAGGGAGTTCAAAGCAAGGGCTGCCAGCGCAGTTAGTTATTATTCAATTTTCAACAGGCATGAAGGGGGATTAAGCTGACACATTATCTCTCTCTGTAAAGGTAGCTTAGTGCCTCACACCCTAGAATATAATGAACTGTGTAGTGACTTAGATGAAGTGTGTAATCTGATTGGCTCACAGGGATTCCCAACTATGCTGTTATGAGATCACTCTCACATAGGGCAGAACTCATTTGTCAAAGCACCCTTGTAACACACTTTTATAGGGGCAGTACATTCTACGGTTGTGGTTGCCGCATCGTAGTTGCTCTTCTGTGGTGCAAGAGGCACTCAATCTTTCACAGAATACCTCATCGTAGAACCAGTGTGTGCATGTCCAGCATCATAAGCCCATAACCATCTCTGGAGTGCTGCTCAGATACTGTTTGACCTGGCTTCTGTATAAAGCAGACAGAGAAGTCTTTAAACAAGTGGCTGTCACAGAACTAGCAGTTTCTTTGGTACATAATATCTATGTATGTGATTTCTGTTGTTCTTTTCAGCCCCGGGACCACCTGTGAGGCTGGTGTTCCCTGAAGTGAGACTGACATCAGTACGAATTGTATGGCAGCCACCAGAGGAACCCAATGGAATTATTCTGGGTGAGAGAGAAGCAGCATTTTAATTTCCAAACAGGGTGGTCAGGAGGAGGTGAACAGAAAACAGAAGGAAAGCTATTAATATGTGCTTATTCTTCCTCTTTCTATCAGGACTAGCAAATAAATCTAAGGGTGTGTATGCACTACGTGTTTTGTCGGAAGAGGCAATGCAAATGAAGCGCTGATTAGTATTTTGTCACACTTCATTTGCATAATCTATTCCGATCCTTTTTTGCCCAGGAGGGTTTTGCGCAAAAACATGCGGTGTAGACGTGTCTGTTTTGCACAAAAACCCCTTGCGCAAAAACCCTTCTACCTCCCGGAGAGGCATAAGGATCTAGCACAACAAGGGGGTTTTGCACAAAATGGACACGTACACACCGCATGTTTTTGCGCAAAACCCTCTTGCTCAAAAATGGATCGGAATAGATTATGCAAATGAAGCACAACAAAATGCTAATCAGCTCTTCATTTGCATTGCCTCTTCTGACAAAACACGTAGGGTGTGTCTAGACTAAAGGGTTTTTTTCGGAAAAATGGCCTTTTTTCAAAAAAACTTTTCCTGCGTCTAGACTGCTGCCACATTCTTTCGAAAGTAAATCGAAAGAACGCAGCAGTTTTTTCAACCACGGAAAACCTCGTTTTACAGGGAATAATGCCTTTTTTCAAAGCTGTTTTGAAAAAAGGCACTATGTAATGCAAACTGTCCTTTGTCGAAAGAGAGCATCCAGACTGCCTGGGTGCTCTCTTTTGAAAAAGCGGCTTGCTTTTTCAAAAGTACTGGTTGTAGTCTAGATGTTCTTTTTCAAAAGAAGCTTTTTCTAAAGTATCTTTCAAAAAAGCCTCTTTTGAAAGAGGCTTGAAGTCTAGACGTAGCCATAGTGTAGACATAGCCTAGACATAGACTACACAGCAGCGTTATTTTAGAATAACTGACATTATTTCGAAATAACAAAATGCGTGTCTACACAGCAAGCCATTATTTCGAAATAATGTCGAGCTGGAGGACTTCTTACTGTGACTCCTGTAGCCCTTATTTCATGAGGAGTAAGGGAAGTCAAAGGTAGAGAGTTCTTCCTTTGACTTCCTGCTGTGTAGACAGCGACAAAACTGAATTGAGCTATTTGTACTTCAGCTATGCAATTGACATAGCTGAAGTTGTGTAGCTTAATTCCACGTTTGCCCTGCTGTGTAGATGCGCCCCAAGTTAGTTAATAGATGAGCAAATGAAAATATACATTGCTGTCAGCTGAAAAGCGTGCTACTTCTTGGTGGGGTTTGGAAGGGCCAGGGAGATTCTGTATCACTGGTAACACTCTTCTGATCCCCAGAGTGCACATTTGCATGAGTCAGAGAGGCACATGTCATCTCATGGCAGGCCCACCAATGGGGCGTGGGGGGAGCGGGTAGAAGGAGGCAACTGCCCCAGGGCCGGGATTCCAAAGTGCCCCAGGCTCCAGCCACTGCCATAGTAGCAGCAGTGGCAGGTAGGATTCCCAGGCCTTTTAAATTGTCGCCAGAGCCCCACATGGTATGCTCCAGGCAGTGCTGAGGACTGCATGGGGGAGACTAGCCCAGGCATGCCCCTTCAGCCTGAGGCTCTGCCTGTTCTGGGGGCACGGAGCCCCCCACCCTCACCCCACCCCTGCCCAGGGGACCAGCGAGTCCCTGTCTCATGGCTCTATATTTCAGTTGTCTCCCTTTTTTCTGTTTTATATGCTTTTTGGGTGGGTATTTGAGGAGCTGCCTCTTGCTGTATGGCTGGGGAAGAGTGGGGTTTTCCCTGGCGATGCCAGGAGCAACTAAGTTCTTAGTTGTCTGAGTTCTGGTGTTTTGCTTTATTGTTTTTCCTCTAAGAATACCCTCTGTCAGGTCACAAGGAGTTAACTCACAATTAGCTGCTGCAGTTGTTGATGAAAAGCTAAACTCAGTGACAAAAATCTGTGAAATATCTTACCATTTTTCTCTTACTCTGATCTCTCAAAATGACTTTCAAGTACACAAAGCAGCAGTTACTTTTACAAAAGCCATGGGATCCATATGAAGATGTTTACAATATATTAATCCATTCCTGCTTTTAATAATAAAGTACTGAGTGCTTAAATAGCACTTACGTCTTCAAAGCTCTGGACTATTGTTAGTTCTCCCATACCAGCTAGGTATGGACACTAATTCCAACTTTTAAAAATGGGGAAATTAAGAGCCTGACTTCTCATCTTATACTCATTCTTTTGTATTCTGCTGCCTCCTTTCTGTCACTAGTGTTACCTGGCATTGCTGTAGTTTGGGTTTGTATTTAAAATTCTGAGAGTATTTCCCATAGCATTAGGATAATTTTAAAGTGGGGCCCATAGTTTGGGTTACACTAGGTTGACAGTATCTCTTTAAATTACAGGCTGTTTTGCATGTTGTTAAAATATTGAGTCTTTAGCTGTTGAAAGTGTTTTACTCAGGTGCATAGCTTCCAAAAGTACTCAAGTGAGGAAAACCTAGCACCTGAAGCAGCCAGAAAGTCATCAAATGTCATCTGAAAGTAGCTAATGCAGGGATCTCCTGAACACAAGAAGGAAAGTCTTTGCATGTTATGTTCGCAGCAGTTAGCTATCTATTGGAGACAAAATCCTGCAGTTCGAGGTGCTGAGGGTGTACTTGAGCCAGGGAGGGGGTTGTTTTTTAAATTAAGGAGTGCTACTTCCTATGTACATATTTCCAGTAGAAACTAGGATTTGATGCATAGGGTGTGTCTAAAAAAACACATAAAATTGGGAAATTATAAACAAAATTTTTATTGAATGTGCCTCCTCTCTCACAGTATGCCTCACTGTGGATCTTTGCTTTATCAGTTTAGTCTATAAGGGTATGTCTACACTACCACCCTAGTTCGAACTAGGGTGGTTGATGTAGTCATACGAACTTGCAAATGAAGCCCGGGATTTGAATTTCCCGGGCTTCATTTGAATCTTGCCGGGCGCCACCATTTTTAAATGTCCGCTAGTTCGGACTCCATGCCCGCGGCTACACGCGGCACGAACTAGATAGTTTGGACTAGGCTTCCTATTCCGAACTATCTGTATGCCTCGTTCCACATCCAGATAGTTCGGAATAGGAAGCCTAGTCTGAACTATCTAGTTTGTGCTGCGTGTAGTCGTGGGCACGGAGTCCGCACTAGCGGACATTTAAAAATGCGGCGCCCGGCAACATGCAAATGAAGCCCGGGAAATTCAAATCCCGGGCTTCATTTGCAAGTTCATATGACTACATTAACCACCCTAGTTCGAACTAGGGTGGTAGTGTAGACATACCCTCAGATGCTTGTGGATAGGGACTATCCTTATTCTGTAATGCTTATAAGAAGCACACGGGTTCTTTTTCAGGGGAAAAGGCAGTATGCTACATTTATTGAGAATATGGTAGAAAGCAGTTAGCATATGCTACACACACACCCCCACACCCACACTCCCTCTCCCCTGTCTCTCCCCTCCCACTAGGGTTTAATATATTTGTCTACGCCCACACCCACTCACCCACCCACCCGTCCTACAGATACCAGTTTGTTGTGGCTCAAGTCACTCTTACTGGCCAGGCAAGGCTAACTGAGTGAGGAGTCGGAGTTCCTCTGAGTCTTGGCTTAGAGGACTGGACCCAGAATTTAATGGCCAGAGCTCCCCTTCTTATACATGTAAGTTCCCATTTGAGGCTATGGGTATTGCAGTGTCCTGCTGCAATCATCCATCCTTACGAGGTGTAAATCTGTGTATTCCAGAGTTCTCTTTGATGGTGATTGTCAAGCTTCCCAGCCTTGTCTCTCATTCTTGGGGGTGTCTGCCTATCGCCAGGGTTCTGTCAATGCTGCTAATTCAATTCAGCTTCAGACACAATGTCTGTTTCCTTGTTATCATCAAAATTTCCACTTCTTCTTGATCACCTGGGCATCTGTGATGGCTGTCACACACATATCCTCCACTCACACCAAACAATTGTGCAACATATCAGACAAGATTAATAGTTACTAGAAGACACAACTTGGTTTGTGATGCAGAGAAGGGGTACAACTTAATTTGCAATGCTAACAGGAAGAAGGCCTTACAGTAAACATCTAATCATGAGGGAGAGGGTGAAATAGAAGCATACAGAACTTATAAGCAAGCCATTATACATCAAATCATTACACGTCATACTTATAATCTTATAACCAATACTAAAATATACATTTTTGCTACATGTCTCTGTTTGCATAGTGCCTAACACACTGCAGTCCTGTTCTTGATTGACTCTTAGGCATTACCTCAATAAACATGATAAATAATAACATGAAAGTCCAAGGAAGAAAGTAGTTACCTAGCAACATCAGAATGAAAGGGTAAGAATTAGCCACAGAGGGTATTTCTGATCCCTTCTACAAAAGAAGAGTACCTAAAAAATATGTGAAAAACAACATAGGTCTGTAACAATATTCGAAAATGAGGATTACAATTTACTCTTTTTTTCACCTTTATTGTTTTTAAATCTCCTTACTGCAGTGAATTTTTAGAAAGCAGTTGTAACCACCACAGCCAAGTGTACTGAACTGGAAATGTTGGTGAAAATAGGATAATGTGGTTCTGGAGGGCACCCTGCAAACCATAGTGGTGCTGGAAAAATGTCTTATTTTTTCCCCAAAAGCAACATTAGCTCCGAAGGCACAGAATCAATGTTCCTGCTCTGCTAGTGTGGCCCTCTGAGCATACAAACACCTTTGTAGCTAACATTTTTGTAATCTATATTAAAACATGTTCTAGCATTTCAGAGAGGGATTAGCAGCATGAAAAACTGGCAGGCATCTAGAGGGAAAAACACTTGTTTGTTTAAATATTTTACTATAGAGAGCTGCAGATATTTCTAACTCCCCTTTTGGGAGTGCTGAAGTAACCACCTAGGCACCTACTCTTCCTTCTTTTCCTGCATTCCACCCACTTGCCGTGACACACAGTTCCTTTACGTGCAGTTTAACCAAAGTGATGTGTTACTATGGATATGTGCGCATCATATCTGTGAGTGTTCATGAAAATGTGAGCTCATTCGGCACTTTTCCAGTCCCTGGTTAGTATTCCTCATGGTATCCTTCTATCTAACATTTACTTGAAGCTTATTGTAGTACTGTCTGTAAGAACTCGTCTGAGAATTAGAGCAAAAATTGGATGTAATCCATGTTTGCATATTCACATTTTAATCCTGTATTGCATGTGCACACACCCTGGCCCTTAAATAGAGAAAGTGGTAAAATAAACAATCTGGCTGGCTTCTGTACCAGGCAGACTGTAACCTCCCAATATCATTCAGCTTTTCCTAACTTCTGTGAGAAATTAAGAAGTGTTTGTACCTCTGATGCATCATAGCCCATGTGAGCAGTAGCCGTCAGTTATAAGAGTTTCGTATGGGGATGAGCCTGCAAGATGCTCTAGTATTCACTGTCTGTAGTCCTCCTCCTGCCTGTTTGCTTTTGGGACCCAAATGGTTGTGTTACAGTCACCTAATATTTAACAGGCAGTTTAAAGTTTTGCCTTTTATTCAGTTCAGAAGGCTCATGTGTATGAAACTGATTGACTTCACGCAGAAAGTATTTTAAAAGATGTGCATGCAACTGTGAGCACAGGGTTTTTTTTAAGAGAAATTTGGAAAGAATCTTTATTTATCTGCTATGGGCCTGATCAAAAGCCCACTGAATTTAATGGAAAGGCTCCCAAAGATATCAGTGGAAAAAAACTACATAAAATGCTTCAATACCTTAAAAAAACAACAAATGGTCTGGTAACACTTTATAGACTAACAAAACATGTAGATGATATCATGAGCTTTCGTGGGCACAGCCCACTTCTTCAGATGACTGGAGTTATGAGTAGGGGATATGAAAACTCGAAAAAAATACGAGCAGGGAAGGAGAGGGGGGAGAAAAAGAAAGAAGGAAGGGGGTGTGAGACAGAGCATCATTAAGTATCTGGAGAATGGGTACTTAAACCTAAGCAGATCAAAGTTGCTTAGGTTTAAATACCCATTCTCCAGATAGTTAATGACGCTCTGTCTCACACCCTCTTCCTTCTTTCTTTTTTTCTTTTTCTCCCCCCTCTCCTATTTATTTCGAGTTTATTCCTATTTATTTCAAGCCTGGGTTATTCCATTTCTGACTGGGGTTTTCCTAGGCTGCATGGTTCCTTGCCTACACTGAGGTATTTCCAGCAAGGCAGACTACCTAAACAGACCAGTGTTTTCATTTTGCTTTTCTCTAGTGACTACAAACAGCTGTAATTGCATTCACGCATTTCCACAGCTCTTTATAGGCAAGTACATTTATTCTTAATTTTAAAGCATTACAGAGAAAACATTAACCAAAATGAACCTAGACACATGCTAAAAAGATTACAAAAAATCACCTCACATCCAATCTCAGGCTCTGGTAGATGTCAGTCCTTCTAAACCCATAATTGTGCCCTCCCCCACCATGGCTACAAGCTCATAATTAGGTCAGATTTAGAACCAGAACAAGCAGAAATAGTCCAGTCTTTCCTTTATATTGTTTGGGCCTTTGATCTTGGCCTCACATAAGAGGTGATCCAAAGATAATTACCCTCTCCACAGGACATAGCTTCATAAGGCTGGGGAGTAGTGATAGAAATGTAGCCGTGTTAGTCTGGTGTAGCTGAAACAAAATACAGGACTATGTAGCACTTTAAAGATGGTTTATTAGATGATGAGCTTTCGTGGGCCAGACCCACTTCCTCAGATCAGATAAGGCTGGGGTTTTGCATAACTGGGCGGTGGGGAATTAGCATTTGCCTCTCCCTAGGCCTAGGGTATTCTCTGAATGACCGAGCTACACCTCTTGGGGAAGTGGATTACCTATGCTGATGGAAGAAATTCTCCCATCAGCATAGGTAATGTCTTTGCTGAAGTGCTGCAGTGTTTTAAATGTAGACAAGCCCTTAATTCAATAAGGTCTCCCAAGGAGATTGCAGGAAATTGCTGTATCTGTCATGGTTACTGTGATTGGTCACCTGGAATATTACTGTTTAGAGTATCTTTCCCTCCGAGAAGACTTGCTTACTTGTTTGAGACTTACACGTCTTTTAAGCCCTTTACTCTTCTTTTCCCATGACCCTCTGGTTTCTTATATCTGAATAAAACCTTATAGTCATAACCCTTGTGTAATTTTTCTTTCATCCTGCATTTTAAGTTTTAGTCATACTTTCACTGACTCTGTTCAGTAACCTTTCCAGCTCTGCTCTCTGCCAGATCTCTGGGACTTTCTTATCCTTTGTAACTTTCTGAGCTTTCTTGTTCATCGGCAGCAGCCTTTATTGCTCCTATCGCAGTTATTGCTACATTGCTTCTTAATGCCCTGAGGCTTGTATTAATTTCACTTTGAACACTTTCCATTTACCTCTATTGATTTCCCTTGTTTGAATTCACCCAGCTCTTCCTGCATTCTTGCATCCTGTTTGTTGCTAAAATTCAGCAACCTAAACATTTTACCATTTTAATGTCACTTCAGCTGTAATGCTTCATCAAGCTCAACTGTGGCTTCAGATATACCCTCTGTGTCACTCAAAAATGAGACACAATTACTCTTCATGACTGTATGTCTCCTGGGTACTTTGGAACACCAAAGGATACCATAGGAGAGAGTGATCCAAGAAACCAAAGACACAGATTCCAACTATCTTTCAGGTGCATTAGTGATAACAAAAAGTGAGTTGGGCTTTAACTGTTGTGGTACCGTATATACACCTTCCACTCAGGGTGACAGGAGGAATGAATGGAGGGAACATTGGATTTCTAAGGAACCGTCTAAGAGAAGAAGGTTGGAGTCTCTGGTTACAACTTTTTTTTTGAACCATGAAGAAGGAGAATGCTTTCCCAGACTGCCAGCCAGCACAGCAAATATGGAAGAGAAAAAAGGTCATTTTTTGCAGATTGCACTGTAGGAATTTGTGTAGCTGTAAGAGACAAATGAGTTTGCTTCTTAATTTTCGAAATAGTTAACATTCTCATTATTCTTAATGCTAGTTTTTCTTCTAAAAACTCAATTATAATTCCCTGTATGTCGATCTTTTTCCTTGATTAATTTGTACATCTGTTTGTCATTAGTCTTAGCACTTAGTAATATACTTTCATCTTGGTATTCCTGACTAATACTTATAGTTCAGAGAGATTAGAACAGGGAGGAAAGTACCCAGCCATAATTTGTTCTTTATAACATAACTTGCCTTTTAATAACTACATAGAATGTGATTTTTTTTCTCTTACCATTCCATGTTTTTTCTCCAAGCCCTAGTCTTGCTGTTTCACTACTTGTTTTTATCTTCTCTTGTACTTCTTTAGCTATCTTAGGGTAAAAAACTTTTTTCTGAAAAAAACTTCACTTAACGTCCACAATGCAATCGCATTCTTTCGAGGAAAAAAAATTAAAAGAACAGAGGGGGTTTTCCGACATTGGTAAACCTCTTTCTACGAGGAAGAAGCCTTTTTCCAAAAGAGCTTTTCCTGCAAATGGCGTGTGTGACGGGAAAGAGAGAGGTCTTTCGAAAGAAGAGGAAAGAAGAAAAAGCACAGGTGCCCTGGTGGCCACTCCATCCATAGTAATCACAAGTGAAATGCAAGATAGCATCCAGTGCAGATCGCTTTTACGATGTGCTTTGGTAGTGTGGACACTCTCTTTTAGAAGAAGCTCTTTCAAAAGATCTCTTCCGGAAAAGCTTCTTCCAAAAAAAGCCTGCAATCTAGACGAAGCCTTAGCTGTCTCTTTCTTCATCACTTTTGCAACGTACATAAATTATGCAATGTATTCTTTCTACTGTTCCTCCTTCCCCAATCATCTGTATATAGTGTTCTCAATTCTGCTTACTGCACATGTATAGAAACCGAAGAGATCACAACTTATCTCTTCCATGTATCCTGCTGATCTGTCTTTCTCTGGACTTGAAATAAGACAGAGTACTGTAATGTTAAAGATGCTGAAATACCATGGTGATGAGTGTGGGAGAGATGGTAGGGTCAGAACTGTAGGTCAAAAGGAATAGGTTACATACACTTGTCTGAAAAATGTAAGTCTGAAAAGTTCACATTTGAGTATTTCTAAGACATCACTGGGAGATGAGTGCTCAGAACCTCTGCAAATCAGATCTTTTTTTTTTTTTTTTTTTAAGTTAGGTATCTAGCTTTTGCCACCCAACTGTGAAAATGTTACTCTAAATTTCCTGTTAGCAGTGCAGACCAGTTTACCTTTGGGAGAGCAAGTTGGATTGTCTTCTGGCTCGTGGGTCATCAACAGACTTCTCAGCTTAGACCAGGGTTTCCCAGCCTATGGGTCCAGACCCAAATATGGGTCGCCATTACATTTCAAAAGGGTCACCAAGTGTCTCTCCAGGTGGCTCTGCCCTTCCTCCTCCCCGCATTTTTGAATTGGCTTGGGTCACCAAGTCTTTCTGAATTGTCAAAATGGGTCCCCATCTGGAAAAGGTTGGGAACCGCTGGCTTAGACCTAATTTTTCTTCATCATCATCATGTTCCCAGAACATCATCACCATGTTCTTAGCACTTAGGGCAGCAACAAAGCTTCTCCGCTCATGTCTGTTTCTGGCAAATCTTTCAATGGTTTCCCAGCTATGCCTCAGGTTTTTCAGCTCTGCTTCTATAGCTCTTTGCCATGTTGTTTTCGGATGGCCCCTTTTATTAGTGATGTAGCAGCCAGAAAGTACATAGCTTGACTTTCAGATTTTAAGATGAATGTCAGGGCTGTAAGCTTGGCAAGCCATCTTTATACTCATAAAATGAAAATGTATGATCTGGAAACCACAGATAAATGTAACGGGGGCGTTAGCCAACACCTGAAAAAAGATGTGTGATTACTCCTTTAAAAACAGCAGCTGCAGTTTGCAATGAAGTGGGGAGAGATCAGGCAATTGTAGAGACTACAGAGAGTGTGAAGGACTTCTGTAGGGGAGACCCTGAGATCAAGGGAGCTGTGTCAAAGAGTTGCCTAGGAAGCAGGAGGCTCCTATGGGGAAACCCAAATGAAGTTTCAGCTCAAAGATGAGGTGCTATAAGTTGGTGCCCAAGGCTAAGCTCCAGTAAGGAAGAGCTGGGAGGATGGGCTGTAGGAACAGACTGGGACAGAAGAGCAAGCTCTGGCTGTGAGAGAAGGCACCAGTGAAGTGTAGTTACACACACTTTGAGGTGATGAGGGACTTTATTTTGGGACCCTGTGGTCTGTTAAGAGCTATTTTTGTTATTACACTGGCCCCAGGCAGGGGTGGAATTAACACAGAAAAGAACTGTGGCTGCTACTAACCTGGTCCTAGGCAGGGGGTAGTGTTTAATCCAGAGAGAAGTGTGTCATTTTTAAGGGGCAGTAAAGAGAAGGAAACAGAAGTAGGATGTTGCAAAGCAAGCTCTGGCCATCAAAATATGCTCAGATGATGGCCAACCCTGTTACAATAGATAGTAAGGATATCTAGACTACATGCCTCTACCGACAGAGGTATGTAAACTAGGCTACCCGACATAGTCAAAGAAGCCGGGATTTAAATATCCCCGGCTTCATTAAAATAAACATGGCTGCTGCGCTGTGCTGGCTCAGCTGATCGTCGGCACAGTGTGCACGTCAAGATGCAGTTCAGTTGACAGGGGAAGCCTTTGTCAACCATTCCTGTGAACCTCGTTTCACAAGGTATAAAGGAGTGGTCGACAAAAGCTTCCCCTGTCGACCGATCCGCGTCTTGACGTGCATGCTGTGCCGACGATCAGCTGAGCTGGCACAGCATGGAGGCCATGTTTATTTTAATGAAGCCGGGGATATTTAAATCCCAGCTTCTTTGAATATGTCGGGTAGCCTAGTTTACATGCCTCTGTTGGCAGAGACATGTAGTCTAGACATACCCCAAATGTAGAGCCCCACAGCATCCTATTGCAGTCTCTGTTCATAGTAGAATAGCACATGAGACCACTCCTAGGTTTCTAATCTGTGTTCTCTTAGCTGGCTCTATGATGTTTCTGAAAAACAACAACACCACCAGGTTCTTATTATTTTCTTTATATTCCAAAGCTAAATGTTTTAAATTTGAGTGTCCAAAGCTAGGCTCTTAAATCCATGGTTATGCACCTAAATAAGTGGCTAAATGCCCAGGAATACTGTGAAATCAGAGCATCCTGTGACTTCCACTGGAGCTACAAGGAATATGAAAAGCAAGTTGGTTATTCTGATGCCTAACTTTAAGCAGTCGATTTGAAAATGTATGTCATTATTCTTATGTGGGCTAAGACCATTGGTCCCTCTAATTTTTTTTCACGGCTGTAATCTGAATTTCAAGTAAGACTGATCTCGTATCCTTGTACTTGTGTAGCCACAGAATATGAGACTCTGGGTCACAATAGTATGCAGTGCTAGCATTCAGTTTCCCATGCTAACCGTTGCCACAGATTTCTTTCTGTCCTCCAAAGAAAAAGACAAGGAAATACAAGAAAGAGAAGGTCAACCAGTAACACGTGTAATAGGGTGACCTCACCTGGACCACTGTCCTGCATCAGGCCCTGGCAAAACAGGCCCGTTTGCCTCCATAAACATTACCATTACTAAAATCTAGCTCTCATCTTCCCCACCAGAAGACTCAAATAGTCTGTTACCCATGCCCAGTGAATTAAATTTGAGGATATTTTGCCCCTAGCTACTCCACATACCTCAGACTGACACCTTCAATCATGCCTGGACTCTGTCAGTCCTCTGTTTTTCTTGTGCAAGGATGGTCACCGCCTCCCTTCCAACTGAAGTGTAGCCCCCACTCTTTCCGGCAGAAACCCCACAACCTCTCTTCTGGGAGCATCTTTCGCTCTCCTTGGACTCTATTGGTTCCCGTTGGGTCAGATTTTTTTTTCCTGGAGATATCCATAGGTAAGCTTTTCTGCCACTTCTCTGCCTTCATCCCTCTCTGATCCTGGCTCTCCAGCTTGGAGAAGCCAGCCACCAAACCCCTCTTGCTGCTTCACTTGCCTTCAGCTTTCCGCCAGGACACATCTTCAGCTTTCTTCCAGGACATCCAGTCCCACTGATCTCTGGCCATTCTTACTTGCCCTTTCTGACAGAATCAGTCTGCTCCCATTTGCTGCATCTCCTGGCTGATCCAAACAAGTCATCTAATTGTTCAAATGGGAGTACTTCCTCTAGTACACTGCTGAAATTACTTCATTTCCCTTTGACACATCATCCCCATCATCACCCCGTCTGCATACACACATAACACCATGTCTGCGTCTAGACTGGCATGATTTTGCGGAAATACTTTTATCGGAAAAGTTTTTCTGTTAAAAGTAATTCTGCAAAAGTGTGTCTAAATTGGCACGGATGCTTTTGCGCAAAAAGTGCTTTTGCGCAAAAGCATCCGTGGCCAGTCTAGATGCGATTTTGCACAAGAAAGCCCCGATTGCCATTTTATCCATTGGGGCTTTTTTGTGCAAAACAGTTCTTCCCTCTCTACACTGGCCCACTTGCACAAGTATTCTTGTGCAAGAGGGCTTTTTCCCGAGCGGGAGTGTGAAAGTATTTGCGCGGGAAGCACTGATTTTGTACATTACAAAGTTAGTGCTCTTGCGCAAATTCAAGCGGCCAGTGTAGACAGCTGGCAAGTTTTTGCTTTTGCGCAAAATCTTGCCAGTCTAGATGCACCCCATTTGTATCCCAGGTAAATTCTAAGGTTCACAACATAATACACATGTTCATACACAGAATTCACCCTGAAAAGCAAACAATTCTCTATTTGTACATCTTGCTTTCTTAGCTGTGTATGGCTACGTCTAGACTGCAGGCTTCTTGCGCAAGAAGCTTTTCTTGGAAGAGATCTTCCGCAAAAACTTTTTGCTCAAGAGTGCGTCCACACTGCAAAAGCGCATCAAAAAAGCGATGTGCTTTTGCAAAAGAGAGTGTCCAGACTGCAGGGATGCTCTCTCGAAAGTAAGTTCTGATTGCTATGCACAGAATGGTCACCAAAATGGCCACCTGTGCTTTTTCCTCTTTCCTCTTTTTGCGCAAAAAAAAGTCTTCCTTGTCTACACACACCTTTTTGCAAAAGAGCTCTTTTGCAAAAAGGCGTTCTTCCTCATAGAATGAGGAATACCTATGCTGGAAAAAAACCCTGTTCTTTCGATTTTCTTTTTTGCACAAAAACGCATTTGAGGTGAGGTGCTTAGTTCCCAATGGGAGAGAGATGCCAGCAATTTTGTTTAATATCCACTAATGTCCTTAATTTTCTATGCATTGACTTTCATGTATGCACTCTTTGTGCTCTTGTCGCAGCCAAAATGTAGTGGGAGTTTGACACTGTATCTGGAATAAAGTCCAGAGGGAAAAATCAGTGTTGTGTCTCCGTAGAGCTGTTTGTAGTTCAGAGGATCTGCAAAGGTTTGGCAGAAATCTGTCATGACTGAGTTCAGCTGTTTTGTTTTGTAGGGTTTTTTTGGGCTATCTCCCTCTCTCATGTAACTTGATGATGCATTTAACAGGTCTGATTTTATTCAGCTTGGACAGGAGAGCGCCACACACGTTCTAATATGAATTGATTTTGGAATGTAGTGGCTGGACTAAAAGTTGCCAATGAGCTCCAGGAGAAAGAGAACCTGGTGTAGCTGCTAGATTTCCAGAATGGATTTGAACATTTGGTATTCTCTCTTTGGGGGACAGTTGTTGTTTGTGGTGTGTGAGAATCCTGAACATGCTAATTTGCACAGTTGGATCATTAATAATGTGTGATAAACTGTAAACTCATAACTCAGAAAGGCTCGAGAGGAGATTAGAGTCCAGAGAGCAGAATCTACTAAACAGATAAAGTGCGGTATGTATCAGCTTTTTCAGCATAAGGGTTATTTTTCAAGCAGGATCCCAAAGTCTTCTGAATTTCTGCAGTGAAGTAGAAGAGCAGGATCACCAAGTGACTAAAAGCAAGAGGCTTGTACCATCTGCTACACTGCAGAATTAATTGTAGGCCTATACGTGGGCAGGAAAGATGAAAAAAGAGAACTCTGAACAGTTGTAAGAATTAACTGTGTGTGTGACATGAATGTTGCGCTACCTACGCAATCTGAATGTCCATGTTTTAAAATATTCTCAGTCAGTATGTTCTACTATGCAGTAAGTGTGTATGTGTTGGAGGCAGGGGCAGCATGAGGAGATTAGTTTCAGTGGACTGACTTGCCCTGTCAAAGTCAATTGTGTGGACTCTATTGGTTCCTGTGGCATTCTCTCAGCGTACCAATATGCTCAGGGAAGATTAAACTGTTTTCATCTCCCATTCTTGTGAAGGATGAAAAGTGAAACGAGTTTCATGGTGGATTAATACTCAGAAGGCCCTTCCATTCATCACATTGTGTGTAATTTCCCTGATAATGTACTGCATCTGGTGGGGGGAGGGGTTGTTATAAAGCTGAATTACTTTGTTTTGCCTTCAAATAAATAAGTAATTAGGATGTACTAATCGTCTTGGCATTTTTCCCCCACTAAAAGATTGAAAAACAACTCTCACCTCTCTGCTGTTGTGCTTTTGTTGCCATGAATTCAGGATATCAAATTGCATACCGCCTGGCAACCAGCAGCCCTAACACGTTCACCACAGTGGAAGTTGGCTCAACGGTCAGGCAGTTCATGGCTACTGATCTCAGCCCTGAGTCTGCATACATCTTCCGGACATCTGCTAAGACCAGACAGGGCTGGGGAGAGCCTCTGGAAGCCACAGTAATCACTACAGAAAAGAGAGGTAATGCCTTTAGTCATCATGGCTTCACCAATACAATGAATGTGATGAACTGTGTGAAAGAGGATTCTCCAGGCTTGTTGGAAATTGAAATTTTCCTATCCCGCAGTGTGTTGGCTAAGTACAATCCCCTTCTGCAGTCAGCTATTTTTATCAGGTTATTGTTGACCTTCTAAATAAAACATTTAGGCTGAAATCTCAGGAAAGAAAGGGAAGGATTAATTGCACTAATTAGGAGAAGTAGCTGTGAGCAGACACTGTGCAGGCTTCCCCCATATTGCTCTGCCACTGTACCTCAGTCCTGACCTAAGGAGTTCCCTGATAGTCTATTCTTTCGCTCTAATACACGCTGCCATGGCACCCCCAGATTTTAAACTGGCTCAAAGTTATTAACTACATTCCAATCCAGTCACTTGTGCCTTTGGTTACATGTGGAATCTCATTGGCAAGAGTAAGGTTACACATGTGTATTTAAATCTAGTTAGATAACAAGGGGATATGCTCCTCAGAAACATAACAGATAACAGAACCTGACCTGTGGCATCTTTGTTTTACTGGGTGGCATTTTTTACACAATCCTACTTTCCTTGCAGAGCCTCAACTTTGTGGATTTGACAGAAAAAACTTTACAAAAAAACTTGTAAATGAAGAAAATTTGATTGAGCTGAGAGAAAATAAGCAGGGAATTCCAACATGCCAATTACACAGATACACTTTTCAGAGTAGAACCATATTTCCTGAGGAGACAATCACAATAAAGCCCCAACATAAGTAAGTCTTATGGTTCAATTGGTAGACCTCCAGCCCTTGAGTAAGAAAATTGTGGGATCAGCTGTCAGACTTTGAACCTTGCCTACTTCTGACAGGACATTGCAACACTTCTCAGTTCATAAAATATGATTGTCCAATAATTTCTAGATCTGAATCTGAATTGTGTTACATCTTCAATGTAACTTGGGACGTGAGCAAGGTTTTACCATCCCAGTGAATCTCACTGGTTTGTGGAATGGCTACTTTGTTGTGTTTCTATTACTTGTTTACAAGCATACTGTTGTTGGCCTATTGCTCCCTGCTCAACCTAGAGAGCTAGTGAGGTTGGGTTATTTTTATTTGGTCCCTGTAATTTGACCTGTCCAACTTGGGTGGTCCTACCCAGAGTTAAAACTTAGATTGGCATAGCTTTCAGGATGAGTTGAACACACAAGTCTTCCCATCACATCAAGGTGCTATCCCTAGGGAAGGAAAATACCAATAGAATTTTTTTTTAAATACACGTGTTAATGGCCCCATCCATCTTATGAACAGATAAGCCCAAGATCTCTCACCCATAACTGTTGTTGTCCATGTGAAAAATTTTTAAAAATGGAAGTGTCCAACAAAGGGTACAGGAGAAGCCCAGTATCCTGGGAAACATTCTCCTTCCCAGAAAAAAAAATCCATTCTAATTTCCAGCACTGCATGTTAGCTGTTGCTAAGCATATAATCGCTCACTGCATAATTCCCACTTTCACTGCAATAACAATGCTCTCCATTATCATCAAACCCGTAGGGGTGTCTTAAATGTGAGAGTCATTATATAAAACAAAAGCTTTCCCTCTCTCATGGCTGGCTATGCATTCCCACATACATGCCGTAAAATTGAAACCAGCTGTGTGGTCTGTGTGTCAGAGAGAGAAAAAAAAATAGTGAAGCTCATATCAATAAGATGAGAGGACTTGAATAAAATGCAGCTGTTCAGTTAGGAAACAAATTAGACTATGAAAGTTATATAGTGTAAGCATTCATGATGAATGGTCACTTCTGCACCAATTTATTTAATAGCAAATAAAGATGGAAGTTTAAAGTGTGAAGTACCCAAGCCCAATTGAAATTCAATGGGGATTGGACACCTGATTCCTTTAGGCTAGGAGTAGTCCAGCTGGATTAGAACAGCTCCTGTTGTGAGCTCAGCATCAGTCTTTAGAATGGATCAACAATAAACAAACTTCAGACTTGGCTGTCTGCACCTTTCAACTAGCAAATAAACATAAAACCTATCTGATTGCAGTGTTGTAAGCAAAGGCCCTGTTCTGGCCCTGGAGTTGAGGGTTAACACTTAGGAGCTGCTTTCCTGCCCCAGCATTCCCCCATGACAAGAGGTGGGGCAGGCAAGCTTTATTAGTAGGCCTGCGAACTCCCAGGCTACGTCTACATTGGCAAGATTTTGCGCAAATACTCTTTAATGCGAGAGTTTTTGCGTTAGAGTATTTGCGCAAGAGAACGTCTACACTGGCATGTGCCTTTGCGCAAGAGCATCCGTGCCAGTGTAGATACTCTCTTGCGCAAGAAAGCTCTGATGGCCATTTTAGCCATCGGCTTTCTTGCGCAAGAAATTCATGTTGCCTGTCTACACTGGCCTCTTGCGCAAGAACAGTTGTGCAAGAGGGCTTATTCCTGAGCGGGAGCATCATAGTTCTTGTGCAAGAAGCACTGATTTCACACATTAGAACGTCAGTGTTCTTGCCCAAGAACTCCCCACCAGTGTAGACAGGCAGCATGTTTTTGCGCAAAAGTGGCCGCTTTTGCGCAAAATCATGCCAATGTAGACACAGCCCCAGTGGTTCAGTGTCTCCTCCTGGCCTTTTCAGGCCACTGCAGGACTAAAGCTTATTAATTACCCCACCTGACTGGATTGTCCTTAAATTGGAAGTGTCAGGGACTGGAGACTGCAAAGGCATGATAGACCCTCTGCTAGAAAGGTTCTTATGAAAACCACAGTGTAGACCATTACATATATATATGCGGGGAGCTGACAGAATTGCCCAGCCCCTAGGCAAGCTAGGGGGCAGCTCTGTGCTCCTGAAAGGGGCAGGGCATCAAGTGGAAGAACACTAGTCTCCCCCCACTGGCCCCTTAATGCCACCTGGATCTCTGGCAGTGATTCAAGGGCCTGGGGCTTCAGCTGCCACAGTAGCTGCCCCTTTTATCTCCTCTGGCGGTGGGCGGGGGGAGGAGGCTATATATATGGTGCTAGTCAAGACTTAATTATCACCAGGTGCTTCATGGCTATCGTTATACCTCCCTTGCATGGTATTTCTGGAATCCTTTGGATTTACACTTTGCTATCTAATACCTTTCAGATAATGATGCCTGCTGGTTACAGCAGAGCTGATGCGTGTTGAGAGTCTCCATTGCTAAACTTAACAAGAAATTCTTGCCCCTCTGCCTATGAAAAAGTTCTGTTGAGTAAGGTGAACTGCTTTAGTTACTTCTGCAGGGAAGTTAACTTTTGAATTGCTTGTGACTAATCTCTGGTAAGGGTGGGGGGGGGGGGGGTGAAGGGGCTCTGTAGAAAGAGTTTCCTACTAATAGTCAGGGAATTTATTTGAAGAAAAGGAAGGCACTAATGGGTCAGGACTTTGACAACAGACTGAAATCCTATCATGAGGGACTGGATATAGGGTATGAGCTGCCTAACACTGCAAGTTGGTTAAAGTTTACCAGATCGGAGTATTAAACCCCTGCAACACTTTACTAGGTACTCACTTCCTCTGATAAAATAACCCTGAACACCTGTCTAGTGCTGCCAGGGCAAGACAATGACCTTCGCATTTAACTCTGAGATGCACACTACTGGCACTTGCAGACTGTGTGTGGCTAATAGCTTACAATTCTTTTGGCATTCATGCATCAGCAAGAGCGTGCTATAGAGAAATGCCAAGCCATAAAGGAAATGTTTTGAGTTGGGATGGGGGAGGAGGAACGAAGTGCTCTTCCTACAATGCAAGGAGAATCATGCAGTCAGCGGTGTGTGTTTATGGAAACAAGTGCTGATTAAGTTGAATCATATCACTTCTTGAAGGCAAGTCACTGTGGTGTCTCCAATCAATTCCTGCTTTATTACATGCCACACATTTTAATCAGAATCAATAAACTTCATGATAAACAATTAAACAATTATTTCTCACTCTATTGAGTTTCTCTATTGAAATCGATGGGGTGAGGAGATACACTGACAAGGGAGAGGAGGTCTATATTCAAACAGTTAGGTAATGGCTTCTGCAGAACCTGCATTCCCATTTCTTACCTCCTATGAAAGATGTTAAGCATTAATTGCTCTAGATAGTTCCCCATCTGTGCTGGGACGAGCTGTCTTGCCTCTGCAGATTCAAGGTCAAGAAGTGTAAACAAAGGAAGGGTGGGTCTGACCAGTGTGCTGAATTAAGCACTTAGACTCCAGCTCTCCACTCTACCAAGCTGTGCTCTGGCACTGTGGACAGCACCTGCCACAGGAAGATGGCTGTGGTTCCCAGATCTTTGACCAGGCATAGTGAAATTTGACCACCACGCTCTGATGCATCCCCTCCTCCCATGCATGCTGGGCAAGGGAGCAACTCTTTGTCCAAGGAGGTGGGTAGAGAGGGTGAAAATATTCTCTGGTCTCTAGAGAGATAAATATAATGATTCCAAGATTTGCTCCTCATTATCTGGCTAGTTGAGGACATGGTCACCCAGAGGTGTTTATTTTTCCTAGGGAGACAGTGATCCTTGATAACACTCCTCTTTGCAGCTGAAACTTGAAATATGGTCCCAAATGTTTGCTTCACTATTTCATGTAGCAAATCTAAAAGCAGCAGCTCAGTAGTCTGTAGCATCACCGCTGGGAAGTTCCATGTGCATTTCTAGATTTGTGCTAGCTTGTTTCTTCCCACAGTAATACCAGTTGTTTCTGTAACTGCAGAGCGGCCAGCGCCTCCGAGAGAACTCAGGATACCCCAATCTGAGGTGTCTTCAAAGAGCTTGCAACTACACTGGATTCCTGGTAGTGATGGGTCTTCACCAATACGATACTTCACCGTGCAACTGAGGGAGCTACCAAATGGAGAATGGCAAACATATTCCTCTTCTGTCAATCACGAGACAACATCCTGTGTTATTGAGAGGTATTACTTAACATCAGCATGTCATTGAAAGTACAATACTTACCAATCCAAATATTTTATAATTTCTAAGAACTGAGCAAACATTAGACAGTGAAACCTCGCAACCCTTCTGCAAGACTGGTAAGTAATAGTGATTATCCCTCTTACGGAAAATGGGAGAGATTCCAGAAGACTGGAAAAGAGCAAGCATAGTGCCCATCTTTTAAAAGGGAAATAAGGACAAACCAGGGAATCACAGGCCAGTCAGCCTAACTTGTTGCTTCTCCTTTTAGATTATCTTTTCCAACCTTCTGACAGCAGTGCTCTGGAAATACAAATAGTTACAGAACTTTCAGCAGAGGCTTATGTTAAAAATCACCCCCTCGGTGCAATGTGATTATTTCTGTGAGAGACATGATCTTGTTTTCAGAGGAATCTAGGGCCATTTTTTCTGTATTTTCCGTACTGAAATGTTTAGATGATGGCAGAGTGTTTAAACTGTGTTACCCAACCTTAACTAGCTCCTGCAGGATGGTGGGTATGTCTACACTTCAGACTGAGGGGTGGAGGGATTCTAAGCCCAACGGGAGAAACTCTCACTAGCTTGATAAGAGCTAATGCACTAAAAATAGAGTGTAACAGTGGCAGTACAACCAGTGTGAGGGGCTGGTTGCCCTAAGTACACAATAAGTGTCTTGGAAAAGCATGCAATTGGGGCAGATAGTTATTCCTACTTATGTTGTCATGCCTATCTTCGGGTATGTCTACACTACAAAGTTAGTTCGAACTAACAGACGTTAGTTCGAACTAACTTTCATAGGCGCTACACTAGCGCTCTGTTAGTTCGAACTTAATTCGAACTAATGGAGCACTTAGTTCGAACTAGGTAAACCTCATTCCACGAGGATTAAGCCTAGTTCGAACTTGCTAGTTCGAATTAAGGGCTGTGTAGCCCCTTAATTCGAACTAGTGGGAGGCTAGCCCTCCCCAGGTTTCCCTGGTGGCCACTCTGGCCAACACCAGGGAAACTCTACTGCCCCCCTCCCAGCCCCGGATCCTTTAAAGGGGCACGGGCTGGCTACGGTGCCCGTGCCAGGTGCAAGTCTGCCAGCACCCAGCCAGCAGACCCTGCACCTGCCACAGATCGCGCCACCCATCCGATGCCCCCCAGCCCTCCCCTCTTCCCGGGACCAGGCTGGCGGCTCCCGGGAGCTTGCCCGGGACCGCAAGAGGCGGGCACCCGCCTGGGCTAGTGCAGACTTCGTGGACCTTGTCCACGATCTCCGCAGTAGGCACAGGAAAGTGGCCGTCTAGGGCAGGAGAGCTGCCAGCCTGGCCACCCAGGAGCAGGTGTGCATGAAAATCAAGGGGGTCCACTGAGACCCCCGACCCTGAGCCCTGAGCTTACAATGGCCGTCCTGGGTCAGACCAAAGGTCCATCTAGCCCAGTAGCCTGTCTTCCGACAGCGGCCAACCCTAGGGACCCTGGAGGAGATGGACCGAAGACAGTGACCAAGCCATTTGTCTCGTGCCATCCCTCTCCAGCCTTCCACAAACCTTGGGCAGGGACACCACTCCTACCCCCGGCTAATACCAGTCCATTGACCCAACCTCCATGACTTGATCTCACTTCCCTTTAAACTCTGTTCTACTTGTAGCCTTCACAGCCTCCTGCAGCAAGGAGTTCCACAGGTTGACTCTTTGCTTTGTGAAAAACAACTTTCTGTTACTAGTTTCAAGCCTGCTACCCATTCCTTTCCTTTGGTGTCCGCTAGTCCTTCTTTATGGGAACTAATGAAGAACTTTTCTGTATGTACCCTCTCCACCCAACTCCTGCTTTTAGAGACCTCTATCCTGTCCCCCCCTGTCTCCTCTTTTCTAAGCTGAAAAGTCCCAGTCTCTTTAGCCTCTCTTCATATGGGACCTGTTCCCAACCCCTGATCATTGTAGTTGCCCTCCCCTCTTCCACCCTCTCTCTTCCCCTCTCCCACCTCCTTTTCCCTGTCTCCCCCAGTTTTGTTCAATAAAGACAGATTCCATTTTTGAACACAATTGTCCTTTATTTTGTACATCAAGAAAAGGGGCTAGGGAAGGGTAAGTGGAAGGAGGTGAGGGAGGAATGGGGTACGAGCCCCCGATGGGGAGGACTGGGCTGGCTCTGCGGGCTTCTGGGTGTGGAAGCTCTCCTGCAGCCCCCCAATTGCCCCCTCTCCCCAGATGGCAGCCTGCGGCAAGTGCAGCCGGTCTGATGGCCGAGTGCTGTGATGTGCCCAGTGTGGGCACTCAGGGCACTCCAAGCCAGGACTGCTTTGCAAGCGGGGCACCCCTGAGAACTGTCTGTCCGGGGTGGGGGTCGGGACCCTTTAAGCGCAGCCCTCAGCTAGTCCGAGACAGCATCTCCACGCTCTAAGTCCTCCTCTGATGCCCTGCCGGCACTGCTTCTGGCCATCCTTAAGCCCGGTTCAGGGTCCACTTAATGTGGACATGCTAGTTTGAATTAGCAAAACGCTAATTCGAACTAGTTTTTAGTTCTAGACGCGTTAGTTCGAATTAGCTTAGTTCGAATTAACTAATTCGAACTAAGTTAGTTCAAATTAGCGCCGTAGTGTAGACGTACCCTTCTATATTTAGCATGCTAGTTCTAGCGTGAATCTGTCTCCTCAAGCTGGGAATCACACCCACTGTCCAAAATGTAAATGTACCTGACACGTTGGAATTAAAGCTTTTGTAATTTCTACTGAAGCCATTGATAGTCTATAAGAATGTATTTTCATTGTTGTCCTTTCCCACTCACTGACTTGCCAACATAAATACGGTTGTACATAAAAGCCATTGGTGGACCTAACCTCCATGAATTTATCTAGTTCCTTTTTTAGTTGAGAAACACTGTACTACACAATAAATATGCATTATTCTCTTCATAAGCTCCACCCAATGAGATTCATTATGCTCCAATAATGTAATAAGGGACAACAAACAAATCAGGGAAAAGATAAGAACCTCCCTCCCCAGTCTTTCCCTTACATAACCTGAAAAACTCCACCTGGCTGTCTAAAATAGATCTGTTTTCATTATTCAGAAACGTATAGCTAGTGTTCCTTAAAAATACACACACATACCCTGGATGGGCTCCTGGGCCCTTACTGCCTCTTCCCCATCCCCACTGCCTCCCTGAGCTCCCCACCCTGCTGAGCAACCTCAGCTCCCCATAGCTCCTGGTCCCTACTACAGAGCCCCACCCTTCTTGGCTCCCACTGCTTCCCTCAGACCACGTGGCTGCTAGCCCCTGCTGCCTACCCCAGCACAGTCTTCCCTGTTCTAGCTGCCATCTGGTGTAGATCAGTTGGGATCTAGCTGCTTTTCCATACCATGTCTGCAGCAGAGCTCTCAGTTCAGAGAAGTGCCTGAAAGGTCACCGCAGGCATCTGGGGAGGGGCATTTAACCCAGGAGTCACGCCAAGGTGGGACATGCCTGCAACACCACACTGGGACACAAAGGAGTGTATAGGGACTGCTCACACCTTTACACATTTCTACCCAATCGATTTTTTTACACTTGTAGTCACAGTTGCATCTGCTGGTTGATGGACAGATGCTACCAATTAATTAATTAAACTCCCCATAGCTTGTAGCCCTGAACTTGCAGCTCTTGAAGGAGACTCGAAAGCACCAAGCTAGAAGAAGCTTTGCCAAGGTTATACCATTTAGAAGTTGCTCTTTGTACATCTTAAAGCCATGCGTATACAGAAGAGCTGTAGTGAATCTGCCATCACTGTCTAAATTACTAAATAATTCAGGGAATAGCATTAGCCTGAAATTGAATAGGAATGAAACCTGCCAATCTTGCTGCATGATCTTGAGGGTTACCAGGGAGACTAGCGGTCTTAGGGCTAATGTCAGCTGTGCGGTTGACTCACTAGGTAGCTCTGGGCAAATCATCTAACCTCTCCTGAGCTCAGTTTCTTTATCAGTGAAATGAGGATGATCATATTTAGCAGCTCCACAGGTATGTTGGGAGGATGTATTAGATGAAATATGAACCGTGCTTTGAAGATCTGAAACACGAATATACATCTTGAATTCTATCATTATTAACATTCCCTGCCCTTTTCCTGAACCAGAAACAAGCATTGGTTGTGATTCACAGCTATGGCTATTTTGTAGACCAGGGTGGGGAACCTTTTTTGGGTCAGGGGCCACTGACCCACAGAAAAATCAGTCAGGGGCCAAACACAGGTGAGAAGTGGGGCAGGAAGCCACACCCTCGCTGACTGGCCCCTGCTTGAGAGGGCGAAAGACACTTCCCATATTTCCCTTGCACACCAGAGCCTAGGAAGGCCCAAGTTAGTACATTTTGGGTGCTCTAGCCCACCGTGGGAGAGGCTGGAGTGCCAGAGAAGACTCTGGAATGCTGCAGGGGACCATGATGTTTGGGGGCTGAATCCGGCCCCCGAGCCTGAGGTTCCTCACTCCTCTTGTAGACCATCACGAGCACAGAACATCTCAGCCCTGTTGATATTTGAGAAGGTGATGACAACAGTGGAGAGTATGAGCAAACCCAGTACTAGTGGGAAGGACAGGGCTGGATATAAAGGGAGGACTCTTCAGAGGAAATTAACTGCTCTAATAATTTCATTTGCCCTTGGGCAGGTTCTTTATAAAGGGTTTGGTCTCAGACAACATGAGAAAAGAAAAATTCATCCCTCACCTTACTGTTTTTTTCACAGGCTGAACCCATTTACCTCTTATAAGCTGCGTTTGAAAGCAACCAATGATATTGGTGATAGTGACTTCAGTGCTGAGACAGAAGCTGTCACTACTCTGCAGGATGGTAAGAGAAATAGAGAGGGGATGAGATCCCAACCTTGGCATGGGATGGAGTTTGGGGGGGGGCTCACTATAACCTCTAGAACACACTTTCCTGTGGATTTAATTCCATTTTGTGCCTTAGGCAGTGGTAACCCGCCCAGTCAAACACAGTTCTGCTCACAAACAATTGATATGGATGGTAAAGAAAGTTCACTGAATTAATAATCAGCACATTTAAGTGTCCTGGGGTGCCCTCTAAAAATGAACCATCTTTTCAGAATTCTCTAAATGGAATTAAGCTCTGTTTCATTGGTTTCCAAACTCCGTGCCAACCATTATCTTTGCAGAAATTGAATAATTTACAAGGGATCATTAAAAATAAATGTGGAGCTGTGCATATGTTTGAAAAAATTTCCTCAATTGTTTTCACTCATGATCCACATTAGGCTTCAATCCTCCTAAATGACTGAGGTGTATTTAATTTATTTTGAGTTTGTTTTCAGGGAATCCAGTACAGTTTGGCCTCCTTAGAATTAAAGGGGTAAAAATGGCAAAAGCTTCTCAACTCCTTAGCAAACTGTAATAATTTATTCTACAGAGTGAACCTAGTGCATTACACTGCAGAGCCATGAGCTCCTGATGCGCTTTTCCTTCTTTATTCCTGAGCTGATACATACTGGGTTTGTTAAGGGAGGTAGCCAAGACAGAGGGGTCATAAGGTAGGTAATTGGGGGTATGTCTAGACTACATCCCTCTGTCACCAGAGGGATGTAAATTAGACATACCGAAATTGCTACTGAAGCAGGGATTTAAATCTCCCACACTTCATTAGCATAAAAATGGCCACCACTTTTCGTTGCCAAAGCTCCGTGGCAACAAAAAGCAGAGTCCATTTTTATGCTAATGAAGCATGGGAGATTTAAATCCCCATTTCATTAGCAATTTCGGTATGTCTAATTTACATCCCTCTAACGACAAAGGGATGTAGTCTAGACATACCCTGGCTGTCCCGGCTTAGGATTAGTATTGTCCATACTCTTTCCTTGAGCAACACCGCACTGAGGCTGGGACAGAAAGGTCAGTAGAGAAGGAAGGAGGGGTTGATGGAGTAAGCTTTCTGTGGCATGCCTTACTATTCTAACCTTTTATTATGGCTTGGGTTTTGTTCAGTTCCAGGTGAACCACCACGTTCTGTGTCAGTAACTCCCCACACTACCTCCTCAGTCCTCGTTCAATGGCAGGTAGGTAAAATACAAAAATTACTAAAACATTTCTACAGTAACCTAAGATTGATTAACTTTTTTGGCCTACGGCAGAATGTACTAAACAACTTCTCTGCAGAGCAAGTATTATAACACACTAGAAAGCCTGCATCCTAGTTCCCTGCTGCTGTCCTGATCCATGTATATATTATGATGAAAGATGTAAATGTTCTGGTTCCTGGCTTTTAGTCTAAGGGGGACTGAGTAGTTATTCACCTTGAGGAAGACAGGGAACATAAAAGGGTTTCTACAGATGCCTGAGAACATTTCTCTTACAAGTAGTACTGTCATCTTGCTGATATTACTAGGTATCACAGTTTGCCTGTACAATACACAGCAGAGTCATTGTCAGAATTGGTAAAGATCAGGGAACAAAAATCTCATTTCAGATTGCATATAATCTCCTTCAGTTGATAATACAAGCAAAAGGATGTGCTTTGTCTGAGACAACATTCATACCTCCAAGGAATTCCACCTACACTCGGGCTCTTTTCTTTTCGAGGTCTAAAGAATGGAAGCTTCTCCAGCATAATATTCTGAGCTGGATGCTGAAAGTAATCATGCCCGGTCTGCTTTATATACATTTTCAGTTTCTATTCCTATCTTTTCAGTCTGGCCTGGATCTGCTTAGATTTACTGGAATTCATTGTGTGCTATTACCCAAGACTTCATCTTGCTAGTGAACTTTAATACAGAAAACACAATAGGTTAACACAGGGCATCTGTCTCCTGGGACAGAATTTGTGTTCCACCTCCTGCCTAAGATATATTTCTGCCTAAATAAGGAGTGCATGCGTGGTAGGTGGAGTGTGTCAGAAAACCCATGTTTGCAGTATAGACTGGGCTTCCTGCATGTTGGAAAAAAAACTTCTTTCCTGTGTGAGAACCAAGCAACTTTCCTGCCAAGCAACAGTACTTAGAAGGTACCTCTGACTGTTCAAATGAGTCGAGAGCACATGTTCATACAGCAGTGCACGGTGTAACACTTTTAACCTTACTGCCTGGTGACAAATAGAAGACATATTGAACAATTTTCCAAAGGAGCTAGTATAGGTATTAATCAATTTTCTCACCTCCAAATCAATGTAGTCTTTTTCAAGGACAAACAAGGAATGTGAAATGTAACAGTACAAAAACAAATTGTCCAGTTGACTGATTATTGGGGGTAACTAATATGAAATGTGTAATTGTTTAGGTAACTCAATGCTTTTATTTTCATGAAAACAAAATTGGGTTAGTTGTGCCAGAGCCAAGTCAAGGGAGTTGCAGGTGATTACATGTCATTATATTGTTACATGTGTATGATATGGGATCTCAGTAATTCAGCCGTACTTTATTTTTCCACATAAATAAAATTTTGGCTACAACTAACAGGGCATTGTGCAGCCGTGTTAAAGAATAAACCATCAGTCTAAATGGGGAAGAGGAGAAAGAAGGAACTGTGGCATTCCCAGTTAAATGTTAGCATATGTGTTAAATTCACCAAATAAAATCCAAATGCACTATCTCGACTTAAATCCACTTACAGACTCATAGACTTTAAGGTTAGAAGGGACCAGCATGATCATCTGGTCTGAGCTCCTGCACGTTGCAGACCACAGAACCTCACTCACCCACTCCTATAATAGACCCATAACTTTTGGCTGAGTTACTGAAGTCCTCAAATCATGGTTTAAAGACTTCTAGTTATAGAGAATTCGCCATTCGCACTAGTTTAAACCTGCAAGTGATCCATGCCCTAGGCTGCAGAGGAAAGCAAAAACCTCCCAGAGTCTCTGCCAATCTGACCCCAGGGAAAATTCTTTCCCAACCTCAAATGTGCTGATAGGTTACTTCCTGAGCAATTGGGCAAGATCCACCAGGCAGCTACTTGAGAGAGAATCCTTTCTAATAGCTCAGAATCTCATCTCAGGCAATTGGGAATTTTCGTTGCATTTTTTGTGGGCAGTCCCATCATACCCTCTCCTCCATACGTTTATCAAATTCCGTCATGAAGCCTGTTAAGTTTTTTGCCCCCACTGCTCCCTTGGAAGACTGTTCCAGAACATTACTCCTTTGATTAGTGACTTTCACCACATTTTGAGCCTAAACTTGTTGTTGGCCTGTTTATATCCATTTGTTTGTGTGTCTACCTTAGTGCTTAATTTAAATAACTCCTCCTCATCCCTGGTATTTATCCCTCAGATGTATTTACAGAGAGAAATCCTATCTCCCCTGTGCCTTCTCTTGGTTAGACTAAACAACCCAAACTCTTTGTGTTTCCTCTCATAAGGTAGGTTTTCCATTCTTTGGATTATCCTATTAGCCCTTTTCTGCATCTATTCCAGTTTGAATTCATCTTTCTTTAACAGGGTAACCAGAACTGTACACAGTATTCCAGACACAGTCTTGCCATTGCCTTGTATAATGTTATTAACACTTTCCTGTCTGCACTGTAAATATATTGCCTGATGCATCCTAAGACTGCGTTAGCCTTTTTCACAACTGCATTACACTGATGGCTCATAGTCAGCCTGTGAGCAGCCAATATACCCATGTCTTCCTCTTCCTCTTTCATTTCCAACCAATAAGTCCCAAGCGATTCTTGTTATTAGTCCCTAAATACGTGATCTTGCACTTTGCAGTATTAAATTTTATCCAATTTCTATTACTCCAGTTTACACGGTCATCCAGATCTTCTTGTCTGATATTCCACTCCTCCTCCATATTGGCAACACCTCCAAAGTTGGGGACATCTGCAAATTTTAATTAGTGCACACTTTTTCTGCCAAGTTTAGAAGTAAAACTGTTAAATAAGATCAGTCCCAGGACCTATCTTTAAGGAATCCCACTATTACCATCTCTCCAGCCTGACAGTTCACCTTTCAGTATGAACCATTGTAGACTCCTATTTAACTAGTTTCTTGTCCATCTTTTAAATTTCATATTAATTCCTATCTTCTCCAATTTAACTAATTTCCCATGTGGAACTGTATCAAATGCCTTACTAAAATCTAGGTAGATTAGATCTACTGCATGTATTTGGTCCATTACTTTAAAATGTAACTGGTAGAAAACAAGTTCTTTCCTTCAAAGCCAGTTATAATAATAATCTTAAGATTGATTTTTAAAGTTCTAGATGATGCTTCTGTTTCCTTCAGGATTGGGTATCACTTTATTTTCATCTTAGACACAAGAGTTACTGTAACTCACATGACATAAACAAATTGTTCTTATTACTGCTGCACACCATCCAGGCAACCACTCATAATCACTTTACCTACCTCAGCAGATCCCTTGGGCCTTTCTCCAGAGAGATAAAAAAATCCTAAATAATCCATTACATCAAAAGCAGAGTTTTACCAGGAAAGACAGATCGGAGTGGAAAGACCTGACCTTTCAGCAAAGTACCCTTTTCAAGGAAGAATCATGGCAAAGAAAGAAAAATATCTTGGGCCATTTATCTTCTGAGTGTCCCTGTTCTAAACTTGAAAGAGGGAAGGACTGGGGAAAACATGAACACATAAATACAAGTTTCAACAGATTCATGTGCAATTGAAGAAATATCCTTTAATTAGATGTATAATAATAATAATTAATAATGTGAAGCATTAGTGTGTCCCTTGTATGCTTTTATTCAATAGTGTTTACCTTTTTACATTTATATAGGAAATGGTAAAGTATTTGTCCATAAACAAAGTCTTTCATATTTTTAAGTGCTGTATGACACTTCTCACTAATTAAAAAGAAATTACATACATTGGATGTAAGAAAGGGCCTTGATATTCTACTTTGACAGGACTAGATCCTTCACAAAGTTATCCAGGCTCTTTCTGGCTTATAGGGAGAGGGTTAGGAGACAAGCAATGGTCGTCGATCCAGATGGATAGTAAGTGCATCGGATCATTATATAGATTGGCAGAGGTACCTTTTTCTTGCAGATAATTAGCACATTGCTCAAGGGCAAAGGCTACATCAGTGACCTTTTTTAGTGTGCATACCCCTCAGAAACATCTACATGGCATTTTGTGGTGGGGGTGTTGTTTTTTGCACATTCACAAAGTGCAAGTAACCAAGGATGATGCTAGGTTTGGCAGGATGCTAGTGCAGTCATTCTACATATGAATTCCTTGTACAGGAGATTCTACTGCTTGGGAGTCACCAGCTGTGGAATGGGATACGGACTATCACTCAGTACAGAAAAGAAAGCTACTTATCTGTACTGTAATGGATATTTTTCAAGATCTGTAGTCTACATACATATTCCATGACCTACTCTCTACCCATGCTACTGCAGAGTCCACAGAACAGGGGGTCTGAAAGCTGTGGGAGAAATGAGGTTGGTGGAGTAGGTCCGCCTCTTATATTCTCTCTCAAGCACACGAAGAAATGAAGGGTGCATATGTTGCCCCTCTAGGTACTACTAACTGCAAAGTTTCTTCAGCACATGCATATTTTGGAATATATAGATATAGATATAGACTGGACATCTCAAAGAACATCTGTTAATGCACAGGTAAGTTTATTGGAAAGGTAAGCCCTCTGCCTTAGTTATGGACCAAATCCCCCACAATACATTTTTCCCTAATACAGAGGTGTTCTTTTTCTGTAGCACGGTCAGTTCTGGTGGGTGTCTTTTTTTTTAGTGGCAGATTGCTAGACTGTTACCAAATTCTTTACATTTCCCACTGCTTACCTCTTTCCATGTTTTAAATGGTTGAATTATTGATTTTCACTCTCTTCTTTAAAGTTACACAAAGTGACTTACACAAAGTCACTGCATTTCACCCCAGTACTTACCATTTCAGTGATAGATAAAGTTATTTCCATGTAAAGTTTCCAAAGTACATGGAGATCTTTCTGTAATTTGAAAGCAAGATCATTATAGTTACAGCCATTATCCTTTACCCTTTCAGTTCCTTGCTGCTTAAATTTGAGAGAAGAGTTCTTTAGAAAATAATGGCTCAAGGTCACTTTTGTTCTCTGCCACATTAAAACTACTGCAAGCTCCTAAAAAGTCACTTTTTCCAAACAGCATGACTCCCATATACTGTCTATATCTAAGTAACTCAGATTTAAAAAAAAATCTCTTGGTATAATGGATTTCTTAGGCTTTTTTTTAATCTCTCGTTAGAGAAGAACCTGGGGGGTTGCTGAGGTATTCCTTTGCTGAGATACAAGTATTCTTGAGTGGCAGAGTGTGTTGTAGAGAAATCAGAAGTGTATGGACGGCCTGCCTGGTAGCCCTACATAATTACCATACAAGTCCAGATTTAATTCTCAAGTCAGGTCTCTTGCCATTCAACTTAACCCATTGTCCAAAGGGAGTAGGGGGTATCTTGCCAATGTGAGAACAGCAGTATTGGGCTCCATGCACTGCTCCACAGCTGGAAAGAAGATTCTTTGATGCAGGAGGTTTTTAGTGTATAGAAAGAGGAGAATCCAGGGAGTCCCAATATATTATGTGCAAGACTCCTTGGGGGAAAAGAAATATAGTCTGAGAACATGTTACAGGTGAGATTTCTACTGATGGCACAAAAAGGGAGAGCTTAAACATCTTTCACATCCTAAATTACAGCTATTCTCATGACTTATCCATTTCTTCGTTTGTTATAGCCAGATCAAGGGGCTTGAGAGATGTGTGTTCTACACTAGCCAAATGTAGCGGTACCTCATATGGAAGTGGGGTCATTACCAAAAAGACCCAACCAGTTTATAACCTAATTAATTAAAGCTACTGATCCTTATTCAGCTTCCGATCAGCTATCCCTTATCTCCAACCATGTTGAATTCAGAAGCTGTCCTCAAGGAGAACACCAGTAGAGAATTGCCATTCCATAATAATGCCATTGCCAAACATTTGAATTCCTCTTCTTGCTGCTATATGTCTGAAAAACTGGCTTCCCTTTTCTGCTGTTCATGGCAGGCAAAGTGTAGCCACATCTGCATTTCCTGACACTAGTTTGTCCAGACAGATTGTCACATACAGGGTCTTGTGCAATCAAAATGTAGGAAGTTTTTGTTCTCATGAATCATATAAGCAGTGGACTGCTCAATGCAGAGCATCTTTTAATTACTGTCTCTGAGTTAAAGTAGCAATGATGCCTTTAAATGTTGTTTTGTAACTTCCATGAATGTTTTGCTCTCATTGTTGAGAATCTGTTTTCATTATAGCAGTCTGGGTCCCTGTCACACACAACCCAGATTCTGGATGAGACTGTCTAAAGTTTACCAATCTCTTAAACTGTCTGGTTTTTGTTGTATTGAACTTCTTACCAAGCACTTGTGTGTACTTCTTGCAGCCACCAAAGGTTGAGAGTCTGAACGGTTTGCTGTTGGGATATCGGATTTATTATCGGGAGCTAGAGTATGAAACTGGGCCTGGAACAGAGTCCAAAACCATTAAAAGTCCTTCAGCTTTACGAACAGAGCTTACACGTGAGTAGACAATATGTGTTTCAGATACACTGCTGTATTACAAGATGATAATCCACCATTCCATCAGAGTTCGCATCCCCTCATTACTCAGTGGAGAGAATGTAAAGATGTTCCACAGGTGCTAAATTATTTAACAGTTGAGTACAAATGGCAGAGATGCCCGAGGATGCTATTAACTATGGTCTTGTCTGCATTACATTTAATGGCATGCTCCAGTCCATGCCGGCATGCTTGAAATGGCATTCTGTGCCCTTCTTTGTTTCTCCTCCTTCCATGCATGCTCTAATTTCCTGCTTTCTTCTGTTTCCATCTGGTAGTTACTCTAGTATGCTTTGTTCTGGCTTCGTATACAGAAGATAGCAAATACATTTTTGGAAAATGTATGTTTTCAGTAAAGGTTTTTCTTTTTTTTTTCCCCAATACGACCAAATAGCTGACAGAAAAATTTAAATGTTTTAAGTGTTTGCCATTATTTAGGGAGAAAATTTTCCATTTTCTTCCCAAATAATGGCAAACGCTTAGAAAATAGAAAGAAAATAAACAAAAAGCAACAGCCTCATCATATTGGCATGTAGCTTAACGATAGTCAATAAATGCTTTATTGAGGGAAAGAATACCGAGAAAGGGAGTATTAAGAGGAAAATGAAGAGAAAATTTAAACAGAAGAAGAAAAGTAGGAGGGAAGAGTAAGGTGTAAGAATCAGGTGGAAGATTTGGACCAAGAGACAGCTCAGTAACTTGAGAGATGCAGACTAGCAATGAGATGTGACCATGAGAGATAAGCTTCTGCCATGACTGAACAAAATGGGATTACTCTCAGAGTACAATGCTATTAACTGTAAGGAAGGGTGGCACAATATGGTCCAGCAGGATTTACATTACATGATGTCTTGCAACATTTCTCAGGCCGGAACACATCTAAGCTGTCTCCCATAGACACTCTTTTGATAATGTCTATAGACACAGATTTTCTTAAAAATGGCTGAAGCTTCAAATTCTGTCCTAACCTACAAGGCGATTGGACATAGTATAAATCAGGGCAGAACATGGCCCTAAAGGGTCTGTAGCTGATTTTCTAATAGTGCTGCAGTATAAATCACTCTCCTGTGCTTTTTCAGGAAAGTCAGAAAGAGAGAGAGAGAGAGAGAGAGAGAGATTTTCAAAGAAAATTCACTCTACTCTTAGAGCAATGCAGTGATGTTTCTCACTCATGAGGATCCTCCTTCCACACTAACTTGCTGTTTTTATACAGTTTACTATTGCTAAAGATACCATGATAATGAAATGTGGGAAACTTAGTTTATGTTTTAGAGAATAAATCCTATATCATTTTAAGTGCTAGCTATTTTGGGACTTTTTTCTAGAGTGGTCGACATTTAAGCTTTGGTAGGATGAGAACTAAGAATTCAGTGCAGTGTTGGAAATTTCCCCCCATAGAATTGATTCCCTTACACTCATTTGTTCTGTTTAATCTAATGAATCAGTACATTTCCCTATGCTGCATATTTATGTGATTCTCTTTGGTGATGAAATGAAACAGCCCCTGGTGAGTGAGATGCTTTTGATGTGTTACAAGAGAGTGATGTGATTTTATTGCCCTTCAAGGTACAGTCCTAAAGCTCAAACTGTGTACGTGTGTGCTGCATCATTTCCCTCTGTCTCTGCTGTACATCATTTGCAATAACTGTTTCCCTGCACTGTAACAAGCTTTCTGCTTTGCTTACTCTGAATAGCCCAAAGCAGCTTCCAGACAGTGAATAGCCCCTCTGCATTAACGACGTATGAATTAACACGTAAGTGCACGCTGCCTTGACTTTTTGTAATGGTTGGGAATATACTATGGGCAAACTTATATGGTTCTCCTCACTGAATCACCCAGAAAACATTTCAGATTAATGATTCTGCTTCCTTGAATTCCTTTTCTTTACATGCTTCTTTCCAATATATCAAGACATTGATGATGCAAGTAGGTAACAGTTTAAAAATAAGGCTGCTGAGAAGATGAAGCATTATTGACTCTAACATGTCAGTATTTCCAATGCTAAATGAATTCTGATTTTGTCCGCCTCATATTTCACAGTCCATCTGAGTTTAGCTGAATCACATCATTAGTCCTTTGACTTGAACACTGGGATGCTCAGGCACTCCCGCAAGTAGAGGGCTAGTTTAGAAAGGGCCCAAAGAATTTGTATGCAGCTCAGAGGTGTGTTCAGTTGGAAATGAATAAAACAGGATTCGACGGAATTAAAAGGCAAGTTGCTTTCTGGTGATGATGGTTCACTAGGCAGGTTTGGCCCCGGGCTTTCAAGTTACAGATTGTGAGGTTGGGAGGAGGAGTGGAGCCCCAACCTCACACGCATTCAGATGCCTGAACTCGCATATGTTCTGTTTTCCTCGCGTTGAAATTCCTCTTCTGATTTCTTTTAACAACAAGAGCAAGGAAAGTTCCTCTGTGTGAGCTGACAAGTGCCACAATTCTTATCAAGATGGCTGTTTCCTATGGTATATCAATGTTTTATTTATGGCTGGCAAAGCCTTGGTGATGTATCAAACATCATCTAGTGTGTATCTGAAACGAGTCCGAGATGCTGGACTCTGATTCAGATATATGGGCACTTGTAAATACTTCTGTGAAGCTGAAATTAGAAGGACCCCTGTGATCAGATTCATCGAACCTTTACTGCACTGGTGGTTTGCCATGAGCCACAGATCAAGGGGTGCCTTGTGATTCACAGGTAGCAGGGAGAAATTCAGACTCATATCCACACACACACGTCTGAATAAACTAAGTGCTGATTAAAGTACAATTTCATTATACTATTGACTTGACTTTTGCTGGGGGCCCTTTTATATTTACTATAGAGGAGGTGATTTCATTTTCAGATGCAAATCATGGAAATCTGGGCAGCTGCAGCCAGCCCTCTGCGAGGGTATTTACATTATTCTATTCCACCCCCTGTCCTTCCCTTGTTTATTAATTACCCTAATGCCATGGGATTTGCTAGCTTTTTTTTTTTCTCCCAGCTGTCACTCTTCCCAAAGCTATTAGTGTCTTTCCTATGAGTCAACTAAGAAATAGTTGCCCAGTGGCCAAATGAATTATAGAAGAATTTGAACTTTAAAAGGAAGGAGATTTCAGTTTCAAACTGTGATTGTTTGAAAGAAAGAATTCTGTGCAGCCCTTTGAATAGGACTATGAATTCCATTTCTTTTCAGCAGCTGTAAACATTCATGATGCTGCTTTTGACTGTTCCCAAGGTGAAACTCTCTGAGGCTAGGGGAAGGTCTGCAGCTGTGTTCTCTCCCACCAGCAGAAACCAGGAGGAGTCCAGATCTTGAACTTTTGGAGCATAGTGCAGAGTCTACTCCCTGCGCATGTTCCACCGGGTAATGGCAGCTGTGGAATAGTCCAGCAATGTTCCCTCCAGCTAGTCACCCAGTAGGTATTATCCCTTTTACAGAAGCAGCAAAATGATGAAGTAAGTCAGGTCCTTTCTTGAGGAGATATGGTGCCTTTCTCATAATTATGCACACACAGTGATTATGTGTGAATTAGAGATGGACATAGCCAGGTAAATACTAGCTTTCAGTGACTTACTGTTTCCTGTATTCCAGCATTATATCAAGTGGGAGAGAATTCTTGACATAAAGAGATGAGAGAGTATTAAGTAGGATGTTAAAATGCCAATTTTTTTAATCTTCTGATTTAAATTTCCAGAACTGAAGAAATATAAGAGATATGAAGTTGTAATAACAGCGTATAACATCATTGGGGAGAGCCCTACCAGCACACCCGTGGAAGTCTTTGTTGGTGAAGCAGGTAAGCAAATTGAAAATGAATTGATTTAAATTGCACCTGAGTGTTTTCCCATTTTCCAGGTGGCTGAGGAAGGAACAAGAGTATCTGAGAGATTTCATTCCTACACATTTTTCAACAGCATAGTTTGCTGGGGGAAGTTGAGTCTGCCATAGTATTTTTGCTCTTCAGAAGCCAGCACATCTACAATACCCCGAATAAAGAAGGGAAATGTGTCTTGACGAAAGAAGAGAGCAAATGTTTTGAGGAATTCCCAAAATAACATTTGTCCCAAATTAGCTGGGAAAGGAAAGCAGGAAATGTGAGGAAAAAGTGACTCGAAGTAGAAAATGACAAGGGGAAGGAAGAAGGGTCATATAACAAAAGAGACTTTGGAAGTTGCTCCTTTTTTATTTTACAGATCTCTTGCATGGCAATGTTTTCTGTGCATGTACCCTGCAAACATATCTGGAAACATTGAATCCATGGTGGAGATTGTCTCAGGTTTAGTGGTAGCTCTGGAGCTGAACACGGATGTGACAATAAACCTTAATCTCTGCTTCCAGTCTAATCAGCTGCAAACCCTCCCTCGGCTCCTAGCTATCTGTCTTACCACACACCTTTGCATTGCTTGGTATGAATCTGTATAGAAATGTGCACTCTGCTTTCCAAAGTATAACTTGCAAATCAATTTCCAGTCCCTGCCCAAAACGACTGAGATTCTCGAGGCACAAGTCTCTCTCTCTCTCTCTCTCTCTCTCTCTCTCTCTCTCTCACACACACAAATTCTCAAGCCTGTGTCACTATTTCATTTTTTGTAAGTGATTCCAGCTGGGAGAGGCTGGTACTGGAGTATCTGTGAGTGTCCTTCTCAGTTACCATTTCTGTATCATTCCTCTTAGCAGCTTCTCCCATTAGAATTTCAGGTAAGCTACTACCACCACCAGGACTGTTGCCCAATCAGTTATATGAACTAATCTCACTTCACTTTCATTCTTTTTCTTAAATCTAAGATGTGAAGGTTTGAGTTCAAACTCTAGAGATGGCTATTTTGTTGCTACATTAATTGCAAGATTTCTTTGAACTAAGAAAAAGATATGAATTCTGTTTTACTTTTTTTATTTAAAACATAGTTGTAATGTTCACTATTATATAAAATTTCATCAGTTAGTCAGAGGTGGCCTTGCTCTCTAGTTACAGTTGGAGATACTTGCATAATGGAGGTAGTTAGCTAGTTTGCTGGAGTTCTAGCTTCTTCCTGCAAAAGATGACAAAGGAAGCTCCAAATGGTGCCAGTTATGCCTGGCTTCAAAACAATTTTCCTTTCATAACTAATAATTCATCTCTGTCAGGCAGACAGTGAAGATGTTTACACACACACACCCTGATATATACAACAAGGAGGACAAAAGGAGGCTGCTGCCTTTAAACTCCTCTATCCCAATATTGCTTTGAGCAGCCCAAATGGGTGGCAGGGTGGTGAAGAGCTCAGGAGTATAGCAAGGCATCAGGAAGGCTGCCTTTCATGCAGCTATGGTTGAGGTTTCTCATGCTGCAACAGAATTCACTGTCTTTGTTAGGCCTTGTGGAGTTTACTCTAATTAAGGGTAATACAAATGCATGCTGTGGAACTTGTGAATTTAAGGTCTTCCTTCAGATTTCCCCACCTGTTCTGTGATACCAGCGTGCAGTGAAAAAACAGCTGTCACAATTCAACCTAGAGATGGTAGCTTTTCTTTAGGGCAGCAAGGGGCAACATGGGCTAGCGAGCTGGCCCTGTGAGTGCCCTCCTTCATTTCAAAGGCCACAAGATTGTTGTCTCCATGCACTTATACACCTAGAATTTGCGTTGCTTTGATTGGACACTGAGGGAGCACACGGCTCTCACAGTCACTAATGTGTGCAATCAGGATGCTTCTGACTTCACGTACCCTTGCTTTATGTGCATGTCATTTTAGTAATACCAGTAGGGAAAAAATGGCACGGATGGAAACTAGTGGAATCTGGCAACCCTGTGCATGAACAATGGTAAACAAAATGCCTTGCAGGCCACACATAGAACCCTAATGGCCTCATGTGGTCCTTGGGCTGCAGGTTTCCCATCACTACTTTAGGAAAAGAAGTGTTTCCCCTATATAGCTTGTATATTACTTTAAGATTTTGAATTGATCTGGGATCCTTTTAGGATGAAAGGTACAGTATAAATGTAAATTGTTTTATTTTACTGGCATTTCTAAGGGCTTCCTAGCTGCACTGGCAAACACAAGCAGATGAGATGGGTCTGTAATTTGATTTTAGCTGTGGAGACTCATGTTATAAAGCTTGCACAATAAATAGTGAGGGTTATGAGCACAGGAGGTGGAGTTCACTAATCCACCGAAAGATGGGATTTTTCACACCATCGCCAGTAGCGAACACAGATAAAAGGAGATCAGCACTCCTTTAAAAAGTGGAAGTTAAATCCTAGTGCAGAGGAAGACAATAAAAAAGCAGCAGCCCACCAGGGTTAGTCCCTGGCAGGCCATCATCGCTATGTTTCTTCTTCAAGTGGTTGCTCATGTCCATTTGAATTAGGTGTGCGCACTGCGTGCACCGCGTCTTCTGGAGCGTTTTCCCCTAGCGGTACCCGTAGCGCCGGCAGTGCGCCCCCTGGAGTGGCGCCGCCATGGTGGGGCATAAGTGCCCCTGCTGGCGCTCCCCCACCTCAGTTCCTTCTTACCGCCCGTGACGGTCATTGGAGCGTATCTCTCTGTTAGTTCAGTTAATGGTTCCCGCTTCTCTTAGCATTGTAGATAGTTCTAAATAGTTCAGTTAGTTAGTTAGTGTCTCTTCATTTTCTTCTTCCCCTTCGGGGGTGAGGAATGCAGGGCCGCAGGGCTTTAAGGCGTACGCTGTCTGTGCAAAGTTTATGCCCAAAGGAGACCCTCATGACAGTTGTCTGAAGTGTCTGGGTGAGGCCCATCTTACAGACGCCTATAAGATCTGCAAGTTGTTTAAGCCGTGCACTGAGAGGGAGAGAGACTCTTGTCTAAAACTTCTCCTCATGAAGGCGGCTTCACAGCCGGCACCGGCTGGATATTCTGCAGTGCACAGTGCACTGGCGTCCACGCGTGAGGCTCCATCTCGAGACCGGGCCTCGGTGTCGAGGGTTAGGCACCAGTCTCACTCTCCGGCACCGAAGAGGTCAAGAGTGTCCCGTGGTAGGTCTCCAAGCCGGAAGTCCAAGTCGGGCCTACACCGCAGTGCGATGTCTCCGGGGCACACGTCCTCATCCACCACAGTGTGGCGTAAGCAAGCGGGACGTCCATCTAATCCAGGGCAACTACCCTCGCACCGCCCTTCCACGCTGGACACTTTTGAGGTGGCGCATGATCTTATTAGCCTCACTACCTCCCCTCCGTCGTCAGTTGAGGCCGAGAGGTCGAGGTCACCTACGCCGGAGGCCGTGTTGGCACCGGTTTCGCCGCAGCACCGGCATGACCAGATGGCACCGGTCGCTTATGCAGCGGGACCATCCCTTGTGGGACCAGTACCGCTTGCCTCCTAATTGGTGCCGGCCTCGACGCAGGCCACCAGGCTTCACTCAGCGCTCAACTGGAGTTGACCTCCCTCAACGCTGGGACCTATTCCAGACCCCATCTTGGCTGCTCCGGTGCCGTATCACCCAGGCCTTGCAGCACCGTCTACGGCACTATCATCGGTACCAGCGCTGAGCAGCTTTCCCGGGGCACCGTTTCAGTCGTCGGCACCAGGCCCTTCAGCATCAGCCTCTTCAGCACCGATGCAAGTTGCGGCACCGTTACAGGCACCGGCATCAACCCCGTGGGCCATGCCGGTGCCGCCATCACCAGTGAAGTCGGCGTCTTTGGGGTTCGTCTCACAACCAATTCCGACTTCGGCACCACAACCGGCACCGGGACCTATCCTCCCAGTGCCGCAACCGGCTCCAATCCGGCCACTAGGCTCTGTTCTCCCGGCACTGACTCCACTCCCGGCACCAGGACCTGTTTTTCCCGGTGCTGCAACCGGCTCCACTCCCGGCACTGGGACCTGTCCTTCCGATGCAGCAACTGGCTCCACTCTCAGCACCGGGACCTGTCCTTCTGGTGCAGCAACAGGCACCGCATACAGCACTGGCATCAGGACGGTTTTCCCGGTGCCAGCATGCCCTCATTGCGTGCACGCAGGCAAACCGGAGTCTATTGCAAGGTTCTCCCCCCCTCACCCACCCTTGATGGCAGGACATTCATCATCTGCGCCTCCCTGGCCTGAGTCGGACTACTCGTCGGATTCTGATGCGGCATTGTTCAGGTTGGAGTGTTCAGGTCCGCTGTGTTTTACCTCAACAGGCAGGGGGGAGCCCGGTTACCTCCCCTCTGCCACAAGGCCCTGTGCCTCTGGGACCTGTGTGTAGAGCACGACATAGTTTTGCAGGCAGAGTACCTGCCGGTGTGCAAAAACTTGCTGGCCAATGCTCTGAGCAGGTCCTTCGGAGCCCATGAGTGGTCTCTCAAGGATTCGGCACTTTGTCAAATCTTCCGCAGGTGGGGTTGTCCCCTACTAGATCTGTTTGCCTCGGCATGCAACACCAAGTGCCAGAGCTACTGCTCCCTGTTGGGGCTGGGAGAACACTCCTGGGGGGATGCCATGATCGTCCCGTGGCCAGCGGGCATCCTCTATGCTTTCCCCCCATTTCCCCTAATTCCCAGGGTTCTGACCAGGGTCAAGACCTTCAGGTCCCCGGTCATCTTGATAGCCCCTTGGTGGCCCAGGCAGTTCTGGTTCCCTATCCTGGTGGATATGCTCAGCGAGGAGCCTGTAACGCTCCCACCGGTTCAGGATCTCCTGAACCAACCCTGGGACGGGGGGGACCATGGTTCACCCGAATCTCAGCTCTCTCCACCTGACAGACTGGTTTATCCGTGGCTGACCCAACTGGGAAGGGAATGTTCCCAGGAGGTACAGATGGTGCTCCTAAGTAGTAGGAGATCGTCTACCAGGTGGTCGTACACAGCCAAGTGGCGGTACTTCTCGTCTTGGGTGTCCAGAAGGGGAGTGTACCCGTTCCGTGCACCTGTCCCATCCATTCTGACTACCTCTTTGAACTTAGGTCCAGTGGCCTCTCTACCTCCTCTATCAAAGTCCATGTGGCATCTCTCTCCGCCTTCCATGTTGGTTCGGCAGGAGTTTCTCTGTTTTCTGACCCTGTGGTCAAAAGGTTTCTTAAGGATTTGGATAAATTGTATCCCTTGGTTAGACCCCGTCTTCCCGCTTGGGACCTTAACCTTGTGTTGTCCAGACTTGTGTCGCCCTCCTTTGAGCTGCTGGCCACGTGTTCTTTGAAGCACCTCTCTGTGAAGGTTGCGTTCATAGTGGCCATTACGTCGACTCGCAGGGTCTCAGAGCTGAGGGCGATAACTGTAAACCCGCCCTATCTAGTGTTTACTGACAATAATGTGAGGCTCCGCCCTCATCCTGCTTTTCTCCCGAAGGTGGTGTCACCGTTTCATTTGTCCCAAGAAATTTACCTTCCGGTTTTCTTTCCAAAGCCCCACGCCTCCCCTAAGGAGCAAGTGCTTCATTCCGTGGACGCTAGATGTGCGCTAGCTTTTTATATTGATAGGACTAAACCCTTTCGCAAATCTACACAGTTGTTTATCGCTGTCGCTGACAGAATGAAAGGGCTCCCCATATCGACACAGAGGTTGTCCAATTGGGTCGCAGGGTGTATCAGGGAGTGTTATGCTTTGGCCGGGAAGGTCCCACCCCGGGTTACAGCACATTCCACTAGGGCACAGGCATCCTCTGTAGCTTTTGGGGCACAGGTTCCAATCACTGAAATCTGCAGGGCGGCCACGTGGTCATTGCTCCATACCTTTATGGCACACTACGCGCTGGCACAACAGGCTAGGGAGGATGCAGGATTGGGCTCTGTGATCCTCAGCTCTGTATTGTAAATATGTTTGTTTATCTGTGTCACATTGCACTTTCTACAGTTTTCTGTGTTCCCTAAGTTGAATAAATTTGTTTGCGTGGTTCAACTTTCGTGGACTTCTCTTTCTGAGTGCTCCGACCACTCCTCTTTGAAGTGGGGTTGGCTTGGAAGTCACCTAATTCGAATGGACATGAGCACCCACTCGAAGAAGAAAAGAAAGATTACTTACCTGTAACTATTGTTCTTCGAGATGTGTTGCTCATGTCCATTCAACTCCCCCCCTACCTCCCCTTCGTCGGAGCGTCCAGCAAGAAGGAACTGAAATGGGGGAGTGCCAGCAGGGGTACTTATGCCCCGCTGGCGCTACGGGCACCACTAGGGAAAATGCTCCGGAAGACGCAGTGCACGCGGTGCGCACACCTAATTCGAATGGACATGAGCAACACATCTTGAAGAACAACAGTTACAGGTAAGTAACCATTCTTTTATCTGTGCTTCTGCAGGTATTGGATGATTGCAGCTGTCACTGGCCACAGGTCACCGTTCACAGCCAATGTGAGGGTTGGGAAGTGACGCGGACCAGGATGCCACTTTGCGCTGCTCGAATTGGCCATGAATGGTGATTCACAGCCAACAAGAGCTGCAATTCTCCCATACCTGCAGAAGCGGAGATAAATATAGATGTGGGGACCAACCAGGGATTACCCTGCAGACCAGATCTGGCCTGCAGTCTGGAATTGGCCTAACCCTGTCCCAGTGAGGAAAATAGAAGGGAGCATAAACTCTGGCAAATGAAGTATAAAAATATAATTAGGAAGGACACAAAGGAATTTGAAGAACAGGTAGTCAAAACCTCAAAGAGTAATAGCAAAATTAAGTACATCAGAAACAGGAAGACTGTTAAACAACCAGTGAAGCCATTGAAAGATCAGGAGTCTAAAGGAACACTCAAAATAAGGTCATTGAAGAGAAACTCAGTGAATTCTTTGCATCTGTCTTCATAGCTGAGGATATGAGGAAGATTCCCAAATCTGAGCCATTGTTTGTAGGTGACAAATTGGAAGAACTGTCCAGATTGAGATGCCATTAGAGAAGTTTTGGAACAAATTGATAAACTAAACAGTAACAAGTCACCACGCCAGATGGCATTCACCCAAGAGTTCTGAAAGAACTCAAATGTGAAATTGTGGAACTATTAACTGTGGTTTGTAACCTATCCTTTAAATCAGCTTCTATACCTAATCCTTTAAATCAACTTCTGTACCTAATGGCTGGAGGATACCTAATGTGATGCCAATTTTTAAAAAAGACTCTAGAAGTGATCCTGACAATTACAGGCTGATAAATCTAACTTCAGTACTGGGCAAATTGATTGAAACTATAGCAAAGAACAGAATTGTCAGACATATAGATGAACATAATCTGTTGGGGAAAAGTTAACAATTCCTAACATTCTGTTTGCTTTTTTGACTGCCCCTGCACACTGAGTGGATGTTTTTAGAGAACTATCTACAATGACTCCAAGATCTCTCTTATGAGTAATTGTAGCCACCATGTTGTATGTATAGTTGGGATTATTTTTTCCAATGTGCATTACTTTATATTTATCAACATTAAATTTCATTTGCATTTTGTTTCCCAATCATTTAGTTTTGTGAGATCTTTTTGAAGCTTTTCAGAGTCTGCTTTGATCTTAACTATCTTGCGCAGTTTGGTATCATTTGAAAATTTTGCCACCTCACTGTTTACCCCTTTCTCTAGACCATTGATAAATAAGCTGAATAGGATTGGTCCCAGGACAGACCCTTGGGGGACCTCACTAGTTATCCCTCTCCACTCTGAAAACTTACCATTTATTCCTGCCCTTTGTTTCCTGTCTTTTAACCAGTTATCAATCCATGAGAGGACCTTCCCTCTTTTCCCATGACAACTTACTTTACTTAAGAGCCTTTGGTGAAGGACCTTGTCAAAGGCTTTCTGGAAATCTAAGCACACTATATCCACTGGATCCCCCTTGTCCTCATGTTTGTTGACCCTCTCAAAGAACTCTAGCAGATTAGAATGGCATGATTTCTTTTTACAGAAACCATGTTGACTTTCCCCCAACTAATTATGTTCATCTATGTGTCTGACAATTTTATTCTTTACTATAGTTTCAACTAATTTGCCCAGCACTGACATTAGACTTACTGATCTGTAATTGCCAGGATCACCTCTAGAGCCCTTTTGAAATACTGGCATCACATTAGCTATCTTCCAGTCATTAGGTATGGAAGCTGATTTAAAGGATAGATTGCAAACTACAGTTAATAGTTCTGCAATTTCCCATTTGAGTTCTTTCAGAACTCTTGGTTGAATGCCATCTGGCCCCAGTGACTTGTTACTGTTACCAGTTTGTTCAGTCAGTTCCACGAGGCGTACAGATAGTTCGGAATGGCTAGCTAGTTCGAACTATCTAGCCCGTGCCGCATGTAGCCGCGCGGCACGGGGTTCGCACTAGCCGGCTTTTAAAAATGGCGGCGCCGGCTTTATGCTAATGAAGCCCGGGAAATTCAAATCCCAGGCTTCATTAGCAAGTTCGGTATGCATACATTACCCCGCTAGTTCGAACTAGCGGGGTAATGTAGACATATCCATAGAGACAACCTCAGCGCAGCTCATTAGAGAACTGTGTGCAGCTCCTCACAAATGACAGAATAAGGGAAAGCTGCTACTTACAGAAATTAGAAAGGGAGTCGTAGGCTCCCTTCTTTCCTTATTAATTCATTTAACAGTTCAACTATTATGGCTCCAGCTTTTCTAGAAAGCCAGTGAATGTTCAGTGAGCGTCTCTGTACTGATATTAATCCTTGTCCTAAATACAGCTGCTACCAGAGGTAGAGTTCTTCTCGAATGAAATAGATTCCTTTAGAGCAACTGCTATGCCAGCACTGGCTTGTTGTCATTTTCTGCTTGTGGGGTGGGATCTGGAGTTTAGCAGACTTCTAATACCTGCATAATACTTGAATAGAAATCAGAGGTTTAGGGTAGTCATGCTTCTCCTAATTTAGGGAGTTGAATAAAATGGAAGGCGGCCATACAAATCCTTTGCTAACAAGCATGCACACTCGGGTGCTTTCTCTCATCCAGCAGAGCTGCTGTGGATGAAATAGAGTGCAATGCTTAATTTTCTCCAGCACTTGCTGCTAGAGGCATACATTTGTGAGGTGGAAGCCATGGAAAGGATGAAATATGCCAAAAGATACTTCCCTTTAAACAGGTGAGAAGGACACTTGTGGGAAGGAGAAGGGGCAAGTGACGTGTGTCATTATAACGGAGGATGACATCGATGACCTTCACTCTTCACAGGAGTGGAGGCATCTGATTTTTTCTTTTTAATTTTTTTAATAATGAGCTCTGACAGCAGGAAGGAAAAAGGCGCAGCCGAGGACTGGGAGATGCAGACCTCCTTTCTGGGAGTCCTTCATTGAAATGCTGCCTTGCTTTTGTTGCTCACATCCAGTTTTGGGAAAGTGTCTGTCTTGCTTTCACTTTGCCTAATGAAAGTTGCAGTCTGGACAGTACAGAGACCATTCCTTCCCCTCCACCACCTCCTGATTTAAATTTTCCCTGACAGTACAAAGCTTACAGAAGCCAAAGCAAATATCTTTTCCCACTGTTACCTGTAATTATTTTCCTCTGCCTTCCTGCCTGCAGCACCGTGAACATCCCTAGAGCTCGTGAACTTGTTTGTTTTTCATCCCCCTGCCCACCTTCATCTGAAGCACTGATAATGTACCCCAGAAGGCTTTGTTCTTGTCAATTACAGCAGGAGAAACATTCAGATTCTTCTGGGATGTCTCTGAACTAGTACAGACAGGCAAAGAATAGAAAGAGTCTGGGAAGTGCCAATGACATAAACAGGAGATCGAGATTTAGGAAAACACAATCTTCAGTGGGGTGGGAGGAAGGCTGAATATCTAAGTGGAAGAACAGGGACATTCCCTGGAAAGAATGACAGCATTTTGGGGGATGAAGACTAAGTTCTAGACACCTGGTTCAATGCAGTGAGCTGCTCCCAGCAAAGTGCTTTCTCCTTTTGATTGTTGTTTTGCTATTGGAGAAGAATGTGGGTGCAAGGACTTTTCTTAATTGGATAGTTTCATCCCCTGAGGTAAGCTCTGTGCATTACTTCCAAATGTCCTTCCAGAATGGTCAATTGGCATCATTTCCCCACATCCCCAGTTACTTTAAGGGAGAGGAGGGGGGAATCTCCACCTACTTCAAGCCTCCCACCCCTTACAGAAAAGCGGCTCCCGCCTCAAAATGTAGTTGAAATTATGCCTCTGCAGAGAGATACCTAGGGGTATGTCTACATACACTGCTCGCTAATTTCGAAATAAACTATTCTGGAATAGTCATTCCGAAATAGCTTATTTAGAAATAGCATGTTTACAGTGCAGGGAAGCTCAAAATTAGTCGGAGGCAGGCTTCCCTAATGTAGACATGCTATCTCGAGTTAGAGCCCCAGGAGGCACTGGGAAGAAATAACTTAGAATGGCCCCGGTGAGGGGCTATTTTGAAATAGCAACAGTGGAGCGTCTACACACGGCTTATTTTGAAATAGCTATTTCGGAATAGGCATTATTCCTCGTAGAATGAAGTTTACAGATTTTGGAATAAGCTGTCCGTTATTTTGAAATTATTTTGAAATAACGGAATGGCTGCGACGTTATCTCGAAAAAATGGTGCAGTGTAGATGCACCTTAGAATATTCTTGTTAAAGGCCCAGCAGGAAAAACACTTCAAAACATTATAGTCAGCCACTTCAGTCACTCTAATTTGGCCTTCCTAATTGTTTTCCCTCTATTTGTTTGGGGCATCTGTGTTGCAGCCAAGGATGCTGAGGGCACTGCAGCACCCCCTGGCTTGAAGTGGCTTCCATCATATAGCCAGGGTTTGCAGTTTGATTCAGTGGCTTTCTGTACCCCCACTCTGCAAATTGTTCTAGCATCCCTGGTTTCAGGGACTGGAATTACAGTGCTGCCAGCACTGCTGCAAGAGTAAGTGGGACATTTCCTCTCTAAACCCCATTTTAGGGGAGGTTAAATATCTTCACCATTCAAATTACTTCTGTTTAAAATGTTGGGTGCCGTTTGTCAGCCTAGCTGCAGTTTTTTCTTCTGTTAAAGAGATGGAGTGAGGGACCAGTTTCATTTTGGCCAAGCCTTAAACAAGATGCAACTTAGCCTCATACCCTCACTCCCTAAATAAATCTGCATTATAATATCTTGTACCGGCAGTGGGCTGATCCCTATTGGCATATAGAAGTACCAAACTTTGGAAATGTAGGAAGTATTTTAATTGTAATAGTTATCTTCTGAACATGAGTAAAAGGCTTCTTTGGGCAAGGGAGGTATGTAAGATATTGGTAATCCATTGAAATCTGAAGGGGCTGCAGACAGGTGGACAGGGTTCTGGGACGTTGCGATTACACTGTAGAGGGTGCTGTTCTCCAACAGAGATGATAAATCTTTCTTGCAGCTTCCAGAGCTGGAAGAGGTTTTCAGCTAGCTCCTTTTATCTTCCTGACTAGTTTGCTTGCCCACTCTCTGCCACTGTACTTTGCATAGGGGCCTAGCAACAGCAGCAATGCATCTGTGAAACTGACCCACAGTCTGTTTTCTGAAGTGCTGTCCCGGGGTTCAGAGTTAAGGATTGTTAGCCCCTTTCCCTGACACTTCAGCTTAAAAGAATGGAATGCACTAGAGGCAGAACAAGAAAGGAAAAATATAGGAAGGTGGAAAGAGAAAATGGAGGGAGAGGAAAATTTTCTGTCTTGACTGGGGTTTCTATTCACATACTTTGCTCCAAATTCTTGTGCCTCACAAGAAGCCAATAAAATAATGGCTCTTATATTCAAATGGCATGGCCCTTCTGGGTGTATGTGGTCAGCTATTGCACATTATAGGTATTACCTTGGACCATCATTTCTCTGGTGAGCCAATAAATTTGTTAGTCTATAAGGTGCCACAGGACTTCTCGTTGTTTATGCAGATTCAGACTAACACGGCTACCCCTTTGATTCTGGTGATCCTGTTAGCATCTGTACATTTTTTAAGCTTCCAGTTTCATTCTGCACATGGGCATCAGTCTGGGTTTGCATGCACTAAGCTGAATGTGGCTATAACATTTAATACAAAAGACATATCAATCTCAAAATTAGCAGGGAAGATCAGGAGCTAAGGTAGACTCTCTCCAAAATTAGAAGTGGATCAGACAAGAGACCTCAATTTTAGCTCATTTAAGATTCTGATTTATTTGAGGTTGCAGGATTGCAACAAGACTAATGTGACTGGGAGTGTTTGGGGTCCAGCTGGGGAAAGACTAAGCTTTGCATTTTCTGGGCATTGGAGGTTTGTTTTATTTTTTTTCTCCACAATTACCTTCTTGCTCTCAGTTTTCCTAGCTTGAATATTCATGTTTGCTATGGCCATAAAATTTCAGTTGGTTGCTAATGCAGGTTTTCATGAGGAAAATCAAGGCCTTTTTACTTTCTGTTCCTGGTAAGTAGCGAAGATTGCCTTCAGTTTAGTGCCTGACAATAATTAGGATACTGAAATCTGAAAGCAAAAACAACATTCTGGTGTACCTAGGTTCACAGCGCAGTCACACTGGAGGAAGAGAGAGATGACAGGCCCATAAGGAGATGGAGGAATGCAAGAGAAACATCGCACTACCTTACTCATTTGATCCCAGGATGAATGTATGCAAGCAGAGCAGGACAGGGGAGAGTGAAAGGAAACAAAAGCTGATTGCCATTTTAACCCGTCAGCTAGCCATATTCAGACTCCCAGCTTGAATATGAGTTATAAGCCAGAGGTGGAGGTGGGCTTGTTCTCCCCAACATTATCTGTGCAATACATGGCCCGTTTTATTTTAACAGTGCTTGTTCATGTGTTTGAAGGGAAATTAGTTTCTTTGCTTTCAGTCAGTCGGACATAAGGACATAGGGCCACTGTAGGGTGTGTCCCTGGACCAGGATCCCACTGCGGTAAGCCCTGGACCAACACAGAACAAAGAGACTTAATGCAGCTGGCCATAAATAGTTTCACCACAGCATTCTCTGTCCCAGCACCTAGGTCCTACCAGGGCTATATGGCATAACAATATGAATGGCGTCAGCTGGTGGTAGTAGTGCAACAGTGGGTGGTTTTTTTTGAAAAATACTAGTGTAGATACAGTCTACATCTTCCCAGGCTCCTTTCTGAGAGTTGCCAGGGGACTGTCAGGTTTGTAAGAGGTAAGTTAATTGTCCAGGCAAGTGCTGCTTGGTAAGTATGATGCAATGGGCCACAAATAAATAACAGGGGGAAAGGTGGTAAGCTCTGATGATCAGAAATGCTTATCTCCTGAGCTTGGACACAAACATCTTTCCTGCATTGCAACATGATAGAAGGAGGCCATTAAGCCAGAGCTAAACAAGAAGCTGCTGCACTGTATAAAGCATTGTGTTGTATCAAGGGCTGCTTAAGACCGATATTAACAGCTTAATGAGCTGTTAATGAGGTGCTCAGTCAGCTGCATTTATTTGCAGCATGAAAATATAGCAAATGATTTCAGTAAGCTTCTGTATTCTTGATGGGGAATTAGAAGATGTCAGATAAAACTATCAAAATTATGTCTCAATCTTGACATTTTTTTCAAGGCATTGTTTTAAAATTCCCTTTTCTATAGGGTAAAATAACATGCTCTGACTGCAATGTGACTCCTGATTCCTTCCTATCTTGACAATGGATTGAAGTCCCCAGGGACCTGCAGGGATGTCTTTTTGACATGTTGACATAAGGATGCTTGTTCCAGGAACTTGCACTGCTTGGTTAGATTCTCCCTTTCCGTTATAACATCTACAGAGCTCAAGTTACTCAGCCAGGTGTTTAATAAATAAACCTCTTTGTTCTCCTACAGAGAATGTGAGATTTCCCAAATTATCTCTAGCGGAGTAACTTGGGTAGGTGATGGTAGCAGGAAACAGAGATATGCCTTGCCTGGATTAGTACAATTCACATCCATAATTCATCAGTGCAGCAGTGAAGAAAACTCTAATGTACGTGAACCTCAGGTGTATTCATCATTGTGTCATGACCTTCCAAAGAGATGCTGTACACCATCACAAGTGAACATGCATCAATACAGGTTGGATCTCCTTGGTCCGGCACCATTGGGACCTTACTGGTCCTGGGTGGGGGATTTTGCCAGACCAGAGGAGATTATATCTGGCCCTCCCCAGCCCTGGATAGCCTCTAAATTCTAGACACTCCACCAGTCACAAACCTCATCACTTTTCTTTTACTTGACATTTGCTAATAAAAACACATGGGAACAGGTATAGAGGTATTAAAAACAACATTAAATATCCCCCTCCCACTGTGTGCGGACAGACAACCAAACCAGAACATTCCACTGCATGTGTTTCTTCCAGTTTTTCTTTGGCTTAAATGGCAAAATGCAGTTGGAAGATACTGTGCATTACCTGTTTTGTTAAATAATCCAAACCAGATCCAAACCATAACTATATGTTCTGATGCTGAAAAGATGATTAGTCACCCAGTTATTGCTAAAGGACATAGCACGTTTGTATGTGAGAACAGAAGAAAAGACTATATAGCACACAGTGCCACAGATTATTTCTCCAATCTATGAAGCAAAAGGTGCATGTGAACAGCCCAATACGGAGTACGCTGTTAATAGCACCATGTTAATAGCACCATGCAAAAGACCGCGTTGGCTTAACCACGAGATCTTGCATGATCTAAAAATAAAAAGGAGTCATATAAAAATGGAAAGTAGGACAAATTACAAATGATGAATACAGGCAGTCCCCGGGTTACGTACAAGATAGGGACTGTAGGTTTGTTCTTAAGTTGAATCTGTATGTAAGTCGGAACTGGCGTCCAGATTCAGCCGCTGCTGAAACTGACCGCCAGTTCTGACTTACATACGGATTCAACTTAAGAACCCCAAGCTTCCCCAAGTCAGCCGCTGCTGAAACTGATCAGCGCTGATTCCAGGAAGCCTGGGGCAGAGCAACTCTGCCTCGGGCTTCCTGTAGTCAGCGCTGGTCAGTTTCAGCAGCGGCTGACTTGGGGACGCCTGGGGCAGAGCAGCTGGGGTGCTGCTGGGTTGCTCCAGTAGCACCGCTCCTCGGCGCTACTGGACCAACCCAGCAGCACCCCAGCTGCTCTGCCCCAGGCCTCCTGATTCAGCTACTGCTGAAACTGACCAGCAGCGGCTGAATCAGGACCTGGGGCAGAGCAGCTGGGGTACTGCCGGGTTGGTCCAGTAGTGCCCAGAGCAGCGCTGCAGGACCAATCGGCAGCGCCCCAGCTGCTCTGCTCCAGGGTCCAAAACAAAAGCCTGGTCTGCTGGGGGGGGGGCACACTAGCCGCCCCCCCCCCCCCCAGCAGACCAGGGACACCGGGAGCAGAGCCGCAGCGGCAGCGGGGTGCCGCGCCTCTGAGGCTTTGCTCTGGCAAAGTCTCAGAGGCGCGGGACCCCCCGCGGCTGCGGCTTCAGTCCCGGTGCCTGTGGTCTGCTGGGGACGGTCCCCAGCAGACCACAGGCACCGGGACTGAAGCAGCAGCAGCGGCGGTTCCCCGCGCTTCTGAGGCTTTGCGCCAGAGCAAAGCCTCAGAAGCGCGGGAACCCGCCCGGTGCCCCTGGTCTGCTGGAGACGGTCTCCAGCAGACCAGGGGCACCAGAGCAGCTTACGAACGGGGCTTTCTCGCCCCGGAGCTCGCAGGTAGCAATCCGCTACCTCGACCTCCGGGGCGAGAAAGCCCCGTTTGTAAGTGCGGATCCGACATAAGTTGGATCCGCTTAAGTCAGGGACTGCCTGTATAGGCAAACAGCACAGGAATGCAGGGGCAAGATTAGAAAGGCAAATGCACAGAATGAGCTCAAACTAGCTACAAGAATAAAGGGAATCAACAAGACTTTTTATAAATACATTAGAAGCAAGAGGAAGACCAAGGAGAGGCTAAGCCCACTAGTCAGTGAGGAGGGAGAAACAGTAACAGGAATTTGGAAATGGCAGAGATGCTCAATGACTTCTTTGTTTCGGTCTTCACCGAGAAGTCTGTAGGAATGCCTAATATAGTGAATGCTAGTGGGAATGGGTAGTTTTAGAAGATAAAATAAAAAAGAACAAGTCAAAAATCACCTAGGAAAGTTAGATGCCTGCAAGTCACCATGGCCTGATGAAATGCATCCTAGAATATTCAAGGAGCTGATAGAGGAGGTATCTGAGCCTCTAGCTATCATCTTTGGAAAATCACGGGAGACAGGAAAGATTCCAGAAGACTGGAAAAAAGGGCAAATATTGTGCCCATTTATAAAAAGGGAAATAAGAACAACCCAGGAAACTACAGACCAGTTAGTTTAACTTCAGTGCCAGGGAAGATAATGGAGAAAGTAATTAAGGAAATTGTCTGTAAACACTTGGAAGGTGGCAAGGTGATAGGGAACAACCAGCATGGATTTGCAAAGAACAAATCATGTCAAACCAGTCTGATAGCTTTCTTTAATAGGATAACGAGTCTTGTGGATAAGGGAGAAGCGGTGGATGTGGTATACCTAGACTTTAGTAAGGCGTTTGATACAGTCTCGCATGATATTCTTATCAATAATCTAGGTAAATACAACTTAGATGGGGCTACTATAAGGTGGGTGCAAAACTGGCTGGATAACCGTACTCAGAGAGTAGTTATTAATGGTTCACAATCCTGATGGAAAGGCATAACAAGTGGGGTTCCACAGGGGTCTGTTTTGGGACCAGCTCTGTTCAATATCTTCATCAACGATTTAGATACTGGCATAGAAAGTACGCTTATTAAGTTTGCATTTGATACCAAGCTGGGAGAGGTTGCAACTAATCTGGAGGATAGGGTAATAATTCAAAATGATCTGGACAAATTGGAGAAATAGGATGAAGTTTAATAAAGACAAATGCAAAGTGCTCCACTTAGGAAGGAACAATCAGTTTCATACATACAGAATGGGAAGTGACTGTCTGGGAAGGAGTATGGCAGAAAGGGATCTAGGGGTTATAGTGGACCACAAGTTGAATATGAGTCAGCAGTGTGATGCTGTTGCAAAGAAAGCAAACATGATTCTGGGATACATTAACAGGTGTGTTGTAAGCAAGACATTCTTCCACTCTATTCTGCACTGGTTAGGCCTCAATTAGAGTATTGTGTCCAGTTCTGGTCACCGCATTTCAAGAAAGATATGGAGAAATTGGAGAGGGTCCAGAGAAGAGCAACAAGAATGATTAAAGGTCTAGAGAACATGACCTATGAGGGAAGGCTGAAGGAACTGGGTTTGTTTAGTTTAGAAAAGAGAAGATTGATGTGGGACATGATAGCAGTTTTCAGATACCTAAAGGGGTGTCATAAGGAGGAAGGAGAAAACTTGTTCACCTTGGCCTCTGAGGATAGGACAAGAAGCAATGGGCTTAAACTGCAGCAAGGGAGGTTTAGGTTGGACATTAGGAAAAAGTTCCTAACTGTCAGGGTAGTCAGACACTGGAATAAATTGCCCAGGGAGGTTGTAGAATCTCCATCTGTGGAGATATTTAAGAGTAGGTTAGATAAATGTCTATCAGGGATGGTCTAGACAGTATTTGGTCCTGCCATGAGGGCTGGGGACTGGACTCGATGACCTCCTTGTATTCTATGTATTCTATGATTCTATGATTGATTCTATGTTTGAGACTCTGGTTTAATCCTTTATTTCCAGGCAGGCAGGAATGTAGATGTAGCAGGTGTTGATGGGGGAAGACTATAGCAGTTCTTGAGGTACTCGAGGCTATGTTCAGGAGCTTCAGGGGACAGCCGAGTTAGTGTGTTACAGAAAAAAACAACAAAAGGTCTGGTAGCACTTTATAGACTAACAAAACATGTAGATGGTATCATGAGCTTTCGTGGGCACAGCCCACTTCTTCAGATGACTGGAGAAGGCTCTATGTCACCTTGTTACTCCCTGCCTCTAGTAAGAGGGAGTCTTATCTCCTCAAACCACCAGCTTATGCCAGGAGAGGTGTTTTACTGTAAATCACCACTCCTGTATCACACACAGCACTTGAGAGCACTTATAATAAAAAAAAAAGTTTATTTATGGAATAGAGATTCCACTACAAACAAGAGAATGACGGAAACAAATGATTATAATATAAAACAAAATAATTAAATAAAGTAAATCCTTTATCTTTATTCCGGATAGGGCTATTGTCTGTTATAACATTCCTTTTTACCTTCAATTTTGGCTGATCGTTTTCCTGGTTTTCCATTGACTGTTCAATGTGGGGACAAGGGGTGACAAACAACTTAACTTTTTATTACATCATCTGCTGACCAGGGAGCGGTGACATATCCCTCCCACTTGAATGGATCATCAATTAAATTAATTTTTACTCCAAGCCCATACGGCATCATTTCAGTACAGTAGACCTTCAAGTTATGAACACCTCGGGAATGAAGGTTGTTCATAACTCTGAACAAAACATTATGGTTGTTCTTTCCAAAGTTTACAACTGAACATTGATTTAATACTTCTTTGAAACTTCACTCATTCAGAAGAAAAATGCTGCTTTTAACCATTTTAAATTAAGTGAAATAGACTCTGAAACAGCCTACTTACCTTGTCAATGCTTTTTAAAAACTTTCCCTTTATTTAAACTTTCCCTCTATTTTAGTAGTTTACATTTATCACAGTACCGTACTATACAGTATTTGCTTTTTATTTTCTCTGCTGACTAACAATGTACTTCCAGCTATGTATGGAGTGTGTGGTTGACCAATCAGTTCATGCTATCATGATAAATACCATGAAACTGGTGAATTTGGGATAGTGAGTTTGTCAAGTCTGAGCTAAGAGTTGCTTGTAATGATTAGTGAACCCTTTGCCGATTGATATTAATGGGTCTCTGCATCACGAAGGATGTGTCATTGTGTTGCTCTACAGGTTGCCACATGGGTGACTGTAGATAGCAAGGAATCTTGTTATGGCAAGGATATGAACTAGCTGATCTAACAGTATTTTCCATCTTTAATTTCTGAGATACAGGAGTGACATTGATTGATGTGATAGAAACCCCATCCATTTTCCTTGGTTTGAGGGATGGCCCTCATGACATAGGCTATTAAGGGAGTAAGAGGAAACTGAAGAGGGTCGGAGGGATTCAAGGTTTCCCCTCTCACCTATCAGGAACTGTTTTTTATACCAGTGCCCTTTAATATTTAATGTGCATTTATTCTTCATTTTGCACTTGCTTTGGTTTGTTAGTTTTATCCTGCAACCCTAGACCTCATAGTAAGCATGCCTGGGATGATGAGGTGAAGAAGCGAGCCTTTCTTTTGGGAGGATGAAGAGAAAAGATCAGAAAAGTGTCATTTTAAAATACATAGTCTGCTGTGACTGAACAGTACCCATGTATTTTAATTTCCCTTTGATTTCAATAGGAGAGAGATTACATGTAAAGATTGCAGCTGTTGTAGCTCCCCCTAGTGACACTTTAAACTGTACTGAAGTCCTATCAAATGAAATGTTCAAGGATCAAGAACAGGATGGATTTTGAAGCTTAGGTCTGAAATTAACCATAATTTTAATGGAATATTATCGTATTCAGTGTTGCCATCTGCAAGAATTTGAAAATCGTGATTTGAACCCCCCAAAATCATGTGATTTGAACAATATCTGCATTGTATTTGTTCAGTCTTTTGATTTGTGAGCTCCTCCTGCCCATCCTCAGTGTGTATTGGTGACAGAGTTGACACTTTTCCAATTATATTGAGTGAGGTGATTTTGGTATTTGTTGCAGGAGCTCTCACTCTCACCTCCACCTGACTCCCCTAACCAGCAGTAAAACCTGTTCCTCTGTCCCCTCCCACATCAGTTCTGTCCTGCTAGCCTATCTGATAGTGAACCCCCTCCTCATCAATTCAGCCCCTCTCATTCAGTCCCTGCCTAGCATCACCATTTCTTCTCTTGGGTGTGTAAACACACACACACACACGCCATATATTCTAGCATACTTGAACAACTTTCAGTACATCCTACATACTGTTATTGTTCTCCCTAAGCATAAGCACATTTCTGATGACATCAAAGAATGAAAAAGGAGAGAAAAAGATTGATTCATTTTATTCTTTCCCTTCCATCTTTTCTCACCTCTGTGCCAGGTCTGGAGGCAGTTACAAATTTCTGTTATAATTCTGATAGTCCCCTCCCCCTTTTTATTCTCCACTCAAGCTTATCTGAAGAAGTGGGTTTTGCCCATGAAAGCTCGTGAAACTATATATATTTTTGTTAGTCTCTAAGGGCATGTCTACATTAGGAAATTATTTCAAAATAACTTATTTTGAAATAACAGCTCCCAAAATAACAATTTTGAAATAAGCCTTATTCCTCATGAAAAGCTGGAGTTATTATTTCAAAATAACCAGCCCGTTATTTTGAAATAACAGGCTTGGTAGTGTGGATGATCCATAAGGTGCCACAGAACTACTCATTATTTTTAAAGTTACAGACTAATATGGCTCCCTCTGACTTTTAAAAGATCAGTGAGCCTTTAGGAGAGAAAACATAACAGCCCCATCTTAAATGGAAAAGGAAGGGGAGGCTGAAGGATTGGGGAGAGTGGGGGATTAGCAAAAGAAAATTACCTCTGCTTAACTAGCCCTCCACTTTACAAAGGGTCTTAATAAGCTTATCATGTCTATATGATTTTTTGTTGAGAAATGATTGTCCCGAAGTCTTGGGCTGTGGGAATTCTATTCCACTTCTGGTTCTGTTTCATCTGTCATCCAACATTTTCTAATATCAACTTGATCTACAGTTCAATGAACATGAACTTAGTTCCTCAATCTCTGTACACATTATCAAAACATACATGTTTTTAATTAAAAACTGCGTGTACACTTCCTGGAACCACAAAAAGAGTTGGGGATATTGTTTTTACCTATTATTTAGAGCAGCATTTACTTGCATTCTTTTCATGCTTTCTGTGTCCTATAAAATGCATTAGAAGAAGAATGTATCTGCATATGATTCAAGTGCAGAATACAAAGGAGGGGACTGGCTTGGTTATAGGAAAGGCTGCTATGATAAAATCAGAAACTACAGAGGGTACGCACACCCTACTCCCCAGGGTACATTCTCAATTCCCTGCCTCGGAGTGTATGTTGGTGTGTCATTCTGCTTCACTTTGCTAGCCCTTTCTCAGCATAAGATCTCCAGGTACATGTTTAGCATCATGGAGCTGAGAGCGATGTTATCCATGTATATGCTGAGTAATCCTCCATGGGGTGTATATAGACCAGAAGAGGTTCCATTTTCCCCCTGCATTGAGCAGTTCCATCAAATACATTAATATGTGGATTTCTCCGCTGAAGAATGTGCCACTTGTAAGTGGCTATTTCTGTTTTAGCTCCTCCTAATGATAGCTAGAGCCTCCCAGAGATTGCAGAAAGAAGTCATTTCTTGAAACTTCTTCCTTTTAGACTATAAGGTGATATGGCCCTGTTTTAGTTAGAGACTTGCCTATCAATAGGTTTTGAAGCCAAAATCCGATTCACAAATAAGAAAATAATAATGTACTATTTAGGTCAAAGGACCCTGTGTTTAATTGTATTATTTTTGAAAATTCAAGGATATAATATACAGGTCTACATTATTACATGTGTAATTAATATTTAACATGTTTCCTTAGAGGGACATTGCCATATAATTTAGTCCCAAAACGTGACCTATCTTAAAATGGCTAGAATTGGGTGGAGAACATCCCCTAGCTGAGTATCTGTTTCTAAGGGTTCGTCTACACAGCACCCTTACCTCAAAATAAGTGACGCAGTTTGCATTACAGAAATGTCATGGATTATTTTGAGGTAATTTTGAAATAAAGCACTATTCTGACAAGTCCCTTACAGGTACAGGGATGCCCAAATAACGCACCCATTATTTCAAAATATACTTTGAAGTAACAGGCATGTATAAAGATGCAGAATTGCTATTTTGGGAAATTGGAAGTATCCCAAAATAGCACTGCAGTGTAGACGTATCCTAAATGATCCCATTCTGTCAGTGAAAAATTGCTTCGTAACTGGCTGTTTCTATAACATGAATTAACTAATCATCTTAGTTATACGATGGTGTATGTACAGCAACAATGATACCATCAGTGTTGTTGGAGCAGGCACAATACATAGTACAAAAATCCCCACCTTCATTCCACAAGATGCCAGTTTTGATTGCCCATTTAAAAAAAATTCCAAAAACCATCTTGGTGCTTTCTCTCATGCTGCCCCTTATGCATAGAAGGAGCTACCTCATTTGAAAATCTGTCTCTTTGTCCTCCTTTAATTTACCTCCTTAAAGCCTTCCTCTGTTGTGGTGCTTGCAAAACATTCCACAATAATTAGGCAGCTGGTTTGCTGTGACCACTGCCTATCATGTTGATCTCAGTCATCTCATACCTTTTTTGTGCTCCTGCTCCTTCGTCTAGGGTTTATTAGTCCACCTGTTCTCTACAGTCTTATATTGTAAAACCTTTCAGAAAATGGATACCTTTTTATTATACACTTATACAGTTTGTAACACAATGAGATCTTGGCTTCTAGATGTTAACATAATACAAATAATGACTAGAAGGGCAAAAAAGGTTAATTTCAAGCTCTCATTGAAGAACAGAAGAAAATAAATAACACTCAGTAGATTAAAAAAGGATAAGATGTGTTAACAAAATAGAAACTGGACAGAATTGTTTGAAACTTGTGGAATCAAGGTGAAGCACGCTAAATAGCATGCTGCAGCCCATCTTTGTTTCATTGCATCTCTCCCTTCAACTTTCATCTGAGTGTTGTCTGTATGAAAAACAAGCTCCGGAGGGCAAGGATTTTGTCCTGTCTTTGTAAATTGCTTAGCATAATATTGACATTATATAAACAATGATAAAATCAGTAGAGAGAAATTCTCGGCTACCCACGAATATCACAGACACAAGAACAGCAGCAGGGAGCATTTCATAAAGAAAGTTATTATGTTTAAACAATAAATCACAAGGATTTGTTGCCTATGGAGTGCTACAAAGCATCATAGCAACTGTCACTAAGAAATGAAAGGCCAGCTGCAACATCATGTTGGTGCGAAGTTCAACATGCCACACAACTTTGAAAGGAAACACCCCAGACTAAGAAGAAGTAAAGCTGGGCTACATATGCAACTTTGTTTCGTTGTTTGGTGGAGGGGTCAATAATTCTTCCCGTCATCTGAGTAGATTACAAAGCTAGAAGGGACCACTATAATCATATACCTAGTCTGATCACCAAGATCTAACGATTATCTGAATTAATTGCTGTTTGAACTCCTGCATAGTTCTTAACATACATTCTTCATTTAGAAATTGCCCATGAGGGAGAATTTATCATAACCCTGGGTCAATTGTTTCAGTGATTAATTGTTTTCACTTAAAAAAAATGTTTCCCATCTCCAATTTCAATGTCTCTGACTTTTAACTTCCAGCCATTAGGTTTTGTTGTACCTTTCATCTACTAGAAGGAAGAAATCATCTAATTTTTGTTCCTCTATAGGTACTTTAAAATCTGATTAAGTCACCCTTTAGCCTTCTCTTGGTTAAGCTAAATAGATTCAAGGCGTTCAAGCACCGCAAGACATGTTTTCCAATCCTGCAATCATTTTTCTGACTCTTCTCTCAACACTGTGCGATTTATCAATATCCTTCTTGAACTATTGACATGGTATTCCAGTAGCATTTGCACTAGCACTAAATATAGAGGTAACATGACCTCCCTACTTCTAGTAAATAGATGCCAATTTATTTGTCCAAGGATAATATGAGTGGAGTTCTGCAGGGGTCTGTTTTGGGGCTGGTTTTGTCCAATATCTTTATCAACAATTTAGATATTGACATAGGGAGTATGCTTATTAAGTTTGCAAATGATACCAAACTGAAAAAGGTTGCAAGTGCTTTGGAGAATAGGGTCATAATTCAAAATGATCTGGACAAACTGGAGAAATAGTCTGAGGTAAATAGGATGAAGTTTAGTAATGACTAATGAATGGCACTCCACTTTGGAAAGAACAGTCTGTTTCATGCATACAGAATGGGAAGTGATTGTCTAGGAAGGAGCACTGCAGAAAAGGATCTAGAGTTCATAGCGGACTACAAGCTAAATAGGAGTCAAAAGTGTGACACAGTTGCAAAAAAAGCAAACACGATTCTGGGATGCATTAACAGGAGTGTTGTGAGAAAGACACAAGAACTAATTCTTCCGCTTTACTCTGTGCTGGATAGGCATCAGTTGGAGTATTGTGTCCAGTTCTGGGCACCACATTTCAAGAAAGATGGGGAGAAATTGGAGAGGGTCCAGAGAAGAGCAACAAAAATGATTAAAGTCTTAGGGTATGTCTACACTACCCCGCTAGTTCGAACTAGCGGGGTAATGTAGGCATACCGCACTTGCAAATGAAGCCCGGGATTTGAATTTCCCGGGCTTCATTTGCATAAGCCGGGCGCCGCCATTTTTAAATCCCGGCTAGTTCGAACCCCGTGCCGCGCAGCTACATGTGGCATGGAGTAGCTAGTTCGGATTAGGCTTCTAATCCGAACTAGCTGTACTCCTCGTGGAATGAGGAGTACAGCTAGTTCAGATTAGGAAGCCTAATCCGAACTAGCTACTCTATGCCGCGTGTAGCCGCGCGGCACGGGGTTCGAACTAGCCGGGATTTAAAAATGGCGGCGCCCGGCTTATGCAAATGAAGCCCGGGAAATTCAAATCCCGAGCTTCATTTGCAAGTGCAGTATGCCTACATTACCCCGCTAGTTCGAACTAGCGGGGTAGTGTAGACATACCCTCCGAAAACATAGCCTATGAAGGAAGACTGAAAGAACTGAGCTTGTTTAGTTTAGAAAAGAGAAGACTGAGAGGAGACACGATAGCTGTTTTCAAGTATCTAAAAGGATGTTACAAGGAGGAGGGAGAAAAATTGTTCTCCTTGGCCTCTGAGGATAGGACAAGAAGCAATGGACTTAAATCGCAGCAAGGGAGGTTTAGATTGGACATTATGAAAAATTTCCCAACTGTTACGGTGGTTAAACGCTGGAATAAATTGCCTAGGGAGGCTGTGGAATCTCCATCACTGGAGATATTTAAGAACAGGTTAGATAGACATCTATCAGGGATGATCTAGACGGTGCATGGTCCTGCCATGAGAGCAGGGGACTGGACTCGATGACCTCTCAAGGTCCCTGCCAGTTCTAGGATTCTATGAGTCATTTCGACTACAGTGTCACACTGGAAGCTCATGCTGAGTTAATTATCCACCATGACCCTCAAATCTTTTTCAGAGTCACTGCTTCTGAGGATGGAGTGCCCCCATCTTGTTAGCATGGCTTACATTCCTGGTTCCTGTCAGCAGAGGGATGCAAATCAAGCACTTCGAAAGTGCAAATGAGACAGGGATTTAAATATCCCGGGCTTCATTTGCATACTTAAGTTCTGGCGCTGTGCCGATCATGTGCCATTTCCAAAGTGAAAGTGAAGACTAGTTGTGGTTCTGCTGACAGCAGGGAGCTTTTCCGACAGATCCTGTACTCCTCAAAAGTCGTAAAAGCTTCCCGCTGTCGGCAGAACTGTGGCTAGGCTTCACTTTCACTTTGGAAATGGCGCATGATCGACACAGCACAGGAACTTGAGTATGCAAATGAAGCCCAGGATATTTAAATCCTGGGCTCATTTGCACTTTCAAAGTGCTTGATTTGCATCCCTCTGCCGACAGAGGGATGTAGTCTGGAGGTAGCCATTGTCTGCTTCCTTCCAGTTTACCAAATGATCCAGATCTCTCTGGACCAGTGGCCTATCCTCTTCATTATTTACTGCCCCCTTAATTTTGTGTAATTTGCAAACTTTATCTGTCATGTTTTAATGTTTTCTGCCAGGCTATTGATCAAAACGTTAAATAGCATCGGACCAAGAACAGATTCCTGAAGGACATTACTAGAAACACACCTGCTTGATGATTCCTCATTTACTGCTACATTTTGAGGAGCTGTAAATGAACTACTTTTTCATCCGCTTACTGTGCTCCATGGTCATTTGATATCAGTGTTTTTTTAAGCAAAATATAATTCAGTACCAGATCATTTGCTTTATCTTCTAGGGGGTGGGCAATAATTTTTGACCAGGGGCCACTTCAGAAATTGTTGAAGTGGCTCCAGGCCACCTCAGAAGGGGCGGGGCCTCAGGCAGCAGGGGCGGGGCCAAGGCACTTCCATGTTCCCCACCCACAGACCCTGATTGGTCTGGGAGTGGTGCAATGGGCAAAGTCTTTGTCCCCCTTGAGAGAACCGCCAGCTGTTCTGAACACCGGGCAGTTCTCTCTAGGCGCCCATGCCCCTGGCAGTGGGAAGAGAATTTGTGTGCTGCCTTCTGCTTCCCCCAGGTCAATTAGGGCCTGGGGAGGGAGAGCACATGAAGTCTCTTGCTCCCTGCTCCCACCTTGCAAGGGAGCGCTGCTCTTAGAGTCAACTGCCAGCTGAGCAGCAGCTGGCAGGTGACTTTAATTGCCAAACCTCTTGCAGGATGGGAGGAGACTTCACGTGCTCCTGGCACCCACAAGCCTTGATTGGCCTCGGGACAGGGGGAACGTGCAAAGGAGCATGCGGTGCTTAGAAGGGCCTCACCTCTTGCATTGTGGGAGGAGATTTCACAAAATCAGGGCTTGAGGGCAGCGGGAGAATGCAAAGTCTCCTCCCGTACTGCCAGGAGTGTACGGTGCTTCTAAGCACTGCGCACTCCTTGCAGGGCGGGGGCAGGGCTGGAGGAGACTTTGCACGCTTTCCCCCAGGCCTAATTGGCCTGGGATGGGGGGAGCAGCAGGGCCTCCACAGGCCGGATCCACTTGATCCACCCCGTCCTAGAATCATAGAATACTAGAACTGAAAGGGATCTCAAGAGGTCATCGAGTCCAGTCCCCTGTCATCATGGCAGGACCAAGCACCATCTAGCTTCTTACAGGAGTCTCAGTATTTTTTATTACATCTACAGTTTCACCTTTTCCGGGCAAATTTGTAATCATCATAAAAGATATCAAGTTTAGTTGACAGGGACTATTTTCCATCAACCCCTGTTGATTGAGATTAATTATATTGCCCAGTTTAAATTCTTCATTAAACAGCTAATACAGGACTGTTATTTTTCCTGGGGTGGATGTCAGGCTGGCTAGTCTCTTTATCCAGCTTGTCCTGTTTACACTTTTAAAATGCTGGCATAGTTTTAGATTTCTTCCAGTCGTCTGGAGCTTAATGTTCTGAGAGTTATTGAAAATCAGTGTTAATGGCCCAGTGCAGTTTCACCAGCGCTAACAAATACAGCGAGCTCTTTTGTAGCATGGCCACTGGGTGTTTCAACCATCATGTTTCTTAAAGGCGATTAGCATTTGCAGCTCCTGTTGACTTTGCTGTGGCCAAACATTAGACTATTTACATTTTAAGTGTCCAAATAGAAATGTAGATGTCAAACTGCAGGTGCCCATATTAGCAAATTTTGGCTGTAGCTTTCACTTTTTTGTGGTATCTTTGATCTGCTGTCCTTGTGACATTCAATTGGCTTCCAACCAATCCCTAATTAGTATTTTATTAATATTTTATCATAGTATTACTGTGATACCCCCATGCTTTGTGAAAATTGGCTTATGAATATGAATATGCATAACTCACGATGCTTTATGCAAAAGAGGTCATGTAACATATCAATTTTATAGTTACAGTATGCTGGATCTGTGTATCCTATTTTTGTGCAAATATAATTCTTGTATGTGAAGTTAGAACTATGAAGTGTTGATCGGTTTTTAGTTTTAAATGTGTTAGGGTATGTCTACACTACCCTCCTAGTTCGAACTAGGAGGGTAATGTATGCATACCGCACTTGCTAATGAAGCCCGGGATTTGAATTTCACGAGGAGTAACGGTAGTTCGGAATAGGCACCTAGTCCGAACTACCTAGTTCGAGCCCCGTGTAGCCGCGCTGCACGGGGTTCGAAGCAGCGGGGATTTAAAAATGGCGGCTCCCCGCTTATGCTAATGAAGCCCGGGAAATTCAAATCCCGGGCTTCATTAGCAAGTGAGGTATGCATACATTACCCCGCTAGTTCGAACTAGCGGGGTAGTGTAGACATACCCTTAATGAGGACAATTAGTGGTACTTCATATATTTAATGATTCAGTTCTCAAATCAACAACTTCTGAATAGTCATGTTTGCCCTGTCAGCCCAAACTGCGATTGGTGCTAGAAAGATATATGACCATGCCACATAGTACTGGAATCCATTTTGAACCTGATAGTTTTCCCGAAAGAAAGGAGATGCAAAACCAAAGGATTCCCACCCTGGGAGAAAGTCTATTTAAGCAATGGGAAGCATTCAGCCCTTTGTCTTCAGCTGGTTTTGAAACTGCCTAGCACACCCTAAAGAGGATACAAAAGAACTTTGAAGAGGGTTCTAGACCTACGTCAGAGTAAAAGACCAATTCTGATTTGAAGTTTTTACCTGAAATAAGAACAGTTGTTCAGGGAAAGAATTTGCATGTAATAAGTTTCTTAGAGGATTAGACCTAGCTATGTGTTTTCTATTCATTTTAATTTAGTAACTTACTTTGACAGTTTCCACTTAAATCCTACTTTTTATACTTAATAAAAACTCTCTTGTTCATTGTCAAGCCCCGTGTAAATAATGGTTACATGGAAGTCCAGCCTTCTGCGCTTCCTAGCCAGAGTAAAGAATGCAGTAAACTGTGCACTTTCCCCTCACTTCCCGATGAAGAGGTGAAGGAATAGAATCTGGACACCGGGGCTGTGTCTAGACTGGCCAGTTTTTCCGGAAAATCAGCAGCTTTTCCGGAAAAACTTGCCAACTGTCTACACTGGCCGCTTAAATTTCCGCAAAAGCACTGATTTCCTACTGTAAGAAATCAGTGCTTTTTGTGGAAATACTATGCTGCTCCCGTTCGGGCAAAAGTCTTTTTCTGAAAGACTTTTGCGCAAAAGGGCCAGTTAGACAGAAGACATTTCTTTTCCGCAAAAAAGCCCCGATCACAAAAATAGCAATCGGGGCTTTTTTGCAGAAAAGCGCATCTAGATTGTCCACGGACGCTTTTCTGCAAAAAGTGCTTTTGCAGAAAAGTGTCCTGCCAATCTAGACGCTCTTTTCCGAAAACGCTTTTAACGGAAAACTTTTCCGTTAAAAGCATTTCCGGAAAATCATGCCAGTGTAGACGTAGCCCGTATGTGAAGCAAGCAGGAGAGTTTATTACACACACAGCGCTGGGCGGAGTGTCACTTGCTAAGCTCAGTGAACACTGCCAAACAATAGGTTACAGCTAGTTATATAGGATGCTCAATGGACAGATCAAAGTGATGGGAGGGAGGAAGATCCGGGATCCTCTGGATAGATGCTAATAGTAAGGCAAGGTAAGAGCAATAATATAAAGTTACATAGTGTTTCCAGTAAAACAAGTATTTAAACAAAGCAGACATCAGTTATCAGTTAAGTGGTGATATGTCTGTCAGCTTCAAGAAGGTATCACTGCAGGATGTGGTCCATCTGGGGATTAAAGCAGAGAGATTAGCACCACTGAATTTGTCTTGTCCTGCCTCCCATCCTGGGTCATGGCTTTCCTTTGATGGACTAGACTGGTGAGGAAGGGGAATAACCATGTATTGTGTTTATGTGCCATTCCCAGAGTCTGAATTTAGATTTGGTTCTTAACAGAATATCATAGCCTGCCTCAGAAATTTTCATCCTACAAGAAGACCAACCAGAAATGTCCGAGTACGAATCAGGGGGAGCTTCATCCCTCCCCCAAATAGTACCAGGGTGGGCGGGAGGCTTTGGGTTGGGGCAGTCCCTGACAGGGACGAAGCGACACCACCAGCAAGGCCCTTTCACTTGCCTGGTGATTGTTTCTTTTCTGTATGTTTTTATGATATGCAATCCCATTCCAGGCGTATCCAATTTTCCTGGCACAACCATACCCTTACCTTGTTTTAAGTTATAATAAGTGGAAGCTGTACACTGAACTCGGTGGTCCTAGCTTTTACCATTTAGGAGACAGGAAATTCTATTACAAAAAATGTGATTGCAAAAAGCTACATGAGATTCCAAATCAGAATACATGTGCAGACTTAGAAATGACAACCAAATACATTTTTCAGAGCAATTGAAATGCTTTTTACCTGCCAAAAGCCGAGTTCAGGCCCTCAGGGTTCTGTGTCTCTCCTGCTAAAGTTGATAATGTCACTAGCACCTAAACCAATGTCAGGGATGCAGTTCCCACCCTGCTTTATGTTCTACTGAGGCCAGCAGCTATGAAAAACCACAGAGCCTTGAAATTTTGAACTGAATTTCTACAAGGTAAAAGGCCTTTCAACTCACCTTTAAAATGTGTTTGCTTGTACTGATAACGTCTGCCTGTGCATTCAGCAAAGGTTTTGGGGTCTCAAACAGGAATGATTTTAGGGATGGGTTTTGTTCTTTTTAAAACACTTTACTTTGCCCTTAAAGTAATGTGCTGTGTGCAGAGCATCAAGCATGAGTGGCACTATTTCTCCATCCCTGTTTATTTCAGCAGGAAATCTATGCATGTAGGGAGAGTGAAGCATCAGAGTTTGAAAGTTGGACAGCGAGTCAGACTCACAGGGCACCAAACCAAACATAATTTGCATGTCATCAGAATTCCGGGATTGTAAATAGGAGAGTCAGGTGGAATGATCACTGGCATTTTTAAACATTGTGCTGTCTAGACAGGCTCTGAAAAATGTCATATGACATGGTCACAACGACAGCTAGCTGTACGTATGCTAGCTCCCCCCACTGGTGCTTGCAGCATTGAAGCTGCACTGGTTCTAGCCCAGCACTGGGAATTTAAAGAAGAATGCTAGTGTAGATGTAGCCTCAAAGCAAAACCTCTCTGACAGTACAAGACATGCAGTTGTATAGGACAAAACTAGATTGTAAAACGGATCTGCTTTCCTCCATCATTATGCACATTTCTGTTTTGTCGTCATTGCCCGATCTCAAAGATGTATTTGCAGAGCTTCTTTTGTAGGGTGTCTACTGTATGAGAGGCTTGGTTGCATGCTCAGATGTGTGCTATACAGCCCTCTGCCTCTGAGAGTGGCAGGTCTAAGGTAACAATGACTGAGCATCAGGACAGTTTGCTGCTATGTTCACTTCCCCAGTGAAATCTGGAAAAGGGGTTGGTTGGATTGCAGAGCAGCAATTAGATGAGTTTGCTTGACTAAACAAGCCCAGCTTGTGTTTTATTTACACCCATTCTCACCTCCCGCATTTGACACATCCAACCGAAAAAAAGACGCTAACAAATAATAAGCAAACAGTTTTAACAGAGCACCAGGATAATGACCCTGCTCAATTTTGCCTTTCACATTTTAATTGTACAACAATCATTTTGCAGTAGGGTTGCCCATGGCAAACATGCAAGCGACATTCCCTTTATTTATGTTTTGGATTATTAATGCGGCTGCTAAAATTCCTCCAGTTAGTTTTGATTGAATTGTTTTTTGTATGTTTTTTGTGCGATTCTGTCGTTTAATGGAGCGGTAAATAAGAATTTCTGATAATGAGCCCAAGCATCTGTCACAACAACCTGGTGCTGGTTATTAACATTTCCATTAACGGCAGGGTGGGCAGTGATAATATGGAAACCACACAGTTAGAACAAAATAAATAGTTGGTGTCAGGCTGAGTGGGTGTTAATTACTATTTTATTTTTTAACCCTGGAAGGCGGGTGGATATGGGGAGAGTCTGACTTATGAAGGTCATTGTCTCTAAAGAAAGATCTCTCTAGAGGAACAGAAAACCAGGGCTATCTTATTTGGATGGTGAATGTTTTATCACTTTTATTTACAATCTATAAATGGGCAGGGATCACAGAGAGAGCTCTCTTGGGCATTGTGGGCAAAGGCTGCAGTACCATCTGCACATGCCCAAAGAGAAGGCAGGAGTGGTTTCGCTTTGCAGCCTGCCCTTTCCTTCCCCACAATGTGTTTAGATATTTCTTCAGTAACCAGGACATGTGCTGTTTGTAAGAGCGACTAGGCTAAAACAGCAGGTCTAGAAAACAGATCATCCTCACCAGTCACTCAGAAAGAAGTTCCATTTGCACTGAGCTGGACTGCAGCAAAAGAGAAAGATTGTGTTTCCCCTGTGCACACAAGGAGGACAAATTAGTTTTCTGGTATGGCGCGGTACAAAGAAGGAGAAATGGCAAGCACGTGAACAAAATAAATATTAAGACAGAAAGAGACAAGCTTTCAGTCTGTGTTTAAATCTGAAAGTACAATGAAATCAAAACAAAAAAAGCATCAATATCCATTTACTGTACAGAAAATGTGACTAATTGGTTTTTTTCTAAAGTGTTCTAGGGACAATTTTAGAGACCCTAGCCACCCTCTTATGATGTCTGTGTTAGCAGCTCCACTTGTTTGAGCCTCACAGCAGCCAACTACAGTAGCATAAACAGGACATTATGGTGACTCTTGCTAAGGAGACCCTGAGCTATGTTTATCTTCAACAACTGGCCATTCAGGAAAGCAAAAACACCATGGAGCATTTGCCTTGGGAGCTTTAGTTGAACTCAAATACGGAGATATTTTCTCTGCCATTTCCTTCTTAACAAACTGCCTGCTGGACTGGGTGTACTTAGCTGGTCTGAGACAGAGAACACAGCCACCTCCACAGCACTGATTCTCATTCCACATGCCCTGCAGTGTTTATCTGAGACTTCTCTAGGGCATCAGTTAGATGGATTTAAAGCTGATTGTTTCTTACCTCACTTGTGGCATAAACAAAGAGACTAACCTGGTTGCTCCATAAATGGACAAATACAACTTGGATATCAGTCTAGTTCCCCTTGTCACTATTAATTCTCCTTATTTCCTTCTCCTCTCTAGCTCCAGCAATGGCCCCACAGAACATCCAAATAAACGCCCTTACTGCAAGCCAGTTAGAGATCACGTGGGACCCACCTCCTATCGACAGCCAGAATGGGAACATACAAGGCTACAAGGCAATACTTCCTTCCTGTTGCTTTCGTTATCTTACTTGGCTTTACAATTACCTGTGAAATAAACTTCCTCCTACAGCAACCTGTGCTGCATGAGGCAGACTAATTCTAAGGCTACAGTAATATTATGTCCCAAAACCAGAGGGAGAGAGTCCAAAGAAGAGAAAAAGAGAAGGGGGGTATTAAAGTTTGATAGAAATTCGGTGCATACAAAGAGTGGAGAGTTCAGTATATGAAGGCAGCATATCTGCTCCAAAAACCAAAAGCACAGAAAACATGGGGGTGGCAATTGACCGCTGTCATGAGCCATCAGGAAGTCTATAACTTTCTCTGGGCTGTAAGAATGAGCGAGGTCAGATGTCAGATAACTTATTTCACCTCCTTTACTTTAACAGGATGAAAAAGTAACATTTATTGCACTTGGTTTGCAGAGATATAAAGCACATTGCAGAACCATCTTGTTTTGTCTCTCCAGATGAGAGAGGATCCTTTGAGATTGGAAGTGGGCAAGCCTACAACTGCTAGATCTTGGCTTGAGTTCAGTGTCTGGCTCTGCCTTTCTCCGTGTACCTAGGTCTGCAAGTGAAGGAAAGCCAAGCCAGTGAGAGAGAATCATCTGGCATTACTTCTTGGCAGTAGCAAGCAATTTCATATATTAATTTATGTATAATCCCTCTTGTATGTGCATAGATGCTTCTAATAGCTCAGCTTGTAGAGCCAAGGTAGACTCTTGGCTTGGCTCTTGTGCCCTGACCTTCTTTATAGTTGTCACTGCCAGGCCTATCCACAAAGCAGTGCTACGGATCGCTTTAGAGGTAGCCTATTGGAATCTTCATCTCTGGAGTTTGAATTTTATGGCTTCAGGATAAGAATTACATGGGGGGAAAGGAGGAGAAAGGAACTTACCTGACAATTAGAGAGAGCCTCTTCCAATCTCTCCAGTAAGTTGGTAGAAGTTGGGCAGAAGGCTATCTGAAAGATTAAAGGGTCTGCACTAAACATATAATGCTAATACTGTTTGTGGTGTTACTTGTCAAAGGAGGTAGATCTGTGTCCTGAACCAACGACTTTTTCTTGTGTAGTTTATAGCCATAACAGATGTCATTAAGCCATCTCACACTTTCTCTACTCTATTTTGAAAGGTCCTTCTCAGGGAAAACATTTTGAATCCAAGGGGAATTTTCCTTAGTAAAAATAAAATAAGGACTTTAGGATTGCACAAAAAGGCTGTGTCTACATTGGCACCCTTTTCCGGGAATAAGGGATCTTCCGGAAAAGGCTTTATTTTCCGAAAGATCCCGTCTAGACTGGCGCTTTTCTCCGGCAAAGCCCTGAGCCGGAAAAAAGCGGCAGCCATGTTCATGCAAATGCCGCGGGGGATATTTAAATCCCCCGCGGCATTTGCAATTCCGACTTGTCTCATTAGCATCCCTTTTCCGGAAAAGGGTGCCAATGTAGACACAGCCAAAGTGAATAATATTATTACATCCTATAACTGAATGGTCCAAAGCTAAAACTGCCAACATCTGACTGGCCATAGGGGAACAAGAGTACCTGTTTTACAGTCTGCACCTCAATGAGACTGTAGTCTGAGGGCAGGATTGACATCAACATCTGTCTGTTCTCAACAGATTTATTATTGGGATGTGGACAGCCAGAATGACACTGAGAAAGTGAAAGTTCTTTTCCTCCCAGAGACAACAGTTCGGCTGAAAAATCTGACCAGTCACACCAAATACATGGTCTGCATATCTGCCTTCAATGCAGCAGGGGACGGACCAAGAAGCAGCCCCAGGCAGGGCAGGACACATCAGGCTGGTATGAGATTATTTCCCTTTTTCCAAACCACAGTTTAGTCTGTTAAACGATGATCATCATACAAGTGTTTATCCTGTGTATCACGGAATGAGAGGGTGGTTGTGGTTTAGAGCGGATTGTTGGATAAGTTGTTATATTATTTTCTTATTATGGTTACGCCAACATTTTGCATTAAATTAGACCTTTGGGAAGGGCTTTTAGAATTGATGCCACGATCTGAAGTAGAACAAACTGACCCAGCAAAGGCTATAGATCTCATTCTGATCTTACCACTGGAGTCCATCTGGAGTAACTCCATTGAAATAAATAGAGATCCACCAATAAAAGAATGCAAGAGAAGAATCATGCTCTTTTTGTTTTTCATTGAGCCTCTGGGATTCTGTACAACCACAGTAAATAATAACAGTGCTGAAGATGCTTATCCCAGTGGAACACATGTTCTATGGATGTTCCATAGTCATTATGTTCTGTGAGAGAGGGTGCACCAACAATAGACTTGCTCTTAATGCTTTTCAGTCTCTGAACCATGACTTTTTTATCAATGGTGAAGACCATATAATGCCCTCTGGTTCTTTTGGGGGTCTCATTACTACTCAAGAAACTGATATTCCACAATAGGAATCTGCATCCCCCTCTGAATTGAGGATTGTTGCACAGTATTGAGAATGATATTCACCGCGGTTGCAGAGGACACTATGCACCATTTAACTCCTACAGTCCAGATTGGCTTTGCTGCACCATGCAGTGGCAAAGGGGTGCAGAAGGCAGCGTAGAGTAACAATCCCTACGTTCTGGGCTAAAAGAAAATGTCATTGGCCAGCACAAGAGTTGCACAACTACATATGAGAATGCTTAGTCAAACTAAGATGCATGCACATAAGCTGAGGACATGCATGCACACATACAACAGTATACTTAAGTATAGACCTGACCTGCACATGCACTTTGGGCATTTTGAGTGCTCAACTCATGCGTAGCCACTTAACCTCTTGGGCCTGAAGCCATAAAACTCTGACGTTTTTCCCCTCACTCGTTTTTTGTGTCTTCTACTCCCAAAAAAGCTGTAGAAAAGGGATTCTTGCTATCCTGGTGATGCAGTCATTTGAAAATGAACTTCTGGTCTCTTCTGTCATTTCTTCTACATATTTTCCATTTCCTCTTCCTATCCTTTTTAATCTCAGTTTTGCAATTTAGTGTCTGCTGATTTTAGAACACTTTATATTTCTATTTCATTCCACAAAGATCCGATACAGTTGATAAATCCTGTTCTCATCTTATTTCCTTTAAATTTATACTGGGCAATGAATGCCATTTCGTAATATGTCTATCTGGTTACATAGTCCTACTTCAATTCAGTATGTTTGCAATCCTTTCAGCTCCCAGTGCTCCCAGCTTCTTGGCATTCTCAGAAATCACTTGCACTATGCTCAATGTTTCTTGGGGAGAGCCGACAGCAGCAAATGGAATCCTGCAGGGTTACCGAGTGGTATATGAGCCTTTGGCCCCAGTCCAAGGTACGTAAACCCCAAAGAACTGATATTTTCAAGCTAGCAAGAAAAGCACCATAATGTTTTTGATCTCTCTCTAGCTTCCCACTCCTCTCCATCCAGTTTCTACATGTAGCTGTGACAATTTGTGGACACTGTGGGTAGACTCTGTGAAATCTTTGTGAGATTATGTATGTATCTTTAACATGTTTTGGTTGCCCTGGGGCCTGATGATGCAGAAGAGCCCAAGGTTCATGGCTGCCATTACCATTCCCCAGGAGCAGCAGTGACTGGACTCCCTAGCTCTTTAAATTACTGCTGGAGTGCCACACAACATGCTCCAGGCAGCTCTGAGGGCTGAGGGCCTGGCATGGTGTGCTCTAGGAGGTGCTGAGGGCTGGCTGTCCCCAGCCCTGCCCCTTCTGCCTGAGGCCTCATCCCTACCAGGAGCATGGACCCAAGCTCCCTCCTCACCTTGTCCAGGGTCTTGGCAAGCCTGTCAGCCACCCTGTCTGGGCACTAAGCCCACGATACGAGCCCAAGCACCCTTTCCATCCACACAGAAATCAATCTGACTTGGGTCAGTGAGCACCTGATCCTAGGACCCTGCATGACCCGCTGGCCCTCGAGTCTAGTCCCTGTTGTTTTGCAGCTCAACAGCAGACCTGAATTGGCAGAGTTGCATGGCGCAGTAATGGTGCACTAACACGGCTATGAGACCTGGCAGAGGCACAGTGGGAAACCTGGGGAGAGCGGGGATGCTCGAGTCAAGCAGTCCCCGCTTGCCCAGAGTTCCCCGCTGTGCCGCCTCTGCCTTTGAAATGTAATAAGAGTCCTGTGGGGTCCTTGTTACATTTCAAAAGCAGAGGCCCAGCAGTTGGACCGGCGTGAGCGGGGACTGCTTCAGTCCCCACTCACACTATTTCCCGCTGTGTCTCCACTGCCACCCCTCCCACCCACCTCCACAGAAACAGTGCTGGGGTGAACTAGCTTTTAACTGGGAAGGGGGGAACCGCTGATACAGAGGCAGCAAGGGGGAGGGGAAGTGACTAGTCGACTCGACTACTTGAGAAGCCTACGCTTATAGGTTAGTTGACTAGTCGCTTATATCCCCACGCCTGACTGGAGCTATGACAGTAGCCATGTGGCCATTGGTAGTTGGGACAACTGTGGGTGCTCCTGCTTTGCTAAAACTGCTGTGTGAACTATATAGCTAAATATATGTATAACTATAAAGCTACACAATACAGCTCTTTTCCCTCCTCTCTCATCCTCCACCAATATTCACCATGTTCTCGGGTGGCTTGAAAAGCCACTGCACTGCCATGGTTACTCTGCGTGGCAGAATAGGATACCCCACATATTAGGGTGTGTCTAAACTACATGGCTCCATCGATGGAGCCATGTAGATTAGGCTGATCGGCAAAGGGAAATGAAGCCGCGATTTAAATAATCGCGGCTTCATTTAAATTTAAATGGCTGCCTCGCTGAGCCGACAAACAGCTGATCAGCTGTTTGTCGGCTCAGCGCGCTAGTCTGGACACTCCCGCGCCGACCTGAAAGCCCTTTATCAACCTCCCTGTTATGCTTTGTAGGACGAGGTTTACCGGGGAGGTCGATAAAGGGCTTTCATGTCGGCAGGGGAGCGTCCAGACTAGCGCGCTGAGCTGACAAACAGCTGATCAGCGCGACAGCCATTTAAATTTAAATGAAGCCGCGATTATTTAAATCGCGGCTTCATTTCCCTTTGCCGAACAAACAAATCTACATGGCTCCGTCGACAGAGCCATGTAGTTTAGACGTACCCATAGTGTCCTGATTATCTCCCTGCACTTCATCCCAAAACCACAGCATGGGCCTTGCCACAGAATACCCCTCACTGAATCCCATGTGTGTTGCTGCTGGTGAACAATAGCATTTTTGTCATCAAACAAAGGTCATTTTGGCATCATGCGCGTTCGCTTTCAGTGAAATCAGACCACCTTGAGAAGAGGAGAATGGCAGTGGCAGAGATTTAGTTGTATCCGTGTACTTATTCTGAGTTTTTAAATAGCATTTTTAACCCAGCACTAGATCTAATCCCAGTCGACGACAATATGACAGTCTCAAATGCGTTATTAATTTGCCAGAAAGATCAGCAGAGAAGGAATTGGCAATCTCTCTGAAAACAAATGTAAAATCATTCTAAAGATGAGTTAGAAAAGATTAAAAAGTTTAGGGGAGGGAGTTATTAATATTTTTTATATTCCTGATAAATTTTCAGTAGTTCAATAGGGTGTCCAGCTTTGGCAGAGCGACAGCGGGTAGAGTAATTTCAACCATTGCCAATCCATTTTACACTTCTTTCAGAAGAAATAAGGATATCAATCACTCGCATTTGTTTCTGCTGTAAGGAATAAAGGATTTCTTTTATAGCTGACTTTCTGTGTCTTGTGTGGGGGGGAAAGTTTTACTCAGAAATGAAAGCAGGAGAATAAAAGAACTTCTTATCCTTTGTTGATAGCAGAGCTTCAGCATGAAGAGCTAATGCAGAACGGATGCATAATTCTGACCGGGAAATGTGAACAGGGCACACAGGACCTTCAGATACTTTGGAACTTTCCTGCTTCTTATTCTCTTGTTCATAAAACTTAATGGGAGTCTTCACCTTCTTTGTGGAAATACGAGGTTTTTTTTAAATATTCTTGTCCAGTACTGGATTAATTCTTTCATGAGAGCAGTTGGGCTTTCTCAGGAGTCAATCAAATCTCATGCTTCAGTGTATAATCTGAGTGCTTGTAGGATCAGGAAGAAATGTCCCCTGTCCCTGCCCAATATCTATAGATTTGCATAGTTAACAACTGCATTACGTATGAAGGGATTGCCTTTTTCTGAAGCATCAGATTTTGGCTTTTACTGGAGACAGGATATCAGACTAAGTGGATTACTAGCATGGCAAAAATTATGTCTGTTCAGTTACTGGTGATGGATTAACAGGAGTGTTGTGAGCAAGACATGAGAAGTCATTCTTCCATTCTACTCTGTTCTGAGTAGCCTCAATTGGAGTATTGTGTCCAGTTCTGGGCACCACATTTCAAGAAAGATATGGAGAAGATCCAGAGAAGAACAACAAAAAAGATTAAAGGCCTAGAAAACATGAACTATGAAGGAATACTGAAAGAATTGGGCTTGTTTAGTTTAGAAAAGACTGAGAGGGGACATGATAACGGTTTTCAAGTGTCTAAAAGGGTGTTATAATCAGGAGGGAGAAAAATTGTTCTCCTTGGCCTCTGAGGATAGGACAAGAAGCAATGGGCTTAAACTACAGCAAGGAAGGTTTAGGTTGGATATTATGAAAAACTTTCTAACTGTCACGGTGGTTAAATGTTGAAATAAATTGCCTAGGGAGGTTATAGAATCTCCATCAAGTGCAGGTTCTGGGAGGGGGTATGGGTTCAGGACGGGGACAGAGGATTTGGGTTGCGGAGAGAGAGGGTCTGGGGTGTGAGAGGTAGGCTCTGGCTGGCAGACTTACCTGGGTGACTCCCAGCCAGCATGTTTCTCAGGCAAAAGAGATGAGGAGTCCTGTGGCACCTTAGACTAACCGGGGGTATGTCTACACTGCCACCCTAGTTCGAACTAAGGTGGCTAATGTAGGCATTCGAAGTTGCAAATGAAGCCCGGGATTTAAATATCCCAGGCTTCATTTGCATTTTGCCGGGCGCCGCCATTTTTAAATCCCCGTTAATGGGGACTCCGTGCCCGCGGCTCCATGCAGCATGGAGTAGATAGTTCGAATTAGGCTCTCTAACAGGTACACCTCATTCCACGAGGAGTAACGGTAGTTCCAATTAGAGAGCCTAATTCGAACCAGCTACTCTGTGCCGTGTGTAGCCGCAGGCACGGAGTCCGCACTAACGGGGATTTAAAAATGGCGGCGCCCCGCAAGATGCAAATGAAGCCTGGGATATTTAAATCCCGGGCTTCATTTGCAACTTTGAATGCCTACATTAGCCACCCTAGTTCGAACTAGGATGGCAGTGTAGACATACCCAGATAGATGTATTAGAGCATAAGCTTTTGTGGGTAAAGACCTACTCCATCAGATGCATGTAGTGGAAATTCCAGAGGCAGGTATAAATATACAGGCATAAGAAAAGAGTACCAATCAAGAGTAAGGCTAGAGAGAACGAGGTCAATTCCGTCAGGGAGGATGAGGCCCACTTCTAGCAGCTGATGTGGAGGTGTGAACACCAACTACAAAAGCATTTTCTCCTCTCTTGGTGTTCACACCTCCACATCAGCTGCTATAAGTGGGCCTTATCCTCCCCGATTGAATTGACCTCATTATCTCTAGCCTGACTCTAAGTCTATAAAGTGCCACAGGACTTCTCGTCGCTTTTGCAGATTCAGACTAACACGGCTACCCCTCTGATACCCCTGGCTGCAGGGGCCAGGTGGTTGGTGAATGAGAGCTGGAGGGGTGGAGGGAATAGTAATTCACACCGATGGGATTGTGCTGGGGGCGTGAGCAGGGAGTGAAGCACCACTCTCCCTTCCCCCGGGCTCGCCGCAGCCGCTTTTCTGAGGTATGTGGTAATAGGAGGGAGGGGCGTGAGGGAAGCAGTAAGTTTGTCTGGGGCTCCCTGTTGCATCTGTGGGCCGGATCCGGTGGCTTGGCGGACCAGATCTGGCCCTCCTGGCCATATTTTGCCCAGCACTAATCTAGATGGTGCTTGGTCCTGCTGTGAATAGTCCTTTCCAGTTCTAGTAGTCTATGATTCTCTCATGTCAGGTAAAGGGATATGATGCAGCTGCCTTTACTATGTACAGCAGAGGAGCACAAACTTACTGAACCTTCAGGAAAAAAATCCCTGCTAAAAATATCTGGCATTACTCAAGCATTTAACCAAGTTCAGAGGCCTTGAGTGGGCAATTCATGGAGTTCAGAGTTGTCCTTGGGATTCTATCAACCTGGGATGGGTAAAGTCCAAGCTAAAAGCACCACCTAAAAGTGGGATCCAGGGACCCAGTTCATGTGTGGCTGGATGCTAGGGAGAAAGCTGCAAAGAGGACTGTTGCCTCAAATGGCCCTTGATCCACCAGAACCCATTCCTTGTAGATGTTTTGTCCTCCTTTTGCTCACAGCTGGCCAAGAAAGAAAAGTTGCCTCGCGAGTGTTGGAGAGTCCATTGGTGAAAATGAAAAGAAATATGTGATGTATGAGTCCATGTGCTGTGTTTCACATTTTATCTGTAAAAATACTCTCCGGATTATCCTGAGCTTCTATTTCAGCTTTGGTTGACTTCCCTTTTAACTAATTGACATGGATGGTAATTACACTGAAGGAGAGGCATGGGGAAATAAGACTCCAGTATCACTCTCTCATCTCTATATTTGATAGCAATAAGTCCTTTTCTCTTTCTCCCTCCTACGTCCCTTTGGTGCTTTCTCTCTCCTTGTGCATCTAGTTTAACTCACTTACCCTTTTCTGCCCTACTCTCTCATGTCTGTCTTTCCCTTCTCTGACTGATCCACTTGTACCCTGCACACTACCAAATCCTCCTTTCTTAATCTGTTTTTGTCTCCTCTTCCAATTCATGATTTTGTGCCTTTTCCAATAGGACTTGGAACAACCTCTCTCTTACTGTGGTCTAAGCACCATTTAAAATCTTCTTCCTCCTTCTCTAAGCCTTTCTACAGTATCTTCTCTGGTGCATATTTAGATATTTACTCTTTTATGGTTTATTAATAACCAACAACAAAACTACCTTGAAGCCTTTTTTCACAGTTGCAATGTGGGGGTTGAAAAGCTTTTTTCAAATTTCAGAAGTTCTTATTTGTCAGTGTTTTCTTGGATTATATCCCCACACATTGAGAAATTAAATAATATACCTATCTGAGGAGGGAGAAGTTGGCAGTTTAGAGCTTTTTCTGTGTTAAATTAAAAAGGATTCTTTGAATAGGAAGTTGTAACTGAGATGAAATTTTGATGAAAAGCCCCTTGGAATTTTTTTATTTAACTAATGCAACTGCATCCTGAAAATGAATAATAATTTGCATAACCTACATCAAAAACTGGACATTCTATTCATAATGTATTTTCCTGAATACTGCAAAACAAGTACACTCCAGAGAGCAACCTGTCTTATTTGTCTGGAAAGGGCTACATACGTTGATTTCACTGATAAATTTTAAAAGGACATTGTCAACTCAGATTAGTCCCAGCATTTTAGAGTTTGTAAAACAAATTTGTACAAAATGTAAGAAATGTTTCCATTACTTTAGAAAATGCCAGTAAGAACAGTTGTTTTCAAATAGTCATTTCCCTGCAGTTTTCGCAACCTAAATAGGGCAGCATTGAGAACCTGGATGTGAAACTGACTCTAAATGTTAGTGAAAGAAATGGAATTGATTTTCATTCTTCTACAAGAGGGGAACATGTGTGAGAAAAAGCGTTGCGTAATGAGTACAAAAGAACAGAATCCTTAAAATTCTTGCAGGCTTAATCCACAAGAAATAACGGTAACATAGTGAAAGAAATTATCAACTGTAGGGATAAGGCTGTAAAAATTGCAGCACAGAATCACAGCCCTGGGGGAACTGCCATGTGTTGTGTCACATTTGTGTCCTCCTGATCCTGGGCTACTCCAGCAGCAGGAGAGCCCCTTAGTGCAACTCAGACAACTTTGCAGAACTGTCCGAGCTACAACAAACCCCTGGGGCTGCCCCATGGGCCGCAGTGCTGCCCCAAATCTCTTCAGTGCTGCATGCTACAGCCCCACCCCTGACACATCACTCCTGTGCCTAGTATTGCCCCTGGATCCTGTGCCCCCACAACTTAGGAGGGGGTCCTTGGAAGACACTGTGTACTGAGGGAATTCTTCCCTTTTTAGTGTCCCTTTATCCTATGTTAGCCCTTTCGCCTGGCCTAGAGGGGCCTGAACCGGGAAGGATCTCACTGAGCTGTTAAATAATCATGCATTTGATGAGATTCAACACTGCTGTGCGCCTCGTGTGGTCATTTACTTCAGTGTAAAACACTGCTAAGTCAGAATGGTAACTGTTCACACCCACCGTGCACTTACTTCACATTGATGTAAATGAAAGGACAAGGCGCAGAGCAAAGATGAATCTGGCATAGTATATTTTCACTTGGAATAATTTTGCAGGGTACCTGGCAAAGATGCCCCACACAGAGCTGTTCTCACTTAGGAAGAGCTGTGCCTCTTGCAGTCCACTTCATTTATCTCCTCCTTTTTTCATGGTGTAATTAGTGAGGTTGTGTGCAGTCTCTTGATAATTTCCCAGTTGTGTTGTAAGGTTTTTTTTCTTGTCAGTACCCACTTATCAAGCTTAAACTCTAATTATACTTATCTGTGCTGAAAATTGGCTATTATTGCTACTTAAACTCCCACTAATTGTAAGAAATACTTTCTTAGCAAACTGTGAGATAATTTTACTTATCTAGACACGATAAGCTCTGCTCAATTGCTTTTTTGCATTGAGACTCTCTCTTATTTCTCATCTGGATGGCTCCTCCAGGGGTGAGTAAGGTGGTGACTGTGGACATAAAAGGAAATTGGCAACGCTGGTTAAAGGTCCGAGATCTCACCAAGGGGGTGACCTACTTATTCAGAGTGCAAGCCAGAACCATCACCTATGGACCTGAGCTACAAGCCAACATCACAGCTGGGCCAGCAGAGGGTAAGTGGAACCTTAGCAACATGCAACAGACCAAAGCCAATTACATTAATTCAATCCAACAGCAGGTAGTAATAAAGTGTATGTGCAAATAAATTTCCCATCCAAGGAAGAATTGAGTCACAAAGGCTCTAGGCATGATTTAGTGGGTTCATAACATTCCATGAAAAACATTTTTCCTTTTTATGAAATCCAAAAAGACTGGCTTGCAAAACCTGTGCAAATAATTTGAAAGTCAAACCGACTAGCAAAGGGAATTCAAAGCTGTGCCTCAACAGTCTGGTCCTGGTTCTGATTGCACCGATCGCTTTCCTGATTCAGACCTGGGTTAGCCCCATGTAAATCAATGGAGTCGCATGGGTGTAAAACTGGTGGGAGTTCAGAATCATTCCCTCATGTCTTTAAGCTTTGGCTTACATGCATGAATATGCTCTGATATGCTCAGCATAAGCAAAGAGTGAGAAATAGCAGGCTTAATTTCAGACTCCCTGACTTCTGTTGGTTTGTGCACCAAGATTTTTTGTTGATAAACGGATGATTCATTTTAATCATTACAATTTATGGCAAGAAAAATTAAAAGTCTCACAATGGTCTCTGTCTGCCTGCCTAAGTAGTCCTGAAAGCTTCTGTGAAGTATTCATGCATAGTTCTATTTTGTGTCTCCTTGCTCTCTGAATCAAACAGAAGCAGCCTTCCTCCACTCTCACTACACCTCTCCCTTGTGATCTCCTCTTTTGGAGGTGCAATATGATCATAAATAGCTCTTCTATTATGTTTGTGCGGCAGTTATAATGTTTGGAGAGGCAGCATGTCTTTACTGCTGTTTTCTAAGATTTAGGGGATGGCACTCTGATTGTAGGCAGGAGTACCAGTGATAACAGGCAGAGATGTAAGTGGTGAAAGTAACAGGGTTTTTTCCCTCTCTCTGCTTAGTTGATGTATGTACCTCTGTAAAAGCCAGCCACTATTATTTTAATCTGTGGCGCTCGAACCAGGGAAGATTTGGGTCAGCAGCACCTGATTAAATTGATGTATCCTGTGTATTATGCTTGGCTTGTGTGTTGTTTTCATGTGTGTATTTTTGGAGATGTTAGAAGGTGTAATGTGATCACGTTTCTCACTCCCTGATGGTTGCTATTCTGGTCTCATCCCTTAGGGTCTCCCGGCTCCCCTCAGGAAATTCTGGTTACAAAATCTGCTTCTGGGCTGACTCTGCATTGGACTGAGGGTGATTCAGGGAACAAACCCACGACTGGCTACATCATAGAGGCACGGCCATCAGGTAGGAGAACTACTGCTGAGAAAAAAAAATGATGTAAAATATTGGCAGAATTTGGCATAGTTCTAGCCATAGTGGAATTTTTTGGAGGAATTTATTTGTCTAGCAAGCAGTGTTGGGACCTTTGGAAGATATGTCAGATGCAGCTCTTCTTTTCCAAATGCCCACCACCAAGTCTTTTGACATGGTTCCTGTTTTTGCCTTCTGTAAACATTTTTCTACATCAATTGTCATATTTCCTCTTGCTTGGACATAGTTGCAGAATATTGCTGTGCCTTCTGTGCCATTTCCCCTCATTTTATCACCAATAAAGCTGTCAGTTAAGGGAACAAGGTTATTAATAATTTAAAATAAAATACATGAATGCAGTCCCTGTAATGAAGAAGAAACTTCAAGTGCTGTGCAGACTCTGTATTTGAGGCTCAGAGAGCAACCACTGAAATACACCTGTTCTGGGAAGAATGCAGAGCTATCCTAGATCCATAAGAAACCATGGCTTTTTGGACATAGAGAATAACTTCTCCAGTTCCTTCTACAGGGGGACTGCAGTCAAGACTACAAAGTTGTTATCTCCTGGCATCTTTATTGACTATGGGTACATCTGTATTTAGAGGTAGGGGTATGATTCCTGCTCGAGGAGACATACTCTGCTAGCCCTAATGTTAGAAGATAGCCGCAGCAGCACTAAAGGCTCACTTCCCCAGATATAAGCCTGGGTCTTTGATTGGCATGTACCAGCCCATCCCTCTTCTTGCATTGACAAGGCTACATTTTGGGGTTAGTGCACTGCTCAAGGAGAGCTTGCATGGGTATGTCTCCTCGAACCCCTCACTCCACGTTTTGTCAAACCATATAAGGGGGTCAAAGCCTCCATTTTGTATCGAGACTTCGAAAGGAGCATTTCCACATACCAGGTAACACAACAGTGGAAGTTATCCTCGCCCCCCCACTCCAGTTACCCTTATCCAGGGTATACCACTTCAACTTCTCATCACCAATACTGGGCTCATCATTTAACTGAACATTTGACAAGTATTGCCTGGGGATTCATAATACACGGGTGCTTTGTGCCGAGAGAATGGTCCTTCCCTACCAAGCCTGAGCCACATTAACTCATCCTGGCTACACGCTACTGAGCCAGCAAACAAACAGGGGAGAGGTCTCTTAGTGCTCCTGCTCTCAGGACTTGATTTGTTAAACCATTTAATTCCTCCTCAGATTATTTTCATCCTATTCATGCTGCTGTAGTAAATGAACTGGCCATTTGTATGCTAGATTCCTGTTCTTAGTTCTGGTTGAAGCTGTAGAGAGCGTGAAATGTGATCCAAGTGGAGGCAAGGGACTAATTGGAATGTTTACTTATTTCGAGCAGGCTTCAGCTTCATTTAAATACCTCATGTTTTCTCCTGTCTGCATGCAGGAATTTGCCATCTGAATTTAGAATTCAACAAAAGAAGAGGCTAATTCCTGCTGCCAGTGCTGGCCATTTCAGAAAAGCATCTTTTTAAATATAATGCTAAGAAGCTTTCCCTGCCTTCTGGGATGTTAGGGTATGTCTACACTACAAAGATAATTCGAACTAACGCATGTTAGTTCGAATTAACTTTGATAGGTGCTACACTAGCGCTCCGCTAGTTCGAACTAGTGAGAGGCTAGCCCTCCCCAGCTTTCCCTGATGGCCACTCTGGCCAACACCAGGGAAACTCTATTGCCCCCCCTCCCGGCCCCGGCCCCCTTAAAGGGGCACGGGCTGGCTACGATGCCTGTGCCAGATGCAAGCCTGCCAGCAGACCCTGCACCTGGCACGGCTCGAGCCAGCCACCCGATGCCCCCCAACCCTCCCCCTCTTCCCGGGACCAGGCTGGTGGCTCCCAGGAGCTTGCCTAGGACCGCAAAAGGCGGGCACCCGCCTGGTCCAGTGCAGACATCGTGGACCTCGTCCACGACCTCTGCACTAGGCGCAGGAGAGCTGCCAGCCTGGCCACCCAGGAGCAGGTTTGCATGAAAATCAAGGGGGTCCACTGAGACCCCCGACCCTGAGCCCTGAGCTTACAATGGCCGTACTGGGTCAGACCAAAGGTCCATCTAGCCCAGTAGCCTGTCTGCCGACAGCGGCCAACCCTGGGGACCCTGGAGGGGATGGACCGAAGACAGTGACCAAGCCATTTGTCTCGTGCCATCCCTCTCCAGCCTTCCACAAACTTCGGGCAGGGACACCACTCCTACCCCCTGGCTAATACCACTCCATGGACCCAACCTCCATGAATTGATCTCACTTCTCTTTAAACTCTGTTCTAGTTCTAGCCTTCACAGCCTCCTGCAGCAAGGAGTTCCACAGGTTGACTATTTGCTTTGTGAAGAACAACTTTCTGTTACTAGTTTGAAGCCTGCTACCCATTCCTTTCCTTTGGTGTCCTCTAGTCCTTCTATTATGGGAACTAATGAAGTACTTTTCTGTATGCACCCTCTCTACCCCACTCATGGTTTTATAGACCTCTATCATATCCCCTCTCCATCTCCTCTTTTCTAAGCTGAAAAGTCCCAGTCTCTTTAGCCTCTCTTCATATGGGACCTGTTCCAAACCCCTGATCATTTTAGTTGCCCTCCCCCTCCCACCTCCTTTTCCCAGTCTCCCCCAGTTTTGTTCAATAAAGAGAGATTCTATTTTTGAACACAATTGCCCTTTATTTTGTACATCAGGAAGGGGGGCTAGGGAGGGGTAAGTGGAAGGAGGTGAGGGAGGAATGGGGTACGAGCCCCCGATGGGGAGGACTGGGCTGGCTCTGCGGGCTTCTGGGGGTGGAAGCTCTCCTGCAGCCCCCCAATTGCCCCCTCTCCCCAGATGGCAGCCTGCGGCAAGTGCAGCCGGTCTGATGGCCGAGTGCTGTGATGTGCCCAGTGTGGGTACTCCGGGCAATCCAAGCCAGGACTGCTTTGCAAGCGGGGCACCCCTGAGAACTGTCTGTCCGGGGTGGGGGTTGGGTCCCTTTAAGCACAGCCCTCAGCTAGCCTGAGACAGCAGCTCCACGCTCTAAGTCCTCATCTGATGCGCTTCCGGCACTGCTTCCGGCCATGCTTAACCCTGGTTCAGGGTCCACTCTGTGTGGACATGCTAGTTCGAATTAGCAAAACGCTAATTCAAACTAGTTTTTTAGTCTGGATGCGTTAGTTCGAATTAGTTAATTCGAACTAAGCTAATTCGAACTAAGTTAGTTCGAATTAGCGCTGTAGTGTAGACATACCCTTAGTGAGCAATGAAACACAGGCTGGAGAGACATTTGTGTTTGTTTAGCTACAGTTGCTCTTTCAGAGAAGAGCAGTTGACTGGTGCCTTTACCATACAAAGTAAGAAAGGAGAGGTCTCCATCTTTCTGTGGCCAGGAACAGAAGCCTCTAATAGGCAAATAAAAAGCTTTAGCATGGTGTCAATATTTAAACACTGTACTATTACCTTAGGGCTTTGGAGCTCAGGTGTCATCTATTATAGGCCTCATTACCCAAAACATTAACTGCCGTATCATCTCATTTTTCCTGCTATAGCTCTCTGACAGAGCTTCCTTCCACCAGGGAAGAAAGGTGACTTAATGTAATAAGCATTGGTCTCTGTTCTAAGTTGCCACTTCTTATCCTGTTTTAGTTTGCATGGCTCTGTTTCAAAGAGGTCCTTCTGTCCTGTTGCCTTCTTTTTATATACAGATAGGGGTATGTATCCTGCCTCTCTTCTATTCCCCTGAATCTGTGTCAAGTGGCCTATCTGCCTACCTCTTCTGCATCTAGCAAATAAATCTGACACTGGCACAGGATAGAAAATGCAGCCTCTTTTTTTTTTTTTAAAGAATGGGAGAAGTTTCAGAATCACAGAGAAACTCTCCCCTCCTGCCTCCATTCAGATCCAAGAGAAAATAGATTCGACTTCAGATCTTCCTTATGGTAAATTACCACTGGGAAGTCTCTGGCATTCTCACAGAAGACATTGCCTGTGCATCGAGTAGGCCACTTGTGTAATGTGTATCAGATCGGGCCCTCTGCTTTTACGTGCAGACAACAGGTGGAGAATGGCAAATCTGTCCAAACGGCCCTAATTTTGCCACAGCGAGGAGAGTAGAGCTAAGTGTCTTTAGCTGTGTTCTGCAACACTGTGGCCTCCCTTGTAGCTGGAGAAATGCAGATGGTGAGGAGGGTGTGGTCTGAAGAGCACCACTTTATATAGAGCGCCTCCCCCCCCCCCAGTCCCACAGCATTTCACCTGCATGATGTTGAATCCATCAGTGGTACCCTGCACAGACTCCCTCCACGTTGTCACTGACCTCCCAAAAGGAGGTGGGGGGGGGGGTTGCATGGTGCCATGGCACAGAAACACTGAGCCTTAATGCCCACATTGGCCTGCTGCAGATGCCCTGAGATCTGTGGGATTTTCTTGCAGATCTTAGGATAGCACCGGGTTAGGCTGGCCAGTGGTCTGCCTGCTTTGTGGGACAGACAACCTATGTCCAGGACAAGGTGATGTAAAGTTTCCCGGTGCTGACTTGGTATTTCCCTGTAGGAGGGCATGGCTTACCCCCATATTAGGAAAATGATGCTTCCAGCTCTCATGGTTTCTAATATGGGCCAAATAAGCCCCAAAGAGCTGTGAAAGACACATTTAGAACATAGACAAACAAAGCAACTCCTGTATTTTGTCCTCAGAATTTCGTCTTCCCAAGGGACAGACATTTTCAATAAGTACCATTTTACCCTGTGTGGGGTTTTCTCCTCCCTTAGATGGTTGAGGACTGACCTCTCAGGGGTGGGGAGCTAAGGCCTGGAGGACCCCAAATGTGGATCCCGGCTTGCCTGGATTCAGCTCCCAAGGCGTGGGGGCTCCCCCATCCCCGGCCGTCCCCTCATGGGGCAGGAGCACACAAAATCTACTAGCCTGAACCCGCCCAACTCTGATGTGCAAAGGGAATGTGGCCCCAACCCCAAAAAGATCTCCCACCCCCCACTCTAGCTCTTCTCTGGGCTCTTGAATGATATTCCTTTTTTTTCATTTCCATTTATTTTTCAACAAATAAGTAAATTCAGTGTTTCGCATGGACACAACCCAGCAACATTCAGTAAATTCAAAGTGAAGGGTGCAGCTGCATCCCCAGCTCCTGCCATGGGGCCTTTCATTCGCTCCTGCTTCCGAACTGCATGCAGGGGGCTGACACTTTGTCAGCCTTCGCTTTCCATTCTTGTCCCTTTGTTAGTTGGCATTGTAATAAGCCAAACCTTTCCCTCTACTCAAGAAATTAACATTTTAATCTTGTCGTTTGTGGGACCAAGTGGAGGAAGCCCTAATGATCAGTAGCTTCTATCCTGGTAAAGCTCCTGATGTCTGATTCCTAGTCAGTTTTGCAGCACGGCTCTCTGGTTACACGATGAAGGAAAAGCTAATGTTTAAGAAATAAATAATTGACAGGTTTCCATCTAGCCCCAGCTCCAGCATGCCTGTCATTTATCACCTGGCCTGTCTTATCAGAACCAGAAGCCTCTGTTAGTGACTGACAGTTTTATGCAGCATGGAGACCCTGATTAATTGTCCATGATATTAAGCTTTTATGTTGGTGTTGCGTCTTTTCGAACACCTGCCAGGCATAATTCTACTCACCACCTCAGAGGGATAAGCTGTATGCCTAGTCCAGGAGTGTAGCTAAGGCAGGCTCTACATGATGATATGTAAGAGTGGTTATTTTCTTCCAGAGTGATTAAAGCCTTCTTGCCCACACCCTGTGCATGCTTCTCTTCTCTGATGGAGAAATCGAAGCTGGAAGATAGAGATCAGATTTTTTTGTCAGCCGGAAATGAGGCTGGGCCTGGATGCAGTGTAGCATTTATAATAACAGGAAGCAGAAAAAGATTTGTTTTTCCAAGGAATTCTCCCTTTTATGTCATCTATTTACCCCACCTGTCAGACTCCACATCCCCAATGAAAGGTAATATGAGTTGAAGGAAGGGACAGATGTTGTTGAGGTAAAAGCAATTGAGAGCAATACCACTGCATCCCCATTGCCAGCTGGGCTGAATCTCACAGTACGTTAAACAGGAATTGAGTGGGACCAGCTAGCCGTGCATCTGTTTTCGGGGGTGATATTTAGTGGTGCAAACTTTGCTTCTGTCAGTGGTTTCTCTGCACTGATACACTGTTAGATATGAGGTTTTGGCATGCAAATCCTTCCTCACCGTGACCTGTGTGGGAAATATTGTGTACAGAATGCTAATGATTTCCCACCTAATACAGAAGCCAATCTCTGCCTCCCCTCGAAGGTGTCTCGCTAATGAATTCTCTCTCAGATGAGCTGCTGACAGTCTAGCAAATGTGTTTTGGGGGAGAGAGGAAGTTAAATGCAATGAGAGATTTCTTAACTACATGCAGCTGGATAGCAAAGTTTATCATCAAAATAAGATGTCTGTTTAGCCTCACTCTGCTGTCCATTTACAGAAGCAGACAATCAGAAATAGGATAGTTGAGGAGGCTTTCTGTTTTGCAAACATTTGTGGCCAGATCCCAGTCTTGCAAACCCAAAGGACTCATGATAGAAATGTAGCCGTGTTAGTCTGGGGTAGCTGAAGCAAAATGCAGGACAATGTAGCACTTTAAAGACTAAGAAGATGGTTTATTAGATGATGAACTTTCGTGGGCCAGACCCACTTCCTCAGATCAAATAGTGGACTCAGTTGTGCCTGGTGCTTGCATACATTGTGCAGTGGAAAGGAAACGTGGGGCTTTCCTCCACCTTCTTGCCTGCAGTGCATAGGTCAGCCCCAACCACAGTCCTTCCTAGCATTGTGCAGCTCTGCATGGGCTGGTTTCCTATTGGACATAATTTGGCTCAAAGCAAGGGTAGAATTGTCAGGCTTCCAATTTACAACCAGAACGCCCAGTCTAAAAAGGGACTCTGGTGGCTCCAGTCATCATCACTGGCCCAGCCGTTAAAAGTGTGGTTAACAGTGCAGCGGGGCTCGCTCCCTGGCTCTGTGCAGATCTCAGAAATGGCCATCATGTCCCTAGGGCCTCTAGGCACAGGGGTGGCCAGGGCGACCCCATATGCAGCTCCCATTGGAGAGGACCATGGCCAGTGGGAGCTGTGGGTGTGGTGTCTGCAGGTGGGGCAGTGCACAGAGCCTCCCAGGTCACCCCTGCTTGCAGGACAAAGGTGGGCAAAATCTAACCCACCAGTCCGCCACAATCCTGTGATACACACCACTTAAAGTGGCTGATTTGCAGGGGCCAAGTGGTCTCTGCAGCGGGCACCTGTGGGGGTGGCACATTCTGGCCTGGCCCCCAGCAAAATCTCGCAGCTCCTATTGGCTGGAACCAGCCAATGAGAGCTGCCTGGGCCATGCTTGCAGTGCAGACAGTGCACAGAGCCCCCCCTCCCCCCCCCCGCCGAGGGACATGCAGCATACAGAGAAGCACATGGCCCCTGCAGCTAGCCGTTCTGAGTGGCGTGCAGGGATGCAGCAGGCAGGGAGGTAGCCTACCCAAGGTTCCTGCAGGGCTGCTGGACAGGAACTGCCAAAGCAAGCATCTCCCAGCTAGAGCCTGCACCTGGAACCCCAACCTCCTTCCCCCAACTCTTTGCTCCCCCTCCTGAACTTCTGCCCCAGGTCACAACCCAAACCTCTGCACCTCCTGGGTTACAGCTCCTTCCCATACCTTGAACCCCCTCCTTCAGGTCAGAATCCTTTCCTGCGCCCCAGCCCCTGCCCCAGGTTCCTCCTTCACTTAAACTCCCTCCCAGACTCCAGATCCCCTTCTGTACCCCAATGCTCTACCCCCAGCTCCCTTCTGCACCTAACCTCCATCTCAGACCCCACATCTCCTCCATTAATATCATAGAAGAGAGCATCCCTTGACCATTTATCAAATTCTTGGTGTGGCTCTCATCAAGAATTATTGCCCACCTATCCTAGGAGCCTTCTGTCCTGGCCCTGAGCTCCTTCCTGCACCCCAAACTCCTCATCTCTGGCCCCACCTCAGAGCCTGCACTCCAACCCCCTGCCCCCATCCGGAGTCTCTCCCGTACCCTGAACCTCTCATTTCTGGCTCCATCCCAGAGCCTGTACCCCCCTCTCTGCCCACAGCCACCCAAAAACCCTTTGTCCCAACCTGGTGAAAACAAGCGAGTGGATTAGGGACCTTGGAGGCCGGGCAGGGCTGCTGGGATGGGAACAGTTCGAGGGTATTTGGCTTTCTGAAAGCCAGTCTTAGGGGCACCCTATTTCGTCCCGACCTCCCAAATCCTTCCCCCAAGTTTCCCTGGTTACTCCCCGACCTCCCCCCTTTTTTAATTTATTTTTTATTTTTTTGCTTGACAAATTTTTGTCCGGGGCCACCAATTGATTAGGAACCCCAACTGAGAGTAGTTTGAATCTGAGTTCCATTTCCTTCGAGTCCCCGAAGTTTGCAAGGGGGGATGTGAGCTAAATGTCTCCATTTTGGCCCAACTTTAGAGGGCCGTCCCCTTAGGATTGGAACTGTGTGAGAGCCAAAAGTGGAAGTGGTCAGAGCAGCTGGAATTCCCCTGATTCTCTGCTGGTGGGCATTTCTTCAGACTTCCATAGATAACCTGATACAAACTCCAGCTGTGCCTTCTCTCTGCCACCCTCCGCAGCATGGCCCCTGGGCAAGACAGAGGCAGAAATGACACCATTAGTCATGAGGGGGCTAATTTCCCTTGGATGCGGGCTGCACTATGCGGTTGACTTGCACCTCCCTGCAGCAGCTTTGCTGAATTTAGCACACTGTCTATACAAATGATTTCATGGGCTATTTTAAGAACAACAGCAAGAGTGTGGTAGGTTTGTTGAAATTAGTCTTGGAAAAATCATTATTTATTCCGTTATTTTTCCCTCCACCTATGCAAGTCTTGGTGTAAATGAATTGCTTTTAAAACAAATCACACTGTGCTGAAATTCTGTATCAATATTTACAAATGTGCTTATGAAAACTCCGTTAGTTTTAGCAATTATGACAGTATTTTATAGAATCAGATGCAGGATCTAGTGTCAGTAATTTCAACAAACACTCTTCAAAAACGTATCCACACTTCACCCACTTCTAGTAAAAAAAAATTTCAACCTTGTTTTATTACATTGTTAGCTTTGCATAGTGAAAATAATCTAGCTTTACACTGCCCTATATATAGGATGTCAATGTTTTATACACATTGTAACAAAAGTAATTTATAACAATGGTACATTATGATAACTTCATTAAACTCTGAAAATGCTGGTGAATAATGCATTGGTCTGAATTTTAAACATGACAGAAAAATTACCTATTTTAGTGTTTGCTAGTATTTCTCGAATGTGGACAGCATAACAACATTTTCAGCCTCCTTGTTCAGTCCACTAGGGACTGCCAATCATCTTGATCAGAACAGATGCAGTTCGGGGGTTGTCAGTCATTGTGCAATATGTGAGACATGCAGTGCATTACAAATTAGTATTTACTAATATCAAAAATTAAAACATTCACATAGAAATGCACCTACACTATTAATCGTTCAGTTCTACCTATTATTTCCTGTTGCAAACGAATACTCTAAGGGCCAAATTCTACTTTCATTTACACTGGTGTAATTCTGGAATAACTACAATGGACTTGTGCTAGGGCCCCCTCACGTTGCAAGACTAGAACATGATGCCGATGATGATGATGATGATTTTGCTTTTCTTTTATCCTGGTGATATCTCTAGTCAAAAGGAATTACGGACGTGATAGACTCTCAGTGCAAAAAGCTTTCTTCCACTGCCAACATCTTGTACACTGTAACACTTACAGCATTTGTTCAGACTTCGTCTTTTTATTTTTATATTGCCATTAAGACCTACTGGGAGAAAAATGAAAATAAAGCTAATAGTCATTGGACCAGATCCTTGGAGCCAGGCCAGTTAACGTCTATGGAGGATCTGACCCGTTGTCCTCAGCAATGCAGCCTGAATGCTCTTGTGGCAATAAGCATGCCCCTTCCATGCACAAAAGTGCCTTTATTCCATCAGTGGGATGTCAGTGGGAGTGATAGGTTTGATGGTCGTCTCTGGAAAATACAAACTAGGCAACTTAGCCTGATGTCAGCATCCCAACTTCAACATTGTTGGTCAGAGATTTTAATCGCAATTGTAATTTTATTCCTACCTCTGACAGTAACCATCTTGTTGCAGATGGCCTCTTTTCACTGTGCTACAAGTAGATAGGAGACTACAATCTATGTAATAGGAAAACAGTGTGATGCAAGCGCTGGGTGGTGATCAATACAACTATTAGTATGGCTACTGATTATCTAGATTAGCTAATTGCGCACATCTGGGGTACAGAACAGGGAGGACTCAAAGTCCTATCTGTAAGATTCACCTATGTGAAGGTTTCCTATTTGGATCCTGACATAATGTAAAAGCAGTCACAACCTAGAAACCTGGCTCAATAGCCTATCCCATTAGTTTGATTTACTTGCTGTGTTGGACACAGGTATGCATGGAAATTGCCTCATGTTGAAACCCATGATTAATAGCAACTCCGGAGAAAGAGTGCGCAGCAATAATGTTAATGATGCTCTGTGTTTTCCTGCTTTCCTAGATGAAGGATTGTGGGATATGTTTGTGAAGGACATCCCCCGCAGTGCTACCTCCTACACAGTCAGTCTGGACAAGCTAAAACAGGGGGTGAGCTATGAATTCCGAGTGGTAGCTGTAAATGAGTTGGGCTATGGAGAACCAAGCACCCCATCTGCAGCGGTGTCAGGTAATCCTTCGTTATGTATTATACTTTCTCCGCTGGGCTTCCTTTGTGGGGAAAGAGGAGAGAGAGAAAAAAAATATCTGTTACAGCCTCAAGAGCTTGGCTCCAAACTGTCTGTGCTACTTCACTTTATGCCATGAAACCCCATTGCAATCATGCTAAAACCAGAATAATGCAATGATGAGTCAAATGCTGATTTTACCGTGGGCCTTTCTCTTTAGGGGAAGCCATTTAGACAGAAGAAGTGCATAATACTATGTGGAAGAAACTCCTATAGGAGTTAATGTGGGTTATGCATGTAAATTAGCATGTATTGCAACGTAACTATGCAGTCTGTGATTTGTTTGCTTTTCCTCCTCCTCCATCCCTTTTCCGTTCCTTCTCTTCACTTGGGACCATTCTCTCCCAAGTCTCCTGGAGTAGATCATTTCTGTATTATTCTGCAGATGTTGTTTTCAAAAATGTGCTGGGGCAATTTACTGACAGAGTATGCAGCATCCCCTCCTGCTAACAATTCAAATTTGGGTAGGGGCCCTACCCAAATCCCAGTGAAATCAATGGAAAGACTTCCAACATCCAGCCCTAAGTCTGTATGGACTGGACTGCTGATGTTATTCACACACCTTCCTGCCAACTCTGTTGTGGTTTTCCCCTGTGTGTAGAGATCTGGTCTAAACATCCTTCAGAAATCTCTTTGGATTCAGGGCTCAAGACTGGCAACGAAGAGGGTGATGGTACTTTGAGATGTAAACTAGGCTGACGTCTTTGTGTTCCCTTGGTATCCCTGCAGCAAGAGTTGTAGCCCTGTTGCTGAAGCAGGAGAAGCTGCTAAGGCCGTGCACAGGTGTCTCCTTATCCTGGCCTCCTCATGCCAAGTTGCTTCTGGGTGAACTGTTAAAACATCTCTGTGATTCAGAAGTCTGGAGATTCCTGATGGCCTGGCAGTGCCAGTATCTGAAGTGGGACTTAACTCTTTGCTTATGGGGACAAAGACCACAAATACCCCTTAACATTTGCAAAAGGGGAAGTAAATGCTACTGTTGCCATTGCTGTTGTGTCCATCCCCTTCTTTGTCCCTGAGCCACTAACCACTTCACATATTGGAGTGTTTCTCCTTTCTGTAGTTTCACAAAGGCTGTAACAAAATCTAAAGGAACATTTTGTAATTGGGTTTCAGAGGGATAGTCTGTTTCAGAAAAACAACACCGTGTTTGGTGGCACATTAAAGACTAACACAGTTTTTAGGGCTTTAGAGCATAAGTTTTCGTGAGTTACAACTCACTTCCTCAAATGTGAGGGGAGGGGAAAGGGGGGGGAGGAGATGCTGGGATGGGAATGTGACATCAGTTGTTCTGTAGCTTGAAACATGTCAGCCCCTCCTCTCTTGCCATTAGCAGTTGTTTTCTGCCTCTGTGTTCTCCACTTGAGCAGAACTATTTAAATCACTTCTTTTGATGCTCTAAAGTTTATCTCAAATTGTAGCATGGAAGGAAGAAAGAGGTTTCTGCTGAGACTCACAGGCTTAAAAGCTGTAAATCATTACAGGCTGTCGGCTGTCACAGATGGATGGTTCCTTCAAACCACAGCCTGGCCTGCACTACTTGTCTTTTTGGTTTCGTTGGCCTGTGCTGGCCTCCCAAAAGAGATGGCAACTGCTTTCTTCTGCTGCAGAATTCCCGATACCCTGAGATGAATCAGGGTCCACACAAGAGGGACCATAGCATGACTGAGTTTAGATCCAGGGAATCTGGGTAGTGAAGTGCTCTTCCCAGCTGTAAGAAAGCAAGGAGGAGGGGTGTGACTCAGTGGCTGGGTCCCACTATGGGTTTGATCCCAAGGGAAATAGTTGTCCTGGCATCAGCCATTCCTGGCAGGTAGTCCTCCGTCTCACTAACTACAACTGAGTTATGCACAATTGATAGTCTCTGCCCCAATGAAAATGCTTCCCCTTGTGGCTGAGATGCCCAGAAAAAGGGAATGACAGGAAAAATTAATAATAATAGCACTTCCCACTTTTAACCAAGGGGCTTAAAGAACTTTATAAAGAAGAAGAAAATATTATTATGCCTGTTTTTTTCAGATGGGGAAACTGAGGCATGAGTGGGGTTAAGCTGGATCAGGCAGAATCTGGGGCAGAGCTAGGAACAGAACCCAGCTCTCAGACTAGCAGGGGTGCTGTTTGTCTGGATGTGTTCCACTGACAGCCTGTGAGGGGTAGGGATGTTGAAAGTTTGGGTTGAGGTGCACTGGCACTGGAGGCCGGTTGGGCATTACCCACAGGCACCAACTGTATCTCTTGTGAGTGCTGTTGGATGCTGTTCTGGGAAGGCCCAACTCGCCAGGTGAAGGGGCATTTGGGGTGAGTCAGTAGAGCTCTTTTTTGTTCCAGGACTGAAGTATCAGAAGTCAGGAAGACCTGTGCACATTGGGATCGCTGTGAGGGAGAAATAGGCACAGCACCTTGCTCTAATATTAACCCAACTTCTTAGCCCATCCCTTTCTTAAGCGCTACCAGGGGTACAGATTTCAAAGGAAAAAAGGCAGGGAGATGCCAGCGGGACTTAGGGAAGGCATGTGTAGGAATTGTTAAGAGGTGGAGGAATCCTAAACCTTTGTTTATTCTCTCTCTCTAGCACAAATGGAAACCCCTTTCTATGAAGAGTGGTGGTTCCTGCTAGTGATGGCTCTGTCCAGTCTCATCCTCATCCTGTTAGTGGTGTTTGCTTTGGTCCTACATGGCCAGAGCAAGAAATACAAGAACTGCAGCACAGGTGAGATGGTGGCTCCATTTTAATCCCTCCTGTGCTATGGATGCGCGTTTTCCATTTGAGCCAGTGACTCCAGCAGTGTGAAATCTCTCACACTATGTATTTCTTTGGGTTGGGCAACCAATCAGATTTCTTTAATCTCTAATTTGGTAGAAACAACTTGTGCTACTCCATGAGTATTCCCCATATAAATAGTTATTGGGGGGAGTATTTACAAAGCGTAGCTGGTGTTGGGGGTAGATAACAGCCGATAGATGATTGATAAATGGTGTAGGGTAGTGGTTCTCAAAGTAAGGTCTGTGGATCACTAGTGGTCCACAGCCATCTTGCAAATGGGCCGTAGGCTTGAAACTTGCCCTTCCCCCGAGCCTCCCAGGCTGGATCCAGCTTGCGGGGGACAGGAAGCAGCTCCATGCATTGCCACTCTCCCATCTCCCAGCTGGGGAAATGACCGCACAAGAAACTGCTTGCCTGGAGGCTTTCCCCGTTATTCCCATTGGCCAGAATTCTGGCCAATGGGAGCAGCAGGGGGCAGTGCCTGGGAGTAGCAAGGGGCCTACAGCCAGGTAAGCACCTCCTCCATCTCCCTCATGCCCAGACCCTGTACCCCCAGGTCCTTCACACATCCCTCGTACTGAGACCCCCCCCACACACACACCTTCAGCAGATCCCCCACCCTGCTCCTACACTCAACATTCTGGCCAGACCCCCTCTTCCCCAGCCTGTTCCTACACTCTCCCACTCCTGCACCCATCATCATGAGTGGTTGGCTAATAGTCCATGGAAAGGCTTGCGTTCAGCGGGGTGGACCATAGTCCAAAAAGTTTGAGAAGCACTGGTGTAGGAGGACACCCCATGTCTCTTATCTATTCCTTAGTGCTACGCTTGTCATGGCAGTGGAGTCTAATGGCTAACCAAAATTGCTGGACTTTAAGGCACCATAGTATAATCTGAGCCCCAGACCATTTGATTTGCCTTTAGGAGTGATTTTTTGACAGTCTCCTTCCTCACAGAAAACAGGAGCAGATGGCCCATCATTAGAAGTGTTTAAATATTCTTCCTTTGAATCCCAGATCTCTGACTGTGGCGCTTTTAATATCATTTTTGCCTTGCCCACCTTTTAGTAACTTGAACCCTGGAAATGTTTTATTGTGCATGTTTCTCCAATAGACTCGCTAAACCCAGGAGAAATCTATGATGATTCTCTGATGCTAACCAGACTAATCAACAGGAACGGGCAGTGGAAGTCCCAGCAATCTTGATGCTGAGGGATTAATAGAACACGGGGGTATTGAAAGAGCCTCTTGCGTCCCCAGCAGCTTTCAGTAGTTCAGCCCCCAAAAAAGATTTATTTTTTCTGTATACATTCACGTCTAACAAATGTTAGTAAATCAGATTTTATTCCCATGGGATTTAAAATGTTTGACTGCCATGGTATTTACCAAGCTAATACTATTACAGATTCTTATGCACGGCACATAGGAAACCTCTCATCTTCCTATTTGTGCTCTACATTTGGAGGACAGGCATGAAAAGACAATTCTGACCTGCACCCACTGAGCCTTAATGTAACACTGTAATTGAAGCTGAGGATAAAATACCTGTCTACAGCAGCCTGGCAATATGACACCAGCCTTTTTGCCCAAGCCGCCAGCCGAGCTCAGACACATGGGATTACACACTCAGAGCATAAGAGAAAATCTCTTGCTGTGTCTTCTCTCTCTCCCCCCTCCCTGTTTTTTGTCTTTGTTCTCTACTTCCATCAAGAGCTCTTTAATGACCTAAAAATCAAAAAGGAATCATATAAAAAGAGGGGACGTGTACAAATTGCTAAGGAGGAGAGCAGAAGAACAGCACAAGCATGTATGGACAAAATGAGAGAGGCTAAAACCCAAAAAAGAGTTACCACTAGCAAGAGACATAAGGGCTTAATGAGAGGTTCTTTAATACATTAGGAAGGAAAGAAGGACAAAGGAAAGCATCGGATCTCTGCTTACTGGGGAAGTAGAAATAATAATGATTTACATCAAGAAGTGGTTAATATCTGTTTTGCTTCAGCCCTCATTGAAAAGGTTAACGGTGACCAGATATTTATTACAATTCATATTAACAACAAAGGGGAAGGAAGAGAAGTCAAAGGAAGGAAAGAAAAGGTTAATGAATATTTAGCCGAGTTAGATGTATTCAAGTCAAATATTCAAGGACCTGATGAAATTTGTCATAGAGTACTTAAAGAACTAGCTGAAGCTATCTTGGAACTGTTATCAATGAACTTTGGTAGCTCATGGAATATGGATGAGGTTCCTGATGACCAGAACTTAGTACTATCTTTAAAGGGGAAGCAAAGAGAACCTGGAGAATGATAGATCACTCGGGCTTACCTAGATACCTGGACAGACAGTGGAACAAATTACTAAACAATCCTAAAGGATAATAGGGTTATAAAGAATACCCAAAATAAATTATCAAGATCAAACCATGCCAAACACACCTAATTTCCTTCTTTGGTATGGAAATCTCCCCTCCTCCCCCCAGTGGATATGGATATGGATATGGATATGCCTTGATTTTAGTAAGGCATTTGACATAGTCCCACATGATGTTGTCATAAACAAACTAGGGAAGTGCACAGTGCAGTGTAGATGAATTTACTCTAAGGTGCATGCACAACCGATTGAAAGTGTAGTTAACAAAGGTTTGCTGTCAGACTAGAAGGGGGTATCTAGTGAGGTCCTGCACAGGTCAGTACTGGGTCTAGTACTATTCAGTATTTAAATTGATGTGTTGGATAAAGGAGTATGGCGTGTGCTCTTAAAACTTGCAGATGACACCACCCTGAGAAAGGTAGCAAGCAATTTGAAGGACAGAATTCAAATTTACCTTGACAAATTGGAGAATTGATCTCAATTTCAACAAGATGCAATTCAATAAAGATAAGTGCAAAGTACTGTACTTAAGAAGGAAAAACCAAATGCATGACTACAAAATGGGGAACAACTGGAAAGTGGTTGTACTGCTAGTAAGGAGTGGTTATAGTGGATCACAAATTGCATATGAACAACAGTGTGATTCATTGCAAAAAAGGCTAATATCAACCTAGAGGGTATTATTAACAGGAGTGTCATATGTAAGACGAGGAAGGTAATTGTCACCTAGGGTATGTCTACACTATCACCCTAGTTCGAACTAGAGTGGTTAATGTAGTCATACGAACTTGCAAATGAAGCCCGGGATTTGAGCACGAACTAGATAGTTCGGATTAGGCTTCCTATTCCGAACTATCTGTACGCCTCGTGGAACGAGGCGTACAGATAGTTCAGAATAGGAAGCCTAATCCGAACTATCTAGTTCGTGCCGCGTGTAGCCGTGGGCATGGAGTCCGCAATAGTGGACATTTAAAAATGGCGGCGCCCGGCAACATGCAAATGAAGCCCGGGAAATTCAAATCCCGGGCTTCATTTGCAAGTTCGTATGACTACATTAACCACCCTAGTTCGAACTAGGGTGGTAGTGTAGACATACCCCTTGTGTTTGGCACTGGTGTAGCCTCAGCCGGCGCAGTGTGTCCAATTGCAGGAGTCACACTTCAGGAAAGATGTGGACCAACAGGAGAGACTTCAGAGGAGAGCAACAAAAATTATAAAGATTTAGAAAATGGGGTGAAAAGTTAAAAAAATGGGGCATGTTTAACCTTGAGAAAAGAAGTCTGTGTGGGGACCTGGTAAATATGTTAAGGGCTGTTGTAAATAAGCACTGTGATCATTTGGTTTCTGTGTCCACTTCAGGTAGGACACAAAGTAATTAGCTTAATTGTCAGCAAGGGAGGCGTAGGGTTAGATGTTAGGGAAAACTTTCTAACTTTCTTAGCTCTAGAATAGGCTTCCAATAGCTTGTGGAACCCCCTTTATTTAAGCACACCTGTCAGGGACAGTCTAGGTTCATTTGCTCCTGCCTCGGCACAGGGGTGTGGTCCTGGTGACTTCTTGAGGTCCCTTCCAGCCCTACATTTGTATGATTCTATGATTTCTCCTATCCTGTAATTTCTCATTGACTTATCATCCTTCCCTTCCATTGCAGCTCCAAACCGTTTTCTCTTTCACTGTCCACGCAGCCTTTCTCTCTTTCTGTGCTCTCGTTCCTTCACTTCTTTATCTTCCCATTTGTCTCCCCCTTTCACTTCCCTCCTCTTTTATCTTTTCCTTTTCCCCTTCAGTCAATCTCCCTCTCTTCCTCCTTTTCCTGGTGTACAGTGCATTGCTGATTTGTCTCCTTTTCTCTCCTACTCCTTGCTGAGTTATTCTACCACTATGAAGAAGGGAGAGAACATTACGGAAAGCAAGGATACAAAAGTAGCCATAAAAGGAAAGATGAGGTTTGACACTTGTTGGAAGAAGTTCTTTAGGTTATAACTAGGCATGTAATTGGTTGGACAGTGCCTTTGTCTTGGCTGATTGTTTCCTTGTTTCACTTAAGGTAAAAACATCTCGAATGTGGAAGAGTCAGTCACATTGGATAATGGAGGCTTTGCGGCCCTGGAACTGAACAGCCGACACCTCAATGTCAAGAACACTTTCTCCAAGAAGAATGGGACAAGGTAGGATGATGGACCCTCTTTGTCTCAGTGTTGACTATAGCATTCAGTTATTGCTGGCTTCACACCTACCGTAGGAGAAGCAAAGGAGATTGGGGGCCAGGCTCAGTTTGCAGGGTATGGTGAAAACTGTGGGCTAATAGCTAAGCCTCTGCCTCACTATGAGACCTCATTCCCTGATGGTAGATACTATGATCAAAGATAAGCAAGATCTAGCCTGGAGTGGAACAGTAAGTTTCTCATTAGAAGATGGAGGTAATGAGTCTGAGTTCATGGAGTCCAGAGGAGGGTGGGAACTGATAGATATATTGTATCCAGATATTAAAAGGATTGTAGGACATGTAGAGCACCCATTATATAATGTGCATACCCTTTCTCTGGACGTTCACCCAGGTCCCCTCCTCGCCCAAGCCCGGGTGGGTTGCGCTACTCAGATGAGGATATCTGCAGCAAGTACAATGGAGCGGTGCTGACTGAGAGTGTGGCCCTGAATGAGAAACCTATGGAAGTGTCAGAATCAGAGGTGAGTACATCTCCTTGCCCTCACATTTCTCCTCATCAGACGGTGCCAGTGTCTTGAACTCACTTATTCCACACTACATGCAGCAGGTTCCCTGCAGTCTGATCTTTATACCTGCTTTATGCTACTTTTTCATCAGTTTTTCATATTCTGGCACAATACCTTGAAGCACTCAAACATTAGGGTCTCATGACCCCTTCCCTCTGGAATAGCATCTGTCTTTAAAGTTGAATTGTGAAAAATAATGCATGTGTGTCAACCAGAAAGATTTGGGGCCTGGTCATGTCTGATGTTTCATAATATCCCAGTATTATTAACAACAGGTAAATACAACCAATTGGCTTCACTGGTTAGGCACTGAGCTTCCTACTGTCCCTTTGTTGTGATCACCCTGAAGCGTCTGGAAAGAAAACATGAAAACACATGTCATGAGAAGTCTGGACATAACCAGCTCCCTGCATCTACTGTCAGAACTGAAATTCAATCAGAAATAAATTTCATGTCATGGAGCTGACGCAGCTGTGGGAGGTGGTTTGGAATTTGACAGAGATATCTTTCACAGCTGACAGGTAGTTCCAGGCACCACTGAGGTTCTATAGAGCGGGTCCTTTATTTGCAAAAATTCTGAGGCACCTACTGTTCAAGGATCCTTATGTTACAGATAGCCCTGTGCCCTAACCACAAGGCTACTTTGCCTTCCTTTCTATTTGCTAGTGGTTTGCAAACTGGGATATGTGAACTCTCATCAGGGGGTACAGAAGAGAATTCCTGTAATGTCCAACAATGCATTTTTATTTAGTAAGACTTGGCAATCTAATTATAGGTATGTTATAACCCTATCTGGGTCTGATGAGGTCTGAAATAGACTACATTATTTGGAAAGAGGTCCACAGCCTAAAAAGTTTGAGAACCGTGTGTTCTGTGAGGAAGACGGTACTGTGTGCTATTGCTATGCAATTGACAATCTTCTATTTTCTGTCTCACATTCTCTTTATGAAGCACTTATAGTCTGTATAAGATCAGCTTTAGAGCTGGCAGTGAGGAATGTGCAGAAAGCTACATTTGTCTCTAAAATTGGGTGCTGTCAGCTGAAATCTTGGTGAATCAGAGTGGACAGCACAAGAAACAAAAAGTGGGCCCAAACATTCCAAATCTGACCCCTCTAGCAATAATAAACCAAAAGCAGCAAGTAAAGAAAGAAGATGACAGTTTTCATCTGCAGCTTTTCTGCACCTGCAGAAAAGCTGCTTCCTCCCCTCTCCCCCCCCCCCCCCCCCATGCTGGCTTCCTGACTCTGACCTCTTGTTAATTATGCTGGACAGCCAGCCATTTTATGTTGCCCTGTGACCAGATCCTCTGTGCAGTCAGCATTCCTTGTTTGAAGCTCAAGCTGCTCTCTTTGTGACATACACATATTACTTACAGATTAAATCCATTATATCTATGGTCAGGTCTCTGCCGTTAATACTGTTTGGTGAGCATGATCATGAATTTAGTTCTGGTGCTTTCAGACATTAATTTCAATATCCCATGTATTATTTTCTGGTGATCATGCACAAAAACATCTCACAAGTTATCATCTGTGCTGTATAGAAGTGGGCACTGTTTACACAGCATAGACAAAGGAAAGTGAATTCTATCTTTGCTATTTCCTTTGTATAACTTTTTGAGCATACTTCTATGCAAACAAAATGTGCCACCCATTTTTCCTTGGGGTTTAGACATACAGCCCTTCTCTATAGCATCTTTGATGCTAGCTTGTTTTTCGTGGGGAACGCTTTTAGGCATGACATGTTAATGGACTCCCAGCCGATGTATCAGTAGAAGATGCTGCTTTTTGATCAGTCTGGAAATACTGTTTAGTTTGCAGTGGTTGACCACTTCTGTCTCATAGAATTTGAGTATCTTTTATCTTTTCCTGTTTTGTGTTTTCTGCTCGTTTAGTTTCAGTTCTCGCAGGGTTTCTTAGGAGACAGGCTTTATTTTCCCAGGATTTCAGCCTTTACATCATCTTTAGCAGAAAGAGATGTTTTCCATGATACAGATATCTCATTTCCATGAGGGCTGTGCAGAGCTTTTGTCCTTTGCAGCAGGAGATGCTCTGATGCTGTTTTCCTCTGATGCCTCTTTGTGTGTGTCTTGGATTCCATTTCATACAGAGTGCATTTGGCCAGCTGAGGCCAAAATTGTGCTTTTTGCTTTCAGCCCAGATGTCATCTTGTCGAATTTTTGTTTTAACCTCTTAGCCTGAAGTGCCAAGATTTGGCATGGTAGAGAGGGAAATCAGCTGCCTCCAAGTCCCATGGGGGTACTCAAATGTGAATAAAGTCCATCATAAGAGATTCACCACAGTTACAAGAGAACACAGCTGTCTGGGAACACTGCCTCTGAGATTCCCAGTAAAGGAAGAGTGCAGGAAAGAAAATGAGTGAAGAATATGCAGTATTCAAATATGCAAATATAAACATACTAACATACTCATCACATCCTGGAAGCCAAGTATCTGCAGTGTTACAGAGAGCTGGAAATGGTTTCATTGGCATCTACAGTAGATGGAGCAGTCAAGTAATAAGAGAGTAAGTGCTAAATGATAATTAATTAAACCCCCAAGCTCATAGATACAAGCTCAAACAGGCTCTATGCAGATACCTTCCGGAAGTTCTGAGGCCCATATGTAGAGCTGTCATTTGGCATAACTCGCCTTTCACCTAGCTAGGGGAAGAGCTGTCATTTGAAGGGGTCAGAAGACTGTTTGTTTTGTGTCATTTCCTAAAGAGTTTCTCCAGAACTTTGTACTTTCACAAATTGCAATGTAGTATCGAGGCATGTTGCGTGCAGATGTTCACTGTGGTACACTGATGCTCCATGCATGACAATTGAATTATGGTTTATCAGCTCCATGTGAATATTATTCACTTATAAGTTATTATTGAGAAGGAATGAATTAGTTTCCAATAAAATTCTCCCACTGGTTTTGATGAAGATGATCTCATGTGGAAGCCAGCTGTAGATGGCACATAAGTTGTAGTAATGATAATTAATAATAAATACCTAGCTCTCCCAAAGGCTACATCTACACTATGAGCAAGGGGTATGTTTCCTACCTCTCATAGACACACTTGTACTAAATCTCCTCAATCTAGCATGCTAAAAATAATAGGCTGCGTCTAGACGGGCATGATTTTGCAGAAATACTTTTAACGGAAAAGTTTTCCCGTTAAAAGTATTTCTGCAAAAGTGTGTCTAGATTGGCACAGATGCTTTTGCGCAAAAAGTGCTTTTGCACAAAAGCATCCGTGGCCAGTCGAGACGCAATTTTGCGGAAGAAAGCCCCGATCGCCATTTTAGCCACCGGGGCTTTTTTGCGCAAAACAGTTCTTCCCTGTCTACACTGGCCCTCTTGCGCAAGTATTCTTGTGCAAGAGGGCTTTTTCCCGAGCAGGAGCATGAAAGTATTTGCGCAAGAAGCACTGATTTTGTACATTACAAAGTTAGTGTTCTTGCGCAAATTCAAGCGGCCAGTGTAGACAGCTGGCAAGTTCTTGTGCAAAAGCAGCTGCTTTTGTGCAAAATCTTGCCAGTCTAGACGCACCCATAGTGTAGCTAGGCAGTGCCAGCCGCAGTCATGGGCTAGCTGTCCCAAGTGTGTATTCACAAGGTGCAGGTAGGTTTTTGCTTCAGACAGCTAGCTCATGCCAGCACTGCTGCAGTTTGTGTTAATGTTTCTAACTACTCTTTTTAGCATGGTAGATTGATAAGAGCTTGTGTGTGTATGTCGGAAGCCACGTCTAGACTGCATCCCTCTGTCGACAGAGGGATGCAAATAAAGCACATTGAAATTGCTAATGAAGCAGGGATTTAAATAGCCCGTGCTTCATTAGCATAAACATGGCTGTCACTTTTTTCGAAATGGAGTTTTTTTATTAAAAAAAAAAGGCAGTCAAAAAATGAGGTTTACAGGATCTGTCGAAAATAAAGCATCTAGTCTGCCAGGTTTTGAAAAAAACTCCGTTTCAAAAAAAGCGGTGGCCATGTTTATGCTAATGAGGCACGGGATATGTAAATCCCTGCTTCATTAGCAATTTTGATGTGCCTAATCTACATCTCTCTGTCGACAGAGAGGTGTAGTCTAGACACACCCTTTGTGAGCTGGGAATCATACCTCTAGCTTATAGTGTCGATTTACCCTCCTAACATAGCAGCCATGAAATCTCTTCGTCACTTCTCTCACTTCTTACTTTCGTACCAGTGGACTCATTTCATTTTAACCAATAGAGTGCAGCAGGTTCATGCACTGGCAGGGGAAAGGGATGACTGGTCCTGATACTGTCACTGGACAATGAGATGAGCTGTTCGTAGGGCAGGGAGGAAGTAACGGAGAGTGAGACCAAGTAGATGTCACAGGACGCTGGCCACGCTTGTATAGGTTGAACTTCCCTAGTCCAGCACCCTCGGGATTTGACCAGTGCCAAACCGGAGAATTTGCTGAACCATGAAAGGTCCATGTTATAGCAAATGGGTCTCTCTATTTCTATTTCACCAAGGTGAATAAATGGAACAGTGCTTGCAGTGCTGCTTAATAATGTAGGACTGTACTGATACATCCTATATAAGCCTACGCTTATTTGCTCTCTTCATAACAAAGGGTTAGTGTTACACAAATTTACTGTACTGGCACAAGGAAATAAGTAGATAAAGCATGAGAAACATGTTTACGCTTAGCATTACTAGCACTTCCACTGTTTGCTAGGTTCTTAGAAGACATTCAGGGGTAAATTAGAGCTCAATTACAGCATAGAACACTGAGGCTGTGTCAAGACTGGCAAGTTTTTCCGCAAAATCATCTGCTTTTGCGGAAAAACTTGCCAGCTGTCTACACTGGCCTCTTGAATTTCCATAAAAGCACTGACGATCTCATGTAAGATTGTCAGTGCTTTTGCAGAAATACTATGCTGCTCCCATTGGAGCAAAAGTCTTTTTCCGAAAAACTTTTGCACAAAAGGGCCAGTGTAGACAGCAGAGATTTGTTTTCCACAAAAAAGCCCCGATCGCGAAAATGGCAATTGGGGCTTTTTTGCGTAAAAGCACGTCTAGATTGGCCATGGTCGCTTTTCCGCAAAAAGCGCTTTTGCGGAAAAGTGTCCTACCAATCTAGACGCGCTTTTCCGAAAATGCCTTTAACGGAAAACTTTTCCGTTAAAAGCATTTCCGGAAAATCATGCCAGTGTAGACGTAGCCTCATGAGAGTCAGGGCTGGTGGCTGAAAACAAATTTTGCAGGATCCTGGAAAACTTAGACACTCCCATGATGAGCAGACAACCTACTAACTAAAATCATGCTGGACCACGGCTGTTGTCAGATCAGAGTGCCAGACTAGAGAGGTTCAGCCTGTACTGGTGCAGGCTGCAGCTAGGCTGTTCCTATTTCCACTGCAGTCATTGGCAAGAGCTGCTGTTCTCTATATTGCTGGTTATAAATGAACATACACATGAAAACTTCAGCTCCAATCACTTTTGAAGAAATTTGACAGCCAGAACTATTTTCAAATTTCCCATAATACTAATCCACTAGTCCCTCATTTGTCTCCTAAATAGCATTTGTGTCTTTCATCTTACCAATAAAATACTTAAATTGTCAGGCATTTTCTTTATTTGTTGCTTCAATGGCATGCACGCACCTTTGCTGTCAGATTAGAAACTGACAACCATTTCCAATCAAATTCCAGCCTACCATCGTTTCCTAGGTAACAAACCCATAATCATGGTAAATGGCTGCATACAACAGAGAAAACAAATAATAATAATAAAAAACCCTACAGCATTTCCGTGTAGTCAATAGTTTTGAATCATTAAAAATAATATATCCGTTCCACAAAATGATCCTATAGTATAAGCAGTCTGGGTCATATTGAGAGACAGGAGGGATGGGGGAAATACCTTGAGACTGCCTGGTTTACCAGCACAGAGAGAGACCCAGTGCTAGGGTTGGGAGAAAATTTTTGGATAAGTATGTCACTGAAAAATGCAGTTTTGGTCAACCTGAAACTCTTCCCAAATTTGGGCTCAGCCCAAACACAAATGTCTACCCTGAAATTTTATAACCCCATAGCCTGAATCCACAAGCCCGGGTCAACTGACATGGGCCAGCATGAGTGTTTTATTGCAGTGTAAACATATCCTATGACACTTATATCTTCTACAGGTGGCCTGGAGATTGCCACCTTTCCTTCAGATATGGACTTGGCCACTATTATCCATATGTAAGGAGGGTCTGAATGAATTCTCCTCTGACAGCTAGATGGGAAGCAGAGAGACTTCAGGAGCAAACTATATTTACATGAACATACCTACTTTGCCAAGATATCCAGCAGATGCTGCTCAAAGTGATCAACTTTGGCTGGAATTAGGCTACAAATCACTTCAGTGCCGAATGCAGAGGCAGTGAAATGTTATCAATGTTGTTGTCTTTATTGTATGAACAAAGGGGAGCTGAACTATGCTTTTACTTGTCCTAAATGAAGGGATTACGCTCAGCTGAAAGGACCTTTTTAAGCCAGGAGTTTGAATGCCAGAACCCTGTGAAAGTAGGAGGGCTCCTGGGTCTGGTTTAATCTATTCCTCTCCACTGTTCAAAGATAAAGTTAAACAGGCTTCTTTACGAGCTTTTGTTATGTGCGGTACTCAATGTTTCTGCTCAGCCTGCCCAGAGCTAAAAATCACTAAGGGTATGTCTACACTACAGCACTAATTCGAACTAAGCTAATTCGAACTAGTGCATCTAGACTTAAAAATTAGTTCGAATTAGCGTTTTGCTAATTCGAACTAGCATGTCCACATTGAGTGGACCCTGAACCGAGGTTAAGGATGGCCGGAAGCAGTGCCGGCAGGGCATCAGATTAGGACTTAGAGCGTGGAGCTGCTGCCTCAGGCTAGCCAAGGGCTGTGCTTAAAGGGACCCAACCCCCACCCCGGACAGACAGTTCTCAGGGGTTCCCCTCTTGCAAAGCAGTCCTGGCTTGGAGTGCCCTGAGTGCCCACACTCGGCACATCACAGCACTCAGCCATCAGACCAGCTGCACTTGCCGCAGGCTGCCATCCGGACGGGGGGGGGTCAATTAAGGGGCTTCAGGAGAGCTTCCACCCCGAGAAGCCCACAGAGCCACCCCAGTCCTCCCCATCGGGGGCTCGTACCCCATTCCTCCCTCACCTCCTTCCACTTACCCCTCCCTAGCCCCCCTTCCTGATGTACAAAATAAAGGACACGTGTGTTCAAAAATAGAAACTTTCTTTCTTGAACAAAACTCGGGGAAACTGGGAAAAGGGGGTGGGAGAGGGGAGGGCAACTAAAATGATCAGGGGTTTGGAACAGGTCCCATATGAAGAGAGGCTAAAAAGACTGGGACTTCTTAGCTTAGAAAAGAGAAGACTGAGGGGGGATATGATAGAGGTCTATAAAAGCACGAGTGGTGTGGAGAGGGTGCATAAAGAAAAGTTCTTCATTAGTTCCCATAATAGAAGGACTAGAGGACACCAAATTAAATGAATGGGGAGCAGGCTTCAAACTAATAACAGAAAGTTGTTCTTCACAAAGCAAATAGTCAACCTGTGGAACTCCTTGCTGCAGGAGGCTGTGAAGGCTAGAACTAGAACAGAGTTTAAAGAGAAGTTAGATAAAGTAATGGAGGTTGGGTGCATGGAGTTGGGTGCATGCACACCTGCTCCTGGGTGGCCAGGCTGGCAGCTCTCCTGCCCTAGATGGCCACTTTCCTGTGCCTAGTACGGAGGTTGTGGATGAGGTCCACGATCTCCACACTAGACCAGGCGGGCGCCCGCCTCTTGTGGACCCGGGCAGGCTCCCGGGAGCCGCCAGCCTGGTCCCGGGAAGAGGTGGAGGGCTGGGTGGCAGCAGGTGGCTGGCTCGAGCCGTGCCAGGTGCAGGGTCTGCTGGCTGGGTGCTGGCAGGCTTGCACCTGGCACAGGCACCGTAGCCAGCCCGTGCCCCTTTAAGGGGTCCGGGGCCGGGAGGGGGGCAGATGAGTTTCCCTGGTGTTGGCCAGAGTGGCCACCAGGGAAAGCTGGGGAGGGCTAGCCTCCCACTAGTTCGAATTAAGTGGCTACGCAGCCCTTAATTCGAACTAGCTAATTCGAACTAGGCGTTAGTGTTCGTAAAATGAGGTTTACCTAGTTCAAATTAAGCGCTCCGCTAGTTCGAATTAAGTTCGAACTAGCAGAGCACTATTGTAACACCTATCAAAGTTAATTCGAACTAACGTCTGTTAGTTCGAATTAACTTTGTAGTGTAGACATACCCTAAGAGACTGAGGTCACAGCCGAGAGGCAGGTGGCAGCAGATGGCAATTGATGGATGTCCTGAGAAAAGTGAAAAGCAGTTGGCCAGTTGGAGTGGCTGGCAAAAGTATGGCAAGTGAGGAAGGACTATGGAAGATGGGGTGGCCAGGCAACAAGGGTCAGAAGCTAGTGGGGCAGACCTAGAGAGGAGGTGTGGCTGATGGGGTGGCTAGCCAGGGCAAGTATCAAGATGGCAGATCAAGCAAGGTGCATTCTTCCCTTGATGTATGGTGACCTCACACAGATGCACCTTTGAACCCTGTGTTCTTACTGACCAAGAAGTAACAAAGCAGGACAACAATAAGAGAATATTATAGAACTCAAGAAAATGAGGCAGAAAACTCTGGCCCACACAATCTGGGGTGGGTGTCCTGCTCAGTTTTATGTTTATGAATTCTGCTTGTGGCATTTTCCCTAATTAATGGTGGGTGATTTACCTCATTTAATTAAACGTTTATTTTCTGTGCTCAGACTCTGTGGCTTGTGTGAGGAAGGATGCACCGAAGGATGGTGTGTAATCTTCCCAGGTTACTGTGTGGTGGCTCACGCCCGTTTTGTATTGTACTGTAGAAAAGGAACCTCTAGATGTTGAACCCAGCTCTGGTTGCTACTGGCTGCATATAGCAGAAGGGTTAACCATGCTTTTTTCACCTCTGCATCAGACTATTGCAATGTCCTGTACATGGAATTACATCGTAAAACAGGGGTGGGCAATAATTTTTGCAGGGAAGCCACTTCACGAATTTTAATACACAGTCATGGGTCAGCTCTGTCCCCCCAAGAAGGGCCAGGGCCTCTGGTGGAAGGGCGCAGTTCCCTCTGGGCACCACACACCCCAGGCAGGAGACGGAGACTTTGTACACTCCCCATCCCTAGGCCAGTCAAGACCTCGGGGCAGGAGAGTGCGCAAAGACATTTGCTGTTCAAAATGGCTGGGGAAGGGAGCCACCAGCTGCTTTGAACAGCGAATGATTTTGTTCACTCCTTCACCCCAGGTCTCAATTAGCCTGGGGCGGGGAAGCGGCAGATCAAATGACTTGGCGGGCCAAATCTAGACCACGGTCTGGATCTTGCCCACCTTTGCCTTAAAACTATTCAAAGACTGAAGCTGCTGCAGAATGTAGTGGCTTGCTTTCTGAGCAGGACACTTTGCTGGGAGCATGTGATACCGATGTTCTGTAATATGCATTAGCTGCCTATTGATTTCCAGAGAGAGTTTAAGGTGTTGATTACTAGGGATGTGAAAGCTGGGTTGGAGCGGCTCCCCGCCTGACTCCCCTTTAATCAGTTAACCAGTTAAACATCACGGTTAACCAATTAAACGGGATTTTACATCCCTATTGATTACCTACATGGTCAGGGGATCAGCCTGCCTAAAAGATTGCTTCTCTTCCCATGCCATGCTGCCATAGCTGAAGTCAGCAGAAACATTTGAGACAGATCCATGGGTTATGAGATTCCAGAACTCCCCTTAGATATGAAATAGCCCAGATTTGGTGACATTCTAGGCACTATACAATAGACATCTGTTCAATAGGGTTTTTGCATGAAGCCGAGAGCTTGCTTCTCAGGATGATGACAGGGTGCATTTGCAAGTGCCACTACAGCATAACTGACAAGGAAAGAGCTGAAGAATTTGGCTTCCTTTTTTAACAGTAGTTTACAGGGCATCTGACGATTGTTCTTTGGAGAATGTGGAAAGGTAGTTAAAGGGGGATTTGAAGGAGGACACAGGAGATGAGGGGGCATGTGTTTGCTGTACAGTGTCACACATCATAATGACATGGAAACATCCTAAAGATAATCCAACATTTTACAACCAATGCCAGAAATGATAAACTACGAACTCTAGTTATCCATATATCTGTTGTACTTCATAGGCAATTGTAGCTTTGATATCTGAAGACTTTCAGAAGCAATCAGCCTTTCAGAAAATAGAAAAATCAATTTTTGCATGACAAGCCCAATGGTGTTAAACAAAAATCGAAATTATGGTAATATTTAAGCAAATATTTGTAGATTTTACATGATGTCTGTTCTTGGTGGGAATAGAAATACAAGACAGAGGGGATGCACCTGAAATGCATCCCTCATCCAAGGCTTTGCTTTAGTCGCCATAGTCTGATGAGATCTACAAAACGGTTGAGATTCTCTCTGTTGGGTAATAGCAACGCCTCTTCAAAAGCCAGGCAGACCTACAAAGCTTGTTTGCACCTGAAGGACCTGCTTGGCTGACTCCAGATTCCAGCTAGTTGGTGGGTCAGTTTGTTAGCTAGCTAGCCAGTCATCTTGCACAATTATTTGATGGCAGAAGAGTCTATCTGAGCACAGGCTTACATAAGGACCATCCCAGGAAAGAACTCCACCACTTTGGAGGTGCTTTCTTTCATTCTTGGTGCTCAGTTATCTTTCAGTACTACAAGTTTGTAAAAACAAACTCAGTTGGAACATAAGGGCAATTGTTCTGTGCTTGAAATAAAATGAGATTTTGCTTCATTTCCTTTGTAACGATGTAGCTAATTTTCAAAATCAGTGGGGCTTGCAAGCAAATCCCGGTGATGTGTGGGTGCCTCAGGGTTACCATTTTTGGCTCGAGCCAGGGGATTTGCGTGAATTTTTTTTCTCTACATGCCATAATGTGATAGATACTGAAAAACTTTTTCTGCTCAACATTTATTAAGACTTCCCTTGTCTTGAAATTGAAACTGTGAGCATTTTGATGAAATGATTGAAGGCTTTTTATTTCACCACGACATCTGTACATTCCCTTGCATCCTTCTACTGAAATGGAGCTTGTTACTTTTATAGCAGTATTCCCAGTGAATCATGACACATCTCTGTATCTCCTGCAGCAAAGAGCTCGTTGGGTAGGGAGAAGGCTTTCTCTCCAGCCCAACTCCACTCTCACAGAGCTGTGCTAAATCAGAGCCCGGTATTTTTCTACAAACACTGTAAACTAAGTGCAACATATGTGGTGGTTGTTATTTGGTATAATCTATCTACATAAGGAACAAGCTAAGACATGGACGCTAATGGCTGTTTTCTCTCCCATGCTGCAGGCCACTGACTCAGATTACGAAGATGAGTTGCCAAAGCACTCTTTTGTGAACCATTATATGAGTGACCCCACATACTACAATTCTTGGAAGCGTCAGCAGAAGGGTGTGAAGCCCCCAACGTCCTACAGGTACGAAGAGTGTGCAGCGAGTGAGACAGAACCCTATTTCCAGACTGTCATTACAACGCAGAGCACAGGAGGGGTGTACACCCCAACAGGACAGCCTGCGCCCAGCTCACGGACTCCAGTGACAGGGTTCTCCTCCTTTGTCTGACACTGGGAGGGACGTGACAGCACAGCCGAAACTCCTGTGGAGACGAGAATGACCTTTCACAGTGACTGTGTGTGTGATCGGTGCAGTGAACTGTGGGTAAATTTCTCTATCAGGGTAGAACAGAGGTGAACATGAATTTGAGTCTATTTTTCTGAAGACAATCAACTCGTAAAACACAGAGCTGAACTAGCTAAACTTTTGTTTTAAAAAAAATTCTGAAAAGTTACAGTTTTAACCACTTGTGAATAGTAGGGGTTTTTAACACTTTTGTAACACTGCTGCAGGAAGCAGCTCCCATATTCTTCTTCTTTCCTCTTTCCAACTAGAGAGGGTGACTTTGTGATGTAATTTGAGGAGAGAAAACACAGAAAACCTCCCAAGCTCTTCCCCTCCCCTTCATCAGGATCAAGTAGGAATATTTAAAGAAGGGGGCAAAAGATTTTTCATGGAAAAACTACAACATTGTTTCCCTTGGTCCTAATCAACATTCTGCTTCCACCTTAGAAACACCAGCTAAGTAGTTTACTGTGTTATCACTTCTCCTGCCCTGTAGATTCCCTAAGGGTGTTTCTGATAATGAATATCTTACCTGCTTTTCTATCCTGCTCAAACAGGGTCTTTGAATTCCTAAAATAGTCCCACTCCTGGGCTTCTTTAAGAGGGGCCAACTTGAAAGCAATGTAGATGGTACTGGGCGAAGCAGCTGGAAGAATCTGATGTGGTATCAGACTGTTGTTGGTATGACTCTAACCCTCTTTTGGTAGACTGCATGTGCCATTCAGTTGCACGTTTGGAAGGAAAAATAATAGCAAGATGAGGAAAAATTGAATGAATGTGACAGTTACAAACTGGGAAAGTAGCTAATTGATTAATTGGTTTTCAGTCATCGGTGTTGTCCTTACTTGTTGATAGAAGCCAAGAAATTTCCTCCCCACCATGCCACTCTGACTTGATTCTGCAGCACTGCTCACTGCTCTGTAAAAAGTACGTATTGTTAGCTGGTTCTGTTTGATTTTTCTTTGATGCTTTAACACAAAGACACATCACATGAAGGGGGTAAGTTTTGGTGTCCATGGGTGCCTTTTATTGATTGTTGCAGCTTTGTACATGACAGAAGCAACAAAGTGTCTCCAAATAAAGATAAACGGGTTTTCAAACGTTAGGGTTGCAAATTACCTCATGCACATTTACAGGCTCGCTCTGTGCACCAAACCACCAGCTTTTAGAAGTGAGAGTTCTTTTGTTTGTTTTGTTTTATATCCACTTTGTACTGCCCCATTTTTTACCCCCTCAGAACTGCAGATTTTTGCCCAAGTCTGTTGAGTTGATCCGCATTTCAGGGGGAAGCGGTCAGTGGTTTAAAGAATCCCAGTCCAGCTTTTGGACTTAGCAACAGTCCTGTGACACCATTTTTCCATGAGGTGTTTGAAAAAATTATTGTGAAGTAATCATGTGCTTGGTATTGCTGCCATCTGGCAGTTCCTTCCAGATGTGTTTGGGGAACAGCCATGAGAAATTGGCACTGATGCAACTTATTAAGGCTTTTTGGGATTGGTCTGGAACAGTCTTGGCATTGTTGTTGTTGCTCTTCGTCCACATCCTCTCAGCGGAGGTGTGAAACAGCTTTGGCATTGTCACTGCTGCTCCCTGCCAATGGCCTTTAGGGCAGGTTTGATACAGTCATTGTGTTATGACTGCTGTTATCTGCCAGTGCCTCTTCAGGGCAGATGAGGAACTGATTGGACATTGGCGCTACTTCTGGACAGGAGTAGTACGAGCACAACCTCCGCACAGCTGTTACCTTTCAGTGCCTGCTCAGAGCAGGTGACTTTAGTACGGCTTTATGCTTCAGTACTGCCTCCGGGCATTGCAATGCTAGGTGTGTACTTTGTGCAGACTTGATATTGGACTTATGTTCCTTTCCAAACCCTCTGGAAAAGAAAGCGATTCCAAACCAAAAACTTTAGAGAGTACGTTCAATGGTTTTGACGTTGAGAGAACTATCCACAGCTCTTGGGATGGAAAGTATCTTAGAGATGCATGCTTGACTCATAGCCCTGTGAGGAAAGGAGCATACCTCGCTTACAGAAAAGCCTGTGTACGGAGCTTCACAGGGGACAATTGGAACATACCGTGAAGGTGAATGTAGAAATGGAGACCGTGAATGAAATGACTGCCTTTCAGTGCACTTTGCTCTCTTAAGCCATAAGGACATTGCTTTAAGTAATTAACTACAAAGAATTTGTTTGAAATCTATTATTTGAATTTTTATTTTGTTTGTTGGGAGAAATTACACGAGTGAAGTTTTTGGTTTGATTTTTTTTCTAATAGCCTCATTAATTCCTGTGATTTGATTTTTTTTAACTTTATTATTTCCTGTGTCTGAGTGTATTTTTAGATTTGGTTTGCTTTGTGATTTTTTTTTTTTGTGATTTTTTTTTTTTTTTGTACAGAATCATTTCTATAATGTAGCCGTCCTGGCAGTGAGATTGTGGATGGAATTTTAGTAACTGCACTGAGCCAGTAACTTTGAATGATGATGTTACTGTAAGCATATTTCAGGGCCCTTTCTGATAAGATATGTGGAATGGAAGGGCTTAGTTCCAAACCTGGAAAGGCTTATGTCCAGAGTCAGGCTTGATTGAAGAAGGTGCACCTCCAATGATAACAACTCCAGGTCTGAATATAGCACATGATCGAGCACTTCCTGGAATGGTGCTATCCCCACATTGTTTTGTGTCCTGAATTCCTTTTTCACTGAGCAAACAGCAAGGGTACATCTACACAGCAACATTATTTTGAAATAACTAGCATCATTACAGAATAAATTTTTCCCCAATCTACACAGCAGACAGTTATTTCAGAATAATGTTGAAATACTGTCAATCTGGAGGACTTCTTACTCCGACTCCTGTAACCCGCATTGTGGAAGGAGTAAGGGAAGTTGGAGGAAGAGTGCTCCATTTCAAAATAAGTGCTGCATAGACGCTCCCAGTTTCAAAATAAGCTACACAATTGATGTAGCTCAATTTGCGTAGCTTATTTTAAATTAAGCCCTGCTGAGTAGCTGCACTCCTAGGGTGTGTCTAAACTACATGGCTCCATCGGTGGAGCCATGTAGATTAGGCTGATCGGCAAAGGGAAATGAAGCCGCGATTTAAATAATCGCGGCTTCATTTAAATTTAAATGGCTGCCGCGCTGAGCCGACAAACAGCTTATCAGCTGTTTGTCGGCTCAGCGTGCTAGTCTGGACGCTCCCGCGCCGACCTGAAAGCCCTTTATTGACCTCCCCGTTATGCCTCATAGGGTGAGGTTTACCGGGGAGGTCGATAAAGGGCTTTCATGTCCGCGGGGGAGCGTCCAGACTAGCGCACTGAGCCGACAAACAGCTGATCAGCTGTTTGTCGGCTCAGCACGGCACCCATTTAAATTTAAATTAAGCCGCAATTATTTAAATCGCGGCTTCATTTCCCTTTGCCGAACAAACAAATCTACATGGCTCCGTTGACGGAGCCATGTAGTTTAGACATACCCGGAGGCTATGTCTAGACTGCAGGCTTCTTTCGAAAGAGGCTCTTTCGAAAGCCTCTTTCGAAAGAGCCTCTTTCGAAAGATCGCGTCTAGACGGCAGGCGGATCTTTCGAAAGAGCAATCTGCTTTTTCGAAAGAGAGCACCCAGCGAGTCTGGATGCTCTCTTTCGAGGAAGCCCTATTTACATTGAAGAACGCCTTCTTTCGAAAGAGGAACTTTCGAAAGAAGGCGTTCTTCCTCGTGAAACGAGGTTTACCGCCATCGAAAGAAAAGCCGCGTTCTTTCGAAATAATTTCGAAAGAATGCGGCTTGAGTCTGGACGCAGGGGAAGTTTTTTCGGGAAAAGGCTACTTTTTCCGAAAAAACCCCTGAGTCTGGACACAGCCCTAGTGAACAGTGCACAATAAAGGGAAATGGGCCTTCGTGGCCACCATTGCCCTATGGCTTGAAGAAGGGAATGGTCAGACCTCCATAGCATAGGTAGGTGGAAATATTCCTCCTTTCTTTAGACCCTTCTGCAAATAACTGTTGGGAATTGTATTGAGTTTGTGGAGGACCCACTGACTTGGCTGTATGAGAACTCTCTTTGTCTCCCAAATAAAAAATGTCAAGTGTGATTCTTTTAGGACCTGTTGATACTAGCGGAGTAAGTTCTAACAGTCATTTCCATAACTGTATATTTGTCAGGTTACTCTAAAGAATCGAAGTGCATGGCATTAGTTACCCTTAGCAGATGGAAATACAGTGTGCATTACCCCGCTACACACACTGTCGTGCATCATAGTTAAACACATAGTGAAACTGAGTTTCCCATCATCTGCTGTTTGTAGTGGTAAAAGTATGATTAATACTTGTGTTTTATTTACTGGGATTTAAGATAAATTGTCGTATCTGGCAAGATGCACCCCATCAGTTAGCAAGAAAGTCCTGTTTCAAAGCTGTCATCTTTGGGAATCAGATCTTTTAAAAGTTATGTTTCAAGTTTGAGGAAGACTCACGACACCATTCTATATTTTAGCCAATAAAATGTGCATATGCAAATGAAGTAAAGCACATAAGAGGTTAAGACAGCTGTATGTAAAAATCCTTCTACCCATCACACCCACGCTCCACCATCTCACTCTTCAGAACAATCTTTTAATCCAAAGCTTACATTTAAAAAATCTGTTTTGCTCTTTTGTGCTTTCCCTCCCCATGGATCTATTAAAAAACAAAAAGATCATAATTAGCAAGTCCATGCAGGAGCACAGAGGGACATCTCTGATCTGTTTTAATGGGAAGATATTTTTCTTGTGCTAGCTTCACACGGGAAAATAGTGAACAATATAACACGCCCATCTGTGTGCCCAGATAATGGCATTAGAACCCTTTGATGTGAATATATATCCTAATTCTCAAGTTCCCTGTGTAACAAACCTAACTCTTTTGAGAAAACTCTCACAGATTAAAAGCCCCTCTGCAAGTTTTTGTATCATTCTGCATAATTCTAAGTATGCATTTTTTTGTTAACTTTTTATTCTGTTTCATAAACAACGCTCTCTCCCACCAAGCCTCAGTCGTTCACTCAGTCTTTTGAAGTGCCCTATCAGATCTCTGATTAATGTATCAACTGAGAAACAAGGTGGGAGAGGTGATATATTTTATTGGACCCATTTCTGTTGGTGAGAAAGACAAGATGTCAAGTCACATGGAGCTCTTCTTCAGGTCTGGGAAAGGTACAATGTCACAGCACAAAATGCAAAGTGGAACAGATTGTTTAGCAGAAGTAATTAGCACATATTGTAAGGGACCATTCAAAGCAGAGTGGCCAAGTAAGACCTCTGCTGTCATAGGACAAAAAAGATGGGGTTAGTGGATTACAGATTGTTGTAACAAGCAATAAATCCAGTATCTCTGTTCAGCCATGATTTTTAGTGTTTAGCAGAGTGTATCCTGGTTTGTGGGGTCTTGTTTCTGGTCTTCAAACCCCTCTGGCCTTTAAACAACTCTCCAACCTTTCCAATCTCATCACCGAAAGCAAAATGCAAGGTGGAACAGATTGTAGCATAAGTAGTTAGCATGTATTGTAAGGTAGAGTGGCCCATTATGTTCTCTACGGTCATTAAAAAAAAGGGGGAGTTAAAGGGTGTTGTAATAAGCCATAAATCCAAAAGTGTTTCTGTTGAGTCCATGATTTTTAGAGTTTAGCAGAGTAATCAATGTAAGTTCCCAGGCATGGTGGCGGGTATATGAGGCCAGGGGAAGCAATGCCTCCCCTGGGCCTTAGTGCTCAACTCTCCTCTTTTCCTATCCTTATTCTGACCCTTTCTGAAGACTCACATAGCAGGCTGTTTGCAGTTTGCAAACTGGTGACTCTTCCCCCTGAAGTGGATCTGTTAACTTAAAAGTGAAAAACCTTCCCACTTGACAGACCTATTAGCATAACACTGAACCTGTAAAAGAGCCGTAAAGTGGTCATGCAGCCATTCAGCAGGCATGTGCCCACTCAATTTACTGACAGACACTTGTGCATTACTACCTCTACAGGTCTCTAGTTTAAAAACGTGCTTTAAATATTTCATTAGTTTGTGGCTGAACATTATACAATCACATCTCTGGAAAAAATCCATGCACAGATATTTGGGCGCACAATGTGAGTGTTCAGCTTTAGCCATAACTGCTTGGTTCTTCAGTCCACATGGTTTATGGAATAAATTATTTAAAAGACCACCTTTATCTAAAATACACATTTTAATTTGTATTTAATTTGTATTTAACTCGGCTACCCCTCTGAAGCATTTTAACTTTAATTACTGTAGTGCAAACACTTGCTTCCAAAGTCTTCCTGTCCTTCACTGTTCTCCTTTCAGCCCCATTGAAGAGAGCCCTTAAATGGACAATAGTCCTTTTCTTCCAGCTAGCTGGACAAATGAGCTTCCCTTCTGACTATTTGATGAACTAGTTTTAAGAGAACCCTCCTCCAAAATCAGTACCTTCCTAAGATATAAACTCCTTTTCTTATGCCTAAAATCTTTGGACACATATTTTAACATGAACATATCGTGAAAATTCATAAATGTGTCTTATGAAAATCACACAAAATAAGCATTCCCTCCTTCTAAACTTTCACGAACTTTGTTATGAACACACTAAACTGCTCTGACTGATTAATTTAAAATAATGTCTTTGTTTCAGAGAGTTTAAATAAGTAGTAATCTGCAATGATTACTTTATGAAGGGTTAAGAGTATATTAAAAACCAATGTTGTCTTCAAGTCGTCATTTTCAAGTCCAAGTCGAGTCTCAGGTCACTACAGTTAGAGTCTCAAGTCGAGTCTCGAGTCCCTAAAGTCACTTTCGAGTCAAGTCCCATGTCGAGTCTCAAGTCTTAATTTAAAAAATGTCAAGTCACTTTTGTACAAGCCATCGATATCGGTATTTTCGGATAGTTTTTTCACCAAGTCGATTTAACAAAATTAGCAAGTCTCAAGTCACAAACAATGAACTTGAGTCAAGTCTCAAGTCGAGTCACCTAGGCGACTTAAGTCGGACTCGAGTTCAAGTCGTGTGACTCGAGTCAACAATCTGTTAAAAACATAAAATCAGCTTAGGAGAAATACTGATGAAGAAAATGTAAAACAGAGAAGGACTGTATTATATATTCCATAATATTTAATTTTGTATTCAGCAGGACAACTGGATAGGGATGTGAATGGGTACCAGTTAACCTTATTAGGCGATATATACTAGGTAACGGTTTACTGGTGCCTGGCAGCGACTCACCTGCCCGTGGCCTGCCACAGGTGGAGGGGCTGCTCCAGCCCTGCCAGACCCAATGTGCTGTAGGCCTCAGTGGGAGCCAGGAGCCCCACAGACTGTGGGCTGCTCCAGCTGGACTGGAGTGGTCCCCTGCCTGGGATCCCGCTTAATCAGTTAAAGCTAATGTTTTACCAGTTAACTGATTAAACGGGAATTTATATCCCTACAACTGACTTGCCCTTTTTACAGAGTATTTTTCAAATATATCTCTGACAAAACTTCAGAAAATATCAAAAACCCTGTGACTGACATTTTTATTCCCAAATGTAATGCATTTAATTAAGTACCTTCTGCATGTCCAGTCTTCACAATCTGACATGCTGTAGACAACATGCTTCATTGTCTTTAGAAAGACAGTTTAGAAGAAAGGTGGTGGGTTTTTCCCCCAAATGCCATATGCTACATTTGAGTTCAGAGATTTGGCTGGAATGGATGAGTGGAGAAAAGAGGGAGACTGTGCGGAGGAATGGAGCATTGGGCCTGGGGGAGAGAGGACTGGGCAGATAGGGGTGGAGGATGGGCAGGACCACAGGCTGGGGCACTTGACATCCCAAGCAGCAACTGCCCATGTTCCCAGACTTTCTTTTGAAAGTCTTGTGCAGGTTTCCTTTGAGGATGAAGACTGAGAGGTCAGATCTTGGGGAACACCAATTCACCCTGCTAGACCAACAGATGAGACAAATGCAGACATATCTCCACTGCTATAATGATCTGTCACGCCCCCCACAATACAGCTTTCAAGATCCTGGATCCTACACATGCCTATCACATGTGATGCATCTCAGCCAGTGCACTAAATGCCCCAATAACAGCTATGTGGGTGAAAACAGACAATCACTGTTCTCTTGAATGAACTCCCATAAGAAAATGATAGAAGACAAAAAAAAACCTGTTATCTGTGAGTGAACACTTTCCAGAAGGCAGCTGCTCTATATCTGACCTCTCCATCCTCCTCCTCACAGGAAACCTGCACAATTACCTTCAAAAGAAAGCTTGGGAATTTAAACTCATTACTCTGCTTAACCCTAAAAATCACGGCCTGAAGAGAGACACTGGGTTTATGGCTTATTACAACACCCTGTAACCTACTAACACCCTCTTTTTGTTGTATGACTGCAGAGAATGCAATAGGCCAATCTACCATATGCTAACTATGTTGGTACAATCTGTTCCACCTTGCATTTTGCAATGATGTTCAGAGTAACCTTTCCCTGCTCTGAAAAAAAGAACACTGTGGCAGGAAACTTGTCTCTCTCTCTCACCAATAGAAATTGGTTCAATAAAAGATACTACCTGGCCCACCTTCTCTGTCGAATATCTGGAACCAACACAGCTACAACTATACTGAGTGCAGTAATGTACAAAGCCTGGTTCCCATCAATTGCTGCAATCATGTGTCTATGCTGCAGTACTAAGGAAGAGACAGGAGAGGGCACTGTTTCACTTTAATCAATGACAGCTTCTTGCTATTTTCTTCATGGCCCTCAGTGTCAGGGACCTTAATGGAAAGGGATGAAAAATTCCATCAACATTTACTAAAGGAATCACAGTTTGGTTTGTAGTGTTACTTTTGGAAGTAATCACTGCCATTGCAGAGAAGAAGGAATATTTGAAAAAGTGGGCTGGTTATTTACCCAATGGGAAATGTTCTGCCTTTAACCGAATGCTAAAATACAGGCCTTTGACATAACTTAGATCTCATTTGATTCCAAACTTCCAGCTCAACATCAGAAACTGCCACAATATTTGGTCAGAACAAACGCCTGAGGTTGGCTTCTCTTTGTGAGGATGCACTTACTGTCCTTATCAGGGCTATCCTCGAGAAATCCATGACTTACTCAAAAGGCTCCAAAATCGCCTCAGAAAGAAAGTAGCAGTAGGTTTTTTTGTGCATATATAGCATTGCTGTCTTCCCCATCTAGTCTTCACAATTCTCATAATCAAAACATATCAGTCTGTGATATGTTCTCCGCTTGCAGAAAATGAAATTATCAGGATAGGAAAATAAATTGCTTTGACAGGCCTACTAGAAATCAGCTGAGTCTTGAAAACTAGGGCTGTATGAGACAGAGAGAGAATGAGGGAAAGTGATTTCAGACACTGCTTTTTCTCTAATAGCCACAGTAGGGTGTGTGCATTAATGGAGGAGCTGGGGAGGAAAAAGACCATCACAGAATAAGGTGCTAGTAGACACTTTGGCTACGTCTACACTGGCCCCTTTTCCGAAAGGGGCATGCTAATTTTACAGGTCGTAATAGGGAAATCCGCGGGGGATTTAAATATCCCCCGCGGCATTTAAATAAAAATGTCCGCCGCTTTTTTTCCGGCTTTTAGAAAAGCCGGAAAAGAGCATCTACACTGGCCCCGATCCTCCGGAAAAAAGCCCTTTTCCGGAGGATCTCTTATTCCTACTTTGAAGGAATGTACTTTGAAGTAGGAATAAGAGATCCTCCGGAAAAGGGCTTTTTTCCGGAGGATCGGGGCCAGTGTAGACGCTCTTTTCCGGCTTTTCTAAAAGCCGGAAAAAAAGCGGCGGACATTTTTATTTAAATGCCGCGGGGGATATTTAAATCCCCCGCGGATTTCCCTATTACGACCTGTAAAATTAGCATGCCCCTTTCGGAAAAGTGGCCAGTGTAGACGTAGCCCTTGTGTGGTGTTGAAACTGAGAGTCGAAACTCAGTGTTTGCCGGTTTTAAGTTAAATGAGTTGAATATTCTTCTATACCCACTGGACTATGTCAAATCCATAGATCATGATCAAAGAGGTAGTAATATAATTAAAGCTCATTTGGGAAGCAGAGATGTTGTTTGAGTCCAAAAAAGCCACAGATTAAATGGGTTGCAGGATAGTAACATCCACTGAAACATTCTCACTGCAGAAAGTCACCTCCCTTCCCCCAAGTTTGGAGCTGTGAGATTTACTGTGGGGATTGAAAATGATCGATGCGTAGTGCTACGCAGGTGAATCTCAGAACTGCCATAATTCGCTCAGAAATGTTCTTCATCTTTGCAGCTAACCCACCCCACCCCGCCCCTCCCAAGTCAAATAAACTTGGTTTGCTTTCCAGCTACTGGTAATGGAGTGCCACTGTTAAGCACACATACCATGTGTGGGACTGATGAAGGAGGAGTGGATTGGATCAGACAGGATCAGTCAATGCCCTTATTCATATCTGGATAAGGCGGTACTTCCACTGTGATGTGATGGGAGTATGTTGTGTGTTTCAGAGTTGGACCCAGGATGATTAGCCTCTCAGAGCTGCCCGCAGGCACCTTTTCAGTAATGTCTTGTTCCTTGAGGTTGGTCGTGACTTGTTAGGAGAATCGTGATTTAAAACCCAGTTAGAGTTAATCATTGGCCTCGGTGTTTACAGCCCTGGATTTGGAGGCCTGAAGCAGAAGTGCAGCATTTTATAGCAAAGGACTCTCTGCGTATCTCTGTTTCTCCAGCAGGCTGGCTGCTCTGCACACTCAGCCAGGCTCTGCCTCATGTTTGAGCCCAAGACCCTCCCTTCCGTCCACACACAAATCAGTCCGACTCAGGTCAGCAAGACCTCAGGGCCCAGGCCCTTGGCCCCTGCTGCTGAGGGTGGGCCAGAGGCCAAATCCTGATGTAACTCAGGTCCAAGCCCTTTCTTTTTACAATGTGTGTGCAGGTCGGGCCGCCATCCCAAGTCAGGTGGTCTGAGTAGTGTAATATGGATGCAGTAGCTTAGCTGTGAGACCTGGGCCCAAGCGTCTAAGGGGACCCCAGATCTGGAGCTACAGCCTGAGCCCGAACATCTACACCACAATTAAACAGCCCCCATCGCCCGATTCCTAAGAGCCCACGTCAGCAGACATGAACCAGCCATGGGTTTTTAATGGCTGGGGCAACACACCCTTCCACAAACCCAGGCTTCATGTGCAGAGCAGCTTCACTTTAAGGGATCTAAACCAAGTGTGGAAATGACATCTTCCTAGTAATGTGACTGGTGCAGGTGTGGTATGTTTGCACTGGACCTAGTGTATTGTATACATTAAGCCTATGAAAAACAGGTTGTGCTGTGCTCTCTGTCTGTTCAGCATGAGGTCTCAGGTAGCAGGAAGGCACAAGAAGACTGTACACTGAGTACATAGCCACACACTTGTTACCCTTCAAACGGAGAGTTAGTCTTTTGATGTGTCTGCTGTCAGCTTAGGAGGTAGAACCCATGTTTCACAGCTCGTTTCAGAATTAGTCTCTTTTTACTGTACTGTGATAATTGGATCCTGCATTTACTTGGGGGTTTTTTCCTTCAGGATTTGACCTGGTTTTTGTTCCACGCCTGTTGTTAGTCTCACTTCCACCACTCCCTTCTTTTATATGAAAAAGAATTACTTCTTCTTTTGCAAAATTGCTTCTGATTAAAAGAACCTTTTTTAAACATGAGCGTTCTGTGTGCATTTATTTTTGAAAACAGTCCATTATTTTTGGCTTGCAAAAGGTTCTCAGTGCTTTGCCAGGTGCCCTCTTGGATTAGCAGCTCAGGATGGTGAAGATTGAACATGGGTGAAATCACAAGCTGAGAGTTCTAGACTGTCAAATCTTATAATCACCTGTGCTTTTTCACTTTCACATGATACTTCAAGCCATTTAGACCCCAAATGTAATTTACCTCCAATTGTTGTTGTTCACCTGGGGTATGTCTACACTACAGAGTTTTGTTGGAAAAACAGCTGTTTTTCCGACAAAACTTGAGGAACGTCCTCACTGCAATTGCGTTCTTCCAAAAGAAAATCGAAAGAACAGAGGGGTTTTTCTGGAATTGGTAATCCTCATTCTACGAGGAAGAAGCCTTTTTGAGGAAGAGCTCTTTCGCAAAGGCATGTGTGGACAGGGAAGAAGGAGTTCTTTCAGAAGAAGAGGAAAGAGGAAAAAGCACAGGTGCCCTGGTGGCCATTCCGTCCACAGCAATCACACCTTACATGCGAGAGAGCGTCCATTCAGTCGGGATGCTCTCATTCGAAAAAGCCAATCACTTTTTCAATGCACTTTTGCAGTGTGGACACGCTCTTTCGGAAGAAGTTTTTTCAGAAGATCTCTTCCAAAAAAAGTTTCTTCTGAAAGAAGCCTGTAGTCTAGATGTAGCCCTGATGATACATTTCTTCCAGATTCTTAATATTAGGAGTAGAAAAGAGCAGTCAGGAAATGGAAAGCCAAACGACAACCATTTTGTGTGGTTCTGTCCCTTCAGAAACCATACCTGGCCTCTCCCGGCAAGTTTTCAAGTAGCAGTTAATCTGTTCCCAGATGTGTGCAGATGTTGATGATATAAGGGCCAGATCCTGAGCTGGTGTAAATCAGCCCAGTTCCATTGATTTCAGTGAGGTTATGCTATGTTACACCAAATGCCAAGCTGGCAGTAGAAAATCAGGGGAGCTACACCCATTAACGCTGCTCAGGCTCTGGACCCAATATCCGTGGCTGCCAAATGGAAGCAAAGAGCCAAACCTCTAAGGAAGGCTTTTTATTTCCCAGCTCCTGAAAGGGCTATTATAAACAATGCAGTGTTGTATAAACGTAGCGGCCCTCTGTAGCTCATAGCTCATAATAACCCAGCGGTATCAACGTGCTCTTTTTGAAGATGAAAATCCTTTCTCTGCCGAAAAGTGCGAGCAAGACACAATTTTACAAAATTGCCACCAAATGCAGCCGTGCTTTTTTTGAAGTCATTCCGCTCCCAAGCATATCATCCTCCCACTTCCAGCCTTAACTGTTCTCAGCGCACATTTCCCCTGCACATGTTTTTGTAGTTAATAGCAGCGCATGGATATAAACACTGCAGAATGTGGGAATGCTGCCATGGCATTTGCAGCCTAAACAGTCCCACAACAAAATGGGTTGGCTGCTTGCCTTTCTCTGTACAGCCCAGGCAAGGGATGACTTGACTCAATCAAAAAATCTGTTTTGGTTGCTGCCTTTCTTCCTGGGAACTGTCTGATTGTTTCCTCCTCTTTGCCGTATCACCGCCCCTGTGGTTGTTTTACTTAGCTCCCTTCTCTTTGAATTGCTCACTTTTTAAACTTTTTTCCAAACTTCTAGCTGATTTTCTTTTGTATATTTTCCTCCTCCGCTTCCACTTGATTCACGTTTTATTTTCATTTCCTTTCTCTCACCCTGGCCCTTCTACAAAACCAATAGACACTTTGTTATAAATGCACATTTATGTTCATTTGGATGCACATAGGATGGCTTAGAGAAAAGGGGCCCTCCTTCCTCCCAGCCTTGCCTGGCCATTACAAGCCAAATACAGCATGAAAGAATGGCTCATATTGTGCAGCGATCACACGTCCTTAAGTAACGCAAAGTATTTTAGTGGGGAGCCATGTTTCTTTTATATGATTCTTAGTCTGCGTCCCATCTCCCCGTATACAGGCCTCTGGCCAATCTAAAGAAATGTTCCACCCAACAACTGCTGCACTTCCTGTCTGGTGTTTTTTAGGGGGACCGTGTGTTCTGCTTCTTCACAAGCAGCACCCTATAACCGTGCATGTGCACACGTTGCTGCAAGTGTCGGAGTGAACTGGAAAACTCAGGACAACAAGAAGCTGCAATTGTTCCATACTGAGAATTTGGGAGAATCCTGCAGCAGGGGGTCCCCATTGGGTTCCTAGACAAGACAGGGGAGAAACATATTTGTTCAAGACAAGGGCCCTCTGCATTGGAGAAAGGAACTAAAATGCATCCGTTTATTTCCATTCGTGTCACAAATCTGACAGGTGAGGTATAAGAGAGAGCTCTAAAAACAAGGAACATGTTGACTAGAGGCAGATGATCTTCGGAGAGGAGTAAATCAGGCCAAGGGGTAACGGGCATAAGCAATGGGTAATGAACCAGCTGGGGCAGAGGACATATAAACAGGGGAGGAAAGTGTTGGGAGTTTCCAGGCAGGGTGTTGTGTAGGACATAATTCAGAGGTAAAGACTGGGTGGGCTCAGGGGCAATAAGTAATCTTGGTGGTGCAAAACACCCCTTTAAAAGGAAAAACAGCTGCAAATATATTTAAAAGAGCAGCGCCTATCAGATCTCAGACAAGGGGCAGGTGCTGGCTGTAGAAGACTTTGTCCTTCGTAAATAAAAGCATGGAGCCCATAACCAGCCACACAAAAAGCTGTATGTTTGACATTCATATGTACCCTCTGAGGGGGTTGAGTATCTGAACAGGTTTAACACAGTGGGCTGATGTCAGTATTGGCCTAGCTCCGCTGAAGCCAGTGGGGTTTCACTAGCAGAGAATCTGACCCGATAAATGGAGAGGTTAAGAAAACTCCGGTTTATGAGAGCGTGACAAGGAGATAATGGTTCAGGGAGGAGGAAGCAGCACAAAGCCAGTAATTATGGTGAAAGGGTATCTCCCCAAATGATTTAATAACCTGGTGAGGAAACAGCTTCCAGTAGGTTTTACTCAACAGCATGTGATTTTCTGCCCAAACAGGAAGAAATGCTGTCTGAGGCAATGGGAATGAAATAACGTCTCTCCTGCCTTTTATCCTGGGCCTTGAGAAAAAGAACCCAGGTATAGGCAAGAAGCAGGCCCAGCAACGGGGAAAAAGAGGGCGACTGTCCCGGTGCCCGGTGATTCAAAGAGGTCCAGGGCTCCTGGCCGTTGCTGTTACTACAGCAACAGCAGCGAGAGCTGGAGCCCCGGACCCTTTAAAATGCTACCAGAGCCCTGTGTGACGCACTGCAGAGCCCCATGTGGTGTGCTCTGGACTGTGCTGGGGGGCGGGAAGGCACTATCTGTGCAGCGCCAAGGACTGGCTGCCCCAGCTCTGTCCCCTCCACCCGAGGCCATGCAGAGCTGTGTTGCTGAACTGCTCCCTCAGGGCTCATCTAGACTATGCTAGAGTGTCGAAAGAGGAGATGCATCTCTTCTTCCGATTTCACTTTCGAAAGTGAAAGTAATTTACACGCGGCTTTTTCGGCATCCCCTCCCCCTTGTCGAAAAGCCGCTCTTCCTCAAAAAATGAGATCAAAAGTGAGATCGGAAAAAGATATGCACATTTCCGCAGAATTTGCATATCCTCTTTCGACACTCTAATGTAGTCTAGATGAGCCGTCAGAGAGGGTGTCCGTCCCTTAACTTGTGATCCTATTGTGTCCCTCAGGGGGTCATGTTTGCACAGAGACCAGCTTTGCAGCAGCCGTTCACTCAGGCCTGCTCTACATGACAGAGCTTACACCGACCTCACGCTGCAAGTGTCCATTCTACATTGTTGGTCCAGCCGATGTCAGTCGCCCACCACGAGGCTCAGCACTTAGGTCAGCGTAGTTAAGTTGATGCAATGTCCATGTATCTGATGCATTGCTTACATCACCTGTTGCTGCCTTTGACATCTGAGGCCCTACCCCTTGGGGGCAAATTGCTCGGGCTGTCAGCCCCCCACAGTGCCCCACTTAAGAAGTATCAGAAGGGTAGCCGTGTTAGTCTGAATCTGCAAAAGCACGAGGAGTCCTGTGGCACCTTATAGACTAACAGACTATCTGACGAAGTGGGTCTTTGTTCACGAAAGCTTATGCTCCAATAAATCTGTTAGTCTATAAGGTGCCACAGGACTCCTCGTTACTTCCACTTAAGAAGAATGACTGTGAATAGCTGAAAACACCAAGACTTGTGAGGAATGTTTTGGTTTCATCCTGGATGGAGAGACAGAACTAGGAATAATGGGAAGAAAGTAAACTATGGAAAACCTGGTGTGAAGCTTAGGATAAATTTCCTCCCAGACTGATTTATTAACCTGTGGAATGATCTAGGAGACATGAAAAAAGCCCTATCATCTGTGTCATTTAAAACCAGACAGGACAAAGCCGCCAAGAAAAGGGAGCAGTCCATCAGCCATGGCAGGGACAGGACCGGAGGAGGAACAACAACAATCCTGCATACGGATTGGCTAACAACTACCTGACTGACATATGAGGACTCATGTAGTAGTCCATGCAGGTGTTGCCACATCATGGGAAGACAATAGCGAGGTACCCGAAATGTGTTTATTTCTTTCAGAAATAACTAAGGGTTAAAACAATCTAGTTATACTCAGGTTCAGTTGCTATGGCAAATTCTTCCCCATTAAGATGAGTGAGCAGCTTCCAGTCACCCCTGCTGTGCTTCTCAAAGGTAGCATGCCCAGGCATGCCCTGACCCGGAGCAAGCAGCACAGCTTGCTAATGTGATAAGACACTGAAATAACTGCAGGTTTTACTCAACAGCATGTGATTTCATGGCAACGCAGGAGGAAATGCTGTCTGAGGCAATGGGAATGAAACATCTGTCCTGCCCTTTATCCTAGTTGGGTCCTTGAGAAAAAGAACCCAAGTATAGGCAAGAAGCAGGCCCACCAACGGGGTCGAGGGAAGGGGACAACTGCCCTGAGGTCGCTCTTTGATCAATATGCACACAGTATTTGCTACCAAAAAACTCGCTATTTTAGTCACTGATGCAGGAGACAGATTCTGTCCTTAGTCAATGAAGCTAAATAGTGAACCAGAACTGCGTCTGACCCTAAAACTCCATGTTGCTGACTCTTGCAATTTTGTCAGGAGTTTTGTGGTATTTGGTAGTTTGGGTGTTTTTCTTCAATCCCCAGCTCCCAGGGTGAAGAGCTTATGAGAGGATTTCCTTTCCTTTGAAAAAAAAAGAAAGAAAAAAAAGAGAGAACTTTGACATGGGCCTGCCTTGGTGGCTCAGAAACCAAAAGACAAAGAACCCCTGTTTGTTTGTTAAATCGCACGAGTTCATAAACCCACGTCGTGATTTTTTTGAGACTTGACTCACGATTTTTGCCATGCTTGGGATTGGCAATACAGAACCCTCCTGACACGGGATAGAAGAATATTTTGCTCAATAGGTGAGTCGTACTATAACAATCAAAGTGATATATTGGCTTTGGGCATGGTTTTTGGAACTGTCTTCATGACTGTGTCCAGATCTACACTAGGGGATAAGATTGAATCAAGATACACAACTCCAGCTATGTTCATTGCATAGCTGGAGTCGACGTACCTTGATTCGAATTTGAGCCATCCCCACAGCAGGATGTTTACGGGAGAAATGCTCCCATTGACTTTCCTTATTCCTTGTGAGAAATAATAGTGGCAGTGCTGATGGCAGCATCCTCAGCATTCAATTTTGCAGGTCCTTACTAGACCCTCTAAATCGAATGCCAGAAGATTGATCTCTGGAGCGTGGATCTGTGGATTAGTAGAGATGTGGCCTGTGAAATGGAGGCCCTGCATCACGAGCAGAGCTCTTATCAGAGGATTGCCTTCTTGAAATGTACCGTATTTTCCGGCGTATAGGGCGACTGGGCGTATAAGACGACCCCCTAATTTTTTAATTAAAAGATAGGGTTTCATCTTATACCCCAGCGCCCCTCTGCCTCCTTTGCTCCCGGTGTCCCTGGTCTTCTGGAGACGGTCCCCAGCAGACCAGAGGCACCGGGAGCAAAGCCGCAGCAGCTTTGCAAAGCCTCGGGGGAAGCCGGCAGCGGGGCATCCCAGGCGCGCCTGGGATGTATACCCGGCGTACAAGACGACCCCCGATTTTGGGGGGATGTTTTTTAACATCAAAAGTCATCTTGTACGCCGGAATATACGGTAGTTTCTCTTCATGGAGAGGGGGACAGGGTGTGAGTACTTAAGAGCAGGATAGTAAGTACAAAAGTTCATGACAGGTTTACTATCATGCAGGGTAGCTAGCGAAATACACTTGAATTTCTAAAAATGTGTGAGACACAGAGTTCAATAGGCACTCTGGCCCAGGGCTATTAAATATTGAAAGCTTTGATCATAAAAAATCATTTGTTGCAATTCATATCTGGATAAGGCGGTACTTCCACTGTGATGCGATGGGAGTATGTTGTGTGTTTCAGAGTTGGACCCAGGATGATTAGCCTCTCAGAGCTGCCCGCAGGCGCCTTTTCAGTAATGTCTTGTTCCTTGAGGTTGGTCGTGACTTGTTAGGAGAATTGTGATTTAAAACTCAGTTAGAGTTAATCATTGGCCTCGGTGTTTACAGCCCTGGATTTGGAGGCCTGAAGCAGAAGTGCAGCATTTTATAGCAAAGGACTCTCTGCGTATCTCTGTTTCTCCAGCAGGCTGGCTGCTCTGCACAATCAGCCAGGCTCTGCCTCATGTTGCAATTCACCCACCAGGTCAAAAATTTCCAGATAAAAATGCAAAAAGTACCATTCTTACAGAAACCAATTTGCAATGCAGTGTAAGGAGTAAGTCCTATCTGATCTCTGGTGGCTGTCTAGGAATTTCTAACATGCTCACCCTAATGTGTCAGACAGAACCCAGGTCCTAACACAGACACAATATTTACACAGTAAAAAGTGAAAGTTGTTAAACTATGCTTGTTCTCGACAATGCTCGACCAACCCTAGCTTCTTGATTCCTGGGTTCTTGAAAACTGCTATCATGTCCCCTCTCAGTCTTCTCTTTTTCACACTAACTAAACCCAATTATGCTAGTATAGGCTGACATTAGGCATGCCTAGCGAGGGGACCGGATTGGAATAGCTTCCTGGGAAGGGTGCAACATTTTGCATTATTTCATTGCGATTTCCTCTCTATGAATCATTGGGATGTGAAGGACGTAAAGCAAGTGGCAGTGGGGAGACAGGGACCTCTTAGACTCCTGGAGAGCAGGATAAAGATTTCCCTAAGCCCAGAAGATTGTGTGCATTCCAGGCTAGAAAAGAAGTATCTATCCCCATGTATTCATGATTGATCACTAGTTAATAAGATGCTTCTTCCTCTTCAGCCTTCCCCTGCCACCTCTCAGGCTACGTCTACACTGCAGAGTTTTTGTGCAAAAATGGCCATTTTTGTGCAAAAACTCATGGAGCAGCCACACTACAAGTACATTTTTGCACAAGAAAAAGTACAGTAGATCATCAGAAGACAGGGATTTTTGCACAAGAGTTATTCCTCTTTCTACAAGGAATAAGCCTTTTTGCACAAGAGCTCTTGCGCAAAAAGGCGTGTGTGGATGGACAACAGGTTTCTTGCGCAAGAAACCCCTATCGGAAAAGCACAGGTGTTCTGATGGCCATTCTGTGGCCATCAGAGCTTTCTTGTGCAAGAGCATCCATGGCAGTGTAGATGCTCTCTTGCACAAAAGCACATGGCAGTGTGGATGCGCTCCTGCGCAAGAACTTTTTGGGGGAGATCTTTTCCACAAAAAGTTCTTGCGCAAGAAGCTTACAGTGTAGACGTAGCTTCTGTGAGGCTTTGGAACCGCACTCATTTTTCTGCAATAAAAGCAACTTGTATTCTGAAATCAATTGTTACCCAGGAAGCTATTCCAATCCGGTCCCCTCGCTAGGCATGCCTAATGTCAGCCTATACTAGCATAATCGGGTTTAGTTAGTGTGAAAAAGAGAAGACGGAGAGGGGACATGATAGCAGTTTTCAAGTACCTAAAAGAGTTTTTACAAGGAGGAAAGAGAAAAATTGTTCTCCTTGGCCTCTGAGGATAGGACAATAAGCAACAGGTTCAGTTGCAGTGGGAGAGGTTGAGACTGGACATTAGGAAAAGCTTCCTGTCAGGGTGGTTAAATACTGGAATAAATTGCCTACGGAGGTTGTGGAATCTCAGTCATTGGAGATATTTAAGAGCAGGTGGGATAGTCATCTATCAGGGAGGATCTAGATGGTGCTTGGTCCTGCCCTGAGGGCAGGGGACTGGACTCGATGACCTCTCGCGGTCCCTTCCAGTCCTAGGATTCTAGAAGCTTAGTTTGGAATCCCCCCACCTTGTCTCCTCATTTCTCTCCCTTCACCTCCCTTCATGCTGGGGCTGGTCTGTCAGAAGGACTTCCCTTGCTGGGAAGATGTACAATGCCCCATCAAGAAGATCAGCTTTAAAATGTGGTCTCGCTGCAGCTCCAACTGCTAACATCTAATCAATGGCATCACAAATGTGGCATCTCTACCCTGTCCCTGAAGGGGTCTTTGGACTGCACTGGGCACTTGGATCGTAGGTGAGCAATATTACCTGCCTGGAGGTTTGAGACGAGGAAGGAACATGTTCCTCGGCAGTGCAAAACACCTTCCAGGCGCTAAGGACCAATAGAGTCTGGGCCCTTATTTCAATTTGCTCCTTTGTGGCAAAATCATTTTCCAGTTATAATTGGGTGAGAAAGAGAACAGCTGGACAACCTGCCCCTTGATGCGTTATTTGATTGCACGGAGAGTGCGCTAACCTTTCAGTTTTTTCTCAATTGCTGTGTGCTGTAATTCTTGCTATGAACTATAATTCTCTCTCTTCACTGGGAAATTACAGAGCATCGAGGGGGAAACGCTCTGGAGCTGTCGGCACGTCAGGAGCAGAGCTATGAGTGACTGAACAAAAATAGATTCTTTGTTCAAGGAGAACAGCACATTGTGTCACTATGCAGAAGTGATAGGAATATGCAGACTTGATGGACTTGGTTCTGGGGCCCATGAGAAGGAGGCAAGAAACAAATGCCAACACGGAGTTGTTCCCTGAGACTGCGACCCTTGGAGAGAGTTATACATCTCATGCTTGCCTGGACAGTCTCTATGCTACGTCTATACTGGGCTCTCTTGCGCAATAAAATATGCAAATGAAGTGAAGTGGTGAATATTGCTGCGCCTCATTTGCATACTTAATGAGCCACCATTTTGTGCAAGGGGGTTTTGCACAAAAAGGAGCCATCTACACAGCTCCTTTTTCTGCAAAAGCCCTTCTTGCACAAAAGCCGTTCTGCCTGAAAAAAGCCCCTTGCACAAAATGGCGGCTCATTAAGTATGCAAATGAGGCATGGTGATATTCACTGCTTTGCCTCATTTGCATATTTTCTTGCGCAAGAGTGCAGTATAGATCCAAGTTCAGGAGTGAACAAGAGGCTCATTGGAAGATGGAGTTGGTGGGAAAGTACTTTTCTGCCTGAGAAGCATTGTGAAGGATAATCAAAGGTGGGACAATCAGCTAATCTAATGTTGCTTCATTAACAGGTGCAACGTGTTCCTTTCTTCTGGCAAGATGGTTCTATGTTTCAATATGATCTTTTCAAAGGGCAAAGGGGAAATTAGGACCTTTGTGTTGGCAGAAGGGCAATGGGAGAAGGGCATCATGGGATTTCTCTCCCGCTAGTCATCTTCTAGCCTCACCTCCTCTGGGCAACACGCAGCTGTTCCCACAAAGTTCTGTTCAGTCTCATATTCACTGGCCCAAATGGCAGGAAGCCCATTGTCATGCTGTCTGCAGTGACTCACGAGCAAGAGTGCCATCCCCGGGACTGACAGTTAAGCTGACAGGGCTCAAACCCCAAACTGCTTGTGGGCTCCATCATTCGATTTCACCAGCCCAGAAAGCGGTGTGATCGTCTCAGGCATTATACAACTTTAACACAGATGCTCCCTTGGGGCATCCAGATCCATCTTGCCACCTCAGCAAGCTTGGCTCTGTGATGGGTGGTCACTGTACACCAGAGATCGCAAAATATTCAAGTTACTCCCAGTTCCAAAGGTCCAGCCACTTACACCCGCGTCCCCCCCCCCAGTCAATTTGCACTTTCGATCTCACACCGGAGACAATGCTTGTAGCCAACCCTGTAATAAACTAGCTAAGGGTTTATCCACCTGGAAAAAGAAATAAGAATGATTTACAAGGTTAAAACAGATAAACATATACCCACAAATAAGTCGCAGTGTTAGGGCTCAGAGGGGGAATAGAGCTGTGGAAATAGGCCAGCTCTATATGCCCAATAAGGCTAACCCACGTTTGTCCTGGGACTCTCTAGCTTGTGTTTAAGAATCTTGGTCTCTCAGGATACATCTACACTACATGTTTTTGCGGCAGAAAATATGCTAATGAGGGACTCATTAGCATAAGTCACAATCTCATTAGTATATTGTCTGGAGTTTCTTTTTGTGCAAGAGGTTTTTGCACAAAAAGAAGCAGTGTAGCTGCTTCCATTTTGTGCAAAATCCCCATTTTACGTAAGATCCTTATGCCCGGATCCAGAAAGCAAAAGCGCGTCCAGCAAGAGAGCATTCACACTTCATGGACACTCTTGTGCAAGAAGGCTCTGAAGGCCTTCACAGAATGGCCATCAGAGCACCTGTGCATTTTCGGATAGGCTCTTTTTGTGCAAGAAACCCCCTACGGAGCGTCCACATATGCTTTTTTGCACAAGAGCTGTAGCGCAAAAAGGAGTTATGCCTCATAGAAGGAGGTTTACCTACACTTCAAAAAGCCCTCTGTTCTGTCGATTGACTGTAGATTGTCTAGCGCAAAAACGCACTTGAGGTTCATGCTTTGCGCAAAAACCCTGAAGTGTAGACGTAGCCTCAGTGTTCAAGAGAATGGCACAAGCGCTTCTGCCTAGAAACACTCTGTGAGTGGGCATGGGGTGCAGCCAACAGGGTCTTTGTGCCACAATGACCCATTTGGGTTCAATGGGCCTTCCTGCTGGGCAGGGGATGATGTTTTCCCTAGAAATCCAACATTTTGCATTAGGTGACTTTTTTTCCCCTGTTTGGTGAGTTGCAGCGTTTCAGGAAAAAAGCATTTGACAGTTTTACAGCAAACATTTAAGTATTACTTCATAGCGTGGGAGACAGTCATTATAACTAGGATTAATACATTCAGCATCCTACAAGCCTTCCATAAAGTCTAAATATTAAACAAATTCTGATAAGTCATATCTGTTTTAACTGTAGTAACCCACAGCTGAGCCAGACTGGTTTCCAGGTATGCACTTATCAGAGTTCAGTGGAACCAGGGCATGAGCTGGCAGCTAGTCTGCCAGCAATACACCCACCAATCCCTGGGGGAGGCTGTTGCACCATTTGCTAGAGTTGATTTTACTGGTTGGATGTTTCCTCTCCTCCTTTTTCTGACACCTCCCCAGTTTTGCATGCTTTCAGAAATAGCTGTCAATCTAGGAAGTTCTCTGAACACTGTAAGATCCATCTCCCTTTTCGGGCCCATCTGTGCTACAGCTGCAGCTGTAAATGCTCTAGTCACCATCGCGAGACATAAATTCATGTAGCATTCGTTCTGAAACCTTGACATGTGCATGGAAGCTGCCCGCTGGGATCTTGTACTCAATCAGCTTGTGCCCCTGGAATGGGATTTTTTTTTTTTTTTTTTTTTTGCATTCACACATTCTAACCATGCTGCTCATCCATTTTTGAATCAGTGCCATTTGGGAAAATGAAGGCAACTATCTGGCAGTGTGACCTAGGGTCTAGCACCCTGTGAAGAAGGACACAGAACAGCACCAGCATGATATGGGGCAATGCACTCTGGGATGTACGTGGTGCTGAGAAATACCAGAAAGGAAGACAGACCAAAATGTATAGACATGGACAAGGTGTCCTGTCCATATTGCATAATAAGAGTGCTAAACTGGTTAACCGCTGAACCATGCACCTGCCAAAGACTCCAGTAGGGGTGAGACACTGCTAGTTACCACCACCGTTACTAACTATGCCCTGTGCAGACACAGTCAGACCACGCCACTAACTGTAACAAACATACGAGTGGTAGGGGACCTTTCTCTGGTGTTCCATCTGAATCTTGAAATGTTATTTTGACGTTAGTGGGAGCTCCCTGCTGGTTTTAACTGGGAGCTCAGACTGAAGCACCCTGTATCCCCGAGCTAGAAAAATCATCTTTTTTTCACCTGGTATCTATCTACTGGAGGTTCACACACATCTTCCTATTCAGTGGTGTCCTGGGTCTTTATTTCTTATTCATTAGGGAATGTAGTGGCACCCTGTCTGTAAAATTCCAGAAACAATGGCATGGTCAGGAGAGTTAAGAAACCACTTGTACAACCACTCACAGAGCCGGAGAAGAAGTGTCCTCAGGAATCTATAACATCCTCCGTAGCTGGGGACACTTAACCCCCCAAAGAGACCACGTCAGTTGCAAGACTTTTTCTAATGTTGTGCTTAGATCCCGTGGGACAGAGAGGCTGGTACTAGCCTGGTGAGGTACTCAGCCCCAGTGACGAATGATTGTTTGTCCCTAGCCTAGGTCAAGGCCATATGTGGTATGTTCCATAAAAAGGGTGCAGTCCTGTGAGGAACCTGCACAGTGTGTACTGTAAAACTGCTGACTCCCGCTGCTACCAGCATTCCTCTTTTGAACAAAAAAGGAAATGACTTTCTATTGATCTAATGTTACTTCATGCAGATTTTGCAATACCTGTCACATGAGATCAGGGGAAAGTCTTGCCTACGCGCTGGTTACTCAATAACACAGCTAGGGAGTGCCGTGTTTACTGATCGCCTTTCATAGCAGTAGGGTGCTGTTAGTGTCACGCTTGCCATAGCAGCAGAAGGAAATCTCTTTGGACCAGTGACTAGCTCCCCCTGCCTGTGGCATTGTCACTGCAGCCATAATGCAAACAATAACACAGCCCTATCCCAGATGGGCTCTCGGTCAAAAGGCTGACACACCCTACATGCACACCTCTGGTCCTTCTCATCAGCAGACAAGGGCCTGATTTTCCTTCATAAAGGTCCTTATGGAGCTGGCAAGCCGTCTCAGCAAGATCTTGAGCAGAAAAAATGACTCCCTCAGCCCTTACCACAGCACCAGCCTAGCTATGTATGCCTGAGTCCCTCTAAAGATGAAAGGCCATGTTCTGGCCTTTTCTGGTTTGCACCCCATTGCGTACAATGGGATTGCACAGGATGTATGTTAGGACACGGCCAAAAACCTGGACTGATACACCTTAATAATCTCATCCTGAAACACTGAGGACTATTCAGTCAAGGCATTGAAACCCTTCAAATCCCCAACATAGGTAACCCCAAAGTCTGGATAACTTACCCTTATTCTCTAGAGGCCAAATAGCTGCTTTCCTTAATCATAGAACCTAAAGGGAACCTCAGGAAGTCATTAAGTCCAGTCACTTTGCACTCATGGCAGGACCAAGCACCATCTAGATCAGGGGTTCCCAACTTGGGGTATGCGTCCCTCCAGGGGGTACGAGAAGCTTGTCAGGGAGTACAGGGAATATTTGGTAAATAACTAGATTATCCTAAATGAAATATTCCAAAAGTAGTAGTGTTCGTGAAAAAAGTTGTGGATTCTAGAGTCTAGAATTTATGTCCTTTCATATTGAATAGGGGGTACGGGAAGGTTTTCTAAAAGCAAAGGAGGTACGGGGACCGAAAAAGGTTGGGAACCCCTGATCTAGATCATCCTTTGACAGGTGTCTGTCTAACCTGCTCTTAAACAGCTCCAATAATGGAGATTCAGCAACTTCCACAGGTAATTTATTCCCGTGCTTAACCACCCTGACAGTTGTGAAGTTTTTCCTAATGTCCAACCTAAACCTCCCTTGCTGCAATTTAAGCCCATTGCTTCTTATTCCATCAAAGGTGAAGGAGACTAATTTTTCTCAATCCTTCTTGTAACACCCTTTTAGGTACATGAAAACTCTTGTCATGTCCTTTCTCAGTCTTCTCTCTTCTAGACTAAACAAAGCCAATTTTTTCAGTCTTTCCTCACAGGTTATGTTTTTCTAGACCTTTAATCATTTTTGTTGCTCTTCTCTGGACTTTTTCCAATTTGTCCACATCTTTCATGACATGTGGTGCCCAGAACTGGACACAATACTTCAGCCAAGACCTAATCAGCGCAGAGTCAAACAGTAGAATTACTTCTCATTTCCTTCCTACAACATTCCTGATAATAAATCCCAGATGTTTGCTTCTCCCTCTCCTCCCCCAACAGCATCACACTGTTAACTCATATTTAGCTTGTGGTCCACTATGATCCTCTGATCCCTTTTTGCAATACTCCTTCCTAGGCTATCATTTCCCATTGGTTGAACTCCGGCCATACCCGCTGGGTCCTGCACTTCCTGGCAGAGCTTTAATATACCTCAGAGGCTCACGGTGACCTTCCCACTGCCTCTTGCTTCTCTTGAGGTGTGTCTAGACTACATCCGTCTTTCGACAGAGGGATGTAAATGAGGCACTTCGAAAGTGCAAATGAAGCTGGGATTTAAATATCTCGTGCTTCATTTGCATAATCGAGTCATGGTGCTCTTTCAAAAAAGCGCTATTTGGAAACTGAAACCACAGTCTAGACGCGGTTCTTTCGAAAATAGAAGCCTTTTTCGAAAGATCCTGTAAACCTATCCATATTGCTCATCACCTAATAAACCATCTTGTTAGTCTTTAAAGTGCTGCATAGTCCTGTCTTTTGTTTCAGCTAGACCAGACTAACACGGCTGCATTTCTATCACTATTCTACAAAAATGAGTCATGGATATTCACACTGACAGCCACAGATGCAGATACCTATGGATATAAAGCAACTATCTGCAAATTTGTAGAGTTTGTGATTTAAAAAATTGTATCCACATCTGCAAAAATGAGCTGCAGTTATCTGCATCTATATCTGTGGATGCCGATATCCATGGATATAAAACAGGTATCTGTGGATTTGCAGGGCTCTACCCTGGTCACTGTTGCTGTCAGCTTTTTCAGCTGACAACAACAGTGGCATTTTTGGTTGTGAGGTGGCATTTTTGGTTGTGATTCTGTCACCCAGGAAGCTAGGACAATTTTTAGTATATTTTTTGGGCCGATTCTCATTTGTTGCCAATCACCCCTTATGAAGCAGACTTGGGAAGAAATATCCCGGCTTTCACCTTCGTGCAGAAAATCCCCCTTCCTTCCTTGAGCCCCGGTCCCCTATGGGAGAAGGAAAGGTCCTATACTCTTTCAGCATGCTCCAACCTAGAAATGTAAAGGAAAGACAAACAGCTTTCCGTGAACTGATTTTCTTTCTGGCTGGTTTGGAGCAGCATATGAAGTCCCCTTTCTCAGAAGGAAATATAATTGCGAGAAAAGATTCCTGTGCAATCAGTGAAAATCCAGCACACTAGGGGGGCAGCCTTTCTGTATGAGCTTCACAAAGCAGCCACTGGAAGTCCTTTGCTAAGACTTGGCCCAGGAATCTGGATTTCCTCTTCTGAATTTGGTACATTAGCTGTGCTACAGAGAGGCCATTGTTAGGGTTACTGCAACTAATTGTTGCAGGAAAGATATTTCTCCGTAACTCTACAAAGCCTTTCTGCATGAGCTGTTCTGGTGACCTGCCCTGTTGTTGTTATTCTGTTTCAATGATGCTTGACAGTAACCTTTTTTTTTTTTCTTTTTTTTTTTAAAGTCTGATAATTGCAGAGAAGTTGGTTTCCAATGTGTGATAGCAGCAGTGACACCTTCTGGTAGGAGACTCTTCTGTCTTCTGATCTGTTCCGTAGCCTGTGAACCTATTAGCATCTGTCCTTGGAACAGAAGCCCATTCTGTAGGTAGGGGAACAATTCCGTGTCGGGAAGGTGCTACATTGAACTAAAACCCTGTTTTGTCTAGTGCCTCATCTCTGTCTTACTTTCTACCAGGGCCAAGCAAGTCTCCCTCCTTGGAGGAATTGGCTTTGCCATCAGCTGCTCTCCTGTGAATCAGAGAGGAGGGGGTGAAAATTGAAATACAAGCAAAGGTCCCACTAATGCCTCTGGGAAAATGCAGAAGTCATTAGCAGAAGTTATTGGAAAATCAAAGGGATCTGTGTGTGGGAGATGGAGTGCAGCCAGCCCTTATTTGGGATATTTACTGCTCTTTTATAGAGCTGAGCCTTCTCAAATGGCTTGCTCTTCAAAACTGAACACTGGCTATTTTGTCTCCCTCCCGATAACGATCGTCTCTCGTCTCCTTTCTATATTCAGCGGGATGTTGTATGAAAAGTGGGAAGACTGGCTCTAAAGGTGGGGCACGATTAGCATTTTTGTGGGGCTTGTGAGGAGAGAAAAATAAAAGAGCCAGATTGTGCAAGGTGGACAAGGAAGTGAAAAGTTAAAAGGCACGTACAGGAGGTATCTGGTCCCAAACACTCATTGGCAGCCCTGATCTGCAGAGAGTGGCACATTAGCTGCAGCCTTGGAATTTGGAAATTGGCCATGCTCCCGCAGTAAATGGTCTAACTGGTTAGCAAATAAATCACTGGCCACGTTGCAGCAGCAAGAAGCTATAGCTCTCTGTGATCTTGTCCTACCAAAACATCACTTGAACCCTCTTTTGGGTGGGCTTTAGCTAGGGGGTTTCTGCCGTTGCAAAAAGTGGCACTGGATGTGTCTGATCGTGTAAAAACAAGCATTTGGATGCAATACTGGAGTTTCCTGAACCTTCCTTACTAACTTAGCCCCCAGCGGTCAATCCACACTGCAGCTGGGAGTGTACATGGGTGGAGAGACGTCCCAATGAGACCCAAACTGGCAGGCATGCTACAAAGAGCAGAATAGATTCTCTCAAGTCCGCCCAACTCCCTGAGCTTGAGAGCCTGAGCTACAACATGCCCCCGCTAAGTTTAGCCGGCTGACTCTAGTGGGAGACCCGTTACTATGTGTATTTCCAGCTTTGAGCCGTACGTTTCTGTATGCTCTTCTGGCGATGCCCACAAGGCGTTTAGCCGGCACATGAGGGCCAGGGACAAGGCAACAGTGAAGTGGAATGGACACTGAGCTCACAATAAACACTGGGAAAACGCCTGCCCTCTCTACACTTGATACACAAAAAGGGAAGGGCAGAGATGCTTGAGGATCCCAGAAAGAAGAGCCAATTAGAGAGGGGTCAGCTGGGGGGAAGTGGGTCTGGGACAGGTCAGTCTGGCCAGGGACTGCCCTTTTCTGGGGCTCATCTCTGATCTTTCCCAGCCCAGATGTGGCTAGAGTCCTGGTTCCTCTTGATCAGTGACTCAGTGTCTGCCCAGAAAAGCTCCTCCCCTTCTCACTTTCTGCTTGCTTCTGGCAGGTCAAGGGTGGCCGTGGTGGAAATTTGACTCCAGCTGCACCAAGCAGCACCGATACCCAAGGGCTCACCTTCATTAGTGCATAGCCCTGGGTCAGGGTATGACTGACTTCCCACTGGGTCTACAACCGGGAGGCGCTGAGCAGGCTATGAGAGGGGAATGAGCCCCAAACAGCAGATGGAGTGGGGTGGGCAGTGAGTTATGGGGGTGGGAACGTTGGATACGGTGCAGACACTCCTCTGGCCTCATTGATTGCTGATTTCTCCTTTGCAATGAACAAAGCTCAGACGTCTGCTGACTTTTGCATGTGAGTCAGCAGCCTGTGGTATAAGCAACATAGGCTTTGCTGGAATGATTTTGTTCTTTCCTCTCCAAATGTCAAAACCCGTTCCCATTGAACTCAACAGTAAAACTCCTTTTCATTTCAAAGGGCACAGGATTTGGCCCCAACAAGAGATGAGAAATTGTGATTTTGATCAGTTGCTTATCTGCCCAGAGACAGCTCTCCTGCATGTTGTTTTGCCTCCGCTATGTCATGCTGAAGGAAACAATAAAACAATCAATGAACATCATCTATGCTTTTTTTTTTGGCACATTTTTTCATGTTAGCATAATGCAAATTCAAGCTTTCATCTAGAGCAGAAGTTCTCAAACTATGGTCTGAGAACTCCGTTCAGGTGAACTGAGGATAGGTAATTAACTTTTTATATATATAAATTGCTCTTACCCAAATCACTAATGGTACAAACAACATTTGGCAAGATCATTAAGTGGTCCCCTGAGACACTCAGCAATTTTCAAGTGATCTGTGAAAAAAAAAGTTAGACTTTAACTTGTTTTCATTTGCTTCCTATTACTTATAATAGAGGAGGATGAAGAAAAAAAGAACGAAAACTGGGAAGGGGTGTGTGAGAGAGATAATGTTCTTTTTCTTGACTGGGTTCCTAAGGGAGGCCAAAAATGAAGCTGTGTTCAAGGCTCCACTAACTCTAAGGGCATATTTCCATTTGTGGGAAGATTGATGCTGTGGAGGTGGATTTTTCGGTGTTTGATTTAGTGGGTTTAGTAAGGACCTGCTAAATCGAATGCTGAGATCTCCCCCGTCCACCTCAGAACTCTTTGCACTCGTGAGGAATAAGGAACGTCAATGGGAGAGTTTCTCCCATAGACCTCCTGCTGTGGAGCTGCCCTCAAAAAACAATGCAAGATACTTCGACTCCAGCTACACAATTCACATAGTTGGAGTTGCATATTTTACACTGATTTTCTTCACCAAAGTAGATTTGGCCTAAACCCTGGAGGGAAGAGGCAGGGGCAGAAGTGGCAGGAAGGCAAAACCTCCCTGGCAAATCACTAACAACTAAGATCTAGTGGGGGTGGGGATGTAACACCCCAAAAGAGGGATTGTGCTATGAGTTTGGAGGGGGAGGTTGGGATTTTTTGTTTTGGTTTGGTTTGGTTTTTTGCTTAAGGAGAGTTGGGCCTATCCCGAGGTCTACTATGTAAATAAGAGAAAGTAAAACCTGAGTGAAGGGAAAAACCTTACGGCAGACTGGTTTACCAGTCACCAGACTGGTTTACTTCAGGCCCCCTGCCACCCAAGGGGAGACATTGAGGCCGACCTGACAAAGAAAGTGCCCAGCCACACTTCACAGGAGAACAGGACCTACCAGACAAAATGAATTGCCTTTTGCAATCGCCAGCCTGAAGTGGATGTGAGGATCTCCAGGACACAGGTGACAGAAATCCGGCTGGAAAGCCCTTTGCTGACATTCATAGGTTGTGAACGTACAAGCCACTTGCTGGATTTGCTAAAGGGCCTTTTGGGCTCTGTGAGATGATTAACAACCAATGAGCTTCCCCTCAGAACCTCACACTTCCCAGGTCCTCCCAGAGCAGGAGCAGATAAGTCACCAAAACCATCAACATCTAAACCATGTGGTGGCTTGGAGGAAGCACTGTTGTTATCTTTGTTATAATTTTTTGAGGAGTAACATTAGTTCGGACTAAGGGCTTTAGTCCGAACTAACGCGTCCCGGCGCGCACTTCCTGGTTCGAATCAGCTGTGATTCGAACTAGCGCGCCGGCGAGATCATGTTAATGGAGCGCGGGATATTTAAATCCCCGCTTCATTAACTACTTTGATTGTCTCCATTTGCATCCCTAGTTCGAACTAGGGATGCAGTGTAGACATACCCTATTTTGGACAGCCTGGGTTCATGGTTCTTGCTTGCCCATGCTGGGCTGGAAGGGACCTGCTCTGCCATGGACAGCACTCCTGCATCTGAGGTAATGCAGCCGGGAGAGTCCAGATGCAAACTGGGAAACCAGCTCTGTTCGGAGAGGTTAATTCAACCATGCACGCAAGAGAGAGCCTGCTGAGGGCTGAACAAAGAACTCCCTCCCCCACTCTAGGATACTGAGAGAAATGACAAGCAACCACAAGAAGCATTATGTCATCGGGACAAACTCCCAGAGCCTGAAGCAAGGACTCTGTTACTTATTAGCCCCTGAGACCTGATATAATCTTTGGTGATGTCACTTTATGACCCTGAAATAATTCTCCTGTGTGGCCAATACACATTTCCGGCAGGCTGTGAGGGTCCCCACCTGACAGCTGCACACCCGATGCCATGGAGATGATCCCTTCATCCAATTTTTCTTTGCAGGGAGGCAGAAACGATCGCTGTGAGGGGTGACCTCCCCTCTTCACTTCAGTGGCTGCTAATTCAGGTGCCAATAATGATACTTTAAATGTCAATGATTATTGTTAACAACAGCACTGCCTGTCGTGGTTTATCACTGTCACCGCATGCAGGAAAGGAATGGGAGTAACACACTGAAGATCTGCCCCCTCTTCTCCTTTTGCAGAGACCTTTAATAACATCACCTGCTGGGGCTGATTTTGGAGGCAGTTAGCTGAAGAGGAGGCGGTGAAGAGGTTGGCTGTGGGGAATTAGTGCCCGTCAGGTCAGGTCAGCATCCTTTCTGATGGATGCTCCCACCACGCCCCTTCTCACTCTGCAGGGCTTGCCGTGCTCCCTGTTCGAGCCCCAACCTGGCAGCAGATCACTCTATAGTCCTCGCTTTCTGGAGCATCCCCTTCCCACGGGATCTGCTGTCCATTCCAGATGGCATCCAGTCCATGGCAGGTCCTGTGCCACTTCCCAGCCGCTGGAAGGGGAACTTGGACCCACCCATTATTTCAGGTTCCAGCCCAAGGACTTTAAGTCTGGCAACTGTGATCTGCTTGCTCCCAGACCTTGTGGCCCTTTCTCTGAAGCTTTTCCTACTTTCTTTCTCTATCTTCTGCCCTCTCCCCTTGGTTTACTACCCAAGCTCCTCCCTCTCAGGGAGTTTGTGCAGACAACTTCCCCTCTATTGCCCCAAAGAAACTTCTCTTCTCCCACGGAGCAGCTGAAGATTACTTCCCACCCCTTTCCATTCTCAGCTTCCTCCCTTCATGCAGGCCTCTGCTCCTCCTTCCCAAGGCAACTTCTCCTTCCAATAGACTTGATTGCTCCCTGACTCTCTGCCAGCTGCCGCATATCAGGCTGATATAATTTAACCTACTTTGCCTTATGTGAGGTGGGCATCTCATCACAGGGCTCCAGCTTCCTAAAGTTTGGGAGACCCTGCCCTAGGCCACATACACGACAAAGTGTGGTTGATACATGCTACATCATCATACACAGCTGCCACCTTTTGCATACTCCTGGGGTGCGCACACAATTTGAGGCTCGTACCAGCCCTGTGCATCCTCACCAAGAGTAGTTGCATTGATGGAAAACGCTGCCCACAATGGGTATCCCAGTGTGGCCTGGGTTGCCATCTGGTGCAGTCACTTGTTGGGTATTTTTGCAATGCTTTGTGGCATACCGGCTGTTCACCCAGGGATTTCTGGGAATGTGGGGTCAAGTTTCCACAGTGCCACCTTCTCCATCCCTCAATGCTTATTCCAACTCAGCATTCCTGTGCTGCTTTTTGCTCTCTCCACCCGCTCCTGGAAGAAGCCTGAACCCTGCAGGGCTCAGTGCTATTCTAATGACCGTTGCTAAGCGGGACACAGGTGTGTACTGTATTTGTGGGCTTCACTATAACCAGTTGTGAGAAGGGAATGAAGAGGAGATGTTTGACGTCAGTGACGGAACCCAGCAAATAAAAAGCCAGAGCGCTGTTGGCATTCATGAAATACACTCTGCGGTGACTTCCAGGCCCAAGATATGAGCACTGCTTGGTGGGATCCCATAGTAATTCAGGTCTGAGGTGACAAGCAGTGGCTGAAGACCTCTTGGGTGCAAAAGGCCACATTTCTGGCTGATACAGAGACACCAGAATGAGCCGAGGCATCCTGGGAGCTTGTAAAACCAGCTTCGTATCAGTCCATGGCCATGCAGTTTGGAGCTGAAACATCCCACGTGGGGGCCATTGGTATTCAGGTGCCAAGGGTGCTATTTGTCTCCTGTTGCACATGACTGTGGCACTTGCGATGTGCAGGAATCAGTGGCTGGTGTCCTGAGCTGGGACCTGTCTCCCTGTTTGGGCCCGTGTGTCCATCTCTGTGGCTATACAAGTGCTGGTGGATCTACTGGCTTCCTTATGGGCTGGTGAGGCAAGAAGCAGGGTGTTCCCATCTTGCAGAGCATAGGACTTTTCCAAAAGCTGCAAGGAGGGACATTGTTCCCTGACCAGACCTTTCCTATTGGCAATGCTGAAAGGCCAGGAGTTGTTATGGGAGACCCAGCCTACCCATTAGTGCCTTGGCTCATAAAGCCATACACTTGTCTGCCGTGACACCATCCAGTAAAGAGTCTCCTCCTAGCTTGGCAGATGTAAGATGACTGTTGACTGTGCTTTGGTAGATTCAAAGGTCACTGGCAATGTTTACTGACAAGGCTGGATCTCAGTGAGGCAAATATTTCTGTTGTTAGAGGTGTGTGTTCTGCACTACGTAATATCTGTGAGAAGTGAAGAGAGAAAGGGTAGCGGTAGGGGAGTAGTTTGAAGTGAACTCTGCTGAATTTGAACAGTCAGACACAAGGGATATTAGAAGAGCCAACCACGGCGCTATAGAGTTCTTTTAGCAGTCAGCCATAGCAGTGCTGTGTGTTGCTTTTAAGAACTTGGTGTGTACAGGGTTTAAATACGAGTGGGCTATTGACTCCCGTGATTAATTTTGTAAAGTGGCGTTTATCCTTGCTGTGAACTAATAAACAAATACCAAGTTTCCAAAAATATAACTTTATGGTGTGCAAAGAAACAGGAGATCTTAAAGTGCAAATACCCACATTACATACACTCTAGCAGCATTGTAAATGGGGGTATGTCTACACTGCATACTTATTTTAAAATAAACTATTCCAGAATGGTTATTCCAAAATAGCTTATTTTGAAATAGCACGTCTACATTGCAGGGGAGCCTCAAAATTAGTTGGAGGCAGCTTCCCTAATGTAGACATGCTATCTCAATTTAGAGCCCCAGGAGTCACTGGGAACGAATAACTTAGAATGGCCCCTGTAAGGGGCTATTTTGAAATAGCAACAATGGAGCATTTACAAACACCTTATTTCAAAATAGCTATATCAGAATAGGCGTTATTCCCCGTAGAATGAGCTTTACAGATTATGGAATAAGCCGTCCATTATTTCGAAATTATTTCAAAATAACGGAATGGCTGTGAAGACACTCGCATTGTTATTTCGAAATAACACTAATTATCTCGAAATAACGGTGCAGTGTAGACACACCCAGGCTGACCCACCTGCATCAAACCCAAGAAAATGATACAACATGCATATTAAAAACAGATGACAAGGGTTCATTCATGTGACAAAACATGCAGTGCACAGTGCCTGGGACTGCTCCCCGGTCACTGTGAGTCTAGTCATGGTTCTTGTTTTGCCCAGGTGTGCAGTGGCCGTGGGTAAAGATTCATGCCCATGCTGCCACGGGTGCGTTGGGGGTTAGAGGGAGCAGTGACCATGGAGTTTCCCAGGGATTGCAAAGGCTGCTGCGCGGGGGTCTTTGTGCATGAGGCTCAATAATGTTCTGCGCCGTCGACGACTGTTGCCTAACCGAAGTTGTATTTCCTGCTGCACTTCCCACTACTCCTTTCTGTCCTTTCACCCCTCCTTCTGCAACAGTTTTCTCCACTCCTTGCCCTGCACCCTGCTTTCTGCTACCTGCCACCTGCCCCTGTTCACTTCTCCATTCACTGTCAGCAGCTGCAGAGGCCTGATGGATCTCTCAGACCATACCCTTTCTGGTCTGTTTCTTTTTTTCTCCTGACCTGGATCAGATGTTCAGGAGGCATTGAGTGGACATCCTAAAAGGCTGCCATGCCAGAAGTTGCTGAAACAGCCTTCCATTTACAGTCATAACAGGAAGGATGGTAAGTCTCAAAATTCCCTTGCATTATTCCCTTTCATCAGATGTGGGAATGGTCACTTTAGCATTGGAGGACTTCATTACAGCACCGCACCGCAGCACAAACCATTATCAGCACTGACACATGGTGGGGCTAGCAGCAGTGTGGGATGGTCTGTTGGGTGAAGGATTAACCACTGCATGCCTCTGGGTGTGAGTATAAGGAAAGTGCAGTGAAAATGGCCAGTATTTTCACAGGCAAGTGGTGCTTTGGGCTGACATCCCACACCCTAGATGACAAAGTCACGGAGAACCCAGCTGCTTCTGATATTCCAAAGCTGCCCACGACCAGATGCTGCTAACCTGCCTAGCAATGGTGCCAGCACAAGTCACCACTGGCACAGTGTCCTACCACTGAGAAAGAAACAAGGCCTCCTTCCCTAGCAATGGCCAGGAAAGGATTGCAGACTAGCTCCATGAACGTTTCATTGAGATGGCACAAGACAATAAAAGGGAGGGAGGAGTATGGATATAAAGTACTCCATGTGCTCTCCCCCTGATACCCTCACCTAGCCCAACAGGCCATAGAATAGCTGAGCCGTCACCTCTTCTTCCTCTGTCCAAGCACAGGACACTGATTTTATGCAGACAGTACAATCCAGACAGCCGGAATAATATACATTTCTTTCCTAGGCAAGTGAGCAATTGAGTCAATGCCTTTTGTTCTCTGACATGCAGAGGGGATGGGTGCCATTTTTAAGAGGGTGAGAGGGAGAGAGGGAAGGTTTGAGGCAATAAAAAGGTAAAATAGCACTGGGGTGGAAGGAATGCACATACGCACTCACCTGGGTTTCCTTCAGTTCCATCTGCACTTGTCTGGTGGGACTGGCTTGGTTCCGACACAAGTTCATACAGCTCCTCGCTGGCTTCATGGTTTGTGTCTCTCATTGTTTCCTCCCACCCCAATCCTCCTCCTCCTCACTGGGCACTTGCAGGGGTCTCCAGGTCAAGTTCTCACTAACTGTCCAGTCAGATGTGGGTTCCTTGCCAAGTATGTCATGTAGTTGTCTGGAGAAATGGCAGATCTGCCAACATGTCTTTATTTTTACCACTACGCTGTTGAGGTGTGTGTGTGTGTGTGTGTAAATATATAAGATATTTATCAGAGCTTAGCCCATCGTTGCAAGCATCTGACCATGCGAGATAGAGAGAGAGACAGAGATCTGTCATGGTCAGACGCTTGCAAAGGTGGGCTAAACTCTGAGAAATATCTTCAAAGCCCCTGGAGTTTTTATAGCTTATTGAGGAAGGGGGTGATGGGAATGTAAGCCCTGGTTGTGTTCATCAAAGTGGGCCCTCGGGAAAAGGCATTTTAAAACAGGCTGGGAGGGGCAATAAATAGGGAGAGGAGCGGGCTTCCAGTATCTGTGAACCCTGGTGAGTGTAGTTCAAAATTATGACTACAGCATGCACTGCTATAGAGGCCCAGCACAGGGGGACTCCACCATGCAAGAGGCCTGAAGGCCTGGCTGGGGGTGTGGGGCTGAGGCTAGGGAGAAGGGTCCTACCACCGGTAGCAAGTGTCTGACCTACAGCATCCCTGCAGCACAGCGAGGGCCTGAGAAGGAGTTAGTATTAGAGCTGAACTGATCTGATATTAATTTAATTGTCTTTCTTTTATACAGGAATTAGATACAGTGCTCTTGTCAGCTACTTGCTAAGCTATCTGCCAAAAAACTAGTTTTCAAAATGCCTTAGTAGCCTGTAGAAAGAGGAGATGTTGGGGGACAGGAGAGCCAACACCCCTCCCGATTTGCTGCTTGGATTATACGGAGCATGCTCAGTAACACTGCTGAAGCTGCTGTCCTGGTGCCCCCATGTCCTCACTCTGCCCTCCCCCGCTATTGCAGCACACACAGGTCACCCTCTCCCCTTACCAAAATCTGAAATGACCCCCCTGCCCTTCAAACTAACTCCCAGCACTGTTCTATATCACAAGCTAGTTCAGAGTTCTTAGACCCCCTCATCCCGCTCTCTACTCACCCAGCTGTTCCTGTCAGCACTGGGGTCGATGAACAGACATGGCCCGTTGGGTGAGTTCACTGTCACTGATTAGTGTAGCCTCCTACTCCCAGGCTGTGTCTAGACTGCACCCCTTTTCCGTCGAAGGGATGCAAATTAGACACATCGCAATTGCAAATGAAGCGGGGATTTAAATCCCCCCTGCTTCATTTGCAAAAAACATGGCTGCCACTTTTTTCCGGCTCGGGGCTTTGCCAGAAAAAAGCGCCAGTCTAGACGGAGATCTTTCGGAAAACAAAACCTTTTCCGAAAGATCCCTTATTCCTTATTTTAAGAGGAATAAAGGATCTTTCAGAAAAGGCTTTATTTTCCAAAGAACCCCGTCTAGACTGGCGCTTTCTTCCGGCAAAGCCCCGAGCCGGAAAAAAGCTGCAGCCATGTTTATGCAAATGAAGCAGGGGGGATTTAAATCCCCGCTTCATTTGCAATTGCGATGTGTCTAATTTGCATCCCTTTTACGGAAAAGGGGTGCAGTCTAGATACAGCCTCAGAGTCAGGGCAATGAGGTGATCTGTGGGCAGCATTTCAAGACTCCACAGGGCCCCTCTCCAGCTTAGGAAAGAGGAGAGGCAGCACGAGGAAACTGACCGGTAGGGTGGCTACATGCCAACGGGCTTTGCCAAGGCCCCGTGGAGCTCGGGATGCTGAGGGTAGCTATGCAAAGTGAAAGAGAATGTCGTTTTCTCAGGATCTCAAAGGAGAAGCCCATTTGAGGGTTAAAGATTGTGCAGTGAGAGTACATAACAGACAACTCAGTCATGTGACCAGAAATATCCCTTGCAGGGAAAAACTGCTGGAGGGCTGAAAAGCAGCAGAAGCCTCTTTGGAGCCCAGACTTGTTCGCCTGGAGCAGGCAGAGAGTCAGGATGAATTTCCTTCCGAGTTTATCCCTAGAAACCTGGCTTTTGCTCCTTGCCTTCTTGAGCCTCTTCATGCTGTAAGTAGAACCCATTGCTTGTGTTAGGCTCCTGGACAGGGGATCTGCAGCCCTTGATCAGTACTTGAGAGGCCTTTGGGAGAATTTAGGGGAGGAGCAGATCAACTTTTCCCTAGAGAGGAAGAAGGGGCCTTCGTCACAGAAAGGAAGGGCAAGGCCTTCATGGGACGTCAGGGAGCTCCTTTCAGTTGAAGAAAAGGAGAAATGTGGAGAGGATAACACATAGAGCGAGAGGAATTTTTGCCAAACAAACTCAGCAGAAGAAACTCTGACTGGATTGCATCTGGCTCAGTGTAAGCCGAGCCGGTCCTTTGGGCCCGTGGTTCCATGGCCACAGCATCCTCCCATCCTGGGGTCCCCAGTTTGGGTTGGCTAGCGATACAACGATTGAACCTGTCTCTTGTCCTTTCCATCAGGAGCCTTAAGGCAGGCCTGCACCACCATGGTGCGGCTGCAGCTCGGCAGTGTAAACACTTGCAGCAGCAGCCGAAGGCATTTTCCCATCAATACAGGGACTCCACCCCCTTCAAGGGTACATCTAGACTACGTTTTTTTCCGAAAGGAGATATGCAAATTTGGTGCTAATTTGCATATCTTCCTATTGCTTTTTCGAAAGCGGGTTTTTCGAAAGTGAAAGTAGTCTGGATGTATTTTTTTCCAGGGAAAAACCCCTTTTTTTGAAAGAGCCTGTAAACTTCCTTATTTTAGGAAGAGCGGTGTTTTCGAAAAAGGGTTTTTTGAAAAAAACGCATCCAGACTACTTTCACTTTCGAAAAAAGCAATCAGAATAAGATATGCAAATTAGGTGCTAATTTGCATATCATCTTTTGATCGCTTTTTCAAAAGCAGGTTTTTTCAAAGTGAAAGTAGTCTGGGAGCGTTTTTTCGGGGGAAAAAACCCTTTTTTTCAAAAGAACCTGTAAACTTTTTTTTTTTTAGGAAGAGTGTTTTTTTCAAAAAAGGGTTCTTTTTTTTAAAAAAAATTGTCCAGAATACTTTCACTTTCAAAAAAACGGCTTTTGAAAAAACGCTTGGAAGAAGATATGCAAATTAGCGTAGAATTTGCATATCTCCTTTTGGAAAAAAAAGCTTAGTCTAGATGTACACCAAGAGATGGTAGCTCCTCAGCCCTAGTGGTGTCCCTAGGGGCTTATGGTTTAACTACATCTCTCAGAAGGTGTGAGTTTTTCACACCCCTGAGTGACATAATTAGGTTGACCTAAATTCTAGGTGTAGATCAGGCCTAAGAAAGATACCTACTGCGTGAGCGGCCTGCAGGCTCCCTGCTAGACAATGTGAAGCAGGCAGCATGGGCTTTAATTGCAAAAAAGAGCAGCCCAAAAATATGAGAGGCAGTGAGGTCTAGTGGCAAGGAACCTGACTCTCTTGGGGGCTTCGGTCAAGCCACACAGGCCCAAGTGCTCAGACTACGGCTCTGTCTACAGAGCCCTATGGCTGCCTTGAGCCATTGAGTCAGGCTGAGGAGTTGTTTAACTGCAGGGTAGACGTTGAGGTGCAGGCTGCTGCTGAGTTCCCTGCAAGCTGCATGACTGTGTGGCTGCACAGCTACCTATTTAGCCCCACCCAGGCGTTCCAGGAGGCCACATGGCAGGAGCCAGCGGCAGTCAGGGAAGGCCCATCGCCTAGTCCACCCTTTAACTTGCTGCCGCCGGGAGCCCTGGCCCCAGCCCCACTTCCCATCCCGATCCTGCTGTGGCTGGTCTGGCACCAATCCTGGGGTGGCTTGACCCTGTCCCCAGCCTGGCTGCAGTCAGGGCAGCCCAGCCCCACTCTTGCTGTGGACATGGCCAGGGAGGCCTGGTCCCGGAGCTGCTCCAGTGAGGAGACGTGCTGTCCCACCCTCCAGCCCAGATGCTGCTGTGAGGAGAACTGGGGGAATCCTCTCTCATTGCAGCAGCCCCGAATCACCTTCCTTCACTCCAAGCCCCGCTCAAACCCAGAGCCTCTCTCCCCAGGCAGAGCCCTCACCCCCTTTGCAGACCAACCCTCCAACCCCGCCCCACCACAGAGCCTGCATCCCTAGCCAGGGCCCTCACAGCCTTGAACCCCAACCCTCTGCCCCACACACGAGCCCCTTCCCACCCTATGACCTCCTCGTCCCCTCTGCCACGTGAATTCTGTTATGTGTACCAAGATGGAGGGGATCTGTCGCTTGTCACCGCCACACTGCTGTGCCTAACACAATTCATTCCCCTCGGGGTGGGGAAAATTAGCGAGAACCCTGGGCTGCAGCCCTGGCTCTAGGGCCCTTGGAGGTCCCAGGGATCCAGAGCTCAGACTGCAGCCTGATCCCAAATGTCTACGCCACAGTTAAACAGCTCTTAGCCCAAGTCATGTGGCACAGGCCAGCCGTGTGTTTTTAATTGCCATGTGGCAATGCCCTTCGGTGCCTGAGTAGTTGTGCCTGGAGAGAGGAAATTCACTCCCTAGCCCAGTGCTAGGGTGAAGGACAGCTGCCATCAGGCGCCCCCCCCCCCCCCATAGGTAGGCACCCTCCATAGGTTGGCGCCCCAGGCAGCTGCCTGGCTAGCCCTCCCCCCCCCCATCTGGCCCTGGTCACAGGATCAGCATAAAGTGGCCCAGGTCTGGCTTTCTACAATAGGGGGCATGTGCAGATCTCTTGCCATGGCTATTAGCTGTTCATAGTTCAGCCTGAAGCCCCTATGTCAGTGGTCTCCAACCTTTTTACACCCAAGATCACTTTTTAAATGGCAGAACAAGCCAAGAGTGAATTTCCTCTCTCCAGGCACAACTGCCTGGCGTGTGACTCTCTGGGCTCCAGAGGCAAGGAGAGGACACTGCTAGAAGGAGAATGGCACAAGAAAGTAAATGCAACTGCAACACGCTTGTCCCTGTCCCATTCATCGGAGAAAGACAGACAGACAGACAACTAGCCAAAGCCCTGCTCCTGCCTTCTCGCCATTATTTCCGCAGTACCTCAGTGACGGTGGCAGTTGTTCAGCTCCTCCGCACGAAGGCCATTCCCTTCCTGGCCTTCAAATGGCCTGTGGCTCATGTCTTTGCTCTCCGTTTACTCTGCAGCTATGGGATCTGGCCATACAGATTCTTTAAGAAGCTGTGTATCCCTGGGCCGAGGCCGCTGCCTTTCATCGGAACATTCCACGAATACCGGCATGTGAGTAGTGGCAGTTCCGGCTCCATAGATGCATATGCGCGGGAAGTAACATCCCTGGGTTTGGGGCCCGATATCGCCACTGCTGGCCCTGTGTAGGGGTCCCAGCTGCCAGCCTGAGCCCAGGGGTCCCAGCTGCTGGCCCCGCACTTTGGGACTCTGATGCCGGCCCCAGGGTCCTGGCTGTCAGCCCTGGGCTTCACTGCCTGACCCAGAGGCCAGCCCCATGCCCGGGGCTCCCCAACTATTCCCATCAGTGGCCCTAGCCTGGGGCAGTGAGGGTTGCAGATGGAGATAAGGGGGGTCCAGCTCAGCACCTGGTATAAGATATTACCCCCGGGCACTGGCCAAGATGAGCAATGTTTCACCCACCTTTTTATTCTCAACCCCTCTTTTCCACCCTAATTTTTCCTCCTCCACTTTTGGTTCATCCCTGCAGCAGTAAAAGGCCTTTGGAAACCAAAAACTTAAATCCACAATGGTCCCAGTCCTGCTTGTTAAGGACTGGCCTCCTGCGTGGTCGTGGTTTGCATTAGCTCCCAAAGAGAAGCCAGCGCCCATCACTGCGAAGACCACGCTTCTCCTGGATACATCTATCCACACAGACACTGGAGATGTGATTTCCCACTCAGGAAAATAGAGCCAGTGCACTGCAAGTAGCAGCGTAGTCATGGCAGCCTGGCCTTGCCACCCAAGGTCTCTGGTAGGATTGTTCTCTGGATGACTAGCTGGCCCCACTGCCCATGTCATTCTAAATATGACATTGAAACTTTACACCTGATGACAGGATATACGTTCACTTGAGAGACAGATACACAGTGTGCCATCAGAGAGGGTGTGGCGGGCCACTTCCGCCTGGTCCTCCTGCCGGACCTCTTATGTCCAAGGCCCTCTGGCCTTAGTCGGAAACACAGTTTAAACCTGGCTCTTTAAAGGCAAGGCCAAGGCCCTCCGGCCCGAGTCCAAAACACAGTTCAAGGTTGTAGCGGGGACGCACCCCAGGTAGGGGGACCTGGGCCCACCCAACTCCACCGGGTCCCTGCCCAGGGCCCTGTGAGTGACTGGATAGTGTGTCACTCCCTTGGCGGGGTAATCCGACCAAAACGCGCCGAGGTTCTCGGGACAGAAGAGGCGGTTCCCGCTCCTGCCTTGGGCCACTTCCTACCTACTTCACTGGGGTTCCTTCCCATGTACTCGGCCAGCTTTCTGCACCCTCTGGGCTGGCGTCTCCTTGACGGGCAGCCTCTGAGATGCACCAGTTCACCTCCGCATCCCCACCGGCCTCTTCTGGAGTCTCTGGTGACAGCTGTGCGGGAGTTCCCTTCACAGGTCCTTCTCCTCTGGCTGCCACACCTGACTGAGTCCTTCCCCGGGCTTTTATAGTGGAGCTACAGCCCGGGCATGCTCGGTAGGGCTGCGGGGGAGGGGCCCTGCAGGCTTAGTGAGGGGCTGCCTCGCCCCGTCACAGAGGGCTTGCCCCTAAAATGTCCCTTAAAGTAAAGCACTGATCCTTTATTTCATGTGGTTTTCCCTTATTTCCATCCAACAAGATGGTCGGTGACACTGTTAGACTGTGTGTTTGGATTCATATTAAAGCCAAGTGTACACTAAAGGAGAATGTTGAATGAAGATACACAACTCCAGCTATGTTAATTATGTAGCTGGAGTCATCGTACCTTGTTTCGAGTTTCCCCACCATCCCAACAGTGGGAGACCAATGAGAGCAAACACTCCTATCTGTTTCCCTTACTCCTCACAGAAGCAGGAGTACCCGCCCCCAATAGGGGTGCCCCTGAGTTTGACTCAGCGAGTCTTAACTAGACCCACTAAATCAAATTCCAGAGGATCAATTGTGGCAGCATCAATTTTCCTTTTAGTGAAGACATGGTCTAAGAAGCTCAAGTTAGAACTGCAGCAGAGTCTGAGTTTTAACTCTACCTGCCAACTCCTGTTAAAACTACAGCTGCCTGGTCTTCACTGGGATTTTATCTTGAGTTAGCTAACTCAAGAACACATCTGTTTTTGGCAGTAAAGACATATTGGTTCCTCAGGGCAAGCACCTTTCCCCTCTGCCCACCTGCCCCATCTCTCCATTTTTTTTCTGGTTTGCTACAGATAAATATATTCCATTGAAACCCAAGCTGCAGCCCTCCTTTGCTCACTGTTTACCTAGGATCTCTAACCTCTGTCTCTCTCTTGCAGGGAATTCTGGATTTTGACAAGAAGTGTTTCCAGAAATATGGTAAAATCTGGGGGTGAGTTTTCCACTGAACAAAATCCCTGATTCATGGTGAGATGTGGGGAGCCCCCAAAAAGAAAGGTTACACCCTTTCAAAAGGCCATTGGTCATTGCGGCCTCCTTTTGTCCACATAAAGTTCTGTCTTGGCATGTAAATTCCTGCTGCGCTAGGCTAGGTCACAAGGGGAACCCAGGTTCACCAGTCTCATCCGTCTCTGTTGAATGTATGTCTGAAGCTCTTGGATCACACAGATCTTTTACTGCATCTCTGACAGGTTTTTCATAATGGGCAGTGCTCAGCTTGAGAGTGCCTCCTTATGTCAGGGTGCAATGACGCAGGGATTGTCAGCTCCAGCATCCTGAGGGCACCACTCAGCCTCTCCAGCTGAGACGTGACTAGTCCCAAACCCTTCCAGGGGAATAAAATGCCCAAGTATGGTCCAAAGTCCCAGAGTCAGTCTGTCCTCTGGGCCCTGTGCTCAACCCTTCCATGGGGTTTCCCTGCTTTTCTCCAGCTCTGTCCCACCCAGTCTAAGTCTCCCTGAGGCCTCTAGCATTCCCACAGCAACGAAAAACCTGGGTCAGCTAATGTGGGGTCGTGAGGCTGTTTCCTTGCTGGGTAGACTTCCAGGCTTGGGCTGAAGCCCAGACTTGACCCTGAACGGTCCCACAGCTAAGTCTCCAAAGCAAGGAAACAGCCCTGGTCCGGGCATGGACCAGCCACAGGGTTTTCTGTGCTGTGCCGACGTACCTGAACAGCCTCTGGTGTCTCAGCCCTTCACGGAAGCCTGCTTGCCTGAACTCACTCGGCTTGTTTCTAAGGCTCAGGCGTGTGAGTTATTGCCCCACCTGTTTTCAGTCCTGCCCGCCCTGGTGAGGCGAATGTGCCCCTCTGGCCTTTAACCCTTTCTTGCCCAGGCTGATGGCAATTACTGCTCCCATCTTTTATTTGCACAGCCGCTTAGAAAACAAGCCAGTCCTACCCGCTCTGGGCCAGATCTGACACTGCCCTACAGCCCTTTGTCCCAGCTAGCCTGGCGTAAAAAGGTTGGAGGGAAGACATGAGCCCCACCTCCCCTCCCCCCTTCAGGAATATCTTCAGCACAGGGAGCCAGACATGTAGTCCACCCCCTACAATCACAGGGGCATTCTGAGGGAAGCAGGCCGGTGGGGGGGGGGGGGGAGAGCTGGCTAAGCCAGGCACTGTCCTTGGAGACTCAGTTGCCCTGCCCATAAGGGTCATGGTAAGAAGATACAAATTAGAAATGTGGCTCCAATGGGCACAAACTGCCTCTCTCTGCTCTCCCTTGTCCCTCCGCAGCTGAACTTTCAAATATGCTGTTTCAGTCTGTGGCATGCTTCCCCTTTCACCTAACCCAGGGTTGGGGAACTTAAGGCCTGGGAGCTGGATGTGGCCCCCAGCTTGCCTGGATCTGGCGCCCCAAGGCTCGGTGCTCCCCCCCAGCATTGGGGAGACCATGCTAGCACTCCAGCCCCCCACTGGCACCCCAAGGCTCTGGTGTGTGAGGGCAATGTGGGGAGTGTCTTTCTCCTCAGTTGGTGGCTTCTCACTTTCTGTGGGTGAGCAGCCCCTGACCCAAAAAAGGGTTTTCACCCCTGAGATAAAGGCACCCCTATTGCTGTCCAGAATTTACCCCGGAGAAGCCTTCCCAGCCAAGGAAGGAAGACTCCTTTCCCCAGCTTTGGCCAGCTCCGAAATCGTGGCTTCTAGATCCCAAACTGACTCTGGAGCCTTTGAAGCTGCCATTCTCTCTCAGCTGCTGCTGCCGGTTTTGATCGTGTTTATCAGCTCCTCCTACAATCAGGGCACCTTCTGTCCGGCCTGCCTCTTTCACAGTGCAGGCTTTCTGTGGGCAGAAACACCGGAGGCTCTTTCCTCGCATTTCCTTAGAAACCTCTCAGGGGGGAATTGCTACACAGAACTCTGAAAAGTTTCATGAGCTCAAATTGTTTTTAAAAGATAAAAGGGCTTGAGATTTGTGAAACCTGAGACACACGCATGTACCCCTGGCTCTTTCCCGCCTCTGGGCCTCCCGCCTCGGATTTTAATGTTTTTAAACATACATTGATTAAAAACAGACTCTGCAGATGTTTGGGTTTTTCCCCCTTCTGCTTGTCTTTTCTGGGATGCTGTATCAAGAAATCAGTTTTTCTTCTATCTGGGCTTTCTTTATCGGGATTTTTTTTCCCGCCAGGTAGCAATGAGGGAAATGAAGAGAGATCAGTCAGCACAAACACACAGAATCAATGCAGTGATAATGAGCACCCCTCTGTCCAAACACACCCTGCTTTGGAAATGCAGATATTTTCTAGAAATGCCCAGATATCAATGTTTGAACTGTTCCTCCACCTCCATTTCTCTTCTATCCTGAGCAATAAAACAATATGGCTACGTCTACACTGGCCCCTCTTCTGGAAGGGGCATGTAAATTTCACGAGTCGTCGTAGGGAAATCCACGGGGGATTTAAATATCCCCCGCAGCATTTAAATAAAAATGTCCGCCGCTTTTTTCCGGCTTTTAAAAAAGCCGGAAAAGAGCGTCTAGACTGGCCCCGATCCTCCGGAAAAAGCGCCCTTTTCCGGAGGCTCTTATTCCTACTTTGAAGTAAGAATAAGAGCCTCCGGAAAAGGGCGCTTTTTCCGGAGGATCGGGGCCAGTCTAGACGCTCTTTTCCGGCTTTTTTAAAAGCCGGAAAAAAGCGGCGGACATTTTTATTTAAATGCCGCGGGGGATATTTAAATCCCCCGCGGATTTCCCTACGACGACTAGTGAAATTTACATGCCCCTTCCGGAAGAGGGGCCAGTGTAGACGTATATCAGAGTCTTATCCCTTTTGACTGGTTTTGGGGGGAGTTTGCAGGGGGCAGAGGGAGAGTTTGAGACCCGTTGGTATTGGATATTGTAAATGACCATAGATGGTTATGCATTCATAATTAAACCAAGACACTCCTGTTCCCTGCGGCAGCAAGCAAAGGACTGATCTGGAGTTTCTCTTTGGCCTAGATTTTTTGATGGCAGGCAGCCAATTCTGGCCATTCTGGACCCTGTCATCATCAAAACCATCTTGGTGAAAGAGTGCTACAACCTCTTTACCAATCGCCGGGTAGGTATCCAGAAAAGGGCTTTCCTCTGCAGACCCGATGCAGCATGTGTGCGGTGGGAAGGTGGCATGTCTTCTAGGGCAGTGTTTCCCAAATGGTGTTCCACGGAGCCCCGGGGTTCCGCAAAGTGAAAATAAGGGAGAAAATTCCATTACAACAACATTTTATTATTTTTTTAAAAAAATTAATATTTAAGCATTTATGAATGTTATTGAAAACAATTTTCACTTGTGTTTGCCACGCTAAGGCTACGTCTACATTGGTACATTCTCATGCAAAAACTCTTTTGCGGAAGAGTTCTTCTACAAAAACTCTTCCAGAAGAGAGCGTCTACACTGGCATGTGCTTTTGCGCAAGAGCATCCATGCCAGTATAGACGCTATCTTGCGCAAGAAAGCTCTGGTGGCCATTTTAACCATAGGGCTTTCTTGCGCAAGAAATTCATGTTGCTTGTCTACACTGGCCTCTTCTGGAAGAGCTCTTGTGCAAAAGGGCTTCTTCCTGAGTGGGAGCCTCATAGTTCTTGCGCAAGAAGCCCTGATTAGGCTTACATGCGCAAGAACACGTGGCCAGTGTAAACAGGCAGCAAGTTTTTGCACACAAGAGCAGCCGCTTTTGCGTGAGAGCGCGCCAGTGTAGACACAGTCTAAGTGTCCCTGTGTAATGCTGGCTTAGCCAGTGAGTGGGGCCGATGGTGTCACTACTCAGTGCTGCGGGCGCAGTCAATCAGTGGTGCGATCGCCTGTGATATACCACCGTAAATCCCCGCACTCGCTCTCAGGGAGCGTGGATCACGTGGGTGACTGAATATGATACACTAGCACCCCATCGGACAAAGTCGAAGCTTCAGCTGTCGGACGGGTTGCTTGTATGGGAGTACGCAAGCAGCACTTTCGTGAATACTTTACTTCGGTATAACCGCACGACTTCTTGTGTTTAAAAATTGAACTGTGTCAAATATAAATTGACTATAATAGATTAATCTACATCTCATGACCTTGTTTAGCATTTGTTTACTATTATCCTTACTTATTTGTGGTCTACTTTTTCAGCTCCATATATGAGGCAGTTATTAGGGGTTCTGCAAAATTCTTTTGAGTTTAAAAGGGTTTTGTGGCCAAATAAAATTGGGAAGCCTTGTCCTAGGTCAAAGCAACTTTTCATTAAAATGGGCTCCTTACAGGCCATCTGGGTTCTATTCCTGGGTCTGCCATTGCCTTGCTGTGTGATCATGGCTGCTTAGCTCCGTGCCTCAGTTTCCTCCTTTATAAAATAAAGATAATGATACTGGCCTCGTCGGAAGTTGAAATTCTGCCGCAATGTAGTGTACAATCAGATATATTTGCTTTATTTTCCTCCCTTAGATCTTTGGCCTAAGTGGAGATTTGGACTCTGCCCTTACAATTGCTACAGATGAGCAGTGGAAAAGGATTCGCACTGTGCTCTCACCAACGTTCACCAGCGGGAAGCTAAAGGAGGTGAGGTCCAGATTACGAGGGCTGTGTCTACATTGGCATGATTTTGCACAAAAGTGGCCGCTTTTGTGCAAAAACATGCTGCCTATCTACACTGGTGGGGAGTTCTTGTGCAAGAACACTGACGTTCTAATGTGTGAAATCAGTGCTTCTTGCACAAGAACTATGATGCTCCCACTCAGGAATAAGCTCTCTTGTGCAACTGTTCTTGCGCAAGAGGCCAGTGTAGACAGGCAACATGAATTTCTTGCGCAAGAAAACCCTATGGTTAAAATGGCCATCAGAGCTTTCTTGCTCAAGAGAGCGTCCACACCGGCACGGATGCTTTTGCGCAAAAGCACATCTCTTGCGCAAATGTGCATGCCAGTGTAGACGTTCTCTTGCGCAAATACTTTAACGCAAAAACTCTTGCGTTAAAGAGTATTTGCGCAAAATCTTGCCAATGTAGACATAGCCTAATAGTCCCAGTTTGTGGCTTGAAGGCTACTTGGGTTTGGTGGCTCACTACAGAGCCATTTGGAAAATCATTTTGCGGTGCCACGCATCTCTTTGCCAAGCTTTGCCATACTCATTGGCCTAAAGGGTCTCCCCCTAAAGCACCCATCCTTATGTGCACTTTAGCAATATGGTTTTTTCTTCAATTAGGGTGATAGATTTTTCCCCATTCTGCCCCTCATCATGGTCAGGGAACTGATGTCTGTGGAATGAAATGGCTACATTCTCTTTCCAAGATTTTACATACTAGAGTAGAGGTCCATTCTCAGGCACCCCACCATTGACCTCAACTTTCTTTTTGCTGATCCGGCTTCACAAAAAGGAAAGCAGCACAATGGATACATCTGCAGGTGGTGATTCCCTGCTTGAGGAGACATCCCTGTGCCAGCTGTGAGCCAGCGAACATGCTAAAAATAGAATTTGGCCGTGGGAGCCTGGATGGCAAGATGGGATAGCCACCCCAAGTACATACCATCTGAGATCACATACTCAGCCAGCCCCTCCTGTCACTCACACCACCTTAGCTTGTTCCTCACCCTGGATTGCACTTCTGCTTCACCCTTCTGTAATTTAATCACCCCCATCCTTACCCAGTTTTAGGGCTCAGGGCATAATCTGTTGGTTTGCAGGGCCTTTTACCAGTGAAAGTGCCTTACACAGTAATATCCTTAACCTCTGTTTATTAAGTCACCAAAACAGAATGCTCATGCTAAGCACACAATGCTCACCACTCCCAATAAGACAGATGAAGGTTTCCTGGTGGCCAATCTGGGTCAGGTCATCTGGGGCTCCAGCTTCTGCACAATATGATTGGCAGAGTGCTGAGGTCCAGCAGCTCTGATCTCGGGCTGTGTCTTTCAGTTTAGATTCCAAAGAACTTCCTTTTGGACCCCGGTTTATACAGTTACACTTGAGTCCTGCTCACCTACACCTTAACCAATCATTTTAAACCAATGTTCTACAACAGCGTTTCTTAAACTATGTTCCACGGAACACTGGTGTTCCATGAATAACTTGCAGGTGTGCCGCGACCTCTTCTTTGTGTTTGTCTTTTTTTGTCTGACAACAATTTTTTTCAAAGAGGAAAATGTTCATAGGTGTTCCGCATGAAAAAATATTATTGTTTGGTGTTCCATGGTCTCAAAAAGTTTAAGAAACACTGTTTACAAAATGTTATTTTTCACCCATCCCAGCCCATTACGAAACTGTTCTTTAAGCAGTCATATTCCACCCCCTTAGTTGACTTAAATCTTAGGCTTTGTCTATATTTCTAAGTGTAATACTATAATCTGGCAGTGTGGTCACAGCACAGTAAACCACCTCCACTGGGGGGGCGATGGAGGGGGGGAGCTAACAGTACTGGGAGCCAGTTATACTGGCACTTTATAGTGCTGTAACTTTGTAACTTGCTGTGCTCAGAGGTGTGTTTTTCACACCCCAGAGTGAAAACGTTTCAGCGCTGTAAAGTGGCAGTGTAGACAAGTCCTTACAACATTAGTTATACAAGCAGACAGAAGGAAAGAATCAACGATCATACAGAGAAGCAATAGAGATGTAAGGGCCACTGAATGAGCTGAAAACATCACAATAATTTTAAAAATAATCCTAAAAAATCTAGCCAGTTTGTTTTGACATTTTTGGAATATTTTGGATTTTTTGTTTGTTTGTTTGAATTGAATTTTCCTTGAAAGGTTTCTTTCAGTTTTGTTTGAAGTATACAGACTTTGAGTCTCTCAAAATGAAACTGTCTGTTCAGCCCAAAATGAAATGTTTATCAACTGCTCGGTTTAACAATATTTTTTTTAAATCTCATTTTCAGTTTGATCCAAATCAGTTTTTTCCCAGAAAACCCAGAAAAAAACATTATTTGCCCAGCACTAAGGACTCAAAGAACTTCCATCTCCCTTACCACATTTAGCTTGGAGGTGAACTAAATGTGTTTCTCACTCGTTTTCACCCATGCTCTCCCTTCAGGGCAGACAGATGTAGAATCTACCTGTGTCATTGATGGACAGCACCCTTTGGCCTTTGCACCATGCAGTGGTTTCTGGTGGGGAAGCTGTATGCTTTGGGGGGACGGCCTTTTTTAGTTCACACCCACATGAGTCTATGGACTAACCACAGAGATCAGACCAGTCCTGTTTTTTCCCCAACAATTTCTGTAATGATGCTTCTCTCTAGTAAGACTGCTGCTCCTAATTAGGGAACAGCCGGCAAATAGCAAAGCTGAGTTCCCTAGCGGTAACCTTGCCTCGTGAACTTGAAGGTGTCTGAAATGCCTCGTGCTGTGGTTTGCATTTCAGATGTTTCCTATCATGAATCGCTATGGCGAGATTTTAGTGAAAAACATCCAGCAGAAAGTGGATAATGGTGACTCCCTGGAAATGAAGAGGTGAGTAGCTTTGTTAAACGGGCAGGAACAAGCCTCTGTTCATAATGGGTACATCTAGACTGTGGAGTTTTTTCGGGATATGAGCAGTATCCCGAAAAAACTCCGCAGCATCCAGGGAACACATCTGCTCTTCTGCTCTTTTTTTTTTTTTTTTTTTGCGGAAGAGCAGACGCGCTTTTTTAGAAGCCCTGTCTTCCTCGTTCCATGAGGAAGAAGGGATCTTCCGAAAGAGGGTTTTTTTCCCCAAAATTTGGCCCAGTGTAGACAGGCCAAATTTCAGAAAAGCCTCTTCCGAAAAAACTATTGGAAAAAGGTATGCAAATTGCAGAGCGCAATTTGCATACTCTTTCCGATAAAGCCCCGTAGTGTAGACATAGCCAATGTGGGGATGGGGAACATGCCTTGAGAGTTCTTGAGGGAGCCACAGACTTTGTTTGCTCTAGCTTACTCTCAGCAAACTGCATGTCACCTCTGCGGAGCATAGCTGAATTGGAGAAGCCGTGTCTGTCTTCACACAACATCTTCCACTAAGCCCTGACTGGAATAATTTAGTTGGGGTTGGTCTTGCTTTGAGCAGGGGGTTGGATTAGAAGACCTCCTGAGGTCTCTTCCAGATCCAATCCTAATCTTCTAAGAAAACACCCACCACACTGTAAAGATGTGTTTACTTTTATTCAAAATGCCCGATGGGATGTTTCCACAATAGGAACCAGACCCCCACAAAGGTATTGCCACATCCCCACTTTTCTCCCCCGCCGATCCTGAGATGTAACATCTAGACAGTCTCCATAAAAGTCCTGCTCATGGCACATTTCTCAGTTGCGTGGTGCCCCACTCCTCAGATCAGACCAGAGGCCAGATCAGTACGGGTCACTACACTTCTGTGGTTTTGTCACTCATCTAGTGGTTGCGGGGAAGGGGAAAACTTTACTGAGTTGGATGAAATCAGGCCCATCCTGGAAGTATGACAAACTGCAGAAAGGGAAAAGGCCATTTCCAGGTAATTTGAAAAGTCTCGTTTACAGCGAGAGGTGCTTGCTCGGAAATGCTGATGGAATTTAAAACATGTTCTTTACTGCCTTGCATGGCAGTTCAGCGTGCTGGGCTCATCGAGAGAGATGGAGAGCAATTTAGTCATAAAAGAAACTGCAAACACTGGGGAAAGGTGCCCTTGTTGGTCCCCAAACTGGGGTGAGGAGTCGATTGTGACCGGACCAAGGTGCTATGCTTTTGGGGGTATTCAGTCCTTGAGCGGGAGAAGTTTTCTTTGCTGAGGTTTCTCCTTGGGAGGGATCTGCCAAGTTCTTCACATTCATTTTCTCCATCTCTTTCCTCAGCATCTTTGGTGCCTACAGTCTAGACGTGGTGGCCAGCACTTCATTTAGTGTGAACATCGACTCCATGAACAACCCCAATGACCCTCTTGTGACCTATATCAAGAAGTACCTCAAATTCACTTTCTTTAACCCAGTGCTCCTGTCAGTAGGTACGAGGCACCTACACGTCTATATACTCAGATTCCTAGATTAGTGCCCTAAAGCCTGCTGAGATTACTTGGTCTCCCATCATTTCCTTTTTGAGAGTTCAAAGTGCCTTCACTTTTCAGCCCCTTGTAAAATCAGGGCCTCGGGCAGATTTGTAAAGATATTGCTATAGAGAGTTTGTCTCCCGATCTTTTAGCTAGCTTTGGGTACATCTACAGTGCACACTTATGCTGAAATAAGCTATTCCAGAATAGTTACTCCGAAATAGCTTATTTCGAAATAGCAAGTCTACACTTCAAAATTAGTCCCAGGCCGGCTTCGCTAATGTAGACGTGCTATCTCAATTTAGAGCCCCAGGAGGCACTGGGGAGGAATAACTTAGCATGGCCCTGGTGAAATAGCAGAATTGGAGCATCTACACACGCCTTATTTCGAAATAGCTATTTTGGAATAGGTGTTATTCCTCATAGAAAGAGGTTTACAGATTTTGGAATAAGCCATCCATTATGTTCAAAATTATTTCAAAATAACAGAATGGCTGTGTAGATGCTCGCATTGTTATTTCGAAATAACGCTAGTTCTCTCGAAATAACGATGCATTGCAGACGCACCCTCAGCCACCCTGTCTGCAGCACCCAGGCACAATAACTAGATGCAGAGTTAAGATGGAGAACTTTTATTCCCGTGATGGGAAAACCACACTGAACGTGACACCGCAGTTGGCTAAGTAGAGGGGTAAAAGTCAGGAGATTCTCACGTGACGTTCTCACCTGTACACAACTGTGGGCTCCTGCTGTCCCTGTTGGCTGGGAGCCTGAATGAGTTGGGATTGGTTCTGCCTTGGGCAGGGGGCTGGACTTGATGACCTCCTGAGGGCTCTTCCAGCTCTATAATTCTATGCTCCTAAGTAAATTGGGAGTTGCCAGTTGTCTTTAGAGCCTGGAAAAGTTGTTTTGACAGGTCAGTTGTTGATGAGTTGCCCAGACCTTGCTCCCTCTCCCACGGTGCCACGGAGCTCAAGTCTCACTGCAGATAACAGCTAGGGGAACTGTTTTGTTTCTCTCCTTTTCAGTGATGTTCCCCTTCCTCGCCCCAGTGCTGGAGAAGATGAATGTGACTCTGTTTCCCTCTGGCTTCCTGGACTTTTTCCTGGACGTCATCCAGCGCATTAAGAAGGAGCGGCAGAAGAACAACCACTCGGTTAGTCTGTCCCCATCTTGTCTTCCTTGTCATGCAGGCGCATGCTCTGAGAGTATGTAATTTCCAGCTCCAGGACACAGGTCAGCTCTGAGCAAGCCTCTATGCTAAAAACAGAAGTTTGGCTGCAATGGTGCAAGCAGCAGGAAGGACTAACTGCCCCAAGAAGAATGCCATCCAAGATGCTAGTCACTGTGCCAAGGTTCTGACCCAGGCCCCTCGCCCTGGGACCCCTTCTACATCCACAAATCCACCAGAGACTCCTTCTGGTGCAATCACCCCTGTCTTTTATTGTCCAGGCCATTTCCCCACCGCCTTCTATTTACTGAGCTTTGTTCATGGCAAACTCAGCCAGCCTCTTCTTCGAGCTGGGGAGCACACTCAACCACTTTCTGGCTCCTCCCCTTCCTCTTCCCGTCTGGCTGCCTAATCGAACAATCTGGCTAATGAGGCCTCCGGCTGTTTCCCATTAGCCCCTCAGGCGCAGGTCTGCTCAGCTGGCCTCAACTGCCCTTTTCAGCCAGGCTGACATGGCAGAGCTCTGGCTTAGCCAGCAACCTGTCGCAGCCCGTTCTCAGGTGGCGAGCGCCCGCCGCTGCTAGTGCAGACACCTCAACTCATGCTGGAATTGTGCCTCCAGCTCTGGTGGAGACATACCCTGTGTGGGAAGGTTACTGCTCCCGTCGCCGGAGCTCCTGGTCAAGACCTGACGCTCCATAGTAGCTCTCAGTTTGCCAGATGTGGATGAGACTGGGAAAGCATCCTGCTCAGGCTTTCATGCAGAGCCAGCCCATCCATAGGACATTTCAGGGTGGCTGCTCCAGACCCCTCAATGTTGGCAGTTCTGCAATGGCTGCCCCGCCCATCCTAGTGATGGAAGGGATCCGGAGGATTACAGGGGCCTGGTGCAGGGCAGCAGTAGGAGTCGCCTCCCTCCCCCACTGTGCACCTCTCGGCCCACTGTGCGAAGCTTCCCCGCAGCAGCAGGAGGCAGACTGTGCCGGTGCCAGGACGCTCCGCTTTCCGCCGCCACAGACAGCCACGTGCAGAGGGCCGGGAGAGGGCGGCGCAGTGGGGCGGAGCAGGCTTTCAGGCCACTCTGGCTCCTGCTGGTATGTGGTGAGCAGGAGGGCGACCCCTCCTGTCACCCTCCCAGGCTCCAGTAACCCCCCAGGCTGTGCTGCTCAGGAGAGGAGGAAAGGGCGCAGAGTGGGGGCGGAGCAGGGGCAGGGCTTGAGAAAGGGGTGAGGTGGGGCCTGCAGCAGGGGGTGAGGGAAGTTGCCTGGGAGACTTGAGAGGTTGCCCCAGACCCCTCACCCTCCTCAGGCTCCCATGAAAAGACAATAAGCCCCCTTGCCCAAAATGGGTCTCCAGCCTGCACCATAAGGAGCCTCCTAGCCACCGTGCTCTACGGTCATCCCCCTTATCCGGCTGGACTGACGGAGGAACTGGGGCTGAAGGGTCGGAGCGGAAGCCTGTGCTGCACTAGCTTTTCCTTCCATGCACCGCTCCTCTGAGAGAGCATCTGCACAGCACACAGAGGCGTGATTACAGCACAGGTGAGCACAGCCCCCTCCCCCCTCCCCGCAAGCTTTAATCCAATTAGCCCAGGCAACAGGACCGAAGATGTGGCAGCCTGGGCTTTGGTGCAGCCTAGCGACTCCAGCACACGCCCAGGGTAGATACTGGGAGTGTTAGCTTGTGCTGAAATCCATGCCAGCATGTCTTCACTGCCACTGCTGCTTGCATGTCTGCCTACACGGCAAACACACCTTCCTTTGGGCTCTAGATCTGCCCTCACCCTGGCCTTCCACCCCCAGGTCCGGGTGGATTTCCTGCAGCTGATGGTTGACTCGCAGAGCTCAGAGGACAGCTCCGAACCTAATGAGAAGACACGCTCCTATAAAGGTAAGGCTGCAGGCCCCTCCCCCCAGCTACTAGCTGAGCTGTTTCATGTAGGGTTTCCAATGACCAGAAAACCCCCTGCTCCCGTGCACCCCACTGCACGCTCTAATCTTGGCAGAAGTGGAGGCTGGAGCTCTCTCAGAAGTAGAGAAAGGGACAGGAGAATTGAACGCCAGCTGCGGGCGCCTCAGAGATGCGGTGCCCCCACAGTCCCTTCTGGAGCCAATGGAAGATGCTGAGTCTCATTACGTGTGAGAATCCGGACAGTAATGGTGGGTGCTGCATAGGAAATGGGACAGAATCAAACCTAATATGCGAGGGACAAACCCTGGGAACCTTAATTAACCGAGCTGGAGATTTACCTGTGTGAAATCTGAGTCAAAGCCAGAAGCAAATGACGCAGGTTTCAGCCCTAAATGCTCCTGGTTGCTATAATTTAATAAAGCCAAATCCTCTGCTCTCTTGTCTCTTGCCACGTCCTCCTGTGCTCTGCCAATGACACTCGCCTTGATCACCCACGAGTCTGTCATTCCCATCGCTCTTCTCATCCCCTCTTCCTTTGCACATGGGACGCCCTTCCCAGAAAGCCAATAACTACTCTCCCTTCCTGGATGCCATGCATCAGGACTGTCTGTAAGAAACTCGGCCAGCAGTAAAAGGGAAGCCCCGGGTAGTCAAACAGAGATCAGATGTGCTTATTATATTTTAAAACTACATAATAAAGTACAAAAATGCGCGTCATATAAGCAAAATTTGCACGTAGCTTGATTTTATCCCGCCCCTCCCTTTGTAAGCTCTTTGGGACCGGGAGAGTGTTTTCCTGTGTGTTTATACAGCACTTTGCGTGGCGGGGGAGGCGAGGACATTCCTGACTGGCCCATGGCACTGCGGCACTAGAATTGTTCAATGATGATTATTGCAGAGTGTTGCCAGCATGCTTAGCACTGTTCAGAACTTCCCCCAGGAGCTGACAGCTCACCTCAGTGCCTCGGAGAGCTTAGGCGTTTGAAAATATAAGAACATAGCAGAGATGTTCATAAGTGGACACTGTGGAGCAGGGGCGCGGTTCCACAAACCCTCTCCAGAGCAAGGTCTCTCTTTAGGCTGCTGCGTTGCAGTGAATAAACTCATCGGGCCTGTTTGTCCCGCTTATGTGACTCCTGATTTACACCTGGGGGAGGGGGGCGTCAAGTCCGCCACTTGCCGCTGCTGCTTGTTGGACTTTAGCGGGGTTAACCCACATCTGAGGGAGGTTTTGTTGCTGTGGTTGAATGATCAGCAAAGGAACGGTTGTAAATTGATGCCTTGATAGGGCTCTCCTCTCAGCTGGGCAGTGTAGTGAAAGGAGGGATGATAGGATTCTGAGCCTGCTGCTTATCTCCTGCTCTCGGAGGGCTTCACCCTCTCTGTGTGTTTTCACACCTCTCTTTCCAGCTCTGTCTGACAAGGAGATCATGGCGCAGGCCCTTGTCTTTATCTTAGCTGGTTATGAGACCACCAGCTCCACCCTCAATTTCCTCTCGTACAACCTGGCCATTCATCCCGACGTGCAGCAGAGACTGCAAGAGGAGGTTGACGCCACCCTTCCCAACAAGGTCAGAGGGCTTTCCAGTGCTCTGTGTCCACCCGGGTTGCTGCTGCGCAGGGGGTGAGCTGGACCTGGGAGGAAAGCAGCACATTGGGTCCGTGTGTTGGAGGTTTCAGCTAGCAGGGCTGCCAAGGCCATACCAAGCCCCAGTGTGACCACGGCTTCCTTTGGCACCAGCATCCCAGTCTTCTGATAGCTCCCAGATGCATCAGGGAGCAGAGACATCTATGGAACTTCCCTCGTGTGACCTGCCTCTCTGGGCCAGGGGGGACCAGTGATAGAGGGGCAGGACCAGGGAAGGGGATTAAGGTTGTTCCCTGGTGTCCATCTTAGACCACCTCTGGAGTGGGTGATGCAGACAGAGGCTACTGAAGGGAACCTGGATCAAGGAACCTCACTGTGGCCACATCTGCAAGAAGCAGCCTCACGAATTCCAATTTAACCACTGGCCTCACCATGCTGCAATGTTTAAAGGTGCAGTCCTGTAGGTCAGCGCAGGAGCAGTACCTCAGCCTCATGCTAGGGGGCACTGTCCTGCTGGGGGTAGACATGGCAATTTGCCCCCCAGGTCCCATAGTCACTTTGATTTGTAGCTATCGTACGTCTATATAGCAAAGCAATCCCTGAAACGGTCTCCTCCGTACCTGAAAATCGCTTTGCCTCTGCCATTCCCTCCTTAGGCTGTTCCCACCTACGACACCATCCAACAGCTGGAGTATCTCGACATGGTGGTGAACGAAACCCTCCGGCTCTTCCCTGCAGGAGGGAGGATCGAAAGGGTCTGCAAGAAAACCACTGAGATCAACGGCGTGACCATTCCGAAAGGCACCGTGGCCATGATCCCAGCCTACGTGCTGCATCGGGATCCAGAATACTGGCCGGAGCCCGACGAGTTCAGACCCGAGAGGTAAGGGTGCGGGAAGGGGAAAGAAACGCCGCTTCTTCCTAATGGCAGGGAAAGTGGAGGAAGGGCGACTATAACATTTAAATCAGGCATTTATTATTGTCTGACATCTAGTCCCAGCATTGCCGCGTGGGGAGTTTTATGATCTACATCCATAAACTGTGCACGGAATTTAATTAACTGTATTGAAGAAAATCACACCGAAACCAGCTCTCAGCAGCTATAACGCTGAGGGGTTTATGGCCAGGCATTAAAGCAAGAGCGATAGGGTGACTGGCACCGTGCCATGCAGATCAGCAATGGAAGGGCAAAGAGGTAGAGAAAATAAAATTTAATTTTCCAGTTCAAGTTATGAAAATGTTCCCTGCTCAGGAATTACTGATGGGTCATACCCTGAGAAATGAGGCAAGAATCTGATGGAATTAGGTGGCCTAACCCTCACTGGATTGCAAAAGGCCCAACAGCCATTCCAAGTTGGCACGGAGAGCCAGGAACTCGCTCTTAATAATGATACTAAGAGCTGACATTTATATAGCCGTACTCATGCGAAGAGCCCGAACTCTGCAAACTATTGCAAACTAACCCCCGGGCACTGAAATATACCCACCGAGGGGGTGAAACAGGGCAGCTGTTTAACAGTGCATGGCCATGCCCGGCCAAAGTTTAGGAGCAGATGTGAAGAATAACATGCCCGACTGAAACCGTTCGAGGAGTCTTAGACAGATGGCATGTGATTAGCCGACTGGATTGCAGTGATGAGAACCGTGGTGGGTGATTACGGTTTCTCTTGTGTTGAATACATGGCTGGCAGGCGGTACAACTGATGACAGATAGCCCCACTCAATAGGGCCGTCATTAGAGATGAGTCTGATCCTTTTCAATGAATAACATGTAACAAGCACGATAAGAACTAGAAGTTCCATGCAAGTTACTCCGAAGTCAGATGACCCTACCTGAAGTGTGATGCGAACAGCTCTCCCAAGCTAGGGCCACCTCCACAAAGGCTTTGGCAAGCTCCCTGAAATACCTGCCATTCTGTGTGCGCGCTCTGGAAAGCAGTGCTGGGGATTCAGTGGATGGAACACATCCCTCTACGGCTACGTCTAGACTGCAGGCTTCTTGCGCAAGAAGCTTATTTTGGAAGAGATCTGCCGCAAAAACTTCTAGCGCAAGAGAGCGTCCACACTGCAAAAGCGCATTGAAAAAGTGATGCACTTTTGTGAAAGAGAGCCTCCAAACTGACTAGATGCTCTCTCGCATGTAAGCAGTGATTGCTATGGACAAAATGGCCACCAGAGCACCTGTGCATTTTCCGCTTCCCTTTTCTTGCGTAAAAACCCCTCTTCCCCATCCACGCACACCTTTTTGCACAAGGAATACCAATTGCGCAAAAAAAAAACCCTCTCTTCTTTCGATTCTCTTGCGCAAAAATGCGCTTGAGGTGTGGACGCTCTGTGAGATTTTGTGGAAAAACTCTATAGTAAAGACATAGCCTAGATCAGCCCTGTACCTGCCCCTCAGATTCACGCTGGAGTCTTGGCTTTCTGCAGGTGCTGTTTCTTCAGGCAAAGTGCAACATTGACATTTCACCCACGTGTAGCGATTCATGTTCCCATCCTGTGTCTCATAAGATGCAGGTATTCTGGCTAAATTCTAGCCTGGGAGATTATACTTTGTCTTACCTACATTTCCCCGTTAGGGTTTGATATACTATTCTTCTTCATTTCCTAGACTATTTGTGCACGGGTGTTGCATGTTGTTTAAACAGCTGCTCCATTCTACCCCAGAGGCTGTATTTTAATAGTGACAGAAGTGAGCCCTGTGTAGTTTGTAGATCCATTTAAATCTGTGAAATACTTTGGAATGGAAAGTGCTGTAACATATAGGTTGTCATTTTGACCTAGGATTATTGATATGTTTCATTGGCAAAGCTCTTTTATTTAACTGATCCTCTCCAGTTTGCAGCACACAGAATCTCTCTTCACTTCTGAGCAGGCCTGCTGACAGGGGAGGGGAGGAGAAGGCAAAAGGGGCAGTTTGTTCGGGGGGGCCAGTGATTCAAATAGACCCAGAGCTCCTGTCTGCAGCTGTTGCTACTGCACTGTTCACTCCATGAGGCACTGAGGACCGGGGGAGAGGGGGAAAGGGTTGTGCTGCAATCCCGGAGGTGCAGAGGGCTGTCTGTTCCTGGCCCCACCCCTTCCACCTGAGGCTCCACCCCTTCCAGGAATGCAGAGCCAGCTCCCCCTCCCCACCTTGCCTAGGGACCCGTGCAAGCTGTAGGCTCCCCTGCTTCTGCGTGGCTTTTCTCAAAAGCTAGCCCTTGTACAGGCCAGACTTGGAAAGACCCTGGCTCTGTTCATCCATTTACCGTGTTTCAGCGTATATAACCCGCGGGTTCTATAGGCTAATTCACGGTAATCGCACATACCAGTGGGGAATGGAGACCGCAGCAAAGGCAAGCTGGCTGGCCTGCGGGAGGGGAGCTGCACTCGCGCCCAGGCCCCATGCAGCCACAGCCAAGTGCAATGCACCCTCCTCCGGGCGGGGGAACAGAGAGCACAGTGCAGGCACACTGGAAGCTCGTCAGGCCCTCCCTGCAGCGGAGCAGAGCTGACCCAATTCTAATTGGTAAAAATAAACTTGTATACCCCGCGGGGGAGGAGGAAGGGTTTGTAAAAACGTGTATACCCTGCGAGGGGGGGAGGAAGAGTTTGTAAAAACGTGTATACCCTGCTGGGGAGGGGGTTGTAAAAACATGTATAACCCACGGGTTAAATACGCTCATTTACGGTACTTGCTGTAAGAAGATCTTGAGTTGTTTTTTTGTGATATGGGCTCTAGGTGTCATTGCTGAGATGAGAAGGATTTCAATTTGAGTTCTGAGAGCAGCGTTACTATGACATCACCAGTATCCTCCAGGTCTTCCAGCTTTTTTGAAGGACCTGGAGATATACAGCAAATTCCAGGCACTACCATGGAAGCGAGGGGCGGGAGGGAGAGGGAGAGTAAAGTGATAGAGGAACATGGAAAATAGATGAGTTCTGATTGAAATATGCAAAACAAGCCTTTGTCTCCTCCCAGTCCCGCGAGCATGCCAAATCCAACAGAGAAACCGTCATTTCTCCTAACTTGCTTCTTCTGATTGGACCCAGGTTCAGTAAAGAGAACAGGGAGAGCATGGACCCCTACATTTTCCTGCCCTTTGGAGCTGGTCCCAGGAACTGCATCGGAATGAGGTTTGCTCTTCTCAGCATGAAGGTGGCCATGGTTGTGCTGTTGCAAAGGTTTTCCTTCAAAACCTGCAAAGACACCCCGGTGAGAATCCAGACTTGTAAATGTATCGTTGGTCTTACTGCCTCGCGTAGGCTTTGCTCATGGGGAGCACTGCCTATTGGTCCTGGCTTAGGCCCTTTTCTCTGCAGAGAGGGCTTGAGAGGGGAGTTCAGGGCCCTGGGAATGCAACATAAGGCTTCAACATCCAGGAGAGCCTTAACCCAGCCCTCCCTAGGTCACCTCCTTGGACCCCCTTCATTATTCACAGTTTGTACAGGAAAGCATGAAGGAGGTCGCTCACCGCACGGCACCTCTCTTTGGCAGGGCCAGGCATGGCAACTCTCTCCTCTCATACCTTAGCCCTCCCGCCAAGTCACTTCTGAGTGACTACACGCGGTAAGGTTGGGAGCGGGGGGTTCCCACATGGTCTAGTGGATAGGGCTCCCACCTGGGGAGGACAGGGTCACAGACAGGGTCACAGATTCAAGTCCCAGGTCCCCCAGGATGGGGTTCGGTCAGGTCAGGTAGTCCATGTACAAAACACAAAATTAACACAAATAATCAGAGTGCACATGACAGAGGAGAGATGGCTCCCTCTCAGGGTGTCCCTGGTACAGGTCTTCATGTCCCTCTAGGAGAGATCCTACCTTCCCTTAGCTCTTCCCTCAGGAGCTGCTAGTTGCAGGTCTGCTCTCTTCCTAGCTTGACCCCCACATGAGCTGTTCTGCTCCCATTTAATGCCTCCTCCATCTTATGCATCTCTTGCAGGTGGGGTGGGGCTGGCTGAGTCCAGAGCAGCTCCTTAACCCTTTGTTACCCGGTATGGATTTATATATCCCCTCATAATGCCATTATCTCCTTGAGATAATCAGATGTGCTCATTGTCACCTGTGGCTCAGAACAGATGGAGTACTGTCTCTCACACACAGAAAATCCCTTTCCCCATCAGGGGCTGACAGATTCTGGAGCACTGAACCTGGCAAGCAGACTTGATTTTACCTTCACACTGTGGAAGCAGGAAGATCTTACCATGTGTGGGAGGCACGTGGAAATAATTAGAATGAAATGTGCTAGGTTTTTTTAAAAACCTCAACACATATTAATCTCTCTTTGGAAGTGAATTTAACGTTGGCAAAACCAGAGCCAATGATAGGCATAAGCAGACTAAGCAATTGTTTGGGGCCCTGAGTAGCTGAAGGGGGCCCCTTATTAACTATGAGTATGTATTGTGGGGAGAGGAGCCCAAAAATATTCCTGCTTAGGCTAGGAAGCGTCCCCCAATTGGCTGACAGCTTAGAGTTCCATTATACCATGGCTGTCATAGAAGATTGTGATCATGGAGGAAGAAGCTTTCTCCTGGGTAGTTCAGGCTAATCCATGGTGGGCTTGTTGCATTAGGACCGAGACTTTCTCTTGACTCCCCATGGATTGCAGAGTTCTGTGTAGAGGGCAGAACACACCAGGGTGATGTGTTCAAGTGACCTGTGTTATCAAGCAGGTGGGCAGCTTCATTGGGTACCCATTGAGCTTTTTAAGGATGTTTGACATTATGTCTGGATATGACACTCATGCCTGGGGAAGACTTCATATACCTCACCATGGACAGTCTGATGGAGCCCAGCTTTCTTGCTGGTAGTACAAGGAAGTGGGTGGGGCTTTGGTGTTTGTGTTTGGCTCTTTCTGGTGGCGGTGGTGTTTTATTGTTGGAGTTGTTTGGGGTTTTTTTGTTTACTACCATGATTATCCGGCGATCCAAATAACGTTGGGTCTAAAAGGACCTCAAGATCAACTTGGCCTCCACCGCTTTGTTCCTACCACTCTTCAAGGAAACAGAATTTGTGTCGTTTCTTGAATAAACAGATTGTACAAAAAAAAAAAAAAACCCACTGCAGTAAAAAGCCACCCACAGCAGAGAGTCTGAGTGCCTGGGCCTGAGAAGGGCCTACAGCACTGAAAAGAACCAGGTAGACAGTACCCCTCACACTTTGACACCAGGGATAGAGGCAGGTTTCAGATCCTGAACAGCAGCCTGAGCAGGAACAACTACATGGCTGTTTTTAGCTCCCTACCACAAGCCCTATGGGCCTGAATCGGTAGGAATGGGTTTTGCGAGACACTACCACAAGCGGTTTTTGACATCTGAGGACAAATGCCCTCAGTATTGGGAGATCTTATATAGAGGAGTCAAAATTCCTCAAAATACCTCCTTCCTCCTGTCAGCATGTCCTCGGTCTAGCTTGAGTTTCAGCTTTAGCCATGTGCTGATGGAGCCAGGCGCTCAGAAAGTCAGAGACGGTACTATTTATATTTGACACAAAGTAGATGCAATTTGCTAGTTGAAAGTATCTGTCAAATAATCTCTGCTGAAAGCTTTTTGTCTGCAACGGCTTTGGGAGCAGTTTGTTCTGAGAGATCTGTTCCCAAGCTAAGGGAGAGGTATTCTTTGGTGTTCGGGTCAGGTGCTGGCAATTTTAAATTCTAAATTTGCTTTCTGTGAATATTCTGCAAGGCTGGCTGGAAACGTGCCATTCCTATGGACGTTCTTGGCCACATGTGCCTGTGCTCGTGCTCGAGCCAGATTTGTTTTAAAAGGCGCAAAGATCAGTACAGAAGTTTTGCTCGGCTGTGAGTGCCCGTCTCTAAACTCCACTGAGCTGAGCTGTAACTGAACTGTTGACTGGGAGGTGAAAGGCTGCAACAACCCATTAACAATCCACTGACCTACCTGTATTCCCCTGAGTCAAGACATTTTTCTTTTTTTAGTCCTGAAATGGATCCATTTTGTAATTGCAGTTGATTAGAGGAAGACTACTAAAATATCATCAGTGCCAATAGCTTTATGTAGCTCCTCCAGCTTTCCCACCAAAATACCACTCCAAAGCATATTCCCAGAGAAGCTGCTTTCCCCTTGGGCTCAGTGATGCAAGCCATGCTGGGAGCCAAACTCAGGAGGATCCTCAGGATGCCTGAGACGTGTCTGTATGAAGTCTGAAGCAACCTGGTGTGTTGTTAATGTATTCATGCTGGCTTGTTGGGAAGGCAGATGCTGGGTATATTGCTTGCACCAGTGAATCTCAGCAGCATTGAATCCCCTAGGAGCTAGACAGAGAAACAAACCATCCCTGCCCATCCTCTGCAAATGCAAGGCTGTTCCCAGCACTGCATCGTCTGCTCTTCTAGCCCGATTAGTTTTAAAAGTCTCAAGGAACGATGCTTCCAGCTTGTCCCCGGGACAGACAGTTCCACAGCCTGGTGCCCCTTTCTTAGTTTCATTCCATTACCCCTGTATGCCACACACAAAACCTCTCCCTCCTTAGTGCTTACACCCATCAGCTATTAACCAACTGCTGCCAAGTCCCCCCTTAGTCATTGCTCAGCCAAGCTCGACAGAGAATGAAAACTTTCATTGTACACCCAGCTCCCTTATCAGTTTTGTTGCCCTCCTTTCAGCTCCTCCTAAAGTGTCAATATCTCGGGGCCAGAATCGAAGGCCATATTGGTTCTGCTGCTGGAGAACTTTATACCTGCCCTGCTCCCTTCTCACTGGAGTTGTGACAATGTATACCGCAACAGTGGGCTCAAAAAGTAGGTTAAAGGGGCTGACAAACTCCTGGGCCCCTGGCTGAGGAAGCGGCTCTGTGCCCCCAAAAGGGGCAGGGCCTCAGGTACAAGGGACAAGACTCAGGCTAGCCTGTCCTAGCCAGCCCTCCAAGCCGCCCGGAGCACACCATGCCTCCCCCAGCCAGCCCTCAGTGCCGCCCAGAGCGTGCCACACATGGCTCTGGTTGCTATCACAGTAGCATCGATGGCAGCCAGGACCCTAGGCCCTTTTGTATCACCAGGCCCTGAGGCAGTTGCCCTCTTTGCCCTGCTCCCCCCCAATCACAGGCTGAAAGTAGGTCAGAAAAGTGCAAATGCATGAAAGCAAAGGGTGTGTGACGTAAGTGGGTGCTTTATGGGGTTTGTCTGTGCCTAGACCTGCAAAATGTAGGATACCTGTTCTTTTTTTGCTTTCTGGCGAACATGTCAGAAACAGAGGGTAGCCTCTTGGAGTGCATGTCTGTCAGGCTGTGTCTACACTGCGGAGCTATTTCAGGTTACTTCCGATATCCCAAAATAGCTATTCCACGTCTTAAGAGCAAGCCCATTAGATTGAAATATAATGGGCCCGCTATTCTGACATCCCTATAAACCTCATTGCAGGAGGGATAAGGAACATTTCAGAATAGCGCTTTATTTCAAAATTTGGCGCTGTCTAGTGTGGCAGGGTCAGGCCAGAGGGCTCCTGCAGAGTGGGAGAAAGACAGCCCCCAAAGGGGAAAGACCTGCTAAATAGAAACAGAAGGCAGCAGGGCAATTAGAAGCAGCTGGGAGGGAGCTGGCTCAGGCAGACTGGGGCCAGCTGATTCCACTGCTGGTTTATTGAAGGCCTTTAAAAGCCTCCCCAGTTGGAAGGTGGAGGGGAGAGTGAGAGGAGGAGAATAGAATAGAATAGAATAGAATAGAATAGAATAGAATAGAATAGAATAGAATAGAATAGAAAGCAAAGCAAAGCAAAGCAAAGCAAAAGTTTGAGTCATACCAGCTTCAGGGCAGAAACAGCAGGGGAGGGAGTCCTAGGAGGGTACCACAGACACCTGCTGCAAGCCCCAACCCCTGTGGGGGAGGGCAAGAGGCTGGCCCAAGCAATGGCCTGGGTAAGACAGTGCCAAAATAAGATTGAAATAAGCTACGTGGTACAGATTGTGTGGCTTGTTTTGAAGTAAGGGTGCTGTGTAGACAAACCCTTAGGTATGTGAGCAAGGCAGCTGGCCCCTCCTGCTGTTCACGCTGCTTAGGCGACACTCTGTTCTGTACCTGTTGGCTTACTGAGAGCTAGCACCTATAAGTCTGCTCAAGCTAGAGATCCCAACCCCCGCCCTACGTGTAGACAGATCCTTAACTGTTCCCAGGGCATTGGGCTTTTGTCAGAGAAGCCTGTGAAGTCTGCTGTGTCCCTTCCTCGCTCCCCGCATTCACTGGCTTTCTTTTGATTTTTCTTTACTAATGGTGAAGATCCCCTTGGTGTTGGACACAAAGGGTTTAATGCAACCCAAGAAGCCAGTCATTCTGAAGATGGTTCCCAGAACCCACGTCGATCCAGAGGAGTAAAAGAATTTGCAACGGATCAAAGTTGGCTACCAGCTGCTCCCTCTGCCCCATTCGTCTCTCTCTCTGTCACACAAGAAGAGGAAGGAGCCATGTAAAGTGGTACAAAAGCACGATGTAGAAAAAGCCCCAGCTGTTGTGGAAGGGGGGGCCTCATGAATACACAACATACTGAAATTTATGGGCTCTTCTGTGCAAGAAAGGAATGTAAATGGCTTTTATAGCAAATAAACCCACACAAAGTACATGCTGAGTAGAGTTCAACTTCTAGAAACACTGAGAGACCCAGGCCTCTTTCTCATTTATGCTAAGATCCATTTAAGCTGCCCCTTTATATTGCCAGAGAGGGTTTAATGTAAATTGAGAATCAGGCCACTGGCATTGAGACAAAAAATGGTGTCACCTCCCATCCGGCTAGACTCAACTTCAAAATGGAAGTTGGTATGACTCTGTATAAAGGCCACATGCCCCAGGGCATAGCGACACTGCCATCAGAGATGTGACCTTCCTAGGTGTAGATGTACCCGAACTAGCTTGGTTCTTGCTAGCTTGAGTAATAATAGTAGTGAAACCACGACTGCACAGGTAGTGCAACCGCTTCTGGGGACCCTGGAAGCACTTGAGCAGTTAGCCCCTACAGCTGGGGCTTCACGACTGTTTCATTTGTGCAAGATCATTCGAAGCGAGCTCAGTTCTTCCTACCCATATTGCCGTCACGCCTCTGACTATGGCGTAGATGTACTTTTTGTCTACATCTATGCTCTAGGAGCTACAGTGGGGGGGGCACCATAGCACCCTACTATACATCAACCGAAGGGGTTTTTCTGTCAATGTAGGACACGACCCACGTCCAGGAGAAGCAGTGTACCTGAAGCCTCATCTGACATGACTTAATACACAGCGATGCGTGGAGGGAGGAGGGAGGCCTCCTTCTTTGGAAGATATCAATAGGGAGGTAAATGAATCAGGCTGAAAATGCCATTTGTGCTAAATAAGATAAGTCAATAGGCTAAGATAGGTCAGTAGGCTACAAAGACAGAATGTTAGAGCCAGCTAAGAGAAGAGGGAGAACACCCCAGGGAGAACATCCTATAAACTATATAGTGCGGGACAGCATTAGTTAGGAATGTAGAGATGAGGTAAAGAGGAAGTCAAAACATAGGTTGCATGGGGACAGAGCATGCCAGACAGGGATTAGCCTCTGACCCTGCTAGGCTGATGGAGGAATTCTTCCATCTGCCAAGTCATTTCTAGACTGGAGGTGAGGATGGTCTCACCACACTGCTCAGGGGTGATCGGGAATTGTTCGCACCCCTGCTCATCATAGTTAGGTTGATCCAGGGGCATCCTTAGGGTTTATGGGGCCCTGCACCATATTATTAAACTGTTGCCCCTCTCCCTAATGACAGCCCGAGGCAAGAGGAGGATGGTTTTTTAGAGATCTGATTTTTATAATCTTCAGCAACACACTAATGAACTAGTTTTAAAACAAAGTTTAAACTAAGGTCCTGTGGACTAACACAGTAAATTCAGCCACTGCAGCATATACCTGGGGTTGGCAAATGCTTTCACAGGTTCAATATTCTGCAAACAGGTCTGGCAGGCTTTGTCACTTTAAAGTTAACTAGATCCTCTAGGGAGGAAGCAGAGCCACAGACCAGGGGTAGGAAGAGCAGGTGGGTGGACATTAAGACCTAGTGGTGCCCCAAATTTTGAGACAGCTGCATATTCTGCGTATGGGTAAGGACGGCCCTGGGTTGATCTATATTTTAAGTGTAAACCAAGCACCAGCCATCAAAGAGCCTGCTGCCCTCAATGGCGGGTAAACTGGTGCTATGGAAGTACTGTCTGTGGCAGCTCTTGATGCATCAGAGGCTTCATCTTGGTTTGGAAGAGTCATTGTTGCTGTTCCAGAAGCCTAGTCCAAAATCACTGTCACATGTCTGGGATAAATGGCCCTGATGTCAGTCTCATTTTATACAAGTGCAGTGTGTGCCTCAAAGCAAACACATCAGTGCTAGGCTGATGCAAATTACCCGGGTCTAGCTGAGCCTTATTACTCCTCATCTCACGATTCTCACCCTTTTAGCTTAGCTCTGCCTCTGAACCACCGTCAGCACGGCAAGTTCAAGAGCTTTTATTAAGCTATTTTTTTTACATTGGACCTCGCTCAGCAATTTTATTCAGACATCATCAGTCTCTTCTGGCACTTTAATTGACTCCAAGGTGTAGAGCAAATTGCCTGTGTGTGACTGGGGCTTCCTATTTTGGCCCCTTTCCTATTTCTGACTAACTTGGCCCCATCTGTCTTCTGCCTTTTTAACCTCATGTGGCTGGTGACATCCGGGGATGTTTTCCTGGATCATGTGATGCTGCAGTGTCATGGCCCTGTCAAGTGTTAAAGTGACCACAGCCTTGCAAGAAATAATTCATGTGACTAACTTCTGGAGCTGACTTAGCTAGATTCTGCTATGCTTTTAGGTCACTGCCATTACCAAACACTTGGACATGGCTCAGCTTGCAAATAAGTTAACTGAAGGAGTGAGGTATAAGCAATTACCATTTACGAGCAGCAATTTGCAAAGTGGGAGGTATTTGCCTGCTTACTATGTGTCCAGTGGTCTCCATTGGGAGTTATTCTTTACACAGATATTAACCCAGTTACGATTTTTTTAACTTTGTTCTCTATTCTTCCATTTTGTAACTTTGACAGAGGGGTTCAAACATGAAAGAATTGTAATAATATAGCAAGGTACAGTGCTGGGATAGCCTTGGAGCCTGGAGGACTTGAGTTAGAAAGAAGGGTGTTTCTGTTGGATACTGAGGCCACATCTTCACTTACTGGAGTATTGATGCTCTGGCAATCAATCTTCTGGAGTTTGATTTAGTGGGTCTAGTAAAGACTCACTAAATCAAACTGTGAGGGTGCCCTCGTCAACTGTTGTACTCCTCAGAGAAGGCTTCCTGGACTCTGTCTTTCTCAGGCCAGGTCTACACTGGTAGAAAAAATTGATGCAAGATACACAACTCCAGCTGTGTATCTGGATTCGATATACCTTGCATTGATTTTCTGGGGCAGCTCCACAGTGGGAGATCAGCAGAAGAACCTCTCCCATTGACTTCTCTTACGCTTCACAACAATGAGTAGTACTGTGGTTGATGAGGATGCTCTCAGGATTTGATTTAGCAGTTCTTTATTAGACCCGCTAAATTGAGCCCTAGAAGATCAATCACCAGAGCATCAATCATCCAGTAAGTGAAGATGTGGCCTTAGATTCCAAATAACGATAATTCTGAATGCTCTGTATAATATGTGGTATGGTTTCATATTTAGTAATCCAAAAAGTACTAATAAAAGCATCATTACAATGAAAATCAATGTAATTCCTTATTATTTGCACTGAGATGATGCCAACATCTGATTCCACTCTCCCCCCCTCCACACACATATCAACCCTTTTCTAGGGCATATGATCCATAATCGGAGCCAGTGTCCATGCAGTTCATATAATCTTGTTACATCTCCCAACCTCAGCAGGGTGGCCTTTGTCGTTAGTTAAATGGGAGACTTCTAGGGAAATCTCTAATGCTGCAGGAAGGTTACATTGACTGAGATGGGTGTCATGGATTCTCACGTTGTGCCCACTCTTGGCCCCATGTGCTCCACGGGGGGAACCCCCTTCATTGTAACACCCTCTTCTCCAGCACCCATTCTCTTTCGGGGGTTAAACCCCATCTGAATCTGGGACCACATCTCTCTGAGCCTCCAGTCCACCCGTTCTGGGCCCCTGGGGCCTGCGCTCCTAGAGGGAATAATGCAACCTGTCCTCCAGACCGGAGCGACTCTCAGCCAGCATAAAACAGGAGGATTATTAAGCATCTGAACTCAGTATAGGGACTCTCAGACCCCATAGGCCTGGCCTCCCTCAAGCACAGGATGTCTGAGTCTCTCCTGCATCCGTGTGGGTTCTTCTTGTTCCCGCTCCCTCTAGCTGAGCCTCTGATATTCCTGGCCCCAGCATCTCTCCTCCCCTGTCCTTTGTCTTCTGCCCAGGTAAACAGGGTGATCTGGGCCTCTCTCTTTCCCCTCCTTCCTCTCATCCAACCTTTGTTCCCCCGAGGTTGGAACCAGCTGGTCAGGTCACAGGGCTCCTCTTCCTGCAGCCCATTGTCCCACTACTGGCCAGAACTGGCTGTGCCATCCAAGCTGGGCCTCCCTGTCATCAGGTCACCAGTTGCTGGGGTCTCCGACCCAAATTCCGTGCTGGTCCCTGTAACAATAAACTCCCTGTCCCCACCCCCTGTTAAACCCGTAACACCCAGGGACACAGAGTCCCACCCACACTGCATGCAAACCCTTGGAAAACCCAGCAAATCCTCCACTTCTGCACAATGGGATGCTCTTCCCTCTGAGTCAGGAATGAGCAAATACAGCAATGTGGATCAATGAATTACTGGAGGTGCCATCTTTTAAATGAGATGTAAAACCGAGGTCTTAACTCTCTGTGATCTGATCCCTTGGCACGTTTCACAAGTGTACAATGTTTTAATTACGGTATCCTTTCCAAATTGTAAATTAGCTGGTCATAGTCTGCGATCTAATACATTACACATTCTTATCTAAGATGTATGGCTCTTTATTTCTGCGCTCTACTTAACAACTGCCACAGGTTTCCCCAAAAGTGGCTGCATTTGAGGGTCGGAGAAGTGATTCCTGTATATGCTTTACAATCTGTAACATTTGAGATGCACTTAGGGGCTCCTGTGTGATGGAAAATCATTGTTGTAATCAATCTTTACTGTAGAGCACAAAGCATTATAGCATTATGTCAGCAGCAGCAAGAGCTACTTCTAGCTGCAGCTTAGAAACACAGATCCTAAATTGGATACTTCTGACTCCAATTAACCAACGGAAATATACCAATCCATCGGAAAAAGCTGTGTAAAGCTCTGGAGACAGTCTAAACGACTTTTATACCAACCATCCATTTTAAGAGCTTGCGTCTACCATTGCGTAGCGGATGGCTGGACAGGAACACGCATGTTATTTTCTCTAAATTTGTATCAATGTGGACTTTGGTAGAATGCTCCATTAGGGAAACATGATGTACTTTCTGTACAGAGGACGTGCCCAGTATAGAGCTTTCCTTGCCTAGAAAAAGGAAATAGAGGAAGATTTTTTGTCAGCTATGAACTAGGAGACAACCCTGAAGGGGCAGACATGGAATCCTACACCTCTTCCATTGTTTGTTTCATAATCCTCACTGATGCAGTTTCCTGCTGCTACTTCTGCATGAGAGCAAAACACCTTTGTATCTTTTCAGCTCTTTCTTGGTCTGCTATCTCAAATATATGGCACACGCAGCTAGACCAGCAAACACTGAAGGGGAGACCAAGCAACACTCATCTCAAAAAATGAGGAGCACAGGATCTTTCAAAACAGGATTTTATTTTCAATAGAGTCCTCATCTAAACGGCGGGTTTTCTTTTGAAAAGCCCCTTTTCAGAAAAAAACACAGGAGCCATTATGCAAATGAAGCTCGGGAAATTTAAATCCCAGCTTCATTTGCAATTTCAAAGTGCCTAATTTACATCCCTTTTTCAAGAAAAGGGATGTAGTTTAGATATAGATATAGCCTTCGACGGAACGGGTAGGGAGACCCCACTACAGTTCAGGAATAAGCGCTATGAGTTAATAATTTGACTGTGTTTTGCTGTCTGCTGCACAGAAGGCACCAGCCCAACCATGTCGGGTACATGTCCCAATATCTTTCAGAGGGGCTTAGAGACCCATAAAGGCTCTCTCTCCACTCACTCCATTGGTATGTTGGGTTAAGCCATGTGCCTCTTAGCTAAGCTAAACGCACTCCTAGGTTTAAAGTTCAACCTGATATGCTCCTTCGGACTAATCAGCTTTTCTCACTTGCTCAAGCAAAGTTTCTCAACGACATGGTAACAGTAGTAATATATGGTTTACTTTTGGGGAAGTGTCAAAGGAATTCAGCCACACTGACGCCATTCAAAGCTGTGTTCATCCCCTTTCGCCCTACCTCTGGGTCATTACAGCTGATTCAGCTTTCAGTTTGCATGGTTTTGTTCTTGCAGCAGCACTCCACACATGGAGGACTGCCTGGTGAAATGCACTCCACTGTCTCTTGGTCCCAATGCATTTGCACCAAATTCAAATGATGTAATGACTGAAGAAAGTGCTTCTATCATGTGGAAAGCTTAGGCTGGTTTCAACAAGCTTTAAGACTAAACCTGCAACCACTGGATGTTACCATCTGACAGCTGCTTGTGGGGCTCATGCGATTTGTAGTCTCACCCGAGCTAGTTCTCAGCAGATGTGTTTGTCACAGAACCAGCAGCAGTCACTTTGCCAAAGGCAAACAGGATAAAGATTGATGAAGGGCCTGAATTCCCGTCTCCTGTGTAACCGTGTCCAAGGTAACATTCAGGCAGCATGGGGTAAATTTGCACCTACTGTGCCTATTCTCTGGATAAACAGAAGACTTCCATTTCCAATGCTGTCTGTCTAGCACCTGCCCCAGGCAATAAACACGTGTCAAACTAACATAAATGATTATAAAATCTCAGCGGGTTAGCCGTGTTAGTCAACGAGTGGTCCTGTGACACCTTAGAGACTAACCAAAATATATAGAATCATGAGCTTTCATGGGCTTTCTTTGCTCTCCCCAACTCCCCAGGGCTGCGGCCAAGGGCTCATAATAACTACCTAGCTGCTCTGGGGGTTGGGGCTGAGTGGCGGCAGTGGCTGCTCCTCTGGCAGCTGGAGCCAGGACATGGGCCATGTGGCTGCTCCTCCAGTGGCTAGAGCCAATGTCACATGGTTGTGATGACTGTTCCAGCTGCCAGGGCCAGGACCGGGGCTGTGTGGCTGCGACAGCTACTCCTCTGGCACTGGCCAGGGCCGCATGGTGGCAGCAACTGCTCTGGTGGGCAGGACTGGGGCCTCGTGGTGGTGGCTGCTCCTCTGGTGGCCAGGACCAGAGCTGCATGGCCACTGTGGCTGCTCCTCCAGTGGCCAGGACTGGGGCCATGTGGCGGTGGCAGCTGCTGCGTCTGTCAGACCTCATAGATATTGATATCTGGCATTGCAGTTTCCCACCCACACATCAGTATGCTGTTGCATTCTGCTCTACTCGGTTGTTTCATTAGGGCTTTAATTCCTTCACACATTGGACATTTCTATATCGAACTATTTATTTGTTTTTAATGGCTAAAATGATTCATCCTTCTTGGCACAACTCCTCATTAAGAGATTTGTGTAAAATAGCAGAAAAAGCCCATTTTTTTAACAGCGCTGTTGGTCCACAGATTGAAATCCAGCCCTCAGAAAGAGTAATAGAAAATGAGTGGCATAAGCAAAAATGCATCAAGTTGTGTCTGAGACACAGAAGAATCCATATCACAAAGAACGCACAACACAGCCACTTTTTTGACAATCTCTGGAGAAAGGACAAAAACTAAACATCCATGAAGACTGAAATAAGGTAAGATCTGCATCTTAATGTATTTATTAATGAAACTGCTAAAATGTAAGCAGGACTATTATTGACTTTAAAAAGTATCAATGTCATGCAGATCTGTAAATAGAAGGGAATAAGGTCAAACTCAGCATGCCACTTCTGGAAGGTTGCCAACTCCTGCCCTAGATATTGAACCTGGACCTGGTGGCTGTTGGCTCCAGCTGGCAGAAGGGTTACAATTATAAGCTTTAATTTCTAAATGACAATATTTAATGCCCCGTAGGGTATAAGTTTGTCCATTCTTAGCTAATGCCTGTAGCCTTGGCAAGAGCTGGAACCCAGCCTGCCAGCATCCCATAACTGACAAGTATTACTTACTATTAGTAATATTATTAAAACTCTGGTCATCTGAAGAAGTGAGCTGTGCCCACAAAAGCTCATGGTATCATCTACATGTTTTGTTAGTCTATAAAGTGCTACGAGACCATTTGTTGTTTTTTAAGTACTACCATGTGATACTATTGAAATCATCACTTGACAATATCAAGACTATGCGCAATTCTTTACCCAATTGGTTTTCAGTAAGATAAGGGAGACATCCTAATCAGAATGAAAAATGGTTAAAAGGCATCAAACATCTTATCTTCTTAATCTGCTTAACAAAGGAGTGGCTGGGGTAGATCACTGAGTCAATGTTTACTGTAAATGAGGTAATGACATCCATAGCCAAGCTACAAGGTCCAAAGGTGCTAAGAAGAGAAAGAAAATAGAATAAAAAAGTGGTGTCTTACAGGGGTGATAAGGCTACTTCACCACAGGATGATGCCTTTGAGACATCACAAGTCCATGACTCACTATTATTCTGCCACCTGATTTTACATTCACAACCATTCAGCCCCCACATAGAGAACCATACACAACATGCGGTATAAAGGAATTACTCAAAACAGGTGTTCACTTCTCAAGTTCTCATCTGATGAAGTGGGTCAGACCCACGAAAGCTCTTGATACTATATGGTGTGTCTACATTGGCATGATTTTGCACAAAAGCAGGCACTTCTGCGCAAAAATATGCTGTCTGTCTACACTGGCAGGGAGTTCTTGCGCAAGAACACTGACATTCTAATGTGTGAAATCAGTGCTTCTTGCACGAGAACTATGATGCTCCCGCTCAGGAATAAGCCCTCTTGTGCAACTGTTCTTGCACAAGAGGCCAGTGTAGACAGGCAACATGAATTTCTTGCACAAGAAAGCCCGATGGCTAAAATGGCCATCAGAGCTTTCTTGTGCAAGAGAGTGTCTACACTGGCATGGATGCTTTTGCGCAAAAGCACATATCCTGTGCAAAAGCACATGCCAGTGTAGACGCTCTCTTGTGCAAATACTTTAACGCAAAAACTCTTGCATGAAAAGTATTTGCGTAAAATCTTGCCAATGTAGACGTAGCCTATATGTTTGTTAGTTTCTAAGTTGCCACAGGGCTACTCATTGTTTTCGCATCTCTCAAGAGTCAGCTCTTGCACCCGAGGCCAATAGGCATTGGAGTGCTGCCATCCGCTAAAGAGCCAGTGAGGTCGTCCCTGCTTTTGAAAGAAATGGAATTCCTGAAATGGCTTTGCTCATGTTTAAAGTACACAGATGCAACAGGAAACTGTCTAAGGACCTGCATATATTACTGTGGACTGTCAACCTAAGTGATGCAACTTCAGCCACGTGAGTAACATAGTGGAAGTCAGTGTACAGGCAGTCCCCGGGTTACGTACAAGATAGGGACTATAGGTTTGTTCTTAAGTTGAATCTGTATGTAAGTCGGAACTGGCGTCCAGATTCAGCCGCTGCTGAAACTGACCGCCAGTTCTGACTTACATACAGATTCAACTTAAGAACCCCAAGCGTCCCCAAGTCAGCTGCTGCTGAAACTGATCAGCGGCTGATTCCAGGAAGCCTGGGGCAGAGCAACTCTGCCTCGGGCTTCCTGTAGTCAGCGCTGGTCAGTTTCAGCAGCGGCTGACTTGGAGACGCCTGGGGCAGAGCAGCTGGGGTGCTGCTGGGTTGCTCCAGTAGCACCGCTCCTCGCTCCTTGGCACTACTGGACCAACCCAGCAGCACCCCAGCTGCTCTGCCCCAGGCGTCCTGATTCGGCCACTGCTGAAACTGACCAGCAGCGGCTGAATCAGGACCTGGGGCAGAGCAGCTGGGGTGCTGCCGGGTTGGTCCAGTAGTGCCCAGAGCGGCGCTGCAGGACCAATCGGCAGCGCCCCAGCTGCTCTGCCCCAGGGTCCACAACAAAAGCCTGGTCTGCGCCCCCCCCAGCAGACCAGGGACACGGGGAGCAGAGCCGCAGCGGAAGCGGGGTGCCATGCCTCTGAGGCTTTGCTCTGGCAAAGTCTCAGAGGTGCAGGACCCTGCCGCTGCTGCGGCTTCAGTCCCGGTGCCCCTGGTCTGCTGAGGAACATCTCCAGCAGACCAGGAGCACCGGGACTGAAGCCGCAGCAGCGGCGGGTTCCCGCACTTCTGAGGCTTTGCTCTGGATTAATTTGCTCTGGCAAAGCCTCAGAAGTGCGGGAACCTGCCGCTGCTGCGGCTTCAGTCCCGGTGCCCCTGGTCTGCTGGAGACGGTCTCCAGCAGACCAGGGGCACCGGGAGCAGCTTACGAACGGGGCTTTCTCACCCCGGAGCTCGCAGGCAGCAATCCGCCACCTCGACCTCCGGGGCAAGAAAGCCCCGTTCGTAAGTGCGGATCTGACATAAGTCGGATCCGCGTAAGTCGGGGACTGCCTGTACTTAGGTCTGTATATCACAGTATCTTCATTGTGGTAAATTGATAGCTGATGCTCTCCCATTGATGCCACTTGGTAGTCTCATTTTGGTGGTGTACTAGAATCAATGGAAGAAAGCTTGGGGGTTGATTTGTCACGTCTATACTAGATGTGATAAATCAACCCCACTGGATTAATTGCTTCCCATTGATCCAGCAGGTAGTGAAGACATGTTCTAAGAAAGAGATCAGGACACCACTTTGGCCAGAGAGCAGGTGTTCTGACCACTTAACCACATGATTCCACATGATTCACTCTCTAATATCAACACACGCCTCTTTTTCCACTTGCTCCTGGACATTTTGCATGAGAGTGCGGTATGGTAGGAACCCTTTGAAATATTAACACAACACCTGTATTTTGCTATGTAATAAAGATGATGCTATTGGATTTTGCCGATGACTTGGCACTTCTTTCTCACACTCATCAGCATATGCAAGATAAAACAGATAAATTAAATAAATATAGCTCACAAGTTGGCCTTAAGATAAACCAGAAGAAGTCAGAAGTCATGACTCTGAACACTATAACACAAACCCCCATCAAGATCAATAACAACGATCTTCCCTTTACTGATATATTTGTATATTTGGGTAGTATCATCACCCCAGATGGTGGAAGTAAGCAAGACATTCAGAATAGACTGAGTAAAGCACGAAATGCCTTTATCAGTATGAATAACATCTGGAAATCCTCAAAGTACAGCGTGCGCACTAAGCTGAAACTATACAACAGCTGTGTTCTTCCAGTGCTTCTCTATGGAGCAGAATGTTGGCGCATGATACAATGAGACCTTACTAAATTGTCTACATTCCATACCAAGAATCTTAGAAGAATAATCAGGATATTTTGGCCAAATAAAATTTCCAACGAAGATCTACTGTCTCAGTGTAAACAAGAAGACATGGCCACTATAATTATGAAAAGACGCTGGCGATGGATAGGTCATGTGTTACGAAGAGAGGACGGATCTATTACGAAAATTGCACTCCACTGGAAACCAGATGGGAAGAGAAAGAGAGGAAGACCAAAAACAACCTGGCGCCGAACAGTAGAACAAGAATTAAAAGACCATCATCACACTTGGGGAACAATAGGCGCTTTGGCCTGTGACCGACAGAAGTGGAAGGATTTTGTTGCTGCCCTATGCGCCATTGGCGTAACGGGCAGTAAGTAAGTAAGTAAGTAAGTATTGAAAAACATGAGCCGGCCACAAGGATTTCTAAGTGCATTTTCTTCCAGTACCCACTACCCGGCATCCAAAAACATTCTCAATGGCGAGTCTGAGCTCCCTTCTCATCCAGCACTCCTAACTCATGTCCTACAGTGTTCCTTCTGGAAGAGGCTGAAACTGAAAGCCGCACTGTAATACACTGTTCTTTACTTTGACTCTTGCTGGGAGAGGATAGGACTTATAAATGTGTTTTCTGGCTTTGAAACCAAACTTTTCTTTCCCTAACGGCCATATTTGAAGGTTGAAACTGAATGTGTTAGTGATTTGCTTTTGACTGGAGAGATCAATACATTTTAAATGTCTTGCACATAGCCATTAGGTTAGTTTGTGACTGATCTCCCAAGTTATTTACCTCATGTAGGTCTTGTCTACACTAACCCCTGCTATCATTCTAATCTATATGACTTGAGCTAGACAAATAGCATAGAATCATAGAATACTAGAGCTGGAAGGGACCTCAAGACATCATCAAGTCCAGTCCCTTGCCCTTATGGCAGGACCAAGCATCATCTAAATCAGCCCTGAAGGATGTTTGTCTAACCTGCTCTTAAATATCCCCAGTGATGGAGATTCTACAGCCTCCCTTGGCAATTTATTCCAGTGCTTAATCACCCTGACAGGAAGTTTTTTCTAATGTCTAACCTCAACCTCCCCCACTGCAACTTAACCCATTGCTTCTTGTCCTATCCTCAGAGGCCAAGGAGAACAATTTTTCTCCCTCCTCCTTGTAAAAACCCTTTTAGATACTTGAAAACTCCTATCATGTCCCCTCTTGGTCTTCACTTTTCCAAACTAAACAAACCCAATTCTTTCAGTCTTCCCTCATAGGTCACATTTTCTTTAATCATTTTTATTGCTCTTCTCTGGACCCTCTCCAATTTTCCCAAATCTTTCCTGAAATGTGGTGCCCAGACCTGGGCACAATACTTCAATTGAGGTCTAATCATCACAGAATAGAGCAGAAGAATGACTTCTCATGTCTTGCTCACAACACTCCTGTTAATGCATCCCAGAATCATGTTTGGTTTTTATGCAACAGTTGACTTATATTTAGCTTTGATCCAATATGACCCCTGCTCAGAGTGAATCACTATGGACTGCTATAAACTGCTCCCTTTCTGCAGCAGTCCTTCCTAGACCGTTACTTCCCTTTTTGTATGCATGAAACCGATTGTTCTTTCCTAAATGGAGTACTTTGTATTTGTCGTTATTAAAACTTCATCCTATTTACTTCAGATCATTTCTCCAGTTTGTCCAGATCATTTTGAATTTTGACCCTATCCTCCAAAGTACTTGCAACCCCTCACAGCTTCGTATCATTTGCAAACTTAATAAGTGTACTCTCTATGGGTATGTCTACACTGCCACCCTAGTTCGAACTAGGGTGGCAAATGTAGGCATTCGAAGTTGCAAATGAAGCCCGGGATTTAAATATCCCGGGCTTCATTTGCATCTTGCCGGGTGCCGCCATTTTTAAATCCCTGTTAGTGCGGACTCTGTTCCCGTGGCTACACGTGACACGGAGTCGGTAGTTCGAATTAGGCTCTCTAATTCGAACTACCGGTACACCTCATTCCACGAGGAGTAACGGTAGTTCGAATTAGAGATCCTAATTCGAACTACCTACTCCGTGCCACGTGTAGCCGTGGGCAGTAACGGTAGTTCGAATTAGAGAGCCTAATTCGAACTACGTACTCCGTGCCGCATGTAGCCGCGGGCACGGAGTCCGCACTAACGGGGATTTAAAAATGGCGGCGCCCAGCAAGATGCAAATGAAGCCCGGGATATTTAAATCCCGGGCTTCATTTGCAACTTCGAATGCCTATATTAGCCACCCTAGTTCGAACTAGGATGGCAGTGTAGACATACCCTATGCCATTATCTAAATTATTGATAAAGACGTGACAGAACTGGTCCCAAAAATGAGCCATAGAGAACACCGCTTGTTATGCGTTTCCAGCATTACTGTGAACCATTAACAACTACTCTCTAAGAACGGTTATCCAGCCATTTGTGCACCCACCTTATAGTAGCCCTATCTGGGTTGTATTTCCCTAGTTTATTGATAAGAAAGTCAAGCGAGCTTGTATCACATGTTTTACTGAAGGCTAAGTATACCACATCTACCGCTTGCCACTTATCCGTAAGACTTGTTATCCTATCAAAGGAAGCTATCAGATTGGTTTAACATGATTTGTTCTTTAGAAATCCATGCTGGCTGTTACCTATCACATTATCTTCCAGATGTTTGTAGATGAACTCCTCAATTATTTGCTCCATTATCTTTCCTGACACAGAAGTTAAGATGATTGGTCTGTAATTTCATAGGTTGTCCTTATTTCCCTTTTTATAGATGGGCACTATATTTCCCATTTTCTGGTCTTTTGGAATCTTGTTCAACTTCCATGACTTTTCAAAGATGATAGCCAATGGCTCAGATACCTGCTCTGTCAGCTCCTTGAGAATTCTAGGATGCATTTCATCAGGCCCTGGTGATATGAAGACATCTAACTTTTCTAAGTAATTTTAACTTGTTCTTTTCCTATTTTAATTTTTAAATCTACGCATTTACCATTAGCATTCACTATGTTAGTCATCCAGTCACTACCAACCTTCATGGTGAAAAGAAGATGTGATAAATTGACAGCTGGTGGATCGATCCCTACAGCATCAATCTCTGCTGTAGGGGTGATAATTCTTTAGTTTTCTGCTCATAAAGTTGAGAGAGAGCACAATGTGAATCCTCTTCCATTGGTCATCTATGACACCTGAAATAGTGGGACTCCAGTGTTCCTATTAGACCAAAGTTCTGAAAGAATGCAGCCAAACCTGTGTCTGAAATTTAGCACAGATGAAAATACAGTGAATTGTCCCCCTACTCGTTCTGTTGCTGTAGGGTAGAAATAAAGTAAGAACTATTGAAGCATTTGGAGACCAAAAGTAATTTTTTAATTATACAACTCAAGCAATTTATGCGGCAGCTGTGAATTTGACAAAAGTCGTCGAGAGAGAATGAGACTAATACTTCTTTAATATGATTGGGCCAATTTCTCAGAGTGGCAGAAAAGTAAAATAACAAACATTCTTGGACAAGACCTTTACAGAGAGAGGCATATTTGGAAGGCTTGCTAGCACTTAATAGCAAGCAACACTGTATGCTAGTTAAGAGCGTGGGAGAATCTCCTTAAGTCAACTTCCAAAGCATGTTAGAGCCATAGTGTCTATCCAGTTCTGAAGCAGTAGTCGCTATAGTGGCTACTACTGCTATAGCAAACTAACCACACTCAACTGGCCAAATAGCCCCACTCAATCGGCCAAATAGCCACACATGGCTAGTGGCTAGTGTGTTGGACACCACAATGTTGGAGAGTTACTGAGGGCCTAAAGGAACCCACATGATCAGACTTCAAAACTAGGAGAAATATGGGATTATACATTACATTTTACATAAATTAAATGTCATTTATTAAAGGACTGCCCAATTCACACCAGCAAGTTTCAATCCGTCTACAGGTTCTCACAGTCCTCCACAGTCTTTCTTAAATAAAACACCACAACTTTATATCCAAAAACTTCACTGGCTGCATGTCTGTCTCATGGCCCAAATCATTAACGAATGCAATACGAGGACGCGGTGATGATTAGGTTAACCCTCTAGACTGACTCCTTTTGGAGACCCAGGATACAGCTTTCTAATTAAGTGGCATGGGATGGGGTTTCCTCAGCTCTCACTAGAGAAGGGCAAAAAAATAAATACATAAATTAGAGATTAGAAATATGCTCCAAACTTGGGGTTGATTGCCTTCCGGCCAGAGTACCGGCTTTAGGAAGTGGTGCATTGCATACAAAGGTTTAAAGATGGGATGGTGATTTAAGACAGGCATGCCCACAACAGTCAGGAGACTGGCCTAAATCCAGACTGCAGTTTGCCTGCAGTTGGCTGCTGAGGCAAATGGTGGGACTCAGGACTGACTGGTCCCTAGAATGGGGGGAGACAGTGGGATGGGGCACAGCCCCGAAGAGGCTGTTGTAGTCCAGGAGGAATGCAGTCCAGTGTGTTGTTTTGCTTCCACTCCAGTGTGCCTCACTATCACTGTCAACACTTTGCTACTGTGTGAAAGGACTCAAGGATGTACATTTTGGGATAGAGCAGACTCCACTAGAATTTTTCTACCATTTTTTTAGGAGACTTATTGATCACTTTCAGAACTTTTATCCCGAGTGCACAAGTTGCTTTTTTTCAATAAATACCCCCAGCCAATGTTACTTTCTTTCTGCCATAGTGGTGTGAGAAAGATCTTGCACTGTTCTAGTAAATGCCTTCTCATAGCAGGAATTAGAATTATGATATACACTCTAGAGACCTTGAAAAGTGAGAGGTATGTTTAGAGTAATTTTAAAAATTGGGGTGATTTCAGGGTTGAATGAAATGGATCAGATTTCTAGCACTTCAGTCAGTCTTGAGTGTGTTTTCAAATCAAGGATCTCATGACCAAAATTAGTAAAAGCTACCTCACCGTGTCCTAACAATGTCTTTCAACTCATTCTCATAAATACCATCTCTGAATCTGAGAACAGAGTTTATACCCCATTCCAGTCTTCTATACTGAGAATGAAATATGTGACTCACTAAAAATGATTTGGAAGCCTTACTCTAGGAAAAGGACAGAGACTATCAGCTAGTTTAATCCTGGTTGGTGATTAGGCATATAAATGCTAGTAATTTGGAGGCATCATTGAAATGAGTCAGAACTGTACCAGTGAACTCCAGGGCTACATGTAGATTGGCATGATTTTCCGCAAATGCTTTTAATGGAAAAGTTTTTCCGTTAAAAGCATTTGCAGAAAAGAGCATCTAGATTGGCACGGATGCTTTTCTGCAAAAGCACTTTTTGCGGAAAAGCGTCTGTGCCAATCTAGACGCAGTTTTGCGCAAGAAAGCCCCGATCGCCATTTTCTCCATCGGGGCTTTTTTGCGCAAAACAGTTTTTAGCTGTCTACACTGGCCCTTTTGCGCAAAAACATTCCCGGAAAAGGGCTTTTGCCTGAACGGGAACGTCAAAGCATTTGCGCAAGAAGCACTGATTTCAGACAGTAGAACGTCAGTGCTTTTGCTCAAAATCAAGCAACCAGTGTAGACAGCTGGCAAGTTTTTGCACAAAAGTGGCTGCTTTTGCGGAAAAACTTGCCGGTCTAGATGCAGCCAAGGTGAAAGGCTCTATATACAACTATCTCTACTGTATCTGTGTATGAATACTTTAACTACTGGCATGTTTACGTTAATATTTCACTAGCAAGAAATTCTCCAAGATTGTTTACTATAGTTCTTGCATTAATTCTTGCTACTTCAGAGATAGACAATAATTTTTGGTGGGGTGGCCATTCCAAGATTTTGGAAAGTGGCCAAGGGGTGCAGTTTTCTGTGGAGGAGTTGTGGGGTCTAGGATGGTGCAGAAGGGTGCACAGGATAAGTGCAGGAGATGGTGTGAGGTCTGAGAGGGAGTTTGAGTGAAGGAGAGGGTTGTGAACTGAGTCGGGAGATTGAGGTGTATGCTCAGGGAGGGAGCAGGGGTGCAGGAGAGGATTCTGGTCTGGAAGAGGGATGAAGGAGGGGGGTACAGAGTCTGGGTGGGAGCTATGACCTGGTGCAGAGGGGTGCAGACATTTTGGATGGTGACCTGGGGGTGGGAGTTGGGGTACAGGAGGGGTTGAGGTGGCAGAGACAGGCTTTGGCTGGGAGGTACTCACCTAAGCATCTCCCAGGCAGCAGCCCTGCAGTACCCCCAAGGACAGGCTGGGCTCCCTGCCTCCTGCAGCCCCACACCGCTTAAAACTTCAGGCTGCTCCCTCCACGTGGCTCTTAGCTCCAGCAGGGGGGAGAGGTTTGAGCTGCCCCTATCTCCCACGCCAATCTCTCAGCTCCTATTGGCTGATTATTTCCAGACAATAGGGCCTGAGGGTTGGGCTGGGAATGGGGAGATCACATAAAGCCTCCGCCTCCCTCCAGAGCAGAGGTACATGGAGCAGGCCTGTGTTTGTGTGCCTGAGGATCCCAGCAGCGTGTCCGTGGGCCGGATCCAGTGTCTTGGCAAGCCAAATCCAGCCTGTGAGAGGTATCTTGCCCATCCCTGTGCTACTGAAACTCAACTATTTCCATCCCGCTACAGATGTTGAGAGGCTGAGAAGCTGATAGTTACCCAGTCTTTACTAATATTTCTGTAACACCACAAGTCTGTCTCAACTCCTCTGTTCAGGCCCTCATCCTTGAAAGCCAATAGAGCTCTCAGAGGTATGTCTACACTACAGCGTTATTTTGAAATATCTTATTTTGAAATAGTTAATTTGAAATAAGTTATTTCGAAATAACGCGTCTACACACAAAATGCATTTCGAAATAGCATTTTGCTATTTCAAAATAGAGTGTCTACACTGAGTGGATGCTGAATCGCATTTAAGGCCAGCCGGAACCAGGACTGGCAGGGCATCAGGTCAGGAGTTACTTTGTGTGGTTGCTGCCTGAGGCTATCTGAGGCTGTGCTTAAAGGGCCCACCTCCCACCCCTGGACAGCTGGTTCTCAGTTTCCCCTGATTGCTTGCCTACCTCACTGAGGGACAGCAAAGCATTTTGTCTCTGCGTGCTCTGGTTGCCCTCACTCGGGACACCAAAGCACTCTGCAATATGGAGCCAGAGCTGCCCCTGGCCGCTCTGGTGCTTCTCTTGGACGTGTTGCTGTGAGCCCGGCTGCACTTTCTGCAGACTACCATCCGGGAGGTCCATTGGGGGGCTGTCAGTATCCAGGGCACCCTGCAGGAGAGCTTCCACCCTGGGGAGCACTAAGAACCCTGGTCTGCCTCACTGGGGGCTTCTCCCTCATTCCTCCCTCACATCCTTCCACTTACCCCTCCCTAACCCCCCTTCCTGATGTCAAATAAAATACATGTATTTTCATGAACCAAACTCTCTTTATTTAACAAAACTGGGGGTGAGTGAATGAAACTCTGGTGAGACTGGGGAAAGGAAGCGGGAGAGGGGAGAAGAGAGGGTGGGAGAGGGGAGGGGAAAACCTGGGAGGAGGGAGCTGGAAGGGGGAAGCAAAGGGAAGAAGGGGGAGAAGAAGCTCAGGGTGGGGGGGGTCTCGCCGAACCAACTTTATTTTCATGCAAACCTGTTCCTGGGTTCGCATGTGGCCTTTGGTGGCCAGGCTGGCAGCTATCCTGCCATAGATGGCCGCGTTCTGCCGTCTAGTGCGGAGATCATGGACATTGGGGGCATCCCCCCAAACCTAAATAAGGTCCATGATTTCCACCCTGGACCAAGAAGGCGCCTGCCTTCTCCAGGCCTTGACAGGCTCCTGGGGAGCAGTAGAAGGCTGGCTGCCAGTGGCTTACTGGCTCATGTTTTGGGGCCACTGGGTCAGGGGCAATGACTGCTGGCTCTGGGCTGGCAGGCTTTGAGCTGACACAAGCACTGTGGCCAGAGTCAACCCCTTTAAGGGCTCCAAGGAGGGGAGAGGGAAAGGAGTGTTCTTGGTTGAGGCTGGAGTGGCCACCAGGGCACCCTGGGAAGGCTGGAGGTCCCCTATTTCGATATGTGTCTACACAGCACTTATTTTGAAAAAGCTATTTTGTATTTGGTATTATTCCTCGTGGAATGAGGTTTACCAAATTCAAAATAAGTGCTCTGCTATTTCAAATTAATTTAGAGATAGCGGTTTGGCTGTGTAGACACTAGTAAAGTCATTTTGAAATAACGGCTGTTATTTCGAAATAACTTTGCTGTGTAGACATACCCAGATTGTATATCTAGCCAGCTTTTGTTTGTTTTATTATGGAAATTCTTGAACTTTTCTTCCATGACTGAAGATGACCCAAAAGTTTGGAAAGTGTTGTGATGTGCAGGAACCAGCCGGAATAGACAGATTTTTGTTATGCAGTTAAGTTACAGTGACTCTAATTTTCTTTCTAGGAATCTTATTAATGTTATCTCATTACCTCATAATTCATATAGTCCCATGTGCCAGTGATGGCAGGGTATAATTGACTCTTACCAGAAAATTATTCAAATTTTTCATTCTTTAAAGCAAGAACAGCATATATAGTTACATTAATTACTTCATTTTTTAGGATTCCATCCATGTGCTGTTCTTTACTGTATTGTGGCTAGATTAACAGTTTCTTATTCTAATTATCATGTTTCATCACTAGATGCCAAGTAAATCCTATGCCCATTTGTCTCTCTCTCTTCTGAAGCTGCTAATGAGCCCAAATAAATGTAATTTTTTGCTGAACGGGGTTCCTAATACTGATCTTTCTTTCTCCTTCATTGTGTCTGGAGTGGGTGTTGTGATAAAAGCTGGCACTCTTCAGAGTGCAGAAAAACATTCTTCCTCTGCTGCTGTTTTCAGGACTACTTCTGCATCTCTAGTGGCCACTATTTGTGCTTTGCCCAGTGGGGCTGGTTTGTGAAATGTTAGAGGTAGATTCCTTACCCATCTAAAGGCTGGAGTCCCTACCCATTACTCACAGCTGAAGCTTTTCTAACTCCTTGCCTCAGATGAATGACACTTTGAGCAACAGAGTATTTCAGCATTTCCAAGTATGCTCGTTTGAGTGTGTCCCGAAGCACAAGCAACAATTTATCAATGAAGTCCTTTTTAATTCTTTTTTCTCATCTTCCCCAGGGAAGTCTTCAAGTAGCTCTGTGCAACCCTGAATAACACTTCAGTTTCTCCCACTTCGGTTCTTACTCTTATTTGGGGCAGCTTGTTAGAGCTACCCTCCTGGCCAGGACAAATGATGGTCCTTAGCAAGCAGAGAAGTGGCTGTTGAGCGACACAAAGCATTGCCTCTCCATTTGGGCTAAGAGTGCTTGATGCTCCCACAGTGTTAACAAATATATTCCCATGCCTTTGTTTGTAAGCTGTTTTTACCCAGCCAGAAGAGGTATCCCCCTATAATCACATAACCAGCTGAGGTGGGAAGAAAGGAGAGACAAAAATAATACAGGCAGTCCCCGGGTTACGTACAAGATAGGGACTGTAGGTTTGTTCTTAAGTTGAATCTGTATGTAAGTCGGAACTGGCTCCAGATTCAGCCGCTGCTGAAACTGATCAGTTTCAACAGCGGCTGAATCTGGACGCCAGTTCTGACTTACATACAGATTCAACTTAAGAACCCCAGGCATCCCCAAGTCAGCTGCTGCTGAAACTGATCAGCAGCTGATTCCAGGAAGCCCGGGGCAGGGGCTTCCTGTAGTCAGCCACTGGTCAGTTTCAGCAGCGGCTGACTTGGGGACGCCTGGGGCAGAGCAGCTGGGGTGCTGCTGGGTTGGTCCAGTAGCACCGCCGCTTCTCAGCACTACTGGACCAACCCAGCAGCACCCAAGCTGCTTTGCCCCAGGCGTCCTGATTCAGCCGCTGCTGAAACTGAACAGCAGTGGCTGAATCAGGACGCCTGTGGCAGAGCAGCTGGGGTGCTGCCGGGTTGGTCCAGTAGCGCCCAGAGCGGCGCTACGGGACCAACCGGCAGCGCCCCAGCTGCTGTACCACAGGTGTCTGGAGCAAAGCCGCGGAGCATGGGGGCAGCGGGACAGCCCAGACGCGTCTGGGCTGTCAGCTGCCTGCGTGCTCCGTGGCTTTGCTCTGCTTTGCTCCCCGTCCCCCTGGTTAACACGCAGACCAGGGGGACGGGGAGCAAAGCAGAGCAAAGCCGCGGAGCTGTCCACTGCCCGTGTGTTCCGCCGCTTTGCTTCCTCTCCCTGGTCTGCTGGAGACCAGGGAGAGGGAGGGCCCCGTTTGTAACTGCGGATCCGACATAAGTCGGATCCGCATAACTCGGGGACTGCCTGTATGTGAAAAAGAAGAAAAAAATCCTGTTACCAAGAACTTAAACAGATTTTGAGGATATTCTGCTATGCAATTCTGTTGTACAGTGAGACCAAGTAAAATCCTCACCACTGTCCCTCATCACTCATTTTACAGAAAAACCTCCCCTGTGCTGATTAAAATGGATGAAGAAATTAGATAAAAGAAACATAGAATATGTGTGTGGAATGTTTGACGTCTGCGTGTCAACTTTTTCATAGCACAATTTCAAACAGTTGCAGCCATATATGGGCCTTTATACATGAAACAAAGTCATAAAACCCGCCACCCTGCCCTTCACAGGTGAATGCCCTATACCCAAGGCCACAACGGAACCCGCCCCACCACCTTACTTTCAGGGTGGCCTTTATCCTGCCTTCCACGGGGGCACACTGTGTGTTGGCTATCCCCTAGATCACGCCAGAACCGGCCCCATCACCTTACTTTCAGGGCGCCCTTTATCCCGCCTCTCCCTGGGTGGGCGGGACTATGAAAAAGTTAACACGCAGACATCAAACATTCCACACGCCTATTATATATAAAAAGACTAGAAGACTTACCTGGCGTTAGCCGGGCCCAGCCCAGGGTGGGGAGGAAGAGGGCACCACTCCACCTGCCTGTCTGCTTCTCCCCAGGGCTGGGGTTGGGAGGGGCACACAAGCTGCCTGCCAGCCTGGGGCTAACCCAGCGTGGTAGGTGGCCCAGTTGACGGCTGCACCCCCAGGGCAGACCATGGTGGCAGGAGCCACGCTGCCAGTGAACAGCTGCTCCCTGGGGCTGGGGTGCTCACTGCTCCCCTGTGGTCATTTGTGAGCATAACTGCCCCACTCTCATACCCCTCCCTTTCCATTTGGTGTGAAACGATCACATGCCACACACATGCCACTGACCTGGCACAACCAAACTCTGACCCTGCGTTAAGTGATAATAAGAGGAAGCTGCCTATCAAATGTGGTGGTCCTAGCTCTTTAGGAGGCGTTCGTGAACAAACAGACTCACAGATAGATAGATGGACAGACAGAGAGAGGCACAAACTCTCTACAATATGTAGTAGACAATGGAGCCTGTTTATGGTAGCTAGTAAGAGAGGCACAGCATGTTCAGGCCTACACATTCATGCAAAGGACATGATTCCAGCATTATTAGAATTTTTTTAACAGGAGTAATAGTTTTCCCATGGCAAACAATGGGCTCTGTACTTTTCTAGAGCACCCCTTAGCATGGTATCTGGGCACCTCAATCAGGGCCAGTTAATACTGATGTTAACAGAAGCAAACACTCCATCAGGTTCCTGTGAGTGTTCCTGAAGGTGTCAAGGTGAGGATGCCAGTAGACATAGTCAGGCTGACGTCCATTTTCAGGCCAGGGCTGGAGCGTACCTCAGGAGCACAAGTGTGGATAGCGCACATCGGCTTTGCACCTTGAAGAAAATGCTGTATTTAAAAAGTGATATTGGAAATCGGCAAGTCTGTATTCTAGTTTTCCTTTCGTTTGTGAGGTATCCCAGGTGGGGGCGGAGGGGGGGGGTCATCTGTAGATCAGCATGAGACCAAAAGGACATTGACAAAACAGCAGCTGCCCCCCACTGGATTAAGGAAAAGCCTCTTCATGAGGTTCTAGCCAGAAATACAGGAGGTATTTCTTGCCCCAAGCAGATGGGGAATGATATGTTTTGTGACATCTGGGGTGTGACATCTATTCTGCCCAGTCCCCACAGTAAGCAAAACAAGAGAAATTGCATCACAAGTATTTCTAAAAGGCTTTTTTATCATACTTACCTCAATCATTTGACCAACTGGATTACAAGAGGGGAAAGCAGTTAGTAGCACAGTGTGTAAGTAGCTTATTTAGATTATGTTCATTCCTGTCTCTCTGACTGAACGAAACCATTAATCCTGTTATCCATACCATAATGAGGACTCGTATCACAGATTGTTTTTAGCACATGCCAATGCGCAGGGTGCCAATAAAAATGTCTAAACACAAATTTCTAATATAGTCCATCTTGGTTATAGTCTAAATGAAGACCCATAAGACAGTTGCCTTCTCTGTTGATTAAATGGTAACTTCCTATCGCCAATACTCAAATTATCAAAAATTTGCCTAAAGTATTCCCCTTGGTCAAAATATGTGGAAGCTGTATCATATGTAAAACAAATGGTTTTGTTCAGGAGATTTTGAGCAGGATAAATGATCGAATTAACCCGAGATTGAATTGAATAGAAAATGTTATATGATTTCAGCAGTCATGACTGAATATTTCTTTCAAATGACAAGAAGTAATGAATTCATTCATAATATAAAACAGATGCGCTCTGGCCAACATATATTTATTGATTTTGGTCGTCTCTGTACATTACTGCTTTGTGCAATAGATGCCTTACACAAGAGATTAGTTAGCAGCGTGTAGTCTCGCTGCAACCAAACAGTTTGAGTTTGTGTAACTGTATCCACATGAGGACTATTTGCACTATTCTTAAAATATCAGTACATCAAAAAGAACTTCACCCATTTCTCATCACCTGTATTCCCACTCAATAAAAAGAATCTGAGTCATGTTGATATCAAACAAGTTTCTTCTAGGGTTGCCAGATGGTTTCACAAAAAATATCGAACTCCTCCCCCCCAAAAAAAAAACCGCTGGGAAAAAATTCTGTCGAGGAAAAAAAAAAGGCGCAGGAAAAGTTGTTGAGTAAAAAAAAAAAAGGACTGAAATGCAACCGTGGCCCCTTTAATTCCCCGGCCGTTCCACCCTCCCTTCTCCTCCCCTCCAGTCAATGCGAGTTGTGCCAAATGTCCCAAACAGCCTTCCGCCAGGAGCCCAAGCTGGGCCTCAGAAAAACAGAAAATACCAGACATTTTAGATGCCCAATATTTTCTGAATTTTTTTACCAGATGGAAGGCACAAATATTGGGCTGTCCAGTTCAATACCGGACACGTGGCGACCCTAGTTTCTTCTGTATCTTGAAAGAGTAAATACTTTTCTCCCTTTTGGAAAAGAATACCGTTATGTCTATTCTACACAGCTTTTAGTGCCAAGGCTGTGTTGACACAGCCCTGCTGCTACAAGTTGGCACTTTTGCTGCCAAAATACTACTAGCTCCCATGAACTGCTTTCAATTTTGTCGTCGGGGGAACACTCCTGCTGGCAAAGTCATTTTTACACTTGCGCTTGCCGTGGCAAAACTGTGATCATTCCGCAAGGCGTGGCCGAGTGAGTGTAATCACACTTTGCTAACACAACACTGAACAGGGTTTGCCATGGTCCATGCTTACTGCTAAATTGTATCTCAAGCCCAGTCAGCTAGCACAATCGCTGACAGCTCCGTTGACACTTGCTTCAATTTCATACTGCCGACCAGGGAGCACAAGATAACTTTGTGAATGGGGTGTTGCTCTTCAGTGGAATCTTTACCTTGTATGTACATTTTATACAATGAGCATTAGAACAGCCATTTATAACCACTGTCCAGTGACTCCAATGACATTTCTGACACACATGCTTTTTGTATGCAATGTTGTTGTAGCCATGTTGAACACAGGTTATTAGTGCGACAAAGTGGGTATGATAATAACTTTTCTTGTGGGTGGCAAGTTATTTGGGCTCGTGGTGCCCGTGCTCCAGCAATATTCAGAACTGGGGGCTGTGACGGACCGGGCCGTGTCTGGGCACAGCTGAGGGCGTCCGCTCAGGGCGAATTGCTCAACTTCGGGGCTCCTTACACCCCCCAGACTGGTGATCTCTCCAAACAGGCCACAAACCAGTCCCACAGAGCACTTCAGCTGCCTGCCTGAAGCCTCACGAGCAAAACCCCTCCAACACCCCAGCAATATCCGTGCCTCAGATGGCCCTGGGCCTAATACACAGGTGTGGGGTCCTAGCACCCAATCCCACCTACCCCGAAAAAGTTCTGTCCGGTTCCAAGAAACCAGCCACAGATCCCTGGTCAATTTACCCTCTGGACCTTACCCACAAATCACACTGAGCCAATCCTTTAGCATCTAACAACTAAAGGTTTATTACCACAAGAAAGAAAAGCATGAGAGTAAGGTTGTTAAAGGATAGTACATTACATGCACCGAATCTCCCAGTTCTCGATGCAGGCTCTAGCAGAGATGTTACAGCTGCTGGCTTAAAAGTCCTTGTTGCACATCCTAGGATCAGGATGGGTCCACAGTTCTTCTTGGCTCTTCGATCCCTGCACTGCTGCCTCTGGGATGAAGTGCTGAGCTGAAGACCAAGATGGTGTCGACCACATGACCTATTTATCCCTCCTTCCTGATCTCCTCTTGGCTACAGCAGGTCACCTGGCCCATGGCTCATTCCTCTGTTCCCTGCTGGTAGCCTTTACATATGAGTCACCACTCATTCTTTAGGTGTGTCCTTGGCCCATTGAGTGCCATTGTCCCACAGGGCCTCGCTGATTAGCATGTCCATAGGCTGGGCTCTGCCCACTGCTCAACCATATGAAGAGAAATATTCAGTATCTACACAGATTACAGATTCCTAACTACACACACAGACATTATACAATCACATGACTAGTGTACACAGGATTATTAGACAGTAAGCTTCTATTCAACACCCCACATGGCCCCCTTTTATACCATTTTTGGGGCCAACACCCCCACCTATGGGTGCAGCAGCAATCCGGCTGCTTCCCTCAAATTCGGTAATGTGACAGGGGCCCTGCTCCAGCAATATTTGGAGCTGGGTCTCTCCCCCGGCCCTACCTGGAGTGGACCCCGGCCCTCACCCACCGGCCCTGGACCGTCCCTGCCTTGCACAGCATTCAGTCTGGCTCCCCCTTGCCGGCGCACCCTGCCAGCTGCTGCCATGTATGACGATTCCAGGTGACTGGGGAGATGCCTGGGCGTGGCGTGGCGTGGCGTGGCGTGGCGTGACGTGACGTGACGTGATGGCCTGGGACTTTAAAAGTGCTCAGAGCGGTGTTGCACCATGTGGACTAGCTTCAGATTTGGAGTCCGGGGACTTCTGGGGCCGGAGCGCAGACTCCAGCTCACAAAGTGGAAGGCAGAAGGTAGGGAAGAGGGAAAACTAGGAGGAAGGGGCAGGAGAAGAAGGGGCTTGTGCGGAGAGGGAGGGAGGGAGTAGGAGTAGGAGTGGGAGGGGGAGGAGGAGGGAGCGAGAGAGGAAGGCACCAAGGGACAGCCTGGAGGAGACACAAATGCCAGGGGGCCAAGTGCAGATAATGAGGAAAAGGGCAGGAGGGGAGGTGCCAGTGGGAGGGAGGGACAGGGTGATGCTGGGAGAGGAGAGGGTAAGGGCATTGGGGGCTAAAGGGGAGAGAGGGAAGTGCTGGGAGAAGGCTTGAAAAAAGGGCTGAGCATGAGAAAGGTGGGGATGGAGCAAGTCATGTGTGAGGGCACAGGGGCACGAGGGGAATGGGGGCAGAGAGTGTTGAGGGGGTGGGCATCAGGGAAAAAGAGGGCAAAGGGACAGGGGCAGTAAGGGAAGGGAGAGGCACCAGGAGGATGCAGGGGTAAGGGAAGGTGCAGGTGCTGGGGGATTCTGGGAGTGAAGCAGAAGGGCAGACACCTGCAGGGGAGGGACCAGCACCAGAGGAGAGAGGCAGGGCAGGTGTATAGAGGGAAGTATTTGAAGAGGGGATGAGGAGGGGTAGCTCACATAATCAGAGTGGGGCTCCTGGAGGAGTGGGCACAGGGGGGAGAGAAGGGCTGGTGGAGGGGGGCAGGTTGCAGGAGGGCTGGGGGCAGTGAGAAGGGCAGGAGTCAGGACAGCAGAGGAGGGTGAGGAGTTGGGGGGCAGCAGGCACCAGGGGAGCTGATGGAGCAAGGGGAGGAGACATGGCAGCAGAGAGAAAAGATAAAGGTTTATAACATTTTTATTAATAACTTGGGTGCCACAGTGGCACATCCAAACAAGCCCCATGAACTCAGTACAGGTGCACAACACAAAATTCATTCTGCTCATGGGAGGAAACTCTTAGGCTATGTCTACACTGGTGGCTTCTTGCACAAGGACATCTTGCACAAGATCCCTTGTGCAAGAACACGTCCACACTACTATGTGTGAGCTGTGCTTTTGCGCAAGAGCATCCATGGCAGTCTGGATGCTTGCTTGTGCAAGAAAGCTCCAATGGCCATTTTAGCCATAGGGCTTTCTTGCGCAAGAAATCTCTGCCAAGCATCCACACTGCCCTCTTGTGCAAGAGAGCTTACACCTGTTAGAAAAGAGTGTAGCTGTTGCGCAATACGCCCTCTCTTGCCACGCCGTACTGTAAATTTCCTTGCCAGGAGTGGCCCAAGGCCAGCTGCGGCAGCTGGTGCCCCAGGCAGAAGGCGTGATCAACGCCCCCGCCTGCACGGCTGTCAATGGCCATGACATAATCATTGGGCGTCTGAGTGCCCCGTGACTTCATCATCGGGCGCCCCTGGCTGGCGGTCTGCCTAGGCTCACGGGTCGCCCCTGTTCCTTGCGTGAGAGCAAGCAAGCAGTGTGGATGCTCTGTGGGTTCTTGTGCAAGAATGGCTGTACTTGCACAAGAAGCCTCAAGTGTAGACAAAGCCTTAGAAGGAACACTTCCCCCAGCCTCTCTGCCCCCAAGTTAATGTCACACACATTGGGTTAATGCAATTGTAGGATAGTTGTATGAGGGGGGTTTGGTGGGGGCCAAACTAATCCCTGTTGGTAGGAGGATGGTGGGAAAAGTCCTTCGAGAGGGGTGACATGACACCTTTTACTTCTGGTCATGTGTCCATCTTGCCCTGAGCGTGTTATCTCCAGAGGCATGGTTAATGGGGGTCAGGAGGTGTGGCTAATGGGGCACCACCAAAAATTATACAAACCTGCCTCCCCTGTTCTTGGATCAGCTTTTGTTGGACAGAGAGAGACAAGCTTTCTAGCTCCACGCAGTTATTTTCCAGGTCTGGAAAACATACTCAAGAGTATCACCACTCAATACAAGACTGAACAGATAAGTTTGGCATCAGTAGTTAGCACATTCTAATGCTTCCTTACCTCACCCACTTCGTCTCTGCGGGCACATCTATACAGCAGCATTATTTCAAAATAACTAGTGTTATTTTGAAATAATACAGTGAGCATCTCCACAGCAAGCCCATTATTGCGAAATAGTTTCAAAATAACGGGATTCTTATTTTGAATTCTGTAACCGTCATTTGACAAGGAATAACACCTATTTTGAAATAGCTATTTTGAAATAGGGCATGTGCAGACAGCAAACCTGTGGTTATTTCAAAGTAAGTGGCCTCCAGGGCTTCTCACAGCTGCCCTGCTGGCCACTCTAGCCACACTCATCAGAACTTTATAGTTCCTCTTCCCCTGCAGCCCTTAAAGCGGCTTGTGGCACAAAGCAGGCCCTGACAGCTCTGTGCCATATAGTAGCAGCTTTCAAGGCTGTCCCTGCTGCCCTGAGCAACCCTCGTGCTCCATCCGAACCCTCCATGGCTGCAGCCAAACAGGCAGCCAGTTCCCAGGACCCGGCCCGGGGACAAAAGAGGTGTGCACCTTCCCGGTCTGGTGTGGAGATCCTGGATCTCATTGAGGTCTGGGGCAGGGAGGCAAACCTACAGGATTTCCACACCAGAAGCAGGAATGCAGATGGCTATGGCCGAATGGCTGACAGCCTGGGCCACAAGGGTCACATGCCCACCCAGGAGCAGGTGTGCGCTGTATAGACAGTGCCAAATTTCAAAATAAGGTATTTTGAAATACACTAGAATAAGCCACACAAGTTGCATAGCTCTTATTGCGTAGCTTATTTCAAGCTATGGGTGCAGTGCAGACACATCCTTACTGGCCTCTACAGATTGAAAAACAGTGTTGCTACCATTTGCTCACACTTGGGTGTGGAATCAGAAGATGCCCTGAAGAATGGCTCAGACTTCCCTGTTTCAGGCAGGAAAGAATCTTGGGATGAGTTTGGGTGGGGAAGAAGCTATTTCAAATGGATAAAGTAGGGAAAGTTTCATGAAAGCCCGAGGGCTAACTGTAAGGACTTGCTGGGCTAGAACCTGGGACAAAGGGCCCCTGATACCTCCACAGAGACTGTGCTCCTGTAGGAGAGTCCTGAGAGGCTGGGCCCAGCAGGAAGTATTGTCCACCATGTCCCGAGTGGCAGTTTTTTGCAGCCCACTGATTGGCTGGCACTGGTACATTAGCCAGGTAGCCATAACAGGTAGTTGTCTGAGCAACAATACAGAGTGCCTGCCTGTATTGCTTCAGGCCATGTGCAAAAGAGACTCCGGCTTTTGACCTTACCTGTGTCCTGATGCCTACTCCTTGTTTATCCTCTGATCTGTCTGGGACTCTGATCTCCCAGTAACCAGACCCTGCCTGCTTAATGACACATGAATCCTAGTTTGCTCCCTGGCCAGTTTTGGACTCAGTTCTGCTAGAAATCTGAACCTGCCTGACTCCTGATTTGCTCTCTTGCATGTCTTGGATTCTAATCTTCACAGGTGTGTTGTGCAAGTTCAATAATTTGGTAACATTTTTAAACCCTCAAATGGAAAATGCTATCGAGGTATGAAGTACAATTGATGTGGTGACAGGGAATATATGCCGTTGGTCTCTACAATCAGATCTATACTGATTGTAGAGACCAGCAGCTGTCAGCTTCAGGTAGGAAGGTTGGCTTCAGGTACACAAATCCAGCTACGTAAATTATGTAGATGGAGTCAACATAACTTAAAGCACAGGCTTCACAGTGGGAAGTCGATGTGAGCAAATGCTCCTGTTGGCTTCCCTTACTCCTCATCACTGCAAGGAGTACCAGAGCCATCCAGAGGTGCCCTCAGTACTCAATTTAGCAGGTCTTAACTAGACCTGCTAAATCAAATGCTATAAGATCAGTCACTGGCGTATAAGTATAGAAGTGGCCTATCAGATGGAATGTGAGACCATGTATTCAATCATCATACCCTATCCCTGGCTTATGGAGGATGTAATGCCTAATGCTGCAGAAGCTAATGAGGATTCTTCTTTATCTGAAAAGATAAAAGCCTGTATTTTTTTGGATAAGAAGATCCTGACATTTGGGTGTACAGTTGATTATATGTATTTACACTTGTCAAGTGCTGTCAGAAATGACTGTCAGCCTGAAGCTGGGCAGGCAAGGGGACACCAAAAACAAAAAAAGAAACAGAGCTGACAATCAGCTTCCTGGGAATAGAATACAATGAGTTTTCCTGTGGAGGTTCAGTTGATAATCCTTGAAACATATGAGTGACAGTTCTAGGCAAAGCTTCTTCGGAGTCATGAAGTTCCGTTAATGTTTGGGATTATCAGTTATATGCCCCTTCCAGCGTTAGTGATGTTGTCGTAGTACATTGCAACAATACCCCTTCGCCTTGGCATGGTCTGTCATTGGTCAGGCTACAGTAAAGTGCAAGTGGGAGGCCAACACACAGTTGTACCAGCAGGGGCACTGACAGACTTGGTAGATCACTAGGCAACAGGGAGGGCGGCTCTCCACCCCCTAGAAGGGGCAAGGCTGAGATAACCAGCCCTCAGTGCCAGCCAGGATGGCGTGACCTCCCTCCCCCGCTAGCCAGAGCGAGCAGCAGCAATGCGAAAGAGCCTGGGGTTCTAGCCACCACAACAACAGCGGCTAGAATTGCCAGGCCTGGGGTATCCCAACATAGCATTGAATGTAGACATACCCCTAGGGTGTGTCTAGACTACAGAGTTTTGTCGACAAAAGTGGACTTTTGTCGACAAAACTATACCTGCGTCTACACTACCGCTGAGTTCTGTCGACATAATGTCGACAGAACTCAGCAGTTTTGTCGACGCTGGTAAACCTCATTTTACGAGGCATAACGCCTTCTGTCGACAGAGTTTCTGTCGACAGAAGGTGTTATTGCATGTAAACTGTCCTTTGCGTCTACACTACCATGTCGACAAAGCAGCTTGCTTTGTCGACAGAACTCAATGTAGTCTAGACGCTCTTTGTTGACAGAAGTTTTGTCGACAGTATCTGTCGACAAAACTTCTGTCGACAGAAGCCTGTAGTCTAGACGTACCCCTAGTGTTGAAAAGCAGGATTAAGAAAACAGACGTGACTTGCTCCTTTAAATAGGCATTGCTGAATGGCTGAATTTTGGTGAGAGATAAATGAGTGAAGTATGTAGGATGGGGGAGACATAAGGGCAAACAGACACAGAGAAGACTTATATATGGATTGGTGAATATTCCTTTTATTGTCCTCTCACTGTGTTCTTCTGCGCTCCCAAAAGATTGATGAATCAACATTTTTAGTACAACCATTTAATTTCTTTAAAGAACCAAGTTGCTGACTTTGAACTAGAGGAGAGGGATTTTCCACAGAGATTTTACACAATCACTGAGCATCCAATACTCTTCCCTGGTTGGGAAGAATTGAGTCGGTCTCTTCCTGCTTCTGCTGAACATTGGGATGTGTAGCTAGACTGTAAATTAAGTAGCCAAGACTGGAGCTGGTGCTCTGATAGCCAGCAAAAATAAAGATCATTGCTTGTGCTGGAATCTCAAGATCAGTCAGGACTGTGAGATGAGATTAAAAACAGGCAGAAAAGGCAAAATGCATGTAGACTGTGCTGTTTGTGGCATAGTACAGACTGTACCTCGTATACATACAGACGGATGAGCAAGATTTCTTTTATTGTCCCATATCCAGGAGCACAGTGTTGGGACAGGCAAATTAGATAGAAACTAATAATTAATTTGAGTGCCTGGTATTTTTAGCAAAATGCAGGACAATGTAGCACTTTAAAGACTAACAAGATGGTTTATTAGATGATGAGCTTTCGTGGGCCAGACCCACTTCCTCAGATCAAATAGTGGAAGAAAGTAGTCACAACCATATATACCAAAGGATACAATTAAAAAAAATGAACAAATATGAAAAGGACAAATCACATTGCAGAACAGAAGAGGGATGCGGGGGGGTGGGAAGGGGGAGGAAGGAAGGTAAGTGTCTGTGAATTGCTGATATTAAAGGTAGGGAGAGTGGGATGTTTGTGAGTTAATGGTATTACAGGTGATAATGGGGAAACTGTCTTGGTAATGGGTGAGAAAGTTCAAAGACTTGTTAAGTCCTTGTTGGTAAGTGTCGAATTTTAACATGAATGACAGTTCAGAGGATTCCCTTTCAAGTGCAGATGTAAAAGGTCTTTGTAGCAGAATGCAGGTGGCTAAGTCATTTAGAGAGTGTCCTTTCTGGTTAAAGTGGCAAGAAACTGTTTTCTCTTTGTGATCTTGTTTGATATCTGTTTTGTGGGCATTAATCCTTTGGCGAAGTGTCTGAGATGTTTGTCCAATGTACATAGCAGACGGACACTTTCGGCACATGATAGCGTAGATTATATTTCTGGATGCGCAGGAATATGTGTTCTTGATCTTATAACTCACTTGGTTAGGTCCAATAATGGTATCAGCAGAATGAATATGTGGACAAAGCTGGCAACGGGGTTTGTTGCAAGGGAAGGTACCAGGGTTGGTATTAGTGTGGTATGTCCTGTGGTGGTTGGTAAGAATCATCTTGAGGTTAGGTGGTTGTCTATAGGAGACTATGGGTCTGTCTCCCAGAGCCTCTTTGAGTATGGTATCCTGTTCCAATATAGGCTGTAGTTTATTGATGATGTGTTGGACAGGTTTAAGTTGGGGGTTGTAGGTGATGACAAGTGGTGTTCTATTGTTGGTTTTCTTGGGTCTGTCTTGAAGTAGATGGTTTCTAGGTATTCGTCTGGCTCTTTCAATTTGCTTTTTTGTTTCTCTGGGTGGGTAGTTGAGATTTATAAATGCTTGGTAGAGATCCTGAAGCTTCTGGTCTCTGTCAGTGGGGTTAGAGCAGATGCGGTTGTATCGAAGGGCTTGGCTATAGACGATGGATCGTGTGGTGTGTTCTGGATGGGAGCTGGATGCATGTAGGTAACTGTATGAGTCGGTGGGTTTTCTGTAGAGAGTGGTGTCTAATTTTCCATTGTTGATTTGTACGGTGGTGTCCAGGAAGTGGATCTCTCGTGTAGAATGGTCCAGGCTGAGGTTGATGGTGGGGTGTAGGTTGTTGAAATCTCTGTGGAATATCTCCAGTGTTTCTTGGCCATGTGTCCAGATCATAAAGATGTCATCGATGTACCGTAGGTAGAGGAGGGGTGAAAGGGGACGGGAGTTGAGGAAACGTTGTTCTAGGTCAGCCATAAAGATGTTAGCATACTGTGGGGCCATGCGTGTACCCATGGCTGTGCCGCTGATCTGGAGGTATAAGTATTTTTAGTTGGCTTATCCAGAAAACACCAGGCAAAACAAGGAAGCCAAGTTTCTGCAATTCCTTTTCAGATATTTTAACTATAGTTAGATATAATAAAAATAGATCACATATAATCCTGCAACAATCCCTATGAAAGAGTCTCCTGATTAAAGCAGCTGGGCCTAAAGAAATTACTAGGTGTAAATTATGGGTTTGTGGCCTGTGACCTGATGAACCTGTTTGACAGGAAGTCTCTTGTCAGGTTCAGTGAGTTCACAACAGCCCTGAATCCTGGAGTGAGAGGGAGAGACCTTTGTCTGGAGTTGGTGCAATCGTCACATACTTGTAGCCTGTAGAGCCAAGTCAAGACGACTGAAAGGGTGAAAATGAGAGGTCTTTATTTGGAGCTTAAGATCATCCCTTATCTCAAGATTTGTAAAGACTAGAGTCCTACAGAGAGAGGAAATTCTGTCTCTGAGGGTATGTTTACCCTGCAGAGGGTTGTTGGTTTTTTTTTTAAACAGCTGTTTTGCTGAAAAAACTTCACTTACATCCACACTGCAATCCCGTTCTTTTGAAAAAAAATGAAAGAACAGTGGGTTTTTCCTGACACTGGTAAACCTCTTTCTACGAGGAAGAAGCCTTTTTTGGAAAGAGCTCTTTCAGAAAAAGGCGGGTGTGGATGGGGAAGAAGGCGTTCTTTTGAAAGAAAAGGAAAGAGGAAAAAGCACAGGTTCCCTGGCGGCCACTCCATCCATAGTAATCACAGCTTAAATGCGAGATAGCGTCCATTCAGTGTGGATACTATCTTTCAAAAAAGCAGATTAGTTTTTCGATGCGCTTTGTCACTGTGGACGCTCTCTTTTGGAAGCAGTTTTTTCAGAAGATCTCTTCTGAAAAAGCTTCTTCCGAAAGAAGTCTGCAGTCTAGACATAGCCTCGAAGAATGCTAGTTGGGACCCTCTGAAAAGACCCTGCCCAGCTAGTCAATGAATGGTCGATTGGTAGGCTCTAGGGGCAGTTCTTTCCTGTCCTCTTTAGGCAGCAACGGGAGCTCAGAGGTGGGGCTTTTGAAGGATCCACCCCTGAAAAGAACTGAGAATATTTGTTCATGGTGATGTAAGAAATCAAATCTTGGCAAATTCTGGGGGGAGGGGAGATAGTATATGGATACAGACCAACTCAGTATTATTTAATTAATTATTTAATCGCTTAATTAATTAATTGTCCAACAGAAGATGCCATGGAATGTACTTTTCTCTATCTCTGGGTGTTTGTTTGTTTGTTACTGCAGTAAAGGAGACAAGTGACCTATTTGATATAACACTGCTGTGCAAATGTGCACATGAATGTCTATAAATCTTCTCCCCAACAGAATAGGAGGAACAGTCCCATTCCTATTCCCCTCAGTCCAGGAGCATCCAAAGGCACTCACAGTTATAAATAATTGTATGGTTTGCCCTTTAGCTGGCAGATCCAAGCTTTTGCTCACATGATTACTGTATTTGAATTCTGGGAGTCAATCAACTGCTGCAGGAAACCCACTGGTCCTGGGAAGAGATGTAACATTCAGACAACAGCTGTCGGCACAGACGGCACACTGGGACTCAGTCTGGCAAGGAGCACTGAGCAGAGCCTAGAATCGCAAAGCTAAACTTCTTTAGTCTGGAATGCCTGGCACCCTTATGTGGCTTTATAGTTTTGGGGGAAATAATCAAAGTATATTTGAAAAGTCTTCTCTCTCCAGCAGGGTTTAATAGTCTCCCTGGGACAGGATTGCAGAAGTCCTCTAGGGTTAGAAGAGTGATTCAGTCCTCTTATCTTTGGTATGAAGACCATGGCTGTGTCTACACTGGCAAGTTTTTCCGCAAAAGCAGCTGCTTTTGCGGAAAAACTTGCCCGCTCTCTACACTGGCCGCTTGAATTTCTGCAAGAACACTGACTTCCTACTGTCAGAAATCAGTGCTTCTTGCGGAAATACTATGCTGCTCCCGTTCAGGTAAAAGTCCTTTTGTGCAAAGCTTTTGCGCAAAAGGGCCAGTGTAGACAGCTGAGATTTGTTTTGCGTAAAAAAGCCCCGATCGCGAAAATGGCGATCGGGGCTTTTTTGCGGAAAAGCGCGTCTAGATTGGCACGGACGCTTTTCCGCAAAAAGTGCTTTTGCGGAAAAGCATCCGTGCCAATCTAGATGCTCTTTTCCGCAAATTCTTTTAACAGAAAACTTTTCCATTAGAAGCATTTGCGGAAAATCATGCCAGTCTAGACGCAGCCCATGTGTTTTAATCAGGACCACGCTGCCGAATAGTGAGTCTTTGTAGTGATGACATTATCTGCTGCTTAATCAGCACTCTCTCTCCTTCTCTGCTCCAGCATCCGCTATATACGTGATCATAGTTACTGCCAGTTTGCTGTCAAATCAAAAGGGCTGCAAGCCTAAGCAGCAATTGTGTTTATATACATGTAGCCTAAGCTCTCTGCTGCATTCGTTCTGTTCTGTGACTCTGCTGGGACTTTAATTAAAGCAAAATTCTGAGTGTGTGGTGCTGGTGTCTGGTTGGTATTTGACTTTAATTGCTTTTATAGTGCTGGTGCATGAAGAATTTTTTACTTGGGCTAACTGAATGAATAACAGCCATTGGTTCCACCACGAGAGAAGCCTTCCTTATCGTGGGGGCCTCTCTCTTGAATAGAAACCGATGATAATCAGGTACAGGGCGTCCCGGCTATATGTCCAAGATACGTTCCAAAAACTGTGGACGTATAGCGAAACAACGTGAAGTGGAGAATTTTTTCTCTGCAGCTAACTTCCATTTGCTGAACTGGTCTTTTTTTTGCCCGCACATGACATAAAAGTGGGGAATGGGAGGATTTATAACATAACAGTTCCTACAAAAGTCAACGTGTGGCACTGACATATACTGGGGCAACGTATAGCGGGACACCCTGTATTTCTTTGAAGCAACTTTATTTACAAAGAAAGTACAAAGTCCCGTCTCTCTGGATGCAGAAGGAACTAAGAAGGAAAGGAGCAGTTTCTCAGTTTCCAAGTCCCTGTAACCAACATCAGACCCAAAAGTTTTCTCCAGCTTTTTTCCAAGACCAAATTTTGCGCTTACAGGCTCCTGCTTGGCTTTTTCTTGCCTTTTTTCCTCTTCCTCTCTTTTCTTGACTGTGACGTCAGTATCTGTGTGTATTCCCACGCCTGATGGCCACAATAGCCGGATGAACTTATTGACCCTGTGATGCTAGTTTCTGGGCAGGCTGTATCATGCTTCATTTTAGGTATGGCCTGTTAAGTGTCTTTTACAATTATCTTAAATGGAGAACACACTCACATTTCAGCTCGTATGAGGTTTTTTACCTTGATCTATAGAAAGGTTTCATCCACCTCATAACAATATTCTGAAAGCTTTTGAAGTATGTTTCAGTCTAGCGTGAATGTTCTCAAATCCTATACTCTTCCATCCCCTAGCAACCAGCTCCAAATCTCCACTACACTATTGAACCCTTCCTTCCTGCTATACAGTAAAATGGCCAAATTTTTGGTCTTGTTTGTGTCAACACAATTCCACTGACTACAGAAAATCTTGTCTCTTCTAGAGATTACCATAGCTATTGAATGGCTATGGATATAAATTAGTATAATAAGACGCAGAAAAGACCATCCTAATGTAATAGAACTGTAGGGCTAGAAGGGACCTTGAGAGGTATTCTAGCTCTCTCCCTTGCCCTCGCAGCAGGACTAAGTAACCAATGTTTAGTTCCCCTAGACATTGACTAAGGTATAGAATGTAGCAGTATGTACTGTTGTTGCTGCACTCCTCCTTACTGAATGTCAGAATCACAACTTTGGCTGGAGTTTTCAATGAGCAGGAGCCAATTTACATAACAAATCAAAGAGTGAGGAAAATAAGTCAAATTTCACTGGTTTCTTTACCTCCTTGACCCATGGGTCTTGTGGTTGGTCCACGGAGTCAGTGTTCACACCAAACAATGTGCTAATGATAATACCCAGGATGTAGGCACCACACACACTGAGCAAAGATGGAAATTAGAATCTGGATTGCAGACCTAACATTTGAAATAGGTGATTATAACCTTTCACTTGCTTCCATATGACACCTCCTTAAAGGAAACAAAGCCCTCAGGAGGAATTCTCTTTCTTCTTGTGAAAACAAAGATACCAGTATTGCATCTGTGGGAAACAAGCATATTTACATAAACCCTCATTGCATAGCCTGGAATTTCATAGCCTTCCTTGAGGTATTATGCAGTGTAAAGTGTAGGTATTGTAGAGTCAGGCCTACTCAAGCTCTGTGATTATCTTGTCAGCTAGTGGCTATAACCCTTCCAAATCTAATACTAAGTGTAGCCCATGGTTCTCAAACTGAGGGTCACAAGTTTATTACATGGGTATGGGGGGAGGGATTGCAAGCTGTCAGCCTCTACCCCAAACATACGGTTGCCAGATGGTTTAACAAAAAATACCGAACATCCCTCCCCCGCCCAAAAAAAGACACCTGGAAAAAAATTCTGTTGAGGAAAAAAATAGGGGGAGACCAGCAGTTAAAAAAAAAAATTAAAAATATAAAATCAGCATGGCCCCTTTAAAAAGAGGCTTTTTTGCTGGCAGCCATTTTGTTTTTGTTCCAGCCACAAGACAAGCCCCTGCTGAACCAGGTAAGCACGGGGGTGGGGAAGGTGTTCAGGGGGTCCAGTGGGGGAGTCTGCGGGCTGGGCCTGGTTGCTGAGTGTGTCGTAGGGTTGCCAGGTGTCTAGTATTTTTGCTTCCTGGCAGGGAAAAAAAACCAGAAAACACCGGACATTTTAGGTTTCCGGTATTTTCTGAATTTTTTTTACTGGACAGGAGGCGAAAATACTAGACTGTCCGGGTCAATACCAGACACCTGGCAACCCTACCCAAACACCCCTTCACTGCCGGCATTCACAATAGCATTCAATATAAACAGTGTTTTTCATTTACAAGAGGAATCACACTCAGGGTTGCTGTGTGAAAAGGGTCACAGGTACAAAAGTTTGAGAATCATGGGTGTGGTCTCCATTTGCCCACGTAGGAAAAGCTGCGGTTTTGGGGGGAAATGCTAAATTCTAAGTGCTGCATCTCTGGTGACAGTGAATTTATGACCATTTGTTTTATGTATTATTTGTGTCCCATTCGTGCAATGTGCTAGGAGCACCCCAGACAGACACAATCCCTACCCTGAGGGACTCAATCTAAAAATCACACTGTATCACTAGCAGGAGTCTGTCAAATCCCAGCTTTGTAGTACAGAATGACTCATTCTTGAACAGCTACGGGTTCAGCCTTTTCCACTTACTTCAGAACATTTCTCACCTTCGCATAATGCAGCATGATGAGAAACATCTGAAATAGAAATCAAAGCATACGAATGCAAAAGTCCTATTTATAAATAATTAAAACAGGGTTTCTAATAGCCTACGGCAGAATGATAAACATTCAGAAACATCCTTCCTTTCTACTTGCTGGGGATGTTCATTTTAATCCTTTTCCTTTTTACATTAGGAAGCACAAATGCAACAAGCTGGTTTAGTAATCTGATTCTCACAGAAGAGACCAGACCACTGAGATTATCTTTGCCTCAATGCTGTCTGTGCGCTGACCCCAGGGGTTAGTGTGTGATGGCTTGTCAAGACTGTTTCCCACTCTGGCACTATGAATGCAGAAGTTGGGGGCCTGAAAAATGCTCCAAAACCTTGCCTCTACAGGCACTGGCTACAAAAAGTTCCCCCCAAAATCCTAATACCCAGATTTTAGGGAAATTGCTGCCACTATCATATGCTTTTGATCCCCAACATAAAACAAAAATGAACAGGGGTGGACACTTGAAACCAACCTCAGGGATACCCCAAGCTCATTTTCCCCAAAAGAGCTTAAGAAAGAAAAGAGAAAAACAAGCTGCAGTCTCTGGTAGCTGACCCCTCAGTCCGAGGCATGCAGATACACACAGACACACCTTCCGAGATTCAAGAATCAATCAATACTAATTCATTAGAATAAAAAAAAACCCCAATCTTTTATTATCAAAACAAAACTACAGTTGCAAGTATAGTAAATTAGCTAGGTGGAAAGAGCCACAATTTGAAAGTCCCTAGGCTGTAATCCTTAATAACAAAAGAAAAAAAAAACAATTAGCCAGCTCAGACATGATTTCCAAACCCTCCCAAACAAGGAAAAACAATAAACCCTTACAGACTATCTAAACTTTTCCCTAGTTTCACATTCTAAGTCTGTTGTTGGAGAAAGAAGCATCTCCCTCAACACCTGGGAGAAACTGCTCTGATCTCAAGCAAAGAAGAAAGTGAAAAACCCCTCTTTTCCAGTTTAAACAAAAAAACAGGACTATGTAGCACTTTAAAGACTAACAAGATGGTTTATTAGGTGATGAGCTTTTGTGGGCCAGACCCACTTCCTCAGATCAAATAGTGGAAGAAAATTGTCACAACCATACTGGAACAGGATACTAAACTCCAAGAGGCTCTGGGAGATAGACCCATAGTCTCCTATAGACAACCACCTAACCTCAAGATGATTTTTACCAACAACCACAGGACATACCACACTAATACCAACCCTGGAACCTTCCGTTGCAACAAACCCTGTTGCTAGCTTTGTCCACATATTCACCCTGCTGATACCATTATTGGACCTAACCAAGTGAGTTATAAGATCAAGAACACATATTCCTGCGCATCCAGAAATATAATTTATGCTATCATGTGCTGAAAGTGTCCGTCTGCATTTGAAATTCCTACCTGCATTGTTATTGGCTGATTACCCCACCCCCACCCCCACCTCCAGCCGACACCTTTGCTAGGTACCTGAGTTAACCCCTGAGTCACTGACTACTGGTCAGCATTCCATCTGATCATGACACGGTTCTTCCTGGTTTTATCTCCTTTAGTTTTCCACTGGTGAAAGTTGGAGAGAGCACAGTGTGAATCCTCTTCCACAGCTCATCCTCACTGAGGCAGATAGTCAAATCCAGCAATCCTGTTGGACAAAATCTCTGGAGGGAAAAGGCAAGTCCAGTTCCAAACTGTAAATGGGCTGAAGGATTCCTCTGGAGAGAATGAGAGTTTGCTAAGTGAGCCTATGCCCTTTTACTGCATCTCTTCCTATGCCACTGTGAGATATCAAAGAAGTTTAATATGTTTCTTAAGGAGGTAGGAAATTGGAAAGCACAGGTCACTAATCACTGTCTACATGTTAAGCATCTGGAAGGAAAAGTATTTCAACCATGTTTTCAATAATTTTTCCTGTGCTCTAACTCTTCAACTGTGAGATACTAGTCTCCATTACATAAAGACACATACATATGCATATACACTACACTAGCCCTCCCCTAAGCTGCCTGTATCTGTACACATACAAGAACCACATGCACAGGTGGGAGACTTGCACAAGTGCACGTACACTCACAACTGCTGCACATGTGTTCAGACACACACAGAAAGAGTCATATTTAGATCTCCTGGATTCTGTTTCAGTTGAGTAATATTTGTACAGAGTTTTTTCTATTGCCAGCTTCCTAAAAAGGTTCAGCTGCTTTCGAAGTGCAGTAAAACAGGCTTCACTGAGAACCAAGGTATTTTATTCCAACTGAGCTTTGTCCCCTCTCTTCTTTAGCGCAGGAATGAAGTGACATATAGTGAGCAATGAGGGTAATCCTTAGGGGTGCATTCATTCTCATGTACCGAGAAACCCTAATGCATACTAATATCATGTGTTTCTGACGCCATTTTTGTTTAACATTTTGGCACATCTTAATGATTGGTTAAAGATTGGAAACCTACCTGTTGGTTGGTAAAGCGTGTAGCACTCTCTCCCTGACACGTTTTTAATGAGTGTAGAATCCACGGGGGGCTAGCAACAAGACCCTCCTAAGAACACTTGATTAGCTTCATTTAGCATGGATGCTCTAATTGACGGGGGGGGGGGTCCCTCCTCCCTCTCTCCCCTCTTTTTCTGCTTTAAATTTTGGGGTTTCTGTGCCCCTCTATGTCTCTTGTGCCACTCAGCTGAAAATGTGGGTTGTGCCCATGAAAGTTTATGATAGCATCTATATTTTTGTTCATGTCTAAGGTGCTACAGAACTACTTGATTTTTAAGTTTTTTTACATTACAGACTCTCACAGTTATCCCCAGAGACCATTGGATATGTGTTCCCATACATTAAGCCAGAGCTTAAGAAGACTGTAAATAAACTGTCTAGACAAAAAAATGGTGTAAATGTAAATGGTCAGTCTGCAAGCCAGATACAGCTGTTTGTCTTTTCTGAAAAAAAAATTAAACTCCATTCATCTGAAGAAGTGGGTTTTTTGTTAGTCTCTAAGGTGCTGCAAGACTCTTTGTTGATTTTTAAGTTTTTAAGGGGTCCAGTTTTCAAATAAATAGCACAGAGAGGAGATGGGGGAAGAGGAGGTAAAGGAGGGGAAAGAAATTATCAGTTAGAGAGTCCATGCTAAATGAAGCTGAGAACAATACTTAGTACCCACTCTGAGGGTATATCTGGACTACAGAGCTTTTCTGGGATACTGGAGGTAACCCGGAAAAGCTCTGCCACATCCAGGGAATGCATCTACCTTTCAAAAAAAAATCGGAAAAGCAGACGCGTTTTTTTGGGCATCCCTGAAAACCTCATTCTACGAGGAAGAAGGGATGTTCTGAAAGAGATTTTTTTCCCCCAACCTTTGGCCAGTGTAGATGGGCCAAATGTCAGAAAAGCCTCTTTCAGAAGAAAAGTGGAAAAAGATATGCAAATTGCAGTTCACGATTTGCATATCTTTTCCCAACTTTTCTTTGTAGTGTAGGCACAGCCTATGTACCCTTTGTTTGTTTGTTTTGTGTCAGGAGGATGTGGCATGTAGCAGGCCATCCAGCCAACATCTTTATTTAGACTTCTGTTGTAGGAGTCAAACTTGTAAATTAAATTAAGTTCTGTAGCTTCCCTGTCGACCTGGCTTTTGAAATTGGTTTGAAATAATAAGGTGACTTTGAGATCCATTATTGAGTGCGTAGGCAAGTTAAAATGTTCCCCGACAGGTTTCTATGTGTTTCCTTTTCAGATATCTGATTTGTGCTTATTAATTCTGAGTTACCACCATGGTGTCACCAAGTCTTCCACTTGAGCTGTACAGAATAGATGTGGTCTACATTACAGGGGCTTTGTGCTGTCTTAGATCTCCACATCAAAGCAGAGCTTGTAGAAGAAGCATGCAGCAGTGCAGTGTAAATGTTTAGATATTGTAATATGAGGAAGATATATTTCTGGAGCTCCCAATCACTTACTTTGTGATACTCCGAGATGGTCCCGAAGAAAGGCAGGAGTTTGGACCCAGGAATACCCATTTCTTAAATAAACCATGTGGCCAGATCCCATATCTATAAAATAGCGAGAATCTGAAAATCATGTAACAGTGACAACAGGCATGCAGGGCCTGTTGGTCCCCAAAGCTGTCAAGAGGCAGCAGAGCTATTGTGCTATAACTGGAATGAGGCCGTGGAAAATTTACTCCAAAAATTAGTATTTTGCAAATCTGTTTAATAAACATGGCAAGTAATAAGCTTCATTGTTGCAATGGACTAGAGCGAGCAAGCCCTAAGGTAAAATCATCTGATAAAGGAATAATTGCTCCAGTAGAATGGGTCCTTCAAGCAGTTAGTAAAATGCAAAAGATAAACTTGTCTAGGCTCGTTGCCAGCACTAGAAGAGGAGCCAATAAAAGGAGACAGAACCATAGGGGGAAAAAAGTTTACATATGTTTATTACAGACGAAGTGAAGCCTAGCCAGACTTTATGTCCTGAGCAGGACTTTTATGAAGGCTGCACTTTTAATTTCATTCATTGTTTTCCCTGTACTTAGCCCAATGTTTGGACAGTGGTGTGTTGAGGAGCCCAGATTTGATGGGTTTCTGTTTGGATTTTGTTGACAGCCTTGTAGATTTCTCTCCTCTGAAGCGCCCTTTTTTTGGTGTTGTGAAGTTATTACTCCTACCTCAGGGCTTTCTGCCTCTTTATGAAGATCTGGGCTGCAATGTTTTGAAGCTCGTTTTTTGGCTGTGTTTGAGCTCTTCAAAATACTTGTTTCTGCATGGAGGTCAACTTCCCATGAAAGAACTTAATTATTGAGTGAAAGTTATAGTGCTAATACTTACCAAAGAAATCTTACCAGAGGCCTTACTTGGGACAGAACAAGGTGAATTGTGGCTTTTACAAAAGGTGAGCATAAGGTAAAAGATTGATCTCTTTTTAACACTATATTTAATTACATGAGAACAGCCATACTGGGTCAGAGCAAAAGCCCATCTAGCCCAGTAGCCTATCTTCAGGCAATGGCCAATGCCAGGTGCTCCAGGGAAAATATACAGAACAAATAATCATTAACTCCTGATCTACACTAAGGGTATGTCTAGACTACATGGCTCTGTTGACAGACAGACAAGCACACCCCATTTTCCTAGCACAACAAAACCCTTACCTTGCTTTACGTTATAATAAGAGAAGATTGTACATCGAATTTGAGAGTCCTAGATTTTACTGTTATGTTTAGAATCATAGAATACTAGAACCTGGCCTGAAAAAAGAGTTCACTCTCTAGGTTTCTCCCCGCCCGTGTGCTACAGGCTTCCTGTGGGGCAGGGGGAAAAGCAAACAAAAAAACCTGCCACCCCGCAGCCTCCTCCTTTCCAAACCTGCTCCTCATTTGGGGCAGCTGCTCAAGCCCTCACCCGCTGCTCAGCAGCCAGGCAAGCTTGTAGGAAATGTGGGCACCAAACAAACACATGTGCACACAAGCTCCAAAAGTGGCCATGGTACTTTATTTGGTCTGGAACTCTCAGCCCTGGGGAAGAGGGGTGGAGGGGAACTTCAGGGGTATCTCCTCTTTCCCCCTCACCCTGCAGGAAGCTGGTGGTAGCAGTCTAATCTTGGGGGGAGGGGGCACAATGCTGGAGCCTGAGGCAGGCAGTGGCCAGAGGCAGGTGGTGGTTCCCCACTGGGTCATGCAGCATCGGGGCCCCGGACCCAGAAGTAGAAACAGGGCTGGAGGCAGCTGCCACTGCAGATCGCTGGCCCTCCTCCGGGAGAGGCGGGGGCCAGTGGGGAGCCCAGAACACCCCCCCAGGGAGGAGCAGGGGTGGGAAACCCAAACCATAACTACCACTGAGACTGGGGGGGTAGGGCAATGCAGAGTGACGTGATTATGTCACTGTCATCCCACAGGACATATTTTTTAGAGAGAGAGATTCTGCATACAGAAGTTCCCAAAGCAGTTTATAGACTGAACAATCGTCACCCCATAGTCCATGCCTGTTTCTGCCACAGACAGTACATCCTAGAAAAACACCTTGAGGACTAAGCTCTGTCTAGATGCAGGAGGAGTTGTGGTGAAAAGTGTCCACATCCTTCCATCTACAAGTACTGCCCAGAAAATCTGTGGTGATAACTTGGAAATCAGTGCGAGTGGGGGATACATAGATTTAGCACATTCCCTCAACTACCTTTGCCAGCTGACTCTGATAGCTTTCTGTGGTAGGATAACAAGTCTTGTGGATAAGGGGGACGCAGCAGACATGGTATAGAGGAGGCCCCCAACTTGCAACGTGATTGGTTCTGGAGGAAGCGTCGCAAGTCAGGGGGGTGTCGTAACTTGAGCCATCATTTATGATAGGCATCGTGTGCCGTCGTAAATGCAGGCCAAGGATGTAAGTGGGGGGGGTTCGGCCCCTTCTGCACTTACGAAAATGGTTGTAAGTGGGGGGGGGGTCAGAACTCGGGTGGTTGCAAGTCGGGGACCTCCTGTACCTAGATTTTTAGCAATGCGTTTTATACAGTCTCTCATGACATTCCTATCAATAAACTAGGGAAATACAACATAGATGGGACTGCTATAAGGAAGGTGCATAACTGGTTGGATAACCATTCTCAGGGAATAGATATTAATGGTTTACAATCATGGTAGAAGGGCATACACATAGGGTTACACAGGGGTCAGTTTTGGGACTGTTCAATATCTTCATCAATGATTTAGACAATGGCATAGAGAGTACACTTATAAAGTCTGCAGATGATACCAGGCTTGGAGGTGTTGCAAGAGCTTTGGAGGATAGGGTCAGGATTTAAAATTATCTGGACAAACTAGAGAAATGGTCTGAGATAAATGGGATGAAGTATAATAAGGACAAATACAAAGTTCTCCGCTTAGTAAGGAACAATCAGTTTCATGTACACAACATGGGGAGTGACTTTCTAGGAAGGAGAACTGTAGAAAGGTATCTAGGGGTCACAGTCAACCACAAGTTAAATATGAATCAACAGTGTGACACTGTTGCAAAAAAAAAAAAAAAAAAAAAAAGCAAACATGATTCTGGGATGCATTAACAGGAGTACTGTGAGCAAGACACAAGAAATAATTCTACCTCTCTACTCTGCGCTGAGTAGGCCTCAAATGAAATATTGTGTCTAGATCTGGGCACCACATTTGAAGAAAAATATGGAGAAATTGGAGAAGGTGCAGAGAAAAGTAACAAAAATGATTAAAGGTCTAGAAAACATGGCTTATGAGGGAAACTGAAAGAATTGGGTTTGTTTAGCTTGGAAAAGAGAAGACTGAGAGGGGACATGATAGCAATTTTCAAGTATCTAAAATGGTGTTACAAGGAAGAGGGAGAAAATTTGTTGTCCTTGACCGCTGATGATAGGACAAGAAGCAATGGGTTTAAATTGCAGTGGGGGAGGTTTAGTTTGGACAGTAGGAAAGACTTCCTAACTGTCAGGGTGATTAAACCCTGGAATAAATTGCCTGGAGAGGTTGTGGAATTTCTATTATTGGGGATATTTAAAAGCAAGTTAGATAAACATCTATCAGGGATGATCTAGAGGTACTTGGTCCTGTCATGAAGGCAGGGGATCTGGACACGATGACCTCTCAAGGTCCCTTCCGGTTCTAGTATTCTATGATTCTAAACATAACAGTAAAATCTAGGACTCTCAAATTCGATGTACAATCTTCTCTTATTATAACGTAAAGCAAGGTAAGGGTTTTGTTGTGCTAGGAAAATGGGGTGTGCTTGTAGTGGGATTGCTTCTCATAAAACCAGACAAAAAAGAGACAGAAACCCCAAGCATGTGAAAGGTGCTGGCTGGAGGCATGCCAACCCCTGTCCAGGACTGCCCCAGCCTCCCACCCCTCAGATGCCTTTTAGAAAAGTTGGGGGAGCTAAAGCTCTCCCACCCCAGATTCATATGGGAACATTGCTGGCTTCCCCTTTGTCAGGGAGCAAGAGGAAAGTGCACAGTTTGCTGCATTCCTCACTCTGGCTGAGGAGTGGCAGATGAGCTGTGCACTTTGCTCTCACTCCCTGACAGGACAGGAGAGGAAGGGGAAGAGCAAGTCGCCCTGGTATGAATCTCGGTGGCACACACACACACACACACACACACACACACTTCCCTGCTCAGAGCCTCCCTCCTCCCCCCTAACCCTGACTCCTGCAACCCCCACACTTCTTGCCCTGAGCGCCCTCCTTCCATCCCCACCCAAGGACTTGAGCAAATGTGCTACTATGTTATATGTTTGCGTGTTTGCAGTAAATATTAGATCTAATCCTAACCTACCACAACAAGTGCTGGTGATGTGATAAGGGCATATCACGTATATGCCCAAAAGGCTAGGAGTTTTTTAATCACATCTATCTGAATCGCTTGACCAAGTAGCTTACCAGAAAGAATATAGTAGTGCTAAGGGGAATAGCCTTTGTCTTGTCTTGATTATCTCTTCCAAGCTGTTTGGCCTAAGTGATTGATCTTGCTTGATGGCACAGAGTGCCTAGCACACAGCAGTGCCTACAGTGTCAATAACACAGTTTTCTATCTCTTCTTTGGTATCTCCCACAATCAACATTTACCCTCCTTTATTGATTACATGGCAGCATTCTGTAGTTAGTGGTGAAATTAATAACCCTGCCCTAAAGTGATCCACTTAAGCAAACTCCCAGGCAGCAGTTGTATTATTTGCAATGCATTTGCCAGGAGAAAGCCTTGATCAAGTTCAATGAAGGATCAAATTCAGTAAATGACATGGAAGATGCTACATGTGGATAATTTCAGGAGTCCAGACTGGGTATTTTTTTCAAGTAAGAAGTGAGCAAATTATTCAGAGTACACAACAGAGAGCTTTCCCAAATATTTTTATGAATGCCTTTCTCTGTACATGTTACATACATTCATTCTATTAACATGTGACCCAAGAGAGTTTTAGTTTCTAAGATATAGTCTTACCACATCCCACTAAGCTCAACAGCCCAACAGTTTATACACACGTCTTCAAATATCAGTACAACACAGAAAACCACTGCCATTCCTTGTCATTCACTCATCCCTGCACACAGTAACTAAAAAAGTTCCTACGGCCTATTCCTTTTGAGAGAGAAGATTCCCACTAGAAAGGAGTCAGAAAAGCAGAGCAGCGCCTCTGGATTTTTGCTGGGCACACATTCTCTCAATCTGAGGGTATACACGCTATTTACGGTCACTGCCCCGTGATTCAATTTTCATTTCTGACAGTCATATTTTTCTGTAGCTATTTAGAAATGCCTTTGGAATGAACAGAAGCTCTTCTTCTGTGTGTGCTGCAGAAGCCCAATGATGTGGAAAGCCTCTGCTGGTCCTCTGGAGAGCTGCTGTAAACTCGGTTGGCTCCTACTCCTCCGAGTGTGTGGTACAAGATCTGGGGACTAACTTCAGCACGATAGGTTTCTCTGGTGTTATGAATCCTTGCGTACTCAGCTTGAGGGGGATCTGCAACATTAGGAGAGAAAAGAACATTTGTAGCCCAGCAAATAAAATATTCTCAGATTCTCCAAAGGACATGCCTTTGTTTTGCCTTGTTCACTCCAAATCCAGCCCAGATTCATTCATTACCTGCCTCCAGTTATTATAAGTTTTACAAACTTGGAAATGTATTTGATTTTCTAAAAAGTCCAGATCCAGAAGCATTTATTCCTTGCTTAGGGTTTTGTTATGGACATTTCATATAGGCCTAATGGGCCCAGACCTGCGAGGAGCTTCCTGGCCTCTATGGAACTTGCAGGTGCTCAGAATTTCTTATATTCAAAGCCTGTAATGGGTATCAAGCTTTCTCTGTCCCCTGCAAGAGACATCTCTGCCTTGATATACCCACCAGAAGGAAAAGTGCCACCTGAGAAAGGGAAGCAGTATATTTAAGCCTCTGTGTACTGCCTAGAGAGGTCAGTCAGACTCGGGTACTGACAGAACAGCAAGACTTAGTCCTCCAATGGCTAGAAGAAGTGGGAAGAGCCAATCAGGACCCACAAGGTGAGATAAGAAGGCTGGCCCCCTTTTCCTGACAGGAATTGCTGGCTGGACCTAAAGCAGGAGAAGAGCTTCTCCAATCCTAGTCCAAAAGCACCAAGGCTAGCACCTTACAGCCTGACTGCACCTTAGTTAAAGACTGCAAACAAATTGGTTTTGCTGTGGAGTTAAAAAACCTAGATGACCATTTTTTTAGCTGAATTTCAACTATTACAGAACTAGCAAGTGATGTGAAGGTGTCTTGCTCTTGGTGACCTGTAACAAGGCCCTGTATAAACCTGCTCAGTGTTTTACAGTGCTGCATTTCTTCTTGCTTTCACCATTGCTTAAGCTCAGTGATGATCATAGTAAAATGTGGTATTCCCCATTGTTTGTAGTTTTCAAGGAAGTTCTAAGGGTCAGGTTATAGAATTAGGAGGTTAAAAAGCTCGACCTCTTACTCAGTTCTGATACAAATGTTGTGTGTTCTTGCACAAGTCACTTCACTGCTTTCTTACTAAGCTCCCCTGTGTGTAAAAATGGAGACAATAATGCTCCCCTGCCTTGTAGAGATCTTTGAAACTTATAGAGAAAAACTGCTAAGTCTCCATTATTATTTCTATGATTGCCATATTATTTGCCTGCCTAATTGTCCAAAGCACAGTGTTAGTGATTCAGCCTTAGGATTTCTCAGTTAAAACAGTGGCCTATCAATGGTCTTCTTTAGGCAGAATGATCTCTTCCAGTGCTAGCCCTTTTCAAAGCAGAAAGTGAAGGGGGTCAGATTTTCTCATCACTTATGTAGTCCTCATGAGACACAACTACATTTTCCTCCTTGCTGCCCAGGGATGGCAGTACACTTGCTTCTGTTTGACAGTAAGGTTCCATATTCCAGGAAATGACAGACTCTTGGCAAAACCATTTCTCCAGCATGTCTGTCACAGTCTACCTGTGTTGTTGTATTCCTGACTATGGTTTATGATGGCTGAGGCTTTCATAGAAGGCAGTGTTCCCCTCAACAATAGCTCATTTCTTGCTGAAAAGAAAAGTGTGATGCTTGAGACCCTAATCTCACTGAAAGGTGGTTGTAACTTTACTTTGAAAGTTTCAACACTTCATAAATAGCTTATAGACCTTCCAGCCCCCATAGAAAAAGCAGCACTGACAACCAAAGAAGGACCCATTCCACAAGAAAATGAAGGATGAGATACCTCAACTTCCAGATACCTCAACTCACTCTATTCAAGGAACTAAGCAATGGAAACCAAAGATGCATATTTATAATCATAACCAGGTAGGAGTCAAGCAATTAATTTTCTCTGTGGAAAATGATGACACTGTCAACCAATCTACTTGAATAAAGTTATTACTAAAGCTGATTAACCATTTTCCTCTCCTTTCTGTGCTGTAATGGTTCCTCGGTTACTATTTTTTCTCCTATACAAAAGCAACAAGGAGTCCTGTGGCTCCTTATGGACTAACAGATGTATTGGAGCATAAGCTTTCGTGGGAAAGATCCACTTCGTCAGATGCATTCAGACAAAGTGGGTCTTTGCCCATGAAAGCTTATGCTCCAATAAATCTGTTAGTCTATAAAGTGCCACAGGACTCCTCATCGCTTTTGCAGATTCAGACTACCTCTCTGATACTCTCTTATACAATACTCTCATGATATATTTTATAATACTGCATACTACACACAGTGCATGCAATATAGAATCTGCTATGTATTACACTACTATGCTATCATCTGTGTTGAATCTTTATTTTGAGTTTTTCACCATGTCCCATCTGTGTACCCAAATAAAGTATTTAAAATTGTTTTTAATGAACTCTTCCCAGTAAATAATCATCTGATTTTCAAAACCAAGGTTTCTAATGTAAATCTAGGTTTCTCACCTGGGTTTCTTTGCAGGGTCTGATGGTGAAATTCTGCAGCAGACTGACAATAGCAAGTTTCATGGTGAGGAGACTGAACCTCATTCCAATGCAGTTTCTGGGACCAGACCCAAAAGGCAGGTATGTGTATGGATCCATCGTCTCTTTGTTTTCTTTACTGAACCTGGTTCCAGTCATAAGTGTAAGAATTTGTTGGTCAGAGACTGATATTCAGGAATGACTTAATATAGATAAGGAAGATTATATTGCTCCTTTCCTATTGATATATATTCCATACCTTTCCGGTCTGAACTCCTCGGGTTCTGGCCAGAATTCTGGGATGCGATGCAGAACAAAGGTTGGAATTGCAACCACTGTGTCTTTTGGAATGCTCACTCCATTTATCATTATGTCTTTCTTACAGACCCTTTCAAGTCGCCCTCCGAGAGGAAACAGCCTAAGGATTTCATTCATTGTCATGTCAAGGTACTCCATCTGCATCAGGGCATTGTAGGTGGGAGGAGCCTGCAAGGGAATAAGAAAAAGGTTATCTAGATGAGATTTTCATGTGATCAGTGTTGAAAACATGTTTTCTCTTCTCATTTGTCACAGTATCCATTCTGCATTCAATGCTGAACTGTCTGTTCACTGTGAACCTATCAATTCACCTTAATTTTCTTTTCCTAAATAATGTTAGTTACTGGGAATCTCTGCCCATTTTTGCCAACTTCATACCTGAAATCAGCAATCCTGGGGTGGCCAATGTGTTTTTGAAAAGTGGCATCTCTTGCAACACATAGACACTCAGTGCAAGAGATACAAAGACAAACTAATTAGTACCCAGGAACAATGGTATGAATTTCCTTCATGTCTCCCAGCTGACATCTCCATTCCATGAGTGTAACTCTCTTCTCCTTGTTTCCTTTTTCCTACAGCTTCATAAACAATTCTTTGTTGTTGAGCATGTTAAAGTAACAAAAGGTATTTGCTGAGTGTGCAAATTCTGGTGTGAGAGATAAATAGGTAGAAAAAAGGATGTCACAAGGAAAACATATAGGCAAGCAGAGATAAGAAAAATAAGGTGTGTATTTCTCTGTGTGTTTCTATATATATGACTCAATAAGGCTTTATTATATTGTCCCATGGGAAAAGTTATTGGTGTGGGTTTGAGACCGGGGATTTAAAAATTGTACTAAGACTGATTTGTAATCCCTGTTATTGCCAGGCTATTGTTATCTGTGTTCACCATTCTCTCAGCTTCTCTTCCTCTCCTATATCATTTGGAGATTTTGAGAAATGCACAACCACTATTACGCATGCAATAGTTATGGTTTGGAGTTTGCAAGACAGTTGTAGTATATTCCATACGTGGTACTTTCTGTAACTCACCCAAAATAGACATATACCATTTTGGAAACAAGTTTTCAGCTCTCTTTTTGGTGAAAGCGAAAATTTCTTAATGTGTGCTCATCAGAGCTTCCAAAGGATAGCTAAGCCAGTATTTGTATTTAAGGTCTTTAAACCACAGTCTCATTAACTGGACGTAACTAGAGGAAAGAAACTGGCTTGAAAGAAGCTATATAGAAATCACTGAGCATCCACTACTCTCTTACCTTGTTTGGTAAAACTGAGTCTATCTCTTCCTTCAGCTTTTGCTGCACATCAGGGTTGATGGCCAAAGTGTAAGCAAGGTAGCATAGCGTGTTGCTGGTGGGCTCATATCCAGCAAAAATAAAAATAAATGCTTGAGCCAGAACCTCATTATCAGTCAGGCCTGTGCGAAGAGAGGAACACAGATAGAAAAGATGAGCCCCAGAAACAACAGCATGTAGGCTGTGCTTTTTGCACATAACGTATATTATGCCAGAAGAGATGGATGGTGATTTTATTATTATTATTTATTAATTATTATCCCACGGTTAGGGTTGATGGGGGTGTGGTGGGAAAATTAAACAGGGCGAATGATTGATTTGTAATCCCTGGTGCTGTTGATTGATTAATGCAGGACATACAAAGCAAAACACGGGTACCTGCCAAGTTGGCTATGATTCATTTTCAGGTTATATAATCTAATCATTCAGTGGTGACCTGATTACCATGGGACACCTGCTCTCTCCTAGTCTTGAAAAGAACCGAGAATAGTTCTAACCAAGCTATAATCGGAGAAGTTTTATTTAAATGAATTGTGATTAATGATACAATGAAAGCAGGTAGTTTAGGGGGGTAATAGAGCTGGCCTTTGCCTCTTACCATATTGGCAGGTACCAACTTCATATTTTTTCACTGGCCAACACTAAGGATTATACAGCAGGGGTTGGCCTGGAATGCATGCCTTCTAGTCTACTAGTGGGAAAAGTGTTACTTAAAAGTGATGATAACTTTTCCCCATCTCACTCTGTGCTGGACAAAAACGTATATGCAGTCCAGGTGAGTCAACCAGTCCTCTCCCTAGCTGGAGAGGGGGGATGAACCATTTATTTCCTCTCCATGAAGCTACATATTCAGATTCCCCTCTCTGCAGTAGCCCCCAACGGCACTCACCAATATGGGTCTTTTTATGTTGTTACCTTTATATGTCTGAGTCACTCCATTGCTTTCATGGCTCATGGTAGAATTCTGGGATTCAATCAGCAGCTGCAGGAAATCCACTCGGGCCTGGAAAAAGAAGTAATCATTCAGAGGAAAGCTGGTCTAGTGAGAGATTCCCCTAGGGATGGCTCAGAAAATTGGGTCTCAGAACACAAATGTTGTATTTTAAAATCCCCAGGAGTGACTAGATAGGACCCAGCAAAATGCAAATGTCTTTTCTGTGACAATGGCTTAAAACATGAAACTCTTGCACTTCTTGGAGGGGTCCATTGGCCCAGCTCTAAAGAAAAGTCAGCGGGGACAGCAGGTTTGGTCAGTCATTGTTAGGAATGATGAGCAAGGCCTGAGACTGCAGAGCTAGACTCTTTTTTTGTCTAGTTTGCAAAGCACCCTTATTAAAACAGCTGTATAGTTTTAGGGGAAAGTAAAAACAACATCTCTGTTTGTGACTTTTACAAGTAACCGCCTTACCGCAGGGTTACTCTGGGGGAGAGAAAATCCAGCGGGGAAATAAATGAGAGTTAAGACCTTCTCTTTTGGAGACTGTGCTCTGAATACCACAGTATCAGTGACACTGCACTGTGTGTTCATGCTCAACTCTACCACTTGCTCAGTGGAGTCCCTCCCTCTGTCTGCTCCAGCTTTCCAAGGCTACTCCTTAGGGCAGTTTTCTGTAAATCAAAATCTTTGCACACCCAGGCTATGTCTAGATTGCAGGCTTCTTTCGGAAGAAGCTTTTCTGGAAGAGATCTTCTGAAAAACTTCTTCCAAAAGAGAGCATCCACTCAACAAAAGCAATCTGCTTTTTTGAAAGATACCGTCCACACTGAATGGATGCTATCTCACATGTAAGCTGTGATTACTGTGGATGGAGTGGCCACCAGGGCACCTGTGCTTTTTCTTCTTTCTTCTTCTTTTGAAAGAACTCCCTCTTCCCTGACCACACACACATTTTTCTGAAAAAGCTCTTATGGAAAAAGACTTCTTCCTCATAGAAAGAGGTTTACCAATGTCAGGAAAACCCCTCTGTTCTTTCAATTTTTTAATCAAAAGAACGTGATTGCAGTGTGGACATAAGTGAAGTTTTTTCAGCAAAAAGGCCGTTTTCCCAAAAAGCCTCTGCAGTATAAACATACAGCAATCAAGTCTGCTTGGGTTTTACCCTGATATCGGCTTAGATCACTGACACACACATACTATTGTGGTCCTTTGCTAGACTCTAACTCACACAAGTAAATGTTTTTCATGTGAGCTAATATAACAGAGAACATTCTCTGGCTCATGAGTGGGAGAGTCCCGCTTACCCCTTTTCCCTCTTCTTTACGTTCCTTCTTTATTCTGGAGACTGACTTCATGAAGAATTCTAAGGCATCTTTTGGGAAAACGTTCACATTCATCTTCTTAAGAAGAGGAATGAGGAATGGGCATGCAACTAGAAGGGAGACAAAAATAACTGGCTGAAGCCATATCCAGGGAACTAAAGTCAATTTCATCTAAGATGTCTATGGAAAAATATTAATTAGAACAACTGGAAATGTTTACTAGAGAGATGAGGTTGCATCATTCTAAAGGATAGCTCTACTCGATCACTTCTATGCACTGGAAAGCTCATTAGGAGCCTGTCTGGCCACCATATTCCCTGTGGGGAATTTGGGCTCCACCCTGCCCCCTACTCGTGTTTCCTCACAAATGATATAATTTAGCCCTGAGTGTAAATAAAAGAAAAGGAACATTACAGTATTTCACACCATAGGTGACTTGAGGCCCTGTCTTTGAGACTGGTGAGTCATATTCTGAGCAGAGGACATTCCCCCAGTTTGCACTAGCATTACTCCAGCGGTGTTGACCGGGATGAAAACATTCTAAAAAGGATGAAATTATCCTAGTCATGTCAGACTGACCTCAGAGTTCTGATATTCATTGACATCTTGTGCCCCAGCAAATATCTCCAAACTGCCCCCAAAGCATTGTGATCCTTCTCACAACCAATATGTTAAAATTCTTGTGCTTACTAGCACTTGTATAATTCCAGACTGTTCTCATCATAAGGCTTGTAGGGGTATAAATTAAAGCAACATGTGTCCAAGGTGACCTTTTGAGTGGAGACTTTTATCCTTGGAATTGCCTAGTCTTTGGCTTATTGGCTAAGGGATAGCTACTTGGATGGTAAAACCAGTGGACCACTTGTCTGATTCTGAGGCAGAAGTCACAGTTCAAAATGGAATACTTAGAAGGAGCTTTTAGTGAGCAAAAGCAAACTTACATATCAACATGAAGAGTGGGTCAAAAAAGTTAAACTTCACTAGCTTCTTGATTTCCTTGACAAAAGGATCTTTAGGGTTGTTCATGGAGTCAATGTTCACACCGAAGGAAGTACTAGTGACGACATCCATGCTATAAGCTCCAAAGATGCTGAGCGAAAACAGAATATGGATAGGAGTGTTAATGTTTGAAAAAGGCAATTACAACTTTTCCCTCCCTTTCTATGTTACATCTCTTTAAAGAAAACAAAAGTCTCATGAGACTTGTTTATGCTTTTGAAAAGTGGGGCCGCTGATCATCGGCACAGCTCGCAAGTCAAGACATGGATTGGTCAACAGGGAATTCCTTTGTCAACCGCTCCTGTAAACCTTGTTTCACAAGGCATAAGGGAGTGGTTGACAAAGGCTTCCCTTGTCAACTGATCCACGTCTTGACTTGCGCACTATGCTGACAATCAGCTGAGCCAGCACAGCGCGGCGGCCATTTTTATTTTAATGAAGCTGGGTATATTTAAATCCCCCACTTCATTGACTATGTCGGGTAGCCTATTTTACATGCCTCTTGTGGCAGACGCAAGTAGTCTAGACATACCCTAATAGACTTGCTGAGGACATTACATAATGTAATGTATTGGCCTATGTGTGTGTCCTCTGGTGGAATCAGACCTATTCAAGTGCCTGTGAATATCTTGTCAAGTGGCTATGGCCTTTTAAGAAACTCTGAACCCTAGTCCTGCTGACAGCGGATAGTAAATCTGTGTACTACAGTGGTAGAATAAACAAGCTGTCAAAAATAAATAAATAAGTACAAACCAAAGAATATTATATTATTAAATATGTCTTTATTATTTATATTCTGGTAGGGCCCAAATGTGATGGGTCAACACAGGCAAAAAGACATATTCTCTGCCCCCGAAGGATTCACCCTGTAAGAATTTTCCTGGAAGCACACCTTTATAAAAATAGTTTTGTCTGACCTCTAAGTCCTAGCTTTGATCCTCAGGTGCATCTAGACTGGCAAGATTTTGCGCAAAAGCACTTGCCACGAGTATTTGCGCAAGAACACTGACGTTGTAATGTACAAAATCAGTGGTTCTTCTTTATTCTGGAGACTTTGGCATGGATGCTTTTGCGCAAAAGCAAATCTTTTGCGCAACAGCACATGCCAGTATAGACGTTCTCTTGCGCAAATACTTTTAACGGAAAAACTTTTCCGTTAAAAGTATTTGCGCAAAATGGTGCCAGTCTAAACGCAGCCCTCTTGTGTTCAGCCCTCATGTGTACCGTAGAGATATTAAAGTTCAGTTACACCATCCTCTCAACGTCTTTGCTTGTGTAGGGTGTTCCCCTATGCCACATTTTCTAATGTTTCCTCCACTCTAGTTTAAAATGTACCAGAATTTGGGGCTTCCACCATTTCCCTTAATAAATTGTTCCACAGACTTCACCTCAGGGAGATTTTCTTGAGATTTAGCCTAAATTTTCCCTTTTACATTTCATCCTAGTCCTTCAGATGGCCCTGCTCATCTCTTCAGAAGTCAGGTTCATCCAAAGAACTATCTGCATTGCCAGTAACGAATGAACCAGAGCTGCTTACAAGATTTGCTGCTCAGCCAGCTTATTCTTGGCAGTTACTCACTCCTTAACAGCCACAGGCTCATCTTTTTCTGCTTTCTTCTGAATATTTCTCACCAGAACCTCCCCATATTGCTCGATAATGGGAAACATCTGCAATACAAATGACAGGACACGACTTAAACATGCCAAACTTTACGTCTTCGTTAAGCCTAGCTTCTGAAAAGCCGAGGGGGGTGGGTTCATTAATATTTACAGACTTGATCCATTTCTGCCATCAGAGGCTTTTCATTTTAATCCTTTTTCCATCTTTTTAATATTAGGAAGCACAAATGAGACAGTCCAGTTTAATCATTTGAATCTGACTGAAGAGACCAGACTACCTCGACCTGTAGACCATCTATGCTCTGACCCCACAGTTAATGTGTGACTGTTCCTCTGGGTTTTACCTCTTTTAGCTTCCCACTGGTGAAGGTTGGAGAGAGCACAGTGCGGATCCTCTTCCATTGCTCATCCTCCGCTATGGAGACAGCAGACTCTAGCACTCCCACAAGGCCTAAATTCTGGGGTGACAAAGGCAAGTTTATAACTGAAAAGAAGCTATTGAGTTTCTCTAGAAAAGGTAAGAGTGCACAAAGCAACCCTTTTCCTTCCTGATGTGTACACACATACACTTCCCCCAACGGGTTACACTTGGGCAGTGGTACCCACAAAAAACACCAACCCCACAAGCACTGGGGCAGACCTGCACAAATGTATACACACTGACTCAGGCCATGTCTACACTAACACACACACACACACACACACACACACACAGATCTATCCTATATAACTTCAGCTATACAAATAGTGTAACTGAAGTTGACATACTTCCACACAGTAAGGGTGTGTCTAGACTACAGAGTTTTGTTGACAAAAGTGGACTTTTGTCAACAAAACTATACCTGCGTCTACACTACCGCTGAGTTCTGTCGACATAACATCGACAGAACTCAACAGTTTTGTCGACGCTGGTAAACCTCATTTTACGAGGCATAACACCTTCTGTCGACAGTTCTGTCGACAGTTCTGTCGACAGAAGGTGTTATTGCATGTAGGGTTGTGTCTAGACTACAGGGTTTTGTCAACAAAGCAGCTTGCTTTGTTGACAGAACTGAATGTGTCTAGACGCTCTTTGTCGACAGAAGTTTTGTCGACAGATTCTGTCGACAAAACTTCTGTCGACAAAACCCTGTAGTCTAGACGTACCCTAAGGTTGGCGAGGGCTGCTCTACCATTGACTCCAGCTACTCTTCTCATCCTGATGGATTACCGGAGTCAACGGGAGAGTGATCAGAGATCAATTTGTCATGTCTAAGCAGAGGCAATAAATTGACTGACAGTGAATCAATTCTGAAGCATGGATCGACCATGTGGTAGAGACAAGGTTTCCAGCTGGTGCCCATGAACTGATGCATTCAAACCATTAAATTCAGCTCTCAGTTATACTGGTGTAACTAAGAGTTGACTTTTTCCTAAATACTTTTTAAAAAAACAATAAATGAAAATGAACAACCTAAGCAGTTTTTAAAGTGCGGTCAACCAGCTTTCTTTGAGAGCAAGAGTATCTAATTCCAAGTGAGGTCTCATAAGAACATAAGAATGGCCATAATGGGTCAGACCAATGGTTCATCTAACCCAGTATCCTGTGTGCCAACAGTGGCCAATGCCAGATGCCCCAGAGGGAGGGAACACAACAGGTAATTCTCACAAGGTACCTTCCCCATCACCCACCTTTAGAGGAACAGAGGCTAGGGACACCATTCCTACGCATCCTACCCATTGATGGACCTAACATCCATGAATATATCTAGCTCTTTTTTGAACCCTGTTAAAGTCCTAGCCTCAACCACATTCTTTGGCAATGAGTTCCACAGGTTGACTCTGCACTAATGTGCATTCATGCTGCATCTCCAAAAGAAATCTCGTATATTCCTGCAGTATTTAAATACAGTATTTGATGTTATCATGACTTTATTGCATCTTTCTGATGAATATTAATGATTCATCTGATGAATATTAATGATTCATACCCGCCGGTTGGTAAAGATGGTGAAGCACTCTTTCACCAGCACAGTTTTAATTATTTTAGGATCCATGATAGACAGCACAGGTTGCCTGCCATCATAAAACCTATGGGGGAAAAGAAATAAAAATTCACAATTCGCTATTTATCAGTGAAATTCGGGCATTAAACAAAAAACTTCTTCCTCCCTGGTATGTCTCTGATAGCTACAAGTCCTACTCTCTATTGGTTTCTATAGCAAAGTGCACTGACTGGAAATACCGCTTTTTAGAATCATAGAAATTAGAGACGGAAAAGGCCTTTCAAACCAGCATTTATCCCTGTCTTTTCAAGACACTTCATGAATGTTTCTTTTGTGAGACTATGCCTCTCTGAGAAATATCTCTCTCCCTCACACATTCTCTCCTCTAATTCTCATAAATATCCCCAATATACTGCCTACATCTATGTTTTCAGAGAGGAGCACCAGCATCATATTTTAGTCACTTCAAAAAAAAAAAAGTAAGTCAAATGGAGTTTTAGGTACAGTACTAAATCCATTCCCAGTTGTGTTTTAAATTAATGTTCTGTTTCCCATAGTTGCATTAAAGACCCACGAGAAGAACAGGAGGAACTAACTGGGGAAACAGTGAAACTGGCTATATACAAAGGGCTGTCATGCACAAGATTAACAAGTTGATGCTACAGAAAAACTGGTTTTTCTCTCCTCTCATTTATAGTCATCTGGGTGCTACTGATACCACTAGTAAATAAAAGATTTCTGGCCAAGGGGTCATTACTAAATTGATTATGCTCGTTTAATTTAATCTCTTTCTTCCTAGTGGTACTTTGATCTGCCACCCTAAACTCTTCTCCTTCTTTAGTGCTTATGCTCTTCAAATACATGTAGACAGATCTCTACAGTTTCTCATTTTCCCCAAGTACTGTAATACATTTAGTCCTTTCAGTTTTTCCCTAAGGAATCCCTCCCCTCTGGCCCTCTCACTAGAGCTAGAATAGAATATGTCCTGTATGAGTTTTGTACTAGAAAATCTTTTCCAAAAACAAATGATCAATAGTACGAATTCTTCTGTGACATGAACCCCTCACATGATGCCATAAGTAACTTGAATAGTAACAAACGGGGTTTTCATACACAAATAATGATGAGTAAGATGTCACCATAACTTTTTTTATAATGTAGAAACAAAAGGATTGCTTCAAGGTTGTTGTTGTTTTTTTTAAAATGCATTTTAAAGAAAGGGCTCAATCTTCCACAAGGCCAAACACCCTCTGAAATCCATGAGAGATGAGAGCTGCTGAACACAAAGCTATCGGATCCTAAAGGCAGTAGGAACATTCACTCTTTGGCCTATACATTTCCAGATCCTTACACTCTCTTATGTTAGCAGTACATTTATTTTATCCTTTTGATTCACAAATTTGGACCTTTTCAGCTGATAGCACTGAAATACTTTTGTTGATTGGCCTGAATTCTAGTTTTATATAATTGTTTAAAGATTTATTATCCTACTAGCAGATTTAGCTGTTGTTGCTAGGGTCCTTAACTCAATTTTTGTGGTGGGGGTTAGGGAAACAACAGGAAAATGTACATACTTTATTTAAATGATTGTATTTTTCAAAAATACAATGTTGTTTTTATGAAGTTAACTTTCAGGTTTATTTTTAAAAGTTCAGATTTATTTTATAAAGGGATTGTTAAAACTTTTCCATTTAATGTTTTGCAGTTTTTTAAAATGGGAATTCCATGAAGTGTATTTTTTTCTTCATCCCTAGAAACTGTTATCATTCACTATGTTTTAACCGAAAAGGGCTATAGTCAATTTGGTTTCCAATAACATTTTATTCTAGTTTTCAAACCATAAGTATTGAATTAGCTGTGCCAGAAGAGCACTACTCCAAATTTCTCTGTGTGATCTCTTTTCTGTAAGGTTTATTGAGAAGCAGTCCTATTCCAGATTCATCCTCTTTTTCTGGCTCATCTTGTTTCAGTCTCTTTTCAACATTCACTCAGTTATGTCAATTTTGAGGACTGTACTTGATTTGGTGATTCTCTTTTTTGTTTGCTTTAGGAGAAACAATCCCATTCCAGACACATCCTGTTCTTCTGGCACAACCAAGCCCTTACATTGCTTTAAGTTCTGATAAGAGGAAGCTAAACACCGAATTTTGCGGTCTTGGTTTTTATCATTTAGGAGGAGATCTTGAACATACAGACAAACAGACAAACTCTCTAAAATATATAGTAGATAATGGAGATAAGTTAAATAAGGATTGATATAGCCTTTTGAATGGATGGGGAAATGGTATAAGGCCAGTTGGATAGCCTGCAGAAGTTACCGGAGCATGTAGTCCATGCTACAACTGCAGTGGCAGACAGCGGTAATGCAAACCTATCACATGTCACCAGGTCAGGGTTATAGACAGGAACAGAGTTGGTATAATTGGGATCTATATGCAATTACAGCATGTATCTGGAATATATTTATATACACACCTTCCTTTACAAATTGCAATCCAGGAGAAGTGGACAAATTTCCTATCAAACCAGTGGCACCGTCCTGTTACAGCATTGGAGCCTTTGAGATCTCCTCTTCCAGTGGATTTTTTTCACCCTCCAATTTGAATTCTGACTATAGGATAATGTGAGGAACATACCACACAGAACTGGTTGGTAAACATACTCACCCCCAGATTTTCCCATATTTCTTATAGCACTCGGTGTCAAACTCCACCATACCCTGCAGAGAGAGATTTTTAAAATGGAATTAGAAAAGAAGCATGCATTCTAGAGAAGGGGAATCGAGTCTCTTGCAGTCTGTAAGGGATGGGTTCCTTTAAGAACGTGGCTGGAACTAGTTATTCTAGGTGTGCATCATGCTTGAGGTTAAGGCGTCTGTAAGGAAAATGTTTGCAAAGAACTCAGTAAATAGTGATTGCAAACCAGCCACCCTGTTCACCTGTTTTGGGCAATCACCACAGGGCTCATCATGCCCTTCACAGTGTCATTTGCACTACAGAAATGTTACCCTGCATTGGATCCTATACAACCTGTGTGTTCGAGCAGAGCTCAGAGCACATGGGAGAACTCATCAGTGCTGTGTAGAAATCTAGCTATTTTATGATGATGGACATATATTTCTGGGCCCAGAAGAAGGCTTTAAATACTCACTTTACGATATTCCAAGGCAGTTCCAAAGAAAGGCAAGGGTTTTGGCCCAGGGATACCCAATTTCTTGAAAAAACCAAATGGCCAGATCCCATATCTGTAAAAATAACAGAAGAGTCTGAAGGCTTCAGAACAGTATTTGCTGTGATGTTGGGGCTGAAAGCTTTCAACGCCCATCCTGAAGAAGTAAGGCTGTTGCACCCACTCCTTGTGCCTTGTAAAGCTTTTTAATAAGTGCAGCCAGTAATAAACCTCCCAGCTTTACCACAAATCTTCAGAAAGAAGATAGCCCTGAGGAAAAAAGCAAGCCTCTCCTAAAGAAATACGTGCTCCAGAAAAGAGAACCCTCTGCAGGCTTGTTGCCAGCTCACGAAAAGGAGCCAGAAAGGGGACATGAGAACAAAGCTTACTTATTTTGCAGAGAAATCAAAACGGAGCCGGAAGTAAAGTCCCGAGCAGGGCTTTTGTGAAAGCTGCACTTTAATTTCATGTATTGTTTTCCCTGTGGTTAGCCCAGTGTTAGCCTAGTGGTGTGTTGGGGAGCCTAGTCTGTTGGGTTGCTCTTTGGATTTTGTTGTTAGCTTTGCAGATTTCGCTCCTCTGAAGCACCCTCCTTTGGAGTTGTAAAGTTATTACTCCTGCCTCAGGGCTCTCTGATTCTCTGTGAAGATTGGGGCTGTACCATTTTGAAGCTTGTCTGTGACTGTGTTGAAAGATATTTTCAAATATTTGTTTTCAGACCGAGGTTACCAGCTTCCTAAGCAAGAGCTATGTCTCCAAATGAATATTATAGCTCCAGTAATTGTCAAGGAAACTGTATCAAAGGACTTGCTTGGCCTAGAACAATAGGTGCCATATAATTTGCCCTTCTTCCAGGTGATTCCTCCATGGGATGCCAGGAGCCACATTAGGGTAGAGAATTTTGATTTGATTTGTCCTTTTCACATGTGTTCTTTTTTTTTTAATTGTATCCTTTGGTATATATGGTTGTGACAATTTTCTTCCACTATTTGATCTGTGGAAGTGGGTCTGGCCCACGAAAGCTCATCATCTAATAAACCATCTTGTTAGTCTTTAAAGTGCTACATAGTCCTGTTTTTGGTTTCAGCTAGACCAGACTAACATGGCTACATTTCTATCACGAGGGTAGAGAGGTGTAACTTACACCTACCTTTCTTTCTTATTACCATTTAGTATTTTGATCATGCCTAGAAACCCCAGCGGAGGTCGGTCACACTATGGAAGGGGCTGTACAAACACACTGTACATGAGCTTGCAGTCCAGAGAGCCAAGACAGACAATGGGTGAGGAAAAGGGAAACCTCAGTTTGCATGTGGCGAGTGGTTTCTAGAGCACTGACTAGTTTTGATGAATCTGGGCCAAGAGTTCCAGTGGCTACAGAGATGACTTGCTTACCATTGCACTACAGTCATTTCTGGGGGTTAGCATGGCCTAGCACAGCAGTTCTCCAACTGTGGGGTGGGACCCCAAAGTGGGTTGAGAGCCATTTTAATGGGGTTGCCAGGGCCAAAGCCTGAGTCTCACCATATGGGGGCCAAAGCCTGAGTCCTACCACATGAGGCCGAAGTCAAAGCTTCTGCCTCAGGCAACAGGTTCAAGTTACAGGCCCTCTGCCTGGGGCTGAAACTCTTTAGCTTGATCTCCTTGCTTGGGGTGCCGAGGCTCAGGCTTTGTCCCTCTCCCTAATGCCCACGGGTCAGGTTGAGGCTTCAGTGCCCCCGCCTGCAGTTATGAAGATATTTTCTGTTTTCAGAAGAGGGGGCATGAAGTTGGAGAACCCCAGGCCTAGTGAGAGTAACATGGGCCGGAAACAAAGGAAAGGTGGGTGCTTTTTTTCTGGATATGACCTTGGCTTGTCATGACCCCAAAGCAAGTCACTAACCAGGGTCATCCTTACCCATACCCAGAATAGGCAGCTGCTTAGGTCACCTGAAAATATGGGGCACCGCAAGATCTTAATGTCCATCCACCCACCTCTTCCTATCCCCGTTCTGTGGCTCCACTCCCTCCTGAGAGGATCTAGTTAACTAAAAGTGAAAAAGCCTGCCAGAGCTATTAGCAGAACATTAAACCTTGTAAAAGAACCATCCAGGTGGTAATAGAGCCATTTAACAGACATTTGCAAACCCTGGGTTTATAGTCAGTTTCTGAATTAAATGTGTTAGTCGACAGGACCTTAGTTAAACATTTTTTAAAAAAATAGTTCATTAGCTCAGTGTTTCTCAGACTGTGGGTCCCGACCCCCCGGGGGGTCATGAGCAACTTAGAGGGGGATTGCAAACAAATTAGAGGGGGCATGCGAGCAACTGAGAGGCTGGTTGCAGCAATGGAGAGGGGGGTCGCGGTATCATAAGTTTGAGAACTCCTGCATTAGCGTGTTGTTGAAGATTAGAAAATCACATCTCTCAAAACCATCATGTTCCCCCTCCTGGGCTGCCATTGGGCATAGGGGCATCAGTTTAATAGTACTCTGTAGGCCCCCATAAATCCTAAGGCCAGCCATGTCATTAACTTGAAACTGGCTCTGTTTCCCAGTCTTTAAAACGGGGGTGATGACTTGCCTCCCTCCCCCATCTGTTAGGCCCAGTTCACCATTTGTAAAATGCTACGAGATCCTAAGACAGATGGTGCTATAGAACTGCCAGGTCTGAGTAGGACAGGATGGAAATGTAGCCAAAACAACACAGAAAATAACACCCTCATTATTATGTCAGAGGATAGCCATTACATTTTCAAACAATGAAAACAACAGAGGAGTCCGCCTTTTGGTTTGTTTGAGATTCAGGCTATCCTAAATCCAGTTGTAAGGGACGGAAAACAGCATATTGAACTGGCTTGCGTAATGTTATTGCACAGAAAGTGAAGCAAAACCTTATGCCCGGCACAGCACCCCTGCCCAAGACAGATTCAAAAGTGATCAATTGTGAGTCAGAATTGGCAGCAGACATTCTGTTTCAGCTCAAATAGCGGAGGCATGTTGTTTGGGAGCCATTCTATCCCTGTTGCCACAATGCAATCCCAGGTCTCCACAGAATGCAGCATAATGACAAATAGAAGTCTTAGGTGACCACAAAATAGCTGCAATATGAAAAGTTGGGCCAGAGAAGGTGAAGAGCTTCTCCCAAATTGAAGATCTGAGTGTATCCCCAGAAGGGTCCTCGAATTGCTCCTCAGTCCAATAACTCAAAGAAGTTCGGAAACAGGGTTAATATTTTCAGACGGCAGATGTTATTGAATAGTTGCTAGTGCAGTGTAAATAAATGGACTGTGCCACTGATTACATTAATCATTAGGCCAGAAACCTACAATGCTGCAGCCTTTGTCTACCCCAATTATTGTCCATATCTGAGCTGTTTTTCCTGCAACACTGAAAGTTGTTGAGAGGAGCAGTCTTAATTAGATTCCCTCAGCAACTTCAAGCTTCTGGTCAGTCACCTGCGAGCGAGCCATTAATAGCAGAGCAGCATTGGCATGTGAGAAAACCAGGGCCCACTGCCTCCTTCCAAACTGGTCTCAAGAATGCTGTTTGCCTTCAGTGTCTTTCCACTGGTCGTTCCGAGAGTGTGCATATAACACCATGAGCTAGTACCATTTACTGCATATCCTCTCTATGGCACAACCTTTACATTGTAAGATCATCAAGGACCATCTCTTCCTACATGTTTGCATACCACCTGACACAAATGAGGCAGCTGGATCCTCTGGAGGCTAGTGCAATATAAATAACTAGAAGATTTACCCAGTGCTGCTTGGGTCCTAAGTCAATTCATTTTTGCTTTTTGGAAAATAAAATGAAAATGCCCATGCTTCATTTAAATCATTGCTCTGGGGTGGGGCAGAGGATGAGGGGTTCAGTATGCAGGCTGCCCTGAGGAGAGAGGACTCGTCTAGCTCCCTCTCTCTGCAGTAGCTTGAGGGCAGGTGAGAAGCACCTCTCCGTGGCCACTGCAGCTCAGCGAGTGTAGCCAGGGGATGGGGTGCATGTGCCTTTTCTGAGGCAGGTCCAGGTTCATCTGAATCTTGCACTCCCCAGCCAGAGTGAGGAATGCAGCAAACTGTGTGCTTTTCAGTAGCTCCCTAAGAGGAACAGCCAGCAATCTTACTGTATGAATCAGAGGGTTCCTGGAGCTGGGAAAGGCTCAGGGTTGGGGTAGTCCCAGAGGGGGTCGTGCCCCCAGCAAGCCTCTTTTATCTGCCGGGTGATTCTGTCTTTTTGTTGTATGGTTTTATGAGACGCAATCCCATTCCAGGCACAAAGCATTTTCCTGGCACAACCAGACCTTGGCTTTGCTTTAAGTTATGATAAGAGGAGGCTGTATACCAAACGTGGTGGCCCTAGCTCTCACTTTTTAGGAAGAATTCTTGATCAACCAGACAGACACAGCATATGTTTACACCACAGAGTTTTATCAGAAAAACGGCCATTTTTTCAGACAAAACTTGAGGACCGGCCACACTGCAATGGCGTTCTTCTGCAAGAAAATTGAAAGAACAGAGGGGTTTTTCCGGCATTGGTAATCCTCCTTCTACGAGCTCTTTCGCAAAAAGGCATGTGTGGATGGGGAAGAGGCAGTTCTTTCGGGGGAAGAGGAAAAAGCACAGGTGCCCTGGTGGTTATTCTGTCCATAGCAATCACAGCTTACATGCGAGAGAGCGTCCATTTAGTCTGAATGCTCTCTTACGAAAAAGCAGATCTTTTTTGATGCACTTTTGCAGTGTGGATGCTCTTTTTCGGAAGACGTTTTTTCAGAAGATCTCTTCCAAAAAAAGTTTCTTCCAAAAGAAGCCTGTAGTCTAGATATAGCCACACAGATGTACAGACAGACAAACCCTCTCAAATATAGAGTAGATTAAAAATCTCAAGGATTTGTTATTACTTTGTTTTAGTAACAATTCATGAGAATATTCCAAATATTTCTTCCTTGGGCTAAGGATGGGGGCACCATTTCTTTGTCTTGAAAAAAAAAGGAGGAAATGCAGACTTTCAGCAGACAGGGAATCCTATGGATATGAAATGTCAATTGCACACACACAAAATGGGAAAACACTGCCTAGGAAAGTGTCCTGGAAAAAGAGATCTGGGGGTGAAAGTGGACCACAAGTTAAATATAAGTCAACTGTAACAAAAAAGGTAACCATCATTCTGGAGTGCTAAGCCTCAGCTTGAGTTGTGTGTCCAGTTCTGGATGCACATTTCAGGAAAAATGTGGACAAATTGGAGAAAGTCCAGAGAGCAACAGAAATGAGTAACAGTCTAAAAAACATGGCGTATGTGGAAAGATTGAAAAAGCTGGGCTTGTTTATTCTGGAGAAGAGAACGCTGAGTGGGGACATGACGACAGTTCTCAAGTGCATAAAAGGAAGATGGAAGGAAGAGGGAGAAAAATTGTTCTTAAATCTCTCAGGATAGGACAAGAAGCAATGGGCTTATACTGGAGCAAGAGCGATTGAGGTTGGACATTAGGAAAAACTTCCTGTCAGGGTAGTTAAGCACTGGAACAAATTGCCTAGGAAAGTTGGGGAATCTCTGTCAGTAGAGCATAAGCCCCCAAAACCCTTAGCGGTGTGCAGAGGAACATTCAGGAGGAGCAACAGGCTAAGCCAGCTACCATGCAGGGCAGAGAGGGAATGCCAACCAGCCCCAACCCACCCCTATTCCAGCCATGCCCCCACCTTTAGCTCTGTCTCCTAGCCCTGCACCTGACCCCCACCTGAGTGGCTCCACACCCACCCGGGGGCCTGGCTGCCCTGGCAGTGCGGCTGTGAGCTCTGTCCAGGTGGGATGGCTGCAGTGTCACCCGCCCCGGTACTCCAGGCAGCACAGTCAGGAGGTGGGTAGAAGGACCGTTTCTGAGGGATGGTTGGGGGAGGGGAACAGAGGGGGTTGGATAGCAGATGGAGGGGATTCTGGCAAGGGAGGGTCAGTGGATAGGAAGTGGGGGTTGGATGGGGAGGGGATCGCAGGATGGTCAGGGGCAGGGGATTTGGATAGGAGGTAGGGGGTCTGGAGGAGCGGGGAGCAAAGTGGGTTGGATAGGGGACGGGGGACAGACCACACTTGCCTAGTAAGCACAGCCTCCCCTAGACTTCCCTATTTGGCCCTCCATGAAATTCTTTGAACCCTGATGTGGCCCTCAGGCCAAATATTTTGCCTAACCCTAGTCTAGTTATTATTCAGTCTTGCTTTGAGTACAGGGGACTGAACTAGATGATGTATTGTGCTCCCTTCCAGCCTGCCATGTCTATGGTTTTATGAAAAGATCAGTAAAATATAAATTAATAGTGATTCTCCTTCAAGAATTTGAAAACAGCAAAAATAGAAAAGCAACATATAGAATTTTACTTACAGTATAAAGAGAGCGAACAGTGTAATCAGCAGAGCCCAGGTCTCAATGGAAAAGCTAGGAAGAAGATTCATCTTAGCTCTGTGCCTCTCAGTTTCTTGTTCCCTTTCTAACTTCTGTTTTTCCAGTCTCGCTGCTCTGGTCAGTGTTGAAACTAGGGAAAGAACGACTTTTTATTTGTTTGTCAGTAATCATGTGACTGAATGACTGAAATTTGAGCTAGTCCTTTATGTAATCAAAGGGGTGGAGCGAATGTCAAAGATAGTGCAAATGCCAAGCTATACAGGTAATGTTACCTTTAATAGCTCATGAAGGAAGATGTAATCTAATCTCTAGGAATACAAAGATGCTGAGTCACAGTTCTTTAATATTCAGTCAGCTATTCCAGTTTTCTCTTGATAAATTTCCTCCAGTATAATATTTAGTGTTAATGAGTAACTACCCAATGGGCTCCTAAGCAGAAATAAATAATGTCAAGGTACAATAAAAAGACAATATACCTCGTAGAGGGTATGTCTACACTACAACGTTAATTCGAACTAACGGACGTTAGTTCGAATTAACTTTGATAGGCGCTACACTAGCACTCCGCTAGTTCGAATTTAATTCGAACTAGCGGAGCGCTTAGTTCGAACTAGGTAAACCTCATTGTACGAGGACTAAGCCTAGTTCGAACTTACTAGTTCGAATTAAGGGCTGTGTAGCCCTTTAATTCGAACTAGTGGGAGGCTAGCCCTCCCCAGCTTTCCCTGGTGGCCACTCTGGCCAACACCAGGGAAACTCTATTGCCCCCCTCCTGGCCCCGGACCTCTTAAAGGGGCACGGGCTGACTACAGTGCCTGTGCCAGGTGCAAGCCTGCCAGCACCCAGCCAGCAGACCCTGCACCTGGCACGGCTCGAGCCAGCCACCCGATGCCCCCCAGCCCTCCCCTCTTCCCGGGACCAGGCTGGCGGCTCCCGGGAGCTTGCCCAGGACCGCAAGAGGCGGGCACCTGCCTGGTCCAGTGCAGACATCGTGGACCTTGTCCATGACCTCTGCACTAGGCACAGGAAAGCAGCCGTCTAGGGCAGGAGAGCTGCCAGCCTGGCCACCCAGGAGCAGGTTTGCATGAAAATCAAGGTGGTCCACTGAGATCCCCGACCCTGAGCCCTGAGCTTAGAATGGCCGTCCTGGGTCAGACCAAAGGTCCATCTAGCCCAGTAGCCTGTCTGCCGACAGCGGCCAACCCTAGGAACCCTGGAGGGGATGGACCAAAGACAGTGACCAAGCCATTTGTCTCATGCCATCCCTCTTCAGCCTTCCACAAACTTCGGGCAGGGACACCACGCCTACTCCCTAGCTAATACCACTCCATGGACCCAACCTCCATGAACTGATCTCACTTCTCTTTAAACTCTGTTCTAGTTCTAGCCTTCACAGCCTCCTACAGCAAGGAGTTCCACAGGTTGACTATTTGCTTTGTGAAGAAGAACTTTCTGTTGTTAGTTTGAAGCCTGCTACCCATTCCTTTCCTTTGGTGTCCTCTAGTCCTTCTTTATGGGAACTTATGAAGTTTTACTTTTCTGTATGCAGGGGGGCTAGGGAGGGGTAAGTGGAAGGAGGTGAGGGAGGAATGGGGTACGAGCACCCAATTGGGAGGACTGGGCTGGCTCTGTGGGCTTCTGGGGGTGGAACCTCTCCTGCAGCCCCCCAATTGCCCCCTCTCCCCAGATGGCAGTCTGCGGCAAGTGCAGCCGGTCTGATGGCCGAGTGCTGTGATGTGCCCAGTGTGGGTACTCCGGGCAATCCAAGCCAGGACTGCTTTGCAAGCGGGGCACCCCTGAGAACTGTCTGTCCGGGGTGGGGTCAGGTCCCTTTAAGCACAGCACTCGGCTAGCCTGAGACAGCAGCTCCACGCTCTAAGTCCTCATCTGATGCCCTGCCGGCACTGCTTCCGGCCATGCTTAACCCCGGTTCAGGGTCCACTCTGTGTGGACATGCTAGTTCGAATTAGCAAAATGCTAATTTGAACTAGTTTTTTAGTCTGGATGCGTTAGTTTGAATTAGCTTAGTTCGAATTAGCTTAGTTCGAATTAACTAATTCGAACTAAGTTAGTTCGAATTAGCGCTGTCATGTAGACATACCCAGAGAGAGTAAGCCCAAGGGAAAGCATGAGAGTTGTATTCAGCACTGAAAATAACTTACAATTTCTTACAGGTCCTTTCCTATTGCAACCCGGGTTCCTGCCAGCTCTTTAAATAGCTTCCTGCTGGCTCTTGCTGGAGCTGTGCTTATGTTCACCTCTGATTGTATTCAGCACGAATCGGAGTCGATAGTGGTGTAGTATATGGTAGCATCTCTTCTCTTGTGACCCAGTTAGCTTCTGTAGAATTTAAGGTTATTTTTTAAACAATTATGTTTCTAGTCCTAACAGTTCTGAAGAAAATGTACCTACCATGCATGACCCAGTATCGTACTGTCTGCTTGCTCCTGTAGATCATCTGAGACAGAAGCTCTACCTGAAATCTTAACTGCCTCATTCAACTTCAGGCACAGGTGTGCTAACAATTTTTAAGTCTACATTTTAGAATAGCCTACCCTCTTTGATCATTTTAGTGGAAACATCCTATTGTTGTGGCTCTTGTGTGCAGACATTGTATAGGGTACCATCACTTTTAAGAAGTCTGACCTCTACCCAGGAACCGGGCAACATACCCCTCTCCACAACAACCCAACATAAAAACCACAAAACCAAAACTAAAAAGAGATCTCTGCAGGATGGCACAGAAATATTCAGGGGCTTATGGAATAGGAATAGCATTCCACAGACATAGGCACATTGTATGAGAAGATTAGTATAATACAGAAAGGTGGGCTGGTCTATTACAGTGTTTCTCAACCTTTTTTTTTATAAAGTACCCCCTTTTTTAAAAAAATTATAAGTAGACCCAGTACCTACAGTTTTCAGACATGCAAAAAAAGTTTCTACCATTGCAACACATTTGTTTAAACAACTTAATTGTAGCCGGGCAGGCGATGAAATTTTTGGGTGTAAAAAGTACAAAAATACAGGCAGTCCCCGGGTTACATGGATCCGACTTATATCGGATCCCTACTTACAAACGGGGTGAGGCAACCCCACACTAGCTGCTTCCCCCCAGCAGACCAGGGAGACGCGAAGCTAGCGCTCCTCCCCAGCAGACTAGGGAGACGCGGAGCGGCTTTTCTCAGCAGACACCTCAGCTTGAGAATAAAGGACTGAGGGAAGTGAGGTGTGGGAGAATAAAACTGAGCTCTGGAGAAATGTTTGGCTAGAGTTTCCCCTACAATATGTACCAGTTCCGATTTACATACAAATTCAACTTAAGAACAAACCAACAGTCCCTATCTTGTACGTAACCCGGGGACTGCCTGTAATAAAATGCTGTAAAACTTAACACAAAAATTCAGTTTTCTCCAATTCAGTTGCATTGATGTACCCACCCCAGACTTCTCTTGAGAACCCCTGAGGGTACTCATGACACTGGTTGAGAAACACTGGTCTATTTCATTTAGTTGTCAGAACAATAAGTAGGGCAGCAGGATGTGTCCTTCAGGTAGGTGGGTCTTCTGTTATTTTTTAGGGCTGTAGTAAAACTTGAAAGAGAACACACTTCCTTCATATTGACTTGTTGTCTTTGAAAGGGCACTTATTGAATTCCATTGCTGTCTAACTCGCAAGCATTGGGAACATCAAATGTCTGGGTGTCTCCAAGGAGAGTGCTGTGGTTGCTGATGAGTTGATTGATGTTTGGATAACACCCGAAAGCAGCATGAGTGGCAGAGTCTGACCTTATCTCAGGAGGGTCTGCATTTCTCCTCGCCTTCCCCTGGCCTCTGTTCTAACCTCTGGGTACAAATCAATCACATATTGTCTAGTAACAATCATCTCCTTAAAAGTGTGGCCAGGGCAGTCAAGTTTTTGACAAGGTTAGAGAAGCTTGTGGCACGTTGATGTTGGTGCGTTGGTGCAGCTGAGACTACTTGATCTAGGAGGCCTTTTCCAAGCCTGTCAGCTAAGATTCTATCACAATAATTATTTTCCTCACTTTCTCCCCTTGCACAATTTACCATTTCCTTCAAGGGAACTGAGTGCTGACTAAAGGTGCCAGAGTTACCTTATCTTGCCAGGTCTTCACTACACGGGAAGGCTAAAATGAGATACTCAACCCAGAAACATTAATTATGTCGCTGGAGTTGATGTACCTTCATTCGAGTTTCTGTGCCGTCTCCTCAGTGGGAGGTCGATCTTGCAAGGAGCCTGAGCACTGGTACCGACGGGGGCGACATCTGAGTTCAATTTGATGAATCTTTACTAGATCGATCACCGCAGTGTCGGTCTTCCGAGTAGTGAAGACCTGGCCTCAGAAAGCAAGGGATGTTGTTTATCCACAGAACAGAAGCACTGTTAGCTTTGCCACTCCCCAGTGTTAATGTGCCTCACTTCCCATCCCCACTCCTACCCAGAGCCTCTCATAGGGGTAAAAGCAGGTCAGACTCCATGCTAGTTTGGGATTCAGCCTTGGTACTGGCACTGCCAACTGACTGTGCCAACTCTGGATTATTGGTTGTGCACCGGGGATACAAGACCAAGATACAGGGACTGTGTCTATTAACTTGTTTCTAACAGGGCCTGAAACAGCCGATAAGAGAATAACTTCTAGTCATATTGAACTGGACCAGATGAAAGTCAGGGGCCTAGAGATAGATAAGAAACACACAGTTCTATTGTATGCAAACAAAAAAGAAGTTATGGAGAACAGGCAAAGATAATAACTTCTCTCATGCTACATCTAGACTACAGGCTTCTTTTGGAAGAAGCTTTTTTCAGAAGAGATCTTCTGGGAAAACTTCTTCCGAAATAGCGCGTCCACACTGCAAAAGTGCTTTGAAAAAGCAATCTGCTTTTTTGAAAGCTAGCATCCAGACTGAATGGACGGTCTCTTGCATGTTAGCTGTGATTGCTATGAACGGAATGGCCATCAGGGCACCTGTGCTTTTTCCTCTTTCCTCTTCCCCTGAAAGAACTCCTTCTTCCCCGTCCACACATGCCTTTGCGAAAGAGATCTTTCATAAAAAGTCTTCTTCCTCATAGAATAAGGATTACCAATGCCGGAAAACCCCCTCTGTTCTTTAGATTTTCTTTGTGGAAGAATGCAATTGCAGTGTGGACGATCCTCAAGTTTTGTCAGAAAAATGGCCGTTTTTCCAACAAATCTCTGCAGTTTAGACATCCCTCACTTCCAGACTTAGGGCAGATCACCCCACCTGTACAAATGCACTGGGGAGGATATCTGAATTGCAAAGAACTCCTTGAATAGGGGCTCTCTGGGATTCACTAGACTTCAGGGCCCGTCATTCACAAGTTCTGTGTCCAAGCTCCTGGTTCATATCTGTGTCACTGTGCTTTCTTTGGTTCTTCCCCCCATCACTACAGTCTCCACCTCCAGTTCCCTGATTCATCCACTTAGGGAAATAACTTTACACACACACACAATTGTGAGAGATGCTTCTCTCTGTGTGTGCCTATCAACAGCCCATGGCTTTTGACTCAATGTGGATGAGCCTGGATGTTCTCATTCCAGACACTGAGTGAGGTTTGGTCTCCACAAGGCATATTATGTTGGCTTCTCAATGGCAGAGAAGTAGATTCAGCTGTTCTGCAGTTTGTAGAGTTCAGCTATCCAGTCAGTGGCTTGAGAGCTGTGTCCAGCAAAATAAGTCATGGGAAAAGTGCACTGTAGGATGGTTAACAGGAAAGAGTTATGGTTGGGGGAGCCAGTCTACAGCAAAACTACCATGTACCTAACTCATTACAGGAACTGAACCATGTGGGTGGATCAGATACATTGATTATTAACTGTGCAGTGTGGACTAAATTTGTAATCTGAAAAAACAACAAATAGTCTGGTAGCACTTTAGAGACTAACAAAACATGAAGATGGTATCATGAGCTTTCGTGGGCACACCCTCTTTTTCAGATGACAGGAGTGTTGGATGTCTAGGACCAAAATAAACAGGGGAGATGGGAGGGAGGGAGGAAGAAGGGAAAATTGGGAGGGAGGGACAAGAAAAGGCAGTGGATAAAAAATATATAATGGGAAAGCAGAGTCTATAGGCACTTAAAGACTAGATAGTCAAAAGGGGCAGATAAGAACCCTTAATTAGCAAACAACAAAGAGTCAGGGAACACTTAAAGACTGATGAAACATCTAGATGATATCATGAGATTTTTCAATGACAAAGAACCATTGTTGCCGTCATTGTCTGATAGGTAGGTAACGACCTAACCACCCAGTATCTTTGCTTAATCCAGAGGTGTGAGAATTGAACTTGTGAATGAGCTGAAGCTCTACTCCTTCCCTGGACAAACTGGACAGTCCCTATGTCAGGGGTGTCCAAACTTTTTTCAAAGAGGGCCAGATTTGATGAAGTGAACATGCGTGAGGGCCGACCATTTTGCCTGACATTCTTTGAACCATTAAAATTAAATGCAAATTAACTATTTTATGTAAAGTTTATTGCAAACAGCATACTTTTCATTTCGTCACATGGATGACAAATCTAAACAGGTGTTAAATCACTCTGCCTTTCATATCTGAAGGCCAGATGAAAAAAAAATCCAGGAAGCTGAAATATATGTCAGGAACATTGTAAAGTACATTACATATTATTGGTAATAAAGGTTGTCTGTCAACTTTTAAGTTAAAAAAATATGAACAGGAACATAACACCAAGTATATATGTTGTGTCCAAATATATTTATAACTGATTTAGACCAACTGACATTAACTGAGATTTTACAATGTATTCATCTCAATACATTTGGATTCGTTGGGAGCCATTAAAGATAGATATTGCCAAATTACCTGTGGGGCCGTATTAAACTGGAACACGGGCCGCAATTGGCCCGCGGGCCGGACTTTGGACATGCCTGCCCTATGTGAAAGAATTAATGGACACAAATCAGATACCAGTAAAGGGAACATACAAAGCCTGTGGGGACACACTTTAATCTCCCGGGGCATGCATTACATATTTTCAAGTGGCTGTTTTGTTACAAACCAATTACAGAAGCCAAATACATGGGGAAGAACTGGAGCTTCAGCTCATTTACAAGTTCAGTTCTCACACCGTCTGGATTAAAAACAGGACTATGCAGCACTTTAAAGACTAACAAGTCTTTAAAGTGCTGCATAGTCCTGTCTTTTGTTTCAGCAAAACCAGACTAACACAGCTACATCTCTATTACTACCTCTGGATTAAGCGAAGATACTAGATAGTTAGGTCATTGCCTACGTATCAGACAATGAGGGCAACAATGGTTCTTTGTCATTGAAGAATCTCATGATATCATCTAGATGTTTCATCAGTCTTTAAGTGTTCCCTGACTCTTTGTTGTTTGCTAATTAAGGGTTCTTATCTGCCCCTTTTGACTATCTAGTCTTTAAGTGCCTATAGACTCTGCTTTCCCATTATATATTTTTTACCCACTGTATTTTCTTGTTTCCCTCCCTCCCAATTTTCCCTTTTTCCACCCTCCCTCCCATCTCCCCTATTTATTTTGGTCCTCCAACAATCCAGTTTGGACATCCAACAATCCAGTCATCTGAAGAAGTGGGCTGTGCCCACGAAAGCTCATGATACCATCTTCATGTTTTGTTAGTCTATAAAGTGCTACCTGTATTTGTTGTTTTTTTCAGTTTACTCTGCTACCCCCTGAAGCTTCTAAATTTGTAATGTTAACTAACTCACTGGCCACCTAGATGCATGGTGAAACTTTGCTGTATGGCCAGAGTTTAAGGAGATAATCATTTTTATCTTCACCACATTATTATGAAGTTTTATTAATGCTTACAAAGAAATTGAAAAGTGTTATAGAAATAAATAACCCAACGGTACAATTTGAAGTTTCACTTCATTTAGGGAAAACATGAGTACTAGAGCTATTCCATAATTGAAAAAAAAAACCCATTTTGTGGAAATTTTTGAAGTGTTCACATTTGTTTTCATTTTTCAGAGTTTGGGAAAGAGCAATTTTTTGTTTTGTTTTCTAAAATTTTCAGCAAATATTTTTTAGAACACTTTGAATTTTGAAATCTCAACAATTCAGATATTTTAGAATTAAATTTTTTTTTAAGTTTTCAAATTTTCATTTCCTTTCTCTCTTACAATCTTGATCTTTTTCCTCCTTTGCCACTGAGTGTAATAACATGGATCATTTTCAGGCAGTTTTCTTCACAGTCCTTTTTCTTTTACTCTATAATGCCTGAAAACTTCCTCAACTTCCGTAATGTTAGAGTGGCAAAATTACCGTGTTTTGTTTTTCCTTTATCCATTCTTTAGTTTTCCAGGGTTAGAGAAATGTTGAAACTTACAAGCATGGCAAAGGAAAAAGGAGAACCCATAAAACCTTGGGAATTCTTCTTGTTGCATTCAGTAGTAAAAAAGAAAAAAGAAGGTGAAGGGGAGAAAACATTTTGAAAATTTAAAATTCTTCATTTTCCAAAACTGAAATTAAACAATTGTGATTTAGTATCAGAAAATATTTTGTTTCAGAATTTCTTCATTAAAAATAAAGGCAAATGATATCTTCCTGAAATGAAAAATGTATTTTAATAAAACACCATTTTCGGTGGAAAATTCTTTTTGTATTGAAAAATTTCTACCAACTCTAATTACTGTGGAATTGTTGCCTTTGCTTCTGTGCTTAAATTGTTTTTAGGTATGATAAGTGAGTCCAAAGGGAAGTACAGAGTCCCTTGCACTTTTATGTTCTTTAGTCACGAAAACTTAGAAAGCTGAATAAGAAACACGCAGTTTTATCTTATGCAAACAAAAAAAGGAGATACGTGTGTATATGATAACAAGCAAAGATAACAACTTTTCTCACTTCATCCCTCATGTAGAAATGCACTCGGGAGGACATCTGAATAGCAGAGAGCTCCATGAGTAAGGACTCCCTGGGATTCACTGGAGTCCAGGGCCCGTCATTCATAGGTTCTATGTACCAACTCCTGGTTCAGCTCCTAGCACTGAACTTCCTTTAGAGCAGTGATCTTCAACATTTTTAAGCACAAGATCACCTTTTCCATCTAAGTCAATCCAGGATCTACCTCAAACCCAAAATACCCTTGTCCCATCTCCTTCCCTACTTCTCCTTTGAGACCCTGCCCCACCACACCCCTTCTCCAAAGCCCCACCCTGCTCATTCTGTGGAGATGAGGGCAAAGTTGTGGGGGGGGGGGGGGAGAAGGAATATCCTGACATCAGTGGCCCCCTCTTATGCCTTCCCCACCCTGAACAGCAAACAGAATCCCCATGGAGAGCAGCACAGCAGTGGGGGAGGGGGAAGGGCAGAAGTGCTCTAGCTCCAAGCCAAACCAGTCAGGATCACCTATCACAGGCTCCAGGATCTACCAGAGAGCACCACTTTAGAGCCTCACTGTCAGGGTATGTCTACACTGCAAAGTTAATTTGAAACAACAGCCATTATTTTGAATTAACTTTAATAGCATCTATACTTGCAAACCACTATTCCAAAATTAATTTGAAATAGCGGAGTGCTTAATTCCAATTTGGTAAAACACATTCTATGAGGAGTAACGCCAAATTCGAAATAGCTATTTCAAATTAAGGGCTGTGTAGACACTTGATTCAAAATAGGGGGCTTCCAGCCCTTCTCAGGGAGCCCTGGTGGCCATTCTGGGCACAACTAGAAAAACTTACTCTCCTCTCCTCCAACCCCAGAGCCATTAAAGGGATAGACCCTGGTCACAGTGCCTGTGCCAGCTCCAAGCCTGCCAGCCCAGAGCCAGCAGTGGCCAATGGGGCCTCTGACCCAGTGACCCCAAAATATGAGCCAGTAAGCCCCTGGCAGCGAGCCCTCCACCGCTCCCCAGGAGCAGTCTGCCAGCTCCCAGGAGACTGCCAGGGCCTGGAGAAGGCAGGCGCCTTCCTGGTCCAGGGTGGAGATCATGGACCTTATTCAGGTTTAGGGGGGATGCCCCCAATGTCCATGATCTCCACACGAGATGGAGGAATGCTCAGATTTACCCGGGCGACCTGTCTGGCTTCACTGGGGTTGCATGGGGGGTAAGGGAGCGCAAAATTGGGAAATCTTGGAGTGGCCCTTTTGCCAACAAGATCGATATTTGCGCATTAAACAAGCCTCCCCTCTCCTTCTTCACAAGCTCTCTGAAAGATAAAGAAGACACAGAAGAAAGTTGCCTTAATAGGGCAGATCCCTTGCTTTTTCCCTATTTCTCTCTCCCCCCAAAGGCCACATGCGAACCCAGGAGCAGGTTTGCATGAAAATCAAGTTGGTCCGGCAAGACCCCCAACCCAGGGCCCTGAGCTTCCCCTCCCACTTCTTCCTCTTGCTTCCCCCTTCCAGCTCCCTCCTTCCAGGTTTCTCTCTCCCACCCTCTCTCTTCCCCTCTCCCACCTCCTTTTCCCAGTCTCCCCAGAGGTTCTTCCCCCCCCAGTTTTGTTCAATAAACCCAGTTTCTATTTTTGAACATACGTGTCTTTTGTTTAACATCAGGAAGGGGGGCTAGGGAGGGGTAACTGGAAAGGACGTGAGGGAGGAATGGGGCACGAGCTCCCAGTGGGGAGGACCGGGGTGGCTCTTAGGGCTCCTTGGGGTGGATGTTCTCCCACAGGGCCTCTTGGATCCTGACAGCCCCCCTAATGGACCCCCCGGATGGTAGCCTGAAGCAAGTGTAGCTGGGCTGATGGCAACGACTCCATGAGATGCACCGGCATGCCCAGGGGCAGCTCGGGCTCCATGTGGCAGAGTGCTGTGGTGTCCCGAGTGCAGGCACTCAGGGCACTCCAAGACAGGGCTGCTTTGCTGTCCCTCATCGAGGTAGACAAGCAAGCGGGGAACCCTGAGAACTGTCTGTCCGGGGTGGGGGTAGGGTCCCTTTAAGCACAGAGCTCAGTTAGCCTCAGGCAGCAGCCCCACACACTAAGTCCTAACCTGATGCCCTGCCAGCACTGGTTCTGGCCAACCTTAACTTCGGTTCAGGGTCCACTCAGTGTGGACACACTATTTTGAAATATCAAAATGCTATTTCGAAATAGGTTTTGTGTATAGATGCGGTATTTCAAATTAGCTTAATTTGAATTAAACTATTTCGAATTAAGTTAACGCGAATTAACGCTGTAGTGTAGACATATCCTCAGGGATTCCCCTCCATTACTGCTGTCTCTTGGAATCCCCCTTACAGATGATACTCAGTGTAGGAAGGGATACGGAACAGTTAAGTTCTGTCTACACTGCAGGCTTTTTGTGCAAGAATGGCCTTTGGCAAAAACTTGTGGAGCATCTACATTGCACACGCATTCTTGAGCAAGTAAATTTACAGAAAGCGTCAGAACAGAGGGCTTCTTACGCACGAGTTATTCCTCTCCCCACGAGGAATAAACCCTCTTGTGCAAGAGCTCTTGAGCAAGAAGGCAGTGTGGTTGGGCAAGAGCAGTTTCTTGCGCAAAAAAACCCTATGGCTAAAATGGCCATCAGAGCTTTCTTGCGCTAGAGAGTGTCCACACTTCCATGGATGCTCTTGCACAAAAGCACATGACAGTGTGGACACGCTCTTACGCAAAACCTTTTGTGCCAGAACTCTTGCACAAAACAGTTCTTGCTCAAGAAACCTGCAGTGTAGATGTAGCCTTACTGTATTGTCAAGCAGTGTTCGCTCTTCTGGTTTTTCTGCAGTACACGAGCACATGTGTATGCACGCGCATTGATAAAACAGAATTATCCAGGCCATTCAGTTCCCCAACCACAAAGACAGAGGCGCCACCAGGGCAGAGACTACAGGAGTAAGCATTGTGGAAATATGATTACTCACTGTGGAAAGCGTGTGTGGGTATTGGGTTGGGGTAGATCTATAAGGAAAGTACATTCTGCCCCTCCTCCCAGACTAATATCGGCCAGACAATCTGGTCTCTTATGCCTTAGTTCCTTGGCAGAAAGATAGTGATCAGGGCCGCTCTGAGCATTCGTAAGTTGCTTGCCTCAGGCTAGTGGAGGACAAAGAGTCACCATTTTGTTCCGTGAGGTGTCGAGTTCTCCCACGAGGGGGATGCTCTGGGATTTCTTGTTTTCACACACTGGACTCCAGGTTTTACAGTGCAGAAACTCAGTGATCTGTGTTAAGAAAATGAGCCACCAAATGGAAATTCTCACTGCTTCAGAGTTTCCCATTTCTCCTTTTATTTCCACAAGCTGTTCTCTTCAGCCACTGCAGGTTGGCATTCGTCCTAGCACTCTGAGCACTATTGAGCGTTTCTGACATACCTCTGTTTTAATAGGCATTTTAAAGCAGGTGCAAATCCTGTCAAAGCCCAAGCCTGAAGTGCTTTTAAAAGCCAGACTTTACTACAAATTCTGGAGAGAACTGAGCTGCCTTCCCACCACTAATACTTTTAAGCTGCTCGGGCTAATGTGATAGTGTCTTTCAGAAAAGAAAAAATACGGCAGCATTAAAGTGTCCTGAAAGCATTCCAGTTCTCAAATAACTTTTTATGTGCTTTTTGTATATGTCTGAAATTGCTTCCATATGCTCCACTATCTTCCCCTATGTAACTGGCTCTCTACAGCCAAGCAATAACATGGGGTTCAGTTACTGCATAGCCAAATGCTAATGTTCAGAGGGGAAACAGCTGGTTTTCACTTGGCCTTCGCAAAGTTTTGGTGAGCTATGGTTAAATATTTCATAATGAAGACTAAACCTTGCTTTAACTCATACAAATATACTGCTTCCGGATACAAAGAAAAGTACATTTGCTGTGTACCTGAGGGTCTTTAATGATACTACATGACCTTCTAGCTATAGATAACTTCATTACTCTCTTTCAGTATACTTCCTTGGGTATAAAATCCTCATTGAACATGCAGCAAAATGTAATGAAATCCCCTGGACACGAAGGACCACATCCTAAGCTTTGAAGCTATGCAGAAAGGGGGACATTTGTCAGATATTTTGCCAGTTAAAGTCATAACTTAAAGCTTACCAGCCTTTTTTCATCTCCTTAAAATATGCAATTATATTCTCTCATTCTTTGAGCCATGCCATTCTCTGCATAATTCAGTAACTGTCAGCAGCACATTTTGCTGCCCAATCCAGTACAAATGAGTCTTTCAGAGTCTCCCAATTTAGCCTAGTAACATTAGATGAGAGTACGTAAAAGAAAGAATTTGTCTCCTGCCATCTCTGCATCTGAACACGTAATGTATAATGCAATAAAATACAAGGCACTCCCTCAGACGTGAACAACAGGAACTATCCCGCACATGTGCAAGTCAGATGAGATCACCAAGAGAGGCAGGAAGTTGATTAAGCAATTGTGGACACACGTTAGGTTTATCTAGTCGAAAACACTCGTGCAGGAGGCTTTCTTGGCAGCTGCAGAACCAAATCATGTGAAGACTTGGAAGAGTCTGCAGGGTGAGGTTCCCAGGATATTCATGGAGACTACTGGTGCTGTGATACAGCAGAGGGACATCCATTATAACCAGCATGCGTTTTTCAAGCATGATGGAGTACCTCCGTCAAACACAGGGACTGACATCTGGTTCCGGAATGTGAGGGAATGGATCAGGCAGGATTCTGATATGTGTGTGTGTGGGGGGGGGACCAAATGAATCGCTCATACCCCCAGTGACCAGTTTCCAGTGTGGTTAAAGAATAGAAGGGAAAGTTCCTAGAAGTAAAAAAACCTGGGATTTTGCTGATGGGCTTTGTGTCCATGAGATAAGGGGAGACTTTGTGGCCTTCGTTGCCTGAGCTCCCCCTTGCAAGGGAGGATGGTAGGACTCAGATTAGTCAGATGAGTCCCAGGAGCAAGCTAAGGAAAGTCTACCTTGAACATAAGTGCTGGAGCTAGGAGTGCCAGGGATGCTCCTATAAATACAGGGCTTCCTTTGGCTTGATGGCTCTCAGTACCCCCCCATAAAAACTTCCAGCTTCCCTGCCCACGAGTTATGGATTAAGTGATAGCAGCTCTGTAACCCATGTGCTGGAACCACTTAAAATGCATCATACGTGAGAATAGGGGTAACAGGACAGGTACAGGTGGGGTCCTTCCTAGTCCAGCATCCTTGGGACCTGTTGGGGGTGCCAGCCTCCTCGCGGGGCTCCTCTCCTGAGCTGGGCTCCAGTGGCCCCACCATGAATGTTGCTAGTTTACAGAGTCCCAGACCACAGAGGTTCAACTGGTACAGCCACTCCCCTCTGTTAAGTTTAATATAGTTATGGCGGGCTGCTGAAAATCCATCCCTGCATTTGTCTTCATTCACCAAGTCTCAGAAGCATTTCCCAATTCCAACACCTTCACTTTACAATCATTGTTTACAGGAAGTGTCATCATCCTTCCCAGACAGAGAGAGGGCACCAGCTAAGAGGGCGAGGCTGTTGTTCAGATGGCTGTTGGTTTGGGGAAGAGTGGGCCATAATGTCAGCTATGGAAGTGGTTACGAAAATGCCTTGTGATCATTCCAAAAGCAAGCCTCTTCATGCGCACATGAAAAGCTGGTACAGTGAGTGCACTTGAATCATTCAAAATGATGGATCTTTTAAAGGGTGCCAATTATAGTTGTTAGGCATGGGATTGCCCAATTTCACATGCAAAAGGATGCATCATTTGCCCAGGGTATGAATAAGCCAATATCTTTGAGGATCTGGGTACAACTGACTATGCTTTATTAGTCATCTTCCCTACCATAATTCCAGTTTTCCACAGTATGGCTCACCCTACTATAACAATATGGGAAAGGTTAAAGTTCCATTCTGTCATGTGCCGGAGGGGTAGCCATGTTGGTCTGTTTCAGCACAAACAAGGAGGAGTCCTGTGGCATGCCACCAGGAGGGACAACAGATTTGCCGGGGCTAGGTGGTTGGGGATAGCTTCATGCTCCTGGAAGGGGTGGAGTCTCAGGCAGAAGGGGTGGGGCTGGAGCAGCCCTCAGCACCACCCAGAGTGCACCATACTGGCCCCTCCCACCAGCCCTGAGAGCTGAACGCCACTCCAGTAGTTATCTTAAAGGGCCTGGGGCTTCAAGGGTATGTCTAGACTACATGCCTCTGGCGACAGAGGCATGTAGATTAGGTTAACCGGCATAGGAAAATGAAGCAGCGATTTAAATAATTGCCACTTCATTTAAGTGAAAATGGCTGCCGCGTTGTGCCGATCAGCTGTTTGTTGGCTCAGTGTGCTAGTCTGCGCGCTCCATGGTCGACATTAAAAGCATTTGTCGACCTCCCCGGTATGCCTCGTGGGATGAGGTTTACCGGGGAAATCGACAAATGCCTTTGATGTCGACCACGGAGCGCGCAGACTAGCGCACTGAGCCAACAAACAGCTGATCGGCACAGCGCAGCAGCCATTTTAATTTAAATGAAGCAGCAATTTATTTAAATCGCCGCTTCATTTTCCTATGCCGGGTAGCCTAATCTACATGCCTCTATCATCAGAGGCATGTAGTCTAGACGTACCCCTAATGTCACCATTCCTGCATTAGCGGCAGCAGCAGCTGGGAGTCCTGGGCCCTTTTGAATTACTGGGCCCCAGGGCAACTGCCCCCTTTACCTCTCCTCTCCCGCGGTCAGCAGGCCTGGGTGCCACTGGACTTCTCATTCATTCAGTCGTAGTAATAATTCTACCAGATAGTAAGAGCTGTGTGATTTTAAGTCTGTACAATAATAACTAAAATGGAAAGTCTGCCAATAACTGCACTAGGTCACAGTTCACTTTATCGAGTTTTGCCAATATGTTGAGTTCCTTTCTGCCTTTTATCAGAGGGGTAACCGTGTTAGTCTGAATCTGCAAATGCTCATGCATCTGACAAAGTGGGTCTTTGCCCATGCAAGCTTATGCTCCAACACTTTGGTTAGTCTATAAGGTGCCACAGGACTCTCCGCCCTTTCTCCCTTTTGTAATGTAATGATTGTGGGGCACCGGTACCCTCTGCTGGATGAAATCAGGCCTGCACACACCTGTAGTCAGGTCACTAACACAGGGGTACTCAAACTGTGGGTTCGGACTCCAAAGTGCATCACACAACTATGTAATGGGTTGCCAAGGCTGGTGTTGGCCCTGGACCCCGGCAAGTCTGAAGCCCAAGCTGCAGTGCCCGTGGACGAAGCAGAAGTCCAAACCCCACCACCCAGAGCTTAGTTACATGCCCCCAGTCCAGGGCAGAAGCCCTTGGATTTCAGCTTCGGCCCCTCTGCCTGGGGCAGCAAGATTCAGGCTGAGGGACTTGGGTGGGCTCAGTCTTCAGTCCCCTTTCCTGGGGTCTTGTAGCAATTTTTGTTGCCAGAAGGGGGTCACGGTGAAATGAAGTTTGTGAACTGCTGCTCTAGTGGGTTGGTAGGGGAAATACATGTGCACACGCACACGCGTACACATACACATATACTAAAAGTAACAACATCAGCTAAGAGAGTGTTTCTTTACCACACAATGGAAACGGCATGCCGGCTCTCTTTATAAAGTGAATGTGCCGAGATGTATTCTATGCTATTTTGTTCAATTTAGTTGCTAGCAATGGTTCTGTTATACAGAATTTAACAAATTCATGTGCTCAGAAACAAAAATAATTATGCATAATTCATGCATGCACATGAAAAAAGCCAAGCTGAGAATCCTGGCAGTCCTGCCAATTCAAAAATATCATTCTCTGCAGCCGGGCTACAAGAGAACTCCCTCGCTAGTTGCAGGGACAGATCTCATAGCTTCTCTGTGGGCCAGGCACTAATGGAGAACATCATTCACTGGCAGGCATGAGGCCAGTATGTTACAACATCCTCCACATATATAAGGAAGATCCGTGTATGTTGTACCCTCTCCAGCAATGTGTGGTTCTACATGGCTTAGTATGCCACTAGAGTTGTACATCATCCTTATCTACTCTTGGGGTCCAACCTTGCAAACCTTCCACACCAAGTGTAATCTCACTGAAGTCAATGGGATTTGGAATGGTAGCAAACGTTATGCTCAATGGTACAGATTTTGTGTTGTGTGTCACCATCACAACAGACAGGTAGATTCATGTGTTTACTCCCTGCCTCCAACTCTTTCCTGGTGAACTGCCTAGCTCTGCCCCCCATATATAGGATTATTTGAAGGCTTTTTGTTAAATCATACACAAATACATCCTGTCTGATCTTTTCCTTAAACAGTTCTGCTCTATGTCTACAGTTCTGTTCAGCTTTAAATTAGATCCTCTCTTTGTATTCAGTTTCATTTGAGACTCTAGTCTTGCATATGTTTATTGTACGGGAGTTCAGGTGATTCTCTGGGGTTGTTATTCAAATAGTCTACAGTGGTCCCTTCTATGGTATATATTTGTAGTAAGATGGCTCTACCGTGGGAAGAAGGCTATGTTTTGGGGACTGCAGTTTATAAATGAGTCTGAAAGTTCAAGTGACTTTGTGAGTACTCTGGACAAGTCACTGCAACTCATTTAACCTCCTGGACCCAGTTCATGGGGTCGCTAGAGTTTATTTCTTTGAAGTTTAATTATTCTGTCAAGGTGGAGATCAAAAGTGCTGATCTGATCTCATTCCTATCAGGCGGATTTGCTTAAACAGCCTATTTATTTGTTTAGTATGTAACTGGTTACCAGAATGGTCAACAGTATTAGGAAATCATAAAGGGCGAGGGGAACAAAATAAAGGAGGATTTCTAAAATGGAGAGGTCAGACGAGGGAAATTTTTACTAGACACATAGTAAGAAATAAAAAATCATATAGCTCCAAACAGTAGCATTGTGTATGGGATCCCTTGATTTGGCTCGTTTCTTTTGCGTTCCTCAAATACCTGCCCTCCTCCCTCATCCCCTCTGCCCCACACACACACTATGCCCACCTTTCAGCGTCGTTCTCTGGCCGAACAAGGAGCTCTGTCCGGCCCAGCAACCGAAAACATTTGACTGTGGTTCTGAGGAAGTTGCCAGTTACTTCTTCCTTGCAAAAGAACACAGCCCACAGATGTTTGGGGATCAATGAAGAGTGGAGAGTTTATCTTCGTGGTGAGGATTCCCGTGCTGCCCCCAGGTTTAAAGGCTTTTATTGCTGTTCTTTTAATTTAAAGAGAAGAATATGTTAGACAATTGCTCACTGTTCTCACCAGAGAGCTGTGGAGTCTTTGCTGCCTGAGGCTGAAGCTATACATTAGCTGGTATTGATGCCTGTGAGGTGAGTTCAGGTGCAAATCTGACGAGACAGCTATAAATGGCAAGAACAGAAATAGAAGATTTAAAGCAGAATGAGTCCCCCAAGTTGACACTTGCGCCTGTGTGCCCAGCAGCAGGTGAGGCTTTTGGGGGGGGGGGGGGGAGAGGGAGAGATAAGATGGGGGAAGAAGCAGAGCAAGTAATAGTGGTTCAGAACCATTATTTGTAAGGTCCTGATCCTGTAATCCTCACTCCCCTCTTACTCACTTCCTTACTCCTACTAGAATTCTTTGGAGAGGGGGTCTACAAGCATGTGGACAAGGGGGACCCAGTGGTTGTAGTGTACTTAGATTTCCAGAAAGCCTTTGACAAGGTCCCACACCAAAGGCTCTTAAGCAAAGTAAGCTGCCATAGGATAAGAGGAAAGGTCCTCTCATGAATTGATAACTGGTTAAAAGATAGGAAACAAAGAGTAGGAATAAATAGTCAGTTTTCAAAATGGAGAGAGGTAACTAGTGGTGTCCCCCAGAGGTTCGTACTCAGACCGATCCCAAACAACATATTCATAAATGATCTGGAGAAAGGGGTATAAACAGGGAGGTGGCAAAATTGGCAAATGATACAAAGTTACTCAAGATAATTAAGTCCATAGCAGACTGTGAAGAGCTTCAAAAAGTTCTCACAAAACTATGGTGACTGGGCAACAAAATGACAGATGAATTTTAATGTTGGTAAATGCAAAAGTAATGCATACTGGAAAACAGAATACCAACTATATGTGCAAAATCATGGGGACTAACTTAGCTGTTATCACTCAAGAGAGAGTCGTGGAGACATTGTGGATAGTTCTCTGAAAACATCTACCCACTGTGCAGCAGCAGTCAAAATAGCAAACAGACTGTTACAATCATTAAGAAAGGGATAGAGAATAAGAGAGAATATCTTAATACCTCTATATAAATCCATGATATGCCCGCATCTTAAGTACTATATACAGATCTGGTTGCCTTGTCTCAAAATAATGTCTAAGGCATTAGAAAAAGTTCAGAAAAAGGCAACAAAAAATTATTAGGGGTATGGAATGGCTGCCATATGAGGAGAGATTAAAACTGGGACTTTTCAGATTGGAAAAGAGGAAATTAAGGGTGGATATGATAGAGGTCTATAAAATCATGACTGGTGTGGGAAAAGTGAATAAAGATGAATTATTTACTCTTTCACATAACACAAGAACTAGAGGTCACCAAATGAAATTATTAGGTAACTAGTTTAAAGCAAAAAAAAAAGGAAGTATTTCTTCACACAATGCCCAGTCAATCTGTGGAACTCCTTGCCAGGAGATGCTGTGAAGTCCAAGATTATATGGAGGATGGGTCCATCAATGGCTATTAGCCAGGATGGTTAGCAATAGTATCCCTAG